>NC_045428.1:197930514-199183371 GCF_902635505.1 Sarcophilus harrisii
AATATTTTGAAGACAGCTAATATGTCTTTCCCACTTGCCCTTGCCAAATCTTGTCTTCCCCAATCTAAAAATCCTTTATCCTTTCAACCACCATCCTGGTTTCCTTTGAGTGAACTCTAGTTTGTTAATGTTTATCATAAAAAAGTGAGTTCCAGAAGCAAAAAAAACCTATGCCATATTGATCAGATATCATGTGATTAATATGGAATTATCACCTCCCTCATTGTGGACACCATGCCTCTATCAACACACTAAGGCCCTCATGGCTTTGAGTGCTATTGATGGTTTCTGGCCATTGTTTCTTTTATATCATCTCACTGAATTCCCCTTGCAGGTTGCATCCAAGTGGCAAAAAGTTAAATCAGTCCTGGTAGATGACTTTATTGGTACTGGAACTGAACAATTGTTGCTAGTTTTTAATGATACATTCAATACAGATTGTCTGACTTCATTCAAGATAACAGATCTTAGTGATGTGAACTATTCGGTAAGTTCTCTTTATTAATGTTTTTAAACTTTTATGTTCATGTTCTTTCTAAAAGTGTTGATAGTTTAATAGTAAGGGGAGAAGCTTAAATTTGTTAAAAATATGTTTAAAGTAGATATTACTTGATGTCCTCTGCTGACTCTTATTGTGATACATTATAAAAATAATCTTAAGTGAAATAACAAAACTACTATGGACACCAGAATAACAGTAAAATTTACTCATTAGCAATAGTATCCTAGTGTAGTGATGCAATTATACAGGCATTGGTCCCTCTTTGACTTAGAAACAATTGATAACATTTTGATACTTTATTGATACTTGGAGTAATTATCATAAAGGCTCATGGTTATATATGTTGTTACTAACATTCATTATAATGCTTGTTTTCTGGGGACCAGCAGATGGGCAAGAAATTGTAAGATTAATCTTCAAATTCTATCAGTTTAATATGTATACTGTATAATCTGTATAATGACATCTAAGATTTTTTTCACTGTTTCCTCATCCATAAAATGGGTATAATAATATTGGGAGTACATAATATTTGGAGTACTGATTTCACAAGGTTATAAAAATCAAGTCAGTTGAGCCATATAAAACTTTTTGTACCAGCAAATTACTTTATGTGTATTAATGTACCTTTTTATGGTTTCACTCTATCTTCTTTTTTAGAATGATACTTTTGATCCCATGGAGAATAATTTAGTTGAAGACAATCTGAAAGAAAATTATGCTCTTACAATCCAGGCTCTGGAAAGAAGATTGCAAGTTAGTCTATAAGCTTCCCTTTTTTGTGTTCATATATATATATATACACACATACACATACACATATATATTCCCTTATATATATATATATCCTCATATGTATATATATCCTTATATATGTTTATATATTTATTTTTATATATTTATATATATATATATATATATATATATATATATATATACACACACACATATACATAAACAAACATAAATAAAATCTGTCTTCTAGTGTAAATGGAAATATTGGCAAGGGAGGGTAGGGGGGAAGATGACAGGGGATTTTGTAGTGGAAAGGAACTCCTAGTATGGAAAGCACCCCTACTGGTAAGATCATTCTTTTTCAGCTTCTCAGTGACTGAGAGTCTTAGAGAATTGTCTAGGTTATTGACAATATTGAGTGATTTGCCCATGGAGAAATATGTAGTATATGTCATAATCTGAAGATCTGAACTCAGGTCTTGCTGACTCTAAAGCAGATCCTCAGAATATATGTCATAGTCATTGGTAAAGCACTAGACTTCCTAACCTTCAGTTTCCTCACTGGTAAAATCATACTTACACCATCAATTTCCCAGAATTGATATGCAGAAACATATCCTGTAAACCTTTAAGTAACATATAAATGTTATGTCAAGAAAGAAAATAAACTTAATATTCAAAAATTGACATGTATTATAACATAAAACTCTCAAAATCAAATGCAGAAAAGCAGAAATAGGAAATGCATCTTTTTCAGATCATGATGCAATAAAAATTACATGTAAAAAAGGACTAGGGAAAAATAGACCAAAAATTAATCAGAAACTATATAATTTAATCCTAAAGATGGAATGGGTGAAACAACAAATAGATACAATCAGTAATTTCATTCAAGAGAATGATAATGAGACTTGACAAAATTTATGGAATACAACCAAAGTAGTTCTTAGGGAAAGTTTTATATCTCTAGATGCTTACTTGCATAAAAATGTCCATTAATTGGAGAATGGCTGAATAAGTTATGATATATGAATGTAATGGGATATTGTTCTATAAGAAGTGATGAGCAGGCTGATTTCAGAAATGCCTGGAAACACTTCAGTGAACTGATGCTAAGTGAAGTGAGCAGAACCAAGAGAACATTGTACACAGAAATAACAAGATTATACAATGATCAATTCTGACAGATGTGGCTCATTTCAACAGCAAGGTAATTCGGGATCAAGTCATAGTATTTACATTATTTTTGTTCACATTTGCATTTTCTTTTTTCTCATTTTTTCCCTTTTTGATCTCACTTTTCTTGTGCAGCATAATAATTGTGGAAATAAGTATAGAAGAATTGCCCCCCCCAAAAAAGAAAAGAAAACACACTCTTTTGTTTTTGTTTTTTTTTTAGCATCATACCTAACAAAGGAGATTCTTGATAAATGCTTCTTGTTTGATTAAATAAAATTTGTCCTACCATTTAGAAATGTAGCTTCTTAGTGGACTCTAGTGAATATTAGTCTACACTATCTTTCCTGTGGCCTAGGAAAGTAATTGATGTGATCTTGTTATTTTGCTAGGTTTGCAGTCAGAAAACTAGAGTTCAAATCTTACCTGTTGTTGATTCCTTATATGACTGAGCAAGTTGCTTAAACTTCAAAATGATATCATATGTGTAAAAAGCTTTGCAAACTATAAAGAACTATGTAAATGTCAGTTTTTATTATTGTTAAAATACTTATAATCTCCAATATCTATGATCTCCTGATTCTATGAATCAAACTGCTGAATTGAATCTCTTTATAAGATGTTGCTGTTATCATATCAGGACATTACTCAAGATTTTTACAGTGTGACAAGATGAGGAAGCATATTTTTGGCATTAAAATAGTTTCTCACATTGTGGTTCCACTTTTTATTTATTTGAAATTAATAGAACTTTGTTAAGCATACAGGAGACTTCTTTTTCATATTTGATATTATTAATAGATATTTATACTATTTCCCCTTTTTTGTGTGTTTTGGGTGAGGCAGTGAGGTTAAATTACTTGATCAGGACCAGCTATCAATGTCACCTTGATATTGAGGATGTTAAGTAATTAAAAAAAAATTATTGTGTATATTCTTTGTGCAAGACTTTGTCTAGTGTTTTAGATAGCATTTGGAATTTAAAGGTCAATGAGATCTTTTCCCTCTGGTTTCATCCTCAGCCCTCCTTTCTAGGTCAAGGGTTCTTGACTCTTTTTTACCCCTTTTGGCAATCAAGTGAAGAGTTCATCGATCTCTTCACAAATAGTGCTTTTAAATGCATAAAAAGTTATATAAACTAAATGAATTGTATTAAAATATAATTATCAAAATACGTTTAAAAGTTCATAGATAACTAAGTTAAGAGCTCCTGCTCTAAACGGCTACAGTTTAATAAAAGAAATAAGACATACACAGCAATTTAATACATAAAATGTGACAAATAGTGTAAGAGTTGTGTGAAATGTAAGAACGAAGGTAAGGGGAAATTAGAGAAAACTTTGCAGAATAAATTTTTGATCTGGGTCTTGAATTAGGACTTTAACTGACTTTTTGGAGAAAAGTCACTAATAGATAAATTTTGGGATATAGATAAGCAGTTCAATTTGGCTGAAACGAAAGGTCTGGGAAGAGGGAATGATGTGGATAATGATGGTGATGTAAAATAAGATTGAAACAATAAACTAGACATAATCACAGAAGGCCTTGGTTGTCAAGATAGTGAGGAACTATTTAATGATTTAGAGTAACATAATGACATAATCAAAAAGATTGTTTGAAATGGGGAAAGAGGAAGCAAGCAGACCAGTTGGGGAGCTATTGCAAGTAACCAGGTGAGAAATAATGAAGACCTCAAAAAGGGTAATGGTAGTAAAACTAGAAGAAAGGGCACAGTTTCCAGGAGATTTCATTTCTAGAATAGATAGTAGTCATCAGTTGGGTGAATCTTAACTTGCATCCTCTTCATGACCTCAAGCCTCTAATGGTTAGAGGAGAGCTGCCATTTTATTGTACTCTCTCCTGCCACTGTTGTTAGGATGCCATTGCATCATGCCTTCTTTGTGACCAGCCTTTTGCTGGAGGAGAAGAAACATGCTGCTATTAAGCACCAGACCTCCTCCCTTTCAGAAGAGGAGGAATACCATTCCATGAAGTTGTCACCCTAAAGTCTTGCTTTCCTGCTTGAGGGAAGGAGAGTAATACCATTCCTTCAGCTCCAAGTTCTGGTTCCTTTGATTGAACTGCCTAAGGCCATAAGAGCACTCTACCCAGAGGCCAAAGCCTGTGGAATTAGAAATCCTTCCAGGGGCAGTTAGGTGACACAGTGGATAGAGGACCAGCCCTGAAATCAGGAGGACCTCCGTTTAAATCTGTTCTCAGACACTTAACACTTCCTAGCTATGTGACCCTGGGCAAGTCAGTTAACCCCAGTTGCCTCAGCAAAAAAAAAAAAAAAAAAAAAGAAAAGGGAAAAAAAAAAAAAAATCTTTACAAAATTTTCCCTTATAAATTTTCCTTGGCTATACCTTGAAATCTCAGAGATTCTGAAACACCTTTTCTTGTCACTGTTTAATCCCTAATTTCCATTCCCTTCCCTACCCCCATGCTTTTCAATATCCCTCTCTGTTCTCTGGAATGCCTACTCCATGTGTAACAAACTTGTTTTCACCTTAAATCTGTTCCTTTCCCACCTCTTTTTATTTTCTGGCTCTCACTAAGATCTGACTTTCTCCTGATGATGCAGCATCCCTGGCTGCCTTTTAATTACTACCTGCACTTTTGATTCAGTACCCCAATACTGGTTGAGGTAGGGGAGCTGGAATATTTCTTTTTCTTTCCGGGTTCTCCCTTGATACCCTCATCCAGTAACCTCTGCTCCTTTGAAATTCACTCAGTTTATATGGGCCATCACATTCAAATTCTGATAGCAACTGCCTGCTGATTTCTAGGACACTCCCTTTATTTCCTCAGTGAGTTCTCACAGCCTTTCCACCAACTTCTGCTTTCACAAAAGGGAACTTCAATATGTATACTGATAACTTTCTCAAATGTCTTAACTTCACAGTTCCTCATCTTAATTTCACATGACTAACTCTTCCTCCATGCCTCAGTCACACCCAGAGATGGTCATAGTCTGGATCTTGCCTTGGCCCACAAATGCACCATTTTCATATTCATGATCTCTGAAATTTCTTTAATCACAATCTAGAGTCATTCTACTTCTCCCTCTGCCTTGTATACTGGTAACTATCCATATTGGCTCCTCCAACCCTTTAGACCATCAACTGTTCATTAAACACATTGTCCTCATTTCCCCATCCCTGTTAAAATTCTACACTGTCTTCTTGAATGTCTAGGCCCTTTATCATATCACCCATATTATTTTGCTAAAACTCAACTTAGGCTTACACACACCATCTGCTGTCTTCACTCCTATTCACCTGCTGCTGAATGAAGTTGGAGAAAATCATGAAACTGCTAATTGGCCATTTAAAATTTGTTACGTGTCCTCATCTGGGGCCCCCCTGCCATGAGGCAATGCTTTTACACAATCCTAATTAATTTACTATTCCATTCTCCATAGCAACTTTTAATTCCTTGAATCTCCCAGAACTCTTATCTTCTCTCCACTTTCTCAACTAAGAATCTTGCCCTTAACTGAAAAAGATGGAAGACCATTTACTAAGTGCTCCTTCCTTTTGTGGCTTCCCAGGTACCTTATGCCACTCTCTTTTCTTTCACCTGTCTTTACCAAGGCTAACCTCTCTTATCTGTTTAAACTATCCCATTCTATCCCATCTTTATTTCTATTCTATCACTTACTTTCAGTCTCTCCCTGTCTACTGGCTCATTTCCTACTGCCTACAAATATTACCCATATCTCCCTTATTCTGAAAACATCCTCCCTTGATCCTTCCATCCCTGTTGTTGTCCTAGATCTTTTGTGCCCTGTGGCTAAACTTCTTTAAAGAAAGTCTTCTACAGTATGTGTCTCTACTTCCTTTCCTTTTGCTGTCTTCACCCTTTCCAGTGTGGCTTTTGACCTGTCATTCCACTAAAACTGCTCTCTCCAGAATTAGCAGTGACCTCTTAGATGCCAAATCCAGTGACTTTTTTTTACTCCACATCCTTTTTGACCTCTCTTTGGCCTTTGACTCTTACCTTCTTTTCCTTGACTCTCTCCTTTCTAAGTTTTGGTGACACTTCTGTCTCCTGATTCTCCTCCTACCTATCTTTATAAATTTTTGTGACACTTCTGTCTCCTGCTTTTCCTCCTCCCTATCAGACATGTTTCTTCTCAGCCTTCTTTGCTTGATCCTCATTCAAGCCACCCTACCCCCCAATCATGCAAGTCCTGCAGGTTCTGTCTTAGGCCCTTTCCCCTCTCAGTGCTATTTTACTTGGTGATTTTATCAGTTCTCAGGGACTCAGTTATTATTACTAAGTTGTTTATGAACCTCACATCTGCTTACTCAGCCCTAATCTTTCTGATGATCTCCAGAAATGCATCTCTAACTCTCTGTTGTACTTTTCTGTACCATATGTCCTGTAGACATTTTAAACTCACCATGTCTGAAATTGAACTTATATTTTCTTCTAAATTTTCCCTTCTTCCAAACTTCATTGTTATTGCAGAAGGTACTGTCATTTTCCTATTCATCAAAGTTCAAAACCTAAGAATCATCCTTAACAACTCCCTCCCTTCCCCTTTATCAAATCAGGTGTTAAATCCTGGCCTTTCTACCTTCCTAACATTTCTCAACTGCCTTTTTTCTTCTATGATACTGTCACTACTGTGGTGCAGGCCTTATTACCTCATGACTGGACCATTGCAATTACCCGCAAGTTAATCTTTCTGCTAGAAGTGTCATTCCCACTCCAGAACATCCTCTATTCAGCTTGCTATCAACATGATTTTCATAAAACACAGGTTCTGGCTATGTTCCCCTATTCAATTAACTTCACTGATTCCCTGTCACCTTCAGGATTAAATGTAAGATCCTCTGTTGAGTTAAAAAAAAACTCTTCAAAATGTGCCTCTCCAATCCCCTTCCTTTCCAATTTTACTTCTTAACCCCTCACACTCCCTCTCCTTCATGCTCTCTGTTTCATTGGCTGTCCTGTATCATGCTTGGGGTGCTCTCTTTCCTCATCTCTTCCTCTTGGCTTCCCTGGCTTCCTTCAAGTCTTAGCTAAAAGCCCATTTCAACAAAAAACTTTTTCAGTTCCCTCTAAATTTTTGTGCTTTCCCTCTGTTACAAAGAAACAACAAATAAATCTGTTGATTATTTTGTTTATCCTCAATGTAACTTGTGTGTAGTTATTTTCATTTTGTAACTTTCCTTTAGATTTTTAGCTGTTTAATAGAAGAAACTATCATTTTGCTTCTTTTTTTAATCTCCAGCACTTAGCACAGTATCTGTTATATTTAGGTGCTCAATAAATACTTTTTGACTGACAAATTTTTGACTGGAAAAACAAAAAGATTCTTCAAAGATGACTTCAATGATTGTGAAAATAGAGGTTTTCTTTAAATATGGAAATGTTTTATATCCTGTAAATAAAAGGCTATTAAATAAAAATTTAAAAAAATATGGAAATGTTTGAAAAATGATATAATAAAACTTTTGAACTCTTAGTTTTGACCAAATACTTTTATCTTCTATTCAGATTATAATTGTGCAGAATAAAGCAAAAAGTATACAACAGAAAATAGAAGAGTAACCCAAAAGGAAGCAAAAAAAAAAAAGTACAGTCATGAATAGAATACCTTGTAATATTATATGTGCTTTTTGAAATGGAAATTTGTTACATATTTTGAATCCCTCCTAATGTTCTGCTGGATGCATGATAACATTTTTTCTTTTTCTGTCTTCTGTTTTGTTTTTTCTTATTTTGTATTTAAGTTTCAAATAAATAAAATTTCAAAAACTATTAACTATGGGTAACTTTTTTTCAACTTTACAGGTTGGTTTGGCATCGATTCAAGAATTGCAAAAGCATCTCCTTCTTAAGGAAAGAGTTCTTTCAAAATCTTGCAAAGCTTTAGTAGGCCTTGTTCAAAGTAAAGAATATATTCCACCATGTGAAGAAGAGGTAAGATTAATCATATCACCATTATGACATTTTATAAAATGGAAAATTAAGATATATGAAAAAACTGTAGTGTTTAGGTGAAGTATTATTTGGAGTATATGTTAGATAATTACACATTACAGATTGAGAAGCACAATTCACTAAGAGGACAATTGTTGACTTTTTACTAGTAACATATAAGTATTAATGCATTATGATTGCAGAACTTTCAAGAAAGCTTTATTAGAAAGAATCAAATTTGCTGAAGAACTGAGGTTTCATTCAATTAAGCCCTAAAAAAACCCTTTTGTCTGTTATCCATAAAAAAGCTTTTAAAAATATATTCTAAAAAAAAAAAAATTTAAAAAGGGGCAGCTAGGTGGTGCAGTGGATAGAGTACCAGCCCTGAAGTCAGGAAGACCTGAGTTCAAAACTGGTCTCAGACACGTAATACTTCTTAGCTGTGTGACCCTGGGAAAGTCACTTAACTCTGAAAAGATTGCCTTAGCAAAAAAAAAATTAAAAACAATATGTTCTGTGTATACTTGTCTTGTTAAAATTGTGAATTGAACAAGATTCATGCTTGGTTACCAAGGATACTGTTTTGAACATCAGTTATTTTACTGTGTGATAATATCTTCAGGGCTTAAAGTTCATTTGCCTTTATGCTAACTGGCCCAAGATTGTCAAGACTTTTTTTTTCTTTATTGTGGCTGCTTTTTATTATTTTGATGATTCATTCTTTACTATTAGTGTCATGATGCTATTAGTATGTTTGCTTATTAACATTCCCTTCCCACTTTCTAATTTCTGTTGTTTCTAAATCTCTTGGGGGCTTATAAACTAAGACGCATGTAAACATCAGATTTAAGCCTGTTTAAGTTTGCTTAACTTTTACTTTTATTTTTTATTTTAAAGGATTGTAGTCAGGGAGGGATATGACAAAATAATATATTGGGAACAGTTGGGAGATTTAAAAACAAAACACAGCAATATTTTTTTGTTGTTGTTGTTTTTTTAAGTGCCAAACACATTAGGATTGTGGATAAAGAAAGGGTAAAATTTTCTCTTGAGTGAGGGTCCCATATTTGGGCCAGCTTTAGTGTAGGGTTGATTGCTTTTGAATTATCTTTTGTTTTGCTTTTCTGGATTTTAGTCACAGTTCCAGAAAAATGAAGTTGTTTCCTGTGTCTATCCAAATTAATTAAATTGTTTTCTTTTCCCCCTAAATATTATAGTCTGTTTTTGCTTTCTACAGTTATAACCTATGTAATTAAATTCAGAAATCTTAAAAAGAAAAAAAAAAAAATCTGCAACCTGGTAAAATAATTTCTGCCCAGAAAATTTAGGAACTTAAAAAATGATAGAATGCATGAATTTATCATCTGGTAGCTTTTAGGATTAAATTTTCAATTGCTATAATCTTCGTAACCTTATATTAAATATGCTTTGGGTCACATTGTGATTCTAAAGAGAATTTTCAGTAAGATAGATAGGTATATTAAGTAAGTCTTCCCTAAAGCATTTTGTTTAGTTTTCTATGTCTGGATCTTTTGAGTAATTTTTCATAATTATTTTTTTTTTGAGTTGTCCAAACTATAGTTTCTGAATTATTCTGGCACATTCCTTAGATCCCAGCCCTTGCAGGTTGGTTGATCTTACAAATTCAGCAGAAAGTGAGTTGTGTAGCATGAATTGACTGTTAAATCAAACCCGACTGACTGTTTCTTGAAAAGATAGATTTTCTGTCTAAGAATTGTCTCAATTCCAGTCCAACAAACATTATTATTAATTAAACATTATTAATTTATCTTCTTTAAAGGATCTGTGCTGAAGTCTGGGGATATAAAGACAAATGTAAAAATAATCTTTCAAGAAATTTTTCACTAACATTGTTATATAATGTAACGTTTTTAAACTCATTCTTTATAGACATGAAAGCAGACAGCTATCAGAGACTTCTAAGGCACCATAAAATATAATATCAATATATAAAACTCACTTTGGCCCTAAATTTGTAGGTTCAAGCAACCCCCTGCAAGGCTTGGGAGACTGAAAGGAAGCTAAGAAAGTAGCCAGGAAACCCACAGGAACCCTTAAGGTACATCTTTGGTAGGGACCATTTTGTTTTTCTTTTTATTTACATTGCCTGAGGGCCTTGGCAGCTTTTTTCCCACTTTGCACATACGTTGTTCAGTTGTTCATCTCAGGCTAGTTTTGGTAAAGGACATGGAATCTAAGGATTTCTGATATAGTGCCCTTATTGGCTTACTTAAGAAGTCTTAAATACTTTTGTGTTAATTTGAGGATTGGACCTATTTTATTTTAGATAGCTTTGTCTTATAGGCCTGATTAGCTTCTAAGATAAGTTTTAAGAAATTGTTTTAATTGACATTGATCAGAGGCGTAGGCAAGTAGAAAAGTTAGTTACATGGAAAAATAGTTTCATAAAATAAATTGATAGTTAAAATTTTGAAAATTAAAATCTGTGCCTCATCAAAATTGGAATTTGGATTCCATTTATTATTACTTATGTGAAGAAATCTGTCCTTTTTGTATTTATATTAGATTTCCTGATAGGTTTAAAAAAAGGTCATCAAATTTTCATACCTTTTCTCCTTTTCCCCTATTCACTCATTTTTCTCACTCTAAAAGAGATATATATTTGACTTATGTGAAAATTTTTAAGGAAATAAAATATTAGACAAAAAATAAATTGTCATAAATTCTAAGGCCTGAACAAACTAGTTGCTTTATATTGAATGTACTCAAACTAAAGAGATGTTTTTTTCCCCCAAGGACATTCTTGTTTCTCTCTGTGGTGATAAAAAACACTTTCCCCATTCGTTGGATGAAAAGCTATTAGACACATCTCATCATTCAAAACATATAATAGAGAAAATGTGGTATCGTGTGCTGGATGACCACTTGGTTGTTGGAGTAGAAATCAAGAATTCTTTTATAGTGTAAGTTAATACAAACTTTGATATGATATCATCATGTTATATTGTTTAATGTTCTAGGAATAAATTATTTTGTTGTAAAGTTTTTAGATTCATCACATGTTTGCTTAGTCAACTTACCCCTTGCCTAGAAAAGTGGGGTAATAATGGTACTACAAAGATAGTCAAATGCTATTTGTTTAGGACATTCAGGGATGTCAGTAATCTTTTAAGATATTAATGATAGAGCAGAAATGCAAAGGAATTATCAAAATAATATTGTATCTGTAGCCATGAAAAAGAAAATTTTCTCTTCTTTCTGTGCTTCTGTTAAATTGGACAGAGCTAGAGCTCCTGAAAAACTAGTGTGGTTAATGGAGGGAACACTTTCCCCACTGAAGTAGAAATCAGGACTCTTTATTGACTCTTGTCACTTGGTATTTGTTTCCCATAAATTTAGGAGACTGAATTCTATGATTTTTGAAGACCTTCCAGCCCCTATTTCTGTGATTGCCTAAACTATAAATTCTTGTTAATTATAATTTAGTCTATGTCTGTTACATTTATCTGCTTTCATTCTCATCCCGTTACTATGAATAGCCTAGCAATAGACTTTTAAAACTGAAAATACATCCTTCTTTAACCCAGGAAAAAGTTTCAATATATACCATAATTTTAAAAAAATTATTATTATTATTATTATTTTTGCTGAGGCAATTGGGGGGGTTAAGTGATTTTCCCAGGATCACATAGCTAGGAAGTATTAAGTGTCTGAGGCCAAATTTGAACTCAGGTCCTCCTGATTTTAGGGCCATCTATCCATTATATCTGTTGCATTATCTAGCTGCCCCCATTAAATAAAATATTTTGAGTGTTACTAATCAAGTTTTGCTAGTATCCCTAGTCTGAGATGAAATCCTGAATACAGAAGTTCTGCATCTTTTATCTTGAGCCAAATAGTCCTTGAAAACTGAGTTGATAACATTCCTTTGTATACTCAGAAGAGAACCCAAAAATATGCCTTTCTTACAACCTCTAGGTTTGAAGCAACTTCTATACTCTTGGGAAATGGGAGAGTATCCAGGAGTGCAATAGGCTAAAAACCTGTTGATCTGTTTTGTTATCTCTCTTTTTAAAATTTTTATTATGTAATGTTAATTTAGTTATACATTCTATGAGAAGAATAAATGTAGTATTCAAGGGGAAAAAAAAAAGTCAGCCAATTTATGTCACAGAATACTTGAAGACTAATGTATATTAAAGTAAAAAAATAAGTTGGAATTAGGTTATGAAGAACTATAAATACCAAATAAGAATTTGTATTAGGGTAATAAACTGTCACCAATGTTTATTTAGAGGTGACACAGTCATACCTGTGTTTTAAAAAAAGCTTTATTTTGACAACTGTGTGAAAGTATGGATATGGAATAGGAAGAGTTGAGACTTCAGTAAAGGAGAGTTAATGAAACAATTTTAGTAGTCCAAGCAAGAGCCCAAAGTAGGGTGGTAATTATGTAAGTAGAGAAAAGGAAAAGGACTAGTTGAGATTAAATTGATAAGATTTGATGGATAATTGTATATAGGAAGGGGATGGGACTAAGGATGGTGAAAATTGAAGAATGACTGAAATTGTGAAACTGAGTGAGCTTTCAAGAAAAATAGGCAAAATAGGATTAGGACATGATTAGTGTTTTGATTAGTGTTTCTATTTTATTTACTTGTTAACATACTTTTCTTTACAGTAAAATGGAGTAGTTTAGGAACATACTACCATTTAATCCTTGGAAGAACAAAATGTGTGTGTGTGTGTGTGTGTATAGATTTTTTTTAATAGCCTTTTATTTACAAGTTATATGTATGGGTAATTTTACAGCATTGACAATTGCCAAATCTTTTGTTCCAATTTTTCCCCTCCTTCCCCCCACCCCCTCCCCTAGATGTTAGGATGACCAGTAGATGTTAAATTTATTAAAGTATAAATTAGATACACAATAAATATACATGATCAAACCGTTATTTTGTTGTACAAAAAGAATTGGATTCTGAAATATTGTACAATTAGCTTGTGAAAGAAATCCAAAATGCTGGCAGGCAAAAATATAGGGATTGGGAATTCAATGTAATGGTTCTTAGTCATCTCCCAGAGTTCTTTTGCTGGGCATGGCTGATTCAGTTCATTATTGCTCCATTGGAACTGGTTTGGTTCATCTCATTGCTGAGGATGTCCAGGTCCATCAGAATTGGTTATCATATAGTATTGTTGTTGAAGTATATAATGATCTCCTGGCCCTGCTCATTTCATTCAGCTTCAGTTCGTGTAAGTCTCTCCAGGCCTTTCTGAAATCATCCTATTGGTCATTTCTAACCAACAATAATATTCCATAATATTTATGTACCACAATTTATTCAGCCATTCTCCAATTGATGGGCATCTACTCACTTTCCAGTTTTTGGCCACTACAAAGAGGGCTGCCACAAACATTTGTGCACATACAGATCCCTTTCCCATCTTTATGATCTCTTTGGGATATAAGCCCAGCAGTAACACTGCTGGATCAAAGGGTATGCACAGTTTGATAACTTTTTGAGCATAGTTCCAAATTGCTCTCCAGAATGGTTGGATGTATTCACAATTCCACCAACAATGTATTAGTGTCCCTGTTTTCCCACATCCCCTCCAACATTCCGCATTATCTTTCCCTGTCATTCTAGCCAGTCTGACAGGTGTGTAGTGGTATCTCAGAGTTGTCTTAATTTGCATTTTTCTGATTGATAATGAGTTGGAGCATCTTTGCATATGGCTAGAAACAGTTTCAATTTCTTCGTCTGAGTCTGTTCATATCCTTTGACCATTTATCAATTGGAGAATGGATTAGAACAAAATATTTTAAGATATTTCAAGTTGTCTTTTTTCAAAAGAAGTAATAATAATAGGTTGAATATATGAATGTTATAGTGATATAGGTTTCAAATTTGAAATACTTCTCAGTAAGAGAAAAGGAAAAAAAAAAATCTACTACCCCAGAACGTCAGAATACATCTTTGTCTAATTCTCCATTATTTTTGTTTGCTTTTTTTTTTAATGAACTTGGATTACAGCAAATCTTTATGATTTTTACAGATTCCTAAAAGATGTGACTTTATCATTGTTAGTGGATCAAGCCTATACTTCCAACCCTCCACTTATTCAGTGTAAAAACAGTATGATCAAGTTGGATAAGGTGTCTTTTCCTACCACATTGTCATCTCCAGGTGAAACTGAATCAAAAGCAAAAAGAATTAAATTGATCCTTCATAATGAGGAAAGAAAAAACAATTTTCATAAACAGTCATCAAAGTCTGAGTGCATCCAGATATTTACAGCTGTTACAGCACTTTCACCACTTTTGGCATTCCATAATTTTTGTTGTATTGTATTGCTACATGCCAGATGGGAAAAAACCCTTGGCCAGTTTGGAGAGAGCTGTACTGTGCCTTGTGGGAGACTTTCTTTAAGTATGGAAGACATTTCTAGTGGAAAACATTCGGTAACCTTACCAGAGAAAAGAAAATCTTTTAAAGGTAATTTTTTTATTAGGACACGTTTCATCTTTCTAGGTGACTGAACATTTTAAAAGCTTAATAATTTAGATTATTAATTCATGTCTTTTTTTTCTTATAGAACCTATTGAAGATCTCTTTGCACTTCTTGCAGTATTTCACAAATTTTGTTTCCAAATAACATCACCTGATTATACATTGACTTCAGTGAAAACCTGGCTTTTTGAACACATGGGATGTGAAACAATCAAAGAATTTCCAGATAACTTCCTTTGTACAGTTCTTGGGGCTTTGCATGGGACACTCTTCAACTGGAAACAAAAAACACCCTTTGAAGGAATTTTAACCATATATTGCAGGTAAATTAATATAAAGCTGACATTTACATAGTGCCTTGAGTGTTATTTATAAAATATAAATACCAATAACTAATATTTATGTAGTATTTTAAGGTTTACAAAAGACTTCACATATATTCGATCTTTGCAATTACTATTAGTCAGTGAACAGGCATTTATTAAGCACTTACTGTGTTATCAAGAGCTATGAAGCCAAAGTATATTTAAAACAAAAACAAAAACACAGTTCCTTGCCCCCAGGGCTTATATTCTTGGTGGGGACACTTCAGGTGAACAATTACATAAGTAAAAGACACATTCTTTTATGTCTTGAAAGACACATGTAAATGAAAGATAATCTTTGAGGGAAGACTAACTTTAGGGGGAGTGGCAGGAAGGGACAGCCTCTTAGCAGAAGTGGGATTTGAACTGAGAGTTTTGAAGGAAGCTAGGCCTGTGAAGGTCAGAAGGGAGAACTCTCCAGGTAGGGGAGAAAGCCAATAAAAAGGCTTAGTTGGCTAGTGTCACTAGATCACTAGATCATGGAGGGATGTAAAATGTGTGTGCGTGTGTACATACATGTATACATTTTTGTACATATTTACATGTGTGTATATATACGTACATGTATATATTTTTGTATGTATTTACGTGTGTATATATATATATACGCACACACACACATATATATATGTATATGTATATATATATATATATATATATATATATATATATGTATGCTTATGTGTGTATGCAAATTGTGTATAAGTTTTCCCCAGTTCATGTTAAAACAAGTTTTTCATTCTAAATTCTATCCTTCCCTCCCTCCTTCTCTTAGGTGGTAAGCAGTCAGATATAGATTGTTCATGTGCAATCATGTAAAACATTTCCATATTAGTCATTTTGTAAAAGAAGATTTGACTAAAAGAAAGAGAGAAAGAAAATGAAAAATAGCATGCTTCAGTTTGTATTCCAATAATATCACTTCTTTCTCTGGATGTGGATAATATGCTTTATCATTAGTTCTTTGGGATTGTTTTAGTTCATTCACATTTAGTTAGATCATTCACAATTCTTCATCAAACAGTTGCTATTACTATGTTCTGTGTTCTCCTGGTTGTGCTTACTTGCTTTACATCAGTTCATGCAAATCTTTCCAGGTACCAAGATGAGATCAAAATGGGTAGATAATTTACATATAAAGAATGAAACCATAAGCAAATTAGAAGAGTATAGAATAGTTCTTTGTCAGATCTATGGGTAAGGGAAGAATTTAGGACCAAAGAAAATATAGAGATTATTACAAAATATAAAATAGATAATTTCAATTATGTATTTAAAATGTTTTTTCTTCTATTGAAAAAAAAAGAAACAGAAAAGGAATACAAAATAAAACAAAACAGAACATTGTCATGTGCCCAGCAGAACATCAGAGAAGATTCAAAATATGTAACAACAGATTACTAGTTTGAGACAACTAAGTGGCACAGTGTATAGAGCACTAGCCCTGAAGTCATGAGGACCTGAGTTCAAATCTGGCCTCAGACACTTAACACTTCCTAGTGCCTTAGCTGGACAAGTCACTTAATCCCAAATGCCCCAGCAAAAAACAAAAACAAATAAACAAAAAAACAAATTACTGGTTCAAGAAGTAATATATAAATAGTGGAAGAAATTATATTCATGAATTTCCATCTTTTCTTTACTTCTTTGAAGGTTGTTCTTTTGTTCTGTGCTGTGCACCGTTTTTACTTTATTCTTGTTTTCCCCTTTCATCTTTCTCACTTCCCCCAAACAGGCTATAGTTGAGCAGTGATATAGTTATATATACATATATAGATATACACACACACACACACACACACACATGCACGCTCTCTCTCTCTCTCTCTCTCTCTCACACACACACACACACACACACACACACACACACACACATCTTTTTTATTCCTGCTAACTCTTTGCTTTAATTCCATTCCTTAACTTGCCTTGGTATTACTCAAACTTCCCCCAACTCATGAATTATTTCCTTGTCTTCTTCCCCCACCCTTTGGTTTCTCCTTCACCCATCCTTTCCCCCTTATTTCTTAATAGATTTTGAAAGATACTATATCCTTCTTGGTATATCTGTAGTGTTGCCTATTTAACCCATTCCCAAAGTGAGTAGGTTTTCAGAATTGCAAGCCCTCCCACCTCTAATGCCTCTGTAGCTGTTCTTCTGCACCTCATTTATATAACATAATTACTATTTTTACCTTAACCAGAGTTAAGTTATTGGGGCAGACCCCAATCTTTCTTTCTAGTTGGTTAATTTTTTTCCTACAATCTTTTTGTTTTTCTTGGATTTTTTTGTTTTTTGTTTTTTCTCAATGTCTCTCATTTGATTTTTAAATTCTTTTTTGAGTTCTATAATTTCTCTCTGGGCAGGAAGCAATTTAATATTACTCTTTGGGGTAGAAAAAGCTTCTTTTATTTCAGTGACTTCTGAAGATGAACTAGGCCTAGTCTTCCCTGTTCCTAATTCTATGGTTGGGTTTTTTTTTTTCTTCTTTGCCAGTTCATTTTTTTTTTTTTTCCTAATGAGAAGTATTAGTATAATCATCTCTATTTGGGAGGTGGCAGGATAGTGCCTCTGGCTTCACTTCTGCTCTCCCTTCTGACCTGGAACCCCAAACCAAGAATTCCTCCTTCCTGCAGGTGCCCCCAGCCATCAGAGTCCCTCCCCAACTGCTTCTGCACTCCCTGGCTGTACAGGTGCCTCACCCAGGGCTGAGTCTCTGAAACACGCCTGGACTGGCATTCCTAATCATTAGAGGTTCCCTCAGTGTTCCCTGGACTCAGACCTGGACTCCTCAGCTGTCAGGGAGATACAAGTCTCTGCAGTTCTGTTGAGGCTCCAGCCAAGCCCAGCTAACCCCAGGGTTTTCCACTTGGTGTTTCTGTGAAGCCAACCTGGAGGATTTTGTACTTCACACTAGTTAATCTTCAGCCTAGGATTCTTTTTTGGGGGTGGGGGTGGGGAGATCTTTTGGGATTATATCTGGAGCACCTCTGTTCTGCCCCCAAGTCTTTTTAGTTTTTTTACCAGTCTATGTTTACCCTGAGGCACAAATTTGTTCTGTTTTGGGGGGAAATCTGGAGAGCTTGAAATTTACTGATCTATCCTGCCTCTTCCCAGAATCCTCTTTGATTATATAAATTTAAAAGTTTTTGCACAAACAAAACCAGTGCAACCGCAATTATAAGAAAATCTGAAAACTAGGGGAAAAATCTTGCAACAATTATCTCTCATAAAGGCCTCATTTTTCAAATATATAGAGAACTGAGTCAAATTTATAAAAATACAAGTCATTCCCTAATTGATATATAGTCAAAGTATATGAATTGATAGTCTTCAGTAGAAACCAAAGCTATCTATAGTCACATGGAAAAAATGTTCTAAATCACTATGATTGGGAGGAGAGTAAAATATAGAGACTAGAAAGATAGGAGAGGGTTAGGTTATGAAGAGCTTTAAAATCCAAACAGTGGATTTCCTATTTAATTTTATAGCTAACAGGGAGCTACTGGAATTTATTGAATAGAGAGGATGACATGGTCATTTCTGTGCCTTAGGAAAATAACTTTAGCTAATGAATAAGGAATGGATTATAGTGGAAAGAGACTTGAGAAAGGGACAGTAGTCAGCAATCTACTGCAGTAGTCCAGGCATGAGGTGAGAAGGAGCCCATATAATGTATATGAAAGATGTTCTGAAGGTAGACACAAAAGTTAACAATATATTAGGTTTATGGGGATGAATTAATCAATTGATAAACATTAATTAGATACCAATGAGGAAGGCTCAAAGATGACATGAAGTTTTAAGCTTGGGTGACTAGGACACTATTGGTGATGTACTTGATATTAATAGGGAAATTAGGAAAAAGGAAGAGCTTGTGGGGAAAGATAATGGGTTCAGGTTTTTATATGTTGTCTGAGTTGTCTGTGAGACATCCTGTTCCAGATCTCTGTTAGGCTTTTAGTGCTTAGTGGAGATATGGAGAGTAACAATTTTTAGTGAAAGTGACCTGAGGGAAGATCCAGCAAAGGAGACTTAGGAATAATAAGAGAGGTTGAAGGGGAACCAACCCAGAAAGGAGATAAACATAAAACATTAACATTGCTCAGCTACAATTATTTTGCTTAAGGTGATGTGCCTGTGATTATTGATGGAAAAAGATTCCTTAATTTTAAGAAAGTTGCTATTGATGAGGAAGTACTCTTCCTTTGTAATAGGATGCTTGAAATTAAACTTGGCTCTAAGTTAGGTACTGTAAATATTTGTAATACTACATAGATTGACATTGTATGTATACTGGTTGTGTATTGATTGGCTTTTTAAATTATTTTTTTTAAACCTTTTGTTTCTAGAAAAAATATGACTAGATAAGGAATGGAAGATAGGAATATATTTGAACATAAATATTTTGTAGGAAAAAAGGCATTATTTGAAAACAAAATTTTAAAGGAAACAAGTAAAAAGAAATTAAACTTGTCTTCTTCCTATCTCATCCACTCTTTGGGGAAATGGTATTTTTCATTTTTAAATAAAAGGAATAATATCCTTTTATCCCAGTCAATTGAAAGATTGGTTTTAAATTTGTGTTTATGTCAATCCTTATATATTCTTGATACTCACAAAAAGACCAGAATAATGACTACATAGGGAAAAAATGAACCAGAATGTCTAACCCTTGTCTACTTGAATATCTAAACATACATTCATGTATTTGTATATTTGCTTACGATTACCTGCTATTAACAGGTTGTTCCTAAAACCATGAGTTCCTAAAAACATGTTTTACTAAACAGAGTATCTGTTTAGTATTGAATAGAATTGTGGCATGATGAAATATCCTGATAAATTTACCAGGAATGAAGATTATGTTTATTTCTTGTTGTTCCTAATTATTCTTTAATTTACTTAATATGTATAAGCACATTCACTACATTTTTAGTGAAATACTTAGCAGAATTTGTCAGTTATTTTTCAACTTTAAATTCTTTTTAACCATTTCTAGAACAGAAAATTGAATATTCAACCAAGATATATAATAAACCAAAGTTATTACAACTAATATCTGTTGAAAGAATAGGTACTGTTGCACTTTAAAAAGAAGAAAGAATGAACTCTATATTCTAAGTTCTTAATGTGCTTTTGTTTTTTAAATGCACATTAATGCTAACACGTAGTCAGATGGGGAAAGGAAATTGAGATGAAATTAGTGAAATTGAAAGAGGAAAACATTTCCAATTTTTAGACATTAATAAGCTTTTTAAAAAGTAAGATGCTTATTTAAGTATTTTTAAAAGACATTTATACAAACAAATATGATACAGAATAAAATGGGAGAGGAGTAGATCTATAAAGAAAATACTTTCCAAAGATATGAATTTGTTTCTTCCAGATTTTATGATATACAGAAAGCATTTACATGTAACTGGAAAGGTACATTAGTTTACTTTACCTGATTCAGAGTTTAGGAAGTCATTTATTAGATAATCAAAAGCAAAATTCAATTGGATTTTATCTCTATGGGTCTTATTTGTCTTATTAGCAGCCTACCTCAAGTATATGATATTGATTCTATTCGTTATTGATTATAAATTACTAATTGAGAATTTGTAATGTGTTAAAGATATTGTACAAGAAACTCAGTTTCATGATTTTTATAAAATATTTTTTCTTCATTCCAGGAATCAAACAACTTTGTTCCAGTGCCTTCATAGTCTCACCCAAGTTCTCCCTTTGAACTGTGTGATAAAGCAACTAAAATTAGGAAGCAAGGAATTCCTTACTAACCAGTTGGCACTATTTTTAGAGAAGGAAATCGTTACCCTTAAGAATTGTTTTTCTTCAGTCATATCTGAAATTGAAAGCAACTTGGCACAAAGGTGTGAAACAGTCAAGAAAAACACTAATAGCAACAGCATGCCAAAGGCTTCCTCCACAGACACAGAGGAAACAATACAGTGGATCAGAGAACAGCTTCAACAAGAAAAGGAACAAATCACATGGGGCATGAATCTAACACTGAGCAGTGCTATTTACAGAGAAATTACTTTGAAAGTAGCAGAGGTTCAGCTGGAATCAGATTTAGCTGCTCAGAAATTGAATAATTAAATGTTGTAGACATAAAATGTTTAACCTAACAATAATTTGCGTTTTATTTTTGTTTTACATAATGAGGGGGGTGATCCCTTTGGAAAAATAAAAAGTCCTAATTTTTTGGGTCCCTTATATTTTTTAGTATTACACAAAAATAGCTTGTCAAAAATCACTTTCTAAATAGTAGACAGACATGGTGTTAATGTTTGTTTTAAATTTTGATACATATGACATCTAACCTTTACTATTGCCCCACTTCATATTTCCTGAAAACTAATTCTTTGTAGGGAGTAACTGAAAAGATTAAGGAACTCTTTTAAGTGTCAGGTTTACATGGAATGTAATATCTGTGTTTATAGAATTAACCTAATTAGCAAAATGACTAAAAAAGAACTTTATAACTAAAGTCTTGTTAATTTAATGTCAATTGGAATGCATCATTGAAATGTCATATTTTCAAAAGTTTAATGTCATTCTTCAGATGTATATTATTTTAAATGATTTACCCATACCCAGATTACCCAGAGAATCTTAATTCTCTTTCTGATTTAGAATATCTTTAAATCATCTAGAATCATAATAACTCTCAGCAGGACAATATAGAATTACAACTAAAATAGCTTAAAGTATATTGAATTCCTTGAGATTTTGTATAATTCCATTTGAAATTCAAAATTCCATTTTGAAGATCTCATTGAATGAAAAGTTATTTCAAAAAAGCAATGAAGGAAAACATTGCAAGAAACAAAAATTTAATAGTGTAGTATTGTAAATTAATGAATAGAGTGCAAAATTTGAAATCAGAAAGATGCATATTCAAGTTTTGCCCATGTTTAACATAAAGCTCTTTGATTTTAGTCATACCTTAGTCTCACTTAATCACATTAGATTTCAATTTTCTCATCTGTAAGATGTCTGAATTAAGTGACTTATAGGATCTCTTCCAACTCTAAATCTATTATCCTGTAACCCATTCTTCTGTGGGGAAAAAAAAATAGCATCTGAAGGAATAAGAAAAAAAAAAGGAAATAAAAGGAAAGAAGGAAGAGGAAATTACACAAAACAAGTTACGGAATGTCTCATAATTATTTTTGAGAAAAACAGTTGTTAACTAATGGTTAAAAGAGGCCAGAGGGACTCTGAAATCTGTATTGGAATTCTGGAATGCTATTTTTCCCGTAAGCTCTAGAAGGATTTATTTATGATCCATGATTTAGCAGTTTTAAAAAAAAAAAGTTTTTGAGCACATTCCATGTACAAAACAAAGTGCAGAATACTGAGGAGCATAGGGACCCCTGTTCTTTCATAAGATCCTTCTTTAGTTTCTTGATAGAGGCTTTATGACTGTCATTACATATGACTGACATGTTTCTGTAAGAATCTGTAGTGAATTAAAAACTATATAAATCTAAATAAAAAGGAAGATAGTTCAGAGAAATTAGGGAAAATCTGGGAACTGCACAATGTGATATTAGAATATATATTGAAAATGAAGAATGAGAATATAAATCGAATCCACCAGTTCAAATGAAATATATGAACTATATGAATTAAAGTATCATGTGTTCATTGTTTAAATTTGAGGGGACAAGTCAACCAGAGAATTGGAAAAAGAATAAGGAAATTACAGAGAGGAAAAATATTGAATCAAATCTGAATACATCACAAACTTGTAAATGAATAAGATTAGCCTTTCAAGAGAATGTAATAGTGGTTCATTTGGCAAACAACTACTGTATTAACACATATCTTAGCAACAAGAATAGGAAAATGTTCCTGAATTTTATGAAGGGTTAAACATGATAGCATTATACCACAAGTGCATAAATAGATAAAAGTAATATTTGAATTGAAAGTGTCATTTCACTCTGAAGAACAGATCCAAAATGGCATTGAAATATGTCACTAAACTGATTTGGGGGGTTTGAAACAAAGGGAGTCTGGCCTACTTAGGCTGATGTTTGACTTATATAACAAAGAGGACAACTAGGGAGGGCAAAGAGGCATGTATTTGAATATTATTTGCATAAATAGTAATTACCCATCCATGCCACTTGATTTTGAAGAACATAGCATGATTAAATTTGAGTCAAAAACTTCAAAATGTATCTAAAAGATATAAATATAAGAATGTAAGAATTTTTCTCCCAGTAAAAAGATTTATCACATTAATTTTGAGATTATAGAATATTCAAAATAACATCTTACTACCAGTTTTACTAAAATTAAATATCTTAAAAACAATTATGTAAAACAACATATACTATAGAAATTTGGTACTGGTACATTTAAAAACCTTGGTAACCTTTTTTTTTTCCACACTTCTAGTACTTTCAACTTAAAGGGTATTTTCTTTTTATGGTGAAAGCTTGTTTCTGGGTAAATTTTTTGTCCAGGGTATTTTTGTGGTCACTAGGTATTAATTGAAAAGCTGAAGAACTAAAAAATTTGTCAATTATAATGCTCATTTTGAGTTTTTGCTTCTAAAGACATGTCTGTTTGAAAATTTGCTTAGGCAAATGATTTGATTTGTCCCTAAATCCAATTCTTTTATATGTTATGGCATCACCTCCCTGATGTCATGTTCCTCTTTGAGAACAAAGGACAAACAATAGCAGTGAATTCTACTCTAGGAATCCTGCCTCCCTACTCCTTCTTCCCCAAACCTCTATGAAGATTTTCCTAATGTTGCTATATGCTTCACATAACACTTTGTTATATATCTCTAAATCAGTTATATATTACATGAAATAGTTTGCATTTGCATCATTCATCTTTATTAAACTCGATGAGGACAGGGACTAAAATTTGTTATCTTGTACTTATCTCAAGACTTAGTACAATTCTCTGTGCATTGTGTGCTACTGGTAAGGTGTTCATGTGGCAATATTAATTACCTGGAGTTCTAGCTATCAGCTTGCAATTTACACCTATTCAATTCTTAAATAGACTTTGATAAAGAAAGAGTTGTGAAATTAATTTGACATAAGATGCGACAATACCCCATGTTTTCCTTTTTCTTTTCTTTTTTATTTTTCCTCCCCTCTGGCAATTGGGGTTAAGTGACTTGCCCAGGGTCACACAGCTAGGAAGTATTTCATTATATTTTAAAGGAAAGAAAAAAAAAAAACAAATGCCCTGAAAGATAAGAGAACCATATTTATAATTTTTTTTTTAATTAGTGTGAAAACATCCTTAGGATTTTTGTAAAGGAAGATCTAAGTTATTAGCAGTGCTTGTTTAAATTAATCAACCTTTACAGGGCAGCTAGATGGTGCAGTGGAGAGAGCCCTGAAGTCAGGAGTACCTGAGTTCAAATGTGGTCTCAGACACTTAACAGTTCCTAGCTGTATGACCCTGGGCAAGTCACTTAACCCCAATTGCCTCAGGAAAAAAAAAATCAACCTTTCTTATTAGAAATTTATTTTATGAATGTAAACTGCTTGCATTTTTGTTCTTCTTCCCGAGTTATTTATACCTTCTAAATCCTATTCTCCCTGAGCAACAAGAGAACTGTTTGGTTCTGCACACATATATTGTATCCAAGATCTATTGTAACCTATTTAACATGTATAGAACTGCTTGCCATCTGGGGGAGGGGGTGGAAGGAGGGAGGGGAAAAATCACAACAGAAGTGAGTGCAAGGGATAATGTAAAAAATTACCCTGGCATGGGTTCTGTCAATAAAAAGTTATTTTAAAAAAAATTATTTTAGGTGGTCAAGTTCTCTCAGGACAAACCTATTTGGACAAGCCTTTAGAAGAGGGAGATGAGAGTAGCCCTTTGGCCTTGAAATGATTTTCATTGTTGGAGTGGTATTTGATTCAGTTCCTATAGCAAGGAGTTCTAGGAGTTGGGATAAATACTCAAGAGTAGAGCTGATGATAAAATATTCCAAGATATCTGAAAGTGGATGATTATGAAGAACAGTTTGGGGCAAGCTAGATGAAGTCATTTAATTTGCCATTTTTCAGAAGCCGTTCAACTCAGCTTCAGGGTGAAATCCCAAGTTGTCATGCCTGGAATATATAACATCCTCACCTCCACCTCTTAGAATTACTAGTTTTCTTCAAGTTTCAGCTCCATCACCACTTTCTACATTGAGCATCTTCTGATTTCCCCAGCTTCTATAGTCTTCCTTCCATCCTATATCAAAGACTTAGGTGCACTGAAATAAATGTTGATTTGAAATCATAGGACTTGAGTTTGAATATTGGTTCTTCCACATACTAGTTATGTGACCATAAGCAAAATCCCTGATTTTCCTCATCTGTAAAATGTGGGGATTGGACTAGATGACTTAGAAAGTAACTTTTAGCTCAAGTCCATGATCTTAGGAAATTTTATTTATAATATACATTCAAATTTTTAAATTAAACAACTTAAATTCAAAACTCTCCCTCTCTCCCCCTGCACTTAGAGAAGACCGCTATTTAACATGCACATACATACATATACACGTCTCTTTATGTGTACATATCCATATGTATATATGTATGTATATGTTAAACCATACTATACATAATTCTATTTTTCAGTTCTCTGTCCAAAAGTAAAATGAGCTGGACAAGGAAATAACAAACTGCTGCAGTATCTTTGCCAAGAAAACCGCAAATAGAGTTATGAAGGGTTGGATATGATTGAAACAACTGAACAACAATAAAATCTTAAGAGAACTACACAAAAGTTATAATGATGAATAATCCTATGAAATACATATTCCTACAGAAAATATCTTATAAGTTCTTGTTGAATTTTATTCTTATTGAATATTAAAGATGGAAGAAGCCTTTAAGATTATCTAATATAATTACCTCAAATAATTGAGTCCCCTACTAATCTGATATATCAAATAACTAAGACTTTGACCATATAATAATGTTGATTTTCAGTGGATGAGAATAGAAATCAATCTTCTTGTAAAGGAACTTTATTCTAAAGCATATTCTGCTAGATACAATTAAATTTTTTTTTAGCAGCAAAGCATAATTTTTAAATATATGAGATTTTAAAAATGAGACTAAAATAATCTCCATCTGTCCACTCCCCCTACTTATCTGACCTATTTTCAACTTTAGATCTTCAGCCTACTCATTTCTGATGCCCCAGAGCTACTACTGCCATTATTTATTTAGATCATAGAATTTCCTCCTCTTGCCCTAGCCCTCCTATTTTGCTAGTTCTAGAGAATATAGCCTCTATAAGAGGATCAATTCTATTGTTAAAGGTTTCAGCAATCCAGTTGTTGGGACCATATAATCAAAAACTATAATGATTTTTTTTTATTTCTGGTAATTGGTATTTATTATTATTTTATCATCTATTTCTCATTTTGTTGGGGGTAAGTAGGAATGGAAAGACAGAATATTGACATCAAATGTGTGGGTAAATTCAATGGAATTAACACCCCAATTTCCTTTATAGAAGAGGAAACCCAAAGTTACCTGAGGAAATTGTTTTGTTGCTCAGTCATATTTCTAGTCACATCTGAGTCTTCGTAGCCCCATTTGGGGTTTTTTTGGCAAAGATACTAGAGTGACTTATTCTTTCCTTCTCCACTTTATTTTACAGATGAGGAAACTGAAACAGACAGGGTCAAGTGACTTGCCCGCATTATAATTAGTGTCTGAGGTCAGATTTGCATTTAGGTCATTCTGACCTTTCTGACTCCAGGCCTGGCACTGTTCCATCCAGTTGCCCCTACATGTGAAAGACTCCGATTCAGATCTTGCCTTTGATACTTTCTAGATGTTTGTGTGTGACTGAGAGCAGGTAAGTTTTCTCAATTGTAAATTGGGGAACATAATTCCTGAGGTAGCTTACTACCTCATGAGGTTGTGAAGCTCAAATGGAATAACATACAAAGCATTTTACAAAGTTTAAAATAGAAATACATGTCTATTTTTCTCATCACCATCACTACCACCACTACTATTACCATCACAATTACTACTACCATTAGCTTAAGTAGTATAAATATTACTATAACCACTACTTCTACTACCACAATCACTACTATTATTACCACTACAAATACTATCATAATTACTACTGTTATCACTGCTCCTATTACTACTTCTACTACCATAATTATACTACTGTAATGGACCAGAACTCTGGAGAAGTGTACCTGAAACAAGGATTCTTACAACAAGGTGTTAACTCAGTGGAATTGATAAGACAATGGTTATCTAGTTTAGCTTCGTGATTAATAGCTCTCTATTTCAGTCTGATTGATTTAACCTTACAACAAATAATGGTTCCCTAGTGATATAATGATTGGCTTATACTCAGTATACTGGACTGATTTAATTGTAATAGAGTATTTAAGAGACCAGAGTCAGACCTAGTGGGAACTAGAACAGACTTGGTGAAGTTAGAGTACAAGCTTCAGAACTCAGGGAGACTTCAAGACAGAGACCGTGGTGGTAGTCTTCCTGCCTCCCCCACAGAAACCAAGACACATTCCGGAGGACCTCCAGAAAGCTAGCCCAGGCCCCAGATAAGGAGACAATAAAGATTTTTGGACTTTATCTCTGGCTATTCTCATGGTGATTACACTGCTGAAAGAAAGCTGGTCCAGAGACCTCCAGAAAACTAACCAGAATGTTATATACTATCACTACTATTACTATTACTTTTGCTACCACAATTACTACCACCATCACTACCACTACTACTATTACTTCTATGATTACAAATTGTAATCCTCCTACCATTGTAACTCCTCCTACCATTATTACTATTACTACCACTTCTATTATTACCAAAATTACTACTACTACTACTACTACTACTATTACTACTACCACAATTATTACTATCACCACCACCAGCACCACAAATATTACAACTACAACAACTACTACTACCTATTACTTTTACTACCACAATTAATACTACCACCACTACTACTACATCTACTACTACTACCACTACTATTATTGCTAGTACTAGTATTACTACTGTTATTGCAGAGCTGGGGCTTCTGACACATATAGTCTAGTCTGCTTCTCTTAATTAAAACTTGTTTGAAAAGTTGGTTAGAGAGCAGAGGGAGCTATCATTAAATTCAGATTCTTTCATTATTGGGCTGTCACATGATTCATTGACCAACAGAGGTAGAGAACTTGACAAAAAAGAGCATCATGACCTTTGAAAATCTGTCCAAGTGGGTAATCAAACTTAAGCAGAAAATAATGTATAATTTTTTATACAATCATCCTGATCACAAAAGATGTTATGTTTCATGCATCATTCATAAATTCATGCATTCAGAAAGTCTGATAGGAGGCATCTTGCCTAGCACTCTCATTTCTAGTTGACAAAACTGCAGCCCTGAAAACTTAAAATATCTATCCAAGGTCACTCAGGAATAAAGGGGAGCAACAATGATTTGAACCCAGGTCTTCTGGCTCCTAATCCAGCACTCCTCCCAATATGCTGCATTAAAAACTACTGAAACACCAATAGAGTTCTAGAATATGATATATCCAATGTTAAAGCATTCTTTTTTAGAAAAGATAGTCATTCAGCTAAATGAACCACAATCCAGAAGAGAATAAATGAAAGCAGAAAATCTCACAAGCTGCTTTCTTGGAAAGGAAATCTGATCATCTCAAGGAAGGAGAAGAGACGAAACTCTTGTAGGATATTTCAGAACAGTGTAACAAAGAATAAAATGTTCTGGAAATACAAGCATTTTTCTCCCTTCAGATAGAATTTTATGATCACAGAGCTATGTAAAACAAGTTTGAGCTGACTATAGACCCATCAAGAAGAGATGCAAATAAAATACTATGCAAATGACCCTTTCAGCCACTTATCACAATCACCATATTGAGATCCATTTTACAATTGTCTGTGAAGTAGTGTACAAAGACCAACACACAGATATAGTATTTGGCAGGACATGTTTTGGTTCTTTCAACATTATATGCAAACTCTAATATTATTTTGACCAATGATGCCATATTAATGCAACAGCAATAATAACAATAACAAATGTTTAAGTGATTCAATATAAATGAAATCATATATTATATTCTACGTGGTTATCTAAATAATGAAAATGAACATTATTTATTAAGTTCAGTAGAAAGTTATATTCTAGAAATAAGGAAAAAGGAATTTTTTAGTTACTCTTTCTTTCTTCCTTCCTTCCATCCTTCCTTCCTTCCTTCCTTCCTTCCTTCCTTCCTTCCTTCCTTCCTTCCCTCCTCTCTCCCTCCCTCCCTTCCTTCCATCTATCTACCTTCCTCCTTTTATCTTTCTTCTCTTCCTACCTCCCTCCTTCCTTTTGTCCCATCTCCCTTTCTTCTTACTTTCTTCCTATATTCCTTTTCACTCTTCCTCCTTCCTCCCTATAAATTATCAGTATTATTACTTTTGAAATTATGAGAGACCTAGATATGAATCTCATATCGATCCTCCCTTGGATACTTGTTGATTGTGTGACCACACAATTTACTCTGAATTTCCATTTCCTTATCTTCAGATGGAATAATAATAATAATACCTGTAGTAAGTATCCACTTCCTAGTATTGTTATGAGACTTATATTAGATAATATGTATATAAAGCATTTTTATAAGTTTTATATAGCAGTCTCATAAATGTCAGCTATATATTTTATTATTTTTAAAAAATATTAAGCATCTACCATGTTTAAGGTATTGAAATATGGAAAGATCTGAGAGGAACTGGAAATGGAAACAAATAGATAAATATTGCTTGAGAAAACATTTGTCTCCTCCTTTTACTTAGCCTATCATTTACTTAGCCCAGAGCCATGGGATAAAACCAGATGACTTATTGGTCTTATGAATAATTTCTTAGTTTGAGGTTCTTGTATGTAATAAAGCAGAGCCAGAACATTTTTATGTTCCTTGGAAAAAGTTTTTGAAGGTGGCTGTGGCAAAGAAGAAAGTTGAACTAGAGGTACCATTATGGTAGGAAAGGTATTGGCTTAACCCCAGTCCCTGTGGTGAGAGAGAAAGGGCTACAGGACCCTGGGTGTAGTAGCTCTGTCACTATTTTCAATGAAGTGGATTGCTTTGATGAAATGTATCTTCCTTCCCATTAATTTTAGAACATTGGTTAAAGTCCCATTTGCACAGTGCTTGTTATAACTTGTAAAAGAAAAACAAAATGACTAAGTTAAAGGATTGTAAGTTCCTTGAAGACAGGAACTGTTTTCTTGTCTCTTCATATTGCCAGTGCCTAGCATAAGGTGTGTAATAACCAAAGTAGGTATTTAATAAATGCTTTTTGGTTAACTAATTGATTAAAATCTACCACAAATAAGCTATAATTTATTTTAATATAAATTTTGGAACATTTAAAAAAATTATTAGATGGAAAAATTAAGTTTTATAAATGGTTTGTCTCAGAAAAATACTTTATTTTCTGCCAGCTATGCATGAAAAGATGTTGTATTCGGATCATCCTTAAATATGATTTTCTTTCATAATATGCATCTGGAACACTAAAAAAAATGACAAAATTTAATAAACCAAAAAATCATATCTAATAAATGTAAATTAGAAATCTTTCATGTAGGTGGCCAAATACCCACTATTATAGCATGTAAAACTTTGGTGTTCTGGTCCTTAATCCTTTTCTCAGAGATGTTATGATATTTCCATGGAAAATTACTATATCTTATACTAATATTCTGAGTTAAAAATTAAAACCTCTTTTAAAAATTAAAACCTCTTTTGTTCAGCTCATACTTCTTTAGCATAATTTTATGCCACTAGCTACTTTGAAGGAGACAAAAAATTTATTCCATAATTTTTTAAGGTCTTCCCAATCTTCCTCATATTTATTGTTGTAGCCTGGAGGTAAACTTGAATTCTTAGAGTTTGTGCAAGCCAAGTGTGAAATATGATAGGTTTTACCTGGTTAGAAAGTTTTTGAGTATAGACCTGATCCTTTTCAATTTATAATCTAATGAATCCCTGAACTCCAGTCTTCCACCACTGAATTGGCAAGGTCCTGAAGTGACTTGATATTTTTATACATGAAACTGAAGACAGATGATGGATTTTTTCAACCACTGACAAAATGTTTCCTATATGGTATCTTTGCCTTTATCCAATAGTCAAAGTCTCATAATCTTGTTCAACAGAGTATGAAGCTATTCATTTTCCCTAATAAAGGCCTCATTTCTCAAATATATAGAAAACAGAGTCAAATTTATAAGAATACAAATCATTACCCAATTGATAAATAATCAAAAAAATTTAGTAATTCCAGTAGTTTCAGAAGAAACCAAAACTACCTGTAGTCATGTGAAAACATTCTAAACTATTATTGATTAGAGGAATCCAAATAAAAAAAAACCTCCTAGATACCATGTCATACTATCAAATCAGCTAATACCATGAAAAGGAAAAGAACAATTGTTGGAGAGGATGTGAAAAAATTGGAGGTTTTAGTATTCTTAATACAAATCAGTGACAGTCCCAAAATATAATGTCATCATGGGCTACATTAATAGAGGGATAGCTTCCAGGAATAAAGAGCTCATGGTTTCTCTGTTTTTGTCAGATTTTATAGGCAGTATTGTATTCAGTTCACTTACTAGTTGTGATACCTTGGTCAAGTAATTTAATTATTGTTTGCCTCAGTTTCCTTGTCTGTAAAATGGGGATACAAATAGTATCTACCTACCCAGGATTTTTGTGAGGATCAAATGAAATAATTGTAAAGCACTTAGCATAGCATCCAGACATAGTAAGTAGTACATGAATGTTACTTATGGCTTTCATTATTATTATTCTGAACACCACAGTTTAAGAAAAGACATTGATAAGCTGGAGCATGTGAAAAGGAAGGCAGCTGGCACCTGGAATAGTGAATTTCAGTACAAAGACTGAAGTAACATAGTATGTTTGTATTTAGAAGAAGCATGATAACTATTTTCAAGTATTTGAAGGGCTGTAGTATGAAAGAAAGATTGGACTTATTTTCTTTAGCCTCAGAAAACAGAACCAATGGTAATGGGTAGCTGTTGAAAAGAGAAAAATTTAAACTTGATGTCTGGAAAAAAGAAAATAAGAAAACTCCCACCTTCTTGACAATTATAATTATCCCAAAGTACAATAGATTGACTCATGATGAAAATATGGGAAGTGTGTCCAATGATCCATCCTTCTTGGAGATGAATAGGCAGCAGGCAGACAACCATTTGTCAGGTATATTATACTTTCATGGGTGATTTGGACTAAAAGGTCTTCGAAATCCTTTCCAACTCTTAAATTCTACCAGAAAGAACCAGGAAGCATTGTTAAAGATAACGAAACCTTGGGAAACTGAAGAATTTAGGAACTGTGTTTCATTTCATGCATTGTTTTCATCACTACTAACAATTAAAAGAAGAGGGTTGAATTAGAGAAACACAGCTTGAGAAACTGAATAGTCTGTAAAGAAGATGATGTCTGACCGTGAGCATTTCATTTTCTGTCCCATACCTTAAAATACAGATATATTAGGCAAGTCTTCATAAGGATTGTGAATAATTTTACTATGTAAACAAAGACTGGTAAAATTAATTTTCTTTTTTCTTTTTTTTAATTATAGCTTTTTATTTACAAGATATATTCATGGATAACTTTTTAGCATTAATTGTCAAACCTTTTGTTCCAATTTTTCCCCTCCTTCCCCCCACCCTCTCCCCAAGATGGCAAGTAGACCAATACATGTTAAATATGTTAAAGTATATGTTAAATACAATATAAGTATATATAGCCATACAGTTATTTTGCTGCACAAGAAGAATTGGACTTTGAAATAATGTACAATTAACCTGTGAAGGAAATAAAAAATTCAGGTGGACAAAAACAGAGGGATTGGAAATGCTAAAACAGAGGGATTAGAAATGCTATGTAGTGGTTCACAATCATTTCCCAGAGTTCTTTCACTGGGTGTAGCTAGTTCTATTCATTATTAAACAAATGGAACTGATTTGGTTCATCTCATTGTTGAAGAGCACCACATCCCTCAGAATTCATAATCATATAGTATTGCTGTTGAAGTATATAATGATCTCCTGGTCCTGCTCATTTCACTCAGCATCAGTTCATGTAAGTCTCTCCAGGCCTTTCTGAAATCATCCTGCTGATCATTTCTTACAGAACAATAATATTCCATAATATTCATATACTACAATTTATTCAGCCATTCTCCAATTGATGGGCAACCACTCAATTTCCAGTTTCTGGCCACTACAAAAATGGCTACCACAAACATTTTTGCACATACAGGTCCCTTTCCCTTCTTTAAGATCTCTTTGGGGTATAAGACCAGTAGTAGCACTGCTGGATCAAAAGGTATGCACAGTTTGATAACTTTTTGAGCATAGTTCCAAATTGCTCTCCAGAATGGCTGAATGCATTCACAATTCCACCAACAATGTATCAGTGTCCCATTTTCCTTACATCCTCTCCATCATTCAGCATTATCTTTTCCTGTCATCCTAGCCAATCTGAGAGGTGTGTAGTAGTATCTCAGAGTTGTCTTAATTTGCATTTCTCTAATTAATAATGACTATGAGCATCTTTTCATATGGCTAGAAATAGTTTGAATTTCTTTGTCTGAGAATTGTCTGTTCATGTCCTTTGACCATTTATCAATTGGAGAATAGCTTGATTTCTTATAAATTAGAGTCAATTCTCTATATATTTTGGAAATGAGGCCTTTATCAGAACCTTTGACTGTAAAATGTTTTCCCAGTTTATTGTTTCCCTTCTAATCTTATCTGCATTAGTTTTGTTTGTACAAAAGCTTTTCAATTGGATATAATCAAAATTATCTATTTTCTGATCAATAATGATCTCTAGTTCTTCTTTGGTCACAAATTCTTTCCTCTTCCACAAGTCTGAGAGGTGAACTATGCTATGTTCTTCTAATTTATTTATAATCTCATTCTTTATGTCTAGATCATGGACCCATTTTGACCTTATCTTGGTGTACAGTGTTAAATGTGGGTCAATGCTTAGTTTCTGCCATACTAATTTCCAATTTTCCCAGCAGTTTTTGTCACACAGTGAATTCTTATCCCAAAAGCTGGGGTCTTTGGGTTTGGCAAATACTAGTTTATTAAAGTTATTGACTATTTTGTCCTTTGAATCTAAACTATTCCACTGATCAATTGGTCTATTTCTTAGCTAATATCAAATGATTTTGGTAACTGCTGCTTTATAATATAGTTTTAGACCTGGTACAGCTAGGTCACCTTAATTTGATTTTTTTCCCCATTAGTTCCCTTGAAAGTCTTGATCTTTTGTTCTTCCAGATGAATTTTGTTGTTATTTTTTCTAGGTCATTAAAATAATTTTTTGGAAGTGTATAGCACTAAATAAATAGATTAGTTTAGGTAGTATTTTCATCTTTATTATATTGCTTGACCTATCCAAGAGCACTTAACATTTTTTCAAATTGGTTAGATCTGACTTTATTTGTGTGGAAAGTGTTTTGTAGTTTTGCTCATATAGTTCCTGACTTTCTCTTGACAGATAGATTCCCAAAAATTTTATACTATCTGCAGTTACTTTAAATGGAATTTCTCTTGGTAACTCTAACTGTTGGATTTTGTTAGTGATATAAGAATGCTGATGACTTATGTGGATTTTTTATATCCTGCAACTTTGCAAAAAGTGTGGATTATTTCTAATAGCTTTTTAGTAGAATCTCTGGGGTTCTCTAATATTGCCATCATATCATCTGCAAAGAGTGATAATTTGGTTTCCTCATTACCTACTATAATTCCTTTAATCTCTTTCTCAACTCTTATTGATGAAGCTAGCATTTATAATACAATAGTGGGCAACCTTGTTTCACTCCTGATCTTACTGGTAATCATTCCAGATTGTCCCCATTATATATGATGCTTACTGATTGTTTTAAATGGATGCTACTGGTTATTTTAAGGAAAAGTCCATTTATTCCTATATTCTCAAGTGTTTTTAATAGGAATAGATATTGGATTTTATCAAATGCTTTTTCTACATCTATTGAGATAATCATATAGTTTTTGTTAATTTGGTTATTGATATAGTCAATTATACTAATAGTTTTCCTAACACTGAACCAGCCCTACATTCCGGTATAAATCCTACTTGGCCATGGTGTATTGGATTTTCTGTAATCTTTTTGCTAATATTTTATTTGAGCTTTTAGCATCAATATTCATTAAGGAGATTGATCTATAGTTTGTTTTCTCTGTTTTCAACCTACCTGGTTTAGGTATCAATACCATGACTATGTCATAAAAGGAATTTGGTAGGACTCCTTCATTCCCTAATTTTTCAAATAGTTTATATAAAATTTGAGTTAATTGTTCTTTAAATGTTTGGTAGAATTCACATGTAAATCCCTCTGGTCCTGGGGATTTTTTCTTAGGGAGTTGATTAATAGCTTGTTCTATTTCTTTTTCTAAAATGGGACTATTTAAGCCATTTACTTCCTCCTCTGTTAATCTGGGAAGCCTATATTTTTGAAGGTAGTCATCCATTTCAGTTAGGTTATCAAATTTATTGGCATAAAGTTGAGCAAAGTAATGCCTAATTATTGCTCTAATTTCCTCTTCATTGGTGGAAAGTTCTCCCTTTTCATTTTTAAGACTACTAATTTGATTTTCCTTTCCTTTTTCTAATCAGATTTAGCAAAGGTTTACCTATTTTATTGTTTTTTTTCATAAAACCAACTCTTAGTTTTATATTTATTAATTCAATAGTTTTTTTTACTTTCAATATTATTAATTTCTCCTTTTAATTTTTGAATTTTAAATTTAGTATTTAATTGGGAGGGTTTAATTTGCTCTTTTTCTAGCTTTTTAAGTTGCAAGCCCAATTCATTAATCTTCTCTTTCTCTATTTTACGCAAGTAAGTCTCTAAAGATATAAAATTTCCCCTTATTACCGCTTTGGCTGCATCCCACAAATTTTGGTTATGATGTCTGATTGGAGTCATTCTCTTGGGTGAAATTACTAATTATGTCTATGATTTGCTGCTTTACCCAATCATTCTTTAGTATGAGATTATTTAGTTTCCAATTACTTTTTGGTCTATTTACCCCTCGCTTTTTGTTGAAGGTAGTTTTTATTACATCGTGATCTGAAAAGAATGCATTTACTATTTCTGCCTTCCTGCATTTAATTTTGAGGTCTTTATGTCCTCAAAATTGATTATGATCAATTTTTGTATAGGTTCCATAAACTGCTGAGAAGAAAGAATACTCCTTTCTGTCTCTAGTCAGTTTTCTCCAAAGATCTATCATACCTAACTTTTTTAGTATTCTATTTACCTCTTTAATTTCTTTCTTATTTGTTTTGTGGTTTGATTTATCCAGTTCTGAGAGTGGAAGGTTGAGATCTCCCACTATTATGGTTTTGCTGTCTATTTCTTCTTGCAGCTCTCTTAACTTCTCCTTTAGGAAGTTAGATGCTATACTACTTGATGCATATATGTTTAGTATTGATATTGCTTCATTGTCTATGCTACCCTTTAGCAAGATATAGTTTCCTTCCTTATCTTTTTTAATTAGATCAATTTTTGCTTTTGCTTGATCTGAGATAAGGATGACTATTCCTGCTTTTTTTTACTTCACCGGAAGCATAATAGATTCTGCTCCAGCCTTTTACCTTTACTCTGTATGTGTCTCCCTGCTTTAAATGTGTTTCCTGTAAACAACACACTGTAGGGTTCTCGCTTTTGGTCCAGTCTGCTATCTGTCTCTGATTTATGGGAGAATTCATCCCATTCATATTTATGGTTAAAATTACTAATTCTGTACTTTCCTGCCATCTTATTATCCCCAGATTATGCTTTTCTTTTTCTTGCTCCTCCTTACCCCCCCTCTCCAGTATTAAACTTATGGGCACTCCTTGCTTCCCATAGATCTCTTTCTTTAGAATCCTTCCTACCCTCTTTGATGTCAATTATCTTCTCTTTGAGCCAAATCTGATGAGAGTAAGATTCACATGATGTTCCTCCCCCTCCCTAAATTCTCTCAGATATGATAGGTTTCTTTTGCCTCTTCGTGGGATGTAGTTTCCCTCTTTTTATCTCCCCTTTTCCCTATTTCTGATACTACCCCCTTTCCATTTATCCTTCCCTTTTTTATATTATATCAGTAAAATCATATTATACATGCACTCTTTATGTATGTTCGTAACAGAAATACAGTTCTCAAGAGTTCTTTTTACATTTTTCTGCTACTCTTGAGTTCTATAATAGGAGGTCAAATTTTTTGTTTGGCTCTGTTTTTTTTCATTAGAAACAAATAGAATTCACCTGTTTCATTAAATGTCCATCTTCTTCCCTTGAAGAAAATGCTGAGCTTAGCTGGATAGTTTATTCTTGGCTGCATTCCAAGTTCTTTTGCCTTTTGGAATATCATATTCTAGGCCCTTTGATCGTTTACTGTGGAAGCAGCTAGATCCTGAGTGATCCTTACTGTAGCTCCTCAGTATTTGAATTGTTTTTTTCTGGCTACTTGTAATATTTTTTCCTTAGTCTGTTAATTCTGAAATTTAGCTACAATATTCCTTGGAGTTTTTATTTTAGTTAGGGTCTCTTTCAGAAGGTCTTCAAGGAATTCTTTCAATGCCTATTTTATCTTCTGATTCTATTACATCTGGGCAGTTTGCTTTGATGATTTCCTGTATAATAATAATAAAAGAGCCTGCCTAGGCTCTTTTTTTCATCATAATTTTTAGGAAGTCCAATAATCCTCAGATTCTCTCTCCTTGATCTATTTTCCAGGTCTGTTGTTTTTCCAAGTCAATATTTAACATTTTTTCTATAGTTTCAGGTTTTGTTTTTTGTTTTTGTTTTTGTTTTTTTTTTTTTTTTGTTTTGGCTTTGCTTGACTGATTCTTGATGTCTCAACAAATCATTCATTTCTATTTGTTCAGTTCTGATTTTTAATGAGTTATTTTCATTAGCCTTTTTTTAAACTTCTTTTTGTATATGTCCAATTGAGTTTTTAAATGAGGTGTTTTGCTCTATGGAATTTTTTCCATTTCACTAAATTTTTTTTTTCTACTGAGTTATTTTCCTTTTCCAATTCACAAATCTTACTTTCCTGGGAGTTCTTCATCTTTTCCAATTCACAAATCCTACTTTTCTGGGAGTTCTTTATCTTTTTCAGTTCACTAATTTTGTTTCCCTGGGAGTTCTTTACCTTTTCCAATTCACATTTCAGAAAATTGTTTTCTTTTTCCACTTAATCAAATTTTTCTTTAAGTGAATTATCTGCCTTTTCCATACTCTTTTGCAGAGCTTCTCTTTCCTTTTTCCATTTTTTTTCTAGCTCTATTTTAAGATCTTTTATAATTTCTTCTAGGAGAGCCTTGTGGGATGGGGACCAGATTACATCCCCCTTTTGATTTTGTCTGGAGACTGCTATTAGTCTCCTAGGGATTGAAAACCTGTTCTCTTTCTGTATAGAAGCTATCAATGGTTAGTGCTTGGCTTTTTTACTCATCTTTAAAAAAAGCTCTTAGGGCTTCCTTCAGGGCAAGGAGGTTACCACCTTCCTCTGCAGAACAAGGATGGATATATGGACAGTAGCTATTCTGCAAACAGGCTGCTAAGAGTGGTCAAGCTGCGGAATTGCACTGGGAAGAGCCCCACACCGGAAGTGTTTCTGCCTTGGAAAACGCAGCCATGCTGCAGAAATTCTATTGTCCCAGGCAGCCCCCCGACCCCCTGCAAATTTGTGGCTGCCCCAGGTAGAGTTCCCCGCCCCCTGCAAAAGTGTGACTGCCCTGGGCAAAAGCCCTGAGCTGCAGATTGGGGCTGCACAGCTCTGCTATGGTCTGTACTGAGTCACTTCCAGTGTTGGGTAGGTGTAGTCAGATCCTGTTAGATTCTAGTGTATTTTGGAGTACACTCTATCTTTGACATTTGTGTTACTTCTCTGCTCATCTACTGTTTTGCAACCAAAGCAGAGCAGCCAACCTGTAGTAGAATCCTCCTTGCAAAATCTCCACCTGCGGATACTGCTCCCACCTCTATCCACTCAGTGTGCTAGCCTCTGCATTTTACCTCCCTGTCTGTGCTGGCCTGCTCCTGCAGATCAGGACAAACCTTTTCTGGTAATCTTCAGATGATCTTCGGCTGGTAATTTGTTGTGCTCCCAATATTTGCGGATTTTACCAGTCTGGCACTATTTCTGAATTTGGTAATTAGTAGTGAGGTTAGAAGAGGAGCTTAGAATGATATGTGTATCTTCTCTGCCATCTTGGTTCCACCCCTCCCCCCCATAAAATTAATTTTCCTAAAGTCTCACAAATTTAACAAAAAGTTTTAATGTATAAAGGAAAATGGAGAAAGAATAAGTATAGGTAATATATATAGACTAATCTGTAGTATATACCATAAAAGAAGAAAACCACTATCAGAGATATACAGAAATATATATGAAACAAAATCCAAGAAATGGATCCTCCATAATCATGGTCTCAAATGTCTATACACAAATGAGTGTAGTAGGAATAGTAATCTAAACTCTCTGCCTTTGCAAATTATTGCAAATAATTGCAAAATTTGCAAATTTTCCCTTTAAAACTATTAAGACTTTTCTAGAGGCATGTTTGACTCAAGAGACTGTCTATTGACATCATTTCCTCATCACTCGAGCACAAGGCAGACAGATTGAGCTCTGTTAGTGCTCTGACAATTGGTTGATGGATTGATATATATTGACACTTTTCTTCACCTAATGTTTCAGCTTAAAGCCCTTTTATTTTTAGATATGTGAGAGTGAAAATGTTTTTGCATTTTATGTATCTTTAATGCTTAGCACAGGACTTGTTACATAGTAAGTGCTTAAAAAATGATTGTTGACTTACTGCCTGACAATCTGTACAACACTGTGAAAGTTATTTAACTGCACTTTGCCCGTATTTCCTTAATAGAAATGTATCCCATTAGTGTGAGATATGTATACTTTTTATCCTAAAATCTCCTATCTATTCATATATCTAAGAGAGTATAAGATGTTCAGGAGGACTAGGTCTCTGGTATGAGGGCTCACCAGAACATTTTTCAGGACTGTTCATCATCTTTAATGTCTACTTATCACCCATTTCTCTCACCTGAGCTTTCAAGAAGCTGTAGCATGTCTGGTGGCTGCATCTCAGTACACTGTCTCAGCAGATAGGTTGAACAAGGTTCAGGGTAACTGAGTAGTCCTCAGATCCATTGGAGAATTAGAGAGATGTCTACTCCAAACATGTGAAGAGTTCCCCCATCAGAATAAGCCAATGAGAACAATATGTTCCATAGATCATGAAGTAGCTGAAGAAGGCATTGTGAATCCACAATTTAAAGCTTGGTCAGATATTGTGGATGCTGAGGCTGTCTGCTGCCTGATAAATCCTGTAACTCTTGTCTTGCCACTATACTTCAATGACTCTGGAATAAACAGTGAGACTGATGACTTTGTGCAACTCTGCCTCCCTTAAATACAAGTCACACTCAAGTCAAGACATAATTTATCAACCATTATTTTATACCACCATTGTGATATCATTGATTTTCTCTGAGAATGGACAATGACAATCTCATTTAGAAAATGATGAGACAAGACTAGATTATTATAAAGTCATTTCTGGCCTTCAAGTTCTGTGATTCACTACAATTCAAAAAGTATTTTTTGAGCACCTTACTATATGATTCTAAGTATGCAAAGAAGAAAAGAAGGAAAAGGGTCCTTTCTCAAACTTTTAAAATTGATGTCATGTAAGATGTATGCACTTCACTCACAAAGGAGACCCATTTCATCTCATTTTCTATGTTTTAAGCATAATGTTTTTTCTTTAAAAATTTATTTTTATTTATTTTGGACTTAAATACAAGAAGACTAAGACAAGGAACAAAGAAACACAGCACAACATGAGAAAAGGATTCAATATAAAGTCACAAATTTCTATTTGTGAAATAATTTTTAAAGGGTGATTATTATCCTAATCCACAGCCTATTTAGATAAAATGTGCAGGAACACTTGCTCCAGAAAGGAGTGATAACTTGACCATGAAGAAGACCAGGAAAAAATCTACAAATTATAAAAGAAAAAAAAAGGATAGAAAATTAAAATAAGTTAGTAATTTGGTCAAACTTCTCCATTGAGAGGTAATGTGATAGAATGAAAAGCTAGAAATTATGAAAGATTAAGATGTGAATCCTAGCTTTAGTAAGTTGTATGACTTGTAGACAGCTCTCTCAGCTTTGGTTTCTTTTTTTTTTAATTAAAGTTTTGTTTAATTTTCAAAACATATACATGGATAATTTTTCAGCATTAACCCTTGCAAAACCTTGTGTTCCAATTTCCCTCCTTTCCCTCACCCCCTCCCCTAGATGACAAGTAAAAATGTATGGTAAATACAATATATGCATACATATTTATGTAATTATCTTGCTGCACGAAAAAAATCAAATCAAAAAGAAAAATATGAGAAAGAAAATAAAATTCATGTAAACAACAATAAAAAGAATGAAAATGCTATGTTGTGATCCACACTCAATTCTCACAGTCCTTTCTCTGGATGTAGATGGCTCTCTCCATCACAAGCATACTGGAACTGGCACATGTCCGTTGGAATTGATGGTCATATAATCTTGTTGTTGCTGTGTACAATGATCTCCCACCTCCACTCATTTCACTTAGCATCAGTTCATGTAGGTCTCTCCAAGCCTCTCTAAAATCATCCTGCTGATCATTTGTTACAGAATAAAATATTTCATTATATTCATATAACATAACTTATTCAGCCATTCTCCAATTGATTGGTATCCACTCAGTTTCCAGTTTCTTGCTATTACAAAAAGGGATGCCACAAACAATTTTGCACATGTGGGTGGGTCCCTTTCTCTTCTTTAAGATCTCTTTGGGATATAAGCCAGTAGAAACATTGCTGGGTCAAAAGGTATGCAAAGTTTGTAGCCCTTTGGTCAGCCTTGGTTTCTTCAACTTTAAAATGGAGATAATAATGTTTAACTCAGTGAGTTGTCTTGAGTAAGTATCAAATGAAAGAATGAAAGTAAAGTCCTTTGCAAATTTTGAAACACTATAAGATATTGATTATTATTATTATTTATTTCCATAGCTCCTAGGGATGTTTTACTGAAATATAATAATGTGTATTAATGTATGTTTATAATTGAAGCAACTGGTTGGTTCAATGGATAGAGCACTTTCCATGAATTCAAATCTAGCTTCAGAAATTTTCTAGTTTTGTGACCCTGGACAAGTCATTTACCCTTGAGTTGCCTCAGTTTCCTCATCTGTAAAATGAGCTGGAAAAGGAAATGTCAAATCACTCCAATATCTCTGCCAAGAAACCCAAATGGGATCATGAAAAGTCTGACATGACTGAAAAACAGTTCAAAAAGCTTACAATCATGATTCTGGAAAGGTGGCACAGTATAGTGGATAGAGAGTTGATGTTCTGAAAGACTGAGGTTTGAGTCCTGTGGGATATTGGACAATTCTAAAGTATAAATTGATGAACTTGCTTTAGTAAAGGGAGTTTTCTCCCTAGGAGTTCCCTTCACCAGGTCCGTACAATAAGAACTGCAATAGCAACATGAGCTTGAGTCATCCAGAAAAGGTTGTTCTGCTCACTATCTTATGTTTTAAAAGTTGACAGAGTAGATTCCCTCAAAACATATATTTTAGTAATATCATGCTACAAAATGGATAAGAGGATAAGAATTTTTTTTTAATTTCATGCTTAAAAGGTGTAAGTTTCGGTTCTCTGGGAAATTTATATAGAATAAATGCCTCATTTTTCAATGATGACTAATGAAGCCTTGTTATATAATCATTTAGTTAGAACTTGGTAAATATCTGCAGTGTGCCCAGTGTAATATTAGGTGCTATGAGAAAAGAAAAATAATAGAAGATATCCTCCTTGCCCTTAATTAGCTAACATTTAATTGGGTATCAGAAATTATATATAAGATGGTTTATGTTAAGTGTATAATCCATAAACTCTATAGAGCTTCAGAAAAGTGAAAACTAGAGAAATTTGCCCTGGGAAGAAATTAAGCCTTGCTGAGTGGCTAGATTTCTTATTGGAAGAGAGTAGAAAGATTACGAATTCTATATGAGGAAGCATGAGTAGCATGAGTAACTTCACACAGGCCAGAGGATTTAGGGTTAGAAAAGACATCAGAGATCATCTAGTATAATTCTTTCATTTTACAAAAAAGGAAACTGAAGCTCAAAGTGATTAAAGTAGCTTAGCCAAGATCACGTAAATAATACATACAAGATTTGAACAGAAATTCTGGTTTATTCTCAACAGGGAAATATATCATAGGGAAAGAATAAGAGAAATGTTCTTATTAGCAGAATAATCATATTGGAAAATTAGAATTGGTTAAGTAAATTGAAGTTAGTTAATAGATGACTCTAAATATTTGACTAAAGACTTTGGAATTAGTCCAATATATAAGAAGATCAACCACTAATGTTTCAAGGTGTGGGATGTTATAATGAAAGCTGCATTCTAGGATAATTGATTTGATAACAATATATATAGGGTGAAATGCAAAAGATATGAGCACCAAAAAGAGTTATCTAGGAATGCTATAAAGAGAAAGGGTTCTGTAATTCTTATCAGCCAATCTGAATTTGAATCCCTGACCTGTCTTTGGGCAAATCATGAGACCTTTCTTGAATTTGGTTTATTTATTTGTAAAATGAGAAGTATAGATTCTCCATTTTTAGCTCTGAATTCCTTAACCTCATGTTCTTGAGTAAATAAAGAGGAAGGAATTTAATCTGAGAATCATTATGAATGAAAAGTTCATAAGATTTATCAAAAGGGAAGAAAAGGCAAAGATTACTCCTAGATTTCAATTCTGATAAGTATGGAATATATTAATAAAGTAGTCAACCAGCATTTATTAAGAAAGTACTACATGCCAGGCACCGTGCTAAATGTTGGAGATACAAGGCTAAAAATGTCCTTAGCCTCAAAGAGCATATTTCCTTTTGGGGGAGAAAACATGCATATATGAACCTTTACAAAATAAATACAAGTATTAACACCCCACCTGCAGAAAATCTTAAAGTCAAATGCTGTGAACTTTGACAGAGCATCTTAGGAAATTTAGTTTCTTGCCTCCTTAGTTCCGGAGTAGATAGAGCAACCAGTCATTGGCAATTATTGACAAGTATTGGCAAGCAAGATTAAGGGGGGAAGGGAAGGAATAGTTTGAATTAAATTTATAAAAGAAGAGAAATAAGAAAAGAAAAGGAATAGCTTTTATCTCTGAGAAAGTATTGGCTTCCACTGGAAAGGATATACTGTATCTCCATTCCCATCTTGGCATTTTCAGAGGCGACTGAAAAGAAACTGTAAGCAGTTTTAAAGCAGTGATGCTAAGGACAGTGACTTAGATATATTTTTACTTTCAGGAATATGAGGAGATTAGAAAAGAGTTGATTAAAGAGGTATAGAGATTATCCCTTTCCAAAGAGATTACTCTTGAGGTTGGTAGTCTGGTAAAAGCAGATACATTGTAGGAAATGTAGAAAAACTGATCTGTCTTTATCTCTCCTCTCCCTTTACTTCTTTGGATTGGATGTCAAAAATCATGTTTTCTGTCTATGTTACTAATTATTGTTCATTCATTCATTCATTTACTTATTTGTTTCTTTTAATTGAAGTTTTACTTTTTGTAAATATTTGTGTTGGACCCAGACAATTGTATTTTCTTCTGTCCATTTTGTTGAGGTATGACTATGCAGTGGTACTATTGTAGTTTTATCCACATAGAAAGAATGAGAATTGGAGTTCCAACTCCTAGTCATTATTAGAGACTTTCTCTCTCACTGACAGCCTATTTTTTTAGTCTTTGTTTTTTTTTTTTTACATCAAAACTCTTGAAAGCAGAATTTTACATGGAAAGTTGGCATATTTTAGTTCCTAATACTAAAGGAGCCCAATTTTCAGTATTGATTCATTGTGGGTGAAAGTCATTAGCAACAAAAGCAGCAGAGATGAATGAAGTTTCCCTAGATGGGGAAAGGAAGAGAAAAGGGACTCCTGGAGAAAATCCTGCTTCTGAGCTAGTCCAGTAGGCATACTGTGTAAGGATTAAAATTCTATTCCTTTCTGATTTGAAGAGGGAAATGAGCTGGGCAGATTCCTTATATTTCACAGAAACACTTTTGCTATGTACAAAAATTCAAGAGACATAGTTTCTGGATAATCAATCATTTTATTAATGATGCTTGCAATAATTAATAAAAGGAGTCAGTGGCACTTTAAAATGCCCAAAGACCCATCATGGAACAGATTCATGCTTATCATCCTTGAAGAATGGATAGATGTTCCTGATTAGTTAACTCTGATTGTTAACAATTAATAAGAAGAATAAATAAATAATATAATGGGAGGTAGACCTGTGAAGGACTACCCCAAGTCTTAGGCAATCTAGATAAATGATCTATCCCCATCCAACCCTGAACAGCACACAATGGACTGGAATTTACTTTAGATTAAATTCTTTGTAAGATTCTCTTGCTGATTTCTAGATTGAAAAAGCCCTGGGAATTTGGGCTATCTCATTCATCAACAATGTCTTTCAGTTCAATGTAATTCAATATTTGACAATTAATATGAGAGAAATAATAATTTCTCTTACTTGATAATTTGAGAAGAATGATTAAGTATTGGAGGAGATCAGGAAGCCCCTCATGTAGAAAATACTATCTGAGTTTGGCTTTGAAGGAAAGTAGGTTGTCTAAAAATTGGAGATCAGGAGGTAACACATTCCAGGAAAAGGGACAATCTATACAAAGTTATGATAAAGATTGTTTTTTTGGTGTTTTTTTTTTTTTTAACTAGGTAAATCGAATAGGCCATTCTCTGCCTCATTTTCTACATATTCGTAACCATTTCATGGTCACCTCAGACATAATGCAACCTGAGAAAAACTTTAATTTAAAAAGGCCAAGGTCTCCCACTGCATCCAGAGCCATCTCCAGTCATCTTGATCTATATCTGGTCACTGGACCCAGATGGCTCTGGAGGAGAGATTGAGGCTGGTGACTTTGCACAGCCCTTCTCACTTCAAGCCATTCATTTGCATTTCATGGCATTACCTGACTAATGTCACATTCCTTTTTGAGAGTGAAGGACAAACAACAATGACAATAGAAGATTTAGATAAAATGGTTGTACTGTTGATGGAAGCTAGTTTAGAGCATAGGATATTATTAATCTGATTAAAGAAAAGTTGAATTTGAAGTGAAAAGTTGAATTTGAGAATAGCCAGTCTTTACTGACTAGTGCAAAAGTGACACAGTTCTTGTTCTCAAGAAGTTAACTGTTATGGGCCAGAACTCTGAACTTGAAATAAAGGATTGAAACAAGGTGCTAAGTCAGTGGAATTGATAGAGATAATGATTATTTAGCATGGTATTTAACAGTTCTCTGGTTCAGTACATGTACTTAGTACTTACTAGCATTCTACAAGATTCACACCTTTAAGAGAGCATATATAAGCTAGGAGCCTCAACCAGGATTGAGTCCGGGACATTCTGAAGCCAGAGAAGCCAGTCCAGGAAAACTAAGGAAGATAGAGAAGTAGTGGCAGGCTGTCCTGTGGAGTACACTGAAACCAAGAGAAGGCCTTCAGAAAACTAGCTGAGCCCCAAATGAAGGAGACAAGACTTGGAAAGAGACAATAACGGATTTGGACTTTAATACCTGGCTGCATTTGGGGTGATTACTGAACTGAAACTAAGGCTGCCTCCAGAGACCCCAAGGAAATCCCAACAAGAGAATATTATATTTAAGAGATGAATATTACAGTTAACATTCTTGCAAGAGTGATGTTAGGCATATATATAAATATATGAAAGACAGTTATAAGACAGAAACATGGTAACTTTGAAAGGGAAGGCACTAGCAGCCAGTAGGCCAGAAAAAGGATAATGTTGAACTGAGTCTGGAAAGAACACAGGGCTTACAAATGGTGGAAGTAAGGAGTAAGTTGACTACAGACAGGGAATAACTTATTCAAAGGCATAAAGATGGGGAATAGAGTGTTATATATGAGGAATAGCAAGAAGGCCATTTTGTTTTGTTTTGCTTTTGTATACAGGAAAGATTTATTTTACATTTACATGGGTGTACCCCAATTCCATAGAATGGGAAGACACCTACAGAAGCCAAATCAAGCCTTTTTATGGAGTTTAGTTAGCCCTACTTCTTCCCTCTGGATCTTGATGAACCTTTCCAGGTTACCATTCTCTCTTATAATGTATGTAACATACCCATTTTTAAGCAAAATGTAATCAGAGAACTTCTTTGAATTCATGCTCATGTGACCAATGGACTTGGTCACAAGAAGTCCATTTTAGTCACACTGAAGTTTGGGTCCAGCAGTTGGGTCAAATGTGGTGCCTAGATTTTCAATGCTAGGGTGTGTCATGTAAACTTGGTAGATCCTGAGGGAAACTGAAACCTACCATAAGAAAAAGTTGCTTGATTCCCTAACAATCCCTAAATTTCTCTATCATAATATTGATGGAAGAGTCCTAAAACAGTAGTAGGCTAATAAATATTTAACAACTAGTTCTCTAGTAGAAGAAAAATTATATTCTACACATTTAAAAATGCGATCTGTATTATTAACATTTTCATAAGTCTAGATATGGAGAAGGAAATGACAAACCACTTCAGTATCTTTGCAAAGAAAAGCCCATTTAGGGTCACAAAGCATAGGACATGACTAAAACAATTAAAAAGTCTAGTTAATCAACAAAGCAATAAATTAATCCTTTAATTGTAGTACTGCTAATTTCTGAGGTATAAATATTCACCCTGAAAATTTAACAATCAACTTTCTTGACCAGTAAGAGGCTGAATTCTCTTTACTGGAATAGAGAATTTATTGGAATAAGATTAATTTTGAAATGATCGAAAGAAAACAAATAATATACTGAGAGAACTTTATAGGATTATAGAGCTTAAGCTTATATCAATAATTATATCTATGTGGTTCTCAAACATCCTTATTAAAATATTAAAAATAAGTACTCTCTGAAGTGCTGCATTTAAAAAAAAATTAAAAGGAAAGGAAATTAATACAGTTTATTATATTTATTAGTTAATTTTTTATATCACATAGACATAGTACTTTAGTAACTCAGAATTTTTTATTTTTGTTTTTGGAGTGATGGGGACAAAACTAGAAACTATATTATTCACATTTAGATTAGATTAGCAGCCAGGTCTAAATGGCACAAAAGGCAGCCATTTAGATTGGAAGGTTTTTTATTTTTAAGAGAAACAATCTTGTGATGGGAAAAGTCCACTGAATGAGAATCCGAGAAGTCTCTGATCCTTACTGAATTTTAGAAAGAAGTTCAAAGGTCATTTAGTCCAATTTATACCAGAGCAAAATCTAATCAATATACTTGACAAATGGTCCTCTAGCCTCTGCTTGAAACCACTCCACTTTTAGACTTTTTAGAATTTTAGGAAGGTTTTTCTTTTATTTGGTAAGAGGTAATCTTTTTTTTTTTTTTTTTCCCAACTGTCATTTATTTCTCTTAGCTCTTAGAATTCTGGGACCAAACAGAACAAAGCTAATCTTTCTTCATCAAGACAGCTCTTCAAATACTTGAAGATAGCTACCATATCCTTTCAAGTCTATTTTATTGAGCTAAATATCTCCAATTCCTTCAACCAATGCTTATGAGCTGATTTTAAGTTCTTTCACTGTACTAGTTCCCTTTCTCTAGATGGATCCCACTTTGTCAATGATCATCCTAAAATATTGTAGTACCCAAAATTGAATACTATATTCAAAGAGTATCTAACTAGACTTGAGTACATCAGGATACTTCCTCAGTGTGAATTTTTGTTGTTGTTCAGTTGTTTCAGTCATTTTCAACTCTTCATGACCCTATTTGGGATTTTCTCAATAACGATACTGGAGTGGTTTTCCATTTCATTTTCCAGTTCATTTTATAAATGTAGAAACTCAGACAAAGAAGTCAAGGAACTTATCCAAGGTCACACAGCTACTAAGTGTCTAAGGTTGAATTTAAATTTAGGAAGCGTTTCCCTGATTTCAAGCTCAATGTTCTATCTACTTTGCCACTAACTGCCCATTGTGAGTACTATTCCTCAATTGGACTTGGCAGATTAGTACTCAAGAGGTTGTGTTTCTCCCTCCCCTCAGGTATTTTGCCTTCAAAGTAAGGAAGTGCCACTTGAAAAATGGAAAATACATTTCATTAATTTAAACATCTAAAATTTTCCTAGGTTTGATTAAGAAAAGTAAATGAATTTTTTTCACTCATTTATACTTTTTACATAAAAAGACATCTCTGCTGGAAGAAACCAATAATACATATTAAGGATGGATATATTGGTATGAGGAATTATTATCCTAAAATAATCTATACTCCTAAAATGAGGAAAATAAGAGGAAAATACATATGTGTTTTCCTTTCATGTGTACAAATATGTATATTTTTTGTATATATAGTACATTTGTATATATATATATATATATATATATATATATATATATATATACATACACACATATACATACTGAAAAATAACACAGATTATCAGTGTCCTCCAAGTTTTTATATCAGATTTTGGGGAAAATATGTAATATGTATTTGTACTGTTGCACTATTTTAAAAGGGCATACAATTTACAGCAAGTTCTGAGAAACATAAGTACCTGGAAACATTTCTGGGACATCTAAATAGTGAAGTCAATAGAGCACTAAACTTGACAACAAATACAACCTCAACCTAGCTAGTTTGAGTCACACACTAGCTAGTTGTGTGACTCTGGGCAACTCACTTATCCCTGATTGTCTTAGTTTTTTCATCTGTCAAATGAGCTGGAGAAAAGAAAGAGCAAACAACTCCAGTTCTTTGTGAAGAAAATCCCAAAATGTGATCATGACTGAAATGATTAAACAACATCAACAATAGGAACATTTAAGCACTAATATTCCATTGTTAGTAATCACTGTTTTGTTTCAGAATCAGAAGACTATAGAGTTGGAAGGAACTTGAGCAGTTCGCTTATAAACACATTTTTTAAGCTAAAATCTTTCCCAGCTCTCAGTTTTTCGGAAACAACAACATTCAATAATTAAGGCTAGGTCAGAAATGAGGGAGAGGATGATCTCTTTCATCTATTAAAAAAAATCCATCTGGTAGGGGAAAACCCTCAGGATTTTTAAACAAAACAGAAACAATTGCTACTGATGCTCTCTTTGAGTCATCAAAGACCAAAGAAATGGTCATATAATTAATAAAAATCAAAAGTTGAATCTAGCCCTTTCTGATTTGTAGTCCAACATTCTTAACTACTGTACCACACTACTTCTAGGAAAGAAGCTATAAAGGACTACTATATCTAAGTAGAACAAGCCTAATCTTTCTCACAACAACCTTTAAAACCTTTGAAGACTTCTATCATTGCCCAATTTGGTCCCTTTTCCAATTTTGAGGAGATTACAGCATTTCAACTCTGCTTTTGTACAGCATTTTATTCCTCAGGCCTTAACAACATTCTCTGGGCTCTTGAATTTACAAACTTTAGTCCATACTGGCATATCTCGAAGATATTGCAGGTTGACTACAACTACTGCTGAAATAAAGGGAGTATTAAAAGAAAGTGAGTCACAGGAATCTGGTTTCCCAGTGCATATAAAAGTTTTGTTTATATTATATTGTAGTCTAATAAGTATGTAATAGTATTTATAAATCTTAGTCAAAAATACTGTTAAAATTTTTTATCACCCTGTGAATGTTATGGAATATTATTGCTCTGTAAGAAATGACCAGCAGGATGATTTTAGAGAGGCCTAGAAAGACTTACATGAACTGATGCTAAGTGAAATGAGCAGAACCAAGAGATCATTATACATGACAACAAGAAGATTATACAATAATCAATTTTGTTGGAAGTGGCTTTCTTCAACAATGAGTTGATTCAAACCAGTCAATTGTCCAGTAATGAAGAGAGCCATCTACACCCAGAGAGAGGACTATTGGAACTGAGTGTAGAACAGAACATAGCATTTTCACTCTTTCTGTTATTGTTTGCTTGCATTTTTGTTTTCCTTTTCAGGTTTTTTTTTCTTTCTAGATCCGATTTTTCTTGTGCAGCAAGATAAATAAGTATACATATATTGGATTTAATACCTGCCATCTAGGGGAGGGGGTGGAGGGAAGGAGGGGAAAATTTGGAATAGAAGGTTTTACAAGGGTCAATGTTATACGGATGCAGTTCATGACTTCTCAAAACAATTACAGTATGTAATAACAAAGATCATTGATCAAAGACCACTGTAACATATATGATAATAAAAAGTTTATTTTAAAAATTATCAAAATGTGACATATAAACACAATGTGAGCACATACTGTTAGGAAAATAGAGCAGCTAACCTAGCTTGATACAGGATTGACACAAATCTTCAATTTTTTAAAAAAAATACAATGTCTCTGAAGCTCATTAAAATGGAACAGAAGCAGCTAGATGGCATAGTGGATAGAACACCAGCCTTGAAGGCAGGTGAACCTGAGTTCAAATTTGACTCCAAACACTTAACATTTATTAGCTATATGACCCTAGGCAAGTCACTTAACCCCAATTGCTTTGCCAGAAATAAAATAAAATGGAACACAATAAAACAAGATATACCTGTAATGAAAGTTATCTATCTCAACCATACTGGCTTAACTACTTAAAAATGACTCACCCCAAGTTCTTAGGTTCATTTAACTTGGCAGAAATCACAAAGGGAGAAATCATACCTGCTAGAGCTCTGGGTAACTTGGGTTTGTAGGATGGTATTTGAAAACCTTTGCCTCAGGGCATCAACTGACACACACATTTCTTAACTAATATATTTCTTAAATGGCAACATTATGTGTTGTAAGGAATAATGCAATGAACTGGTCTTCCTCCTTTAGTACAAATAAACAAGTGGATTTTGATAGCTCTCAATCTGGATTTAGGGTATAAGCCTCTAGTTCTCAGAGTAGGACACATGATCAGACAGATACTAGGAAGATGAAAAAGTGAGAGACTGGACAGCTTCTACAGAGAAAGCAGGATTATTGTACATTAAGCCACTTTACATAGAATAGGGCAGTGTTCAGTACATTTCTACTAAAGAGAACAACACAGATATCCTGAGAAAAGTTCAGGGAAAGGGCTGAATGTTGTGGAGACAATGACCAGTTCTGAGGAAACCTTTCTCTTGGTTCTCTGTGGTGTTTATAACTTCATGCAGGACTCTATATTTGAACATGACTGACTGGAAGAAGTTATACAGCATATTAAATACTTTTTGATCAATAATTTGAGCATTGGTAACATCATTCAAATTCTTGTCTGTGCTCAAAGTCCTCTTGGCTATCATTGCCTAATCAGAAGGAAATTTCATAGCCTTCTCTTATATTTAGTTTTGAGCCCTTTGAAATTACAATTCAAGTTTACTGATTGATTTAAATCCTTACATATTTGCTCTCCTTAGCAAACATCTTTAAATATGAGATACATGTGTCCTTTGTTATTTCATTTATTTTTTTGGTGAGGTAATCAAAGTTAAGTGACTTTCACAGAGTCACACAGCTGTTAAGTGTCAAGTGTCTGAACCTACATTTGAACTTTGGTTCTCCTGATTTAAGAACTAGTGCTCTATTCTCCATGCCACTTAGCTATCACTGTTCTTTCTTTCTTTCTTTCTTTCTTTCTTTCTTTCTTTCTTTCTTTCTTTCTTTCTTTCTTTCTTTCTTTCTTTCTTTCTTTCTTTCTTTCTTTCTTTCTTTCTTTCTTTCTTTTTCTTTTTCATTTAAATTTAAATTTTTTTATTATAGCTTTTTATTGACAGAACATATGCATGGGTAATTTTTCCACATTATCCCTTGCAATCATTTCTGTTCCAACTTTTCCCTTCTTTCCCTCCATTCCCTCCCCTAGATGTTAAAGTATATCTTAAATACAATATATGTGTACATATTTGTACAGTTCTCTTGTTGCACAAGAAAAATTGGATTTAGAAGGTAAAAATAACCTGGGAAGAAAAACAAAAATGCAAGCAGTCCACATTCATTTCACAGTGTTCTTTCTCTGGGTGTAGTTGGTTCTGTTCATCATTGGTCAATTGGAACTGAATTGGATCTTCTCATTGCCAAAGATAGCCACTTCCATCAGAATTAATCTTCATATAGTATTGTTGAAGTGTATAAGGATCTCCTGGTTCTGCTCATTTCACTTAGCATCAGTTCATGTAAGTCTCTCCAGGCCTCTCTCTATTCATTCTGCTGGTCATTTCTTACAGAACAATAATATTCCATAATATTCATATACCACAATTTACCCAGCCATTCTCCAACTGATGGGCCCTGTTCCTTATTTTCAAAGTGATTACTTTTTATATAAAAGATTTGGTGGATAGAGTGCCAAATCTGAAGTCAGGAAGATTCATGTTTCTGAGTTCAAATATGTCCTTAGATACTTTATAACTGTGTGGTCCTGGAGTAACCCTGGTGTCATGGTTAATGAAAAATAACAAAAAGCTGCTCTATCCCATGGAAAATTTGCATGTGACCCTGGGTCACTCCTGGCTCTATCCTTCTATAAATAAATAGATAGATAGATAGACAGACAGACAGATAGATAGACTTGGCAAAGAGTAAACTCCCCTGAATAAAATCTATTTACTTCTATGCTAGTGTGGATGGGTCCTCATTTTTCAGTATCTCAGTATTTTCTTGAAGGTGGCCCTGTCACTGAGGATAGTCTGCCACCTTACACTTGCTACTTAACCCCATTTGCCTCAGTTTCCTCATCTGTAAAATAAGCTGTAAGAAATGACAAAACACACCCATATCTTTACCAAGAAAAATCCCCCAAATCAGGCAGTACTGAAAAATGACTGAACAACAATTATTCTAAAAGGCATTTCCAACATAAGAAAGTTGGTCTCAGAGTCAGGAAAATCTGCTTTCAAGTCATGATATATACTGTCTGTGTGACTGAGCAAGTCATTCTTTCACTCTCCTAGACTACTCTCCTAAGACTATATTTCAGAGAAAGTCCTGAAGTACATGGATAGAATTTCCTTTTAAGATAGTCTCTTATCCCATGTTTCTATGGTAGTGCTATGTGATAATGTCTTAAAATCTTGAAATCTCAAGTCCAATTCCTTTATTTATTATGACCGCGTAGGTTTAGCTCATTTAAAATTTTTGAAACCAATAGAAAATTTCAAGTATTAAAAATAAAGTACATTTATTTACCTCTAGCTAAAATCCTATTGCCTATTTTATTGAAATCTAGACAAATTTATCCATACATAATTTACTTAAGTGTCAAAGCAAATTACAATTGAATATTTCATATGGAAAGATTAGGGTAAACCATTAATTCCTCTGATTTCCAAAATTAAAAATTACTTTTTATATTAAAAAAATCCCTTCTCCCAAAATATTTATCAAAGGAGACAGTATGTATTATTTGGCATGCATATATATTCAAATTCTAACACTGAATGATACAGGAAGAGGCTGGTCAAAATTATTATGATTGATTCTTTCCAAGAATGAATTGCATATCATAAATATGTTCTTTCAAACCATGATAGTAATTTCTCTATGTAGCAATAAATCTAATGCCAAAAATCACCTTCTATTTGGGAAATTCTGTGAAGGAAGAGAATCTAGTAAGTTTACAAAGGGTTGACAGCTATTGTGGCAATTTATGTTTGACTAAGGCCATACTTGAAATTCCTCTTTTTCCTTCCTGACTTGTGATTTCAACAATTTAGGGAATTCCCTTAAGTAAATCAGGTAAACAACTCATAGAATTTAGGGAACTGTCTCAGATACTTAGAAATTAAGTAGGAAGAAAGGGAGAAGGAAATAAGCATTTATTAAATATCTACTGTGTGCTAGGCACTTTGCAAAGTACTTTACAAAGATCTTTTTTGATTATCATAACAACATTGGGAGCTAGATGCTATAATTATTTCCATTTTTTTTTGTTAAGGAAACTGAGGTAAATGGAACTTTAAATGACTTACTCAAGGAATGACAGCTTAGCTAGTGACTGAGGCCAAATGTGAATTCAGTTTTATTTATTTTTTTGTTTACATATATTAAAAGATACATACATGTAAAGATAGTTTTCAGCATCAATTTTGAGCTCCAAATTTTTCTTTCTCCTTTCTTCTCTACCTTTCCCTCTCTCTAAAACAGCAAATAATCTGATATACATGTTATACATGTATAATCATATTAAACATATTTCCACATTCATCATATAAAAGAAGATTCAAAACTAAAGGGGAAAATGACAAGAAAAAGAAAAGCAAGTAAAAAGAGTATTCTTTGATCTCCATTCAGATTCTATAGGGTTTTTATTTTTTATTTTTTTCTGGATGTTGTGAGCACTTTCCATCACAAGTCCCTTGGAATTGTCTTGGATCATTGCATTAATGAGAAGAGCTAAATCTATAATGTTGATAATCACAAAATCTTGCTGTTATTATATACAACATTATCCTGATTCTGCTCACATCACTAATCATCAGTTCATGTAAATTCTTCAGGGTTTTCTGAAATCAGTCTGCTCATCATTTCTTATATAACAAAAGTATTCTATTATGTTCATATACCTAAATTTGTTCAGTCTTTCCTCAGTTGATAATAGGTATTCCCTCACTTTTCAATCCTTTGACATCACAAAAAGGGCTACTCTAAATATTTTTGTAAATGTGGATCCTTTCCCCTTTTTTATAATCTCTTTGGGATATAGGGATACAGAGTACTGTTGCTGGATCAAATTGTGCATGCAATTTTATAGCTCTTTGGACATAGTTCCAAGTTGTTTTCCAGAATGGCTCGGTCAATTCACAACTGATTGTGAACACATTAGTGTTCCAATTTTCACACATCTTCTTCAATATTATTTTCCTTTTCTGTCATATTAGCCAATCTGATAGATTGTTTTAATTTGAAAATCTGTAATCAAAAGTGATTTTTTTCATATATCTTTAGATTGCTTTAATTTCTTCATCTGAAAACTGTCTGCTTATATCATTTAGTCCTTTACCAATTGGTGAATGATTTATATTCTTATAACTTTGATTTAGTTCTCTATTTATTTTTGAAATGAAGTCTTTATCAGAAACACTGTAAAAAATTGTTTCTCATCTTTCTGCTTCCTTCTAATCTTGATTGCATTGATTTTATTTGTGCAAAATCTCTGAATTTTTTGGAGGGGTAGTGAAAATTTTAAAGTCTTTAAAATTTTTAATAGTATTTTATTTTTTCCAATTACATGTAAAGACAGTTTTCAACATTCACCTTGTAAGATCACGAGTTTTATATTTTCTTTCACTCCCTTCCTTGCCTCCCCTCCCCAAGATGATAAGCAATGCAATATAGGCTACACATGTATAATCATATTAAGCACATTTCCACAGTAGTTATGTTCTGAAAGAAGAATCAGAAAAAAAAGGGAGAAACCACAAAAAAGAAAAAAAAAGTGAAAATACTATGTTTTGGGGCATCTTACAAGGTGAATGATAGCCTTCTTCCTCATTTTTCTCTAACATGTGCTCATAGAGGCCATTGCAGAGTTCTGAGCTGATTATGTGAATTGGGCTCAACCTATACCTGTATTTCAGATGTTTTGTTAACTATTGCACTATAGATTTTATTATATATTTCTAAAAATGTTAATTAATAAATAAAATATAACTTATTAACAGTGATCATTCCCAAAAGGAAAAATAGATTTCAGTACCAATTTTTTTATGTTTGTAATACTTTAGAATACAAATTAATAATAATATATATTAGGAAATGTTAGCTTTAGCAATAAGAGACGAAAAAGAAAGAAAGTACAGGAAATGCAATAATCAATGACTATAGTAATTGACTATTTCACTCCAGCTTTTGGGGAAAAAAGTTCATTATTTGAACTGCTGGGAAACTGGAAAATAGTGTGAAAGAAACTAGGCATGGAACAATATCTTCTTCAGGAAGAAGTAGACAAGTGACAAAACATCTTTTATCATGATGTCATTAAGTCACATGATTAGCTACTGATGCTGGAAAGGATCTCTGTTTTCTTCTTCAACTCATTTTTACAGATTCAAGATTATAGCTCAGATTCCTTCTCCCCATGACCAAGATAAAAGAAGCCTTTCTCCCCACCATGACATAGTTTTACATTGGAAAACTAGAGTGACGGTCCTAATTCTTCCTTGTTGAGATTTGTGAATCTATTTGGAACTGGCATTGCTTAATTAAAATGACTTCTATTATTATTACTATATTTTGTGTTAACTAAAATGGTTATTCAGTTTATTAGTTCTATAGACTTTAGAATTCAGCTGAATATTAAGTTCTGCTTTATAAGGCAAGACATTTATAAAAGCACCTCCCTTTAGAATTTAAATGATCTAAAAAGGAAAAAGAGCAACTGGGTGGCAAAGTGGATAGAACTGCAGGTCTCAAGTTAGGAAGACATATTTTTCTGAGTTCAAATCTGGCATTGGACACTTGCTTCCTGTGATACCGTTGGCAAGTCACTTAATCCTGTTTGCTTCAGTTTCCTTATTTGTAAAAAATGAGCTGAAAAAGGAAATAAACTGATCTACTATCTTTACCAATAAGACCCTAAATGGGGTCAGGAAGAGTTGGACGTGACTGAAACAACTGTACAGCAAAACAGAAGGAAAATCCCAAACAATTTTTTTTCCAGGCATAGGGATAGGAAATGAACTATTTAGTTGCATAAGCAAGGAATTTTCCCTTATATAGTGTTTAATTCTTCTATGAGAGAGAATTAATTAATTAATCTTAAAATTAATTAAAGATAAATTGAGCTTTTATGTAATATACTCAAAACATTCAAGTCTTAGTAGAACCTTGTGTCAGCACTGAGGACTGCTGAAAAGTATAATTTTTACTACTTGAAAAGAGAGAAAGGATCATGCAAAGAGTCGTCAGATGTGATTTCAAAGGACATTGAATGTTCAAATTTCATATAATTATGAATAGTTGGAGTCTTGGCTGCCTCACTAATCCACTTAAGGTGTGAGCTTTCTGGAAAGAACATGCTATTCATTTGTGAGCCTATCTCACAGAATTGCTAGGACCTCATGAATTCCTTACTTCATCACTACCTGATGAAATGGCATAGTTTCCCACTGTTTAAACTTCATTTGTTATCTTTACTTTTATTATTGTTTTCTCTCCAGATAAAGTTAAGCTTCCTTTTTGTAGTCAGTGTTTAGTATGGTGAAATAAGTAAGGAGGAGAGATGTAAGTTGGTAAGAAAGGGCAAAATATGATCCTGTGAGAACAATTAATCCAGATCGCAGGTGTCAAACCTGTGACTTCTGGCACTCCAGAGTATGGTCTAAACAGATTAACATGTAATTGGGAAATACTTAACAAAATTAATTAAAATACAATAAATTATAGATAATATTAAAATGCATCTTTCTAAGTCAATCTTAGTCTGCAGAGATACTTATTACTTTATGGCCCCTGTTTCTATTTGAATTTGATACCAGTGCTCTAAACTTTAAAGGAAAACGTTATTAAATCCTTTGCCAACACAGAGAGTTATCATGGACAATTGTTTTGTCAGGGCTGTCTAGAAAGGAAAGAAATCAATTGGGGGAGAGGAGGAGACATATCAGTTAGGCTCTTTAGGTTCTTTAGGTATAGTTTTTTCCATTTACTACTACTGCCTCAACTCTACTAAACTTGTGCTGCCTTCTTCACAAAGTACACATAGTTAGGGATACTGACTAGAAAGCCAGAGGACAATTCTCAGTTATCTACTTGTTAGATTATGTGTATTGTGGATGAGACTTGACATCTCTTAGGTCTTCCTCATCATAAATGAAGAGATTGGATCAAATGTCCTCTAAGTCACACCTTCTTAAACTGCCTCACAACTCCTTATGGGCGGGGGTCTCATAACTGAATATGAGGGTCACAAAATTATGATTCACTATAAGTAACCATTTGATTTGTATATCTATTTTATATACCTATATACTTGGGATCATATAAAAAAATTTGGGTGGCAAAAGGGGGTCACGAATGGAAAAAGTTGAATAAACTCCTGTCTAAGATCCTCATTAATTCTAACATACAGTGATTTCATATAAAACAATGTAATGGGGAAAGATTCCTGGTGAAGAAGTATAAGATAAATGAAGTACAAATATTAGGAGGTGGGAGAGTGGTTCAAACATGAAGAACCCATGGGACATTTATGATAGGACAAAGGATATTATTTATTATTTGAAACAAGCCAAATATGATTAAGCAAGGCTGAACCATACATGATTAAGTAATGCATCCTGAGTGAAGCTAACCTTTAAAATCAGAGGAAAGGGCAGAGGTAGGAGGTAGGGGTGGGTAGGAAGCAAGGTTAGGGGAGGAACTGAGGAGTTGGAGGAGAGATCAGGGAGGAACCTATTTTAGAACAAACTCACACAGTGAATCAGGAGAAAGCAGAATATACTTTAGATTTGCAAATAAGATAGTCAATGGGAACAGAATGGGTAGATTAAAATTTCTGACAATAGAGATCTAATTAAAGGCTGATTAAAGTTCCTGTTCCACTTTATGGGTAAAAATGATCTTCATTGTAAGCATATCCATATGTTTCTAGAAAAGATATGCTCTAAGGAATTGGAAATTGATAGATGACCATCAACATGAACTAGTTGTGATGTGTGAATAAAATGGAATGAAAATAATGAACTATACTAGTGTACTATAAGAAATGATGGGCAGGTGGATTTCAGAAAATTCTGGAAAGACTTGAACTAACGCTAAGTGAAGTGAGTGGAAGTAGAAGAACATTGTACAGAGTAACAGTAATATTGTGGGATTATCAACAATGACAGGTTTAACTCTTCTCAGCATTACAGTGATTTAAGATAATTTCAAGGAACTTGTGATAAAAAATACTGATCATATCCAGAGACAGTCTGAATGCACATCAAAACACACTATTATTAACTTTTTGTTGTTTTTTTGTTTTCTTGTTCTTTTTGCCTTTTGTTCTGATTTTTCTTTCACAATATGACTAATAGGAAAATTAACACAATTATATAGGTATAAAAAAAGAAAAAATATACCCTTTATAAATACAACATGGTCATAAATTCAAAATTGTTTTGCAGTCGAGTCATTTTGTATTATATCATTTTTTTATTATAGCTTTTTTTTTTTTTTTTTTTTTTTTTTTTTTTTTTTTTTTTACAAAACATATGCATGGGTAATTTTTTATCATTGACCCTTGCAAAGGCTTCGGTTCCAACTTTTCCCTGCCTTCCCCCCACCCCCTCCTCTAGATGGCAGGTAATCCAATGTATGTTAAATATGTTAAAGTATATGTTAAATACAATATATGTATACATATTTATACAGTCATCTTGCTGCACAAGAAAAATTGGATCTAGTAAAAAACCTGAAAAGGAAAACAAAAATTCAAGCAAACAATAACAGAAAGAGTAGAAATGTTATGATGTGTTCCACTCTCATTTCCCATAGTTCTCTCTCTGAGTCTAGCTGATTCTCTTCATTATTGAACAATTGAAACTGGTTTGAATCATCTCATTGTTGAAGAGCATCGCGTCCATTAGAATTGATCATCATATAGTATTATTGTTGTATAGTGATCTCCTGGTTCTTTTCATTTCACTATATATAATACTCAGGTATATATATATAATAAGTGTATATGATCTCCTGGTTCTGCTCATTTCACTCAGTATCAGTTCATGTAAGTCTCTCAAGGCCTTTCTAAAATCATCCTGCTGGTCATTTCTTACAGAATAATAATATTCCATAACATTCATATACCACAATTTATTCAGCCATTCTCCAATTGATGTATTATATCATTTTAAATAGGAGTAAACATGATTGTCAATTATCAACCACACACACACACACACACACACACACACACACACACACTGCTTTTAATTATATAAAGCTCTTTCCTCACCATTACTCTCATTAGGTAGGGATTATTCTCATTTTACAACTGAGGAAATTGAGACTCAGAAATGTACTCATAGAATAAAGACTAGCATTCTTAGGTTACATTAGGATAAACCTCTTCATGATCTTGCTCAGCTTGATCATATTTGTAAAACCTCTTTATTCTAAATCTTAAAGTGGTAAGCTATTACTTTGTATAGTGTAAAATGCTAAATCAATGTGAAATTTTAGAAACTTATGATATGCCCTTTTGTATTCAGAATGAGATAAGTCAAAAACCCAGAAAGGGTCAAACTGTTTTGATTTCTATTTAACCTGTGTGTTGTGAATATCTGTGTTTGGAGTTCAGCACACTAAATGATAAAGTTGAGGAGAACAATAGGTGCCAAATGTTGAGGTTTGGCACCAAATATTGGAGTTCAATCATATGATGAATTCAGAATGGCATTTATCTTGGTCAAAGAAAACATTTATTTCAGACAAAATGAAGAGATACAATAAGACACCAGGAATAGTAAATATGAAATATAGTTGGGACAGCATATAGTTAGCAAGGGAAAGGATTTTAACAATTAACAATGGAAAGGACAAGTTCCCTAGTGGGACTCACAATTAACTGGGAGAATGGTGGGAGTATGTCCTTAACTCGCAGGCTAAATGTATTGAAGAGTTTATCGACATGAGAGAGGGGATGGTAGAATGCTATGGCAGGCTAATACAAAAAGGGATTTGGCAAAGGTGGCATGAGCCATGGACAGATTTATAGGAGAAATTTAACCAGGGGAGGTGGGGGTAGAGTAGGGTGTTTGAAATAACTTGACTTTCTGATAGGATATAGTAAGGTGAAGTTACCCAAGACTTCTACAGGGAATAGGACTATACAGTTGAGCTGATCCCTATCAGTGTCCTTCTCTGCAAGCCTCAGGGAGGATTATAATCTTATCAGTACCTCTTACTTTCTCTGCCAACTCCACTTAGTGAAGGTGGGAGCTCAAGCTCTAGGAGAGACAGATTAATTCCATCTTCCACCTTTGTCTTGGCTGGAGACAAGCGGGGGACTCAGAGAGCTATATTCATTCACTTCATCTCACAGCACTGTGGTGGCTGGCCTCCTGCACTTCCCCCACTGAGACCAAGGCTGGTCTGAAAGGCTTTCCAGAAAGCTGGCCTGGGCCCCAGGCAAGGAAACTAGATTGTGAAGGAGATAATAAAGGATTTGGACTTTAACACTTGGCTAGGTGATTAATAACTGAAATGAAGGCTTCTCCAAGACCTCCAGGAAACCAAACAAGAACATTACGTTTTGGTGCCCAACATAGGTTTAAGGACCTACATCTGTGACCCAGAAATTAGGGTAAGTACAAAAATAGACAAGAAGGAAACTTGGTTACTTATTATCGCTATTATATATCACATATTTTGAAAACCTTTTGATTTTCAAATGCATAGCATTCCTTCTGTTCTATTATTATTGCATAGCTTGTCTCATTTCCCACAATGACTATTCTAAACTTTTTCTGAATTTTCCAAGTTTTCAACATCCTTAAATTTATAGCAATTTACTTGATTGAAGCCACACAATAGAAATTCCTCAATTTTTCTCCCCAGCTTATCAAAACTTCTCAATACTACCTCCTATTTTCTCCTCCTTCTCTTCTTTATCTTTATAATTAGAACAATAATATATTTAAGGTTCACTCTAATAATACGCTTTACCCGATTCCTTAATACCTTCTTTAGGACCTTGCAGCAAAAGAGTCTAGAAACCATAGCCTCTATCCCAGGCACCTTCAATTTTCCCCCTCTCAATCAGCTTTTCATATCCCTTCAAATATTCTTAGATCTTCCCTATCCCAAAAAAACTTTTTCTTTTTTTTTTGATAGTTCCCCTGCCAATCCCATTCTCACAAAAAAAAAAAAAAGTCAGTGGAAAGAATGCTGAATTTGGAATCAGAGGACTCAGTATGAATCCTTGCTCTGCCACTTATTATCTTATTTGTGTGATCTTAGGTAATTTAATAAACTTCACTGGAGCTTAGGTTTCTCATCTCTAAGATAAAGAAACTAGACTGGATGAAAGGCAGATAGCGTGTATGATAGATAGAGTGCTGAGCCTACAGTCAGGAAGACCTGAATTCAAATCCACTTTTAGACACTTATTAGCTGTATGACTCTGGAGTAAGTCATTTATCCCTATTTGCCTCAATTTCCTCATTTGTAAAATGTACCAGAGAAGGAAATGACAAACCACTCCAATTATCATAAAAACTCAAAAAGAATTCAGAATAGTACACAAATGAAATTGTCTAAACAACCACAACATTATAATTGAATGCTTCTCTTCCAGGTCTAAATCTATGAACATATAAATCCTTTATAGTTACTGTCCTATCACAGTCAATATTCTGGTCAAAATTATCTATAATCAATCCTTTCTTTTCTCCCCAACTCCTTGCATCTGGTTTTCTTTTTCATTAGTGTCCAGATCCACTTTCTAGAAAATCACCTCAAAGTCCTCTCAAAGTCATCTTTCTACTTAATAAAACCAGAGACTTATTTTTCAGTATTCATCCTATTTAACAACTCAGAAATATTCCTCTTGGTCACCTTTCCTTTCTGAAATCTTTGCTTGATTTGAGGACTCTTTTGTTTTCTCTCTTACCTAACTGTTCTTTTCACTGACTGACACTGACTCCTTTTTGTTTTCTTAAGCCCTTAATGTTGGTTTTCCCCATGCTCCTGTTCACTTCCTTTTTCTCTCCTTTCGCTATACTTTCTCCCTAAACACTTTTATTTACTTGCACATATTTAACATATATTGAATTACTTGCCATCTAGGAGAGGGGCAGGGGGAAGGGATGAAACACAAAGTTTTGCAAGGCTGAATATTGAAAATTATTCTATACATGTGTTTGGAAAATAAAAACTTTTAATAAAAAAAAAGAATCACTTAAAAAAGATTGCTGATGGGAGATGTTCTCTTTATGGAAAAAAATAATTTGTTTTTTTGCTCATTTTTGCCATTTGTGCCTTCTGGAATGAATTAATGCTGGGTACCAAGGTACCACTCACTGTACTACAATATGTCAAGTATTGTGTTAGATTTTTGGGGATAAAAAGGTAAACACTATTCACTTCTTTAAGGGAAATGCTATAGAATTTTGCCAACAATCAAAATCAGGCTTATTGGCTTATATTTTGTATAAATATACAGAAAATATAGTTTTTCAGAAAATTAAAATATTTGTTTTTTTCAAAAAATATTTCATTTATTCCCAGTTTCAATTTACTTTCATGTAGTTAACTCCAGAAATTAATTTTCCAGGCCTTACCTATCTCCCAAATGCCAAACCTGTATTTCTACTTCTGTGTTCCACTAGCAATTTTTTTTTAATCAAAAGGTAGGTTTATTTAGGAGAAGAGGTTACAGACAAAATGAAGAGATAAAGTAGACCCCAGAAGTGGCAAATATGAAATAGATTTGGGAGAGCAACAGGGTTATCATTATCAAGCAAAGGAGTTTGGAAGAATTCTATTAAAAGAATGTGCCTGAACATACCTTTGACTAGCAGTCTGAAGCCATAGAAGAGTTTATCAGATTAATCAGAGTTAGCTATAGTAAGGAGAAAGATGCCTTTAAAAGGAAGACACTGAGGAGGGAGAGAGAGTGTCTCATAGTGGACTTACTCATGAAAAAGACTTGGCAAACATCTTCATCATGAGCAGATCATAGGGGAAATATAATCTTGGGAGTTTCTCAGGGGAGGAAGGGATGTACCAGAGAAGAATTTGGTAGCTCAGAGGTAGATATCAAAGAGGAGCCAGATAAAATACAGCTGGCAGATCAGGTCCCAGACCCATCTAAATATATGCTAATCAATATTTCTACAGTTGTTTAAAGATGCTCAGTGGTTTGAGGGATAGACAATGAAAGCTGATAAAGAGTTCCATCCTTACAAATCACTCTGCATACTGTAAAAGTCTGCTAATGGAGAATTAAGAGGTAATGTAGTGTAATTGAAATAATGGGGGACCAAAAATCAAGAGACTGAGACTCAAGCTCTACTTCTATTAAGGCATATTTATTGTGGGCCTTTGAGCAATTAATTTCTCTGAAACTCCATCTTTTCATTTGTAAAATGAAGATAATATTATCCTATGAGGTTTTGAAGTAGTCATGTGTTATTTATAGCAGAAAATTCTAAAAAAAGGTAAAGCATAATTAATTTATTAATATCTCTGAAATATGCAGGATGAGTAATGAGGTCAAATTTTTAATGCTGAAAATAATTTTTAGTTCCTTTCTTTTGGAGAGTCTTTTTTCATGTGTATGTGTGTATATATACATATAAGCATATGTACACACCCATATATTACTTTTAATATATATATGTATCTATGTACATATGTGTATTTTTCCTGAAGACTGATAACTATTTTCAGAATTCCAAATATAAGAGTCTAAGGAAGATGTACTTGGAATAATATGTTATAAGATAGTCTTTGAGGTCAGAGAAAAAGAATGACGAACAGAGAAGTTGTAAACAAAGTTCTTAGTGGAGCCAGAAATTCTGTTGCCTCCTTCTCCTTTTCTCCTCTTCCTCTTCCTCCTCCTCCTTCCTTAAATTATCCTTTGGGCTTAATTTTTGCTAATCTAACAACTCCCTTTTGAAAAGAAAACCAACCTAACAGAAAGTACTGTATATCACTAGACTGCTATAATTGAAACTCAATAAAAATTTGGTAATTAGCTTTTTTATCCCTACTGAATAATTTTTGTCTTCAGTGGGAAATAGCGAAATATTATGGGGTTTTGGTTTTGCTTTGTTTTCCTTTGCTTTAGTCTAAAGTTAAGTTCCCAATTGGGAAATTAGGAATTTGGACTACCTTCAAGAAACTGTGTCTCCCTTTTAGGGAAAAACAAAACAAAACAAAAAAAGTATCTATCACTTTCTAGCCTCTATTCCAATAGTGGAATAAAAGTAAGTTCTAACTGCAAAATCTATCCTAATATGCAAGAAAAGGCCTGCTTTTAATGGCCAGATTTTTGGTGTGTTTTTTAGGAAATGTCTTTGAAAATCTCCTTATAATTCATCACTGATGTTTCTGATTTTTCTACCAAGCAATAATATTATCAAGGAGGGCCAAAACATAAGAGATGGAATTGCTCTTTTGCTCACAGGCATAAACACAAACTTTAATGAGTCTCTTGAAATGCCTTATTATTCTAGATAAAGATAGCAGTTTGTAAGGTTTTATTTATATAGTGGTTGGTTTATTGTTGCCCTTCATTCTTGAAGAGGACCAAAATGACAATACTACATTAGAGTCAAGTTGGTGTATCTGACTGTGACTGATCAGACCAACATAAACTCAGAATGCTCTGCCATAGCTCAAGCACAAATAGTCCCTATGAACTTTTGCAGTGGATTCTCTAACTTTGCACAGCTTCAATTTCTTTTGAGCTAATTCATTTCTGCTTTGCATCTAGTATCTTTTCCCTACTAGAGAATTATTCTCCCTCCAGCTGAGAGACTTGAACAGTCTTTCTGAGTCACTCTGCTATGTATGATCACTTCCTTATTTCAGATCCTGATAACCTCATCCAGATTTCTATAATAGTCTTCTAATGGTTCTCCATATTTGTAGTCTCTCTCCAATCTACTTTTAACAAAATAATCTTGCTAAAGGAAATCACTACCCAGCTCAAAATCCTCTAGATATAAAAATATCTTTTATTCTAAGATTTAAAAAATCCTTAGCTTCCACAGTTTGACTTCTGTCCACATTTCTAATCTTATTTTATATGACTTTCCTTCATGGAATCCATGTTCGAGTTCCAATGGGCTGTGAACATGAAGAAAGAATGACATTTTTTTCTACTTGGTCTCAAAGGAAAGAACTAGAAATGATGAGAGGAAGTTGCAGAGAAACAGATTTGGATTTGATATAAGGACAAGTTTTATAATGATTACAAGTAACCAAAAGTAGGATGGGCTGCCTTAAAAGGGAAGGTTTTGCTTCTCACTGGTGGTCTTCAAGCAAAAGGTTGATTATTTGGTGGATATTTTGTAGATGAAATTCTTGTTCAGCTGTGGCTTGGTCTCAGTAGTACTCAGAAATGCTTTCCACTTCTAAAATTCTAGGATCCTATGATTGTTATCTATTTTCCAAAGTCACTGTAAAAGTCACATGCCTCAAATTAAATCCATTCTTCCTATTTTTTCAAAGCTTCTTTCTCCTTGAAGGCCCCCATTCCACTCAATTATTCCTTTTTCTTCTCAAATCACTTTGGTTTTATTTATCTATCTTCATTTTATACTGTAGTAAAATGTAATAAGCTTCTTTGCCAGCAGAAATATCATAATTTTTATTTTTCATCATTACCATATAGCTGGAACACTTAGCACAAGCCAGTGCCTTCACAATGAATCAATCAACAAGCATTTTTTTTTTTTTTTTTTTTTTTTTTTTTTTGCTGAGGCAGTTGGAGTTAAGTGACTTGCCCAGGGTCACCCATCTAGGAAGCTTTACATGTCTTATGGTAGTGTATACACTTAATATCTGTTGAATTTAATTAAAATCACAAGGTTAATTGAATTTGTGAAGTCAGCTAGGCGATTCAGTATATAGAGTATAGGATCTGGATTCAAGGAGATTCACCTTTCTTAGTTCATATGCGACCTCAGAACACTTAACTGTGTGACTCTGAGTAAGTCACTTAACCCTGTTTGCCTCAGTTTCCTTATCTTTAAAATAAGCTAGATAAAGAAATAGCAAAGCACTCCAATATTCTTTCCGAGAAAACCCCAAATGGAGATACAAAAAAAAACTGATTATGATTGACAGACAATTGAACAACCACAAAATTGAATTTGTAGTTGGGAGATTGGGTTTGAAATCTACCTTTGATAATCACTAGCTACATGCATTTTACTTAATATCTTTGAGATCCAATTTCCCCATCTATAAAATAAGAATACTTCATCTTATTATGAGAGAAGTGCTTTGTAAATCTTAAAGGCCTATATAAATACATTGTTTTCTTGTGTATGAGCCTTATAATTTTAATGTTCACTGAGAGGCAATAAGGTGGCTAAAGCACTGGTCCTGGAAGCAGAAAGATCTCAATTTAAATCTAGCCTTAGACACTTATAGTTGTGTTATTCTGGGCAAAATCACTTATTTGTTTGCCTTAGTTTACTCAATTTTAAAACTGGGATAATAACAGCCCCTAATTCCCAGAGTTTTTGTGGGATTACATTATAACATTTGTAAACTGCTTAGCACAGTACCCACCATACAGGCACTGAATGAATGCTCATTTCCAATCTTTTCTTCTTTTTTTTAAAAGTTAGACAGCATAGCTTATTGGAAAGCCCATGGACTGGGGCCCAAAGTGACCCAGGATTCAAGTTTTAATTATGCCACTAATTTCTCATACAATGGGACAAATTGCTTGTCCTCTCTGTGCTTCAGTTATCTGTAAAGGAAGGGTGTTGGACTGGAAGATCTTTAATACATGATTAGATTATAAGCCTCTTAAATACATTTAGATATTGTTGCATCACTGTGATGGACTTGACTCTTCAAAAATGAGGTGACTCAAGACAATTCCAAAGATTTCTGATGGAAAGTGCTATTCATATCCAGAGAGAGAACTATAGAGACTGAATGTGGATCAAAGCATAGTATTTTCACCTTTTTTTTTTTTTTGGTGGTAGTGTCTGTTGGTTTGTTTTATTATTTTTTTTCCTTGTATGAGGTTTTCCCCTTTTGATTTGATTTTTCTTTTACAATATGATGAATATGGAAATATGTTTAGAAGAATTACACATGTTTAACCTATAGTGGATTCTTTGCTACTTAAGAGAAGGGGAGTGGGAGGAGAAAAATTTGGAACACACAGTTTTTGCAAAAGTGAATGTTAAAAACTATCTTTGCAAAATGTTTTGTACATAATAGACAACTAATGGCTATTTGTTGGTTGTTTATCCCTTTCAGGGCTGAAATTCCTTGATTCTATCATTTAGCCTTACTATGTCTTATACATCTTTGTATTCTCCAAGTTGTCTAGCACTGTGTTCTGCATAAAAACAGTAGCCTCATATACATCTCTTGAATGAATCAATGGATAAATTAATGTCCTATATTGTTTATCCTGTCAAACCCTGAATGCCAGGTAGTGATTTAGATCCTTAAGAGAATTAGAGTCATTGTGTTCAGACACTATAATATTAAAACTGTACCCCCAAAATTTCAGTCACTGTTAAGTTTCTTTTGTTATCTTTTATTTCTTCCCTTCTCTCTAGCAACCATGTTTAATAATGTGTAAATCATTTTAGAAAGCCTTTTTATTCTTCTAAATATAGAGTGGTGCTCTGTGTTTCCCTTGCTGCTGAATAGTACATTCTCTTCAAAGCTTCAGGAAAAGTGGGACCCTTTATTTGGAGCAACCATCACTCTCCTGTCATCAATATCGTTGAGCTTGATCAAGTAGTCAGATTTGGTTAAGTATTTGAAGGTACTGACACAAACTTTAGTAAGCAAAGTTCCCCAAATTCCTTCTGACTTGCCTAACAAAGAAATTCCATTTAACAAATTTAATTGTTTAATCAAATAGGAATGATTAATAAATGAAGAAAAGCTTGATCATTTCCGAGCTCTCTGTTTCTAATCTTCTGGATAAAAGAAATAATTTCTTGGCTAATCTTTCAACCACCAAAACAAAAAGCTACTCATCCCTGCCCCTCAACCCAAAATGACTGGCAAGACTGTTCTTGATGTCAGGCAATTGTTAATGTGGCAGTAACTTCCCTACCACATTGTTTTAGTGCCTCAAGTTCCACCATTTGAGATACATTCCTTTAGATTAGGAGTCCTCAAACTAGGGTCCACAGGTGAGATGCGGCCTGCTGAGGATGTTTATGCGGCCTGCCAGGTTATGGCAAAATCAGACCGGAAGTGACGTTAGACCTAAACTCCCTTTAGCAAAGCACACTTCTGGCACTGGGCTAAGGCTGTGGACAGAGTGTGAGGCAATACTGAGGTGAGTTGAGTTCCCAGGCCCGGGTGTGTGGTGTGAGGAAGGAAGAGAGATGCAGAAAACAGAGAACTGATAGCCCGTGGCCTTGTACAGTAATGGCAGCCACCATAACAGACAGGTGCGGGGATGCACAGTGCATACTGCGCATGTCACAACCGCTGCAGGGGGAATTCACTGCAGCAGTGAAGGTTGGAAACTAAAGCGGGAAGAATGGGAGAGACAGTGAGGGAAACAGAGGCATCTCAGCACAGAGGCAGCTTGGAGGAAGTTGGGCATTGCAGTCTGTATGTCTCTGTGTGGGCAAAGTTATTGCTGGTAGATTGTTTTTGTGGCGCTGTATATATATATATATAGGTATTTTGCTAATAGCAATTTGGAATCCCTAGGAAATAATGATGTTAAGAAAAAGAAAAATTGACTTGGAGTGTAGGATCTTCAAAGAACAGTGGACTTATGATTACTTTTTCATGCAGTACAAGGTAAGAGCTGTATGTCAGATATGCCAGACACTATATTCTTTCTGTGTTCAAAGAATATAATTTGCGTGGACACTATGGAACTCAACATAAAGATAAATATGATTGTTTGGTTGGAGAAGTGAGAAAAGATAAAATATTAAAACTGAAAAATACATTGACAACTCAGCAAAATACTTTTGTGAAGCAGAAGCAGCTAAATATTTCATCACTGCGAGTACATTTTCAAGTTGCCAAGCTAATAGCACACACTGGCAGACACACACATATCTATTTCTGTCTAATGGTAGGTATCTTTAGGGTGGGGGGGAAAGGAAGAAAAAAATTGCATGATAATTTTGTTGTATAATGAAAGGAATAGCAAATTGTGCATAATAGATTTGCAGTTTCACATACAATCATCTTTTTTATTGTATTCTGTTACAGAAATGCTTGTTTTAGTCTATAAACAAAAAAAATTGCTACTAAATGATAAAATTCTTATCTATCTCACTAAATCTATAGATTAACTTAGACTTAAAGAGAATATGTTAGTCTAGTACTTTTCTTAAAGAAGGAAATTAATTCTATAATCAAACCAAAAATAAATAAAAGTAATCAAGCACTAACTGATTTAAAGTATTCCTTTGCAAGGGACTTTTTTTTTTCCAGATATAACTCTATGAATATGATCTTATGGCCTGACTTCCATGGTTTTCTCTTTTTAAGCTCTAAAATTCTATGATTGGTGGATAGTCCAGAGAATAAAACACTTTTCAAAAGTTATAAAAAAAAATGGATAAAGAGTGAATCAAGTTCTTTATCCAAATGGATACTACACTTATTTTTATAAGCAAAACTTTTTTTCCATTTTTTTTATCCTTCCTTCTTGTTCTTTACTGCAGGCACCTTGTCTCCCCCTTCATCTTTCTCCTCCTCCTCCTCCTTCTTCCGGTAGTCTTATTTTCTGGCATTTTATATTAGTTGCCCTGAGTGACTGGTACCTGGTTCTTTGTCTCTTTTCATATATATTTCTGAAGGATTTACTTTGTTGGCATCTTCTCCATTGGGATCCACTTTGCCATTTCAGGTCCCTTAGAATCTCTTTCTTGCATTTTTTGCAGATCATACGCCACCTTAACTAGTCACAGAATCTATATTTTGGTATATTTCTAAAGTGTATTTTTAAAACCTTGATGGCTTTAGTCATGTGTTAATTTTCATAACCCAGTGTTTGCTTTCCTGAGATCACTTTTAGGTAAAATGTTTTTTGTGTCTATAAAGCTTAACCCCTACACCCCATCTTTTATTTTTTTTATTTTTTTATTTTTTTTGCTTTTTTTATTTAATAGTCTTTTATTTACAGGTTATATGTATGAGTAACTTTACAGCATTAACAATTGCCAAACTTCTTGTTCCAATTTTTCACCTCTTACTCCCCCCCCATCCCCTCCCCCAGATGGCAGGATGACCAGTAGATGTTAAGTATATTAAAATATAAATTAGATACACAATAAGTATACATGACCAAACTGTTATTTTGCTGTACAAAAAGAATCAGACTCTGAAATATTGTACAATTAGCTTGTGAAGGAAATCAAAAATGTAGGTGGGCATAAATATAGGGATTGGGAATTCAATGTAATGGTTTTTAGTCATCACCCAGAGTTTTTTCTCTGGGAGTAGCTGGTTCAGTTCATTACTGCTCCATTGGAAATGATTTGGTTGATCTCATTGAGGATGGCCAGGTCCATCAGAACTGGTCATCATATAGTATTGTTGAAGTATATAATGATCTCCTGTCCTGCTCATTTCACTCAGCATCAGTTCGTGTAAGTCTCTCCAGGCCTTTCTGAAATCATCCTGTTGGTCATTTCTTACAGAATAATAATATTCCATAATATTCATATACCACAATTTATTCAGCCATTCTCCAACTGATGGGCATCCACTCAGTTTCCAGTTTCTAGCCACCACAAAGAGGTCTGCCACAAACATTCGTGCGCATACAGGTCCCTTTCCCTCCTTTATGATCTCTTTGGGATATAAGCCCAGTAGTAACACTGCTGGATCAAAGTACACCCCATCTTTTAAAGTCTGTTCACTTCTGACTTCCCTTCCTCTCCTCCCAAAGGGGCATGCCTTTAGCTTCCTTTGTGACATAACATAATATGGGTAGGTTGAGGTTTGAAGTTTTATAGACTGTCTTATTTTATTGCACCCCCCCCCATGTCAGGAGAACACAAAAATCATATAATTTTACTCCCCCTCCCCCCTCAAGCAGTTATCCCCAAATTCATTTGGGAAATGAGGTCTCATCTTCTGGATCTGCTTCATGTAGTCAGAGCTGCTGACGCTGCCCAGTGGGGGTCCAGACTATCATCTTTTTCTCTCATTATCTTTGTTTCTCAGTCTCTCCATCTCTCTTCCCCTCCCTCTCTCTTCCCCCTTCCTCTCCCTCTCAATTTTGTAAGTACTATATAAATAATGGTATACTATACTGTATTATAAAATTTGTATGTGTATATTTATATATATACATACATATATAAATATATGTAGTATCTCTCAACTTTCAATATGTCTCCATCTCTTTTCCCTTCTCCCTCTCAATTTCATTAGTATATAAATATATTAAATACTATATATACTATGTTATACTATACTGTAAGTACATATTATATAATATTTAGATATGTGTAATATATCTCCCATCTGTTTCTGTCTCTCTCCCTCTCCCCCCTTTTCTCTCCTCCTCTCTTCTCTCCTCCCCCTCCCCCTTTTCTCATCCCTCTCTTCCCCCTTCCTTCCCTTCTCCCCTCTCTTCCCTTCTCCTCCTCTCTCCTCTCCTTCCTTCCCTTTCTCCCTCTTTTTTCCTGTCCCCCCTCTTTTCTACTTCCCCCTCTTTTTCCCTCTCCCCCCTTCTCCCCTCTCCTCCCATCCCCCATTCTCTCATCCCTTTCTCTCCCCCTGTCCCCCCTCCTTTCTCTCCTTTTCTCTCCCCTCTCCCCCAACCTCCCATTCCTCCCTCTCTCTCCCCTCTATTTTTTCCCTCCCCTGCTTCTCTCCCCTCCTTTTCTCCCCTTTTTCTCTCTCCTGTCCCTCTTCTCACCCTGTCTCTCTCCTCCCCTCTCTTTTTTTATCCCCCCCCCCACACACACAACTTTTCCTTTTTCTGGGAAATAGCAAATCACTCCAATATCTTTGCCAAGAAAATCACAAAGAGATAGAGATGTGACCTAAATGACTTTCAACCTCCTCTTCTCTCCATACTCTCTTCTCCCCTCTCTTCCCCTCCCCCTCTTTGTCCCTCATCCCCCCTTCTCCTGTCTCTCTTTTTCCTCTCTCCCTCCTGTCAATTCTCTTCCTTGTCTCTCCCCATCCCTATTTCTTCCTCTCCCCCCATCTCTCTCTTCCTCTCCCCCCTTTCCCCCTGTTCTCTCCCTCTTTGGGAAATGGCAAACCACTACAGTATCTTTGACAAGAAAACCAGAGCTGGAGATGTGAAATGCCACCCCCACTTCCCCCTGCTGCTACTGCCATGAGTAATACAAATCAGTAATGTCTTATTTAGCTGGGGTAGGAACTCTTCATATATAGCAAAATGAATATGAAATTTTTAAATAAATGTTTATTCTGGGCTACCCTTGGAGAGAAATTTATAAGTAAGATATGTGAAGTCTAACCAGCAACTATACCATAATTGTATTACTCAATACTGTGTAAAACATTAAGTGTTACAAATTGAATTTTCATATGATTCTAGCTTGGTACTCAACTATGAGAGATGAGCTTTCCCTCGGGTTCTAGAATACTAATACAATGCCAATAGAATTGCAAGCTCTTGGTTGTTCTTACAACTAGAAAGGCTTCAATAGACATGGACCACTGTTCCTGTATCATTTAGCCAGTTTTGGAAAGGAGTCATCAGTTAGTAACAGCACTCCAGTAATTACCCAAGAGTTTTTTTTTTTCCATCTCAATGACATTTGAAGTTAATTGGGAATCTACATAGGTAAAGGGAATGCTTAGTAATACAACAATAATTGCTACTATTCAAAATTTGCTGTCTCCTATGCAAGGAGTTAAAAATATAAAAAATTTTAAATTATGAACTGATATTATTGGGAAAGGAAATCCCAGAGACGTAGGGGGTCTAAATTATACAGTAGCTATATACTCTGAAAAATAAGGCAAAGTAGCACCATAGAAATGACCCATTTTCTGAAATTTGGTTAGAAAGAGGAACAGGAGCTCTTCTGTAGTCTTTGCAAGGCATCAGTGATTGAAGGTTGAACATAGGGATGAAGAGGTCTTAATCCACCATTCTCACACCCATTTCATTTTCTATTCCCACTACAGTCATCCATCCCAATTCAGACCCTTACATCCCTCCACCTCCAGATTAACTTAACTTTTTGAAACATCTGTAAAGTAGTTTAAACTGTATGAGCTTGAGATGTTTTTATATTTAAATATGTTAAAATTTTGAAAGATATTTTTGGCTTCCAGAGACCACACAACAAAGATTTGCATTTTCCACACTTTTATTGAGACAGGTCCTGGCTTTGCTCCAGTGTTGCTGTAGGAACCCTGCATCTAAGATACCACCGTGCTCTTTCTTCTGGGATTGTAAAAGGCAATGGCTCCATTTTGCCTTGATGATGGGAAATTGATGGCTGGTTTATTGCTAGCTCCCACGGATAAGAAAAGAAATTCATCGGAGTCTATCTTGCTTTCCTATAGTAGCATGCAGTACGTGCTACAACGCTGGCTATAAAACAAAGAGAATATATAAAACCCCTTTGAAAACTGACATACCTGTTATTTGGAGATACTAAGTGCAAAGTCAGAGAAATTATTCCAAGTAAAATAGAATGTATGATGAGTGAACAGACTTATTCACTCACCTTTCTCTGTTCATTCATTTCCCCTCTGTCACCACTGTTAATTTTAGCCAGATTTCACTTGAACAAAAAATGTCTGTGGAGATAGGGCTCCACTGGGCCCCACTCCTCCTAGAGATGTCTCCTGACTTTATTCAAGGCTAGAAATGTGCATAAAGAAAAGGCCAATAGACAATTAAACTCTGTGGCCTGAAATTCTTCCATAGGGACATAGACACATTGGAATAAATTCCATAAGTAATAAAAATAGCTTCAGGATTATATAGAATAGGAGTAAATTTACCTCTTCTTCTCTTTCTCGCTCTCCTTCTTCTCCTTCTCCTCCTTCTTCTCCTAACCCGACGCCGCCTTGGGGAATTATAACTTCTACATCTTGCCATTTTTATCTTCTGAACTGTTTTGATTCCAGAGAGAAAGGCTTCATTGCCCCTAAGAGGAGCAAGGGCAACCTGTCTACCTGGATGGTGTTTTTCCAAGGTTGAGCTTAACCCTCAGCTGGTCTGCATTTAAAGAGTCTGCTCACTGTGACCTCACAGAAGAACCACACCCTATATGCTTTCATTTAAAAAATGAAAACCATTACCATATATGGCTATGAAAACATAACCATTTACTGGTACTCCCAAATTTTTGTTTTGTATTGATAACTCAGTTTCTAGTGTCTATAAATTTGATATATATCCTTTGTAAGACAAAAAAAAAAAAAAAAGAAAAAAATTACCAACAGATTGTCATTTGATAAGGTAAGTCCAAGAACCCAAACTGTGTATTTCTAAATATATTTTTCTCAATATCCACCCTAGATATTCATCTCAAAGTGGGGAGGGAATTATTCCAGAGGTTGGATGAAACCCTGAAATAGTCCCCCAAATATTTCTTGATCTCTTTCCAGGGTGCTATCAAGATATTTCCTCAAATCTTATTGGTATGCTGTTCATTCATAGACAAGATGCAAAATCACAAACTTGGTTTTGAAACTAGTACATAACTGTGTTGTGAGACCTCTCTTAGCACATGTGAAATCTACTGCCCATTATATGAGACCAAGACTTTTCAGTGCCCTCCATTTTATTTTCTTTATATAATATAGAGGCTTAAATCATTACTAAATAAGCGTCATTTCCATAGAATCTAATAATTGTTAACTGTTTAATTTCTTTGGAATCTAGCTATAATGAGTGATCTCAGAGTATATTAACAAGTTTGTAGTGCCAAACTTCAAAATTAGATATTTTCTCATGCTTATATGGTCAATAAGAAAGAGAAGATTTGTTCATGTATCATATAGCATGTATAAAATGTAACATAGTGAGGGAAGAAGCCACTGTATCCTATAATTGTATCTTGTGTTTGCTTATTCCAGCATCTAAGTATTTTGCTTTGAGTATACAGTATAGCTTTAATATATAAGTACAGGGTTTTTTTTTTTTTTTGTCCTCAAAAAACACACATTTCATGGATCCCTTTAGTAACTTGGAGAAGCCCATGAACTACTCAAAATAATGTTTTAAAGTAATGAAAGAAAATACTGAATTTCAATGAGAGATTTCTACATTCAGAAAATAAAGAAGCATTTTTTTCCCCATTCAAGTTGGCAGATCCCCTCCCAGTCTCTGAAAGTAATCTATTGTGCCCTGGTTAAGAATCCAAGTAGAGTATAGAACCCTGGGTTTTGAGTCAGGACACCAAAGTTCAAATCCCATCTCAGAAACTTCTAAAAACTTTCACTTCTTTATCTGTAAAAGAGGGATGGGATTGATATAAATATATGGCTCAAAGGGCTATTGTTAGGAGAAGTAGTTTCATTTAATATGGAAAAATATTTCACATATTAGGTGAGATTTACAAAGCCATATTGGATTTTGCCATCTAAGGTCATTCACCTGCTTTGACTACTTTAACTAGTTAGTATGTTCATGGAGAAGTCACAACTTCTCAGTGCCCCAGGCAACTCTATAAGACTATGTAACTGTCAGATGAGTTGCTGATCTGCATTGGGGAAGGATTTTCCATGATGAAAGATTTCACACACAAATCCTAACAAAAAATTCAAAACAAAACAGCAAGCAAATCAAGACTCCTTTCATTGCCGAGTTTTGTTGCTGTTGTTTAGTCATTTGTCACATCTGACACTCTGTGACCTCATTTGGTGTTTTCTTGGTCGAGATACTGGAATGGGTTTGACATTTCCTTCTGCAGCTCATTTTACAGATGACAAAACTGAGGCATACAGGGTTAAGTGACTCTCTCAGAATTACATAGCTAGTGAATGTCTAAGGCCAGTTTTGATCACAGGAAGAAAAGTCTTCCTAATTCCAAGTCCAGCAATCTATCCACACTGCTCCACTTAGGCACCCCAAATTGCCCAATGGTATTCCTTTCATTTATTTCTTATCCTATTCACCACAAAAACTGTTCCCAATTTCCTTTTTTGTTAGAATCTCACTTTATCCTCATCTTTGTCTTTCATAGTGGATGATACTCATGTTTTCTATTTTACTAAAATTGGAGTTATCTATTGAACTCCTCCCTCACTTTCCCTCCTCAATGACTCAAAATCTCCATCCCTCCTTGCTAAGAATACCTCTCATTCCCTTTTATTCTCTTTTAGGATATTGCGCCACCAATCAAAGAAATTATATAATTGAAATAATATTCTTGAAATAAGGCAATAGTTTAGAAGGTAGTACGCTTTGGGCAGGCAATAATAACAGATTATAAGCAAGGGAGTAGTCTTAAGTGACATAATGATTAGAATTTGCATAAAACAATGGGAAATGAACTGAGAGAAACAATATGATAAAGAGTAGAAAGTAGCCCCGGGTATCATACTTCCACCTGTGCAATGCTTGGCTTTGAGTTTCCTTGGCTCTCTGCCTAGAAATGTGATGGAACCTTAAATTGTATCTATTGTACATTTCAGTTCCAGCCTGCTATGAAGCCAGAATCCCTTTTTTCTCTCTTCTCTTCCCTTCCCTTGACCAGAGGGACTAAATGGACTGCCTGAGCCTTCCTCTGCTTTCTCCCAAGTGAAGGTAGAATGTTAAATTCAAAGTTTATCTGTGCTTTAAATTTTGTTTTCTTTTTTCCACCAATATTTATTTCTATTGAAGCAGACTATAAATTACCATCTCTATAAATACATATAAGTTAGATTTGATTTTAAGGCCAAAATTTAAAATAAAATTTAAATGAGGCAGGATCTTACATTGTTACCAGAAGCCTAATATTTGTGGCTAGCAATATACTTGCATATGTAAATATGTATGTGTATGTACATGTGTGTATTTGTATGTATACATATAAAAAGTTTTGATCCAATAGAATACAAAATATTTACAAAATTTGATTGGATGTAAATAAATATATTTATACATATATTAGATCTAAATAAACATGTGCATAACCAAATGTTTATTTAGATTCCATAGAATTTTATCAATATTTGCAAATTTTTTGCATTTATATAAATATATACCTGATACAACATATATAAAATCAACTTTTTCTTTCTTTCTTTCTTTCTTTCTTTCTTTCTTTCTTTCTTTCTTTCTTTCTTTCTTTCTTTCTAACCTCTGGTACTTAGCTAGAAATCTCAGCTAGAAATATTAGATAAATTAAAACTTCATGGCTGTTCTATGAATGACATGCCATGTCTTAGCTTCTGGTCTTTGTTTTCTCACGTGTGTGTGTGTGTGTGTGTGTGTGTGTATGTGTGTATTCCCCAAGACTCCAGCTTAGCTTACTGGGTCTCCGTACTCTTCTTCTCTCGTTATCTCTACCTAATTCTCTCATTTTCCACTTTGTGTCTGATCAATGAGAGAGAGAGAGAGAGAGAGAGAGAGAGGGAGAGAGAGAGAGATCTCCTGCCTTTATGTAGCTGCCTTTCACTTTGCCAGGTAATTTTTGTTTTTATTAAAATGAAAAGTTTTCTTTAAATATGTATTTAGTAAACATATACTTGCAAAATATATTTACAGACTATATTGCAAAATGCATATTTGTTAATATATTTTGAAGTATTTTCAAAATTCTATATATGTATATATATCTATGTACATATATACACATAAACACATACACAAATTTCATAAATATTTTATTCCAATAGAATTTTGTAGTAATTTTAAAGACAGAACAGCTTTGTTCTTCCATTGATCTTTATCAAACACTACAATTTAGTAACTACTGGCTTTCACCTATGGTCCTTGATATAATGTACTATATATAATATATTCTATAGAAAAGGTTAGGAATCCCCTCATCACTTCCTTTAATCTCCTTTCTCTGCTTCCTTTTGAATAGGGATCAATTTTTCGTACAATTTCTTATAGCAATCAATTCTCTTTATCCTTTTGGTAATAGGCTATTTTTAAAAGAATACTTCTGATTAATACTGTTAGTCTAGATAAAAATGATCATTTTGTCAATCATAACTGCTTATGATTTTGATGCTTTTGATATTTGTGAATGGGAAATTGAGGTGGGGCAGAGATGTAATAATAAGGCATGTTACTGAGAGACAAAAACACAGACAAAAGAGTGGGTGTAAGCTTCAGAGTTCCCCTACCAAGGGAATGCAAACTTTCCCTCTCCATCCAAGAGGTACCCCTGTCCCAAAGGGGCAAATTGTTACAATAGAAAGAGTGATGAGTAGCTCCAGTATAATTACAAAAGTCCTTTAATAATTATCTGAGTTAGTTACATAGGGGTTGTCTGGGGCAGCTGCCAAACTATTCAATGTATGTCTGCAAAAAAAACAAAACAAAACAAAAAAAAAAAAACCTGAAAAAGCGTGGTAATTATAAAATTTAAAAAAAGGGAGAAGTAGTTATAGAGCATCATTGCATATATTAATGTGATTCTGGCTAGAATTTTGATTTACTGCTCAGTACTGGACCAAATTCCAGAACCTGAGCACAAGGCATGTGGTTAGATGTTCAGACGTTCAAGGCCAAGTACTGGTTGGTTTAAATTCCCACACAAACACAAGGCTATTTGCTGGATACTGTGCCCTTGTAATGGCATTTCCCCTGTATGATATTGCTTTCACCTAATAGGGAACCTACATTCCATCTCTGAAAGTTCTTGTAATGGCTTTCACCAACTGGGACCCTACAGAGGGAGTGAGAGACAGAAAGCAAAAAAAAATCTCTGAATTTTCCAGATCTAGCTGTTGACTCTGGAGCTTTGGGAAAGAGAATCTTATAGATTTCATATTTTAACAAAAAACTTCCCAAGGTGAAGTTTAAACAATAGCAACAACAATTTGCATTTTTCCCTAAGAAAAAATGCTAAGTTGAAAAACAGCAGTGTGTGATGACCAGTGTCACTAGTCACATAATCTTGTTCCTCATTGTTTTACTCCAGATAAGCTCAGAGACATCCTTTTGTGGGATATGAGGATGGGGGGAGGGGAGGAAGCCAAGGGAAGTAAATTGAGAGTAGTTCTTAGCTAATAGTAGTATAACAATGAGAAAGGCTAGAAAAGATCAGCAATGTCTATATTCCAAGATTGACAGAGAAAAGGAAACACAATTTCTATATAAAAGATCTCTAAAGATTTTCTTTGTTTTTAAGCCTCAACTCCTCAGATTGACTAGTATAGACCACATAATATACATATATACTTAAATACATACATTTAAGTATATATATGTGTGTGTGTGTGTGTGTGTGTGTGTGTGCATACACACATTCATCTGTAAGTATTGTGGTGATTGAAAAAGATTCAAGAGACATAGTTTTAGGGTAACTTAATCATTTTATTAATAAGGCCATTATATTAATTAATAAAAAGATGGTTATTTGGCCAGGTTTCTCTCTTAGTCTTAGATCAAAGACAATCATGGCAGCTAGGCTTATAGTTTATATATTCTTTGAAGAGTAAGGTGTTCAGTTAGGGGCTGAGAGTGTCACTCTTAGACATGAAAACATTATTATTACTCAGAATATACCCAGCCTTGAGAGATCTAGTTGAAAGGATCTTAGCCAAAAGAATCTATCTCCACCCAAGTTGAATAGAACATGAAGGGCTTTCCTAACTTAGATTAAATTCCTTGTAGGTGGGATCTGACCTACATTAAGAAAAGCTGATTCAATATCAGGACTTTGGAAGAAGGGTAGAGTTCTTAACCCCCTCCCCCAATTATTGGTTACAAATCAATATTTCTCTCAGTTTATATGTAAATGAAAGCTTTATTAGGGCAGAACCTATTTCATTCATATCTAGATCCTCAGTCCCTAGCATTGTGATCCTAGGGGATCATTTATTAGGATAAATGATAATTATAAGATAAAATACAAAACTCAGTCTGTATCAGCCTGGCTTAAGTTCTTAAATTACAAAGAAGGGAAGGAAGAAGTTTTCTGGAAGAAACTTGTTCTACTTAACCTTTGACCAGTTGTGCCCTTGGACTGCAGAGCCAACTCTGGAAATTGCCTCTGATTAAAAACAACAAAAATAAAAAGGCTTAGAGTAGTGTCTGTAATGCTTCCTGCTACAATAAGGAACTCTCTGGGCTACAGCTGGGAAGCAAACTACTCACTGAACTCAAGCAGAAATACAAAATCCCTTATTTTGAACCAATTAAATCTTTCTGTACTCCCTGAAATTGATTGTTATACTCATTCCTAAACTGGGAGCTACAGGATTCTTTCAAGACTCCCATTCCTTGTGTGCTCATTTGATATTTAGAGATAAAGTTCAATAGAGGGAAAAACCGTATGGGTTCCAATTCCCAGCTATGCTATATGTTCACTGTGTGATCTTCACTTAGCCTTAACCTATTTGAGCCTCAGTTTCCTTATCTGTAAAATGTTCGGTATTTACTAAATAACTTCTAAGTTTCCTTCCAGTTTCTAATTATGATTTTATGAAGTTATGAGGCTTTATTTAAAAAAAACAACAAGATTTTTTACTTTTCATCAAAATCATCATTATTACTTGCATTTATATAATGCTTCAATATTTGCAAAGTCATATTAACTCATGATCCTCACAACAACCTTTGTAAGACAGGTACTATTATTATCCCATTTTACATACAAGGAACATACATTACATATATGGGTAAGTGATTTGAACAGGATCACACATTTAGTATATGAGATAAGATTTGAACTCAAGGTTTCCTGACTCCAAGTCTAGCATGTTCTATCCATTGTGCTACCTAGCTGCTATACTATAGTATTTTAGGGGAACGATGGTATCATCCATGTAGTTATTCCCTACAATAATGTAGATTGCCACCTATACATGCCTAAATGCTGTCCTTTGTGATTCTCATCCATGTTTAATACTGCAAATATACCCAAGATGATGAGAGCCTTCTTTTTATTCTCTTGGCACTATGAGGATGGCAATGGTGGCTTTCCATGAATGAATTAAAAAGTATTTAAGTGCTTACTAGGTGCCAGGCATTGTATTAAAGACTGGGATACAAGAAAATAGTTCCTGCCTTAAAGGAGTTTCCATTTTATTAGGAGAAGACCAGATATTTGGGGAGTCTTGCCCAGGGAGCCATGTTTTGGTTTGAGAAGTCCAAAGGGTTAGTGAGTGGAATCACAAGGCAATTGTTTGATTAGTCTTTCCTAAAGATGTTAATATTGACTTGATTACTGTTCCCCCAGAGTAATAAGGGAAATTTGGAAAGAAAATGATCATAGTTATATGCATGTATATATGCACACATATATATATATATATATATATATATATATATATATGTTACACACATAAACATACATATACATATATACATACACATTACACCTATATATTTATTTATGTTTTAGTCAAAATGGATAGATATAGGAACTGGGTCCTGTGATTTCATTGGTATAGGAAGATCCTGATAAAGGACTTCCTCTACCAGTACAAGTTTGAAGATTATAATTTTAGAATTACCTAAAGGATTGAGAGATTAATGGACTCGATCAGCATTGCAAATACATTATATATGACAGGTGTTTCTCCAATTTAGGCCTTCTTGACTCTGAGTTAAGCTCTTTATCCAACACTCTGTGCTGTGTGCCTCTCCAATTTTGGTTATGTATTTCTTTTATGACATCCTTAAGGCTGCTTTCCTACATAATTACTTGTTATTAGTGTATCATAATGTCACTTTATATAAGAAATCTCTGATCCCATATACCTAACAGAGTGCCAGGCACATAATAGGTGCTTAATAAATGTTAATTGATTGATCTATCAATCAATTCCTCCTCTTTTCAGTAATTGCCTTCCCTCTCAATCTTATAATGTGCTTTGTATTGTAACTGTCTAAAGCACTTTGTTATATAATATTACTTTGCTTTGCTTTATGTCCATTGTGCACTTTGTTTCATGAAAATAAGTATAGTGACTTACCTAAACTTTATTTTTGTTACAACACCTGGAAACAAGAAATAATAGTTATTAAATAAATATTTGTTGAGTTCAATTGAATGAATTTAGTAATTTACAAGACTTTTTGGCACAGGGCTAGAGTTAATTTTTATTTCAGACATCATTTTGGTTGAAAATACTTTTCCATTGGATATGTAATTTTTTCCCACTGCATATTCATGCAGGCATATTTCAACAATAATATTTGATTTTGGAACTTTTAAGATCCAAAACTCTCTGAGTTCTCCCACAAAGATGTTGTTAAGATCAAGAGATAATTTATGCTTGATGAGATAATTTATGGGAAGCACTTGGAGTCTTTTAGAGGAATACAACATATGGTTGTTTAAAAATTATTTTCACTTTCATTCATAAATAGTAAAACTAGAAGCAGAGAATCAAAGATCTATAAAAGATTTTGAGAATTTTTTTAGTTAGTCTAAATTTTTTCTTTTTGTCTATACCTAAACCACCCATAAGAAAATGATGGTTAGTTTTAGCCTTCAAATATGGACAGTGTACTTTAGGAACATACAAATCACTTTTGACATTTGGATTTAAGAGAAAAGGTAATCCATTAAAAAAAAAAGAGAGTGATAAGGAATAGTGTGATTATCCTACTAAGATGGAAAGATGATTTGAATTTTAGAATCCTCAATTGAACATACAGAAAAGAGGTTAAAAGAAAAAAGCTGCAATCAAAAGGACAAAATGAGAGTCATGAAGGACAATTACTCTGCTGGGAATAGAGAAGTACGTTAGAATTTAGTGCATTTTCTGAGTATTGGGGTATTTTATAGCTAATATGAAGCTAATATAAAAAGTTTGAGCTTTTTTGGCTTGAGCTTGAAGTTCACTTAGATGGATTTTAATGGTCATGAATGTCTGGGTGATTTACAAGTTTGTATTGCCTGAAACTCTGCTCATAGATTGTCAGATCCTTCTTCCCAGTACAATAAGTTATGAAGAAAACTTTCACATAAAGACACTCTCACTTCATAACCCTACCCCTACCCTCTGCCTCTCTCCTATTTCCTCCTTCTGTCTTTCCCCCTCAATAAATTCCAGAGGTTCCCTATCATCTCCACGATCAAACATACAATAGTCCAGCATTCAAAGCCATTTATAACTTAACCCCTTCTTATTTTTCCATTTTTTCTTATATCTTATTCTTCCCTAAGCACTCCTTCAATCCTGTGATACTGACTGCCTAGCTTTCTCTCCAAGTTTCCAGCATTTTCTGTCTCTCCCTCATATCTGGAAAGTTCTCCTTCTTCTCTCTGACTATTGACTTCCTTGGCTGGTTTTAAATTCCAACTACTGCCCCACCTTTTATAGGAAGTCATTCTCAAACTTCTTAATTCTAGGACTTTCCCTCTTTTAATTATTTCATATTTATCCTGTATATAGTTTGTTTGTACTTATATATTTGTTTCTTGTCTTCCTCAATTAGATTTCAAACTCCCTGAAGCCAGAAATTGTCTCTTTCCTCTTTTTGTATTCCTAGTGCTTAGCACAATATTTGGCACATAAGTAGGCACTTCAATGTTTTACTGACTGATGAACACATAGAATCCCCTAGGACAAATTTCCCAAGATTTGCACCACTTCCCCCAGTAGTTTCAACTAGTTTTCCTTCTGCATACTCTAAATAGAAACCCGTGCTAATGACTGGATATTTTAAAAATAGTCGAGACATTAAAAAACTTTCCTAAAATTAGCATCAAATTACAGTTCCAATTCCTACAGCTGTTTATCTATCTTTTTTTTTTTTTCTTTTTCAGAAAAGTAATTCCATTTGCTTAAGATCTGGCCTTAAAAAATAAACACTGCATTCTAATGGCTAGTGGTTCTTTCTTTTTTTTTCCTGGGAAGTTTATTCTGATGTCCCTTATTGTCTCTGTCCCTTGAATCTGTTGTTCATTCAATATACCTTTCTTTCTTACTATAGACTCAGTGACACTCTGAAAAAAGTAATCAAAGAGAAAAGAAAATGGTTATTCATACTTTTTATACAAAATCATGAATTGGAACTTCAGGGGCCTTCTTCAGCCTTCAACCTTAATCAACCACTCTATAATCTCCCCACTGAATGAACCATCAATCTTCAGTTTGAAGACCTCCAATGAAGAACTCAACTTTTCTTTAAGAAACCATTCCAATTTTTGGAGTGCTCTTAGGACTTTTTTTTTTTCTAATATTCAATTTAAACTGCCTTTATGCAGCTTTAATCAATCACTCCTAGTTCTGCCTTCTGGGTGAAACAGAAAAAAATTCAATTAGTTTGAATACTTAAAAACAGCAAGTATGTCTCCTCTAAGTCTTCTCTTCTCTCCACTAAATATCCCCAGGGAACCAGTCTTTGTATTGCATAGTCTCAAGTCTTCTCTATATCCTGTTGCTAGTTTCCCCAGGAGGTTTTCTATTTGGAAAAAAGCTTAAATTATAGTATGTTCAGAAGTGAATAACTAAATGCAACATTCCAGATGTGAGCAGATCAGAGCTGAGACTTTTTATCTCTTTGGTTCACTGTAGGATTCAAAATAATAATTATTGTACAATTCATATGAGGGTCTCTGTGTGTATACATATATATATGTGTGTGTGTATATATACATATATATGTGTGTAAATGTATATTTGAATTTTATAAATCATATATTTATATACATCATTGTGTGTGGATGATGAAGTTTATTATTCCTCATTTAAATTTTTATTGGCATATTTTGTTTCTATATTAACTTCATTTCCATATTTTCCCCTCCCACATCTTATTAAAAGAGCTATTTCTTTTAATAGAGAATGAAAAAGAAAGAGAAAAAAAGCTGTTTAGGAAAACTAATCAAAATATTCAACTTACTTTGCTATGGTATATGTAATGGTCTTAGACTTTGGTCTCTTAATTTTGAAAAGGGAGGAAATACATTTTCTCAGCTCTTTTTGGAAATTAAACTTGATCATTATAATTAGCATTAAATTTTGTTATTTTTCTTTCCTTTCCATTTACACAGGTGTACTCATTGGAAATGTTTCCTCCCCCCTTCTCCCCTCCTTCCCCCCCCCAGCTTCTTTGCTTTATTTTGTATCAATTCATATCTCATCCCAATCTTTATATTTTTCATATTCATTATTATTTCTTAGAAGTGGGGTAATATTATTATTCATTCATAACATAATTTGTTTATCCATTTTCAGTCATTAGAAATGTTTTATTTCCAGTTCTTTACTCCTTCAAAAAGCATTGCTATAAATATAATATAGTATATATGGATCCTCTTTATCTTTGATCTTGTTGTAGTATATATGCCTCATAGTAAGATCTCTGGATTAAAGGGTACAGACATTTTAGTAGTACTCTTACCATCATTCCAAATTGCTGGCTAGGATGGTTAGGTCACTTAAAACTTTTCCCCATAATTTTCCCCCTCCCCAAGACAGCAAGCAAATCTAATATAGATTTAACATGTGCAACCCCTTTAAAAATATTGTGCCAGAAGCGACAGAACCAAGATGGTAGAGAGTAGAGAGGTCTTTGTCTGAGGTCTTCCTGGCGTTCCTTAGATCAACACCAGATCAAGCCATTGAATGGGTTTTGAAGTAACAGAACTCACAAATATTTGGAGTGTAACAGATTTCCAGCAGAAGATATTTTGGAAGAACTTCAGAAAAGGTCTGTTTCAATTAGGTATGGGGAAGGAGGGGGAGAGAAGTAGAAGGTAGCTGAATGCAGGTATGGCACAGGGACTCAGAGCAGATTGGCATCCAATGGTAGGGGGTATCCTTTGTCCTGATTCAGAAGCCAGTTGATCAGATGATTAGCTGTGAGCAATTCAACACAATTTCAAAAGGCAAATAGCTCCTTCTAAACCCCAGCATAACATGGGACTTCGCCCCGTCCTCACTGCACAGGGAGGAAGCCAGAAGCTGCTCCAGGGCATCATAAAGTCACTGTTGCCTATAGATGAAACTTGGGACAATCTTCCTTTTGCCCTATAAGAGCTAACCTCAATCTTTAAAAATGAACAAAAAAGGAAAAGGAGCTATGACCATAAATAGCTTTTATGGAGACAGAATAGACCTCAAACCCTGAGGACAGTCAAGGCAAAACATCTCCAGATAAAGCCTCAAACAGTGATATTAAATTGGTGTCTATCTGATAAGGCTCTCTTGGAAGAATTCAAAAAAGATTTTAATAGTTAGAAAAAATGGGAAAAAGAAATGAGACCTCTGGAAAAAGAAATACAGATGTTATCTAAAGAAAATAACCCCTTAAAGACTAGTTTTACCAAAATGGAAAATGAAATCAATTCCTTGAAAAAACAGAATTTCTTGGCCAGAAACTGGAAGCTGAGTGGATGCCCATCAATTGGAGAATGGCTGAATAAACTGTGGTATATGAATATTATGGAATATTATTGTTCAGTAAGAAATGACCAGCAGGATGATTTCAGAAAGGCCTGGAGAGACTTACATGAACTGATGCTGAGTGAAATGAGCAGGACCAGGAGATCATTATATACTTCAACAACAATACTATATGATGATCAATTCTGATGGATGTGGCCATCTCCAGCAATGAGATAAACCAAATCAGTTCCAATAGAGCAATAATGAATTGAACCAGCTACACCCAGCAAAAGAACTCTGGGAGATGATTATGAATCATTACATAGAATTCCCAATCCCTATATTTTTGTCTGCCAGCATTTTTGATTTCCTTCACAGGCTAATAGTATACTATTTCAAAGTCCAATTCTTTTTGTACAGCAAAATAAATGTTAGGACATGTATACTTATATTGTATTTAATTTATACTTTAACATATATAACATGTATTAGTCAACCTGCCATCAGGGGGAGGGAATGGGGGGGAAGGAGGGGAAAAATTGAACAAAAAGGTTTGGCAATTGTCAATGCTGTAAAATTACCCATGCATATAACTTGTAAATAAAAAGCTATAATAAAAAAAAATTTCTGAAATGGAAAAAAAAATCCAAATGAACAAAACAACTAATTTAAAAGTTTAATTGGCTAAATGCAACAGGACATTAAAAGCTAACTGAAGAAAATAATAAACTAAAAATTAAAATTGAAGAAATAAAAGCAAATGACTCAATGAGACATCAAGAATCAGTCAAACAAAATCCCCCCCAAAAAAACAAAATAGAAGAAAATATAAACTACCTCATTGGAAAAACAACTGACCTGGCAAATAGATCTAGGAGATACAATCTAAGAATTATTGGACTCCCTGAAAACCACAATGACAAAAAAGAGCCGAGATAACATCTTTCAAGAAATCAAAGAAAACTGCTCTGATGTCCTCAAACCAGAGGATAAAATAGCCATTGAAAGAACCCACCAATCACCTCCTGAAAGAGTCCCCAAAATTAAATCTTCAAGGAATATTGTGACAAAATTCCAGAATTATCAGATCAAGGATAAAATACTGCAAGCAGCCAGAAAGTAAAAGTTCAGATATTGAAAAGTCACAATCAGGATTTCCCAGGACTTAGCAGCTTCTACTTAAAAGGATCAAAGGGTTTGGAATATGATATTTCAGAGGGCAAAGGAACTTGGACTGCAGCCAAGAATTAACTGCCCAGAAAAATTAAGCATTACCTTTTAAGGGGAAAAGATGGATATTCAATAAAATAAGGGATTTTCATTTTTGATGAAAAGACCAGAGCTGAACAGAAAAATTGATCTTTAATTACAGAACTTAAGAGAAACATAAAAGGATAAAAAGGAAAGGAAAAAATTATATTTTTTAAAGTTAAAATGTTTACATGCCTATATGAGATGATAGATATGTTTAACTGTTTTAGAATTGTGAATTTGTTTGGGTATTAGATGGAATAGGTATAATTTGACTTTACTATGATGATATTTTAAAAAAAAGGTATGGATGGAAAAGTACTATACTGGAAGAAGAGAGAAAGAGAGGTTAATTGGAGTTAAACTGTTCATATTCCTATATGGGAAAAGGACACATGTAACAATTTTATCATTTTTAGGGCAATTAAAGGGAGTTTACATAGAGAACATGTGTGTAAGTTAATTGTGTTGGAATAATCTCCAAAGAAAAATGAAGTTGTAAGAAAGAGAGATTCATTAGGAAAAGGGGGGAAGAAGTGGAATGGAGAAAATATTCTCATATAGAGGAGGTACTCAAGAATAATGGAGCAGAAAATAGGTGTATGTGATGGTGGACAATGTTTGAACATTATTCTCTTTGGTACTAGCTTGAACAGGGAAGATTGTGCACACATATGTATACATATATACATATAAACACACACTACACATAAACTATATACACATACATATGCACAGAGATACACACATACATGTATATACATACCCATGTATATATGTATATATATGTACTTATACATATACATATATACTCCATTGAGTATAAAAATTTATTTTATCCAATTAGGGAGAAGAATATAACAGTTTTCAAAAGAAGAAAATCAACATTGCCTATACTCATATGAAAAAAATGCTCTAAATTATTATTGATTAGAGAAAGGCCAATTGAAATAACTTTGAGGTACTCCTTCATAGTTTTCAGAAATGACAGATTCTGGAGAGAATGAGACAAGAAAGGTATATAATAAATTGTTGTTGAAATAATCAATTGGCCGACTCATTCTAAAAAATAATCTAGAAATATGCCTCAAAGTCCCTAAAACCATGCTTACCCTTTGATCTAGCAACACCATTACTAGTTCTGTATCCCTAAAAGATCAAAGAGTAGTGCAAATCACCTATATGTACAAAAATATTTATAGCAGTTCTTTTTTGTGGTGGCAAAAATTGAAAATTGAGGAGATATTTATCAATTGGGGAATGGCTGGACAAGTTGTACTATATGAGCATGCTGGAATATTATTGTTCTATAAAACATAGTGGGGGCAAAGTAGTTTCAGGGAAAAAAAAACATGAACTGATACAAAGTGAAGTGAAAAGATCATGTTCATAGGAACACTAATATTGTAATAATTATCAACTGTGAAAAATATGGCTACTCTGATCAGCACAGAAATCCAGGACAATTTCAAGAAACCCATAATGAAAAAATGCTATCCATCTCCAGAAAGAAACTGATGAATTCTGAGTGTCACTTGAAGCATATGTGTGTGTATGTGTGTATATATATATATATATATATATATATATATATATATATATATAATATTCTTTTATTGTAATATGGCTAATATGGAAATATGTTTTGCTTCACTTCACATGTATAACTGACAAATTATTTGCCTTTATGTTGACTTCAGAGGGTAGAAGGAGAAAGAAAATCTGGAACTCAAAGTTTAAAAAAATGTTAAAAAATAAATAATATATATTTAAAATAAAATAGAAATAAAAATTAGAAATAAAAAATAGAAATAAAAAAAGAAAATGTGACATTGTCAGATATAGATAACTATAAGATGAATTTTTATCAAAGTAGGAAATAGATTTACTTTGGGATCCAATCCAGGTCTCAAGGGAAGATGCAGGGAAGAATGAAAGTAATTCTTCTCTCACTCTCTGATGAGATTTTTTTCCCTCACCCTCACTTAGGCTGGTAGGAAGTATACCAGGAAAACTGGTATACTTCCTGTATATATAATAGAGTAAGTGGGCCACAACTAATCACATATACTAAAATTTCCTACCATAAATGAAGAATTAGATTTAGATCATCTCTACCTTCTCCACAAGTTCTCAATCTATGATTCTATAAAATGTACATGTTCTTTTTTGAATCTACTTCTCAATGTGCTTTTTTTTAAGCACCCATAATGCTGATGCTTTAGGCTTAACCATTTTTATTGCAGTTGATTATCTTTGTGATGTGGGCGTCTCAGCAGTACTAAAACTAATATTTCTCAGCTTTAATTTTAGTCAGTGTGGTAATGGAAAGGAACTGGGAGTTAGGAGGTGCCTAATTTACTGCCACTAATTTACTATATATAACAATTTTCTTAATTTCCTAATTTCATATTGCCTCAGTTTCCTTGTCTGTTACATAGAATTAATGATATTTGTGATACCTATTTTACAAAGCACTTTTGTAAAAAAACAAACAAATAAACTTATTAATCATCTACCAAGTGCCAGATATTGTGCTAAAGACAATTATGCATGACAATCTAAATGTGAAACTGAAAAATTGGAAGATATTCTCATTGTATTTAGCTATCTATCCACTGCTTGGTTTATAGAAAAGCATAGTGTTTTTAATAGCATCTGACCAACAGATCTTTAAAAATGAAACCTACATAAACAGTAGGTTTAAAAAAACATTTTTAATGAACTTATTCTTAGATACATTATTATAATCCATTGACTCCTGTTCTATCCTAGGAAATTATTTTTCTCTTTAAGGTCAGTGGGCAGAAATTTTACCCATTCTGAATGAGTAAACTTTCTTTTTAAAGAGTTCTGAGTCCATATAATGTTACATATGAAATTTATTCCCTTTTTTTAGAGGAAAATTCTTATTTAATATTAATGGAGTAAGTGAAATGTAAAATGGTATTTCTTTAATCTTTAATGAAATTTCTGCTTTTAGCATTTGGCAGTTCCACTCAGTGACTCAGAAGAACTTAATGCCAGAATTCTTTGAGAAATATTTACTAATGATCACCAGTCTGGTTTTCAGTCTACTTATGATTAAGGTAGTCAAGGATCTCTTTAAGAATATGAGTTTAAACTAAGCCAATGCCTCCTTAAGTAGCAGTAACTGAAAAGTGTAGTGGAGTTTGATTTGTTTGTTTGCTCATTTTAATCTCTTAATAATATCATTAATAATAATCTCAATAATCCATTATCAGAAAAAAGGGTCAAAAAAAGCACATCAGCTCTGAAACAGTTTCTTGGTTTCAAAAGAACATCAATCAGTTCAATTTTTTGGTATCACTTTTACCTGGCAACCTGATTTTGCATTGTAGGTTGTGGCATATATTGGACACTATATTTGTTATCTGATGACCAGCCTGATTAAGTCGGGAAAGGTTCCGGACTAGAGTATTAACTAGGTGATGAGTTATTTGGGCTACAGCTAATCACATCTACTAAAACATGAAGGGATTGAAATCTGTCTTGGTAGAGAGAGCAAGTTTGCTGATGGAAATTTAAGTCTGTGGAAGAAGTTAAGGTGCTATGAATGTTTTGTTTTGTACACTGTCAAATGTTAAATGCATGTGTGCTAAACAGCACTGCTGATGAACCCTGATAAATATAACTTGGCCCATATTTAGAGGGCAGACTCCATAAGCCTTTCCTGCTTGGTAGGATCTGGAAAAATTTTTACTTCTCTGGAAGAAACCTTGGTAATTTAGAGATACCTCCAGACCACAAGGAGGTATTAAAGTAGGCTTTCATTGGAGTAACAGTTTATAATCTAATGAAAATGCTCATTTAAATCATTCACTCAATCAATCAACAAGCTTTTATTAAATGCCTACTATTGTGCTAAGCACAATGCCAGATTTGGGGGTACAAAGACAAAAATGAAATGGTGCTTGCCCTCAAAGAGCTTACATTCTATTGGGGGAAAACATATATACATGTAAATACATACAAAATAGTATAAAGTAGATACATATTACAACAGTCTGACTTCAGCCAGTCTGGTACTTCAGTTTCAAGACTGGAATGAAATGAGAAACTCACAGAACATCAGACAATTAACAAAATGAGGTTAACATCCAAAGCAAGGAAATGATATTCCATCAGAGAAAGGAGCATTAATTCAGCTGAGCATAGCTTCATTTTATCCATGTTGTAAATAGTGGCATAGCAAATAAAGTCAGGAAGATTTGAGTTCAAACACTACGTTCAAACACAGTCATTTATTAGCTATGTGACTGGGCAAATCACTTTACATCCTTTCAGCCTCAGTTTTTTCATCTGTAAAAATAGGAATAATAACACCGCCTGTCTTCCAGGTTTGTTGTGAGGATCAAATGAGAAAATATATACAAAGTGCTTTAAAAACCGTAAAGTGCTATTTAAGTGAAGCTGTGATGATAAAGATAATGATGATGATGATGATGTCGATGATGGTTCGTTACTTAGAAACCTGAAAGGTGGACTACACGACTACTTCCTTTTTGGCTTTGGTATGTAGTGCCCTAGGAAACTACACTAACATTTTGAGATTTTATTCCTTTGAGGCAATTAATTCTCAAGGATGATTTCATGGTATGTAGTGCCCTAGGAAACTACACTAACATTTTGAGATTTTATTCCTTTGAGGCAATTAATTCTCAAGGATGATTTCAATATCTTTTAAGAAACTATTAGTATGGCCTAGATGGGGCAGGGATTGGAATATTGTTTCTACCACAGAAGCCAAATTTTGGGACAGGATGGACAGCTTGGGTAGATGGAAATATATCTTGTTAGTACCTAGTTGTTTGCATGTTGTCTCTTTCATAAGATTGTAAGCTGCTTGAGGCTTTGGCTACTTTGGTTTTCTTTTTATATATTGCACTTATCCCAGTGCCTGTATATATTAGAGGCTTAATAAATGCTTGTCAACTTGAATCAATAATAAGAAATGATGTATATTTTAAATGAGATTTAAGAAAGCTAAGAATTCTAAGTGACAGAAATGAAAAAGAAATTAAAGTAATTGCTATGATCAATAAACAAATTACTCTGTTCCTTAAGGCAATCATTTCACTGTTTAAGGATTTCATTTCAAACCCTGTAGCCAAAGACAAATGGCTTAAAGAAACTTTTAGTTTTTTTTTTTTTTTTTTGAGGGGGGATATTTCTAATTTAGTAGAAAATGAAACAGACAATATTATTAACATTTGGATTGGAAAGAATGTTGGATTTGAAGGCAATGGTTTCAAGAGTCAAATTCCAGCTTGGTCACTTATTACCTATATAGTTTGGTTAAGTTGATTAACTGGATTTTGCTTCCTACATCTATAAAATGAAAGATTTGATTTCTACTACCTAGTAGCTATGTGATCTTGGATAAGTCATTTAATCTGTGTTCTTAATCATCTTCCTGCCTCATCTATAGCTGATCCACATATACTTTATCCTATTCAAAGTTACCAAAATTATTTTCCAAAAACACTACTATTTCTCTAATCAACAAAATTCAATGGCTCTTTCTTGTTTCAGTCTTAATTGTTTACTACCAGGTCCCAACATACTTTTCTACGCTTATTAAACATTACTTAACTCTTTCTGCTCTATGATTCTACATATCTGGCCTTTTTGTTTTTCCTTAATATGCTGTTTTGCATTTTTATTCCTTATTTTAACCATTTGCATCTCTACCCCTTTGCAATGATGGTTTCATATACCTAGAATTCATTCACAAATTATAGCCTTTTAACAAATACCTTGCTTTCATCAAAGTTTTGCTTGAATGATCTTTTATAGGAAACCTTTCCTAATCTTCCTCTAGTTCGCATTACTCCTGCTTTTTCCTTGCATTTATTTGGTATATATTTTGCATACTATTGCATAATGTCTTCTTTAATATTGTTGTTGTTCATCCTTCATTCTCAAAAAGGACCAATAACCTTAAGAGTGTGATATCTTGACCTGCAAGTGAAGCAGAGTTGTGCAAAGTCATCAGCCTCACTTTCTCTTTCAGAGTCAGAGGAGTCCACTGGCAAGACAAAGGTCAGAATATAAGCTCCATGAAGTCAGAGGCTGTTTTATTTCTTTGTTTGTATCCTCAGTGGCTAGGACAATGTCTGACACATGCTGTGTGCTAAAAAAAAATGCTTGTTGATTGATATTATCAGTATTTATGTCTATAATATCTATATCTATGTATACCTATATATCTATATGTATATTTATCTAATCTCTATTTACTAATTCCTTCTCTACTTGATTTAAACATGCCTGTCTTCCTATTCTTCTGTTAAAAAACCCATCAATAAATGCTACTATGCTTGATCAAACTATTTTTTTTCTCCCTTTCTCAAATTCCTAGAAAAAAGCTATCTATATTGTCTTCCTCAGCTTTCTTTCCATTTTCCCCCACCACCACTCAACCCTGTGTAAACTGACTTCTGAAATCATTATGAAGCTAAAACTGCTTTCCAAAGTTACCACTGATCCCATTTTGACAAAACTAATGATATGTTCTCAGTCTTCATTCTTCTGAATTTTTCTTCAGTTTTAGATACTTGACTTCCCTCTTCTGTTAGTGCTCTTTGGGCCTTTATGACATTGCTCTTCCCTAGTTCTCCTAATTGTCTATTACTTCTCAGTCTCATTTATTGACTTCATCATTATATCATTCTCTCTAATTATATGTATATCTTAAAGTTTTGTCCTGGTTCTTCTGTAATTTCTCTACATTCTCTTTCCTGGAAATTTCAACAGCTCCCATTGGCTTAATTATCATCTCTATGCAGATCAATATATCCATCATCAGTTTCTTTTCTGAACTTTAGTGTACTAGTAACAACTGTTTTTTGGACAATTCAAACTGGATATGTTACATTTATCTCAAACTTATTATATCTAAAACCGAACTCTATTTCCCACTACTATCCCTGCCCCATACTTCATAAACTTTCTTATTTACTTTAAGATACCAACATTTTATCTCAATAGGTAGTCTCAGAGCATAGCAGGAAGAAAAACAATCTACTGAAAGAAGCTTCCTACATAATCCAACATAGTCCCAATAGTCCAGTTTCTACCAGTTTATGAATGACCTCCCACATGGATGCTAATCCTATTTATTCATTTTAATCTTTGTTTACCAAGGGTTTACCGAGAGCCTTTGCTCTTCTTGGACTCCAAGTCCTACTACCCCATTTGCATCATGTCAGAGACATGACACCTACATACACACACTCACTTAAATGAGAAAGGACACATTTACTCATTAACTATCATCCTTCTGAAAAGATGTGCCTTAACCTTTGTTATTGTTTCCTCAAGAACTCTGAACCCTCTTATAGTAGTTATTTCTCTTAATTAAAATAAGAGTTCCTTGAGAACAGAGACTGGCTTGCCTTTTTTTTTTTCCTTATTTGTATTTCCAGGTCTTATCACAGGTCTTGGAATATAGTAAGCACTTAATAAATAAAATTATTTTTGGCTGACTGATTTATTCATGTAGGTTCATATCCTTGATTACTCTTTAACTCCCATCCCATAAATCCAATTGGTTGCCAAATCTTGCCATTTCAACCTCTACAACCTCTGTCATATCTGACCTCTTCTCTCTGTAGAGCCACTACTAATTCCTATTCTTTCCAAAAGATTAGAGGTTTAGAGGGGATCTTAGAAATTATGAAGTACAGCCCCTCGTTTTACAGATTAGGAAACTGAGGACTAGAGAGAACAAATCTTTCAAAGACACCCAGATAGTAAATTGAAAAGCTGATTTGAACACTTTTTCCTTTCAGTCTAGTTTCTCTGCTTTTTTCTGTTTTGTCACATTTTGTCCAATGAGGCAAAATATATTTATATAGGTACATCAGAGGGGAGCCATCACCAAGCTGGAGCAATTAGGGAAGGCTTCAAGTAGGAAGTGAACAAAGAGGTATTTGGATTTTTGTTTTTCACTAAATGAGATAAAAGTTGAGATCACCTCTGCTCTCAAGGTACTCAAAACAGATGAGGAGCCAAAAAGAACTCTGATATCCATTCCATCAGTGCATTAGGGAAAAATGAGTAAAATGCTTGGGGAAAGATAATTACTGGTGAGAAAGATTGGGGGGAAAATGGAAAAGGCTGACAATTGAATATTGCTCTATATAGGGTTTCTTACTCTAGTGTCTATGAATTTGATATCTAAATATAAATGTATATATACATACGTTATATATGTACTTATATACACACACATATATAACTATAATTCAATATTATTGGTTTCTTTATAATCCAATATGTTTTGTGCATTTAAAAGCATTATTTAAATTTTAACAAGCATTTATTAAATATCTTCTATGTGCCAAGCACTTTACAAGTATTATCTCTTTTTCCCTCACAACAGCAACCCTGGTAGATATGTGCTCTTATTATTCCCATTTTATAATGGAGGCAAACAAAGGTAAAGTAACTTGTCCAGTGTTATTCAGCTAGTGAGTATATGAGGTCATATTTAAACTCAGTTTTTTTTTTTTTTTTGGCTTCAAGACCAGAGTCCTATCCACTATCCCAGCTAGTTGTTTCTATTATCCTGAGAAAGGATCCAATAGATTTCCCCAGACTGTCAGAGAAATCCATGACACAAAACAAGTCTAGAACAAGCTGAGAACCGGAGACCTCAGGCTACAATTAGACTGGGGTTTAGGTATATGTACTAGAAGTTCTTGTATTCTACAATACTTCTAGTACTGTATTGTACTAGAATCCCTAGGGTCATTCATGTGGGTAGTACCGGAAGCCAGATTTGGCCTTTTGGACTTGCATTGACAGCCCTCACTCTCACCTAAGCTATCTGAAGTATTGGGATACCATTTCTGGCTAAGACATACTTCCTGTGGGCCAATACCTGTAAAGAGAGCAGATCCTGAAGGTTTGAGTGTATATAAATATCTATGAAGGACAAAGAGGATGGGTGGGGTTTAAGACCTTTGATGCAAATGCTGATCAAAGGGCAAGCCTAGGGGCCATATCTTAGCCTGGACTTGAACTGGAGAACTATAAATTGCAGATTTGGGTTTCAGAATTATTTTTTCAATTTTTAGCTCAACTTTGTTCTCCTGAACTCCCTTGTTTTTCAAGGTATGTATAAAAGGTTCATCTAGTGCCTGAGAGGTTCAATCTATAACTGTCATTTTGCCTCTGAGACCCCAAGCTGCCTTAGTTTACTGCTCTGTCAAGCCCAGACTCTACAAAAAGGAGGCTACCTATTGGGCCTTTCTATCAGTAGGGAGGAGCAGGTGGGATTGGGATAGATTACTTCTTTGCTAAAACTATTGCAGTTACTTCTTAATTTGTCTATTTGATTCAACTCTCTCTCCCTTTTCAGGCAATTAAATTAATTTTCCTTTAGATGTAGATCTGAGCATCTTCCACATTAGCTATTTATAGCTTCTTACATAAAATATTCCTAATCCTATTTAATTTTCTATTTTATTTTGCTGAGGTAACTGGGGTTAAGTTACTTGCCCAGGGTCAAAAAGCTATGAAGTGTTAAATGTCTGAGGCCAGATTTGAACTCCTGACTTCAGGGCTAGTGCTCTATCCACTGCACCACCCAGCTGCCCCTCCTTCTTTGATTTTAAAGGCTCTTCAACAACTTATCTTTCCAATTGCTTCCAATTGGTCTCTTTATTGTACTCTAGGCTACACTTAATTCCTTTTGGACAATGGCCTCCCCTTTGTATTCTTTCCTCACTTCTGCCTCCTAAAATCCTTCACTTTCTTCTAGATCCAGCTCAGAAACATCATCTTTTATACAAAGCTTTCCTGATTTTCCCAACCATTGGTGCCTTCCTTAACCAACTAGCATTTTGAATGCTGTCTTATTTATTTTGTAGTTAGTCTACATATACTTATGCAAACAACCCATTTGTACACATATCCACAAATTGGTACATGTATGTATAGCTTGTCTCCAAAATCGTTTCTTTTCTTTTCTTTTCTTTCTTTCTTTCTTTCTTTCTTTCTTTCTTTCTTTCTTTCTTTCTTTCTTTCTTTCTTTCTTTCTTTCTTTCTTTCTTGTCTTTGTTTCTCCAGATGCTAACAAAATGCCTGGCACATAGTAGGTACTTAATAAAGGCTTAATTCAGGGGTCCTCAAACTACTGCCTGTGGGCCAGATGCAGTAGCTGAGGACATTTATCCCCCTCACTCAGGGCTATGAAGTTTCTTTATTTAAAGGCCCACAAAACAAAGTTTTTATTTTTACTATAGTCTGGCCCTCCAACAGTCTGAAGGACAGTGAACATCATCTGTCCCCCTATTTAAAAAGTTTGAGGCCCTTAATTCTTATGTACAGATAAGTATCTCCACTAAAACCCAATATTCTGATGATTCATTGTGTTGTAATATAGACATCCTGGGTTCTCAAAACACTCTGCCAGTAGGGTACAAACTCTAACAGGTACCATCAAACTGGAAGGGCTTTGAGCACAGACTAGTTGATGAATGATTGTAGGTCTTTTACCCTAGGAAAATCCAATCTAGATTCAGACAGCCTGAGCCAATCAGAGGGTGGCTTACTAGGAGATTAAATTTTGGGTCACAGAAATTCATGTCTACTGTAGGTTATAGGCCCAAGAGATCTGGGTTGTCAGCGAAAGTATCTAAACCAATGAAATAATCATTCTTTTAAGTATATAGATGACTGAATTTACTAGTAAAATCTAGCAGTATGATGAAGTGGATAGAGTGCTTAAAGTGCAGTAAAAAAGATTTGAGTTCAAAACCAGTCTCAGACACTTACTAGGTGTGTCAGAGACTTACTAGGTCTCAGATACTTACCAGGGAAATTACTTAATATCTTTTTACCTCGGTTTCCTCATCTGTAAAATAGAGATAATGTTACCTATCTCTCAGGATTGCTGTAAAGATCAAATGAGATAAAAATTTTAAGTGTTTAGCCAAGTACCTGGAACATACTAAGTGATATGTAAAATGTTCATCATCATTATTAAATTGACCTTTCTCTTCTGCTATCTGCCACCCAAGACACTTCCTAGAATGACAGGACCTTTCCAAATGGAAGTTTAGAGCAATCAGATCGATTCTTCCTAATGAATCAATTACCAAGAATGTATTAAAAATGTTATGTGATTAGTACTATGCCAGGAACTAAAAATACAAAAATGAAACTATTGCTGTTCTTGGACATACTATTTTCTACTATTCTAAGGGTGGTTGAGGCTTTGTTAATGATTAATATTTGAAAGAACACAGCCTGAAAACCATAGTTCTGGGCCCAACTTTTTTTATCCAGTGTCCCTTGGCTTTCAACAAACCTTCCTTTATGTAACTCTTATTCAATATTAAAGAAAATAAATTCTAGAGTTTGCCAGCATATGCACATTAAAAACAAAACAAAACAAAACAACTTTTCCCAAAAGATAGGAAATAAATTCTAGAGTTTATCATGTATGTGCACATAAAAAATAAAATCATATTAATTCCAATAAGATAATATAATTTTCAAATATTTAATCCTTTGTGTGCTTCAGTTTTCCCATGTGTAGAATGGAAATAATAATTGCTTCTTCCTCTTATCTGGGATATTAGAAGGAAAAATAAAATAATTAAATGTAAAACCACTTTGATACTATTGAAAAAAAAAGACGATTCAGAAATTCAAATTATTATTGTCATCCTCATCCTCATTGATGTGACACCATGAAAAAGGAAACATTTTGGAGAAATACTGTAGCACACTTAGCTTTATTGAAATTGAACAAATAAATCTTTTTCTTTAATAACCCCTTTTACTGCACTTGTAAAATTTATTTTCATTTTATAATATATATATATATATATATTTTTTTTTTTACAGATTGTCTTTATCTGAATAAGCAAAAATACTTCTTTTTTTTTCTTACTTAAAACATGTAGCCAGAATTCGAACCAAGTAGCTCTGGTACCAAAAGGTTACAGGTTATGAAAATCACAGTACAGTTTTAAAACTCTTAAGTTAGTCAATGGTATTTAAAATGATAGCCACTTTAATGAAGGTAGAAATCAGTGGTCTGTAAACCTATTGGATTATTTTTCACAGCTACAATGATAGCAGAGATGAAGTGAATGCTAATCTGAGCTACACCATTTAGGAATCAAGAGGTCCAGGAATATTGTGGTGGAGGGGAGGGAAGAACACATTGGCACTTCAAATTGCAAGTAAATACAGCCAGAATAAAGTCAGTGCACCATCTTGTAATGAAAATAACATGGTTTGTCTCATTGATTTCTAAGAGAGAACACAATCAAATTAATCACATAGTACACAATTTTAACCCCAAAATTACAATTCTAAGAAAGCAAGATGATATGAAAATGCACATCTACAAGGCTAATCAAGTAGAGATCTGGTTTTGTTGGAAGTGTTCATTTCTTTCCCCTTTTAAGTATAAATTTATGAGCCACAAAAAAACTTGATGAAACGAACTACTGATATTGTCATGGAATGTAGCTCAGTGACTTATTTTCACATACAAAGGCAGCATTTTCCTGAAAGAGTTTGGTCCTCTTAACTCACTGAAGGGTAGCCGCTATAATTAGATATAAAGTATTTTAGGTCTTGTTTAAATGAACATTTCAGTACCAGAATTAGTTTAAAAAAATTTTTGCCCCATGTACATACATATCTGATTGACTGGAGATCTGGAAGAACAATATCTTTAAGGGATTTGTAAGGGACCCTTGTCACATAGTCCTGTGATTACCTTAATTTTGTGCAATCAATTTTCTTCACGGACTGAAACTTTTCTGTCTTCTTTCAGTGTCATGAAACCCTCCCTCCCACCCATTTTACCTCTCCCACCCCCAACCCCTTCAGTCAAAATGATAGAAAGATAATTTCACTGTTTATTTACAAGCACATTATTTGGGCAACAGTGTCCCTAGGCCCAAAGGGTTCACCTATTTCTTATGAATATCCTCATGCCGAATGATTTTGTATGTGATCCAGTAAAAGACATTGAATATGAGGAAGGCCAGTGGGAAGGCAGCTCGAGATATTGTATCAATCCTTTTAGCCCGGTCCACAAACTTCTTTTTGATGGAATCTGAATCCTTCGGAGGTGCAGGGGGTGGATTTGGGGGTGGGGCTTTGACTGCTGTTCCATCTTTAACTTGGAGACAGTGACCCATCCCATAGCCACTGAAATTAAATCTACTCTCCCGAGCAACATCATCTTCCTGGAAAGATTAAAAAAAAAAATGGACAAAAAATGAGTCATATCATTTTGATAGATAGCAAACTCTTATTGCAATTACTTATAAGCCATTAAGAAATAATATATTAGGGGCAGTTAGGTAGCGCAATGGATAGCGCACCAACCCTGAAGAAGTCATTTGAAGTGAGTTCAAATCTAGTCTCAGACACTTAACACTTCCTGGATATGTGACCATGATCAAGTCACTTAACCCCAGTTGCCCCAGGAAAAAAATACACACACACACACACACACACACACACACACACACACACACACACAAGATAAGGGTAATATAATATTACCATTTAAGGTCTTTCAAGTTTCTTCTACTAGAATATTTTTAAAGGAGATTTTTATTTTAACTTCAACCTAACCAACTTTTTGGGGATGGGGCATGGGCTTCTGTCAGTATGGAAGATAAAGTTATCATAGTGTTTTTTTTGGGGGGGGGGAGTGGCAGTGACATGGAATTATACAATCAATCACCTTTGAAAGACAAACATCTACTCAGCCACACATTAGATAGACATTTTAATCCTCTAACTATTGTATAGCTCAGTTGACGGATTGAAAAAGTAGATCTGTTTGATTCTCTGTCACTCAGCTCTACAACTAATCTGTTTTGTGGGGACTTAGATCTGCTATTTGTATTAGAAGAGCCTCTGGTGAAGGGAGATGTTGGAATCTTTACAAACTGTTAAGCCATTGGAGTTGATAGAGACAATAATTATCTAATTTGGCATGGTTCAATATGATTGATTTGATCTTAGAAGGAGATATTTTGGGCCAGAACTTGAAACAAGGTACTAAGTACAATTGATAGAAACGATGCTTGTGTTCACACCTTTAGAGAGCTCATAAAAGCAAGAAATATTTAAGTACTCATTGGAGTTCACACGGTTTAGTATGAGATATCCTAATTTACACCTCCCTTAAACCCTGCCTCCAGAAGGAGGAGTTAACCTTTGGGAAGCTCTTAGAGCTTGAAAGAGTTACTTGGGAACATTCCCAGGGGTTGGAGAGGAGCATTCTGGGAGGAAGCTTACAAGCTCTCTCTCAAAGGCAAGAGAGATTCATTGCATCTTCCACCTTGGTGCTGGCTGGAGGCTGAAGAAAACAGAGGCAAAGGACAAAGCTGCAAGAGCTCTTGGAACCAAGCAGAGAGATAGGCCTGAGCTAATCAGGCTATATTGAAGGACACAATAAAAGATCTGAACTTTTATCAGCTGGCTGCGATTTTTGGGTGATTATTTACTTGTAACTGAAACTAAGGCTGCCTCCAGAAAACCTCCCCAAGAAACCTCTCTCCCAGAGAGAATCATCTCATATTATATTTTAAAGAACAAGAACCCCACAAATGCCAACATCATGCTTTAATTTGTCTTTGTAGAACTTGTTAACATGATGAAAAGATATATGAGGGAATGCTCTTTCACTATTTATTAATTTGTATATTAGTAGTTTTAATGATATTAATATGAAGAAAATAGTAATTATGGCAAGAGCCATCTATATATGTGCATTATAGACATTTGTCTAAAAGTGATTAGAAAAATTTGTACTTTATGAAGATTTTTGTCACCAGAATTCATGAAGGATATTTCCTTTTCAAATACACAATTGGCTGTCAAAAGAATGTCCAGAATAATTTGTCTCATTCTTTAATCAAATGGGTTTAGTATATGAAGCATAAGATGTTCATAATAGCAAAAATACATAATATATACTTATAGCATAGTATTTGGTCATAGAATTGCATATTATCAGACAATAAAGTGATATTCTGGGACAAATATTGAATTATAGAATGTCCCAAAAGTCTTAGTGACCTTTGGGTTTGAGCTTTAATACCTATGAAAATTTAAACTTTAACCAAGATTTTTGGGACACCCAATAGTAAATGATAAGTTACCCAAGTGAATATCTGACTACTCCTTGATCCCTTCCTTTGAGTTACCAAACTTCCACTCCTTCCCTGAGAAACCCCCAAGGTTATAATTCCTCTATAAAAGATCTGCTCACAATGAAGATAGAACTAAAGAAAGAAATTGCTTAATATAAAACTAACAAATACAATTATGTACCTTTAGAGATGAAAGAAGTACAAATTAAAATTATCATCATATCATCTTTGCAAATCATTGATATAGTTTTAGTGTGTAACTTTTCTTCTGGGGGTACTCTAACATGTCTTCAAGCCAGGAACTAAAAGACATACTCTTTGTCATCTTTTAATCCCTGACTAGGCAGCTTCAGAAGAATTTTGGTCTTTCTGTCAATTAATGAATGCATGGCATAAATATGGGTTTTAGTTGCTGTGGTGAAAAGATCACTGTAGTGAAAAGACTAAGAATTAGTTTCTAGGCTTGGATTCTAGGCTATGTGAGGCTGGACATATCTCAACATTGTGAGTCTATGTTAATTCATCTGCAAAAAGTTAGAAATAGCTCAGTTGATCTCTAAAATCCCTTGCAGCTATAAAATTAAGCTTCTAGGGTTATTCTTTCAAATTAAAACAATGACTTCAATGTGATAACAATAATGTATGACACTTAACAGTGCTTTAAAATTTTTAGACTTCACCAATGTGGATTTTTCCCCGTCAGGAAGAAGCCCACCCGGCTTTTATCAGGAATAACCAAGTAAGTCTCAGACTATCCTTTTGTACAGAGTGATTTGTAAAGATGGAATTCTTAATCAACCTCCATTGTCTGTCCCCCAAACTCTGGACTTGCTTGAATAACCTTTGAAATATTTATTAGCATATCTTGAATATTTATTAGCATAGCAAGTCTTCTGGGACTTGATCTGTGAGATATTGGCCCCAAATTCTTTCCTGCCACTTCCACTCCTTCCCTGAGAAACCCCCAAGGTTATAATTCCTCTATAAAAGATCTGCTCATGATGAAGATCTTTGTTAAGTCCTTTCCAGGACTAAATCTGCTATGAAGTACTCTATATCCTTCTCATAATGCTTTCCCTTTAATAGTTTCCTTCTCCTTACTATAGCTAACTCAGGTTAGTCTGCTAAACTACTTTATGGATCTAACCTACCAGTCATGGTAGATTCCTTCAATAGATTGTTGCAAACTCCTTTTCTTGGTCCTTTCCTTGGTAATCCTATTGGTCTCCCAAATCTGTCTCATATTTGCCACTTCTATTTTATCTCTTGTTTTATTAATCTCTTCTTCTAAATAAACCTATTTTTTGCTAAAGAGTATGGCCTTTGTGAATTTGCCACATGTTATGTCAATCTAGGAATTAATACCTATCCATATCATTATTTTATCTTTATTGTTATTGCAGCATTAGTATTAATTAATTAATTAATATCTTCCATTTATATGGTGCTTTTAAGTTTTCCAGCTACATTGTATCTTAGAGGTTAAGTTGATGAATATAAGGCACAGGATTCAGTCTTATTGACTCCAAATCCAACACTAACCAAACACACTGGTTGACTTTCTAAACAGTAACATACATTTATATAATGCTTTATAATTATAAAGTACTTGGTGAACATCCTTATCTCAGCTGGTCTTCATTGTTGTTCAGATATTTTAAGTTGTGTCTGACTCTCTATGAATTTATTTGGGGGTTTTCACTAGAATGGTTTGCCATTTCCTTCAGCAACTCATTTTGCAGATAGGAAACTGAGACAAACAGAATTAAATGACTTGACCAGGGTCACATAGCTAGAGTCTGAAGTCAGATTTGAAATCAAATCGTCCTGACTCCAAGCCTAGTGCATCACCCAGCTGCCCCAATTTTTTCATTATCATGGTTTAATTTCCAATGATTGCCATTACTCCTTATAACCTCCAGTATCAAATGTAAATTCTCCTCTTTATCATTAAAACCCTTTATGATGTTGCTTCAATCTATCTTCCCACCCTTATTTTATACTGTTCGGCCCTCTTATGATCCCTCACACACATTTTCTTCTATCTGTGCCTTTGTTTTTTCAGTTTTGCCTATTAGAATTCCTATCAATTTAAGCATTATCTTCTATATGAAGCCTTTCCTGATTCCCTCTAGAAAAAAAAAATACTTTGCATTTGTTTAAAATGTAATTTGTATATTCTTACACACACACACACACACACACACACTCTTCTGGAGGGCCTAAAATGTTTAATTTTTGTCTTTATATCTCTTAATACCTAGCACAGTGAGCAGCACATGTTGTTGTTCAATCATTTTTCAGTTGTATTTGATTCTTCATGACCCCATTTGAGGTTTTTTTGGTGGACAGAGATACTAGAATGATTTGCCATTTCCAATTCAATTTACAGATGAGAAAATTGAAGTAAATGGAGGTAAGTTGTTTGTCCAGGGTCACATACCTAGGAAGTGTCTGAAGCCAGATTTAAACTCAGGAAGAGGAGTCTTTCTGACTCCAGACCTGGCTGTATTACTGTACTACTTAGCTGCCCACCTAGCTGAATGGAACATAGTAGATGCTTAATAAATGCTTGTGTATTATTAATGAAATCTATCATCTATTTATCTATCATCTATGACCAATCACTCTTTTGAACTTGAATGCTATACCACCAACTGTTGGTCTGTCTCATCCACACCTGAATCTCAACATATATAAAATAGAAATAATTTTCTCCTTTAAACTCTTCCCTCCTCCAAACATAAGTATTTCTGTTGATGGTATGGCTGTCATTCTAATTATTTTTTATTCCTCATCTCTCCCATATCTAACCAGCTGCCAAGTCCTTTAAATTGGCTTTAAAAAACCATTTCATGTTCTTTCTCTTTTCTACACTCCTTCCAACCCATTTTATGTTCTTACCACTCCTTTTTTGTAATATTACAGTAGTCTCTTATATGTTCTTTTCATTTCTAGCCTGTCCTCTTTTCAATTCATGCATAACACACTTGCCAAAATAACTCTCCTAAAGCAAAGGTCTGAACATTGCACTACCTTGTTTAAAATTCTCTGTCATTTCTATTTATTGAAGGATAAAATACAATTTTTTTAGGTTGGCATTTAAGGTGCTTTGTGATCTGAATTTTTGATAGATTTGACTTCAACCTCATCTCTGACACTAGTGTCATCAAGGTCAAGTTATCTCAACTCACTGAGGTTTAGTTTACTCAACTATAAAATGGGATTAGTATCTGTAATGCTTACCTTATGAGATTATGATGAGGCTAAAAGGAGATAACATGTACAAAGCATTCTGTAAATTTTAAAGTATTATATAAATCTTAAAGCATTATATAAATATAGCTATTACTATTCACTTATTTCTAAAAATTATATTCTGTATTCATTCAATAGTAAATTATGGCTGTAAGCTCACTTATACTTAATTAAATCGACTGTTTAAAATAAATATGTAATAGTTGCAAATTATTCCATTTAATTTATAATGTGTAGCTATTATGCTATTCTAAAAGCATTCTTATTTACCATTATGATTCATTTAATATAATTTTAAAATGGAAACAATTTAAATAGCAAAGAATGGATTTAGTTTTACATATTTTATTCAGGAATAAAAACACTAATGTGGATTCTTTTGCATAATTAAAATAAATTTTTCCTCCACCAAAGTCTTGCTTTGATGTTTCATAGTAATGATTTGGGGTTCTTGAAGCCTTTCCCACAGAGTTTAAACTCTATTTTGGCTGAATTGAACCATGTATCTGAAGTCCAGACTGGATAAGTACTAAGATCATGACTAAAAATCTATCCATCAGCAAATTATTTTGGTTCCAGCATCTCATGAGATTCTCAACAAAAAGTATGCAACTCTCTCTCTCCTCATCTCTGCCTTTCTTCAAATATAACATCTCACCTTAACTAAGATGCCTTTTCTGGTCATCCTTAATTCCAGTCCCTTTTCTCTGAGATTATTTGCAATTTATCCCATGGGTTTTCTTTTTTTTGTATGTAGTTTTTGCAAGTTGCCTTCCATATTGAACTATGAGCTCCTTGAAAGTAGGGTCTATTTTTTGCTTAGTTTTGTTTTTCTTTTCTTTGTACCTTTAGGATTTAGCACAATGCATATAGAAGGCACTTAATAAATGCTTGTTGAATTAACTTTATTTGGGGAACTAGGAACTCTGTTAATGTTGGGAGAACCTGAATGAAACCGTGGCTCTTTGAAGTACTGAAACAATATCACTTGCATTCTGGCTTGAGTGACTTGTCTAGAATCATAGTTATTATTGAGGTTGAATTTGAACTCGGGTCCTTCTGACTCCAGAGCTGCTACTCTTATTCACCTTTCTATGCCACCTATCTACCTGCCTCCTTTCCCCTTTTGCCTCCCCCTCAGCCTTTTTAAAGGAAAATAGCAATATTTATTTTCTAGTAGTGAACACCTAATGATTGAAACAAACGTCTTTAAAAAAAAAAAAGACATTAAAATAAGAAGTCAGGAAGACCTGAGTTTAAAACCCAGCCTCAGATACTTGACTAGCTGTGTGAATTTGGGCAAATCACTTAATCTTATTTGCCTTAATCCACTAGAGAAACAAATGGCAAACCATTGCCTAGAGAAGTCCTTATGACTTCACAAAAATTGGAGATGACTAAACAATATGTATGTATGTATGTATGTATGTATGTATATGTATACCTTTATACTACTATTACTGCTGCTGCTACTACTTAGCATTCACATTGCACTTTTAAGGTTAGCAAAGTGTTTTACATATATAAGATGTTTCAAAAGGATATAGTATATGAGGGAGGGAGGGAGAAAAATTTAAACTCAAAATCTTATAAAAATGAATGTTAAGGGGAAGCTAGGTGGTGCAGTGGATAGAGCACCAGCCCTAAAGTCAGGAGGACCTGAGTATAAATATGGCCTCAGACACTTAACATTTCCTAGCTGTGTGACCCTGGGCAAGTCACTTAACCCCAATTACCTCAGCAAAATAAATAAATAAAAATAAAAACATGTCATGCAGGTTATCTAAAAGAAAATTCATTTAACCCCCTTTTTATTCCCAAAACCAGTGGGAAAATCTTTTAGTTAATTATTTCTTCTCTATGTCATTCTTAGTGATATAAAGAGGATGCCTAGACCTATTTGATCATAAATTGTTGGAGATGGGAGAACATTAGTCATTTCTACTTTCTCATTTTACAAATGAATAAATTCATCCTAGGGTATCCTAGGGGAGGTAAGCAACTTCCAGAGGATCCCAACTATTCCTTGAGAAGAGGTAGGATTAGAACTCAGCTGTCCTAGCATCAAGTAAAGAAGGATTATACACTATTGTGCAAGTACATATTTCTAACTTGTATAAGTTCACTAAGTGCTTAGTTGTGTCTAGATGTACTAGATGGGAGCTTAAATGTCATTTAGTCATATGCTCTCAATGAATGAGAAAACAAGCTCACAAAAGTTATGATTTGTCTAGTGTAATGGGCTGAGGCTTGAGTTGATGCACTGAGGTCCCAAGCACATGAGGCTAAATAGTAATTGGACTATATTCTATTAATATATATGCTTGAAGAAAGAATGGCCCCCACCCACTCTCTGTGTGAGTCCTGATGTGTTGTATAGGAAATGATGATTTTGGTGGGTGGAGGCAGAGGGGCAGGAAGAGAAATGGAGAGAGACTGCTGGCTGGGTTCTGCTCTGGTGGCTTCTGGTCTCGTGGCCTCTGGTCTGGCTGGCTTTTCCCTTTACCTCCAATTCCTTTTTACCTCAGATCCTTCTCCACTTCTACTGAGAATAAAGATTAAAGATTTTCCCCTTAACCTGAATCCCTGACTCCGGCTGATTTTAAAATATGCGATCATCACAGTCTAGTCACACAAAATAAATTAAATTTTTAGTGGAACTGATTAAAATTGTCCTAAATTCTGTTTATATCAAGGCTTCATACCCTTATATTCTTTATAATTTCATAATTCTAATAATTCATAATTAATAATGGAAATTCATACTATTCTAATTTAAGATTTAGGAGGCATTAAGTTGGCTTAATGGCAAGAGCTCTGGGCCTAAAGTCATAAAGAGCTAATTTCCAATCTGTCCTCAGACACTTTCTACCTCTGTTACCCTGAAGCCACTTCGCTTCTGTTTTAGTCCAATGGAGAAGGAAATGGAAAACCATTCCAGCATCTTTGCCACAAAACTCAAGAAGAGTTGGAGATGACTGAACAATATTTTTAAGGTTTGCAAAATGTTCTCTCCGCATTATTTCATTTGATCCTCATACTAAACTGGCAAGTTAATTGCTACAGGAATTATTATCCCTATTTTGAATTGAGAAAAATGAAATTGAGAAAAGTTTGTACAGTTTATCTCAAATGGGATTCAAACTCAGGTTTACTCATTTTCAATTCCAATCCTTGGTTTAGTATACTAAAACAGACTTTGGCACACTTTTTTTTTTTTTTTTACTCTTATGTTTAGTCTAATGATCAATTTCATTTAAAACACAAGTCATCAGCCATTACCATTATACTTAATGAGGTAAAAGCATTAAATTTCATTCAAAGATATGGGATTTTTAGCATTAAAGCTTTTTTTTTTTTTTTTTTTTTTAATTAAGCACATATTCTATTTAATGTTTTCTCTCTCCCTTACAAAGAAAGCAATATGAAGTCTACTTAAACTTCAAAGGTAGTATATATGGGTAGGAAAGTAAGCCATATCAGCATATTATTTTTCTGATTTCTTTGCTTTCCTTTTATTCCAGTTAGAACAAAATATTGCTTTGCTGGAGTCTGTGATTCCAGAGGCCCCTCATAATGATAAAGGATTGCTTAGGAACTTATCATATAGACAACTCTATCACAAGGACAGTAACTCTGTGGTCTCCAGAGAACATAGGAGCAACACAGCTCTGTCTTGTCTATGTTTGGATTTGTGGTCAGCCTAGCTAACGTACATCCTTAGATCCTCCAGGTGGGCTTCATGCCATTTTTACTCTGCTGAGTAGTTTCTTTTCCTGTGAGAATACTGAGCTATAACAGTTTCTTTGCTTGGCCATCATTGTGGGAAATGCTAGAATCACAATGTTCATATCTGTTCTTGGGCCCACTTGCCACAGTTTTGTCACAAGTGCAGAACAGTAATGTTTGCCTTCAGTATTTCCAAACTTCCTAAGATTTTTCCTAGGAATATACCCTAAACCCTGTGGGAATATACATCAGAAAAGCTCAAAGTTACCTTCAAAGTGTCTAACTATTTCTCCTCAGATACTTATGTGCATGACTCACATAACTTTAGCTTGCATACGGCTGCATCATTAATCATTTTCTCTCCCTAACTCACAACATGAATTACTCTAAACTCAATACTGATACTCTGTTCACATCCTAGACTTTGTATGCTGTATAGCTTACTGCTGTCACACTCTATCACTACCATCCTATGGATGGTTTACAAATTTTACAAATACACCCCCTCTATTGATAGCAGGTTCTGCAATGCCACTTAACTGAGTGGTAGTAATTCATTATTTATATATAGCTTACAGTTTATAGCACTCTTTACCTAGGTATATCCTTAAATTAAAAATTAAATTAAAAAATCACTGATTAAATATTAAATTGAAACATGAGGTTAATAAAATGGAGAGTTAAAAACCCATTGAATTAGGAGTTGGCTCTATGAAAAACAAATAAAATAGATAAACATTTGGCTAATTTGATTTAAAAAAAAGAGAAAAGAAAACCAAATTACAAGTATTAAAAAATGAAAAGGGCAAATATATCACTGATGAAAATGAAATTGAAGCAATTATAAGGAGTTATTCTGCCCAATTATGCGAATAAATTTGACAATTTAAGCTATGGGAGAATATTTACAAAAATGTAAATTACCTAGATTAGCAGAAGAGGAAATAGGATCTATTTTAGAAAAGAAAATTGACCAGACCATTCATGAGCCTTCTATGAGAAAAGCACTGGACCAAATAGATTTACAAGTGAATTTTATCAAACATTTAAAGATCAACTAATTCCAATATTAAATGTCATTTAGAATAATAGGTAAAGAAGGAATTGTACCAAACTCCTCTTATGAAACAAATATACTGAAACTTGAACTAGAAAGAGCAAAAGTTAGGAAAAGAAAATTATAGTCTAATTTCACTAATAAATATAGATATGAAAATCCTAAATAAAATATTAGCTAAAAGATACCAAAAATTTATTCAGATTATACATTGTAGTCAATTGGGATTTATAACAGGACTGCATAAAAAAGACTGTTAACATAATTGGTACAAAACTTTTGATGAAGTTCAACATTCATCTCTGTACAAAACACTTTGAAAGTATGAATCTAAATGGATTTTTCCTTAAATTGGTAAAAACAAAACAAAACAAAACAAAACAAAAACCTTTATCTAAACCATTAGCAAACATTATTTGTAATGGGGATAAATCAGAAACCTCCTCAGTAGGATCAGGTATGAAACAAAGATGTCCATTGTTATCAGTATTATTCAATGCTGTACAGGAAATCTTAGCAATAGCAATAGGAGAAAAAAAAAAAAAAGAAAATTTAAGAATGAAAACATAAGGACATGGTAATTGACAAGCAAAACTTTGCAAGAAGAGATAGTAAAAAATACTTAACATAAAATAACTCTTAACAATATAAAATGCCTGCGAATACATCTGCCAAAGCAACCTAGGAACTATATAAACACAATTTTTAAAAAAGTTTTTATACAGATAAAATCAGATTTAAATAATTGGAAAGACATAAATTGTTCATAGGTAGACAGGGTCAATATGATAAAAATGACAATTTTACCAAAATTAATTTATATATTCAACAGCATTTCAATTAAATTACCAAAAAATATTTTACTCACTTAGAGAATTAGAAAAACATGGAACATATTACTTCTCAAGCTTATGGAAAAGTTGATAATTTATTACTAAACAAGAGATAGAGAGGAAAGTTCAGTGTAAAATAGATAATTCTGACTGCATTAAATTAAAAAGATTGTGTATAAATAAAACAAAGCCAAGTTTAGGACAAAAACAGAAAATTAGAGGAAAATTTGTAGATGGGTTATCAGATAAAGGTCTCATGTGTTAAACATATAAGGAATTTTGTCAAATCTATAAGAATACAAATCATTCCCCTATTGATAAATGATCAAAGGTTTTCCAATGATGAAATTAAAACAATTTAGAGTCATATATTTTTAAAATGCTCTAAATCATTATTGATTAGAAAAATACAGATTTAAACAACCCTGAGGTATCATACCTACCAGAAAAAATGATAGAAGTGTAAAGTGACAAATATTGGAGAGGATGTGGAAAAATCTGGATATTTATTCATTGTTAGTAGAATTGTAAAATGATCCAACCATTTTCAAGAGTAATCTGGAATTATGCCCCAAAAGTTATTAAATTACTTATATCTTTCAATCTAGATGATTAGGGAAAAAGGAAAAGAATCTATATGTTCTAAAATATTTACAGCAGCATTCATTGAGGTGCCAGAGAACTGAAAAATTCAAGGATAGCCAAAAACTGGAGAATGGCTGTTTAAATTGTGGTAAATGATTGTGATGGAATACAACTGTACAATAAGAAATGATGAGTTTGATGAATTTTGTTTTGGGAAAAACATGGAAAGACAAGCATGAAATAGTGAAATGGACAGACACACAAGAACAGTGTATATAGTAATAGCAATACTGTCTTAAGAATGAAAGAGCAATGAATTATTTTTTCTGTTATAAATAGCCATCCAAATTAATTATAAAGAACATATGAAGAAAAACATTACTTTCATTCAGAGAAAGAACTAATAGAATAATTTTACATATTACTGAATAATCACACAATCATATCATGTATAATCTTTTTTATTGTACAATGTTATGGAAATGTTCGTGTTATTCCATAAATTTAAAAAATATAGTTTCCTTGTATTCAACGTTTATCATGAAAACCACTGACATGACATTGTTCATGAATACTCATCAGTTTAGGGGGATGGCAGTCTTTTCTATGCTTTTCTAAATCCACTAAAGTGTTTTCTTAAGTTTAGATTTTTCCCCTACCTTCTCTCCTCCTCTCTGCAACTCCCAATTCCTCTTTCTTTCCTTTTTCTATCCTTAATTTCTAGCATAGGACCTTACAAAACAATAAGTACCTGATGAATGTTTTTTTAATTGGGTATTATTCTTCTCCAGGGTTGTTTCTCAAATCAAGCACACATATTGGTTTCAACTTTAAGAGGGGTTTTTAATCTGAAGATCTGTGAATTCCCCTCCCTTTTTAATATTTTTATAACCATAATCTTATTTTAATTTCTATATTTTAAAACATAATTCTGAGAAAAGGTTCTTGGGGTCCATAACATAAAACAAGATCAAGATCTCCTGCTCTAAGGAAACTTTCAGAGAAACCTAGAAAGATATACATGAATCAATGTTGAGTGAAATGATCAGAAACTGTACACAGTTTTAACAAAATTAATGATGGTAAATTATGGTTGACTTAGCTCTTCTCAGCAATGCAATGATATGAAATAATTCCAAAAGATTCATAATGGAAAGCTCTATCCATATCCAGAGAAAGAACTGCAGATTGAATTATACTATTTTTACTTTCTTTGTTTTTTTTCCATGGTTTTTCTCTTCTGTTTCTTCTTTCACAACATTTCTAATGTGGAAATATTTTACGTGATTGCACATATATAATATATATCAGATTGCTTGCCATCTTGAGGAGTGAGGAGAAAAAAAAGAGAGGAAGAAAAATTTGGAAGTCAAAATCTTACAAAAATGAATGTTGAAAATTGTCTTTACATGTTTTTGGAAAAATACTATAAAAATAAAATTATTTTTATAATATATAAATAATATATATTATACATAAAATATAAAAAATAAAATAAAACATTAATAATATGTTAATAATAACACAATATATAAATTTAAAAATATTTACATAAAAAAGAACTCCTGCTTTAATAGGACAGAGTGCCCTTAAACTAAAAGGGTTGTGTCTCAGAAATACTATGAACTTTTCCTCCTACTACCTTATGTGGACTATTATAGAGAACCATGTTCAAGACGGATTGGTTAAGACAATTGAAGTGACTGCTGTTCCTTCCTCTTATAAGTTCCTGCAGCTACTATCCAGAAGCCCTTGGTCTGGAGATCTTGGGTTATAACTTTAGATCTCTATCTATTTATTTATGAGGGTCAGCACTTCTTTAAAATTTAAATTTTAGATCTGGAAAAGACCTAAAGGCCATTTAGTCCAATCTTACTTGGGTGATTCAATTTCTCCATGTGGGGAACTCTAAGGAATTGTTTTCAGGAGAAGGGTAACAAGTAAAAAGGGAGATCCCTTGAAAAGACTATGGTACCTCCAAGGACAGTCTATAATGAGATCTAATCAGCTAATCACATGGTAGGGAGGAAGTTCTTTGATTGGTTTTGATGATATTCATCAAGGGAATTCTTTTATTTTCTACTGCTTCCATTTTCTACCATTCCTTTTTGTTTGAGGAAGTTCAATGACTATTTCTCTCATACCATTTAGTGGGAGAACATATGGTAAGGGCTCTTGGGTTTTTTCTCCTCTTAAGCCATATACTCTTCCTCCTCTCAAGAAATGGGCCTTTGCAGTTGGCTTTTTTGCTCAATTTTTAAAATATTCTAGGTGTAGATGGACCATGATCTTGGTAAAGCTTAAAGGGATTTAGGAGTTGAAGTCTGTTTCAGTTGTCCAATCAGAAGATTATTGTTGCCCTGAGGAACAAGGAAAAATTTTTGAAATTGATCCAGCCTTGGAGAAAGATAAACCCAACATTCATGCTGCATCTGGACATAGACTTTTGGTAGAATAAGCTATGTAGCCCTAAGATAAACTTTGATACCAATATTTTCACAGGTTAGTTTAAGGGAGCTTATGTCCCATGCCATTATTAGATCCAGAAATGTTCCGATGGATAGAGAGCTCACCTGAGGGTCAAGAATACCTAGATTTATTAAAATTTCACTTTAGACACATTCTGTGTGACTTTGAGTAAGTGATTTAACCCCTCAGTTTCCTAAACTATAAAGGGCAGGGCAGTTGCATCAATGGAGGTATTTTCCTTATTAGGAATTCCTTTTATGGATGAAATCACAGATCCTATTTAAGTCCTGCTTCCTCATATTCACTTTGTATAGCTATTGTGAAGAAAGTGCTTTGTTGTAGTATAAGGTGTTGTGAGGCAGTGGGTTACTCAGTGGATAGAGCACTCAAGAGAACCTGAGTTCAAGTGTTCACTGTGTGATTCTGGGCAAGTCAATTAATCTCTAATGGATTCACTAGAGAAGGAAATGGCAAACTACTTTAGTATCTTTAGCAAGAAAACTCCAAATGCAGTCACAAAGGTCAGACATGTCTAAAAATCAGCAACATAAAGAATTAAAAATATGAGTGTTATTAGAATTATTATCACCATATTATTTAGATTTCTAGATGGTTTCTCAGGTGCAAATTTTTTAAATGGGAAAAAAACCCCAGTAAACAATAATATGTTGTACTGTTCTTTTGTGAAAACTGTTCTGTAAACCATACCTACAGATAAGCTAATCTGCTATAAGCTTGTTCAAACATGAAGCACATCTGTGTTTTTTTTTTTCCCCAACCACTTAAATACAGCATCATGCCCTAGAGTTCCAGTATTCAGCCTACTGCCAGAAATGCCACTATGTGAATCAGTAGGTGTGACAGAACAAGCAGGTCTGTGGCACGATGTTATTAGGGGATCTGTCTCTCCTGTTCAAAAATAAGCCTTTTGGTTTCACCTCCATAATCATGAAACAGCAGGAGTCTGATGTTCCATTCTATGATCTTTTCAGCGTTACCATTTCATAGTACACATTGGTGCAACAGCCAATATCTTTTATAAAAATTCATAGCATTGGTATGTTTAGCTTTAAAGAAGACTCCAAATCCATTAAACAGATACATCAGAGGATAATAATTAATTTTATAAATTCCTTCAGGGTTTAACAACTACCTGTTGCATGGTTGATTCAACAGATAAAAGAATTTGGCATGTAAAGTAGCCAGCAAACCCTGGAAAGAACATTGCATTTGGAAGTAGAAAACTTGGACTCTACTTTTAGTCTCTTGTTTACTACTCATATTATCACATTTCTCTGGACCTTAGTTTCCAGTTCTATAAAATGGGAGGCTAAGACGGGATGATCCCTAAAGTTCCTTCTAGCTCATTGCTACAAACAGAAGTTTCATATATATTTAAAATGTTTTCAACATTAGCTTTTCAGAAACATTTGATTCCTAAAGGTAAGTTTAATCTTTAATAACTGTGAGGATTAGAACTGATTGCATGTTTGACCAATGATTGACCTGCCTATGTATCAGCAAGTTCCTAGATATGTATAGGATGATGCTGGATTAATAAGCTATTAGGGTTGGAAATGCAATTTTAGCTACCTATCAGCTTAACAAACTATATCTAAGGTATGTAGAGATATATGCATGGGTAATTTTTCAACATTGACAATTACAAAACCTTTTGTTCCAACTTTTCCCTTCCTTCTCCCTACCCCTTCCCCTAGATGGCAGGTTGAACAATACATGGTAAATATGTTAAAGTATAAGTTAAATACAATATATGTATACATGTCCAAACAGTTATTTTGCTGTACAAAAAGAATCGGACTTTGAAATAGTGGACAATTAACCTGTGAAGGAAATAAAAAATGCAGGTGGACAATGCCTCTATTGGGCCCAACCCCTCTATTGGGAATTCTATGTAATTGTTCATAATTGTCTCCCAGAGTTCTTTCACTGGTATGTAGCTGGTTCAGTTCATTACTGCTTTATTGGAACTGATTTGGTTCATCTCATTGTTGAAAAGAAGGTCCATCAGAATTGATCATCATATAGTATTGTTGCTGAAGTGTAATGGGCTGAGGTTTGAGTTGATGCACTGAGGTCCCAAGTACATGAGGCTAAATAGTAATTGGGCTATACTCTATTAATATACATGATTGGATAAAGAATGGTCCCTGCCCACTCTTTGTGCAAGTCCTGATGTGTTGTATAGGAAATGACGATTTTGGTGGGTGGAGACAGAGAGACAGGAAGGGAAGCTAGGAGAGATTGACCTTGGTTCGATTCTCCTAGCTGCTGGTCGTGTGGCTGCTGATCCAGCTAGCTTCTTGACTCAGCTGCACACATTGCTATCGCCGATTATCTTCCACCTCTGATCCTTCTTCACTGAGAATAAAGACTGACGATTTTCCCCTAACCTGAATTCCTGACTCCTGCTGATTTTAAAATACATGATCTTCACACTGAAGTATATAATGATCTCCTGGTCCTGCTCATTTCACTCAGATCAGTTCATGTAAGTCTCTCCAGGCCTTTCTGAAATCATCCTGTTGGTCATTTCTTACAGAACAATAATACTCCATAATATTCATATACCACAACTTATTCAGCCATTCTCCCATTGATGGGCATCCACTCAGTTTCCAGTTTCTGGCCACTACAAAGAAGGCTGTCACAAACATTCTTGCATATACAAGTCCCTTTCCATTCTTTAAGATCTCTTTGGGATATAAGCCTAGTAGTAACACTTCTGGATCAAAGGGTATGCACAGTTTGATAACTTTTTGAGCATAGTTCCAAATTGCTCTCCAGAATGGCTGGATGTATTCAGAATTCCACCAACAATGTATCAGTGTCCCAGTTTTCCCATATCCCCTCTAACATTCCACATCATCATTCCCTGTCATTCTAGCCAATCTGACAGGTGTGTAGTGGTATCTTTGAGTTGTCTTAATTTGCATTTCTCTGATTAATAATGCCTTGGAGCATCTTTTCATATGGCTAGAAATAGTTTCAATTTCTTTGTCTGAGAATTATCTGTTCATATCCCTTGACTAGTTATCAATTGGAGAATGGCTTTATTTCTTATAAATTAGAGTCAATTCTCTATATATTTTGGAAATGAGGCCTTTATCAGAACTTCTGACTATAAAAATGTTTTCCCAGTTTATTGCTTCCCTTCTAATCTTGTCTGCATTAGTTTTGTTTGTACAAAAATTTTTCAATTAGATATAATCAAAATTTTCTATTTTGTGATCAATAATGATCTCTAGTTCTTCTTTGGTCATAAATTCCTTCTTCTTCCACAGGTCTGAGTGGACCATAGGATAGTTTACCTATGTTCTTCTAATTTATTTATAATCTCATTCTTTATGCCTAGTTCATGAACCCATTTTGACCTTATCTTGGTGTATAGTGTTAAGTGTGGGTCAATGCCTAGTTTCTGCGGTACTAATTTCCAATTTTCCCAGCAGTTTTTGTCAAAGAATGAATTCTTATCCCAAAAGCCGGGGTCTTTGGGTTTGTCAAATACACTAGATTATTAAAATTATTGGCTGTTTTGTCCTTTGAACCTAACCTATTCCATGGATCAACTAGTCTATTTCTTAGCCAATACCAAATGGTTTTGGTAACCACTGCTTTATAATATAAGTTAAAATCTGGTATAGCTAGGTCACCTTCATTTGATTTTTTATTTTCATTAATTCCATTGAAATTCTTGACCTTTTGTTTTTCCATATAAACATTGTTGTTATTTTTTCTAGGTCATTAAAATAATAGTTTTTTGGGAGTCTGGTTGGTATAGTGCTAAATAAATAGAATAGTTTAGGTAGTATTGTCATCTTTATTATAATTGCTCACCCTATCCAAGAGCATTTAATATTTTTCCAATTGGTTAGATCTGACTTTATTTGTGTAGAAAGTGTTTTGTAGTTTTGCTCATGTAGTTTCTGATTTTCCCTTGGCAGATAGATTCCTAAATATTTTATACGATCAGTAATTACTTCAAATGGAATTTCTCTTTGGAACTCTAATTGTTGGATTTTGTTAGTGATATATAAAAATGCTGATGACTTATGTGGGGTTTATTTTGTATTCTGCAATTTTGCTAAATGTATGGATTATTTCTAATAGCTTTTTAGTAAAATCTCTGGGGTTCTCTAAGTATACCATAATATCATCAGCAAAGAGTGATAGTTTGGTTTCCTCATTACCTACTCTAATTCCTTTAATCTCTTTCTCAACTCTTTTTGCCAAAGCTAGCATTTCTAATACAATATTGAATAGTAATGGTGATAGTGGGCAACCTTGTTTCACTCCTGATCTTATCAGGAATGGTTCCAGTTTATCCCCATTACACATCATGCTTACTAATGGTTTTAAATAGATGTTACTGATTATTTTAAGGAAAAGTCCATTCATTCTTATATTCTCTACTGTTTTTAATAGTAATGGGTGTTGGATTTTATCAAATGCTTTTTCTGCATCTATTGAGATGCTCATAAGGTTTTTGTTATTTTGGTTATATATATGATCAATTATACTAATAGTTTTCCTAATATTGAACCAGTCCTGCAGTTGTGGTATAAATCCTACTTAATCATGGAGTATTATGCTGGGGATGATTTTTCTGTAGTCTTTTTGGTATCTTATTTAAGATTTTAGCATTGATATTCATTAGGGAGATTGGTCTATAATTTTCTTTCTCTGTTTTCAAGCTACCTAGTTTAGGTATCATTACCAAGTCTGTGTCATAAAAGGTAGGATTCCTTCATTTCCTATTTTTTCAAATAGTTTATATAGTCTTGAGGCTAATTGTTCTTTAAATGTTTGGTAGAATTCACACGTAAATCCATCTCGTCCTAGGGATTTTTTCTTAGGGAGTTGATTAATAACTTGTTCTATTTCTTTTTCTGAAATGGGACTATTTAAGCAATTTACTTCCTCCTTGGTAATCTGGGAAGCCTATATTTTTGGAGATAGTCATCCATTTCACTTATTGGCATAAAGTTTATCTATTTTATTGGTTTTTCATAAAATCAACTCTTAGTTTTATTTATTAATTTGATAGATTTTTAAAATTTTCAATATTGTTAATTTCTCCTTTTAATTTTAGAATTTCAAGTTTAGTATTTGATTGGGGGTTTTTACTTTGGTCTTTTTCTAGCTTTTTAAGTTGCAAGCCCAATTCATTGATCGTCTTTTTCTTGATTTTATTCAAGTAAGCCTCTAAAGATATAAAATTTCCTCTTATTACTGCTTTAGCTACATTCCACAAATTTTGGTATGATGTCTCATTGTTGTCGTTATCTGGAGTGAAATTATTAATTGTGTCTGTAATTTGCTGTTTCACCCAATCATTCTTTAAAATGAGATCATTTAGTTTCCAATTACATTTTGGTCTATTTACCCCTAACTTTTTGTTGAATGTAGTTTTTATTGCATTGTTATCTGAAAAGAAAGCATTTACTATTTCTGCCTTCCTGCATTTAATTTTGAGGTCTTTATATCCTAATATATGGTCAATTTTTGTACAGGTTCTATGAACTTCTGAGAAGAAAGCATACTCCTTTCTGTCACTATTCAGTTTTCTCCAAAGTTCTATCATTCCTAATTTTTCTAATATTCTATTTACCTCTTTAATTTCTTATTGGTTTTGTGGTTTGATTTATCTAATTCTGAGAGTGCAAGTTTGAGATCTCCTGCTATTATAGTTTTGCTGTCTATTTCTTCTTGCAACTCTCTTAACTTTTCCTTTAGGAAGTTAGATGATATACCACTTGGTACATATAGGTTTAGTATTGATATTGTTTCATTGTCTGTGCTATCCTTTAGTAAGATATAGTTTCTTTCTTTATTCTTTTAATTAGATCAATTTTTGCTTTTGCTTGATCTGAGATAAGGATGGCTACCTTTGCTTTTCTGACTTCACCTGAAGCATAATAGATTCTGCTCCAGCCTTTTACCTTTACTCTGTATGTATCTCCCTGCTTTAAATGTGTTTCCTGTAAACAACATATTGTAGGGTTCTGACTTTTGATCCAGTCTGCAATTTACCTCTGCTTTATGAGAGGGTTCATCCTATTCACATTTACATGTAAAATTACTAATTCTGTATTTCCTGCCTTCTTATTATCCCCAGATTATACTTTTCTTTTTTTGCCTCCCATTACCCCCTTCCCAGGATTAAATTTAAGGGGGGGCCCCACTTGCATCATACAGCTCTCCTTCTTTAGGATCCCTTCCTCCTCCCTTTGATTCTCTTCCTGTTTCTTGTATCCTTCTCTTATTACTCCTTTCCTTTTCCCTTTTCTTCTCTCACTTTTTAATGAGGTGAGAGAAGATTCTCTGTAAAACAAATATGCCAATTATTTTCTCTTTGAGACAACTCTGATGAGAGTAAGCTTCACACAATGTTCCTCCCCTTCTCTAAATTGCCTCAGATATGATAGGTTTCTTTTGCCTCTTTGTGGGATGTAGTTTCTCTTTTTTTATCTCCCCTTTTACCTTTTTCTGACACTATCCCTTTCCATTTCTACTTCCCTTTTTAATGTTATATCAATAAAATCAAATTATACAGGTGGTCTTTATGTATATCCACAATAGAAATACAGTTCTCAAGCATTCCTTTTATCTTTTTTCTGTTTCTCTTGAGTCATATGGTTGGGGATCAATTTTTTTTTTGTTTAGATCTTGTTTTTTCCATTTATAAATGGAATTCATCTGTTTTATTAAATGTCCATCTTCTTCCATGGAAGAAAATGCTTAACTTAGCTGGCTAATATATTCTTGGCTGCATTCCAAGTTTTTTTGCCTTTTGGAATATCAGATTCCAGGCCCTTTGATCTTTTAATGTGGAGGCAGCCAGATCTTGAGTGACCCTTATTGTGGCACCTCGGTATTTAAATTGTTTTTTCCTGACTGCTTGTAATATTTTTTCCTTAGTCTGATAGTTCTGAAATTTGGCCACAATATACCTTGGAGTTTTTATTTTAGGGTCTTTTTCAGAAGGTGTTGGATGAATTCTTTCAATGCCTATTTTACCTTCTGATTCTATTACATCTGGGCAGTTCTCTTTGATGATTTCCTGTAAAATAATATGTAGGCTCTTTTTTTCATCCTAATTTTTGGGAAGTCCAATAATCCTCAGATTCTCTCTCCTAGATCTATTTTCCAGATCTGTTGTTTTTCCAAGTAGATATTTAACATTTTTTCCTTATTTTTCATTTTTTTGGTTTTGCTTGACTGATTCTTGATGTCTCAATGAATCATTCATTTCTATTTGTTCAGTTGTGACTTTTAATGTTATTTTCTTCATTAGCTTTTTTTTTTCTTACTTCTTTTTGTATATGTCCAATTGAGTTTTTAAATGAGTTGTTTTGCTCTATGGAATTTTTTCCCATTTCACTAAATTTTTTTTTAGTGAATTATTTTCTTTTTTCAAATTCACAAATCCTACTTTCCTGTGAGTTCTTTATCTTTTCCACTTCACCAATCCTACTTTCCTGGGATTTCTTTACCTTTTCCAATTCACAAATTCTGTTTCTCTGCACTTCCTGGGAGTTTTTCTTATGTACTTCCTGGGAGTTTTTCTTACCTTTTCCAATTCACATTTCAGGAAGTTGTTACTCTTTTGCATAGCTTCTCTTTCCTTTCCTCATTTTTCTTCTAGCTCTCTTTTGACATTTTTAACAGTCTCTTCTAGAGGAGCCTTTTGTGTTGGTGACCAACAATTGTCTGGAGACTGTCTGCTATTAGTTTGTTGTCTGGTGTTGTCTGGTCCTCTACCTTTGCCTTTAATTTCTCTGCTGATCTTCTTTGTAATCAAGGCAGAGCAGTCAGCCTATGGCAGAGTAGTCTCTATAACTTTTCTAGCCACAGAGCCCACCCTTGCCCCTGGTCCACTCCTTGCTTGCACTGATCTGCTCTGGCCTCTCTGGACAAACTTTTCCTGGTGATCTTCCAGATTATTTTCTCCTGGTAAATTGTTGTACTTCTAATCTTCATGGGTTTTACCAGTCAAGTGCTATTTTTGAGGCTGAATTTAATAATTGGTCCTGAGGGTATGAGAAGGGCTTAGAAAGTACCGTGTGCCTTCTCTGCCATCTTGGCTCCACCCCCGTAGAATTAGTGATCTTCACAATTCATAATTTCTTTGTTGTTGATAAGAAAAGTCACAGTCCAGGCTACTTGATCCTAAGGTCTCACTGTGAATGTTGTGCCTAAGCAAAAACAATCAGATAGATACAAGGGTGGAGACTCAGCAAATCTGGGCTCTCAGTTAGGGTACTCACCCCACTGTATGGTGCCTGAGACACTACCATGTGCCCTAAAGACTTTAGAGTGAGTGATTCCCATTCTTGCATGCATGTGAATAATCAGTTGCCTGACTGGTCATCCTTTGAGGACTTATATTCTTTCTTGGTACCTCTACACTTATGATCCTTTCACAATCAATATTTCCAGTTAAATAAATATTGTACTTCAGTGTCCTCTTCCATCACAAAACTGTTTTTCAACTCCTTATTGCTCATACTGTTGTAATTATTTGGCGTTGTATTAGAGTGTATTATGGTATCTGCAAAATTCTCATATCTTCTACTATTTTCTGTATACATTCACATATATACTTGTATTTTCTTGTATATACACATACATATATTTGGATATTCATCTGCTTTGTTTGAGAATGTAACATTTTAGAGTTTTACCTAAAGTATAACAAATTATTTTCTATCTCTTGATTTTAATTTTATGAATCCCAGTTACAAGTTTGTTTTTTGCAAACACATACTGTTGAACTTTGCTTCTAATTGTTTCTATTATTTTCTGTTATATGAGCAAATTCACCCTATTCACATTCATGAGTATAATTTGTAATTTAATATTTCTCTCTATCATAGCTTCTTACATTTTCCCTTTACCCTAGTGGGTACTTTATTAAAAATACAAAATAAAAAAAGGGAAGACAATGTATATAGCATAGTATTATTTATTTTTGCTCTCTAATTTATTATTATCTTCTGTTTTATGTGTCAACTCATCCTATTCAGATTCATAGCTATAATTATTAATTATATATTTTTTCCCATTATATCTTCTTTTGCTTTTTCTTCTTCACAGGACCCTTTCTTTACAAAAAACCAAAAGCAATAAAATTATCAAGGAATGTGATTTATAATAATGATTTATGATTGAAGAGATATAATTCTACTTCTTACTACTCCCTTACTTTTTCTCTTTCTGAGTGAAGCAGCAGGTGGTACAATGGATAGAACACTGGACTTTGAACCAGGAGAACTCAGTTTTTAAATTTAACTTAAGATTAGTTAGGTGATCTTGGGCAAATCGTGTGATCTTGATTTGCCTCAGTTCTCTCAAGTGTAAAACAGAGATAATATCAGTAAATACCTCACAGGGTTGTTGTGAGAATCAAATGAGGTAATATTTGTAAAGTTGTTAACACAGTATAAAAGTTTATTTCCTTACTATCTCTATAAGCCTCAATGATCATCTTTTATCCATTCTTTATTTCTTTTTAATCTCCCCTTTAATCTCTTTTTCTATGTATTTGTCTCTTCATGTATATATTACATATATATATATACATATATATATATGTATATATATATATATATATATGATCAACTCTACTTCCTGCACTGGAATACAGACAGAATTTAAAATCATGATTTTAATCTAGCTTGTTTCTAACTCTTAAAAAATGATTTATGGAATTCTTAAAACAAATATTTTTAATTCACTCAAAGACCAGGGTTCTATCTGGGCCTTCTCTTTTCCCTTTATACTATTTCACTGGTGATCTCACCACCTCCCGTGGTTTCAGTTATCATCTCTGTGATGAGAGAAATAGGTCTCTGTGACAATAAGTTTATATAGCCTGAATTAAGAATTTTGCCTTAGATTATGTATGCCTTGCATACTAAGACATTAAACATCTGGTCCCTGCTAACCAGCAAGATACTGGACTTGAAATTGCCACTCTTTCTAATGTTAGAGAATCTGAGATTTATTTTGATAGCTGTCTCTGAATAATAATGAGAGATGCCATTTATATAGAGCTTCAATTTAAAGCAAAAGCTAGTATTTATGGCTTGCAAAACACATTACGAATATTATTTATTTGATTCTTCTAACAACCTTGGGAACTAGATGCTGTTATTATCCTCAATTTACATGTTTCTGAGGTCAAGTTTGAACTTAAGTATTCCTGACTCCAGGTCCAGTATTCTATTTGCTGAATAACTTAACTGCCTCTAATACACTATCACATTTCTTCCTCATAAAAACAAGTGAGATAAGTACTTTAATTATTATTATTCCCATTGTAGAGATGAAAAGACTAAGGTCATAGATTTGTGTCCCTATATACGTAATAAGTATCAAAAATTAAACTTGAACCAAATTCTTGTTAGGAATCAGAGTCTATATGATCTTCCACTGAATTGTCTTTTGAAGAAGCAAAAATCTGTCAGAGCTCAGAGTTAAGGATTAAGAATAAAGAGACTCTTCAGGTTAAATTATGAAGCAGGGAATATCCTGTTTCCTGTGAGTCCTCACCTTCTAGCCTGTTTTATTAGTCTGTCATTATCTAGAAAATTCTAATACTCTGTCACATCCACTTTGAAGAAGGGGCGACCTTCACCACTCTTATGTTTTGAATTCTTATTTCTGTTCTGTGTCTACTGGGAACCATTATTTAAAAAAAAAAAAAACTTACTATTTTACCAGGTTAGAAGCTTCCTCCACTGATCATATTATAATCTTCTTCACTCTTACAAATGATATCTTGCATTCCTGTGTCCAAATAACTCATCACTTTACTTTTGGTGAGCCCTTCTTTAAAGTTATTAGTTATGTTGATTGTGAAGTGACATTCTATCTTTGATCCCTTGCTTAAAAGTCTTCCAGTGTGGTAGAACATATTAGGACTTGCCCACCATTGGCCCAGCCTTAAATAATCCCAGCTCAATTTAGTAGAATAACAAGGCACTAGAAAAGGAATTTTGTCAAAGGTTTCAGTTCTCTTATAGGTTAAATATGTCTTCAGTGTACACAGTGATGTATCACTATAACAAAGGAAGCCTGAAAAGCAGGATTTATCTTTGTCCCCTGATGTTGATGTTAAATGGGCTTTCATCATCCTTCAAAATTTGACACCCAAATCTGCCATTGCTGAGTATGTTATACTACAAGCTTTTCATTATTCTCATTATACCTTTCTGGCCATTGTGGAATTGACCTTCTCTCTCTATGTTCATTTTTATGTCATATGAACATCTTATAGTTACAGATCTCACTGCCCTTTGGGCAAGATACTGAATAATGCAATCGTATTTCATTTTAGCCAGAAAACTACTTCAGTTATCACCAAATCTTGCTCTAGTCAAAAGCAGGTCCTTGATTCACAAGAAGATTTATAACATGAGACTACTTATCTGTATTATATTTTCTAGATGATACACTTCCAGACAAGAGAAAATTAATAAATGGCTCTCTCTCTCCAAAGTCATTGCTTTCCACACATCCCTTATTTCTATTCATCTCTCATTACTGGAAAGCTGGTTCTGAAATCTTTTCATTGTGCCTTCCAATCTAAACATGGATGATGTAATTTTTAAAAAAGTCTAAATGACATGGAATACAGTTATTTCAAGTTCTACATGCTAGATGATCATATTAGAGATTTCCTTAAAATACAAAATCAAAAAATTAACCCAGAGGAAGATCCTGGAAATATGGTGGACTAGGTCATAAAATTCCAAGCTCTCTAGATTTTCCATACAAACAAATCAAAATTATGCCTCAGGCTGAATATAGATTGGTGAAAAACAAGTAAGACTGAGGCAGAACAAAGGTACTCCTGGGTCAATCCTAGAAGAATGAAGGAAAGAGCCTAGGATGGGGGTTTAACTGGTGTGAAGTATAAACACTTCCAGATTAGTTCTGCAGAAATAGCAAGCAGGGAGCCCTGGGACTAACCGGGTTCAAAAGGATCCTCAACCTGAACCACAGGAACATTTACCTCCTGGATAATGTGGGGAGTCAAGGTCTGAGTCCAGGAAGACTGAAGGAATCTCTGATGATTAGGAATGTCAGGCCCACGTAGGTTGCTGAGATGTGGCCTTGGGTGAGAGGGAGCTAGCACATTTGTAAAAGCAGAAGCAGTAGTGTAGGGACACTGCTGACTGCAGGCACTAGAAGAAGGATGGAGCTTTTAGTCTGGGGTTTAAGATTGGAGGGGAGAGCTAAAGTGAAGCTAAGGGTACCATTCTTTCTGTCCCCCAGGATTAGAGGTGCTTACATTAATAAATTCTCATTTAAAAAAAAAAGAACAGATTTTAAAAAAGAACCTATGGGAATAGGGAAGATCAGCATTCAGAGGAGGATTCTTCTACCCCAAAGAGTTAAATGGCTACCTGCCCAGAAAGAATTTATAAAATAACTCAAAAAGGACTGTAAAAATCAAATGAAATGGAGGAAATTAAAAAAAAAACAATCCAATAAAAACAAGAAAATTATGAAAAGAAATGTTAACTAAAAAAGAAGATAGAGTATTAAAGAAGAAAATAGTTCTTTGAAAATTAGAATTGGGCAAGTGAAAGCCAATGAAGTTATAAGAGACTAAGAAATAATGAAACAAAATAGAATTAAAAAATAGAACAGAATATGAAGCTTCTAAGAAAAACAACAAATCTGGAAAATTGATCAAGAAGAGAAAACATAAGAAACATTGGACTACCTGAAAATTGGGACCAAAAAAAGAATCTTGTCATAATTATATAAGAAATAATCGGGGCAGCTAAGTGGTGCAATGGATAGAGCACCTGCCTGAGGACCTGAGTTCAAATCTGGTTTCAGAAAATTTACACTTCCTACCTATGTGACCCTGGGCAAGCCACTTAACCCCAATTGCCTCAGCAAAAAAAAAAAAAAAAAAAAAAAAAAAAAAGGAATACTTGTTGATTGGTTGCTAATACTGATAGACAATAATGCTTGTGTTCACACCTTTAGAGAGCAAGAAGTATTTAAGTACTCATTGGAGTTCACACGAGATTTCAGGGTTTAGTATGAGATATCTGAATTCACACCTTCCTTAATCCGTCCCTCGAGAGGAATCAATTTTTGGGACATCATATATATCGAAGCTCTTAGAGCTTCAATTTAGTAACTTCAGAACATTGTCAGGGGTTGGAGAGGAGCATTCTGGGAGATTGAGATCCAGGAGCACTCTGGGAGATATGGAAGCCCAGAGGGCTTGTACCTCTCTCAGAGGCAAGAGAGATTCATTATAACTTTCACCTTGGTGCTGGATGGAGGCTGAAGAAAGCAGAGGCAGAAGTAAAAGACAAAGCTGCAAGAGCTCTTAGAACCAAGGAGAGAGAGCGGCCTCTAAGAAAACTAACTGGGCTATATTGGAGACAATAAAAGATCTCAACTTTTAGCACCTGACTGCATTTGGGTGTTTATTACTTTTAACTGAAACTAAGGCTGCCTCCAGAAAACCTCCCCAAGAAACCTGCTCCCAGAGAGAACCATTTTATTATTTTAAAGAAGAAAAACACCATAAAATATAAACCATATGTTTAAGATTGACATCAATAAGGGGGCAATTCAAAAGAAAGATTGGAGCAGAGCTGAGTATGATCTGACTAAAAAAAGCAAAATTGTGTAAGAAAAAATAAAAATATTAATTATGCTATATGAATGAGGTGCAGAGAAAGAACTGATATTTAAGCACTGGGGGTAGGGCTGGTAGTTCTGAAAACCTATTCATGTCAGAAATAAGTTTAAATAAGTGTGTGTGTGTGTGTGTGTGTGTACCATGAAGAGTATAGCACTCTCCAAAACCTATAAAGAAAAAAGGGGGGAGGGAATAGAATAAACAGGGGTATAAAAGGGTTTGTAGATTTATGGCAGTGAAATGAGGTGTGTAGATCAATGTATGTGTATGGGAATGTATATATAAATATACCCATGCTTAACTATAGCCTGCTTGGGGGAGGTAGGGATGAAAGGAGAAATATAAGTAAAAGAATAAAGTAAGTATACAGTAGAGAACAAAATAAGCTATTTAGGAAGCAAAGGAAGCAAAGAAAAGATGGACAGTCATGAATATAATCTCTTCTATTATTATATATGTTTTCTTGAAATGGAAATTTATTATCATATATTTTGAACCCCCTTCTGTGGGCACATGACAATGTTATGTTTTTGTTGTTTAATATTCCTTTTTTGTCTTTTTCTATTTTGTCTTTTTATTTTGAATTTATGTTTTAAATATTAAAAAAACCTCAACAAATTATATAAAATTAAGGATTTACTATTTAGCAGATTGATACCTCACAATTCTCATCAGAACATCAATCAATTAGATTTTATATAAATTCTAACTTCCTTCATGTCAATTCACATGGACATTTACATCATTTACAATATTAATTTGTTATTACAATTAATATTACATTAATTAATTAAATTGATAACTGATATGGAGGTGGTATAGCATATTAGTGAGCTCTATTTAAAATATCACTTCTGATACTTAATTGCTCTGTAGGATAGGATTCCTACAAAATCCTACAGTTTTGGTATAGGAAACTCCATGAGCAGAATTTTTTTTTTTTTTTAACCAATGCAAGTCAACCTAAGAGCAACGATAGGTTTCATCCTGTTCCTAAGGTCACACAGACAGTACATGTCAGTCTTCCTGTTTCTAAGGTTAACTTCCAATTCATTATTCCACATTGTATTTCATTTACTGTGTGGCAATAGAAATCAAATCCATTAATCTTTGTTTATTGTATTCTACTCCCTCAAAGTAGAGCAAGTGAGATCTGAAGTCAGAAGACATGAATTCAAATTCTGTTTCTTCTATTTGAACCTTATCACTGTATGCAATTAGTTTATTTACTTCTTTTCTAGAAGCTCTCAATTTTCTTCCTAAAAGGCTTGAATGAGACCATCTTTGAATAGACTGTGGTGTGGCTCTGAAGAATCATGGGAAAATCAAGATCTTTTGGGTATGGTTATTAATATAATAGATGTGATGTCATGATAGCTATGTTTTTAATTACTGCTCAATGTAGTGTTTGAGAAAATAATCTAATAATATATAAAATTGTATCTGGGGTCCTTTTATTCTTTATTTTGATAAAAATATGAATTATGTATGAACAACTTCTGGAGGTTCCTGGGTTTTTTTTTTTTTTTTGAGTCTTCTTAGAATCTTTTGAAGGCATACTAAAAATTTTATAAAGCATAAAAGTGAAAAACTTTTATTGGCAAAAATATTAAATTACTATTATAATTTAGCAAATATTAACATTTAAAGCAAGTTAAACATTGATAGTTTATCTACAGGACACAAACATTAATGCAAATTTTCTGGTTATTTGCCAGTAAGCACATTACTAATCTTGAGAAATATTGGTAAAACTGTACTTTCTCACCTGAATAATCTTGTTTGTCCAGGATGGAGTAATCACTTCATTTTTCTTTATGTAGATTCATCCATCCAGATTGATAGGACAGGAATGACTAAAATAATAGTCATGAATAGCTCATGATTTCCCTCCCTTTTGAGGATACTAATCCATATCTTAAATGAGAATATGCTTTTAATAATGCTTTAATGATAGTCTTTATTGGTTGCCATGGCCAGATACATTTGTAACTTAGTGATTAACTTTCTGGTAAAGGGGCTGAATCAACTTTATTTTGTTTATTCATTAGATGGGATACACATAGTCCTTTGCTGCATGGACTTGAAGACTTTTTCATTTGGTGAAATCTGGCAGAACTTTCACTCCATTAATCTAGCCTTAGAGATCCAAGGATTATTGCCTTACTGTTAAATTATCTATTAGAAACCCAGATTCACATATTTCTCAATCTTTGGTATAGTCTCCTTCTTTATGTACTTTAGATGGTTATGAGGAAAATATAGCGTATTTAAAGACTTTTCTATTTGGATCAATTTATGAATGAAAATGGCAAAAAAGGGAACAGCACACCTAGCACAACTGTTTAAAATCTGTTTTGTCCTATCTATTTTCAAAATGATGCAAATATTGAAAAGAGATTAAAGGAAATGGCCACTGAAGAGTGCAGGCTTGAAGAAAAAAAGAAGAAAATTGAAGAAATCATTTCATTACATGTAATAAGTGATCTTTAAGAAAAAAAAAAGAAGTGGACTCCTATTAGATAAGAGGAAAGAACAAACTTTGAATAAAATATTTTAAAAAGGTTTGACCTATACAAATATTGTGGTATCTCATCATTTCTAATATCTTAGAGATAACTTTCCACTGATACTAAGTACACTTTACATATCCTGATTTGGAATCAGATATATTTTCCAACAAAGGTCAAATTTAGGAGGAAATTCAGATGGCATTGTAAAGGTAATGTATTACTTTTCTCTGTCTCTTTCTGTCTTTGTCTCTGCTTGTCTATGTCTCTTTGTCTGTTTGCCTCTCTCTCTGTTTCTGTCTTTGTGACTCTGCTACTTTTTTAATTTTAAATTTGTTGTCATTTTTAATGTTTAAAAAATGTTTTAAATGTTTAAATTTTGCTTTATTTATTTATTTTTATTTACTTATTCATTCATTTATATATTTATTTGCCTGGTCATTTATTTAGTTATATATTTGCTTGCTCGAGCATCTATTTATTTATTTATTTATTTTTATTTTATTTCTTTTTTTATTTATGGCTCTGTTTCTCTTGGCCTCTGTCTCTCTCGCCCTTTTTCCTTCTGTTTGAAGAGACTGGCTATCCCTATTTAGGCTTCAAGAGCAATTGTCATAAAAGCAATCGTCAATCCCAAGACTTATTATTATGGAAGCTTTGACCTGTTGTTTAATGCCAGATTGAATCCCAAAACCTGATTGGCTTTAACTTTCCTGCAGTTCAGTACTCCACAATTCAAGAAATCCACTAATCTCATCGTCCTTAGCAGCACAGACTACAGACCTGTTCCATCATGCCTCGTAATGCTGTCTTTTTAATGTCAACAAACATTCTTCTAAGGCCTATTTTAGAGTTTAGCCTATTTATTAGAAGCTCAATTTTGTTAAGGAGTTTCTCTTTAATTCAATTTCAGTTAAAGTCTAAGCAACTAAAGTATTTTTGAGTTCTCAGTCTATGACCTTATGATGCTATGTCAAATGGCTATACCATTTAGTCCTGGGTTACCTTTTCTTTCCATTTAAAAATGCAATTATGGCTATTAAAGAATCTAGCAGGAGAAGAGGTCAGGACTGGCATGTTGACCTGAATTCAGGAAACAGGTTGTACATTAACACAAGCTGTGCTCAGCTGTTATTGCAAGATGCTCCTGGAACTCCCTAAAGATCTATTCTCATGGCACCACAAACAACTCCAGGTTGGGTTTCAGAGATATGCTTCTTTTTCTTTCTGTGAAATCAGATATTTATTTTCAATATTTTAAAATAATGGATAAAGGTAGAGATCTAGTTTCAAAGCTGCTAAGCAGGAAGATCTCCATTCAATTGATATATAGGTAGGTTGACCCCTGGACAACTTAACCTTTCATCTCCCAAGACATACAATCAACCAATTAATTACCAACAAATATATTCAGTGCTCCCCCCATAGGTAAAAAGTGTCCTGGGAAATGTATACAAATATATACAATATGTAAATGAAAGAATCTTTACTTGTAAGGAATTTGTATTCTAAAGGCAGGAGACAACAAAGACATATATAAAGCATAGACAAGATAATGAAAAGTATGAATATACTAAAGTAGTTAAATATTAGGAATTTTGGGAAGGAGAGTGGGGGCTAGTAATAGCTGAGGGAATCAGGAAACCATCCTTTTGGCATGTTCCTGAGGGCTAAGTAAGTATCTACTCAATGCAATATTTTTGAATGCATAAAATGCAATGAATATAATGCAAATTAAATCATAGGTTAGTGAAACTAAAGACATATATTTTTCTTACCAAAGTTCATAAATCCCCCAAAATGTATTCACAGATCCTTTGGGGTTTATATAGATGGAAGGTTAAGAATCCTTGCTTGTGGGGCTTGTGCTGGAGCTGCAGTCTGAAAGACAAGGGTGGCTCTATCAGGTTGAAGTTAAGGAGGATATGCATTCTAAAGGGGCTGTTGTGACCTGCTCAGATTTCTTGGTGGTCCCATTTCACCTTCCCTTCCTTCCACAATTCTTAGTGAAGGGAGCATATAGAGCTGCAGCTGGTAATAAAAGACTGGTAATGCTGTCTGCCACTGCAGTGGACTCAATGAGCTATGAATTCAATGAATAGAAACATATTTTTGCTTGGACTTGCCCTTGAGACCTTTCTACAGATGTGAAGAGATTGGTTAGCTACATAATGGATCCGTTCAAGTGTGACCCTAAGAAGTGTTACAAGACACAGAATGTATGAGTAGTGGGACATATCACTGGAAAAAAGAGATATTCCATTGGACATAGCTACCTCTTTAATTGCAGACCAAACATATCTTTCATCCTCCCCCTTTCACCCCCCTCCCCCCATGTTAAACTAGAAACTAGAAACCTACTTTATCTGGCAAGGCTTATTCCTCTTCAATTCTAAATGATTCTGGTAACTAAACTCTTTTCTAATGAATGTGAACTTTAGTTTTAATTTTAAACTTGATAAGTATTATGACAAATCAAAGTCACAAAATTTCAGGAGACACACTTTTGGTTGCTGCTCCAAAGGGCTATTAAAAGTAAGTGAGTGAATCAAAGACATGGTCTAGTAATCCTTATTCAGGATTATTTAGTTTGTAAATTATCTACGCCCTTTTTTCATCCTTTAGTTTATTTAAAAAAAAAACCTTTTCCTAGACCTGACATTGTTATCTAGTACGTCAAGTACTGTTTGCTATAAGGGAAATTCCATTTATGAAAAACAAAGAAAGAAATGGCTAAAAGTAAAGAAGGCAAATTTCAAAATTGATTAGTTTTATTCCTTATAAAATCCTAACCAATTTGGAGAAAACTTACTTTCACAGATAAAATGGGGTATGGAGAATGCCCGTTGATTTCACTTATCCACCTTATCAATGATCAGTTATGATAATAATAAATATTATATAACATAAAATTATATAATAACAATTTTTAATATGTAACATAATGTATCATAAATTATGTAATATATTAAATATATATAATAAATATTACATAAATAAAACGAAGCAGTCATTTATTAAGTACATTGTGCTAATTGCTGATGATACAAAGAAAAGACAAATGAAGAAGCAAAGTCTTGAAAGTTAGGTGAAGGGAAAGCCACAGGAGAATTAAGAACAAAAAAGTGGTTTAGAATAGCTGTTATGATGACTAAAATAGGAAATTAATTGGAGAAAAGTAGAAATATTGTCTTGCAGCAGTAAGTGTCCAGTTTTGATAAGAAAATAAAATTTTTTAGTGATCTAATTGGTACAGTTTTGTGATGTGTCTCAAACTCTGGCAGTATATGAATAAGAGCTAAAGAGACAAAGTGTAGGAGATCAGAAACCCTAAGGTTAGATAAGACATGTTCAGTTGTAGGAAAAAAGAACAAGAAATTCAGGACTAAAACATTGTGTAGGGTTGAATTGATTTACTAAGGGGTCAAGATTAGGAAAGACCATAAAAGCTGAGGAACTGGAAAATCAGGATATTTGAAAGAACATCAATTTGTTAGTTATAGTCCTCTTAATATGAGGACATCCAGAAGATGCAGAAGATTTTCTCATTGAGAAAGAAAATTCATGTGTTTAGTACTAATGACTACTTGGATTTAGATTAAGTGATCTATTTGGATAATGTGAAAGTCAGTGGAACAGAAGATGGGTGATAAGTAATAAGATAGAGTGTGGAAGTATAAATTAGGGAAATATATATTCTAATCCAGCTGTGTGATGAGTGAGTCAAAAAGAATGAGAAAATACAGTTAATATTGAAAAGGTTAGCCAGGGATTCAGGATCACTAGCGAGGATCCAGTTCTCAATCTAGGACTGAAGAGAAAAAGAACTAGAAAGGAAGAGAGTTAAGATAAAATGTTTGTTAATTATAAAGCTATCTCAGAAGGTTCAGCAGAAGAAGTGGGCAGATCTGGAGTAGGAATACTTGATGGGATAGTGTTGAGTTTTGTGTGGGAGAAGCAGTATACAACTAGATTGAGGAAAGGGATTCATAGGAATTGTTAGGAATTTTCTTAACTATTAAGGAATGAATTCAAATAGAGTAATGTTAGATACCAGGGTTAGAAAATGTAACATCTGAATCTCATATCTGCACACCTTTAGAGGTGCAAGAACTCACATAGAGGCAAGTAAAAATTAGGAAAATAATGGAAACTACCTCTAACTATTCATTGGATCATAGATTTGCAACTGAAGAAAGATCACAGATGCCATGTTGACAATCCCATTATTTTGAAAATGAGAAAACAAAAGCACAGGAGGTGGAGAAGTATGTTAAGTGACTTCATGTTTACAGGAGTGATAAATGTCAGAGGTCAAATATGGATCTATATCTGCAAATTCCATAGCTTATTCACTCTCCACATTATGTGTATTTAAGTGATATGCTAGAATTCTGGCTCTTTTCTTTTCCTTATCATACATTTCTGAAACTATCTCTTTTGTTGCTTCTTGAGCAAAGGTTACCATTGGAAATATTCTATAATCTGTGCCCATCATGCAAAGGCTTATAACTTTAAGAAGTGAGTGCTATTCTTATCCTTATGTAGCAGATGATTAAACTAAGGCTGAGAGAAGTTAACCCAAGGTTTCATGATCAGTTAAGTATTTGACCTAGATGTGAATTTGGTCCAGTGCTCTGTGGAATATCTATATAAATGCCAGCTATTACTACTAATCTGAAAGTCCTAGGTAGTGTTTGGGAAGTCTGGTCATAAAACGGAAGAGAGTGAAATTGAAGGGTTAAAAATGCCCTTTCTAAAAAAATGCTTTTTTCTCAATAGTATTTTCTTTTCCCAAATACATATGATTTTCAAGAATATCCCTCTCTCCCTTACCTCCCCCTATCTCAGGACCATAATCAATCCAATATAGGTTATATATGTACAATCCTTCAAAACATATGTTCACATTTGTTATGTTGTACAAGAAAAATCAGACCAAAAGGGGAAAAAAACCCACAAGAAAAAAGCAAAGAAACAAAACAAAACAAAAAGGTGAAAATATTATACTTTGATCCATATTCAGTCTCTACAATTCTCTCTCTCTCTGGATGTGGGTGGCATTTTCCATCCCAAGTCTATTGAAATCATCCTGGATCACCACATTTCTGAGAAGATTTAGGTCTATCATAGTTGAGCATCACATGATCTTGGACAGTGTTTTGTAGAACTAAGAGAGGTCTATGCTAAGTACTCCAACAGCTGCCTGAGAGAATTGATTATCTTTCACTCTCGTATATATAGAACTAACAGTTTCTCATTGTGCTCCACCAGCATTATCTAGCAAGGGCTTCTTCTCATAGTTGAAGAACCTGAAATGAAATCAGAACACTCATAGGGTTCTTAACTTGGGATCCATCAACTTAACTTTGTCATGATAATTATATTTCAATGTAATTAATTTCCTTTGTAATGTGTATATATATATATTTGTAATTATATATTATAATTATATATAATTTATGTAATGTTTTTGGAAACATTAATAGAAGGATTCCAGAGGGTTTACCAGACTCCCAAAGGTGAGACATAACACATACAAGATTAAGAATCCTTGTTTTGGGAGCTCTTGGTTCAGGTTTCTCATTGCTACAATAATTGTCTGCATAATAGGGAAGAATCCTCGTGATAAGAACCCTAACACAACCTATGGCTCAATTAAATGGGGTTTTGATTTAATGTTAAGGAAGGAAGGAAACAAACATTAATTGCCTACTGTGTTTCATGTACTGTGCTAAATGCTTTGCAAATATCATCATATTTGATGCTCACAACAACCCTTGGAAGTAGGGGATTTTTTTTCTCTATTTTACAATTGAGGCAAACAAAGGTTAAGGTAACTATCCAATATCACACAGCAGTAAATGTTTTAGGCTGGATTTGAACTTGGGTCTCCCTGATTCTATGTCCAGAGCTCTAGCCACTGTATTATCTAACTGAGTTGAATTGAGCTCTGATGATAAATCATATTATTATATAGTTTATTATTGTTATTATTATAGTTTAATTAGCTTAGTAAAGTAGAAAGTACAGTACACTGGCAGCCTGGGGGCTTGGGTTCTGATCCTAATTTTGCTATTAACACTGTGCAGCCATAGCCAAATCATTTAGTTTCCTAATTTATCAAGTGAATTAGCTGGATTTTTAAGGTCTCTTTTAATATTCTAAGATTTATGAAAGACTTTTTTTTCCTGTAAGTCAGGAATGAATTTATTGGAAACATTGACAAGACTAAGGAAATATATTTATGTGGATAAAGGCACTGAGAGCCATTATTCACATACATATACACACACATTTTTTTCTCAAATTGATACAACTGACTTTTCCATTAAAGCAGAGATTTTTAACCTTTGGTCCATGAACTTTTTGTTTGTTTGTTTGTTTGTTTGTTTTTTGCTGAGGCAACTGGGGCTAAGTGATTTGCCCAGGGTCACACAGCTAGGATGTGTTAAGTATCTGAGGTTAGATTTGAACTCAGGTCCTCCTGACTTCAGGGCTGGTGCTCTATCCACACTGCACCACCTAGCTGCCCCCATGAACTTGTTTTAAAAATATTTTTATAACTATTTCAGTTTAATTATTTTGCTTTCCAGTCCTTTAAATTTTATCTAAAAAGGAGTTCAAAGGCTTCATTAAACTGTCAAAGGGGTCCATGATATGTATTAAAGATTCTTGGATTCAAGGAACCTTGGATAGAGAGAACTCACATTTTTATAATGTCTTAAAATTTACAAACTGCTTTCCTCAACAATCCAATGAGGTAAGTAGATCTGATAATATTATTCCCATTTTCCACATGAGAAAATAGAGCTTTTCTTAAGGCCCACAACTGGTAAATGACAGAATTCAGCCTTAATCCCAGGTGTTCTTCTAATAGCTCCCACAATTTTTCTGGCATACTACATTGTAAAAAAAAATGCAAATTCAAGAAGCATTTATTAAAAATGTTCTGTATGAGGAACATGCTAAATGAGATGCTTAGGGACATACATACTTAGGTAAGAGGGGTTTCTAATATATAATATTATACAAAATACGCAACACTAAGAAGTAAGTCCTAACAATGAAATATCTTTTTCTGAGTTTCATGCTCTTCCATTTGATTAGCATCTTTAAAGACAATTTGAACATTTTTGAGAGGGACAGAATGTTATTCTCAGATATGTGTTAAGAAAACTATGCAATTATTGACTGAAAATGCTGCATAATGTTTTTTCCCTGATGGTAAACAAATGTTTGAGCTCCATGGCACCAAGTGAGTAGGGTTAAGAAGACATAATTTAGACACTGTCCTTTAGTCTTTCATGTCACATATGAAAAATAGCATTCATGCTCCTCATTTCATCTCATTGTGCAGTATGAGCAGATTGTGCCCTTAGGTTTTTCTATCCAGATGTCTGAGGTACAAGCATTGGCAAAGGACTGAAAATGAAATGTTTTCAAGGTTCATTTCATGGGCACAGAATACAATACAAGCACATTGGCAATCCCTTCAAACAGGCCAGTCCCTTTGAAAAGCAGAGGAGGAAGGCTGAAAGTGTTGTCAGATTGTTGGGAAGTCCTACTCAAAACTTGCTTCCTGATAGCAATTTTTACAAAGGTATAAAAAGTGTGACTAAGAAATAATAAATAGATGTGAAGTTTGATTGTTACACAGATAATTTCAATAATTATTTTTGGTTTTTGTTCAGTTGTGACCAAGTCTTTGTGACCCCATTTAGGATTTCCTTTGCAAAGATACTGGAGTAGATTCCCATTTCCTTCTCTAGCTCATTTTACATGGTTAAGTGACTAGGCCAGAGTCATACAACTAGTATGCCAGTTTTGAATTCAAGATGTTGAATTTTCCTGATTTCAGGCCTGGGACTCTATTCCTGGTAGCACCTACTTGCCCCCACAATAATCATAATCATTAAAATAATAACTGTCAGTTAGACAGTGTTTTAATATTTTCAAAATGCTTTAGAAACATTATCTTATCCCCACAACAACCTTGGGACATAAATGTTATAATCAATCCTAGCTAGGGGGCAAGTGACTGAATGAGAGTCATACAAGGCATCTGGGTTTGAACCCCGTTCTCCCTGCTTCCAAGACCAGCTTTTTATCCACTGTTCTACCCAGCTTGTATAATTAGTTTATATATCTAAAAGAAGCAGAAGATTACTTGCTTTGTTGGGGATGGAGAAGGAAAACATTTTTGCAAAGTTTTGCAAAGGTGAATGTTTAAAACTATCTTTGCATGTATATGAAAAAAATAAAATACAATTAAAGAAAAAGAAAATATTTACAAGAAGCTGGATGTTTTTTTTTCTACAGAGGATTTATGGGAGAAGGAAAATCTTCCTGATTCCAGGTCTAGTGCTGTCTACTGAGCCATCTAACTGTCTCTATATTTCAATAGAAACTTTACATAATTAGTTATTTCACATAGGCACAGAGTTATTATAAAACAACTGCAAACATGAATAGAAAACTGTATTGAGTGAAATGCAAGTTTGTACTATGAAATGATAAAAATTTATACTATGCCACAAATGTAGACCAAACAATGTCTTCTCTCTACCATAACACTAATCAATTTTTGGCTACTTTGTGTAGATGTAAATAGATCTAAGGAAACCCACCAATTAATAAGCATTTATTAAATACCTGTTATATGCTATGCACATAGCAAGGTGTTGGGTACAAATAGACAAAAACTGAAGATGAAAATTATGGATGGTTTATGGTGGGCACTGGTAGAATACAGCCCTGCACAATAAGAACCCAGGATCATCAAAGCATCTAAGTATAGCATGTCCCCCAAATCTTTTAAGGTATATAAAAATGTACCCTTCAGAAATATCTTTTATTGTGGGTATTTCTCTGATTCTCTCTATGTGTGTCTCTCTGTTTCTGTCTTTCTCTGTTTTATTCTCTGTCTACCTTTCTGTCTGTTTCTATCTCTGTACTCTTTTTTTTCCCTGTCTTTCTATCTGTATCTGTGACTGTCTGTCTACCTCTGTCTCTATCTTTCTGTCTGTCTCTTCACTCTTTTTTTTCTGTCTCCCTGTCTATGTCTATATCTCTGTCTCTTCCTCTCCCTTTCCCTCTTCTCTCTGTCTCTCATGATACATACAGAAAGACATTTAGCAGAAGCAGCAAAGTATAATAGAAAAAGCATTGGCTTTAAAGTCAGAGGATTTCAACTCAAATTCCATCGCTACAATTTACTCCCTGGGTGATCTTAGGCAGATCACTTGACTTTTCTGGATTTCCTCCATAAAATGAAGATTTTAAATGAAATGACCTCTAAGGCATCTCTCATGGATAGCTAAAAGATAGCTCATCTTTATAAAGACAAGCACCTTGTAATCAAGGCACTAAGGATAGATAACATATTTAATGTGGCAATCTTGCAAAGTGATCCTTCTTCCATTTAATATGCACTGAGATGTTACAACTGTATTGTTAAGATTAACTTTGTTTAGGTTAAGTCACTATTATAACTCACACATTTAAATCTTGAATGAAAAAAAACAAACAAACCTAAGTTACTATAAAAATAATTTACAGTGAATTACAAATAATGCAAAGAAAAGTGATCATCACAGTGAATTCAAACTTTCAGACAAGATAATGCAAAGGAATTTTTATGAATGAATAATATAATCTTATGATGAAATCTAGGCCCACTAGAACAGAGGATATTTTGCAGTTTGAAGTGAAAATCATTTAGTCCAAAAATGACAGGTATACTCTGATAACATCATAAATGTAGTTTCACACAAAAAATGATTTCAGGTGAAATAACATTACAGGACATTTTTAGTTCCTGGAACAATAATATAAAATACTATGCACATTCTATGCACATGTTCTCTAACTTCAACAAGGCATTCATTGCAGCAAGGTAATTCTTTTCTTTTTTTCTCATTGATTTCCTAGGTAATTATTCACAGAAATTATTGCAGACCTCTTTACTCTTCAAGGATCCCACAAATTTTCTTCTCCCCCTCTTTTTCCTCCCCTTTCTATCTGCTGAGACTTTGGTGTTATTTTCTTGTTTTATACATAAAGAAGGTTAGATAATCTATTTTAAGAACTTTTTTGTTATTGTTATACAAATCATGAGTAAAGTATGCTCTTTACTGGGAAATGAAGACCATTTTATGTTAGCCACTGTCTTTCCTAGTTTCTTCATTTCAAAATCTCTTGATAAAACTCCATACTTATTAATCGTTTTTTCCCAGTCTCTGATTAAGAAATGATTCTTTTCAATGGCAAGGTCAATTCCTATACATGAATGTCATCCAAACCCTTCTTGTTTTCTCCAGCTATTTGCAGAACTATTCCTTCTCAGACCCATATCTTCAACTCTTCCTATCTACAGGTACATTCTCTCTCTATTGCCTTCAAACATGCTCACATCCCCTGCATACTTAAAAAAATATACACCAGAATCCTTAAAAAATATACACCAGAAGGAGGCAAACTTCTTGAAAAAGTTTATTTCTACTTTCTCTCCTCTCATTCCTCATCTCTTTGCAATATAACTTCTGATCTCATCACTCGACTAAAATTGTTCTCTCCTATAGTTACCAATAATTTCTTAATTGACAAACTGATGTTTATTTTCTTAGTCCTCATTTTTCTTGATTTATCCTATATATAAACACCTTCTTTTCTTGGATACTACTCTTTTTGCTCCACAGCCCCATATTTTTTGCTGGCACATGCATATTGCATCCTTTATTCAAAGTTCTGACTGAGGTATTATATTTCTCATTAACCTTGTCAGCTAAAATGAGTTTAACTATTATCTTATACAGATGATTAAAACACTATCTATACATATATACATTTATATATACATTTACATATATATATGCATGCATATGTATATACATACACATATATATCCATAATATATATATATATATCCATATGTATGTACACACACATATATATCCTTACACCTACACACACAAAGGGAGACAGAGAAACAGAGAGAGAGGCTCCAATTTTTTCATGAACTTTAGATCTATATTACCTGTTGTCTATTGAGTATTTCAAACTGAATGTCTCAGGGACACCTTAAATTTAACATGTCAAAAAACCAAACTCATTCATTTCCCCCCCAGACCATTTTTTCTTCCAAATTTCTCTATTTCTATCAGACTCTTCCATACTTCTCATTTACTAGATTCATAACTTTGGTATTATTAGTGATTCTTCACCCATAGATCTAATCAATTGCCAAATCTTGCTGTTTAGATCTGTACAATGTTTCTCACATCTGATAGTTTCTCTGAATTCAAATACCTAAGCTATTAGTCAGATCCTTATCCCCTCTCATCTAATTTTTTTTTCTGAGGCAGTTAGGGTTAAGTGACTTTCTCAGGTTCACCCAGCTAGGAAATGTTAAGTTTCTGAGGTCAGATTTGAACTCAGGTCCTCCTGACTTCAGGGCTGGTGCTCTATCTACTATACCATCTAGTTCCTCCTCTCACCTAAATTTTTGCAGTAGGCTCCTGATTACTCTTCCTGCTATTTTTTTTAAAGTTCAGATTGACCACGTGATTTCCATAATCAACCAAGTTCCATGGTTTCTAATGGTCTCCAGGAAAAATTAGACCTTTGTTTAGTTTTTAAAGTCCTACGTAATAGCCCCAGTCTAGGTTTATAGACTTGTCATTGAACATTTTTCATCATTTCCACATTGCATAGTTGAACCGAATTAACTTTTTCCTATCTCTCCCATGATATTCTAACTACATAACCTTGTCTTTGTACTTACCATTTCCCATGACTAAATTGTACTCCTCTTCTTCCAGAATATATGTCATGTAAAACTTCTACTAAAGTCTTCTCCTTTCTCTTTAATTACAATGGTCTCCCAAGACTACCTTGCATTTAACAACTTTCTATATCTCTAGTGCTAGCACAGTGCTAGACACATAGTAGAAGTATTAATGAATCCTTGTTGTTTTATTAATAATTATTTGGAGAATTAATCACCATGTTCCAAGCCCTTCCTATGGGTATATCCCAAGGCTCTGTGCTAGTCTCTCTCTCTATTTTCCGTTCCACCAATGAATCTCCAGTATCCTCTTTCTTGGGCAGCAAGGTGGTGCAGTGGATAGAGTGTCAAGTTAGGAGTCTGCAAGACTCATCTTCCTGAGTCCAAATTTGTCCTCAGAAGCTTTCTAGCTCTATTACCCTGGCAAATCACTTAACCTGGTTGCCTTAATCTGTAAAATGAATTGAAGAAAGAAATGGCAAATCATCCTACTATTTTTGCTCAAAAAACCCCAAATGAAGTCATGAAGAATCAGACCTGCCTGAACAGCAACCACATCCTCTGTCTCAATGATATTATCTCTCTCATCCCTTTGATTATTATTTTAATGCAAATGACAATCAATTTATGTATTCAGCTCTACTCTCTATCCTGAACATCAGTCTTACATCAACTGCCTTCATGACATCTTTACCTTGATGACCCATAGACATTTCCAACTCAACATATTTATCATTATTCTCCCCAAATTTACTTTTCTTCTAAATTTCCCTATAATTTTCAGGAACATGCATTGTTTTAGTTTCCAAAGTTCACAATCTCAAGTCAATCCAAGTCATCAGTCATTTTACAGTCATTTATCCTTATTATGTTCTAAGCACTGTGCTCAGAACTGGTAATACAAAGAAAGGGGGGGGATTTCTTAAGAAAGGTACATTCTAACAGGGAAAACAAACTGTGAACATCTATATATACGCAAGAATTATATGGGATAAAGATGAGATGATTTCAGAGGGAAGGTGCTAACATTAAATGGACTTGTGAAAGGCTTCTGGAAGAAAGTACGATTTTAGCTGAGATTTGAAGGAAACCAGAAAAGTCAAAAGATAGAGATAATATAGGAATATATTCTTGGCATGTGGGACAGGCAGTAAAAATGTGGAGGTGGGAGATGGAGATGGAGGGTCTTGTAGAATGGACAGCATGAGGCCAGTGTCATGATTGTAGAAAAGAAGAAGAGCAATAAGGTGTAAAAAGACTGGAAAGTTAGGAAGGGTCCAGGTTATAGAGGGCTGCCAGACATCAGGGAATCAATAATTCTTTCCTCACTCTTACTGCCTACGACCCATCAGATGTCAAGTGTGATTGAGACTACCTTTATAGCATCTGTTCAAATCTTCTACTCCCTCTCTCTCTACACACATGGCTACTACTGTAATTTAGACCTTAATTTAATATTTAATTTAGACCTCTAACTCATTCCTCTGCAAAGCTGCCAAAATGACATGCCTACAGCATAGCTTAACCATGTCACTGCTTATTCACAATCATCTTATGGCTTTTAGGCATTACGTATATTAATGAATACACATCTCCAGCATGTATTCTTCTGTTTGGCTTTCTTAGTCTGGCACCAGTCAGTCTCTCTTTTTTTGCAGGTTTTATTACACAATATTCCTATTTAGCCATTTTATATTTTAGTTGGTTAGATGTATTTTTCCCCTTGTATATCACATTTCATCTCCCTTCTCTAGACTTTTGCATAAGCTGTTCCTTATGCGTGGAATGTATTCCCCTACTTATCTCTATTTCATAGATTTCTTCATTTCCTTCAAAGTTTATTTTAAGTGACGATAGATATTAAATGGGAAGGATAGAATGCTATGAGAAATTAGAGGTAGGAGAGATCATTTCCATCTGGGGAGAATAAGCAAGGCTTCTTGGAAGAGGGTTCACCTGTCTTTTGGTCCAAAGAGAAGACAAAAACAGCAAATCCATTCAAAACAAGTAATATGGAAAGCCTGAAATACAGGAAGATGGGAGGGGCAGAACAGATTAGCCTCATTGTCAGTTGAGAATTGACAGGGTAAAAGGAAAGAGAGAGAGAAAGGATAAGTAGGAGGAAAACAAGAAGGATGGAAATACTTAGTTAATAAATATTAATGTGGGAAAATTTATGGGAAATTTCTCTGATAAAGATCTAATTTCTTAAATATATAGAAAACACAGTCAAATTTATAGAAATAAGATCCATTCCTTAACTGAGAAATGATCAAAGGATATGAATAGGCAGTTTTCTTTCTTTCTTTCTTTCTTTTTTTGTTTTTGTTTTTGCTGAGGCAATTTTGGGGTTAAGAGACTTAAGAAGGTGTCTGAGGTCTGATTTGAGCTCAGGTTCTCCAGACTTCAGGGCTGGTGCTCTATTCACAGAGCCACCTAGCTGCCTAAGGCATTTTTCAAAAGAAGTAATTAAAGCTACCTATAGTTATGAGAAAAAATGCTTTAAACCACTATTGATTAAAGAAATTTAAATTAAAGCAACGCTTGAGTTACATACACCTATCAGACTGGTTATTTTGATAGAAAAGGAAAATAATAAATGTTGGAGATGTGGGAAAATAAAAACACTGATATATTGTTGGTGAACTCCTATACTGATCAAACCATTCTAGAGAGCAATTTGGAATTATGCCCAAAGGGCTATAAAACCAGACACCTCTTTTGACTAAGAAATACTGCTACTAGGTTTGTATATCGAAGAGAGAAAAAAGGGAATAGAAAATTTTTGTACATATATGTACAAAAATCTTTATAGTTGCTCTTTTAGTGGTAACAAGGAATTGGAAACCAAGAGGATATCCAACAATTGAGGAATGGCTGAACAAGTTGAGGTATATGATTGTGATAGAATATTATTGTACTATAAGAAATGATAAGAAGGCAGCTAGGTGAAACAGTGGATGAAGTACCAGCCTTGAAATCAGAAGGACCTGAATTCAAATCTGTCCTCAGACACTTAACGCTTCCTAGTTGTATGACCCTGAACAATTCACTTAATTCCAATTGTCTCACCAAAAAACAAAACAACCAAAAAACAAAAACAAACATACAAAAAAAAAAAAAAGAAATGCTAAGCAGAATGCTCTCAGAAAAATCTGAGAAAACTTGCATGACCTGATGAAAACCAAAATGAACAAAACAGGAAAACTTTGTACACAATAACAGTATTTCATGATGTTCTATTGTGATTAACTTAGCAATTTTCAGCAACACAATGATCCAAAAAAATTCTGAAGGAGTTATGATGAAAGGTATTGTCCTATTTCCAGAGAAAGAATTTGTGGTTTCAGAATGCAGATTGTAGATATTTTTCCTTTCTTTTTTTTGGGTGGGGTGGTCTAGTGTTTTCTTTCACAGTATGACTTACATAGAAATGTGTTTTGTGTGACTATGCATGCACCTAATCACTTATTCCTTAATGAGTAGAGGAGGGGACTAAAGAAGGGAAGAATTCAAAATTTGAAAAAGAATATTAAAATTGTTTTTACATATAATTGATGAAAAATAAAATATAAATTAAAACCCTCACATTATCAGTAGCAGTAGTAGCAGCAACATTTTCTTTAGGAAAGGGCAGTAGTCGAGTCTGGTTGGGATATAGAGTTCATGAACAAGGAATAATGTAAGATAAGAATGAAAAAGGCAAATTGAGAAAGGTCTTTAATACCAGATCCAAAATGTATATACATCATGCTTTGTTTAATTTTGTTTTTGTAAACAGAAAGGAAATATTAAGACCAACTTTGTAGACCTGGATGATTGGAAGGATAATACTATTTTATTTCCTAACATACTCCATTCTATTTCCATACATTTCTAATTATGATAATTCCTTTTTTCTTACTAATAATTATAATTTATATATGTCTTTAAGGATAGCAAAGCACTTTACAAATCTTTTCTCATTTGATCCTTCCAAAATCTCTGGGAGGTAGGTGCTATTATTCTCTTTTATTGATGAGAAAATTAATACTTGCCCAATATCATACAGCTACTAAGTGACTAAGTTGGGATTTGGATTCCAAGCTGTAGCTGAAATCTGCCTTATGCAATTTTTATTTGTTCATCCTAATTCTACTCTTAAGAGCCACACAGAGCAAGACAAATTTTCATGAGATTTGTTTTTTGTTGTTCAGTCATTTTAGATCTGTGTGACTTTTTATAAGGTTTTTAAGGCTTTCTTAGCAAAGATATTGGATTAGTTTTTCATTTCCTTCCACTGAACACTTAACTGCCCTTCTATATGAGAGCCCTTTATTTGAGGATAATTCTAGCGATCCTCCTATTGGAAGTTCCATTTTTATTTTGATAGGTAGGATGGTAGATCTCACCACCCTGGACAATTTTCCTCAGCCATACTCTAGGGCATTATTATTCCTTCTGAACTGTGGCATTCAAAACTGAAATCAGCACATCTAATGTGATCAAGTTAGTGTGGGATGCAGCAGGATTATTTTTTCTTGTCTTGAAGGATTATTGATATTTTATGTTGTATTTGTAATCTTATAAGGAATTTCCAAGGAGGAATCTCCCTATATTAATGTTGATCCACATCTTTTTGGAAACAATTGGTCTCAGAGAAATCCTGGGGCACTTAAAGATGAAGGGATTTATTTGCCACCATAAAATCAATATATAGTAAAGTTGGCACTTGAATGGGATCTTCCTGACTTTGAGGTCAGCTCTCTACCGACCATACTTCACAACTTTTCTTAGTATATTATATATTTATAAATAAAGAACAGTGCTTTTCTAGACTCTATGGCTTAGGAGATATAGAACTTTAAGGCTTGTAAGGTTGTATTGTATATTCTCACAATAATCTTATGAAGTAAAGAATTATTTTTCCCATTTTACAAATTGATAAAACAGAGGATGACTAATGGTAAGTGGAATAGTTCAATCAAATAGTTAAGTCACACAGATATTAAGTGTCTGAGATAGGATTTGAATTCAGCTCTTCCTGGCTTCAGCACACTATCTGCCATACCATTTGGATGACTCACAGATGGAGAATTGTTTTCAAGATGGAGAATTGTTTTCAAAGTCACAAAGACACAAATTCAATTTCTTCCTTTGATATATATGGGATATATATATATATATATATATATATATATATATATATATATGTAAATTCATCCTAGGCTACTGAGACTAGAAATTGCAAAACAATTACTGTATTGTTAAAAATCTCAGATTTGGACCAAAAAAAACATAAGGAAGAGATCAAATTAGCTTTTCAAAAAAACTTTCATCACACTGATTCATACTGAACTTGCAGTCATACAAACAAAGCTGTTTGATCAAAGATACATAAGGATTTTTCCCTCAACCTCCATGTAGTTCTGAGGTGCCATAGAGTCCTGAGCTTTGAGTTAGGAAGATCTGAGTTCAGATATTATTTCAGATAGTTACTAGCTGGGCAAGTTACTTTACTATTCTCAACCTTACTTTCCTTATGTATAAAAAGATGATAATCCTAGCATGTTGTGATGATCAAATATGATACATATGTACATATTTTTGCAAGCTTAAAATGAAATATAAATACCAGCTCTTATCATTATAACTACCATTGAGGAAAAGCCTAGCAGATGAGTTTGAAGTCTTTTGCAGGATCACATAAAACCCACTGACATTATCCTTTAGAGAGCCAATTGGAGAAATTTCTTCTTCAACCAAAATTTTTACACACCTGGAGGTAAGAGTAGAAAATAGATTCTAAGAGATTGAGAACCTCTTTGAAGCTTTAGTTGACAATCTGACAGACAACTATCTTGGCTATAACAACCTAGAGTTTGAACTACAGCCTCAGACATACAGTATAGAGGCATGGTCAATTCTGGGGATAAGCTAGGAGAAAAGTAGTTTCAGTAAAAGGATTGCAGAGGAGCCGAGAAATGCTTAGACAGAACAGGCACATTGATATTGATGGAAAATATTAATAAATAACATTTGGTGCCATAACTAGGAAAGGGAAACTGGACTTTCCTATACAGCACCAAAATTTTAAAGTCAATGATACTACTTACAAGTTCTTCAGTGATTTAAGAAGAAATGGACTGAATTTTGGTTAGTAAGGCTAGATAAAATAAATCACCAGTTATTTCCTTCCCCTGGCAATCCACTCTCCAGGTGAGGTTTTTCCAGTCCTACATACCACTTATCCTTGTCTTTAGTATCCTTAGAAACATTTGAGATTGTGCTTTGTGTTATTTGCCTATGCATAAATATTTCTAATTACAATTTTTTACACTATAATCTCTTCTGATACAGAGCATTATAAATTCATATTGTTAAATATAATGAATATATATTTTCCTATTGTTGTTGTCAGTCAATACATTGTATTTCTAATTCTGCTCTTTTCACATTGCATTGATTTTCTGCAGCCAGTTCCATACATTTCTGTATATCTCTGAATTTGTTATGAGTCATGGAAATATTGTACTCTCTTGCATTGATGGGCTATGGCTTACACATCTATTCTATGATTTCCAACCATTTATGTTGTTTGTAGTTTTTTGCCATCACATAAAACAAAAATATAAACATCTTTGCACAGATATTCCCCCCTTCCCTCTTTCCCCCTTATTTCCTTGGGATCTATTCTCATTTGTATCCTCAGTCAAAGGATAAGTAATATGATCAGATTGCTTTTAGAAGATCAGAGGACTTAATATTGCAAAGGACCTTAGAGGTGACTGAATCTAAGTTATTCATTTAATAATAGGTAAGGAAACTGAAGCACAGAGAAGTTGAGTTACTACCTCCACTCCCTTTCCTAAACTTCAAGGGTAAAACACCTTGTACTGGTAGTAATGTATGTATGTCCTTGTTTCCTCACCAATCCAACAAAAAGTTTTTTTAATATTTACTTTTGCCATTTTAATCTGCATTGTGGTGTGATAATTCATAGCAGTTTTGAATATGATTATACATGTTTTCAAGGATTTTTTTTTTTTGCCTTTGTATGTAAAAGGCAGGAACTTTGGAGAAACATACTTAAGGCCAGTATGACCATTTAGCATGCAAGTTCTCTAGTTCAGTATGATTGATTGAATCTTACAACAAATAAGGGTTCCCTAGTGATATAATGATTGGTTTATTCTCAGTATACTGTAATGATGTAATTGTAATAGAGTATATAAACTGGGGACAAACTCAGCCAGAGAAGATTTGACCAGCCTCCTGGTAGCATTCCTGCCTCCTGCATTTCCTCCACTGAAACCAAGATCCATTCCGGATTGACTCCAGAAAGCTAACCAGGTCCCAGATGAAGGAGACAGACTGTGAAGGAGACAATAAAAACTTTTGGACTTTATCCCTCACTTGGTGATTATTCTGCTGAAAACAAGACTGGTCCCAAGACTTCCAGAAGGCTAACCAGAACATTACATTTGTTTCCCTTGTTCTTTATGTATTATGTATTCCTGTCCTTTGGTAAAATGTTTAATTTTTAGACTTCTTACTTCTTAAGACTTATAGAATTGTAACATTTTCTACTTGTATTTGGGAAGCAGTATTTTATACTGAGTTAAAAAGAATATTGACTAGAGTTAGAAGAGTGGGTCCAAATACCATCTGTTTCTCACATCCTAAGGGATGTCACCTAAGTCACCAAACTTTTTCCCTGTTTCAAATTCCTTATTTGTAAAATAAGGGGATTTAATTGCAAGGCTCCTGAGATTTCTTCCAGTGCTAGATCCAAGATCTTTTCCCTTGCTATTTTAAATTCCTTTGGATTTTCCCATAGACCAATTAAAACTCTAAAGAAAGCCTGTGTCAATTTCATAAAGTTGGAAGAGATTTTAGAAACATTCAAATCATACTTCTTCATTTTATATATAAGGAATATGAGAGTGACTTGACCAAAACTACACAACTACTAAGTGTCAGAGGTAGGGTAGAACCCCAGGCATCCTATTCCCAAAGCTAAGTATTTTATCCATTCTGCAAAGCTGACTGTCTTGGGGTAGGGCAGAAGAAAATAAGGAAAACTTGAAACTCCAAAGACTAATACAGTTTATAAGGATCTAAGATGGGAACATTGGAAAACAAATAGAAGGAATTAATGAATCAAGTCTTTGAATGTTAGAAAAGACAAGGGGAGGAGCAGTATAGGCATTAGGATAAGCAAAGTTGAGAAAAAAAAGATACTGAGATATAAGGAGGTTTAGAAAAGAAAGAGATTAGATATTGACAGGGTGATAAACTAAACAGATAAGCAGATCATTTGCAAGAGTGTTTTTCAGATCTCTGATGTCTTGTGAAATAACCGTCCCTCAAAATCTTAAAATAAGTCTGTCACAATACCTAGTAGAGTGGAACAAGATTGTGAAAAATGGTCAAAAAATCTTTCAGGCTTTTTGCACAGAGAATGGGCTTAGTTCTCTTGTGGAATTGTAGTTATTCCCAGATTAGTTTGCCTCACAACCCAAAAAAGAATCCCTTTTCATTTTCTCTTTAATATTGCAGAAAATTCAGTCCAAATTCCTAGTTTATGCTGACCCTTTGAAGCTATGTTAATCAAATTCAAAGACTTCAATCTTTAAATGATAAACCAGATATTTCTACCTTCTCTATTAAATGTTTACAGCTTCTTCAGTGCCAAGTGAGCTATGGAAACAAGTGTTGTCTTAATTAATGGGCTATGAAATCTTTCTTAAACACCTTGTGCAAACACATAATGGAATATATGAAAAAAATGCAGCAAACTGCAAAGAAAATCCCCTTATTTCAACAACTCCTTGCGTAAAAATCTCCAATGGCTCCCTATTATATACAAGATAAATTACAAAATCCTTAGTTGGACATTTAAAGCCCTCTTCAATATAGCTCCCACCTACCTGTCCATTTCTATTTCAAATTGCTAGATGCTATCTCTGGCACATAGTAAGGTACTGACAAATGATTATGTCCTATACCACCTACGTTCCTTCCTTCCTTCCTTCCTTCCTTCCTTCCTTCCTTCCTTCCTTCCTTCCTTCCTTCCTTCCTTCCTTCCTTCCTTCCTTCCTTCCTTTCTTTCTCTTTTCTTTCTTCTTTCATTTCTTCCTATGTTATTCCCTAATAAAACATAAGGTCCTTAAAAACTTGTACTGCTTCATTTGTGTTTTTATATGCTTGATACCTAATATAATATTGTAATTGAGCTCATAAAAATTTGCTGAAATGAATTGCTAATAAAAGCCAGAATAACTAATAGGAAGATTCTTTTTTAAACAAAGACAAAGGCAAGGGGCCCACTTTGCAAGTTTGAACTAAGGCTCCCTTTGGCAACTCAGAGATGGTTTCATATCTTGTTTGCTAGAACATAGATAACTATTGCCATAATACAAAATCTATTTGGATACAGGACTTTTGGCATGTCTACGAACAAATCTATGAGCTATTTCTCAAGGGAACTAATCTTAATCAAAATGATTTGAGAACAGCTCTGTCCCAAGGCAGATTTGTGAAGTAATCACAGGATCATACATTTAATTGGGAAGGACATTATGGGTTATCAAGTTTCAATGTCCTCTTATAAATAAAGAAGCTAAAAAAAAAAGCTAAAAAGATAAAGAAAGAAAGAAGCTGAAGCACAAGGAGTGATTAGTTCAGAGTCAAATAGTCGGTCAAAGTGTAAGGAAAGATTTGAACTTAGGTCTCCAAGTCCATTGTTCCAACTGCAATACTTCATTGCCTAGTATTAATCAAAGAAGTGCATTAAATTAAATATCTCTTTTGAATTCTCTGCCATGCCTTGATGCTCCAAATGTTTTATCTTATTCTTCAGTCTTCCTCCTATCTTATTCTTCAGTCTTCCTCCAATTTTTTTTCTTCCCTAAAAATTTATTTGGCACAAAAAATATTTGAAACTGAGAGGAGCAATAAATTCTGAGATCATTTAGACCAGTCCTTTTAGCTTTTTAGAAAAGAAGCTTAGGGTCAGAGCTGTTATGATGGTCAAAAACCCAAGTCTCTTGATCCTGAATTCAGTATTCTTTCCATTATATGTCATAGTTCTGACTTTTTTTATGTGGCAACTTTCTAGTTTCATTAGAAATCAAATCAGAGAAAGCACACTAGATTGGGAGTTTAATGGACTATGTTTGAACCTTTTTTATAATAGCTTTTATTTTCAAAATACATGCAAAATTATTCATCCTTGAAAAACCTTATGTTCCAAATTTTTCTCTCTCCCTTTCCTTTACCCCTAGATACCTTACCTAGATAGCAAGTAAACCAATATCGTTTAAATTTGTGCAATTCTTCCAAGCATATTTCTACATTTTTCTTGCTGCATAAGAAAAAACAGATTAAAAAAATAAGAGAAAAAAAACAAGCAAAGAACAACAAAAAAGTGAAAATGCTATGTTGATCCATGTTCAGTATCAATAGTCCTCTTTCTGGATGCAAATGGCTCTCTCCAGCACGTCTATTGGAATTGACTTGAATCATCTCATTGTTGAAAAGTCCATCACACATGATCATCACATAATCTTGTTGTTGCTGTATACATTGTTCTCTTGATTCCACTTATTTCACTTAGCATCAGTTCATGTAGGTCTCTCCAGGCCTCTTTGAAATCATCCTGCTGATCGTTTCTTATAGAACAATAATATTTCATTACAACAAATGTATATAAAATACCATAACTTATTCAGTCATTCCCCAATTAATAGGCATCTACTCAGTTTCCAGTTCCTTGTAACTACAAAAAGCGCTGCCACAAACATTTTTGCACATGTGGATTCTTTCCTCTTTTTTATGATCTCTTTGGGATATACTCATTAGATTCAATGCTTGATCAAAGGATATGCACAATTTGATAGCCCTTTGAGTATAGTTCCAAATTGTTCTCCAGAATGGTTGGATCAATTCACAACTCCACTAAAAATGTATTAGTGTCCCAGTTTTTCCACATCCCCTCCAACATTTGTCATTAGTTTTTCCTATTGTCTTAGCCAATTTGAGAGATTTGTAGTGGCACCTCAGAGTTGTCTGTCTTTGCATTTCTCCAATCAATAATGATTTAGAGCATTTTTTCATATGGCTACAAATGGCTTTCATTTCTTCTTCTGAAAGCTGTTCAAATCCTTTGACCATTCATCAGTTGGAAAATGGCTTTTATTCTTATAAATTTGAGTCAATTCTTTATGTATTTTAGAAATGAGGCCTTTATCAGGGCCCTTTGATGAAATCCCCCCTCCCCCACACAGTTTTCTGCTTCCCTTCTAATCTTGGTTGCATTAGTTTGTTTGTACAAAACCTTTTTAATTTAATATAATCAAAATTAATGATTTTGCATTTCATATTGTTCTCTAGTTCTTCTTTGGCCATAAATTCCTTCTTTTTCCACAGAGGGAGAGTAACCATTGTTCTCCTAATTTGCTTATATTATCACCTTTTATATCTACATCATGATTCCATTTTGACCTTATCTTTGTATAGGGTGTTAGATGTTGGTCAATGCCTAATTTCTGCTATATTATTTTACAATTTTCACAGCAATTTTTGTCAAATAGTGAGCTCTTATCCCAGAAGCTGGGGTCTTTGGGTTTATCAAACACTAAATTATTATAGTCACTGACTATTGTGTCTTGTGAAGCTAGCCTATCCCACTGGTCCTCCATTCTATTTCTAAGCCAGTACCAAATAGTTTTAATGACTGCAGCTTTATAATAAATTTTTAGGTCTGGTACCTAAAAGATTAGGTTTGAATCTTAACTGCTACTTCTTTATCTGTGTGACTTGGGAAATGGCTTAACCTCTCTGTACCTCAGTTTCCTCATCTGTAAAATCAGGAAGATGAATTAGAAAACCTTTAAGTTTCATCCAATTCCAACTTTAAGATCTCATTGTGTTAGTGGAGACCTTTCTTAGTAAATATTTGTCTAATCAAAGAAGGTATCTAGATAGTGCTTTGCTGCAAATGAGAAACTTTAGGGAACTGGAAGCACCCAAGTACCATGACAGTCTCAGGAGGAGGAAGATGAATAATTTAGGACAGGTAGGTCTCAAATCATATCATTTTGATGGGTGATTAGTTCCCTTTCTGGGGCATCCCCAGCTTTTAACTACTATGAATCATGATTCTGCCATGGCAGAAAGGCATTGGAAAGTATCTGGGATAATGATCTGCAGAAACTAATAGAAGTAACATATTGGCAAAGTTCTTTCATTTTCATATATTGGTTCTCTCTCAACACTGGTCTCTATTAGTATTTTGAGAAATCAAATAGATTATTTATTTTTATTCTGAATCTAATAAATGCCAACAAAATGGGTATTTTCAAAATACGGAGCAGAACAGAAAAAGGGTGTTTTATACAAAACTAAAAACCTTTATTATAAACAGTTTACTTTTCTTTTTATATTTTAAATTTTAATGTATTTTTAGAAATTATGTATGTAAATAATACATTTAGTGTGAAACTTTCAAAGTTGCCTGTTATTTTGCTCTTTTGCTCTGTTTTATGAATTTAAAAAATGCTTTAATGATCTCCTTTTCTTTATCTGCCTATCTCTAACTATGTTCCAAAATACACATATTTGTCTTTCATTCTTGAGCAGGATCAGTCATGCTAATAAATCATCTCTGTTGCAATAATTTTAGTACAAATGTGCTGCTGAAGTAAGCATCAGAAAATGAGTTTAGAAAATGCTATCCTTCCAAAAGAGAGAGCCATGGAGAACATAAAATGCATCTGAATATATTGTAACCATTAAAATGTTCTGAGCATTGCTAATGAGAGTGCTATGAGAGTTATGAGATCTGTGTTCAGATCTTACCTCTGACATCTACTTCCTAGGTGACCTTGGTCTCTCTGAGTCTTAGTCAAATGGGCAGGTTTTACTAAATGGACTCTGACGTCTATTCTAGTTCTGAAGGAGTCTCATTTTAAGATTTTGTATGGCATGGTACTCTAAGGTGAATTAATGTTGAAAAGCTTGTGTGATTTTTAGCATCTTCTCCCTCTTTCCTACCATTTGAACACTATTGTAGAAGCATAAGAGGGCAGTAACTCTGTATTAAGGGTCTTTTTGCATATTTTTTTCTTTCATGGGTTGCAATAGTTAAAATAGAGCTTGCCAATCTACTGAGTTGTGACTCTGTAATTAGCTGGACTCATCCTGGAAAACAGACTTGGTCTTTTGCCAGATCTCTACCTGAATCCTTTCCAGCAGAGTTGAATCTGTCAAAACTTGAAATCTGCTGACCTAGTCTTCAAAAATTTCAGGCTACCTCAATTCCATGATGATATGTTGGAATAGGACTTTTGTGTTTAGACCATCACAATCCTTAATTTGATTGCTGATACTCTAAATGTGTGATACTTATCTAATGAATGATGAGTGGATATTTTGTTGAGGGAACTGAATCACTACAATCCTAACATTGCTATTCGACTACGTCTGCTGCAGCTGGGAAGATCAGCCAAGCTCACATTGTGTCTGTGGTAGTAAGAGTATAGTTACAATTATACTGATAGAATTATTACAGTAATCTGATTCTATAGAAACATATTTGAAGGGGAAGTGAGAGTCTATATTATAACCAATGTGGCATGTGATTAAAACCAATGCAAATCTCAAGTGTCTTCAATTCCACTTGAAGCAGGAAAAAGTAGTAGTAGTTTGAATCAAAAGATCTGAGTTCTAATCCCAGTTCTGTTATTTGTTAAGTAATCTCTTCTGTGTCAGCATCTCTTTGACTGTCTGGTTAATTCTATGGATTCTTTCTCAAAATATTGCTTGAAATGTATAAAATATAATACATATTATTGCAAAGAATACAATTATGTTGAAATGCAGTTGTACAATAATCTCCCCTCTTCCCCCCCAAACCCCAACATTTTCATTGGTCCTCTGTTAGAATTGCTTTCAGTTCTGAATTCCTTAGTAGTTTCCTTGTTGTCATGTGGCACTTTCTAGTTTTTTGAATGGGTAAGGAGCAGTGGAATAAATAGTATCAGCCAATAAAAATGGGGCAGCCAGGTGACACAGTGGATAGAGTACTAGACTTGGAGTCTGAAAAACTTACTTTCCTGAGTTCAACTCTGACCTCAGACACTTATTAGCTGTGTGACTCTAGGCAAGTCATTTATCCCCATTTGCCTCAGTTACCTCATTTATAAAATGAGCTAGAGAAGGAAATGGTCAACTACTCCATTACTTTTGGCCAGGAAAACCTTGAATGGGATCATGAAGGAGTGTACATGACTGAGAAACAATCAAACACAATGAAGATGGGCTCCAAGAGTAAATGCAATGATAGAGTAGGTATCCCTTGATGTGGTGACGTAGTTCCCAATAAGTCATGTGGATTGGTTTGAGGAAGGTGGATGTTTGTGCATTCACAGAGTTATAATTCCTCAGATTCATAAATAATTTCTTGATTGAGTTTATAGGAGGAAACTGTATCACTTTTGGAACTATACTGAGGAAAATTCTGAGAAGCATATGAATGGGAACATGTAATCTGTTGTCTATGTAGTAGGTGGAGAAGTAGAAATGAATCAAACTTTCAGGATTATTTGATGTTGATCTTTTAATGATTTCTTGCTTACTGGCTAGCAATGAAGCATAAACAGTTTCAATTGGCTCTGTGACCTGGAATTTTCTTCTGCTAGAGAATATAGCAGAAGATGTTAAGAACTTCCTTCTATGTCCACCTCTACCACTAGCTTCTCTGTGAACATAAATTACTCTTTTGGCAAGCACAGGAGTAGTTACAAGCCTATTTTTTTTTCTCTTTTATTTCTGTCTCTGCTAAGAGTGAGGAATCCATATCTCATATCCAAGGCCATGTATAATTGGACATACAATATAATATATTATTGCAATCTTTCCACAAATAATTGAGTATTTTATATTTCCTAGCTTATTAAGAATTTTTTAACTATTTAAATTGAATATACATTGTTTTTGAAAGAATCATTTCATTTGACAGTCCTTGTACTTAGTAGCTTATTGCCTATTAGATTAATATGTTTATTATTGAATTTAAGAATTTTCTTAATAGTCCACATGTTCGTCATTTCTCTTTTTCATTAGAATAGGAGTTTTCTTTTTAACCTTTTTTATGTCATAGATCTTGTTGGCAGTCTGGTAAAGTGTATGACTCTTCAGAATATTTTTTTAAATATAAAATAAAAACATAAGATTTGAAGATGAGCCAATTATATTGAAACAGTTGCTACAGACACAAACACACACATTTTGAAAGTTCATGAATTCCAGGTTAAAAACAACTGCTTTGAAGCAAATTAACGCCTTTATTTTGTGGGGTACAACTTCTAGATTCTTTATGTCCAAGACCTAAAAATCCCAAAATTGTTCCCCCAAAGATCTGGATTTTAACAAATTCAATACCATATAGTAAAAATAGAGGTGACTCCTTTCTATCAGGCTAAATTCCATCATGTGGCTTTTATCAAGTTAATCGACTTCTCAAAACCTCTGTTTTCGTCTCCTATAAAATGAAGATAGTTAATAATAACATTTGAGCTCTTTAATCTATGGGATTGTTGTGAGGAAAACTGAAAACTTTAAGTGTTATGTAAATGCAAGCTATTATTCTTTTTTCAAAGATTGCACTGTTTGGGTACAAGACTTAATTGTCAATTTCTATGAAAAGAACAGTGACTGTATGAAGACCATATTTTCTCACAATAATCTAATTTCCTTTTGCAAGTGAATAAGACCAATAGATATAAGGTTGTACTTGGCATAGTATCTTGATTATAACAAGATGCTTGCTTCAGTTTTGTACAATGTATTCATAAACTGAGAAGATGGTTTATGACCCTTTTCTGTGACTGGAGAGCTAACTAATGGGTTGAAGTCCTTCCCGGAATAAAAAACATGATTCAGGGTCAGTCCCAGGGACTCATAACAGAGATTAATGCTGATGCCAATGATATTTAAACTGTGTTTGTATAAAAGGCAATACATAAAATGCAATTCTGGGCAATAGACTCAAGATAGCCACATTCTGCTTCCCTATGCCTCATTCATACTTTTCCCTAATTTCCCCAGTCATAACCTCAAACTAGTATCCTAGATCTGATGATGTGGCAACCTAAATATAGATGTCAGGCCAAATCTAACAGATCTGTTTAGAAGAATTGAGGCATCCTGGGGAAAATGGATGAAATCACATAGTTGAGGAGACATTCCAGAAACATTTCTCCTCCTCACAGTGAACTACAGAAATTTAAACAAGGAATGCACATAGTTCCAATCAGAAGTTTAATTTCAGGATTTTCTCTGATTTGCATTATAATTGGTTGGGTGATACAAATTCTAATTATGTAGACTCTTTTGTCATTTAATTTTGTTTACAAGTAACAAACTAATTATTGGGGGAAAGAAAGGATCTACCACTGCTTTTTACATAAATCAAATCAGCTAGATAGAAGAACTCTGTGAAAACATAATCACATATTGCCTGGCAAGGGAGTTCTAAACACCACAATTTAAAGAATGTAACTCTTCCTTAATCTTTTCTTTAGGTTTCCTTCCATCTGTATCTTTCCTTAGCCCTGTATGCTAGAAGGCACCACTTTTTGTTTTAAACAGACAACCAAAACAAAAAGATGAATCTCTTTGATCTTAAAGAAGGGAAAGGGACCTGTATGTGCAAAAATGTTTGTGGCAGCCCTGTTTGTAGTGGCCAGAAACTGGAAATTGAATGGATGCTCATCAATTGGAGAAGGGTTGAATAAGTTGTGGTACATGAATGTTATGGAATATTATTGAAGAAATGACCAGCAGGATGATTTCAGAGAGGCCTGGAGACACTTACATGAACTGATGCTGAGTGAAATGATCAGGACCAGGAGATCATTATATACTTTAACAACACTACTATATGATGATCAATTCTGATGGACGTGGCTCTCTTCAACAATGAAATGAACCAAATCAGTTCCATTTGTTCAATAATGAAGAGAACCAGCTACACCAGCGAAAGAACTATGGGAAATGAGTGTGAACCACAACATAGCATTTCCACTACCTCTGTTTTTGTCCACTTTCATTTTTGATTTCCTCCTCAGGTTATTTTTACCTTATTTCCAAGTCCGATTTTTCTGGTGCAGCAAAATAACATATTTAACATATATTGGTCTACCTGCTATCTAGGGGAGGAGGGGAAAAATTGGAACAGAAGGTTTTGCAAGGATCAATGCTGAAAAATTACCCATGCATTTATCTTGTAAATAAAAAGCTATAATAAAAATTTTTAAAAGATGAATCTCCCACTCCCACTTTTTTAAACTTCCTATAAAAGGAACTGAGATAATCAAGTTATAGATATATGGAGGTTATGTAGTACACAGGTAAAAACACTGAAGTACAGAGAGGCTGTGGATTTTCTAAAGTGAGTCTGTTTTTCTGTCTCTTTCTGTCTTTTCCTCCATCTCAACCTCCCTTTCCCCATGCCATCTCATACCAACTTGTGGCTAATTGCATAAATTTTCATGATAACTGGGGAAGTGGATGTTAAAGGGGTAGTCTGTGGCTACAAGACTGTATTCTCCTCTATGTAAAGCTAACTTCCCATGTTGGGAAATTGAAAATGGAAATGGAAAAAGGAAATTGTTTTTTTGACCTCAGACTGATTGGTATCATGCTTTGATCCACTGAACTTGTTTTGATAATCTATATTCGGTATTTTTCTGCTTCTTCTCCACAAAAAAGATAGTTAATACTTTAAACCATTCTGTATGGGAGTTGGAGGTTAAAATATAATCCTCTTTTTTTTTTTTTAAACTTTGATTATACTTGCCTGTTTTCTTACATACAGTGTTTGCTGTGTAGATAATCACATAAGCAGAAAGACCCACATTTGCTTTTTATAGATGAAAACTAGAAAACAAAAACACCTAATTTTTATTAGTTCTAGCAGCTGTAAGTTGTTTGCTGAGTGGGAGTCCTAGAATTTTAGAGATGGAACAAATCTTCCTGTCCTTCAAAGCCTCATTTTACAGATTAAAGAAAGGAGACTCAGAGAAGGGAAGAATCTTGCCATGGTATCCATTGCTATCAAATTGTAGAGCCTGCACTTGAATCTCCATTATTGGAGAACTCCTTACCAAACCAATCATGCCTACTATCCCTTTGCAGGCTGTGTTTCTGTCTCTGTGTGCTGAGATAGCCTGGATTACTGCTTTCTAAGATTCAGGAAACAATTTAAAAGACAGCAGAGGCAACTGGACTGCTATTGTAATAATAATTAACTGCCACTGTTCAAAGTAATTATCAACAAATATTATCCATCAAAAACATACATGCTTAAAATGCAGTAAGATTGGACTAATTAAATTAAAAGTTACTGTTTTCTCCTAATAATTTTTTTTAGCAGCCTAAATAGTATTTTCAATTCAATTAAAAAACACTTAAGAAGTGATTACAATGGACATACAAGGTAATATGTTCTCAGTGCTATAGCTATGGAAAATAATAATTCTTCTCTTCAAACCTTAAAATCTAATGGAAGTGAAGGAGTTTAAGTAAGATATCTATTTAAATATCTATAGTTCAAGCTAAAGAATGAGGAAATGAACAGCAGGAATCAGAGTGTTATGAGAGATTCAAAAGGAAAAGACTCATTTATAAAATAAAGGGTAAAAGAAGGCATAAGAAAGGAGATACTACCTGATTCTCACTTCCCCCCAAAAAGAGGGCTGTCAATTGGCTGATATAGAAGGAAGGCTGTTAATGGGCTGGGGGATGGAATGTACCAAGACAAATAACAGGGGGCAATAACAGGCAGAGTGAATTGGGAGATGGAAAATATTCCAGTTTGGCTGAAGTGTAAGCTTGACAATTTATGTGATGTTTTAAGGTTTGCAAAATAGCCCTGGCTGCTAAACTAGACTTACAAGAATTATCTCCCTTTCTAAATGAGGAAAATGAGACTCAGGTTTGCTAAGGATCACATAAATATGATGTGTCAAAACTTTGAATCAGGTTTTGTAAGTCAAAGATTAATGTTCATTTCATTATAGGATATTTTACAGGATACATGAAATAAAATACCATGAAATTAAACCAGAAAGGTATGTTATAGCCAGATTGTATCATAGTTTTAATATCTATTCAAGAACTGAGTATTTTACTTGGTAGTAAATGAAAAGCCATTGATGATTTTTAAGTAGGGGAATGTTCTAATCAAGCCTGTGTACTAGGAAGATTTGTTTGATGTGGACCCATACAAGTCTTTCCTATCAGTTCCCTAGTTACTGCTCTGAAATCAGAATCACTATCTTCTCTCTGATCATTCTTTATCCACTTCCAGAAGATACTGGGGGCTCAGAATTCTTCCAATAAATTCTTTACAGCTGCTACAGAATAGTTATTACAATTCCAAAATTACTGATACTATTTTTTAAGGAATAGGCATAGGGGTTAGGGTTTATGAGCTCTAATCAGCTACATAGGTAGGGAGGTTCTGTTATCTCAAGTAGTCTGTAAAACTCAGCTCTTGTGCTGCCAACATGGAACTGGCTCCAGGGACCTCAATGCAGACACTCTTCCTTTATTTCCCATTACTCAGCATTTACATTTCAGGCCCTCAGTATCTATTTCAAAAAATTAAATGTTCAAAGGTTTCACCAACTTAGAAAAATAACACAAAAATGAGATAACTAACACAAAAAATAACACAAACTAAAATGAGATTGTAATGCCAAAGTTCACTTTTAATGGGGTGACCAGTTCCTCCAATTGTCCTATTTTGTAATTCTGCCTTAAGGTTATGACCGTCCCGTCTTGATGGTTGAGATAAAGGTGTTATAGACATTCCTTAATGTCATTAGAATATCAGTAACCTCTATCTATGAGGCTATCCCCACCTAGGTCTCTGCATTATGTCATTGTTCTTGTTATACCATAAAAAGCTTTGAGATGATATTCTCGTCTAGCCCTGGGATCCATTGGTCCCAGTATTTCTCTCCATTTAATAAACTATTGAATTGGTCTTTAATCTCTGTCTTGCTCAGTTTCTTTTGGCATTACAAGATAAACTTTGACAGCTATTTCCCAACTGCCAAACATAAGATGCATTTGTATACATGATCATCCATTTGTGGGTATAAAGAAGCATTTTTTTTATCACATGTATTTATTTTTATCTTATGTATTGATTTCATCACATGTATTGATCTTTAGACTCTCTACCTATTTCTTCCCTTCTAGAATCAGAATCCTCAAATACTAGATAATTCTGTGGCTCAAAGTTTTTCATAGTCACCTTTTCTATCATATACTATACATGTCTCACTAGTTCAGCAGGTTTTTTTTTTTTCTTTAAGGTGGATTTTATTGTCTACTTGTTCAATTTCTTCATGTAGTTTCTCATTTTCTTGTAATACTTCATAGAGTGCCCTCCTCCATTTTTTGCCACTTTTTTTCTAGGACTGAGAAGAGTTTTTTTTAATCATGAGATTAATAGCATCTTGAGAGATTTCTTCAAAGTTTTCAATTTTACTATTCTTGGGGACTATTGCAGCATCAGTTTTAGAAAGCTTGGGGGTTAGCTGATCATTCAAAAATTTCCTTTGGATAACCCCTGGTTGAATTCAGCTCATTTACTCTGTCATCTAGAAAACCAACTACAGATGGTTGAACCATCTTGAGTGGTTCATTTAGTATGAGACTGCCATTTGTATTGTCAAAAAAATAATTCTTTATAGTTCCTTTGGGTTCTTCTTTAATAACTCCTTCATTAATTTGAATTTGTGATTTCATTGGTATAGGGGCTCTTCACGAAAGCTTATTTTGTCAATGTAGACCATCATCTTACCTGTAACTTATAATCATAGATGGTTCCCTGGGACATTCAGAGGATTTTAATTGCCCAGGGTCACTCAGTCATAAGGTGTACCCAAGTCTTCCTGATTCCCAAGGCCTTTTTTCTACTCAACATATCATACCCTTTTTTCATAATCTGTACTTTATTCCAAACCCTTCCATATCCAAGTACTTTCTTATTTTCTTATACCACCCATAGTGGTATAAGATTTGCTTAGATTTGCTATCTACCTTTTCCATCTCCCTAAATTTGACTTTTTTTCCTCCTGTTAATTCTCTGGTCAAATTAAAAAAAAAAGTTCCTATAAACAATTGGAAGCAATGTGTGGCTTTTGAAAAAGGAAGTGATTTCTTTGAGCAGGAGAATAAGATGAAACTTTTTTTTAGGAAGATTAAGATAAGATGGTAGGAATGTTTAAGTTTCATAGGAGGTGGGGAGGAGGGGAGAGAAAGAGAGAGAGAGACAGAGAGAAAGAGAGAGAGACAGACAGAGCGAGACAGAGACACAAAGACAAAGACAGACAGAAATAGAGAAACAGAGAGAGAGAGAGAGAGAGAGAGAGAGAGAGAGAGAGAGAGACAGAGACAGAGACAGAGACAGAGAGAGGAGATGCAGAGGGAGAGGGAGAAGGGGAGGGGAAGGGAGGGTGAGGGAGAGAGAGGAAAAGAAATATCACCAGTTAAGAGGTTGTTACAGTAGGCATGAGGCAGGATGAAAACAGAGGGAGTGGAGAAGAGATAAGTGTATGAAAAATTTCAAAGAAATAATTGACAGAAATTAGTGATTGAGTGAATATGTGTAGCTAGAATAAGAGATGTATAAATTGGAATAGATGGCCTTGGAGTTTCCTTCCAATGCTTATATTCTGTGAATGATTTGGGTGGGCTTCTCTGTAAAGAAAAAAAAGGGGGAGAGTGGGAAGTGACAATCATTTCTATTATTTACTTCAAAAAGATGAGCACTTTAAATCAACCTATTGAACTCTGTCAATTGTAAGTGACTGACCTTGTAGGAAATAAAATTCCATTTCTTAACCTGATTGTTCAGTGGACATCAAGGCCTCAAGATAAATATTGACTCTGGTGTTCTCTTGGTCAATATTTATCCTGCATAAATCTTAATATGAATGCCTTTTTGTTGACTGACAGTATCTGATCTAGATTTCAATGATAAATAAAAATTCACAGGAAGGTAGAACAGAGGAATGAGGAGAGCATTCCAGGCATAGAAAATACAATGAATAAAAGCAAAGACTTAGGAAAACATGGGACTAAGTATGTTAATTGGCAAGAAATCTGTTTTTCCAAGTAGAGATAAGTTGGAAATGTAGAATAGTAATCAATTGTGGCAGGCACTGAGTGTTTGACTGAACAATGAATTTTATTGAATAAGTAATAAGAAGTCATTGAAGGGTCTTAAGCAGAGGCCTAATGATTCTTAATTGGTGCATGAGGAAAATAAGATTGGCTGTGGTATGAAGTAAAGGAAAGAAATAGCAGAGGAGAACAGACAAGAAGGAAACCTAATAAAGTAGAAAGAGATCTAGATTTAGAAAGAAAGGACCAAGGCTCAAATTCTATTTTTGTTCACTGATACTTGCTTTTGATCTTGGAAAAATGAGTTTATCTTTAATGCCTCAGTTTCCTCAACTGTAAAATTTGAAGGGATTAAACCAGATGGTTTTTAAGATACCTTCTAGCTCTGGCTCTATGATTGTATGGACTATTATATATTGTTGCAATAGTTTAGGGATATAAAGAGAGTCTGTAATAGGATACTGGGTAAGTATATGGTAGTAATGGATGACAGGGCAGCCAGGTGGCACAGCAGATAGAATTCCAGGGTTGGAATCAGGAAAACTCATTCCTGACAAATTTGGCCTCAGATGCTTGCTAGCTGTTACTCTATACAACCCACTTAACCTCATTTTCCTCAGTTTCCCCATTTGTAAAATGATCAGCTATGACTAAAAATAATAACTGACCAACAATACATGTGGAATGAGAATAATTTTAGAGATAGAATTGATAGAAGTCTGTGACATTTTTGGAAGAAATGGAGCAAAAAGATAACACTAAAGTTTCAAATATGGGAGAGTGATTGAGTTGGTATTAGTATTAGTGAAGTCAGAGGGAAAAAGAGAACTTTTGGAATTTTAATAAGATGTACTTCATTTGGGCTTGATAAATTCAGGGGAAAAGGATATGAATTTGGAGCTAAGAAGAAAGGGTGAGTTTGCATAGCCAAGATACTTAATGTACAATTTTCAGTGGTTTATGTGTATATTAACTGGAGTAAAAATTGTGAAGTCAGAGATTCATTGCAATTCAAACAATTCAACAAAAAGTTTCATATGGTATGTAGAACACTATACTAGGCACTAGGGGGATATAAAAATGGTCCCTGCCTTCACAGAATTGATAGTGTAGAAAATGAGATAGGCTAAATGTCAGGAAGCTTTTCTTTTTCTCCAACTAAAATCTGTCTTTCAGAAACTTCCAATGCACCTAAATGATTTCCATGAATGAAACATAAACAGTTTGTCCTTCTTGAGTCACTTGAAATTAGTCTTTGATTTTGGCAAATATTAAATTTTCTATTGAGCCTAGATTTATTAGATAAAATCATGAAAATCTGTGAATTTATTGAAAGTTCAGTTTTTCATTCAATATTATGCTGACTTTTGCTAGATATGATTGTTAAGATCGTGTATTTTAAGATCAGCATGAGACAGGAATTCAGGTTAGGGGAAAATCGTCAGTCTTTATTCTCAGTGAAGAAGGATCGGAGGTGGAAGAGAATCGGCGATAGCAATGTGTGCAGCTGAGTCAAGAAGCTAGCTTGACCAGCAGCCACACAACCAGCAGCTCGGAGTCTCGAACCCAGCCCAATCTCCCCCCACTTGTCTTCCTCGCTCTCTCTCTGCCTCCACCCACCAAAATCGTCATTTCCTCTACAACACATCAGGACTTGCACGGAGAGTGGGCAGGGACCATTCTTTATCCAATCATGTATATTAATAGAGTATAGCCCAATTACTATCTAGCCTCATGTACTTGGGACCTCAGTGCATCAGCTCAAACCTCAGCCCATTACATTGCCCATTACATATGATATTTTTGGCTGCAGGCCTAGTTTTTTTGATTGTAGATATACAATATTCCAGGACCTGCCATCTTGCCTTGCTGCTACTGATAAATTCTGTACAATTCTAATTGTAGCTCCAGCATAGTTCAGTTGTTCTTGTAAAATTTTCTCTTGGATCTGGGGGTTTCAAAATTTAACAATAGTGTTTCTATGTATTTTCCTTATAGGATCTCTGGAAGATGGTAATGGGTGGATTTGTTTTTTTCTATTTCCACAAGACAATTTTCTTTGATTATTTCTTGTAATGTTGCATCAAAAACTCTTTTTTGTGGTCCCAGCTTTCAGGTAATCCAATTATTTTTATATTTTCTCTTCTTGATCTGTTTTTGAGATCTGTTGCTTTTCTTATAAGATATTTTACATGCTCTTCTTTTTCTTTCTTTATATTTTATTTTGTTATTACTTGTTCTTTATAGTTTCACTGGTTTCTCCTTGACCAATTCTAATTTTCAAAGAATTTTTTTTTCTCTAAAACAATCTCCTTTTCTATTTGGTTGACTTTTTTTCATAATCTTATTTTTCTTGGATGGTATTTTTAAAATTTTTTCCTCAATCTCTCTTATTTAATTTTTGAAGTCTTTTTTGAGTTCTAAAAATTATTTCTGGACAGGTAGCCATTTAATATTATTCTTTGGGAGTAGAAGAGACTTTTTTAGTTTACTGCCCTCCTCTGAAGATGAGCCCCAGTCTTCCCTAATCCCATAGTAATTTTCTGTGGTTAGGTTCTTTTTCCTTTGTCTGCTCATTTTTTTTAAAGTGATAATTTTTTAGGATTCTCATTCTTTTATCTAATTTAATCCTGGGTTTGGGAGAATGGTGCCCTCTGGCTTCAGTTTAACTCTTTCCTTTGATCTGTAACCCAACCAAAAGCTTTATCATCCTGCAACAGCCAGCAGTATCCCTGACTATCTGTTTCTACACTCATTGGGTATATTGTCTCCTTCTTGCCTAGGGTTGCATTTTAGCACATATTTGGGCCCTGCATTCTTAATCAACAGAGGTCTTCCTGGACTCAGACTCCTGACTCCCTAGGCTGTCAGGAGATGAAAATTCCTGTGGTTCAGTCTGTGGCTCCTTCTGAACTCAGCTAACCCCAGGGCTCTCCACTTGCTATTTTTGGTGGGCTAGCCTAGAGGTGTTTGCACTTCACAATGATTAGACTTCCATCGTGGTGTTTTTCTTCAGGCTTTCTCAGATTGTCTCAGGAGGACAGCTTTTCTGTCTCGTCTTATTTATTTTTCACTGTTCAATCTTTGCCCTCAGGAACAATTGTGTGGAAAATCTGGAGAGTTTGTAATTTTCTTACCTACTCTACAATCTTTCCAGAATCCTTCTACTGTTCATACTTTTTCAGAGGTCACTATCAGTGACTCAGCAATCACATTCATAAATTATTTCAGCACTGTGTGATATGGTTTGTCTTTGTCTTTGATTGGACTTGAACTCATTGAGGACTAAACATCTTCAGCACATCTTGATTTCAATTCTCTATTAAGCCATTTTGTTTTAACCTCTTCTATTTTGCAGATTATTTTCTTTGATGGGGTAAATATATTTAAAACAGAAATTGAGTATTCTTTCTTTCTGTTGCCCATTATTTCAATTATCCTATATAGCTGATCTTTCTCTTGCCTGCCATATAGAGTTTTTTTTATTATGACTAGAATATGAAACAAGCCAAAATTCATTTAGGGTTTTGTCATTTGTCATTAATTTTTCAGAAGAGTACCATTATTCTGTACACATAACTGAATTGCCTGTCTTGATTTCATCTTTTGTAAATGTCTCTAAACTTTGAGTTGGTAATTGGGCTTCCTCTCCAGTAACATCACCTGTAATTTGCTTATAATTATTGCTAGCCAATTTTTTTTTTCGTCTGAAGTATGAACATAAAATGGTATCCCTTCCTTAATGGTATGTCATGCTTGGATTAGTAAATATATAATCATATACTTTAAGGTTCCCCAGCTTTGTATACCTCAGTCAAGAGTTACAGTTACATACCCCTTGTTATGGCTGGATATATTGGAACTGTATACAGTCTGTATTCTGAAATGTCCATGATGTGGCAGTTTTGGATTTGGACAGTTTTTAAAATGAGTTAAAAGAAGTATGGTGGAAAAAGGGAACATCTTCAGAAAAAAAGAAAAAACAGAGAAAAGCTAGAACTTAGAGTTATATTCTTGAAGAAAAAGCTACTTACATTTTATCAATAGGTTATAGCAGCTGCAAGTTAACCTGAATCTTGGAAATAGATGAGCAGAGAACCAAAATGTGTTGCTAGGCTCTATTTTGCCATACGCATAGGCATAAGATGGCCAGGTAGGGGGCAAAGTGGAGAGAGTGCCAGGCATGAAGTTAGGAAGACTAATCTAAATTTCAAATCTGGCCTCAGATACTTACTAGCTATATGACACAGGCCAACTTACTTAACCCTGTTTTTCTCAGTTTCCTCATTTGTAAAATAATCCAGAGAAGGAAATGAAAACCCAATCTAGTATCTTTGCCAAGAAAACCCCAAATGAGGCCATGAACTGTGGTGTTTTTCTTCTTTAAAAATATAATAAGATGGTTTTCTCTCTGGGAGCAGGTTTCTTGGGGAGGTTTTCTGGAGACAGCCTTAGTTTCAGTTAAAAATATTAATCACTCCAAAATGCAGCCAGGTGTTAAAAGTTCAGATCTTTTATTGTCTCCAATATAGCCAGATTAGTTTTCTTAGAGGCTTATCTTTCTGCTTGGTTCTAAGAGCTCTTGCAGCTTTGTCCTTTGCCTCTGCTTTCTTCAGCATCCTGATGGAATGAATCTCTCTTGCCGCCAAGAGAGGGCTTCTGGCTCTCAATCTCCCAGAGTGCTGAATCTGGTTGTGCCTCTGAGAGAGTGCTTCTTCTCAACTGAACTGATGCGCCCTTCTCCAATCTAATTCAGCTGAACTCTCTCTCAGTGTTTTCAGCTCAACTCTCTGAGAGACTCTGTCTGTTTCTTATATAGGATCTCTTCTGAGAGAGAGGGATTATGGGTTTCTCCCAGAGTGCTCTCTGGCCCTGAGAGTTTCAAGGGAGGTGTGAATTCAGATATCTCATACTAACCCTGAAATCTTCCAAACATGTGAACTCCAGTGAGTACAGTTGTGAACACAAGCATTGTTTCTCAGTTTCACTTAGTACCTTGTTTCAAGTTGAGTTAACACTAGGATTCTAACAATGAAGTCACACAATTTAAAAATAACTGAACAACAATAGGCATATGAAAGGCTCAAAGTCAGCTTTTTAGAAAATATATAAGATGATGTTCACATTATGAGAGATAAACTTTAAAAAAATTAAAATTAAGTGGAGATGTGCTGAAGAAGCTCTTAGTTCCAAATGAGTTCAAGTCATCAGTCAAAGACAAAGACAAACCATATCACAAAGTGCTTACTCATGAAACAAATATAATTGTAATATACGCAAAGTACATGAAATCCATATTAAGACCACTTCTACCATAAAGCTGGTGGGTTTAAAAAGCAGATATTTGACTATCTAGATGAAAAAAAGTACCTACCATATGGGAATTCAACTTTTTTTTTTAACAAAAGAAGTTAAGTGAAACCAAATAATATTTATAGAAACAAAGTGAAATGGGTGTTTCAGCAATGATTTGCCTAATGTGGAAAAACTGGGTCACTATAACATTATCTTTGGTTCAGGAGCAGTTTAGAAATAGTGAGAATTCTTTTTTCTTTGCAGGGAATAGATCCTGAATTATCTGCATATTTGGAAATTTTCCATTTGACTTTACCTGCATCGACTATTTACTGTACCTTATTTTGCCTCCTTTGTCTTCGCCTGAGCCGCAGGAACTCCTTGTGCTGCCTTGAAACAAAATTAACAGCTGCATATTCCAATAAGGCAGCAAATACAAACAGGAGACACACTGCCATCCAGATGTCGATAGCTTTTACATAGGACACCTAAAAGGAGAGAGAAATAATAGACTTCTGAACAAAGGGGTATTCTACTTTTCCTTTTAGAATGAATACCCAACATTTTTTCCCTTTCCACTTAAGTGAGGAATGCATATATTTTACATTTCAGGTTCCAGGCAAAGTCATGAAATATATACCTTTACCTTCAGCTTCAAGCTCAAATACATTAAAAACCTAAATAGTGACATATCCTAATTTTTGCTTACGTAGTAAACTTAAAAACCTGCCTCAAAATAATCTTTCTTTCTTTGCTGAGGCAGTTGGGGTTAAGTGACTTGCCCAGGGTCACACAGCTAAGAAGTGTTAAGTGTTCGAGGTCAGATTTGACCTCAAATCCTCCTGACTTCAGAGCTGGTGCTCTAACCACTGCCCTACCTAGCTGCCAGCAAAATAATCTTTCAATACAAATTCTCTCCATCCTTCCAGCCAAAGTTCAAATACCATCTCCTTCATGAAAGATTTCTTTTATCCTCCCTCTTCAGGAATTCTCTTTCCTTCCTCAGTCTTCATGTAGCACTTTTTATGTCCTTATTTTATCAGGAATTTACCATGTTCTATTCTGTATTGTATTTATTTTAGTATATGTTATATTTCTGTACTAGCTCCTTGAAGATGAGAAGTCATGTCTTACACATCTTTTTATCTCCTTTAGCTTTTGGTGCTTTGCAGCCAGTCAACAAAGCATTTATTGAGTGCCTACTAAGTGCTAGTCACATAGTAAATCATTTAAGAAATGTGCAAAAATATATTACCTAATACAGACTTTTTCACTTGAATCAAATCAGCAACTATAACTTTATCATACTCATGAGATAGCTTGAATCATTGAAAAACTGAATAATTTTTAGCATTCATCTGGTTGACCATTAATGAGATATAGATCTTAAGCAAGCTCTCTGTTGCTAAAGCCCTTCTTCTTCTGCTTGGATATTCCATCTTAATCTAACTTAAAAGTGATTTTCAAAAATCATTAGCTTTTTGAAATTCTATTGTAACCCACAAAATTAGCATTGTCCCTGTCATTTATTGATGTACTTTTTCTTTGATTCATTGTTTATATTTATTATCTGTTTCATCAAAATGTGAGGCTAAGAATACTCAAACATATTCTTTTCTTCTTCCTGAAACATTCAGTCTTTTGTGTACATAAATGGTCCTCAAACTTTCTAATCTCATGATCCTTTTACATTCTTAAAAATTAAGTACCCTTCCCTTAACATCTTTTGTTTATATTGATTATACCTATCTCTATTTATTGTATTGGAAATTAGATACCTTAGTATTATTGGAAAAATAGTTTTGACCTCATAGATCTTCTAAAAGAGTTTCAGGCATACTCTGGGATCTCCAGATCACATTTTAGGAAGCTTGAGCTTACAAACACATTGCAGATTTCTGGTTCTTCTTTAGCTTTCTGTTTTCTCTCTACTTTTATAGTCTTGGTGAGCTCATCCACTTAATTGTCATTTCTCATAAAAATATCTGACATTTACATAGTATTTCAAGTTTTTACAAAGTACTTTAATAATCATAATAGCTGACATTTATAAGACACCTTAAATGTTAGAAAGTACTTTAATACATTATATTATTCCATCCTCACAACAATCTTGGGCAGGAGGCACGATAGTTTTTAACCTGTATACTATTGTCAGAAATATTCCATATTGTTGTGTACTTTTGTTAAGCCATTCCCTTTTTAAGAGCCTATAAAAGTATCCTCTTGCCTTTAGCATCAAATATAAACTTTTCTTCTTGAAATTTAAGAACATAATTTGGATCCACTCTCCTTAGAATGTTATTTCCCATAAGGGACTCCTCTACTTCAGTTAGGCAGATTTATTGAAGGTCTCCACGTGAAGTCATTATTCTTTACTTCTTTGCCTTTCCTCATAATGTACCCTCATATCTGGAAATTCCACCTCCCAGGTCCTCAATCTGCTCTCTTTTCATTGCTTAGTCTGACATTCTACCTTGGTTTCTCCACCATGCTCTCAGAAATTTCATCCTATTGTCAATTAATTTGCCAAGTCTCAACTTCGGATTTCTACTACCATCAATTTCCTTTCCTTCTCTTCATGTGCTACCTTAGGGAGCAAGGGGGAAAGAAATTCATGAAACCATGCCATCTGAGTCTACTACTCAACATAGCAATCATTCCAAACCTATTCATCCTTTCTCAAGCCTCTGATGACACAGCTGTCTTTTATCCTCTCATCTAAGGATCCTGCCTCATATTTCTCAGAAAAAAAAAATTAAGGTCATTAGGCAAGTGCTCACTCTTCCTTTTATTGTACAACTCAGATATATATCCTCCATTATTTCCACCTTCATCCCTCTTTCTCATGAATAAATGGTTCTTCTTGTTAAGATAAAACCATATACATACACACTTGATACTACCCTATCCTATTTTCTCCAGAAAAACTGTCACCTCTAGTATACCCATTTTTCTCCAACTTTCACTATCTCCCTAGCTTCTGACTGCTTCCGGCTATCTGCAAACACTCTATCCTAAAAAAAAAAAAAAAAAAAAAAAAAAAAACCCTTCATGTGGCTTCTCTGCAGTCATTTTTAATCTGGTCCATACAATGGGTCATGGCTGCAACAAGGAGGATAGGAATGAATATACTAATATGAAGAAGTTTGCTAAGGGTTCCATATTCAAATTGAGGGCTAAGCTTGAATAAGAGCAAAATAAACTCTTCCTGAATATCTCTCTCTTTTTGGAAAGGTTGTCAATTGCACAATTAGAACAGACTCTGCCACAGGAACATCGAGGGGATTCAGATTCATGCTTTTCAAAGATGCTGCCAGTGTCGATATGGTCAGGCTACAGTTGAGGCTTGGCAATCCCTGACTGACAAGGTCTTGGAGTTTAAAGAACACAAGCTAGGTAACAAATTGATAGACCACAAAAGGGCCAGAGTCTTAAAAGGAAAGGATCCCCCCCAAAAAAATATTTGTCAGTGGAATGAGTTCAATTATGTCTGAAGAACAAATCAAAATTATTTTGGAGTATTTGGAAAGATTTGGAAAAAGCACTAAAATAGTGCTCTTCCTAAGGACACAAAAATAAATGTAAAAAGGATTTTATTTTATTACATATACAGATGAGAATCAGCAAAAAAAATTTATTAGAAAACAGATATCATCAGATTGGTTCTGGGAAGTGTGAAATCACAATCCAAAGAGGAATACAGGTAGCAACAGCAACAGCAACGATAGAAACATGGGAGGGGTGTTGCAGCTGGTAATAGAGATGGGAGTAGGAATCATGGCTGAGGTCAGGGCCAAAACTGGAATCAAGAATTTAATAATTATTATGATTGAGGATGTGGAAATTACAATCATGCCTATCGTAGTGATAAAAAATATAGGGATAATGATGGATATGATTACACTGGGTATAATTATGCTAACTATGGATATAGAGGGAAATATGCAAACTATAGTAGTCAACAAAATATGTATAGCAAAGCATTCCAATGGGGTGATAATTACCAAAACAATTATCAGCCATATTAAAGTAGGAATGCAAAAAACAGGTGTATATGCTTACAGCAACCTATCTTATAGGATGATGACATTGAATGGAGAGTAATGTTCCATTGATCTGAGATGACTATTGTAAAAGACTTTTAATATATGTGACACAACTGTGCCCAATTGTATACAGCAGCTGATTTAGTTTTCTTGTTTTTGTTTTGTCCTTTGCCATCTGCGTTATGACAAATATGGATTTGTGTTTATAAAAATTTTATTTGTACAATTTCATGTTAAATGATCCTCAAAAATTAATTGCTTGTCATAGTATAATGTTCTTCTCTTAAATATAATGTTCTCTGGGAGCAGGTTTCTTGGGGGGTTTCTGGGAGTAGCCTTCGTTTTAGTTCGGTGTAATCACCCCAAATGCAGCCAGGGATTAAAGTCCAAATCCTTTATTGTTTCCTTCAAAATAGCCTGGTTAGCTTCCTTAGAGGCCTATTTCTCTCCTTGATTCCGAGAGCTCTTGCTGCTAGTTCTTTGTCTCTTCCAGCTTCAGCCTCTAGCTCCTTCCAAATCTAAAGTCTCTAGCCAGCACAAAGGTGGAAAATGAAATGAGTCTGACTCTGCCTCTGAGAGTGGGCTTGTGGGCTTCTGTGTTAGACTTGTGTATCTCCTCCACTGAATCCTGACTTGTGAATCTCCTGAAGTGCATCCTGGTTAAGACTTCTAGCTTCTAACTCTAGTAAGTACTAAGTACATAATCATTGTCTCTATCAATTCCAGTGACTTAACATCTTGTTTTAAGTTCTGGTCCATAATATGATAGTTTTCTGTGTCAGATATTAAATAGCTCTGTAAAAATATAATTTAAAATAACCAATTATTGAAACACAGGTTTACACACACACACACCTTGGAGTCATAGATAGGGGGAGAAATAGTGGACCTTTAAAAATAGCAAGCAGCAAACTTTGCCTTAGTTTCCTAATTCCCTTGACATAGGTCTGTGCTAGGGATGAAATTAAACAGTTGTTGGAAAGTTTTAATAGAACTTTTTTTTGTCGCAAAAGTTTTTTAGGAAAGTCATGATAGTAAATTCCATTAACTCATGTATTGTTTTGTATTCTAAGTGAGAGTTATTTTTGCATTAAAAAAAAAAAAAAACAAACCTTCATCGGGGGGCAGCTAGGATAGAGCACCAGCCTTGAAGTCAGGAGGATCTGAGTTCAAATCTGGCCTTAACACTTAACACTTCACACTTCTTAGCTGTGTGACCCTGGGCAAGTTACTTAACCCCAATTCCCTCAGCAAAAACAAAAACAAAAACAAAAAACCCTCCCAAAAACAAAAAAACAAACCTCATCTGGTATAACCATCCCCACTAGCAATTGCCTTTTATCACTGCTTTTTGTGAATAAACTACCTGAAAAAGCAATCTACAATTAGTGCCTCCACTTCCTCTTCTCTCATTCAAAATCTTCTGTAATTTGGCTTCCAGCATCATCATTCAACTGAAATTGCTCTTTCTAAAGTTACCAATCTAATGGATTTTTCTCAACTTCTCTCCAGCTTTTGACACTATTAATTACCCCCTTTTCCTGGATAATCTCTTCTCTAGGTATTCATGACATCACTCTCCTGCTTCCTGTCAGACACTTTGTTCTCAGTCTCTTTTGCTGGACCATCATCCAGGTCATGCCCATTAATTATGGATGACCCGATGGCTCCTTCCCGAGTTCCTCTTCCCTTATTGTTCTGTTTCACTTGGTGTTCTAACCAGTTCTAGGAATCTAATCATGGGTGTTTTTATCATCTTTATGAAGAAAATTCTTAGATCTATTTACTTAGCCCTAATCTCTCTCCCCACGGCATGTAGTTGGTATAGTGGATAGAGTCCCAAGCCTAAAATCAGGAAGACTCAAAATCTGATCTCAGACACTTACTAGCTGTGTGACTTTAGTCAAATCACTTAACCTTGTTTGCAATAGTTTCCTCATCTGTAAAATGAGTTAGAGAATCAAATGGCAAACCACTTTAATATTTTGCCAAGAAAATCTCAAATAGTTCCCAAAAAGTCAAATTATGATTGAAACAACTGAACAATAACAACAAAAACTTTTCTTGACCTCCAATCGTGTATTTTCAACTGCCAATTTGACATCTTGAATTGTAGACATATCAAACTTAACATTTCCTAAAGAGAATTCATTATATTATCTCCCCCCAAAAAAACTGTCTCCTTTCCTACTTTCTTATTGATATTGAGATATTATCATTCTCAGAGTCACCCAGGTTCACAGCTTTGGTGTGATACTCAACTCATACCTTGCACTTATCCCTTCTATCCTATCTGTCACCAATTCTTGTCATTTCTGTCTTCATTACATGTCTTACATCTTTCCTTCTCTCCACTTATATATCTTTCAGTACTCATGGATATGGTTGATCTTCCTGCCTCAGATTTCACCCCATTCTAATCTGTCATCCATTCAGCTTTCAAAGTTATCCTCCTAAAGTTCATCTATCTATGAAAAATTCTACTCAAAAAACTTACCTCTTAGAGCAATTCCCTTTTTGACTTTTAAATCCTTTCTTATCTAGTTCCTATATAGCTTTCCAGTCTTCCTCTACTTAATGGACACTTACTAGCTGTGGGAACCTGAGCAAATCACTTAAATCTGTTTGTCTCAGTTTTGTCTTCTGTAAAATGAGCTAGAGAAGGAAATGGCAGTTTCCTTGCAATATCTTTGCCAAGAAAACTCCAAAAGAGCTCATGAAGAGTTGGACTCAAAGGAAATGATTGAATAGTAAATCTACCCAGTGATCCAGCTACTATTCATTGGTTGCCTTTCAATGTCTGGACTTCTCTCCCTTTTTACCTTTGTCTCCTTTTATTTTTACTTTTTTTTAAGACTTGGTTCAGTTCTCACCTTCTGAAAGAGACCTTTCTGATTCACTGTTCTACTCCTCCATGTTCCTCTTCCATTTATATTGCATATCTCTTACACATACATAGTTGTTTTCCTATTGTCTCCCCAAATAGAGGACTCCCCAAATTATCTGAATGAAAATATTGAGTTTCACGTTTTTTAACTTTTAAAAAATAGCTTATTTTTCAAAATACATGCAAAGATTTTCAATATTCACCCTTGAAAAATCTTGTGTTCCATATTTTTCTTCCTCCTTCCCCCAGGAAGCAAGTCCAAAATAGGTTAAACATGTGCAATTCTTCTTTTTTTTTTTTAATTGACAGAACATATGCCTGGGTAATTTTTTTTATGTTATCCCTTGCACTCACTTCTGTTCCGACTTTTCCCTTCCCTCCCTCCACCTCCTCCCCTAGTTGGCATATATATGTCTTATACATGTTAAATATGTTATAGTATAACCTAGATACAATATATGTGTGCAGAACCAAACAGTTTTCTTTTTGTACAAGAAGAATTGGATTCAGAAGGTAAAGATCATTGGGGAAGAAAAACAGAAATCCAAATAGTGTACACTTATTTCCCAGTGTTCCTTCTCTGGGTGTAGCTGCTTCTGTCCATCATTAATCAATTGGAACAGAGTTAGATCTCATTGTTGAAGAAATCCACTTCCATCAGAATAAATCCTTATACAGTATCGTTGTTGAAGTGTATAATGATCTCCTGGTTCTTCTCATTTCACTCAGCATCAGTTCATGTAAGTCTCTCCAATCCTCTCTGTATTCATGCTGCTGGTCATTTCTTACAGAACAATAATATTCCATAACATTCATATACCACAATTTACCCAACCATTCTCCAATTGATGGGCGTCCATTCATTTTCCAGTTTCTAGCCACTACAACAAACAGGGCTGTCACAAACATTTTGGCACATAAAGTTCCCTTTCCCTTTTTTAATATTTCTTTGGGATATATGCCCAGTAGTATGTGCAATTCTTCTAAACATATTTCCAAATTTATCATGCCACACACAAAAAAAATCAAATCAAAAAGAATAAATGAGAAAAAAAACAAGTAAGCAAACAAGAACAACAACAAAAAAGGTGAAAATACTTTATTGTGATCCACGTTCATAACCCATAGTTTGATTTCTGGAGGCAGATGACTCTCCCTCACAAGTCTATTAGAAATGACCTGAATCACCTCATTGTTGAAATGACTTTTCTTTTCAACTTCATTTTCAGCATAGGACTTGACACATAGTAAGCACTTAATAAATGATTATTGACTGACTAATTGATCTTTAACAACCTTTTTTAGTTCTCTCATGTCATTTTGAACATTCAGGGTATTCTCCATATACATTCACTTATTAATTGGCTTTCATATGGCAAATTAACTGAGTTTTTACACAAAGACAGTTCTCCAGGAAACATCTATAACATCAATAATTAAAGCAAAGTCAGAGATGATCATATTTATTTTAATTACAATGCTTGATTTCCAAATATACTCAGGGGCCATAGGAATCTGAGTCACTGATTATTTTCCTGACTTTCTAAGGATTTGTCTTTCTGGCCTAAATATAATTGCTTGAAAAGTGAAAAATTCTGTCAAATTATTGGCATCAAACAATAATTTTACTTTCCCCCCCCCCCACTGAATGACAGTTAATTGATTAAATGTACTCAGTTGGGTGACTGGTTTTGGAATCCTGGAGTTAAGAGGGAAAAGAATAAGGATTTATATAGTAAATACTATGTACCAAGAACTATGCTTAGCACTTTACAAGTATCTTCTCATTTGATTCTTATAATCCTAGAAGGTAAATGCTATTGCTGTTGTTCAATCATTCAATCATGTCTAACTCTCTGTGTCCCCATTTTTAATATTTTCTTGGCAAAGATGCCAGATTAGTTTTCCATTTTCTTGCCTAGTTGATTTTACAGATGAGGAAACTATAAAAACAGGATTAAGTCACTTGTCCAGAGTCACACAGCTAGCAAATATCTGAGACCTGAAATCAGGTCTTTCTATTACAGTCCCAGCATTCTATCCATTGTACAAAGAAAGATCTAGTTAGGATAGATTCTGACAAGGCCATCTCAAAAAAGCTGTGAGCATATTTTCCTCCCTTGGAAAGTCATTGATTGGGAAGACTATTATTAATAGTTGAGGTGAAATGAAGCTTTCAGGAGCTCTATCTTGAGCAGAGTAGAACCAATAGAAGTCAAAAAACTCCTCCCATCCTTATTATTCTTTACTCAACTGGGTCCCAAGGTATTTCAGTTGGTATTCAATAATCCCAAGTAGGTATCAAGGCTATTTCTAATTTAGAATTAAAACTTACCTTAATTTGCCACAATCCAATTTAATTTTCAGCTATTTAAAAGGTTGTCAATTTTAAATTAACCTTTGTTATTTCAAGTTGTTGAAATTCACTGTTCCCTACCAAACACAGATGCCAGTGCTAAGATTCTGTCAGGTGAAACAAAACCCTGTGATAATGTTATCTGTTTATATTCTGTAGAGGACTAAGTAGATATTAGACATTTGCAGACTATCTTCTCCCTTCTTATTTCACTAGTAAAGAAACTATTTGGTTAAAGATTGACCTAGACCCCAGAGCATGTAATTGATAGAACTGGGATTTAGAATACAAGTCTTGGGTTTATATTTTATTACTTCTTTTAAGTTACTATAAAAACACCATCAATAACATGGAAAGATTGGTTTAGCTTGTTCTCAAAGACTTGTGGACCTATATACAACTGAATATATATGATTTTTTACCATATTAACTTTTAATTCTTCATTCAACAAGCATTTATTAAGAACTTAATATATATGGGGTTCTGTGTGTGGTTCTCAGGGAATACAAAAAAAACAATACTTTCCATCTTCATTAGCAAAAAATCTATAAGGATGATAAGTAATTCAGAGATACAAATAACTATGATTTGAGTTATATTGTAAAACTGATTTAAGAGAGGGGTCAGTCAACTCTTAGTCGATAAGTCTGAGGATTGTTTATCATTACTCTCCTCTCAAAAAAGTCAGGCACTGTTTACTGCACCTGTTTCCTGTAAATCATACTTTTTTTCTACTTTATTTTTATTGTTTTATTTGTATTTTCTTTTGCAACATGATTTACATAGAAATAAGTTTTGCAGGACTGCACATGTGTAATCTATACTGAGTTATTTGCCTTCTTACAGAGAGAGAGAGGCAGGAGGGAGGGAATTTGGAACTCACAAATTTTTAAATTTTGTATTAATTTTATATGTACTTGGGATCAAAAATCAATGTCAAACTAAAATAAATAAGAATAGGAAAATGCTGAGAACAAAATAATAGATATATGAACTTTTCAAACATGCAGTTGATGCTGAAAAGTAGAAAACAAACAAAGGCAAGATTATTGATCATCGCTAATTTTGTTATTTGTTTTTTTGCAAAAGTTTTATTTAATCATTGTAATTCAATTGTTACATTGAAGAGGCAAGAAAAGCTTGGAAACCATCTTCACAAAGAGTTATTAAATCTCCTTGCTAAGTATGATAGTCAAATTCAACAAATGTTTCAAATATAAATAATTCATAGAAAAGAAAACATCAAAAACCATGTGCTGGGAACTAGACTAGGTACTAGTAATACAAAGATAAAAATAAAATAGTTTTTGTCCTCCAGAGACTTATATTCTAGTAGAGAAAAAGAGAACATGAATCTAGATAGGGATATAGAATAAAATCAAATAAAAATAAGCTAGATTAGAGGGAGTGTGCTATTGGAAATTTATGGTGATGGGAAGGGAGATCAGGAAAGACTTCACCTTGTAGAAAGTGCTTGAGTTTTATCTTTTTTTAGTTGTTTTTCTCACTAATTAATGAAAATTAATTTTCTCTTACATCATTGAAAATAGAAAAAAAAAGTTCTTGTAACAAATATGCATGCTAAATAAAACAATTTCCTTCATTGTTTATATCCCCCTTCCACTTTATTCCTCCCAAAAAGTTTGTCTCATTTTGAAGGCTGAGTCCATCACCATCTCTGTCAGGAGGTAAATCCTCACTGATCCTCTAGAATCGTGGTCTGGAGATGAAAAGTTAAATGACTTGCTCGAAGTCACACAGCTAATACATGTGTGAAGTCAGATTTGAACTCAAGTATTTTTGACTCCAGACTCTACTGAGCCACCTTGATACCTCTAATATATTATCATATTTCTTCCTTATAAAAATCAGTAGGGTAAGTATTAATCTAAAATCTATAGAAAATAAAAATTTTGCTGCATCTATAGTGTTTTTTTAAGGTTTTGACTCAGTGCAACAAAACAAAGCCTAAAAGACTTTTCTTCAACACAGAACCTCTCTTGTATATTTCAGAATTGTAGGAAATTCCTTGAAGAATGAAATTATGAAAAATAGGCCAACTTCTCCCCCTTTTACTCCATATTCAATTACTCTTTCATAATTAATATCAGACGAGGAATGAAGCAGTGGATGTGCATTTTGCTAAAGATGGGTTAGTCAGATGGAAAGGAAGGCACTTTGTTTTCCTCATTTCATATGCCTACATACACATCTATGTAATGGTAGTTACCATTATAAAAAAAATGACTACTGTCATGAAATTTTTCTTCCATGACCACACAATGAGCCCTTTGTGACCAGCTATCTATAGGTAGTTATTTCTTAAATGAATATTGATGGAGAGCAGATGAGGTAAAAGAGTGTCAGCATTTTGGAATAATCATGCTAAGGAAAAAAAAATCGCCAAAGAGCATTAGGTATAGATGGTAGGGCAGCTAGGTGGTCCAATAGATAGAGAGTTGGGTCTGGAGTCAGAAAATCTCTTTTTGAGTTCAACTGTGGTCTCAGACGCATACTAATTGTGAATCTGGGCAAGACATTTAACTATTGACCTCAGTTTCCTCACCTGTAAAATGAGCTAGAGAAGAAAATGATAAACCATTTCAGTTTCTTTGCCAAGAAAACTCCAAGTAAGTCATGAAGAGTCAGACATGACTAAAAATAACTACAAAATAAATGGTGATCATTAGTGAAGAGTACTCAGTTTTGGCACCATACCATTGTTTAAAGCCACTGTGAGGTAGACTAGAAGAAGAGAGCTGGAGAATGCAGAGGATTTGTTCCTTCACTAAAATGCTGTGTGCAAAGCTACATCTATCTCCCATTTCTAGGTGATGAGTAAGGCTGCTTATTTATGCTTCACATTTATAGCTTAATGCCACAATTTGGTATGTAAAGAGGAATAAGAGTGGGAGTTGGGAGAGAATTGTAAATGGCAGTTCTTTCACCCACCTCCACATAGACAGCAATAAAAAGAGACAGGCTTTCAAGTATAGAAAAGTCTTAATGTCTTCCAAATATGTTTTTATTCTACCTATTAGTGTAGTTTCTCCATCTCTAACCCCAAGTATTACTGCCTCCTCATGTTTAATCATCTGAAAACACATTTCTGGGGTCAAGGTAGGAGAAAAAGGAAAACCCTGGCTTTTTTTCTTCCTTTAACTTGGAAACTATCCAATAAATCAAATACTTGGGGTGTGTTTTCAAGAAATTTATTGTATATAGGACTTTAAGACCTTAATTGTCCATTTCATCATTTCTAGGAACAGATGAAGATAAAAAAGACTCCTCCTACCTTTTTCATTTGTAGGGAAAGGGGCAAGGAACTCATATTCCTGTATTTGCAAAAGGCTAACTCTCCTAAGACATTTCAGGAGGGGAGCCAGGCAGAGGGAGGAAATTCATTCCAATTTTCTACTCATTGGAATTATTCTTATGCTTTCTGGGGTGAGGTGTAAAGGATGGGGGCTAATAATGTTCTTTACTCTCCAATTCCAGATTCTCTTTACTCTAGACTACACAAAGACTATGGGTTAAAGTTGGTAGTTAGTGAACTTGATGAGCCACAAAAACTGGCTATATATTAAACATTAGTGAACTTCTGAAATAGGAAGGAAGGAAAACTTAAATGGAATGAAAATAATTCCTTTTACATGGATTCTGTGTTTCTATTTTATCATATTTAACTCATAGAGCTATGGTAAATGGCAAATGAGGTAATACGAGATATGAGTGAAGGGAAAGAGGGAAAAATTTGGAATTCAAAATCTTAAAAGAAATGAATGTTGAAAATTAACTTTACATGTAATTGGAAAAATAAAATATTTTATAAATTTGGCAATTAGATGACTATTTCTGACTTTAGAGAGTGATAGCTAATAATAATAGCTAACATTGCTTACTATTTGCCGGGCACTGTGCTAAGACCTTACAAATGTTATCTCATTTAATCCTCACAACAATCTTCTAGATGCTATTATTATTATCATTCAAGGTAATTGAGGAAAGAAGCAATTAAGTGATTTGTCCAGTGTCACATAGCTAGTAAGTACCTAGGACTAGAAATAATCTCAGGTCATCCTGAGTCCAGGCCCAGAAGTATATATAATGCATCACCTAACTTCCTAGGGTAAGCTGTAAGGCTAGATAGTTAAGACTAGAATAAAAGGAAAGGAGAGGAATTTTCAAGGAATTTGAGGAAGTGATAGTTAGCAGGGATGATGGAGTTCAGAACTAAGGCTTTTTAATGAAGGGTTTAGATTTTATAAGTGTTTATAGGAACCAGGGGGGGGGGAATAAATAAGTGATTGAAAATGAGAGAGAGAAGAGAGAGAAAAAATGGAGGAAGGGAGTGAGGAAGAGAGGAAAAGAGAAAGAGGTAGTGAGGGAGAGAGAGAGAAAGAGACAGAGATACAGAGACATACATACAGTGACAGAGACAGAGAAAGGGGGAGAGAGAGAGAAAGAGAGAGAGAGAGAAAGAAGAGAAGAGAAGAGAAGAGTAGAGGAGAGGAGAGGAGAGGAGAGGAAAGGAGAGAAGAAGAGAGGAGAAGAGAGGAGGAGGAGGAGGAGGAGAGAGAGAGAGAGAGAGAGAGAGCGAGAGAGAGAGAGAGAGAGAGAGAGAAGAAAGAGACACAGAAACAGAGACAGAGACAGAGAGAGGGAGCAACCATTAGTCAGACATAAGGTATAAATGTAGCCAAGTATCTGATCTGCAACTTAGTCATAGAAAATTGGCTCCAGGTACTGTTACCTGGACACAGGTTAAGTGGCACAATATGATTTGTAAAGTGATCACAATATTAAGGGACAATCCTTTCATCTTCAGATGTGGAAACTGAGGTTTAGAGAATTGAGGTAATTTTCCCAAAGCCACATAATTGCTGGATTTGAACCATTGATAAAATGAGAGAAGGGTTTTGGATTTTAAGATTATTTCATCTTCTAAAATTATGTATCTCTGTTAGTCCAGGTACCTTCAGCACCTTCTAAAACATTTCCTAGGCTGCAGTTTCTGTGGAAATCCCCATCCAGTGAACCATGAGAAAGAATTCTAATTCACTGAACCAAGTAACCAATTCCTAAAATTAGATCAAGGAGGCCTGAAGCTAAAAAACTTTCTTTCTTTGTCTTTGGTTGGAGATAAGGTAAAAGAATCCTCTTGTGAAACTGCACAATTACCATTTGATTTTATTTCCAAATAATCTAGGCTTTACGTCAGGCCCAATCTATCTAGCACTAAGTGGAGTGGAGGATTGGCAATTATCCAGTGAATTTGTGCAATATGAGATTGCCAATATGGATGATAGAGTATTAAAATAAATCAAGTCAAGAACTAAATTATCTGGGTCCAGAACACAATTTCAGCACATAACATCATTCTCTATTTTACTTTTTACTATGCACAGCTGACCTTAACTTAAGTAGCCAGAATTTTGTAACCACTACATAGAAAAACGATATTTCTAACTTATTGCCAAACACAAAACAAATCTCAGTTTGAAATATACTAGTTCATTTAACATAAATGGAAGACTAAATCTAGTAATAATAACTCACTTACAGTGGTACTAAAAGGTTTATATAGCACTTTCCTCATCTTACTAACTAAAATATCACCTAAATATTATGACACTTTTTCATGAGCATATGAAGATTAGTTTAGAGAGTGATTTTTGATTCCTTGAACACAAACCATGCTTCCCCACTTCTGCCTTTGCTCATGTTGTTCCTTTGTTCCTTAGACTTCAGATACCATTCCCTCATTTCTCTTATTTTCCTGATTTTGACTCAGTTGCAATCTTCTCCAAAAAGTCTTTCCTGATTCTTCTCTATTGAGATTTTTCCCTTATGGGACTTCATAGAATTAAGATACTTAAATTCTAATTTATATTATATTTCTTTGTGTCATGCACTCCCCTATTAATTGTAAATTCTTGAGGACAAACAATTATTGTTTATCTTTCTATCTTTTCCCTAATGCAGCACAACATATTAGCATTATTATAAGTGATTTTTGAAAATCTGAATGAGACTAAACTTTTCAAGAATTTGGAAAGTGTCTTCTTGATACTCTGATACTCAGTCCATAGATTGCAACTCAAATCATATATAATTACTTTTCATCCTGTATAAACTCTTATTTACAACTTTTTGTTTTTTATTTACAACAATTTTTCCACAGTGGATCCACCAAAAGTATAGATTTCTTGATGCTTACATTGTTGTTCAGTTGTTTTCAGTCATATCTGACTCTGTGACCCATTTGGGGTTTTCTCGGCAAAGATACTGGAGTGGATTTGTCATTTCCCTTCTCCAATTCATTGAACAGCTGATGAAGCTGAGGCAAGCAGGGTTTAAATGTCTTTGTTATTTATTTAGCTAGTAAGTGTCTGGGGTAAGATTTGAAATTGTTTTCCTAACTCCAGACCTGACACTCCCTCCACTGTGCCACCTAACTGCCTCTCTTGATGCTATAGTATTTTACAAATGGAATACTGGTTTGTCATTCTTCCTCATTCATTTAAGTAGACCTTGTTTAAAAAAAAAACTTTTTAATTTCAAGGTTTTGTATTTATTAAGAATAATTAAACCACATTTCTTTAAAATATTTTAGAATTCAATGTGACTATTGCCCAAATTAGCAAACTTTCACTAAAATTTGACCAATATAAAAGAGTCAATCTAGATTGTTTAGGGGCTTTCCCTTCTCCTCTCCCCTCCATAACGGAGAATCATTCCTAAATTATTCAGGTAATCACATATATTCGCCATATCTCTTTGTGTGTACAGTCTTAGGGGCATAAGCTAAGTGAGATCTTCAATTACTTCCCACTGATTTCATCTGTTTCTATTTTGTAATTAGAGCAGATGCTTAAAAAAATAAAGATGAATATAGCATTAGTTTATTGTTATACTCAGGTCACCATCTTTATTAAATCAAAGCTCGGGAATTAATCATGAATGGCTTTTCCTTGGACAAAGTAATTTAAGGGGTATTGGCTAACTTCTGTCTCCTGAAATCAATGTTCTTATTACTGAGGAACTAATTTTTCAGCCATAAAACTTCTTTTAAAATTAAAATAAATATTTTAAAATTAAAAATTAAAAATTTAGGTTGAAATTTCTCATGCTTACTTTCACTCTCAAGGCTGATTGTTTCAGAAATCTGGGCAAAATTGTCTTGGTGGTGGTTTAGATAAATGGAGCATAAACAGTATTTTCCTCCAGCTAGGCAACTTTTTTCCAGCTGCCTTATTCATGCTTTGATAATTCATAATTGGATTTGTTTTTGCTTCAAACTTTTTGGAAACTCTAATATTATGACTCAATTCTGTGATGTTTGAAGACATCTATGAAGCCAGAAAAACCTCAAAACTCAGTGTTTCTGTTTTTTAGAAAAATGAGGAAAGAAAGAAAGAAAAAGAAAATGCAAATCTCCCTCATCTCATGGAATCAACCCAGGAAAAATTTATAAACATATTCCATTCCACATGGAGAAAAAAAGTCACTAATCATCAGGTTTGATAATTTATTTCCCAAGGTCAGAGTTCAAGTCGTCAAATCAACAAGCATTTGTTGAGCTTTTACTGCTTAGTAAGCACTGTGCTAAGTTCTGGGAAAATAAAAATAATCAGAGAAAAAGACATTCTGTCTTTAAGGACGTTCTAATGAAGTAAGATAATATAAAAAGGAAATTGAAAAAAAGGGAAAGATGAGAGTCAGAAGTAAATAGGGTCTGAAGAATTGAACTGTTCTCTTTATATATTTTTGTAGTTGTAGTGACCCCTGTTTTTCTTTAAGGAGGCAGGGAAGTCATATACAGGATTTGGTTGATATTGGTTTAATCTCTTTGCCCCTTGAGGTAGAAAAAGACTCAGTGTATATAGTAAATTGGTTCTGAGGAAGTTTTAGTAAAGATCCTATTGCCTGGTGTGGATGCCTTTCTGACTTAATGTTATTAGGGGTAGGAGAGAGAAGCATATATTTGAATGAGTGTTGTTTTTAGCTTTAGAAATTATATCCTTTTAATATTTTTATTAGTATAATGGGAGTGACTAAATGACATAGTAGATAGAGCATTGGGCTTGGAACAGGAAAACTCATCTGAGTTCACATTTGGTCTCAAACACTTATTAGCTGTGTGACCATTGGCAATCATTTAACCCTGTCTGCTTCAATTTTTCATCTATAAAATGAGTTGGAGAAGAAAATAGCAAACCACTTCAATATCTTTGCCAAAAAAGTCCAAAATAGGGCCATAAAGAGTTCGACATGAATGAAAGGATTGAAAAACAACAATTAATAAAACACCTTTTTATTGAATTTTATGATCTATGTTTATCAGTCTGAATATGATATCTATTCAGTCTGAATCATTGACTGACTTTGAGATAGACCTGGCTTAGCATACTGGTGATAGATACCATGTAGGGTAAATGTAGCATTCTTTCCATTCCATCAGTCTATCTCTGCCCTATATTATACTACCTCCTTTCTCATATCTAATATATAACCTTAATTTTTCCTATGAGCATCAATCTTGCGTTACCAATGGTTCATTATATATACCTCTTTTTAAATATTTTTTCTTTGTTTATTGTGAATTTAGCGATGAGTAACAAAAACATCTTAATATATTTAAAAAAACAATAAAAAAGGTACAGACAGAATGTACCAAAAGTCTTAATGCAATTTTAGATTATAAAGCTTTTAGAGACTAAATTTGAGCATCCTGTATAGAAAACTGAATTCTTATGCATAGATTATTTTTTTGAGAAATATCTTTATTTCCATATCTATCTCTGTCTCCACATTTACCTCTAACTAGCCACCTATCCATCTACCTATCTACTTATCTATCTATTTATCTATATATCTATCTTACTGATATCTCTCAAGATGTATTAATATGGAGATAGAAATATTCAGATATTTATTATGAATATTGATATCTATAGATATATAGATATAAATGTCTCTTAGTAGATATAAATATGGATATAGAGGTTACTATATATCTATATGTCATATCTATTATAATTACTGATTTTTTCTATATATCTAGATATCTCTTGAAAGAATAATATGAAGATGGAATTATTTAGATAACTATTATAACTACTAGTATCTATAAATATCTATTGAGAGACATATAGATATTTCTTATTAGATATAAATATGGAGATATAGAGTGTTGTGTGTGTATATGAAATTTAGCAATGTAGTAACAAAGCTGCTCCATTCCTATTTCATTCTTTATTTGTATTCTATGCATTTAATATGGGTGTATGTGAATACTCACACACATTATTGATACTCATTTTGCAAAGGTCCACTCTTTCACTATTTATGAACTTAACCCTGCTCCCAACAAATAGAAGCCCTTTTTTTGTCACAAATATATATTCTGAAAATGCTGATCACATCTGAGAATACATATATTATTTTTCATTTCTCTGATAAAAGACTGGCTGAATCTTTGTTCATTCTTTTTGGAAGCTGCTAATGATCACTTCTTAGCTCAGCATTTTAAGCTTTTTCAAATTCTTTTCTTTCTTTTTTTTTTTTTTTTGGTCATCCCACAAATTATTTTCTAGTTATACTCACTTTTATTTATATTCATTTGTATAAGTCTTCCCATGTTTCTCTAAATCTAACATCTTTATCTTTTTTTCATGGATATCATTCCTTGTATATTTCCAGCGGAAATCTTAACAGAATTCATTTTCTTTGGCCCAAATTCCTCTCTCATTTCTAACATTTATTTTTCCCACAAAGGTACCACTCTTCTTGCTCAGAATTCTCCTTTTTTTTCTCTCCCTGACTCCTCATAAACAATTAGTTGCTAAATCTTGCGCACTCTACCTCCACATCATCTCTCTTATTCATCTCCTCTCTATTCACACAGCTACCATACTATTTCAGGAATTCGCTACAGCCTCTTAACTTATCTCTTTTTCTCCAATCTCTCCTGCCCTATTTCATCCTCTTCACCAGTAGTTCTCTCTTTTTTTTTAATTTCAGAACTCCCTTTATACTCTTAAAAATCACTTAAGATTTTTTCTCAAGAACTTTTGTTTGTATGTTATGTATATTAGTATTGAGCACATTAGAAATTAAAATAGTATTACTGTAAAATAGTTTTGACCTTACAAGATCCCCTGAAAAAGCTTTGGGGAGCTCTAGGGTTCTCAAGATCACAATTTGAGAGCCATTGCTCTATGCAATTGCCAAATTAACAATCTTAGAGGATATAGATCACCCCCATGCTCTAAATTGGTTTCTTATTATTTCAAAGCTAAAATTTAAATTTCTCTTGCATTAATGAATATACATTCTCTGGCATATAATGAGCATTAAAGCTCATTATAATTTGACTCCAGTCTAATATTTAGACTTGCTGCACATTATATTCGTTTGCAAATGCTACATTGCAGTCAAATTGGTCTGTTATTCCCTGCATATAGCATTGAATCTCTCATTTCTATGTTTCCTCTGCCTCCCAAGGTATCCCTCCTTTTCAGAATATATCTCCTTATCATGCCTGTCTCATTGCATGTCAAATTTCCTTAAGGTTTATCTGAAATGCTACCTCATATACAAGTTCCACTATTACTATTAGGCTCTCTTCTCATCTCCCTCTATATATGATGCTAACATGAGCTTCCTTGGGTTCAATTATCATCTCTAAGCTAATTAATGAGTCTCAAATTTACTTATCTAACCCTAGATTGTCTTGTATCTCCTACAATCCAAGGAACATCTTGAAACTAAGATCATATAAATATCTTAAATCCAACATGTCCCAAACTCAATTTATCTCTCCCCCAAATTTTCCTCTTTCCAAATTCCCCTATTACTACTGAGGGTATCAGCATCCTTCCAATCTCTCAGTCTCATGGTGTTATTCTAGACTCCTGGTATCTCTCATGCGCCATATTCTATTTGTCATCAAGCTTTATTGATTTCATCTCCACTACATCTCAAATAGTTTCCCTTCTCTCCTCTGATAATGCAGACCTCCATCTCATGATTGAGCTGTTGCAATAATCTGTTGATTGGTCTACCTGCCATAAATGTCTTGCTCACTCCAGTCCATCTTCCTTCATCTGCCAAAATGATTGCATATCCTCATATTCAAAAAATTCCAGTGCTTCCCTATTATCTCTAGTATGAAATTTAAAATTCTTGATGTTCAAAGCCCTTCCTAATGTAGTTCCCTCTAATTTTATAGTTTTTGTATGTCTCATTCCTGCTCCATCTCTCACTACATACCCTTTGATCTAGTGACACTGGTATCCTGGCTGCTCTTCCATCTCGACTTCCATTCTTGATTCTTGACTTGTATGTCCCCAAAGTGGGAATTCTCTCTATCCTAGCTTCCCTAGCTTTCTTCAAATCTCAGCTAAAATTCTATCTCTTACAGGAAGTCTTTTCAGAATTTTTTTTTAAATTTTAGTGTCTTTCCTCTGTTGTTTATGTTCTATTTATTCTGCATATAGCTTGTGTGTTCCTAATTGTTTACCTGTGGTCTCACCCATCTATTGTAAGCTCTATAAAGCCAGGCATTGTCTTTTGCTTTTCTTTGTATCCCTAGTACCTAGCTCAAATGCCTGACAAATGATAAGTGTTTATTGACTAATGATTTCCTCCCTCCTCCCCATCTGTCTTTGTCTGAAAATTACTTTATTTTTTAAATTAATTTTGTATTTGCTTATCGATATTCATGTTTTTCCTTCTCTTCCTACCCTTTTCCCTGCAGTCCCTCCCATATCCAATATAACTTTTGATGAGGTCTAGATATGGGGTACCTAAATGAAATTAGGGTTTAATTGAGGTCCAGTGGTAGATTTGGGGTACAGGGAGTCAAATAGAGCTCCCCTGCAACCCTTTTGGATTAGGCACAAGGATACGGAGTTAAATGAGGTCAAGTAACAGCACAAGAGTCCCCTGTAAAGGAATTTACAGTTCCGAAAAGCTGGATTGATAAAAGAGGTTTATTATGGGATTTGGAAGTAAGGCTAATGTATAGTTAAGGAAGTAGGTGAAGGTAGAGATAAAAGGACACCAGAAACAGGATTTCAGCAGACAGAGATCCCTGGCATGCCCGGTGTAAGACTAGCATGTTTGGAACTTCTGCAAAGAGAGGATTCAGCTAGACTCTTTTATAATGAGAGATTCAGCTTGAGGGGCCCGTAGGTGGAGTCCCAAGTTGGCTCTTCAATGGGTTTCAGTGAGGGCTTGAGTTTACTTGGTGGGGGTTGGGAAACCTGAGCAGATCATTAGAATAGGGGTGTCCCTAATTGGCTCAGATCCAGGTGAGGGCTGGGACAAGCCTGGATCTTCTATGGGAACTGAAAGGGGGTGCTTTTGACCAGGATTTGTGAATCAAAGGTCCTAGCTTCCTGGATTGATAATGCATCAGCTAGGAGGGGTTGGGAATCAGAAAGAAAGGAATAAATCAATTCTTAAAGGGACCACACACACATCACTTTCTCAGGGACAAAACTTGTTTTGATTTTTTTTTTCTATCCTCTACAAAATGTCTGGCATATGGGACATGGTTAATAAATGCTTGCTGAATGAAGCTCTCCTTCTAAGTAAGTTATTATTTGGTTTTATCCTTCTCTTCACATGTGCCAGAATAGGATTCTGTCATATATTAGAAAGTTTCTCTCACTTGTGTGCAAAGATATATTGAAATATATTCTAGTTAGCCACTTTTAAGATCTGAGTATCAGAAGAATTAAGGCAAGATCTCAGGAATCATGAGTAGATTTAAAAAGTGGATATAAAAATTGGAGGTGAGAAAAGAAGAACAAGAAAATAAGATGGTGAGAGAGCAGAAAAAGGAAGGAAAAAAAAGGAGAGAGATGGAGAATTTGTGGTGGGAGTGATTTAGTACCAACTGAATTGCTCAATCACCACAGACAACCTAAGTTTCTTATCACTTTTTCTCTAGGCTGTTTATCCTAATAGCTTCTTCATTCTAAGGGGGCAATATAGTTCAGAAGTCATTGCTATGTTTTCTCTCCTACTTTGGAAAGAAGCTATTCACTTGTCATTTATTCAACTAGCTAATGTGATTAAAAATGAAAAGAAAGAAAAATGAAAAAAAAAAAAACACTCTAGTGTCAATCCAGTCATGAAAAGCCTTCCAAAAACATGTGCAGCTAAGCACCTAAACCCTGAATCTTTTATCTAAATTACAATTTGGGCTGGTAGAGCTCATAAGGATGGAGTTATCTGCTGTATGCTGTCAGTCATAAATGAACTAAGCACATTCATCATTCAATAATTTGAATAGCAGTGTACATATTTCCTAAGTCATTTGTAAGGGTAGGGGATAGGTAATCACAAATTAATATGGAAAAATACTAATTGAGTTTTCTGAAATCCCTTACTAAGATCAGATTTGTCCTGAGAAAATGAAATTGTCCTAAATAATTTTGATAATATTCTTTTTTAGTTTTATAGTTTTTAAAGAGATAATTAGGTCTTACAAAGAAGAATTCATTCTATTTTGTCTTACTATATTAAAAAAGGGCAATATTATTTAATAGAAGATTTGTTAGCAGAACCAGAATTTCCCCACCCTGTTTCCTATATGTCACTCATAATATTTCATAATAAATTCTTGTATAGGAATAAATTTCAAGCTTACTGATCTTCCAGTTCTATAAAATTGACCACTCTGCCCCTTAGCTCAAATGTAATTTGACCCAAAAAAGATGACTTTGTGTTCAGTTTTGTAGAACTATTATTTGTATTGAGTTCTTAGCTCTAACAAGACATAGAATTACGATCATATACAGACTGACTGTGTTAAGCATCAGTAATAAAAGAATAGAAATTCTCAATACAACCTAACTTGATATTCTCTTCTGTTTATACTCTGATTTTGGCTGATAGTGAAAAGCCTTTTCAAATATTTCAATTATTTAAAATAAATACATGTTCTCTTCAGATAGTCATCTTTTCTTTGGCACAATTAATTTCTAAATAATTAAGTTTAATCAATGTTTTCTTTATACTATATGCCTTTCTTAATATTACTTCTCTCTCCCCATGCATATGAACTCACAGAGACAAAATTAGGATGAGACATTCAGGGTTTTGGCCCAAAGCACTGAAATTCAATACTTCTGTTCTGTCAGTAATTACAAACAATTGAACTCAGCATCTAGTTAAAAAGATTTATTAAAAAAGGAAGCTATCAAATGGTATCTACATATCACCCAGATGACCTCTGTCTTACTATAAGTTTATAAGGACTGTGGAAATTCTTTGGTCCTGGGATCATTTTCAGTTTTTCCTCAGTGAATCCTAAGTCACCACCATCTTCCTCTTCTCAGCTAATATCTCCTCCCCGACTATATCTTACACAGTTTATCTAAGAGTATTGTTGCCAGTCAACCTTTTGTTACTTACAATTTACTGGGGCAATGATTTTTAAAGTGTGGCTAGAAGTCCCCACGACCAGGGGTTCCATAGGGTCAAAACTATTTTCATAATAATATTAAACTAGTTTAATTTCTAATCTGGTAAATAGTAATAAGCATAACTCACATAAACAAAAGCTCTTGTAGAGGGATCTCATTAATTTTAAGAACATAAAGATGTCCTGACACCAAAAAGTATGAGAGCTCAGTCTGTACAGAGTTGACACTGCATATATAAAGAAATATATTTTATATACACAGATACATGGATACAAAATGTATGTGTGTCACAAATATAATACAGACATGTATTTGAATAGATCTATATCTATGTGTATCACCTATCTATCTATCTGTATATCATCTATATCCATGTATTTGTGATCTAGCTATATTACAAAGTTATTTTAAGATGCCCTAGGTCTTTTTGTGAAACTTGCCCCAGGTTCTTTGGCATAGTTTATCTGCCCCCAGTTGCCACAGTTGAAATGCAAAACTGATTTAGTTCCATTCAAACTCTGCTTCTCCAATCAACTAGCTTGGAACTGCTCTGAGAAATCTGATCTTTTCAGCAAAATTATTTCCCATAATAGAGAGTAATGCCCTTACCTTACTAATCAGAAGAATAATCAGATTGTCAGTTTATTCATCCCCTTCACATAATAGAGAGGGCAGTAGGGAGATCACTAAAGAAGTAGTCAAAGCCTTTGGCCATGGGTCAGATAGATCCTCTTTCCAAGAGAAGCCCTTAATAAGCAGGACTTCCATTCAATTAAGCATCCTTGGAATGTGAGACTCAGATTCCTTTTCAGAGAAAGGAAATAAGCCTTTCCTTCTCAATGTAACCTGACCAAATCATAGCAGTAGCAGGTGTCAGTGGGGTCAGTTGTTGTGGTTTTCTCTTCATACTCCTTTATGGATTAAAAATCACATTTTCCCCCCTGAGGCAATTGGGGTTAAGTACTTGCCCAGGATCACACAACTAGGAAGTATTAAGTGTCTGGAGTCACATTTGAACTCAGGTCCTCCTAACTTCAGGACTGATGCTCTATCAACTGTACCACTAGCTGCCCCATAACCATAACTTCTTGTCACTGTTTTACCAGCTGAGCCAGATAACACATGAAGGGAGGGAAGACATATCAGGGATGTTTTTAAGAAATTAAAAACCCCAAGAGGCATTGTTCACATGCTGGTCTTTACTTCAACTTCAAGAAAGAACTTAATTATATATATATATATATATATATATATATATATATATATATCCCCAGTGAAAACAAAGAACTCATTCAGCCCAACCTAAAGAAATCAGACCACTGAACTAGAAAAAATGAGTTCAGGAGAAAAATAGCAATAAAACAATGTCAAGCTGAGTAGACTCATTCCTTGCTGTGAGCTTGACTCACACAACCTCACATGAAAGTTAGATGCAAACTCCTGAGACAAGTGCCTCTTGGCAACACCACGGGTCACTGTTCCTTTCTCCTGATCCTGGATTATACCAGCAATTTACAAAGTTTCTTTCAGCACATCATAAATCAGAATGGTATGGACAAAAATAGGAGGTTGTATGGATGGATATTTTCATGATACAAGAAACACATTTTCATTTTACAAGAGATTAATCCATTGGAGACAAGAATTCCTTTATCAGTAAATTACCTGATTTTTTTTTTTTTTTTTTTTTGGTAGGGTGGAGCTAAGAATAACTTTGTAAATGCTAGCCTAATATGTGACTGTTTTTTGGAGTTCAGAAGTCAGACTAATGGTGGTATTACTTTGGCTTTTGGTTAGTGGATGCCCATCCTTCAACTTATACTTCCTATCTCAGTTCATGTAGACACAGAATGTAGTTGCAAGTGATGTGTGTGAGCACCTTTCTCTGACAGAATAAAAGGAAGAAGCTTCCACAGACAAGGAAAACTTGTTTTTATTGGGATTTAAATGGTCAAATCCTAGGGAGAGTTAGATTAACAACAAAGTTTGGCCTTGGAGTGCTTTGAAGAGAAGATCCAGACTGAGAAGGGATTTTTTTTCTCCTCTTTCCCTCTTCTGCCTAAGCCATGTTGATGTGGGAAAGATTCCTATCTTTGATTCCCAAACCCCTCTAGTTAATGTAATTACCCTTTGACATACAAATCCTGGTGCCTTTGAATTCCAATAGAAGATCTGGACCTGTCCCAGCCCCACCCAGATCTGAGCCAACTTTGGGGCTACACCCAAAAGCCCCTGGAGCTAAGACTCCTATTATAAAAGGGCCACGCTGGGAACCTCTCTTTGCAGAGATTCCAAACATGCTAGCCATGTGAGGACCCTCTGTCTGGTGCCCTCCTTATCTCTACCTTCACCTATCTCCTTACTTCCAAACCCAATAATAAACCTCTTTTATCAATCTACTCTTGCGCCAAAAAAATGCTTTTTTTGGGGACTAGCACCACTACTAGATCTCATTTACTGCCGTATCCTTGCGCTGAATCCAAGGGGTTGCAGGGGAACTCTGTTTGACTCCCTGTACCCCAAACCTGCCACTAGACCTCAACTTAACCCTAATTTCATTTAGGTACCCCAAATCTAGACCTCAACAATGTCATCTTGCAATGACTTGCCTGTTTGTCATTTTGAAAGAATTTTAAATATAACTGAAGGAGTAGAGATTATACCATCATTTAAGGTAGGACTAAACTTTCAGGAATGGGTTCTCTGGCAGCAGAGTTAAGTTGAATTAAAGAGAACAGATCCTAGGAGTTCAAGTGCACAATCTACATAGCAGATACTGTACCCTAGGAGTGCATTGGAAGTACTCTATGAAGGAGAAAAGGACTTTGAGGCCTTTCAGTAGCAAGAATTTTCTTTTCTACATGTATATTCTCTATATGTCTACATTATTATTATACTTTAAGGTTGAGTCTAATCTCCCCATGAAGCTGTAGATTTTTATGAGTTAGTATATTCCACGTTTATTGAGGAGAATATTTACTTGTCTTAACAAATGCTTTTTGCAAGCAATAATTCTGTTAATGAGGTGCACACTAGTAGGGGCCCATGAACTACAGTGGTACTGCAAGATGCCTCTTTCTTTTTGATATTTTTATTCTTTGGAACCTTGAGGTAGCAGTTGCCCTTTGAGGATCTAATATACCAGTCCAAATGCAAGTTGTGAGAGTAAGAAGAAAAGGACAATACTTCTTTATTACCACAAAGAAAAGAGAGAATGATTCAATGGGAAAAATACTAGTTTTGTTATTAGGACAGCTACTAACTACTTTTGTGATCCTAGAGAAATTTTTAATCTTTCCAAGCTTCATTTTCTACATATAAAAAATAAGATTGCTAAATGCAACAGTTCCTTTAAATTTGTAAATTTATGATCCTATGACCTTGTCCAACACAGCCCATGTTTCCCATTGCTCTGAAATGGAACAAACCTGAGAATTCCAATCATATGTGGAACTTCAGAAAAGACACAAAAGAAATAGGAGGCAAATCATTCCCTGCTCTTGAAATGCTTACAATAATTCATTATTCAATCACACAGAAATACATATAAAACAGATTCATGAAAATTTCTTTTCCACAGCACAGGATTGTACCTTATGCTTTATTATTATTATTTTTTGGCTTTACTCATAGTACCTTTTAAACATATTTTGGGCACTCAAAATATGTTAAATTAAATTTGATTGAATAACACTATTCCTTATAGAACCCCTATTGAAATCATAAACTACCTCATCTCATAATAAATCTCCCAGGATTCTCAGAGTTTGCTTGGGGAGCATAAGGTCTAGCAAGTCAGATCAGAAAGAATAAACCCTGGTAATAGCTTGGCAATACACTGACAGTGATTATTACCCAAAAAGTCTTAGTCTGGGCTTTTTATTTTTTTTTAATTTAGTTTAGTTTAGTTTAGTAAGTTCATCACTAGAGGGATGGCTGCTACTTTATGGAATTCAAAACCAATCAACAAACCAACCCATAACTCATAAAACCATCTGCTAAAGTATAAGGTAGCTTTAATATGCATGAGAGAAATATTAGCTTCACAGATACATGAAATTTTGAAATATTTATCTTAGAATTCAGACTAAGTCTCGAACCCCAAAAGGAATTAGCTGTTGTGGCAGGTGAAAGATAAAATGAATGAGAAAATAAAGGTTTGAGCTTCCAAGCATATCAATTTGTTAAGCAATACATGCCAATTGCATAACAAATTGGGAAGATCCAGGCCTTCCTCAATTTGGCACTATACCCTGACTTTAGGAGAAGATAGATTTTTATTCATTAAAAACAATTAATGAAATGGAACCAATTAATTAAAAGAGAAAGATAACTAAGTTACAAAATTTGGTAATCTGATTTTTTATTGGAGAAAAGATTATGGATTTCCAAGTTGGGAGGCAGAGAGCAAGCAGGTGCAATTGCTGAAATCAGCAAAAGAGGTGTCTCATTTCCCCCATGTGTCTGCATTTAATCAATAACACAAGGAAATAATAACTGAGTGACCAAAATGAGGCCTATTTTCAGATAAGACGTATGGATTACTTGAGATGTATAATTATGAGAAAACTCCTTGCATCGATATTAAGATTTCACTGTATTTCTAGGTCAGCATAACCTAGATCCTTAACTAAAAGTCTCTAAGCAGCAGGCAGAGATTAATCCATCTTTCCCCTATATAAGGCTAAGCACACACAATGCAAAAAAGTTTTTATTGGCATAGAGAATCTTTTCATAAAAAAAGTCCCACTATCTGTGAACACTGGAATTTTCTGTTCAATGTACAACTGTAGAGAGATGCTTGAGACACTAAGAGATCAAATGTCTTTTAAGTGGCCCTGGAAGATCTTGAACTAGTTTTTCCCTACTCTGAGGCTAGCTTTCACTTCAGTATGATGTGTAACTTTTTATAATATCTATGCGAAGAATATTTATTCTCTTCCCTTCCCTCCCCTTCCCCTTCCCTTCTGCTTCTCCTTCCCTTCCCCTTACTTTCCTCTTCCATTCCCCTTCCCTTCCCCTTCCCTTACTTTCCTCTTCTCTTCCCCTTTCCTTTCTTTGCTCTTCCCTTCTCCTTTCCTTCTTCCTTTCCTCTTCCTTTGCTCTTCCTTTTCCTTCCCCTTTCCTTCTCCTTCCTTTTCTTTCCCCTTCCCTCCCCCTTCCTTTCCCCTTCCTTTCTGTTCCCCTTCCCTTCCCTTTCCCTTCCATTTCCTTTTCTTTCCCTTCTCTTCCCCTTCTCTTTAGGAAGGGCTATGTAACTGTTAACTTCTATTATTAATTATACATTTTAATAAAAACTATTATTTTTCTCTCAGAGGCACTAAGGAACCATTGGAAATTTTAGTGGTCAAGTTTAGATCTGTATCTTAGTTGTATCAGTTTGACCACTGTGTGAATAAATTGGAAATCAGAGAGACTTGGAAACAGGGAGACCACTTAGGATCCAAGTGAAATAGTTTAGGAAAGGCTGATGAAGATCTGAAAGTTAAATGATGAATTCTGTTCTATCTGTAAATCTCGAATTTGGTGATTTTGCTTCAATATGTCCATATAGCCCATGTCTCCTATTAACATCCTTTCATTTTCAAATCTTTCATAACTTTCAAATTGAGGCTGTGTAAATGGAGGAAGAAGAGACAATTCTTGGCAATTGAATGGATGGGAATTTTCAGGGAAAGAGAAAATCAAGGATGTCTCCAAACTGAAGTTTATTTAAGAAGCATTTCAAAAGCAATATTACAATGCATACAGGTTATTGTATAAGGCAATCACAATTCTTAGGAACTAAAGGGAACCAGAAAGAAGCAGTTAACCAAAATAGCCTAAGAACTTCAAATAGACTCCAAGCAATAAAGTCACCTTTAAGTACCCATGTCTGAGATGTGGAGTTTAAGAGGACAGCTGTCCTCAGTGGACTTCAACATATATCATCATTGTCTCATACTCCCCAGATAATTCAAGCAGGACTCTCATTCAGTAGCATCCTCTCTTATCAAAACATTTTCATAGAGTTGAAAGAAAATGGAATCTTCCAGGGATCAGGAAAGAGAGATCCTAGGTCAGATTTCTTAGTGTCAAACACAGAAATAGTCAAGGGAAACAACTTTTGAATAAGAGCTGGAGAATCCTTGATTTGGCTGAAGCTTATTCATTGATCTGTACACACCAGATTGTCTTAGATTAGGTCCCATGTCTCCTTGTTAATGACCATTAAGCTTTACTTTGTTACCCAAGCTAAACTTTCAGGATTATAGAACCTCCATCTGGTGATTCACTAGAGCAAACACCTGCTTGCAGTTCTGAAAACTCCCAAACCCATAGATTGCCAGCATTATACATGCTTTATTTTTTCTCTGCCAAGGAGAGTTTTATATTTCTCAAAGATATTTTTTCAGGTTCTGGGGATAATTAAAGCAATGGTTTTCACCAGAACAAACAAAGTCTTTTGACCTATAGAATCTCTAAGTATGAGTATATTTTCTATTCTGAATAGGACTCCCTTGATTTAGAAATGACTTCTTCCTTTAAAAAAATCAAACTCCGTCCAATTTAGCCAGGGCAAAGTTTTGAAGAGAGGTGAAATATTGCTTCATCCCTTATGTGAGAGACTGGCTGAGAATCAACCTTGGGGTGGCAAGGGGAACTTTGATTAGGAGAATGTAGCCCGATCCTAATTAGCAATAGTAACTAGAGTTTTAAGACATACATTTTAAGGAATCTCTCTCCTTATCCAGTTCTTTTCTCTTCCATTCAATAAAAGTGTAATCTTTATTCTTTTCCCTCTTTTCTTTCCTTCAGATAAAGCAGAGGAATGGAAGTTTGGTCATCCTCTTAATGTTCTCTTCTTCTTACTCTTTCCTTTTCCCATCTTGGTTAGTTAGAGAATTGAAGTGCTCTTCTGTCTCTCTGTATGTCTATCTCTTTCTGTGTCTCTCTGTGTCTCTCTCTTTGCCTGTCTCTCTCTCTTTCTGTCTTTCTTTGTGTCTTCCCCCCTCCAATACTATAGGATGAGACAAATAGGAGCCTAATGGCCTCCCTACCTTTTCTGTGAGGAGAAATGGATAAAACTTTATAGGGAGACAAAGGAATGATTGATTTTGTCTTTTCCTTTCCTTTTCTTTTTCCTTCTTTATTTTTATTTTTTTTTGTTTGATAGGAATTGCATCAAAACAGACCCTGACAGGTCTAGGATAGGTTTCAATTGGTAATCTATTGTTCATTTTCTCCCATATTATAGATATCTTGTATTTTAGTATCACTGAAAATATTTACTTTAATTACATAGAGATCATTTTTGATAGGTTTTTATGTTCATTATAGATCTAAGAATTCTCTTAAAATTCACAGGCTTTACTATACCATTGCCTATTTGTCTCCTTCAGAAAAACTTTTTTTTTTTAAAATTTGGGAGGTTCAATATCCTTAGGGTCACTTTGAGAATTCTAAAAATATTGGCTCATAACAGATTTGGGGCGGGTGCTAACTCAATCATCAAACTTTAATTAAGCACTGATCCTGTCACTGAATCTATGCTAGACTTAGGAAAAGAAAGACTGAAATGAAATATTGCAATCCCTGACCCCAAGGAGTTTACAGGTTATCAGAGCAAAATTCTTTATTCTCAATTTCTAATTCCTTGGAAAGCTTAAAATATATGCCCTACCTTCTGTTAAAGTTGACACATATTTACTGATGCTGGGTGAGAGATAACTATTATCTATAATCAGGGACTAGTGATTAGAACAGTCAATGCTCTTATATGTAATGGGAATAAACTAGAACCATTCTTCAACAACAATACTATATGATGACCAGTTCTGATGGACCAGGCCATCCTCAGAAACGAGATCAACCAAATCATTTCCAATGGAGCAATAATGAACTGAACCAGCTATGCCCAGAAAAAGAACTCTGGGAGATGACTAAAAACCATTACATTGAATTCCCAATCCCTATATTTATGCACACCTGCATTTTTGATTTCCTTCACAAGCTAATTGTACAATATTTCAGAGTCTGATTCTTTTTCTACAGCAAAATAACGTTTTGGTCATGTATACTTATTGTGTATCTAATTTATATTTTAATATATTTAACATCTACTGGTCATCCTGCCATCTAGGGGAGGGGGTGGGGGGGTAAGAGGTGAAAAATTGGAACAAGAGGTTTGGCAATTGTTAATGCTGTAAAGTTACCCATGCATATATCCTGTAAATAAAAGGCTATTAAATAAAAAAAAAAATAAAAAAAATAAACTAGAACCATTCCCAGTAAGATCAGGGGTGAAATAAGGTTGCCCACTATCATCATTATTATTCAATACTGTATTAGAAATGCTAGCTTTGACAATGAGACAAAAAAGACATTAAAGGAATTAGAGTAAGCAATGAGGAAACTAAATTATCACTTTTTGCAGATGATATGATGGTTTACTTAGAGAACCCTAGTGAATCAACTAAAATTTATTAGAAATAATTCACAATTTTAGCAGAGTTGCAGGATACAAAATAAATTCACAGAAATTATCAGCATTTTTATTCATCACTAACAAAATCCAACAGCAAGAGATACAAAGGGAAATTCCATGTAAAATTACTGTCAATAGTATAAAATATTTGGGAATCTGTAATGTTCTGGTTAGCTTTCTGGAGGTCCTCAAATGGGCCTTGGTTTTAGCAGAATCATCACCATGAGAATAGTCAGGGATAAAGTCCAAAGTCTTTTATTATCTCCTTCACATTCTGTCTCCTTCACCTGGGGCCAGGCTAGCTTTCTGGAGGCCCTCCAGTATGAGTCTTGGTTTTAGTGCAGGAATGCAGGAGGCATGAGGACCACCAGGATGGTGGTCAAGTCTTCTCTATCTCTGGCTGAGCTTGTCCCCAGTTTATATACTCTATTACAATTACATCATTAAAGTATACTGAGTATAAAGCAATCATTATATCACTAGGGAACCATTATTTGTTGTAAGATTAAATCAGTCATACTGAACTAGAGAACTATTAATCACCATGCTAAACTAAATAACCCTTGTCTTATCAATTCCACTGAGTTAACACCTTTCTCCAGATTTTGAAGTCCTGCAACAGTCTTAGGTGCTAGGGAATCCAATGATTACTGTAGGAATCTATTTCCCAACAGAAAGTCAGGAACTATATGAGCAAAACTACAAAACACTTTCCACACAAATAAAGTCAGATCTAAACAGTCAGAAAAATATCAAGTGTTCTTGAATAGGTTAAGCAAATTATAATAAAGATGACAATACTACCTAAATTAATCTACGTATTTACTGCTATACCAATAAAACTCTCAAGAAACTATTTTACTGACTTAGAAAAAAATAACAACAAAATTCATCTGGAAGAACAAAAGGTCGGACTTCTGGCCAAGATGGCGGCAAGGAGGCACACAGCTGTGTAAGCTCTATGTTTTCTCTCAGAGCTCATTTCATGATAAGCCTCTGAATTAATGCTTGACTGAAAACCCCCCCACAAATAATTACCAAGAGAAGACATCTTTGAAATTTGCCAGGAAAGGTGAGTTTTTGCTCAAGGGCGGGGATGGTTTTAGATCAAGCTCAGGCTGAGAGCAGGCAGTGGCAGCAAGAGCTCTGCAGGCAGCTCACAGCTGAGCAGACTGGAGAGGGTTGGGGTGTGATTTCAGCCGTCTCTGCTGGGAGAGCTTCACTACAGGATTGGATACTTTGCCCTAGCAGCAAGTCAGTAGCCCAGCAGAGAAGCTAAAACCATGGGGGGTGAAGAATACAACCCCAAACAGCTGGAGTTCCTTGGGACCGGCCACCCCTCCCCAACAGCGTCTCAGCATGCTCTCAGAGTCTCAGAGCACAGGTGCAGCAAAGCCCTGCTAGTGCCTTGCTGCTGCCCCAACAATCTGTAGAGGAAGCTCAGTAACACCACCCAGCCCCTCCCCCCAAAAAAGCAGATTCCATTTGGGTTTTTTTTCTTTTTTTCTTTGCTAGTTTGTCTCTGATTCTTCTCTGACAAAATGAGCAAAAAATTGAAAAGGGGCTTAACCATTGACAGTCTCTATATGGATAGAGAGTAGACTGCAGAACAGAAACAAATTGTCTTGAAACCTAGTTATTAGGAATAATTTATTAAAATAAGTTACTTGATGATGTGATTTCAGCAACAGCCCCAAGTATTCTGAGGTGTTCACTTCTATCTCTCATGACCTTCCTCTCCTTTGAAATGAATTAAAGGTGTATTTGTACCAATTGCAAGGATACATGTTGTGTTTCTATCTTATATTCTCAAAATGATAGTTATGGCTCTGATAGTTATGGATTATAGAGATACATGCACATGTAGTTTTGGTACTAAAGTTTATAGCATCTCTCTTTGTGGTGACAAAGAACTGGAAATTGAAGGGATGCTCATCAGATGGGGAAAGACTAAAGTATATGATTGTGATGGAATATAAGAAATATGTTTATGCTATAAGTAATTATGAACTCAATTATTTTAGAAAAACATGATAAGACTTGCAGAGAAGAACCAAGAAAACATTGTACACAGTAACAGAAATATTGTTTTAAGAATTATTTTAAATGAATGCTATTTTCACTATTATAAAAACCCAAATTAACTATAAAGAACATATGAAAAAAGGTGATATCTATATCCAGAGAAGGAATTGATAAATAGAAATATGTATAGAATAATTTTACATATATCTATATTTACTTATATCTAATGGTGGTCATCCTTAGAGCAGTGGATGAGGAGAAGGAGGAAGAAAGAAAAAAAAGAAAAAGAAATTTTCGTGATAACTTGGTTGTTTTATTTAAAAGGAACAGCAAGTTATACATGGTAGATTTGTAATTTCCTGTGCAATTACCTTTTTATTATACCATATTATGGAAATGCTTGTTGTATGTACATATATATACATGTAAACACATACACATATATATATATATACATAGATGTGTATATATGTGTGTATGTGTATATAATTTTACTCACACATATAAAAGAACCCAGGAGTTGGAATCATGACAACCTTAGAGCCAGCATTCATTCTAAGTGGGATGGTACAACCATCAAGTTCAGCTTGGAATTCCCAATGGAATTTTGCCATTGGAAAAGGGATACTCTATATGAACAACAATACATTATGAACCTATTTCCCCTCTCCTTAGAAACTGAGGTGTTGCAAAAGTTGAAGGGGGGGTATTCTTTATTGGAGAAAATTTTATACTTGTGATTATTCTTTTTGAAATATTTACATGTAATACCTAAACTGTTAGTAGCAAAAAGGATCTGGGATAGAGGGGTTATGTGAGCTAGAATTAAATGCAAAATGCCTAGACAATTCCAATCCCCTTAAAGGTATCAGAGAACTCCTAGAGGAAATAGTGAAATCTAACACACCTAGACTTCATGTAGTGGGGGGTCAGAATGGCATTTATTATACATATAGAGAGTAATCATTTATGCTTTAATAATTCCGTTTTGTTGATACCACATGACATAGCACAACAGCAAAAAATATAAGGATGAACATTTCAATGAGCACTAATACAAAAATTGTCACAGGGACTGAGTCTGTAAATCTAGTCACTGAATATTCTAGGAAAAAGCCTAAATACAGTCCTCTGGCTATTCTCTGAGTTTTAAGAATTTCCATCTTTTAAGATTCTGTCTTTGTGTTCCCAAAATTTAACAAAGTATCTGACACAGACTTGGTACACAATAAATGCTTACTTATTGACTGATTCTTTAATTGTTTTTGGAAAGATTCCTTGGGAAAGGATCATAAGGGGTTCAGGACTTTAAAGAGGATATAAGCTTAGGGGTAGGGGAGGAATCAAGATGGGTGACTTTGGAGGAAAGCAGTAAAGATTTGCCTCTCTAACTCAGAATTTTACCCCAGAATGTCAAGATGCAGGGCACAACTCTACTATGTCTATTGGGAGCTCTGTATTTATGCTACATTATACTACTTTGAGAAAAGGCTATCTACACTTATGGGTGTTTCATTGCCTTTTTAAAAGGAGTGTACTCATAAAACTATTTTGAATCTTCATTCAATAACTAAATTTTTTCTTTCTCAAAATCTTCTCAGTCAGGGTTACAAGCCCTTTTGAAAGGGAACTTGTGTATGAAGAACTCTCTTACTGAGATATTTGACAAAAGTAATAGGCTGTAAAATGTTGCCAGGACAACTGAGCCAAAAGACAGTTGGTTAGCTGATTAAACACTGTGTCCAAATTAACTTAAATACATCACACTGATAATAATAACAGCTTATAGTTCCTGTAGTGCTTTCTGATTTACAAAGTACTTTCTTTGTCAATTACATGTTGAGGCAGGGAATGAAAGTATTTTTATTCCTATTTTAAATAAGAGCAAAATCTCAAAGTGACTAATCATGGGCTACTTATCTAATTCCTTCCTTATTTGTCCTTAGTTCTTGAAGAGGACCATGACATCAAGGAAGTAATGTCATGAATTGCAAGTGAATTTGATTTCAATGAGGAAGAGCTGTACAAAGTCACCAGCCTCACTTTCTCCTCCAAAGCCATCTGAGTCCAATGGTAAGAAAGATATGAGAAGGACCAAGATGGCCCAGGATACAGTGAGAAACCTTGGTCTTTTTCCCAATAAAGAAAGTCCCTTGGGAAAGGGGTCCCCTTTTAAAAAATTTTTTTCTTTGTATCTCTAAGTGTTTAGCTGAGTGCCTCTCACATTATATGTACTTCATAATTATAATTGACAGATAAAAGTTTCCTTCCCAACTCTTTTCAGAGAGTCAATGGACTAGAGATACAGAATAAGACATATTTTCAGACATGACTAATGTGTGAATTTGTTGTGCTTGCTAATTGTCATGAGAACAGGGCAGCTAGATGATTCAATGGATAGAATGCTAGTCCTACAATCAGGAAGCAGCATCTAGTCTCAGATATTCACTAATTGTGACTGGGTAAGTAACTTAACCTTGTTCATCTCATTTTTTGCTTGTAAGCTAGAAGTGGAACCCAGATTTGATTAGAAACACAGGTGTTTGAATCTGACTTGGAAGTTCTTTCTGCCACACAATTTTGAGAAGGGGTTCTTTGACTTTTCTTTAAAAGTAGAATGGAAAATTACTCGTTAATTCTAATCCTCTCACAATATTTATTGAATAACAACTTCTGGCTTTTCTGGCTGAGTGAATGAAAAACCTTAATTAAAGGATTATTATGCCAGGTGTAGTTATAAACCATGGAGAAAACAAACAGAAGGCACTGCTCTCAAAAACTTACACAGGAAAAAGAGGAGATATGTATTTTGGTTGAATAAGTAACCAAATATTACAGGAAAAATCAGATTGTTAGTTTCCACAAGGAATGATTTTTTAGACATTGAAACAACAAATGAAAATTGTTTTTATGTGTGAGCATGTGTGTGTCTGTGTTTGAGGTGGAGTGGGGACAGTCTGTCAGTCCCATGAGTGAGAGCAGAACATGGCCAGCATGAAAGTAGTCAGACCTATTACTGTCTAGATAGTGAGGAAACAGCAATGCTTCATTTTATAATCTCTTAAAATATTATGTTATAGTTTTGAATTATAATTTTGGATTTGATACTGCTGGTCAAGCATTCTTTCTATATGCATTCTTTTTCTTTGACTTGAAATATATTTTATTCCCCTAGCCATGTTCCCACTCTCCAATCATTCTTTCTCTGGATTCTTTTCTTTTTCCTCTCCTCCTTGTTCATCTTTCTTTCTCCCTCTGCCTCTCCTCCCTTTTTCCTCCCCTCTCTCTCCTTCTTCTCTTTATTTCCTTCTCCCTCTTCCTCTCCCTCTTCCTCTCTCTCCCTCTCTCTCTCCATCTTCTTTTCCCTCTCCCTCTCCTCTTTCTGTCCCTCTTTCTCTCTTTCTTCCCTTCTCCCTCTTCTTTTCTCCCTCTTTCTCTCCTCCCTTTCTCTTTCTCCCTTTCTTCCTCTCCCTCTTCTCTCCTCTCCCCCTCTCCCTCATTTTCTTTCTCTTTCATTTTATCTCTACCTCATGTAATTTTTCCTTGTTCCTCTATTTTATAATGTGAATATTTCTATATCTAAACTATGTGTCCACCTAGAACTTATCTTGGTGTTCATCAATCAATTTCCAGATTCTATTGCTAATAACCCCATATTATTTTTCACACCAATCTGGAGGCATCCTAGAGCCAAATTAATACTACTTTTGTTGAGAGTAAATTGTTAATTTTTTGGTGGCTGTTTACACCCAAGAAACTAGCAAATAGTAGAAATCAAGGCTGATTTAAGAAAGTGATGGAGAAAATGTTAATTATTCAGCTTAAACTTTTTTATTAAAGTTTTTTATTTTCAAAGCATATGCATAATTTTCTTTTTTTTAATAGCCTTTTATTTACAGGATATATACATGGGTAACTTTACAGCATTAACAATTGCCAAACCTCTTGTTCCAATTTTTCACCTCTTACCCCCCCCACCCCCTCCCCTAGATGGCAGGATGACCAGTAGATGTTAAATATATTAAAATATAAATTAGATACACAATAAGTATACATGACCAAAACGTTATTTTGCTGTAGAAAAAGAATCAGACTCTGAAATATTGTACAATTAGCTTGTGAAGGAAATCAAAAATGCAGGTGTGCATAAATATAGGGATTGGGAATTCAATGTAATGGTTTTTAGTCATCTCCCAGAGTTCTTTTTCTGGGCATAGCTAGTTCAGTTCATTACTGCTCCATTAGAAATGATTTGGTTGATCTCGTTGCTGAGGATGGCCTGATCCATCAGAACTGGTCATCATATAGTATTGTTGTTGAAGTATATAATGATCTCCTGGTCCTGCTCATTTCATTCAGCATCAGTTCATGTAAGTCTCTCCAGGCCTTTCTGAAATCATCCTGTTGGTCATTTCTTACAGAACAGTAATATTCCATAATATTCATATACCACAATTTATTCAGCCATTCTCCAACTGATGGACATCTATTCAGTTTCCAGTTTTTAGCCACTACAAAAAGGGCTGCCACAAACATTCGTGCACATACAGGTTCCTTTCCCTTCTTTATAATCTCTTTGGGATATAATCCCAGTAGTAACACTGCTGGATCAAAGGGTATGCACAGTTTGATAACTTTTTGAGCATAGTTCCAAACTACTCTCCAAAATGGTTGGATTCGTTCACAACTCCACCAACAATGCATCAATGTCCCAGTTTTCCCGCATCCCCTCCAACAATCATCATTATTTTTTCCTGTCATCTTAGCCAATCTGACAGGTGTGTAGTGGTATCTTAGAGTTGTCTTAATTTGCATTTCTCTGATTAATACATAATTTTCAACATTAACCCTTGCAAAACTTTGTGTTCCAACTTTTTTCTCTTCCTTCCCCCATCATCTGTCCTAGATGCAAGGAATCCAATATATGTTAAACATCCATACATATTTCCATAATTATCTTATTGCAAAAGAAAAATCAGATCAAAAAGGAAAAAATCATGAAAGAAAACAAAATGCAAGCAAACAACAACAAAAAAGTAAAAAATAGTATGCTGTGATCCACACTCAGTCTTCACAATCCTCTCACTGGGTGCAGATAGCTCTTCATAACAAGACCATTGGAACTGGCCTAAATCACCTCACTGTTGAAAAGAGCCACATCTGTCAGAATTGATCATAGTATAATCTTGCTGTTGCTGTGTACAATGATTTTCTGGTTCTATTCATTTCACTTAGCAATTAGTTCATGGAAGTTTCTCCAGAATTCTCTGAAGTAATCCTGCAGATCATTTTTTATATAATAATAATATCCCATTATATTCATATACCATAACTTATTCAGCCATTCTCCAGCTGATAGACATCCATTCAATTTCCAAATATTTTTGCATATGTGAGTAATTTTCCCTTTTTTTGTGGTCTCCTTGGAATACAGGCCCAGTAGAGACCCTATGGGATCAAAGAGTATGTACAATTTGATAGTCCTTTGGGCATAGTTCCAAATTGCTCCCAAGAATGGTTGGATCAGTCCACCAACAATGCATTGTTGTCCTAATTTTCCTTCATCCCTTCCAAAATTCATCATTTTCTTTTCCTGTCATCTTAGCCAAGCAAATAAATCTTTAAAAAGTATCATGCACACTTTTATTTTCTAGAGAACTGATTGTTAAAAATTTACCAAGAAAAGATAGATGTAGAGTGTGTTGGTAAATTTTTAACAGTGGGGAACCAGTTCATGGAGAGAAAGGAGTAGGATGTTTATTCCTAGTATACCCTACCATCCACCCACAGTATTGCAAGTTCCTCTTATAGACCTTTCCTCTTTCCCCTTCCCCACTTCAAAATGACCATTCTTACCACTCTCAGGCAATTCTTCCTTATACATAAATTATTTATGTCATTCCTCTGCTCAGAAATCTTCAGTGGCTCTCTATTGCTGACCCATCAAAGTTTACACTTTACTTGGCATTTCAAGATACTCCATCATCTAACATTTCCCTGTTTTTAACTTCATTTCATACTACAGTTATGCCATACTGCCTTATAGCAGATGGCCACCATCTATTCCATCCTTCATTAAGACCAATTCTGTACTTAATCTATTCTTCTTCATACTTTTGCATGGATTTAATAAAAAGCTCTTGGGTCCCATTGTTCCCTTTTCAACAGCTGTGCATATTAAGATCTAGAGGACCAAATTGAAGAGGAGTGTTGACCTATTTTGCTTGATTTACTCAAGTTATTGTAGTCATAAAAACTCAGCCTGAAGGTGACTGTTCTCTTTCAGAGAGTCTAGAGATGGATGGTAGGAAAGGAAAGTTGAAAAAGAAAGAAAACTGTCACTTTGAATGTTCAGAGCCATGGAAAAACAGGGTTGGCTCTAGGCAAAACAGTGAAACATCTGAAGTATATTTTCTGTACCTTGCTTCTCCTTTTGGATCCTAATTATCCCCTTTTCCCTAGATGCCCCAATACCCTTCCTAAGCCAGGGATGAACTTCTTACTGCCATGTTCTCATAAACTACTCGGTGTTTGTCACTGTCTATCTACCTAAATTTAAAGGTATCTGACTTGTAACATCCTTTGTCACAAAAGAAATGACAAGTTATTTTGATTTACTGATAATTTCTCTTAATAGAAGCAAACATAATTCCAAGAAGCATTGTGCTAATGATTGAGGCAGATTTCAAAGTTTCGATAATATTAGATTCCTGTCCTCACCTAGGTTATAGTGTTAAAAGAAAAAGACAAACATATTTCCTCATTGGTTATGTTGTGAAAGAACAGAACAACAACAACAACAAAAAAAAAACCACACACACTCAAAAGCAAACAAATCAAGAAACAAAATCCAAAGACAATGAAAATAGCATGCCTTGATCTGCATTCGGACTCCATAGTTCTTTCCCTGAATGTGGAGAGCATTTCCCATCATGTAATTATCTTGTATTGCTGAGAAGAGCTGTCAATAATAGTTGATCTTCACACTGTATACAATCTTCTGGCTCTACTGTGCATACCCTTTGATCCAGCAGTGTTACTACTGGGATTATATCCCAAAGAGATTATAAAGAAGGGAAAGGGACCTGTATGTGCACGAATGTTTGTGGCAGCCCTTTTTGTAGTGGCTAAAAACTGGAAACTGAATGGATGTCCATCAGTTGGAGAATAGCTGAATAAATTGTGGTATATGAATATTATGGAATATTACTGTTCTGTAAGAAATGACCAACAGGATGATTTCAGAAAGGCCTGGAGAGACTTACACGAACTGATGCTGAGTGAAATGAGCAGGACCAGGAGATCATTATATACTTCAACAACAATACTATATGATGACCAGTTCTGATGGACCAGGCCATCCTCAGCAACGAGATCAACCAAATCATTTCTAATGGAGCAGTAATGAACTGAACTAGCTATGCCCAGAAAAAGAACTCTGGGAGATGACTAAAAACCATTACATTGAATTCCCAATCCCTATATTTATGCACACCTGCATTTTTGATTTCCTTCACAAGCTAATTGTACAATATTTCAGAGTCTGATTCTTTTTCTACAGCAAAATAACGTTTTGGTCAGGTATACTTATTGTGTATCTAATTTATATTTTTAATATATTTAACATCTACTGGTCATCCTGCCATCTAGGGGAGGGGGTGGGGGGTAAGAGGTGAAAAATTGGAACAAGAGGTTTGGCAATTGTTAATGCTGTAAAGTTACCCATGCATATATCCTGTAAATAAAAAGCTATTAAATAAATAAAAAAAAAAAACAATCTTCTGGCTCTGCTTAGTTCACTTAAACATCAGTTCATGTAAGTCTTTCTAGGTTTTTCTGAAATTCAGCTTATAATATTCTATCTATTCATATACTACAATTTGTTCACCTATTCCCCAATTGATGGAAATCCCTTCAATTTCCAATTCTTTGTCACCACAAAATGAGGTGCTATAAGTGTTTCTGTTTTGTTTTGGTTTGGTTTTTTAACATGTAGATCATTTTTCCTTTTTTTTTTTTTTTTTTAACTTTTTGGGATACAGACCTAGGGCTGATATTACTAGTCAAAGAGTAGTTTGATTGTCTTTTGATCATAGTTCCAAATTGCTCTTATTTTTTAGTCAAATTATTAAAAAAATAAAAATTATTTTGTTGTGTGGAATCCCAGTCAAACTGCATGACAAAAACAGGGCACTTCTCTTGATTTAAAATATTCTTTGAAGTTAGTTTCAAGGAAGCATAATATTAAAATGATATCTTACTTTGTGGGATAGACTTTAAAAGGATTTATTTTTAATGGTGGTCATTTTGCACTTGTTTATAAGTATCTAATCATGATCTCACAGAGGATAAAGACCAACAATAGAGCTCATAATCCTTTTCCCATATTGCATTTTTATTTGTGGTAGCTTAAAAATGAACATAATCTTGTTCCTCGAGAGAGGCTGGAATCCAACAGAAATGCTGCTTATACCTAGAGTACCAAGACAAACAGGAGAAGAGGAAGAATGTGAAGGACAATGGGAGAATTCTGAGTGATTATATCTCCCATTTTTCATGCAATAAATGAAAAAGCATTTTTTTAGTTTTGTCTTTGAGAAATAATGAAGCAGAAGATGATGATGGAAAATGTACCTTCTAAAGAATTAACATGTTTTGTTCACTGACATGTATTTATACACATATCACTTGATATATGTATATGTGTGTGTGCATATATATTAGTATCTATCACAATGCTTTGTTGAAAGGTATCAAAACTATACAGATTTAGACTCCCAACACCATAGATAATGATAAAATGCTGTTTCTATTTTTATGGGGAGGAAAAAATAGATGATAAAAATGATCTACGTATTTTACTGACATGAGTCTTAATAATCAATGTGGATCACTATATAGTGACCAGAACTACTATAACCCTTATTAAGGGATTTAGGGTAAAGATGGCTCAAGAGATCCTCTGGTTAAACTGAGTCATTTTACACACAAGGGAAATGAAACTCAGAAATTGATTAATGAAAAATATTCATTAAGAGTTGACCATGCACTAAGCACTGTGCTTAGTCTTTGAGATACACACAGAGAAAGGGATGCTCTCAAGGAGCTCACATTCTAATTACAGGATATAACACATAAAAGACAATTTAGTTGCAGGTACATGGTAAGGCGAGGAAGGCTTAAGAACACAGTATTGGGGTGGATGGCAAGGCTCAAGACTTTTTAGGTTAAGTCAGTCGGTCAGAGGGTAGCACCAAAAATCTGAAGCGTATAAAGGAAGAACAGCTGGCAAGGTCTGGTAGCTCTTTGTCACTCGAAGAAATAATTGGTGACTTCCATCTCATCTAAACTATATGAGCACCTGAAGCTTCCTAGATGGGTTATAAGCAGATGAAAACCAGGATGGAGATAAGGGAAAGGCAAGGAATAAAGATATATCTGCAGACATTTGTGGAATATACATATATTTTCATATATTTGTTGTTCAGTCATTTCAATTCTATCTGAAAAATTGGAGTGGTTTGTCATTTCCTTCTCCAGCTCATTCTAAAGATGAGGAAATTGAGGCAAAAAGGATTAAGTGACTTGCCCAGATTCACATAGCTAATAAGTATCTGAAATCATATTTAAACTCTGGAAGATATCTTCCTAACTTTAGACCCAACACTTTATTCACTGCACAATCTAGCTGACCCATTAGAATATATGGGATGTCCCAAAATGTCTTAGTACCATTTTAAACTTTAATGACTTTAGAAGCATAAATGCTAAAAACTTACAAAAATAATTGAAAGTTCAATTATGCAATTTCTTTTATATACTTATGTTTGTGGACTTTTCAATACCACATTTTTAATTTAATTTGTGTCAGGGTTTCTAATTGAAAATGAGATTCTTTCAGTCATTGAGCAACAACTGTTTTTTTAATAAAATTCAAAATTACCTATGGTGCATAATGGCTATTTTGAATTAAAAATAATATTTTAAATATTTAAATAATTAACCTTTTAAATGATTTTATAAGTTGCTAGCATTAATACTTCTGAAGTTATCAAAGCTTAAAATTACACTAAGACTTTCTGGACAACCTGAATAGATACATATATAATATACATGTTGTTGTTGTTCACCTTTCATTTTTGATGAGGTTCTAAGTCTATCTATCTACAGTGACCTTCTACCTCTTACTCATGTAATGGCATAGCAAAAATATTGTCATTTACTGCTGTCTGTAATTGTTCAACAGTGTGGAGTTAAGGGAAAAATCATTGCGTTTTAGAATCAGAAGGCAAATCTAGTGCTGTTACTTTCTGTGTGACTGTGAACAAATCAGTGGGCTTCAATTTCCTTGTGTGAAAGCACTTAATGAGATGATTTTTAAGTCCCTACTACCTCTAAATTACTGAAAAAGGCCCAAATCAGTATATTGATGATTACATATTCATCAATGCTAATTGTCCAGACCCATAAAAATAAACCATTTTATTATTCCAACATCCATTTCCCCCTACATATGATATGACTTTGAATTTACTCTCTTCCCTTGTAAGGAAGAATCAATCAAGTCTCAGACTATTCTGTTTGTATAGCATGATTGTGAAAATGGAACTCTTTATTAACCTCCTTTGTCTATCCCTCAAAACTCTGAGCATCTTTAAATAACCTTTGAAATATTGATTAGCTCATCTTTAGACAGTTTGAGACCTGGTCTGACAGGTGCCTTCCATCTGTTTCTTCCTTGATCTCTGACCTACCAAATTCATCCTTGGTACTTCCCTTCCTTCCTTGTGAAATCCCCACGCTTGTATTCTATCCCCTATAAAAGGACTATTCATGATGAGGAACTTTGCTAAATTCTTTCTAGAACTAAGCCTGTCATGAGGCGCTCTCTCTCTCTCTCTCTCTCTCTCTCTCTCTCTCTCTCTCTCTCAATTTCTCTCTCTCTCTCTCTCTCTCTCTCTCTCTCTCTCTCTCTCTCTCTCTCTCTCTCTCTCTCTTTCTTTCTCTCTCTTTCTTCTCTTTCTCTCTCAGTCTCTGTCACTCTCTGTGTGTGTGCCTCTCTCTGTGTCTTTGTCTTTATCTCTGTCTTTCTTTGTCTCTCTCTGTGTCTCTGGTCCTTTCTCTCTGTCTCAGTCTATGTATGTGTCTGTGTGTGTCTGTCTGTCTCTGTCCCTCTCTTTCTCTGTCTCTGGTTCTCTCTGTCTCTCTCTCTCTGTGTGTCTATCTGTCTGTCTTTGCTCCTCTCTCTTTGTGTCTGTCTCTTTCTCTTTCTATTTCTCTCTCTCAGAGCCTTCCCTTTCCCCTTACTATAGCTAATTCTTCTTAGGCTGCTGAACTCTTCTAAGGATTTAACCTACAAGTCAATGGCATACTCAGGAATATTCCTTTATTAGATCCTTCCATTAATACAGTGACATTAATACAGTGAGTAGAAAGTTTTAAAAAAAGGAAAAAAAGGAAAAGAAAAGCCAAGCAAAGAAAATGTGATTAGCTGCTTGATGGACATGTAATGTATGGTCATTCACATATCCCTATCTCATCATGTCATTACACCAAAGTAGAAAAGCATCATGTATGAATACAAATCATTGTGTAATCTTACCTCAGCTTTTATGGGAAGCTCATTTCATGATGGCATCTAATGATAAAGTGTTATAATTTCTTTTAGGATTCAATACATCAGCCAAATAAAAGACAAGGCAGTCAGTATTTTCCCTCTATTTCTTAATCAGATCTCTAAAGAAACTGTAAGATGGGTCATATTTGGTTGCTCCTTGTAATGTCTTGTAATGGGCTGAGGCTTGAGTTGATGCACCTGAGGTCCCAAGCACGTGAGGCTAAATAGTAATTGGACTATGCGCTATTAATATACATGCTTGGAGAAAGAATGGCCCCTGCCCACTCTCTGTGCAAGTCCTGATGTGTTGTATAGGAAATGACAATTTTGGTGGGTGGAGGCAGAGAGACAGGAAGAGAGGCTGGGAGAGATTGGGCCTGGTAGCTGCTGGTTTCGTGGCTTCTGGTCTAGCTAGCTTCTTGACTCAGCTGCACACATTGCTATTGCCCATTCTCTCCCACCTCCGATCTTTCTTCACTGAGAATAAAGACTGACGATTTTCCTCTAACCTGAATTCCTAATTCTGGCTGATTTTAAAATACACGGTCATCACAATGTCTTTTGCCTGAAAAATTGCTTCTGACATGCTCCTGGCACATGCAACAGGGGAGTGATGAAGACTTATTTCTTCCAGTATTAGGAAGAGCAGGTACTCATTAGCAGACGGACTTACCAGCCACCCAATTCTGGCAGGTAGACCAAACAGAAGAGAATGGCTCATCACTGTCTTTGAGTTAATAACAGAGATCTGGTTATCTAATTCTGACAACTTCCTCTCTGGTGACATTGGACTTATAGACTCTGTCATTTGGTCCTTGTAAAAATACCCAATTGGGAGTATGCTACAAATAAAAAAAAAAAAAAGAGATTATTCACATGGTGAAAGTGTTCCATTAAAGATCATATAGATGCTCTTTAACCCTGAGCTGAGTTATAGATTGTGTAGTCCAACCTAGGACCTCTTCTACATCCTCTCTACCCTTAAACACCTCCAATCCCAATCCTTTTGTTTGCTTAAATCAAGCAGTTCCAGTAATCTCTAGCATTGTAAAATTATCTTCCTGAATCTTCATTCCTCCAAAGGAAAGAGTTCTACATAGGCATATTAAAAAAAATTAGAATCCACTTAATCCAAACCCATTTTATATGATAACCCAGATAATTTAGTTAGTTGGATCAGTATCCTAATTCAGGTCTCTAATTCATTGTACCCCTATTCTAATTTTTTTTGGATAGGCACAATCATGAAAGTCTTATGAATTTGGCTGGATTCCATATTGAGCCAATGAACAATTCCAAAGAAGAATGATGTATGTTTGTCACCCAAAACAAATATTTAGAAATGTATGTTTGTAGATATAATAAATTTGGAAACTAATCTTTCAAAAACAGCATCATTATTTCTAGAAAACACATCTTCAGTTCTTGATAGCCCTAAAAGTCTTTAACTAAGCAAGCAATGAGATAATATCGATAATAAATTTCTTTAGAATGAACACTTGAAAGTTTCCAGTGCTTGTTATGAACTGACAAGAGTCCATGCGAAGAACTATGAGCATGTCTATTGTCTTTAAAGAAAAAACAAAACTCACAAATAGTGTTTGAACCAAACTGAAATATAATTGGCCAATATCTAATGCAATAAATGAAACTAATATTAAACATAAATAATGTTAATTTGTAGTTTTCTAAGTAAATATATAGCTGTGAGAATTCATTTCTACTTGAAGTTAATACCAAGGACTTGCAGCCAGAACTATCAGGGTAGTGCTCCCGATTCTAACTTTTCACCCTGGAGCCCGCCCCTTTTTGCCATGCTTCTTTCTCCCATCAGTGAGTCTTTCCAAAGACTTCATTTTGTTGATGCTGCTAATTTAGCCATTCTTGATTTGTTTTGATTCTATAGATTTGCCACCACCATGCAAAAAGGAAGAGGTATCTCTCTTTCCTTCTTTCAACTAAGTTTTTATGTGTTGTCTTCTCCCATTAGAATGTAAGCAACTTGAGGGGTTGTGCTGTCTTTGTTTTGTCTTGTATTTGCATCTCCAGCATTTTCACAGTTCCTAAGTCATAGAAAGTGCTTAATCAATATTTGTTGCCCTACTGCCAGGAGAGACTAGGTTCAAATATTGCATCAGGTATAAATGTCCCTCTCTGAAGTTCAATGTTGTCATCAATAAAATCAGAATAACAGCATATGCAGTAACTACTTGGCAAGATTTCTGTAAAAATTCAAGTGAGATAAAGTTCATAAAACATTCTGCCCACCTTAATTATTTAATCTCTATTAGAGCAAGGGTGTTTAGCTCTCTCACTTTCTCATTTTAATTTCTTTTGTTAATTCCAAGTCAATAACAACATGATCTAGTACATAAATATATTTACTCTGTAGCACATAGATGTCATAGTGGCTGTAGCTGGCACAGATTTGCTTCATTAATTTATAGAAGAGACTACTAGACAAGACCAGTGATTTGAGCATGAAGTTTATTACAAAATTTGTTGTTGAGTCAATTTTCAGTTTTATTTGACTCATGTCCCCATTTGGGATTTTCTTGGCAAGGATGCTGGTATAGTTTGCCATTCTTTCTCCAGCTCATTTTATCAATGAGGAAACTGAAGTAAATAGGGTTAAGTGATTAGCCTAGAGTCACACAGCTAGAAAAGTTATCTGAGGCCTGATTTGAATTTGGGAAGATGAATCTTCCTGATTCCAAGTCCAGTGCTCCATCACAAATCAGTGCTGCTTTACTGACACTTTATTCTGCCTACTAGCCAGCAATTCAGTAGTCAAATTTGTTAGTATTATTTGTGGCTGAACAGAGCTAATGTTATTGGCTCTATTTCTATGACTTGCATTTGTCTTGTTCCATTTTCCCCACACTTGACAGTCATATAATTATCATCAATTCCCATACAGGAAAATTCAAATGTTGTACATTCGCTTCCAGAAACAATGCTGCCATATATTGCCTTCCATTTTGCAAGACACTAAGTAGTGTAAGTCTTGATTTCCTTCAGACAACAAAGGCAAATCCTTAAGAAAAGTAAACATAAACATTCAAATGAGCAATAGAATAATAACATAGTGTAATGACTGTTGGGTGTTTGGAATAGCCAAGCCAAAGAAACTTTAATGAAAAAAAGTGGGGGGGCATTATAGAAAATAGAGCTGCAAAAATATGGAGCCACACTAAAGAATCAGAACACAATATTGGATAATCAAGCTGAATAATCAAGATATGTATATGTGTATGTCTACCATATATATAGCTATCTGTATTTATACACTTGTATTTACATATAATTATTTGTATATGTGAATATATGTATATGGATGTGTATTTAACAAATACATACTCTGCATGTTTGTTATACACACACAGACACACACACACACACACACACACACACACAAAAAAAAAACTGTCATTGATTGGCCAAAAATACGTTCCAGGCCAAGTCATTGTTTGTGCCCTAATTGACTCAGAGTAAGCATAAACAGAAATTATTTCTATTTTGACTAGAAACGCCATAGATCTTCCTTTCCCAGATTGATTGCTTTTTGTTTTTTTGTTTTTTTGACTAGGTAAAAGAGGCCATCCCTGTTTCAATTTTTACCTACTCTTAGTCAATGAATGGGCATTGCCTCCATCAAACTGAGACCTCTTAAAGACTTGAGCTTAGAAAAGCCAAAGTCTCCCTCGTACTGCATCCAAGGACATCTTCAGTAATTTTCATCATATCTGGACCCTGGATCCAAATGGCTCTGGAGGGGAAAGTGAGTTCAGTAATCTTACACAGCCTTTCCTTATTTAAATCCAACTCACTTGCATGTCATGGTATTACCTCCTAGATGTCATGGCCCTTTTAGAGAACAAAGGACAAACATCAACAAATGTGCATGTATCTGTCTTGATTTCAAACCTGTGGATTTTTTTTTTTTTGGTAAGAATATTTTGACCTTTGTACTTATAGCCTTCTAAAAATTACAAATACTCAACCACTTTCTGAGATGTTCCAAATAAAAAGTAATAATCTTAAGCCAACAAGAAAGAAAGTCTTGGGAAACAACAATGATATAAAACCAAGAAGACTTAAATCCTCCTTACTCCAAAATTCCAGCATCATTTCCACTTAAGGAGTTATGCTTCTTCTTGTATAAAAATTCAGGATCAGATTCTATATTCTTATTACTCAATTGCCCACTTCATACTTTAAAATAATTTGAAAGAAAGCAAAGTCCAGTTATAAAAGTAAGTCTTGAGGAATAAAGGACTAGTCTAGGTATGATGTCACCCTAGATTTGACTTAAAAGGATCAGTCATACTGACTAGTCTTATTGTTTTCAATCATGTGCTGACAAGATGATTGAGACACTTTTATTGAATTTTGAAATGTGACTTCTCTTCTGGAGGAGACAGACAAACTCTTAAAGTAGCAAAGGTTTCTTTCAGAAAATAGCAAGGGAGGTGGATTCTTGGTTGAAGAATAAGTATAACCCTCGCCTAGTCTATATGGGTTTCTCTGTTAGGATTGTTACAAGGTGCTAAGTAAGTGGAATTGAGAAGATAATGGTTAAATCTAGTTTAGCATTGATTTAATCCTACAACAAATAACAGTTTCCTAGTGATTGGTGTATATTCAGTGTGGAAGATATAAGGAGGAGCTGTCAGGGCCAGAAAGGACAAGAGCACTAGAAGCTTTCTAAGGCTGAGACAGATTCATTTCATTGTTCACCTTTGTTGTGGCTGGAGGCTCAAGCACAACCTTTGGAAGTTGAGGAGATTCAGAAGCCAGAGAAGGCAGGCCTCTCAGAACCAAGGAGAGAGATAGGCCTCCAGAAAAACTAGCCGAGCCCCGAGTGAGGGAGACAAGACTTTGAAGGAGACAGTAAAGGATTTGGACTTTAACTCCTGGCTGCATTTGGGGTGATTATGCAGAACTGAAACTAAGGCTGCCTCCAGAATCCCCAAGAAACCTGCTCCCAGAGAACATTACATTTTAAAGAAGAATATTACATTTCTCCTCTAGCGAGGAATTCTCTGTCAGAAGTATTTATTTTCTTCTTCAGCAAATGCTCCTCAGAATGAGGGCTGGTATTTCCAATGACAAAGGATGCCTTGCCACAAAATTTCAAGTGACTTTAAGCTCAATTCAAGAGAAGGCAGTAATGTATACATGAACAGAGGCTATGAGATCTCATTGTAATTCTATCAATAGGCTATGATTCCATTCAGTTCTACACAGAATCAATTACGGCAATGAAGGGGGTTTTCCTTTAATTTTGAACAGATTCTATTTTGTAAAATCTTTTTGGACTCCATAGTCATATCATGTGACCTGAATAATGGTCAAGTAGTTTCTTGTTTGTTTGTTTTTATAAATATTTTTCCAAACATAAAACTCAAAAAAGCAAGGGACTATGCAACAGACAGGGAAAGTACAGCTGAAAATATACGATACAAATACAAAACCTATCCAACTGCAGTCATCAAACAAGGTAAAAGAACCCATGGGTTTACCACAGAGAACTTTAATGTTTAGAGTTAAATTTCTTCTGCATCTCAATTCCCAAATGGAACCACATGTTTGCTGAAGTGTTTACAAGCAAATTAACAAGTTATAGGGATTTAAACTACATGGGTTACCCATTTTCAGTGACTGTACCTAACTATTCCATCAGTTGTTCTGTAAGAAGTGACAATCAACAAATCAGTAAGCATGTATAAAGCACTTACTCTGTGCCAAATTCTATGCTAAACATTGGGGACACAAAAATTAGTGTCTGTAGGGACCTTACCATCTTTCCTGATTCTCTCTAACCATATGAAGGATTAAAAACCTGGGAGAAGGGGAGAAGATATGCCATATCTGGCACTTAGATTAACAAGTTAAAGAGCTACAGAGAGTCAGGCCAGAGGTAAAAAGGATTTAAAATCCAGCTGGAACCACTCTTTTCTCAGATAATTTTCAAGTCAGGGACCAGCCAATCTCTTCTTCAGGAGGCTGAAAAATGTTTAGCAGTTCAATCTCAAAGGTCTCTGTAACAAAAAAGGGGGTTCAGAGAAGAGGATGGAAAGGACTCAGAAAGGTAAATTAAAGGGGAAATGAAATAAAAACTGGACAGCAATACATGATGACAGAATGTCTTAATAATAATAAAAAAATCCCAATGTAGATACAGAAAAAAAGAGATCATAAGGCCACAAAGAAAAAATGAGAAAAACCTAAAAAGAAATCAAAGCATATTGAAGAAATATACAAGCAAATCATAATTTTCCTGTGAAAAAGACAATCTTTTGAACTCTCTAGAGATTAACAAAAAATGCTAGAATGTTCAAAAGTGAAATGAAACTCCTCAAAAAGAAATTAGAAATGAATTTAAGAAAGTGGTAAGAATTTTTTATAAGAATCATACAAAAAAAGGGGGGAAATAGAGTAGGGAAAAAATGAATACATGATGGAGAATCCCCTTCAAAGAAATAGAAATCATAAAAAAGGGAACAACATACTTGCAGAATAAAAATTCTGGTCTATAGAACAAAAAGAGAAGTCCATTTAATAACATCAAAAGAATATGAAGGCTATACAAAACAAAAATGGCTTAACATAATGAGAGGACATTGTCTCCAAAAGAACATGAAAAGGTTATTTAAAAAAAACAATTTGTATACCATAATGAAAGAATAAATAAAAATTCTGTAGAACTTCAAACTACAAACAACAAATAATTTGTTGAGAAATTCAAAAGTTGCTTACAGAAAAAAAATCAAACTCCAAGGCATTTAATAGTTAAATTTATCCATTTTAATAACAACATATTTGTCTCTCCAAGAGACACCTTCTTAGATAAAGGAAAAACTTCAGATAATATAGAATTATTCCAAATTCATCAGAAATCACTGAAAAGAATGACAGAGTATGTTCCAAAGAATAACAAAGCTCAAACTATATCTTAAAATGAAATATTTGATCACTTGAGCCTAATCATCAGTTTTTTAAAATGGATATTCAACAAAACAGAGGTATCTGAAGAATTTTTGGAGTCCAAGAATTTGACCATGCTGAGAGATTTGCTATGGCTCTACTAATCTTCTGACAATCCACCAGTATAGAAATATTTTAGTATATTTGTGTTTTGATAATGAATTTGTCTACTTTCATACTCTCAAATGATTAATTGTTAATATGGCCTTATTATGACATATTAATCAGAAATGAAAATAATATGTAACAAAAAATTCTAAGTTGTGTGACATTAGAACTAGAGAATGGAATGAATAGGATGTCACAATTTTATATAAAAAAATTTCTTTACATAATTGTGATGAAATACTATTGTGCTATAAAAAATGTTGAGTAGGATGCTTTCACAACAATCAGGACTATATGAACTGATATAGAGTGAAATGAGCAAAACAAGGAGAACATTGTAAACCGTAACCACAATATTGTATGATGATCTTCTGTCATGGACTTGTCTGTTCTCTGCAATACAATGATCCAAGAAAATTCCAAAGGACCTAAGATAAAAAATGCTATCCACTCCTAGAAAAGGAACTGATACAATCAGAATACAATTCAAAGAATACTTTAAAAACATCCTTTATTTTTCTTTTCTTTATTTATTTCTCTTTTTTTGGTCTCTTTTCTCTTGTAACATGACTAATATGAAAATATATTTTGCATGACTACACATATTTAATCTAAAACTGGTAGCTTAATCTCTCAGGCAAGGGGGAGCGAAGGAGCAAATTTGAAAGTCAGTTTTAAAAATGGAAGTTAAAATTTGTTTTTTTCATACAATTTTAATATATAACATGTAAAAATGCAAAAAGACCCCCAAAGTAACCACACTATGTGATAACAAACCACAGGAACATTTTAATGCATTAAATTGTTGACTAGATGTTAACTGACATAGCAGCCAAAGATAACTAAATCATAGACTTAGAAATGAAAGGGATCTCAGGTGTCATTTAATCCAATATCATCATACTTACAATAAAATAAATAGAGGTCCAAAGAAGCTGAGTGACCTGTCTGTAATCACACAGATATATGACAGATATAGGATTCCAAGTCAAGTCCTCTGATTTCAAATTCATTGTTCATTGCACTGAACCATGATATTATGAAAGAAATAAGAATTTCCTTATGAATCTCTTTGAAGCAGAGACATAATAAAATATTAGAACCCTCCAGCCAGATTTTGCAATAGAGTCTCCTCTATCCCATTGCTTAAATGTCATCCTAAGGAAGCTTTTTCTTTCATGGATCTCCAGGCACTACTTGGATTATAGGTAGTAGATTATGTCTATACTTTGAAGAGGTAAAAATATTGTAAGGCCTCTATAATTCTTGGTTAGCTCATGATAAATCTGGTTGGGGGATAAAAATAAAGGGTTAAAAATGGACCTTAAACAAGAGCAGTGGGACAAGACAGGATAATTGATACTCTCCTGTGTTGCTGTTCTTCCCTATCCTGTGGCTTTTGTTCTCATCCTCCTTTTCCAACCATTGTTCTAGGAAAATATTGTCCTGAACTCATGTATAACTGTTTCCTTTCTGCAGCCTGGCCCTTGGATGATTCCTTGGTGGTTTCCTAGACCAGATTCATACCCTAGATACTCATGTAAGAGATGTGAGATGTATAAAGTGCTCTCAGTATTTTTTGTTATACATAACCATCTAGAATTAAATTCTAGGCAAAATAAAATTCCAAGCTACTTACACAATCTAATTAAATTCATACAAGAAACAAATTAATATTCTCCCTCATCTGGGGATCATAAGAGAAATTCCCATTGTTTTCTAACATTTGGAAATATGTGAATGTACCCTTATTATGTACAATAAAATCTACTTTTTCTGCCTAGTGGCACAGATTTATGCCGTTATACCTTATGTTTTTCCTCTGTTTATTTAGTGATGTATGTGTGCATACTTTCACACATATTTAAATAACCCCCATCTACACATTGAAAGAGACACTCACAAACAGACATACTGATATATATTCTGTACACACATGTTTATAGCTAGATTGTTATTAAATGGTTTTAAAAAGTCTTCTTTAAGGGCTTCTTTAATAGCCTTTACTTCTTCTCATTATTTCTCCCTGTCATAAATTGATGGCCAGTTTCTATCTTTGTTGTCTATCTTAATTTTCTCAGTGGAATATGATCAACAAACTTTATAATCCTACAGATATTTACTCTCATTTAAATGCAGAAAGATAAGCTAGTGTTTTCTTTAGAAGAACTGCTTTAAAATTGTCTTAAAAGTAGATACAGTTTTAAATAATAACTCAAGAGATACTGGCTAATCTGTGCTGCTTTAGCAGTCTCTCAGTCTTAGATTCTCTTAGGTTGAAGTTCCTATCAGCCTTGACTACTTTTTAAAAAATAATTAATGGAATGTATAAGTCTTTTACTTATTTATTAGCCTTTATTATTTATTTTTAATGTTGCATTCATTTGGTTTTTTTTAATAAAGTATACATTGTGATGATCAACTATGATGGATATAGTTCTTTTCAACAAAGAAGTGATTTAAGGCAATTCAAATAAACTTAGGATGGAAAGTGCCATCTGCATCCAGAGAAAGAATCATGAAGACTGAATGTGGATCATAACACATGGCATTTTCACTTTGGTTGCTGTTGTTTGCTTAGCTTTTTTTCTTTCTCATGTTTTTTTCCCTTTTGATTTGATTTTTCTTGTGCCACATGATGATTGTGAAAATACGTTTAGAAGAATTGCACATATTTAACATATATTATATTGCTTGTTGTCTAGGAGATGTAAGGGGAAAGAGAGGAAAAAATTTATAACACAAGGTTTTGCAAAGGTGAATGTTGAAAATTATTTTTCATGTATGTGGAAAAATTAAAAACTATTTTAAAAAGTATAAATTCTCAATTCTCAGTTACACCAAAAACATAAAGAATTTAGGGGATAGTGGGTAGAGACATAGTGAAATCATCAGGCATAGATCATTTTTCAAAAATGGAATTATCTAGTAATTTTTTCTGACCACACAATTCATCAACCTTTTCAATTCCAAGGATTTCTGAACCTGCCTGAGTCATAGCTATTATTTTTATATCTTAGACTGCACTATTTCATGGAACTTGAACACCTTCAAAGTCAGACACTTTGAAATTCTACTTTCCTATCCCAAATCTTTTATCTTTCTATCTCTCTCATTTACTTAGTCCCACTAAACCTGCTGTTTCCTATTTCCTGACCTTTGACCCTTATTCCTCTGATTCATCTTCTTCATTCTGATTTTCCTGGAATGTAAAGTCAGTCTGGACCCATTAGTTCACCAATTGTAGGATACAGTAGTCATTATTTAACTGTCTCTAATTCCCCTGTAACCTTCAATATTTTGGTACTTCAGATTCTCACCTCTGGATATTATCCATATTTCTACATAACTATTCTGGCTCCCCAGCTAGAAATCCATCACTGAAGAAAGTTTTTTGAGGTTACTGTAAATCTGTGAAAAACAATTTCTATTGGACCCTCACTATTTCTCAGTAATTTTTTTTTATTCTTACTAACCTCACTCATTTACAACAACTATTGTTAGAAACCTATCCCTGTGTCCTAAAATCCCTAACCAAGCCCCTATCTTTCACATTTATGAATGATTGAACTTCATACTCCACTGAGAAGATGAATGCTTGTCTAATCTACTCTGTATCAACCAATACTTGTCTGTATTGGCAAATATTTAACAACTGACTCTCATTTTCTCTATCACTTTCTTGTATTTAGACAAGGAATAAAATAATAAAGCAAAGCCCTGATTTGTAGATTTCCAAAGTGGGAATGTTTACTTTAAGAATTAGTGGATCAACGTCATCTGTTAAACAAATGTCTGAATTGTATCTTGCTTCTGCAATCATCTCCTTTTCTTATGTTTCTTTAATTCCTCTTTTCATATGGTCTATCTGTTCTATAAGCATATGTATTCAAACTACTTCAATGTTGACTTCCGTGACACACTATTCCCTGCTTTCGTTCCTAACTCCCAAACCTTCTTGTGATTTCCCTTCCTTCTTCTTGTCCTGTAAGGAAGGTTATTATTCAAAATTCTCTCTTGACCTTCTTATTTCTTTCTCGATGAAGCTACCTAGAAAAGTAGATTAAGCACCAGACCTGAAATCAGCTCTAATTTGGCCTCAGACATGAGCTATATAAATCAGTTAACCTCAATTCACCTTAGTTTCTACAACAGTAAAAAATGGGAATAATAGCAGCACCTACTTGCCTCACAAAGGATCTGTAAAGCATGTAGTACAGTACCTATTACCCATCATTTGCTATATAAATGCTTATTCCCTTCCCCTATTCCCAGGACTTTTCCAGTTTCACAGGACCTGACAGAACTTAAGTCCTACTGGCATAGCCATTGAGAATCATGAGTCACCTCTATATTATAATGACACATTCAAATAGGAATTAGTCAATTAGCCATGGAGTACCTTAGAAGTTAGTGTAAGTGCATCTATTTTTCAAAAATTCTTTTCTTGACTTGGTTTTCCATTCCATCATCACTGTGGTCACCTTCCTCTGAATGTGTTCCAGATAATGCCCTTCCTTTCAATGTAGTGCTAACATAGAGCTACTGTTTGAATCTGACCAAGAAGGGAAAGGGAATAAGCATTTATCAGGCATCTATTCTATTCTCAGAGTTATGCTGTTTTAAAAATATCTCATTTGATCCATACAAGGGCCCTGTGAGGTGGGTGCTATTATTTTTACCCCAATTTTGACTGTTGAGGAAACTGAAGCTGGCTGAGATTATATAACTTGTATATAGGGATCAGACAGTTATTAAGTGTCTGAGTACAGATTTTAATTTAGGTCCTTCTGACCATGTATACCATATATATATAGCTCTCCCAATTTCTTTGATTTGAACATTATATTGCTGTTAATATAATTTAAGATCACATTAGCTTTTATGGCTACCATGGCACATTGTCCTTTCATGTTGAGTTTACAATCCATTAAATCCCAAATTTGAGGAAATGTTTCCAGATTAATTGCCGTATATCTCTTTGTACCAATCTGCTCTTGCCCCATTATCATTGTTATTTTAAACACAAGTGCAAGACTTCATATTTATCTCTATAAAACTTAATCTTATCAGATTTAGTCAATTGTTCTAGTCCATCAAGGTTTTTTGGGGGGCAGATTTTCACTTTATCATCTATTGTGTTAGTTATTTCTTTCAACTTTTTGCCACTTGTGAATTTGATAAATGTGTCATCTATGTTTTAATCCAAGTCATCAGTAAAAATAATGGACCTAAACATGGTGATTAGTGGATCAACATCAACTTGGAGGGAGGTCTTTAGTGCTATTATTGGCTTTCTTCCATTAAATATTTTTCTTGTTGAATTAAGCTCTCCAAAAACAATTATTTAAAAATAAAGTTATAAAAAGTATGTTGGAAAAATTGTTCTCATTGATTAGACAACCATTTGAACAATTGGACACCCAAAGTGGTAATGAATAGATATCAAGCAGGAGGAAGGTTTAGCTCTTCAAATGGCTATCTGATGCATCTGTATTTTATCCATTCTTTCATTTTTGGAGGGCTCATTATTTTTAATTAGTTGCTACTGTGGAAGTTTAATTTATCTTCTATTTGATATCATCCATGCCCCAAACAAGTACAATTTAGAGATCCTAGTAAAAATATCCATGAATATAATATTATCTTGTGAAGGGCTTTCCATACTCCATAACTCCATTACCTTCCTCTACCCCATTTAAGATTCAGTTTTCTGATAAACAAAATTTCAAAATTGTGCTTAACTTTTTTATGCTTCTTTCTCTTGCCTTTCCTTCTCTTCTCCCAAACAAAAAGACAGACAAAACTCTTTTAACAAATTTGCAGTCAAAAAAACCAAATTCTCATATTAGCCATGATTAGCAATGTGTGTTTCATTCTGCATGTTAGTCTATTATTTCTCCCTCTCATGAAGAACATAGCATTTTCATCCCTCAGTTCTTTTTCTGACGATCTCATTGTCCTTCCTTTTTCAATTTTCACAGTCAGATATCTTGAGTGAGTAGCCTTCAATGACTGCTTCTACTTTTTCTCTTTAGCATCTGACTTTTGCCCCCATTCTACTGAATTCTTTCTTCAAAGATTATCCATATTATTACCCTTATTATTAAATAGGATAATTTTTTTAAGTAAACATTCCCCTTGGCTACTCTGTGGCTACTAACATTTAACACTATAGTGGATAGAGAACTTGACTTGGATTTAAGAAGTCATATTCTTGAATTCAAATCTGACTGTGGACATGTCACTTAACACTAGTTGCCTCAGTTTCCTCATCTGTAAAATAATATGGAGAAGGAAAGGGTGAATCACTCCAATATCTTTATCAAGAAAATCCCAAATGGGATCAAGAATAGTCAGACATAATAGAATAACAAAAACACCACCTCTCCTAACTCCCTTTCTTTTTCTTTAGCTATCAAGATACTACCTTCTCCTAATTGTCCTCTATCTCTCTATTCTCTTAACTACAGTGTATCCAGTGATCCTTTCTTGTCACCTTTCTTTAGTGCATATTTTCCCAAATGCTCTGTCATTGGTTCTATTATCTATTCCCCATACTTTCTTTGGTGATCCCATATACTCTCATCTTCAGCTATCATCTTAAAGTGGATGACTCCCAAACTTCTACCCCTAACTCTCAATTTTCTCTTTATCCCTACCAGACATGCACACCTAGATGTTATCCTGCCATTTGAAGGTCATTATATCTAAACATAAGTTATTAGTTTCTTACCTTCTTCTCCCAACTTTCCACTTATTTTTCAGATTTCCCTTTCTTCCCCATTGTCGGTCACCTATATTCATAACCTTGGAGCCATCTCTGATTCCTTTCTCCCCTTTTTCTTTCATCTTCAATTAATCAACAAATTTCACAAATTATGGATCCTTAATATCTTTTTAATCTACCATCTTCTTATTATCACTCCTCATTATTTACTGTTTTCTTACCTTGCTACCATGGTAGCTTGAGCCCTCATTATTCCCGATATAGATTACTACAAGAGCATCATAATAGGTTTCTGCACATAGAGTCTCTTACCTTGTCAATATATATCCTGCACATCACTTTTTTTGCACCTGATCTTTTGTTATTCAGCAATGATCATGTTGTTTCACTACTCAAAATGCTCCAGCAGTTCTTCATTGACTACTGGATATACCCCAGATTCCTTATTATGCAATTCAAAACTTTTCATAGTCTATCTCCTATCTACTTTTCTGTCTGTATTTCACCCTATTTGCTTATTTATTCTATGACAACCAAACTAATTTATCAAACATATAAAATGTATTCCATGCCTACTCTCCTCTGTAGTCCTATGCTTGAAACTTATATTCTTCTTATCTCTGCCTATTGACTTTCTACCCATATTTAAATCTTCCTCCTCAAATGTTAAATCCTCTATGAAACTTTCTGCGATTCTCACAAATGGAAGTGATTTCCTCCCCATCTGATCTAATAACAATTTATAATCCAGTGTAATTATACCCTAATTTGTAATATAATATCTATTTTATTGGAGAGAAAACATAGCATTGTTGGCAGGAAAATGTTATGAAAAATCTAGGGTCAAAGTCTGCCTATGACATATGTCATCTGTGACCATAATAAGATCTGTTAGTTTCCCAGGCAACTCTCAAGATTACGACTTATAGAGGTGTTGCTGATATATAATAATGAAGGGACATTCCTTATGAAAAGCCCCCCATACCAAGATCCCAGTGAAAAGGAGAGATATCAAGTAAGAAATCTGAAAAAAAACTTTTGGGGGATTGGAAAGTTTATTTTTTACTTCTTATTTTCTTTTATTACAAAATATACCTGCTAGAAATGCAACTTCATATACGTTATTTCCTGGAAGCCAACATTTTGTAAAGAAAAGCATCTAGTTTTTCCATGGATACTTAAAATCATTGTAATATTCATGAATACAGACTAAAAATCACAAAAGCTTTTCTTTCAATTTTTAAAGAGTACTCTGAAAGGTACCAAGAAGCTAAATGATCCTTTATAGGTCAGTCAGTATATATATATATATATATATATATATATATATATATATATATATATGAGATAGAACTTATCCCCACATCTTCTTGACTTAGAAAACAGTTCTCTCTTTGTATCTCTCTCTCTCTTTCTGTCTCTCTTAGTCCCACATGTACTTCCTCTCTAAGACTATAAGGTGGAGAATAGGTATCAATTTGCATTGGTAGAGGAAGTCTTCCTGACTGGGAGTTCTCCACACCAGTGAAATATAAGTCTAATGAAGCAATGGCAGCAACAATAGCTCCTGATACTAAATTGAAAGTTTCTTGAAGGCAGGGATCATGCCTTAATTATTTTAATATTTGTCCCTAAACCCAGTGAGTATACATTCTTGTTGCTTAATAAAGGAAAAAAGTGAAGATGCAAATGATGATTGTTGAGGGTATTAAGAACAACTTATTTACATTGGAACAGTCCATTGTGAAAACAGTGGAGAATATGATGTCAAGGAGCATTAAAATTGGCACTTTTCCATGAAAAGAGAATCTAAAAGAAAGGAACTTCATCATTCCCATCATAAATTAAGATACCTTAACTTGTTCTAAATTGAGAACATTGTGCATATCCCACCCCTACCCCCACCCCCACCCCCAAAAAATCTATTGGTTTAAGAGTAGATAAGCAAAAATTTTCTTATAATCTGTGGAAGTTTTTACTCACTTCTTAACAATGTATTGGAAACATCCAATTAATTAATCTTAGGCCTCTTTCTGGGGATATTGAAATTGGCCAGATTTCCTAAAACAAAAACTTGTGAAAGACAAGTTATTTTCATATAAGCCCGTTGATCCAGCATAAATTCCTCACCATGACAGAAAATACCCGAATCTATCAAACCATCTGGCTCCTTATAGCACCTTTTATACTACTTGAAGACTAACAAAGATGTCACACAGAATCCTTTTGTGTTTTGCCTTTGCCACCCAGTAAATGAGGTGCGTGAACAACACATAATAAGAAATTTGTAAATTCTTATTGTGTATCTAAGTTATATTTTAATATATTTAACATCTACTGGTCATCCTGCCATTTAGGGGAGGGGGTGGGGGGGGTAAGAGGTGAAAAATTGGAACAAGAGGTTTGGCAATTGTTAATGCTGTAAAGTTACCCATGTATATATCCTGTAAATAAAAGGCTATTAAAATAAAAAAAAAAAAAAAAAAGAAAAAAAAGAAAAAAAAAAAAAGAAATTTGTAAATTGTAAAATATAAAGAGTTCATAATCTAAGTTCCTGGACACCCATGTAGTTTGTGAATAGATTTCAGTGGGTTCGTGAAAACTTGAATAAAAAACTAAGTTAATGTTATTTATTCCAGCTTAGAGATTATAAGCCTTCTAAACTTTAAAATAGCCTATAAATATAATTACTGATATTGTTATTAGTTGAAGTTCTTGTACAAAATCGATGTTATTGTTCATTCAATCATGTAAGACTTTTCATGACCCTATGTACCACAGCAAAAAAGGTCCTTCTTTGCTCCATTGTCTCTGGAAGTCTGTCCAAATTCATGTTTGTTGTTTCCATAGCACTGTCTATACATCTCATCCTCTGTTTCTTCACTCTTTCCTAACATCAGGATCTTTCCAGCTGAATAGAAGGATTTTAGCAAATTTGTATTTGTCAACTTTGAGGCTTAAGAGGGAACAATTGCTTTGTAAACCTTAAAGCACACTATAGGTATGAGCAATTATTGTTGTGGTTTATCATTATGATCATAGTTGTTATAATTTTTGTTGTATACAGTTAAAATCAAAACAAAATGATTTGTTTTTTATAGATTTTGAATTTACTTCTCTGTGCATATATTATTTAACCCTAATAGAGTGTATAGTCTTTGAAGTCAGGGACTATTTCATTTATATTTTTATATTCCTAGCTCTTAGGGCAGTGTCTCACATATGACAAGCATTTAATCACTGTTTTTTAGATGACTAAATTAATGACTAAATGAATGAATGACTAAAAAGAAGGAAAGTTCCAAGGGATAGAATCCTTAAAGAAAAGTATTTATCCTGGAATAATATAATACTGTTGCTACTGCTGATAATGATAACTAGCATTTATATAGTACTTTAAGGTCTGCAAATAACTTAACAAATAAAATTATATTTTGCCCTGACAAGTACATTAGGATTAAGTGATATTATTTTTATTCCCATTTTACAGATGAGGAAACTGAGGCAAATAGCAGTTAACTCTCTTAGTCACAGAGCTAATAAGTATCTGAGACAGGATAATTCTAAGTGCAGGGCTGTGTCCACAAGATCATCTGTGTGTCTTCTTAAATGTCGGAGTTATCCTTAGGGACCTGGCAATATGGGAACTTAGGCAGCCTTTGTTAGTAATAAGAAATAAGGATTCCAAGAGAAAACACAGACCTAATCTCTTTGGAATAGAGATGACAAAGCTTCCATTTGTTTTGCTAGAGATTTCTCCAAATTGTGACAATGATGGAAAAGTCACATTTGCAATAAAAAAAGAAAAACTTTCCTGTTTGGATGGTTAGTATCCTCTACACACGCTCTGAAATGGCTTCTTGGAATTTTCATTATCAGTTGGTTAGATTTCAGCATAAAAAGCTCCTCCAAAAAATGAGAATCTGATGTTATGAATACTTTCAATCAAATAAGCACTACAGTGTAAAAAAAAATGCAAATTAAGTATTGGAATAACAAACAGCAAGAGGCCAAAAGCCCTGCTGTAAATCAGCTCCAGATATGGAAAGCTGGGATTCTCTTGGTTATACATTTGTTCATTTTTGTCACATCCAAAGGAGATGGTGCCTTGAATTTTCTCAATGAATAGATATTTCTCTAGTGGTTCATGAATAAGTAATACAGAGATAGATTGCCTATACTTGCCATACTTTTAACATATTTATATTTTATTCCTACAAATAAATCCACCTATATATCTTTCAGGCTGGGCAGAAAACATGTGCAGGAATTCCAGGGTGATTGTGATGCTGCTATGATTGTGATCAAATGTATCTATTAAGCCTGTGTTGCTATGCTGGGCACTTTATAAAGCCAATTATGGAAAGGGAGAAATATGCACATAAGTTAAATGAAAGAAAAAGACTAAGTGTATGTAATAAGTGAATGGAAGGAAATCTGTGAATTGAGAGGCTGGGTAGTATAGAATAGGGAGGACATTGATTCAAGAAATAGGAGGTTTGTTTTAAATCCTAACACTGACACTAACTACCTGGGTGATTTTGAGAGTGCTACTTAATGTCCTTATGCCATTTGAAAAATGAGGATGATGCTTGTACTTTCTGGCTTACACAGTTGTTGTTGGAGAGAAACCTTCTTTAAACCTTTGAATGCTCTAGGGAGGGGAAGTATTATTATGGGGGGATTTCACAATCAATAGATGTTTGCTTCATTGGATTGGATAATATCTGTCATTTGCATAGAAAGGAAAGAAGAGGAAAAGGGAAAAGACATATTGAGTATAAAAGCATATTAAATAAACCTCGTGATCACATGGGCAAAAATTTCTCAGAATGGGTTGGCTTTGGGATCTGCATGACTGGAATTCCCAAATTAATGGGATCACAGATCCTTTAAAAGATTAATAATACTTGCAAGCCACAGTCAAGTTAGAATTTAAATTTGGAGAGGTGTCTCCAGGCTTCTGGACTAGACACACCACCTCATTCATGCCTTCTCCATAGTCTTCCATACTCTCTGAAGGTCACAAAAAGCATGCCCTAATCAGATTCTTAAAAATAACAGTGTTTTAGAGGAGAACACATCACCTTTTACTTAAACTATCTCTAAGACACTTCCTAGAACTAAACCATATGGCAGGTTGAGTAGCTGAGTACCATGAAAAACCTGGAGAGTTGATTTTGAACCTGCTTTCATCATCAGACATTCCCCCAATAATTAGCCTATTCCTATCTCTCTTAATCCTATTATTCTGAACTCCTCTCTGCCAAGGAATAAACTCCCTTTCCTTAAACCCAGCCATCTGCTCTCTCATTTCATTTCAACTCAATCTGACCACTCTGACATTCCTAAAATGTCCTTTGAGGACTGTCCACTGAAATCCCTGCTCCACCATTAACAAATTTTCATCTTTGACCATTTATTCCTTTCATCTTCTAGCATTCACTGAGTTCTCTCTCTCTCTCTCACACACACACACACTACACACACATACACACACACACACACACACACACACACACATTGCACTACTCCTGGCCACCTTTTTCACTTCTAGTAATTACATTTTTACTTATTGGAAGTCTCTTCACTTCTCTCAGCATCACTGGTTGAGATAATAATAGTATTACTCTTGCTCCTCATTGCCACTTCCAGAATTTCCTTCCTATTGCTGTGCAATTTCTCCTTCTCTGAGATTCATGCAGCCCAAATTTATTAGCTTCTGATGTGAAGAATTGCTGAGCCCCTTTCAGCCTGGCTTATTCATCTTTGGTTTACACCTAATCGACACAATTTTCACCTGTGGATCTAAGAAGAGCAGTAGTAAATGCAGTGGTCACATATTGGTAAAAACATCTTGTCAGATGGATTAAACCAGGCTGAGTGTGATTGACTGGACTCAACTCTGTTGTTGAATTAGGGGATGTCTACTCTAATGGTATGAATAAATTTCCCAGCAGAATTGACAATTAAAAGCAATTTATTACAATAGTAATGAAGGCAGCTAAAGTTTGGTCAGATACTACATATGCCAGTCATCCACTGCATCCTAGGCAACCTGACTTTTGTCTTACCACTAGACCACTTCTCATAAAGACAAAGTAAGGTTAGTGACTTTGTATAAGACTGCTTCATTTAAATCCAATTTACTAGTAATGTCATTGGTCCTTTTTGACATCAAAGGACAAAAAAACCACAAATTTATAATTACATGCGCTATAATCTGTAATATTAATATATAAATATATAATTATATGTAATTTCTTACATGATATATAATTGTATTATTATTAGCCAATTCAGATTCTAATAGCTATTATCTACCAATCCCTAAATCACTCTTTTTCATTTATGAAATCCGTGCCTAACTCATGGTCTTCTTTACCCTTATTGCTATCTTTCAAATATCCTAACTTCCTCAGTCTTCTCAACTCTCAACTTCCATGACCTAACCATTCATTTTGGTTCAGTTACACAATCGAGATCATTGTTGCTATCACTCTTACTTCCATGTTCATGAACTCTTAAGTTCCTTTAGCTAATAATAATCATAATCTTTTTATCATTTCATATTTCTCAATGCTTTATAACCCCTAACCTTTTCTTCATCCTTACTGTGATCTTTAATCCCTCAAATCTTCAGTATTTTCCTATGTCATAACTCCTTCTTTGGTTGTATGCTCCTCCCTTTCTAGTTAGTCATTGATAAATCAGTTTAACTCTACGTTTTCCTGAGCAATTAAACACTTTTTTTCTTGCTATATCACTGTTTTAAGTATATCTTTTGCCTCGTCTGAGGCTTTACACATACTGCTGAACAGAAAGTCAAGAACTGCTGATTATATTCACTTCAAATTTATGCTAATTAATCTCAGCTGCAATAAGGTAGTTCTTACTACTTCACCTTAATTGATTCATTATTACATTAATCTCAGTTGCTCTTTCCAAACTTTCTCTTTCTACTCAAACTTCTCATGGCTCCCCCTTTCTCCCTTTCTTGTCTGAGGATTTACATTCATATTTCATTGAAAAAAAGAGGCCATTTGTTGAAGATTTCCCACATTTTCTCCTCCTTTTCATCTCACATCCTTGTGACATCACCTTCTGCTGCCTCTTCTAGTATTCTTATCTCTGATAAGAGGGGGGTGGGAAGCAGTATGACCCTTCTACTTGCTAATCTCTCTACATATTCCCTTAATCCCATCTCCTCTTGTTTAGTAGATTGCCCACAGTGTCATTCCCATTCTTTCTTAAATATTAAATCTTTTTATATCTCCTGATTCTTTTTCTGCTGCCTGCAAACATACTAATCTCTCTCATCCTGCAACAAAAAATAAAAACAAAAAGTCTCATTAAATTCTACCATTTATATCAGCTTGTGGCATGATATAAATGTCTTTCATTCAGTATTGTCTTTCATTCAGTATTGACTGAGCACTGAGGACACAAAAAGAAGGAAAGCACATCCCCTGTCCTCAAGGAGTTCACAGTGTAATAGGAAAGACAATAACCAAATAAATATATACCAAAAAAGCTATATAAAGGATAATCAGGAAATAATTAAAAGAGGGAAAGCTCAAGAAATAATAAGATTTGGGAAAAGTTTCTTGTAGAAAAAGAGATTTTAATTGAAAGCTGAAAGAAGCCAGAGAAGCTGGCTAATAATAGATAGGGAAAGATTGAAGATAAGTGATAGTTAAAAATCACAGTTCATCTGATGCTGAGTGAAATGAGCAGCACCAGGGGATCATTATATACTTCAACAACAATACTATATGATGACCAGTTCTGATGGACCTGGCCATCCTCAGCAATGAGATCAACCAAATCATTTCCAATGGAGCAGTAATGAACTGAACCAGTTACGCCCAGAGAAAGAACTCTGGGAGATGACTAAAAACCATTACATTGAATTCCCAATCCCTATATTTATGCCCACCAGCATTTTTGATTTCCTTCACAAGCTAATTGTACAATATTTCAGAGTCTGATTCTTTTTGTACAGCAAAATAACGGTTTGGTCATATATACTTATTGTGTATCTAATTTATATTTTAATATATTTAACATCTACTGGTCATCCTGCCATATGGGGGAGGGGGTGGGAGGTAAGAGGTGAAAAATTGGAACAAGAGGTTTGGCAATTGTTAATGCTGTAAAGTTACCCATACATATAACCTGTAAATAAAAGGCTATTAAATAAAAAAAAAAAAAAAACCATTACATTGAATTCCCAATCTCCATATTTTTGCCCACCTGCATTTTTGATTTCCTTCACAGGCTAATTGTACAATATTTCAGAGTCTGATTCTTTTTGTACAGCAAAATAACGGTTTGGTCATGTATACTTATTGTGTATCTAACTTATATTTTAATATATTTAACATCTACTGGTCATCCTGCCATCTGGGGGAGGGGGTAGGGGAAAGAGGGGAAAAATTGGAACAAGAGGTTTGGCAATTGTCAATGCTGTAAAGTTACCCATACATATAACCTGTAAATAAAAGACTATTAAATAAAATAAATAAATAAATAAAATCACAGTTCGTGGGCAATCTGTTGAAGGAGATGAAATGGAATGGGATTGCCTTTAGCAGGTAGAGGGCTTGGTGCAGGAGGAGAAAGTAGCTGGTGGTATCTGAATGATATAAGCTGAAGAGGTGGGGAAAAGGAGTTGACAATGAATGGCTTCAATTTCTTGACAAAACTGTCTATATTTGATGTCTCCATTTTCTCTCCCATTTTCTTCTTGAGCCCTCTGCAATTCTGTTTCAGACCTGATCATTCAATTTAAATTGCTCTCTCAGAAGTTACTAATGATCTCTTGATTACCAAATCTGGTGACTTTTTCTCAATTCTCATCTTTGGGTTTTTTTTTTCTTTTTTAAAATGTCTTTAACATCTGACATTGTTGACCATAATCTTCTTTTCTGAATTTTCTAGTTTCTGCTCTTCTTGTATTCCTCTTACCTGTCTGACCAATCTTCATCCATGTTGTACCCACTTATGGTGCGTGTCCCCCATGGCCCTCTTTTCTCTCTATACTGCTTCAGTGTTAGAATAATTTCCCATGGATTTAATTGTTATTTCTATGCTAAAGATACTCAGATCAATTTATCTAGCCCCAGTCCATCTCCAGAGATCTAGTCTTATATTATCTATTGGGCCTAAATAGATATTGGATATTCAAATTGGATGTCCCATGGGCATATTGAATTCAATATGCCCAAAGAGAGATCAATATTTTTCCTTACAAACCTACCTATCCCTCTTCTGAACTTCTCTGTTACTAGGTGCCACCCTTTATATAGTCATATGAACTCTCAACCTTAGTATCATTCTTTATTCTGCTTTTACTCATTCTACATATCCAACTTGTTGATAAATCATTCAATTTCTTTCTTTTTTTTTTTTTTTTTTTTTTTTTAGTTTACTACATCTATCACATACAGCTCTTTATCTTAATTCACATAAACAGTAAGTACTTTTATTCAGCCTCTCATCACCGGTTACTTAGCCTATTATAATGGACTCGTAATTGGACTCCCTGCTTCATGTTTCTTTTCTATAATAATATACTCCTAACTATATTAGTCCCTGGATTCTAATATTATCTAATACCTAATATTTGAACATTCTAATTCCTAGATTTACATTCTAATATTCTAATAAGTAAGAAAACACATTAAGGGATTGTGGAAAGGGGAAGAATGCCTACCAGTATACAATACCATGATGTAGAAATGTCTAGGAAGTGAGGTTGAGGGCTTAGGCTCTAGCAGAAGCTCATTTGCCAGAACTGAGAGCTCTAGGCAAAAAAGGACAAGGTCCTAGGTGGTAGAGTGTTGAGTCAGGCTGATGGATGAAGTATTAGGTCTTCCCCATTAGATTTTGAGCTCCTTGAGAGCAGAGATTCTTTTTGATTTTTTGGCATCCCCAATATTTAATACAATGCTGGACATATAATAAACACTAAATAAATGTTAATTTAATTGGATTTAAAAAGAGATAGTCTAATTACAGATGATTCCACACCCCTAGCAACCCTTCTCCGGTACTTGATGAACTTTCTATCATTTGTCTTTCCCAACTAAAACAATTGAAGAAACGGAAGAGGAAAACTCCTAGTTTCCCATAATCATTTCTTGTCCTTTACTGCCATCCCTCAGTAGTTTTTCCTTCTTTTATGGTTCTCTCTACACATCTATATTTATTATTGTTAATAAGTCATTTTTCAGTCATGTCTGACTCTAAAATTCCTTTTGGGTCACTTATCTTTATATTAATAAAATGATTAATTATCCAGAAACTATGTCTCTTAAACTTTTAAAATGTCACAGAGCTTATATTCTTATGGAGGAGAAATATATAAATAACCATATTGCTAGCTAAGCTTCCATTTAGCTAGTTTTGCTTGTTTAAGACATTTTTCCTCCCAATTAGTTGTTTTTGTTTTTGTTTTTTGTATTTTCTTTACCATTTGACTTAGTCTGTTTTTTAAGATATTGTTTTCTTCAGTTTTTAAAAAAATCTCTTTTGCCACTTGATTTGTTTTTCATGATTTTCTTATGTCATTCTCATTTCTCTTTCCACTTTTCCTCTTCCTCTCTTACTTGATTTTTAAAATTCCTTTTGAGTTCTTCTATGGCATGAGACCAATTTATATTTCTCTCATAGGTTTTGGTATAGAAGCTTTGACTTTGTTATCTTCTGAGTATGTGTTTTGATTTTCTTTATCACCATAGTACCATTTTATGCTTGGCTTGGAATTTTTTTCTGTTGTTTACTCATTTTCTCAGCTTATTCCTTGGCTTTTAGCTGTTTCTTAGAGTAGGGCTCTGTTTTCCAAGGTGGAGGGAGTGCTGTTCCAAGGTTTAGAATTTTTGTGCAGTTGTTTTCAGAGACTCTTCTAGGGATCTAGATTTTCAGTTTCTCTGAGAAGGTATGATCTAAGGAGAGGTGTGTTTATTATTTTCCTAATCTCCGGTCTGTGAATGACCACAAAACCTCTTTTCTGTCCTGGAGCTGTGAAGAGGGTCCCCCTCCCACTGTGGTTACAAATTCTGGTGTCCTAGTGCTTCTCCTCACTCAGGGATTGCCAGCAAGGACTGTGATCTGAATGTATGATTATATTTTTATTTGCATGTTTTCCCTGTATTAGACTGTAAGCTTTTTGCAGGCAGGAACTGTCTTTTGTTTTTTTCTGTCTCTCCAGCACTTAGCAGTGTGTGGCACATATTAGGTACCTAATAAATGCTTAAGTCATGACTGAGTGCTTATTCTGAGAAAGGTTTCACCAGACTGTCAAAGGGTTCCGTGATGCAAAAAAACAAACAATCTAGTTAAGAATGTTTTATGTTGTTAGATAATTGTTATTTTTCAGATGAGAAACATAATGTCCAGAGTCCTTTCACTTGCCCTGAGTCATATAGTGATTAGTGAGTGACATGTATGAAACCAAAACTCAGATTTTAGGATTCCTAGCCTAATACATTTGGAGAAATCTTAGGCCTTTATTTTCCTGGGCCTCACTTGAATGAGGAAGAGAAATACACACAGGTATAAACATAATTAAATCACCAATAAAGCATTCATTAGCTGATGCTCACTCTTATCTATGAAGAATGGATAATGCCTTTTACTTTTCAGACTTTTGGTTAGAGCAGACTGACTAGCCAATTCCAAGCCCCTGTCAAGTTTAGAATTCAAAATAAAGTTAGTGTCCCCCTTTCTTCTCCTTTTCATCATTCATTTATTTCAGTCATGCTCAACTCTTCATGACTCCATTTGAAGTTTTCTTGGCAAAGATACTGGAAGGGTTTACCATTTCCTTCTCCAGCTCATTTTACAGGTAAGGAAACTGAAGAATTTTATAAAATCTTTCTTTTTTTTTGTAATACCCCTGTTGGGGAAACTTGATAGGGTTAGGGATTGGATCTGTGGTTTCATTGACTTTTGCTGTTATTCAGTCAAGTCTGACTTTTTCTTGACACGTATTGACTTAGAAAACCACATATGCTTATATATTTATTTTTACAAACATATCAATACATTAAAATCAAATAAGAACCACAACTTAATTGGGTTTGGACTCCAGTATGTTGTGGACCATATAAGACCCTGTATGCAACATATTCACGCCTTGATAAATTAAGTGACTTCACCATTATATGGAATCCTATAATGAATTCCATCCTACCTCATTGCCACATGGCTCATAAATTTATGAGATTATACTTTTCTGTATCACATTGTAAAATGGTACACAATATATACTCATTACATGGTCCTAGTTTATCTCTTTAAAAAGCTATTTGACATTTTTTTTGAAAGTTACATTCTATATCTAACATTGGCAGAAAGGAAGGGAACAAGTAATTCAGAATAAGCCTAATTCCAAAAATGCTGTTTTAAGAACATCTCGCCAGCCAAAATAGGAACCAATCAGGACAACAGCTTGTGTGTCTTTTCCTGCTGTCTGCTTCACTGCAAATCTTGCCAAATGCAATCTTGAGCAAATGAACCAGTGGTGCTCAAGCTCTTTCTCAAGGGGATTCACACACATCATCTTCCTGCATATTTTTATCACCCACTCACTACAATAACTAGTGGTTCAATTTGCTGTAACTCTGTAAATGTCAGAAGGGAAAATTTATGCAATCTCCTGCATATTCAGACCATCTGGATCAGCCAGGTAGACCTGAAACATCTATACCTCCCCTCCCCGCACTTTGTATGCAGGAAATTCCTTTGATTTGTATTTAAGCATTGTAATAAAAAAAAAATCATTTGACCTGTAACGTAACTACTAGTTTGACCTGTGTAAATCATTCCAGTTTGTCTTTGGTGTACTTGCTCCAGGCACCAATCCTTTATTGTCTTTTGGAGACCAAAAAGAAACATCCTTTATTCCTAACAAATCTATTTCAAAATTTTTGTTGATGTTAGTGTTCGCTTCAGCTTCTATGATGTAGTCTTTACATGTTCATTTGTGCAAACATATTATGGAAGAATAATGTAGGAACAAGGAGAAACAAGGCTAGCTAAATGGTACAGTGGAAAAAGAGTAGAGTCTGGAGTCAGGAAAACTCAGTCATGAGTTTAAATCTTGCCTTAGATGCTTACTTGCTGTATGACCCTTGGTAAGTCACTTAACCCATTTGCTTCAGTTTTCTCATCTGTAAAAAATGAGCTGGAGGAGGAACTGGCAAATCAGTTCAGTGTTTTTGCCAAGAAAACTACAAATGGAGTCATGAAGAGTAGGAAAGGACTAAAATAATTGAATGTTGACAACAACAACAAAGAGAAAGACTGTAGTTTCCTTTATTTTGAATTCTAAATTAGCCAGGGGCTTGGAATGGTCAGTCTGATTTGACCACATGTCTGAAAAGGAAAAGGCACTATCCTGTCTTCATAGATAAGAGTGTGCATCAGCTATTGATTGTTCTATTGGTAACTCAATTATGTTCACACCTGTGGGTATCTCTCCACCTCAACTAAACAAATTTATTCCCCATCAAAACTAGCATTCTCTAGCTGAACATCCTCACTCATCAGCTTCTTGTCCAGATAGGCTGCCACCTCAAGATGAGCCAGGTGTTTGCTGCCCTCTTCTGGTTTCTGAAAATTGTGGGACCAGCCTCTTGCCCTTCTCTACCCCATTCATTATCATTAGTGGTCCTCTCACCCCATTCATTATCATTAGTGATGATGCGAATATTAACAATAAAAATTCATGCTTTAAAGTTGCAAAAGGAAAAAAAATATAACAAATCACTGAGGTATTCAATGTAAGAATTATATTCCCCTTTTATAGATGAGGAAACTGGACCTCAGAGACACGAGGTGACTTATCAAGGGTCATACACAATAAATATTGGAGATAAGACTCAGACATTGGCCTCTGGACTCTGAACCCATCAGTCTTTCTGCTCTTCCATCAAGTAACTTTATGAAGCCTATGAAACCCTATGAAACGTTCTTTAACTCAGAGTATGAGTGTTCTCTCCTTTCTAACACTTCCTATTTATCTCTATTATTTTATCCGAATACCTATATTTTTACTTCTATGCAAGCATTCTAATTCCCCCCCCCCTCATTTTGTGGTTTTGTCTATATTGATGTCTCTTGCTTTTTTCTTTTGTCATCCTTTTCCTGTAATTTTTCTTTGTTGCTTATCTTGGGACTATCACCTGTGCTCTTTTCTGAAGGGAGACTATGATTATCTAATCATGAAACACCTCCTCCCACCCCCAAATTGGTGCCACTCTGCAAGAAGGAATGAAGATTTCAAACACTATTACCACCTCAGTCCTCTTATTCCTTTACTGCGTTATTTATGGAAATTTTTGTGTACTCACTAGGGATAGTCTTTTCACACACTGTTTCTTTGGTCTCATCATGCCATCTCTGTTTCTGGATATCCTTCCATCTCTGTCTTTGTCTTTCTGGATCTTGTCTGTCCTTTCTCCCTCTTGCTCTCTGTCTCTGTGTCTCTGTCTCTCTCTGAGTGTGTCTCTTTCTCTCTCTTCTTTTCTCCTTCTTTCTTCCTCCTTCCCTCTCCTTTATTCCTCCCTCTTACTTTCCCCCCATCTTAACCTGAATGGCTCCTCTTTCTCCATACATCTCTACAATTTTTCTTCCCATAAATCTATTAATATGCCCAAGAAGTAGTTTCTACCATTATACCTCATATGAACAAGTAAAATCAGGATGTCCAAATACTTATTAAATAAGGATGATATATAAATGTTACTAACTATGTACCCTGGGTTGCAGTAGATGGTGTCTCAGACTTGGAGTAAAGAAGACCTGAATTCAAATCCATATTCAGACACTATTTGTGTGACCCTGAGCAAGTCACTTAACCCATTTGACTCAGTTTTCCCAACTGTAAAACAAGTTGAAGAAGGAAATAGCAAATCAATTCAGTATCTTTGCCAAGAAAACCCTAAACTGAGTCACAAGAGTTCAATACAGTTGAAATAATTCAACAATTTTCCTCTTTGTTTTTTCTAATACATTTATAATATAATTATACATTAATAACACAATATAATACATTTTATATACTATTCTATAATACAATAATACATTCTAATACAGGAAAGGCAAACAGGGAAGGACAATGATGGGGATCAGCTCAATCTTAGAGTGTCATTATCTTGTATTATCCCATCTTATTGTATTTAATCAGAAAACCAAGTTATATCAAACCTCCAAGGCTAAATTTCTTCTATAAATCTGTCCATGGCCCATACATCTTTGTGGAATCCTTTTTGGGTTAGTCCTTCTTTGTGGTGTCTTTCTCCTTACCCCTTCCCCACGCTGCTTGGTGTCTTTCCTCTCATTCCTTCACCATGCCTCATGTGTCTTTATTCTTATTATAGCTAGCCAAGTCTTTTAGGATGCTGAATCTGTTTTAGGATTTAGCCTGCCAATCAATAGTATATTCCCACTACGGATGGATTCTGATAGAGTATCTAAGTGTTCCTAAAATTTTCTATCATTTCAAAATCTAAGCAAACAACTAGGAACAACATGCTAAAAATCAAATAAATACACGGAGATGATAAAAAAGTAAGAAAAATAAAGTAATTAATTAACAAAATTTATCACATTCAAAGCCAGCGTTTTTTCATGCAACTTTCCAACCAATTCTTCTCTATTTTCTTTTCAGTATCAGAATGACAACACAATCCCAATCTCTACTTTGCTTTTACAGGTTCATGTTAGAACAGTATCTAAACCTTCAAATGTTGTCAACAAGAATAGCTTCCTAAATGGCTAGTGAAAGAAGTATTTTTTTCTGGAATGTCAATTTTATGAATCCATTTAGGAATGTACCAGTGAAAGTAACTTAATCTGATTTGATTTTTTTTTTTTTTTTTTACTTCTAGGGATTACTGTTAACAGGAGAATGGAGGAAAGAAAAATGCGTGGCTGGAAGACACCCAATAAAGCAATTGGTTATTAGTAAATAGAAAGCTAACATTTCTGGAATATTTATCAAGTCAACATAAGAACTGCCTACATCTTCAAGGAATCTATAATTTATCATTTGGGAGATAAACCTATAGCTCCCTAATAAATATAGATAGATTAAAATTTTGTGAAAAGTAGCACATCATCAAGCAAAACTCATTTGACATATCTTTGGCAATGATCTCTGTTTTTTCCAACATTGCATGACTTCATCCCAGGACAATTATACTCACGTAAAAATGAACACATATGCCTAATATCCAAGTACATTTAAAATTGTCTTAGTGAAAGTTTGGAAATTATTGAACAACAGAATATTCAAACATCAAAGAATCAAGAGTTAAGGGAATTTTTAAATGACATTTAGCTAAACTCTTATCTGATACAGGAGTTTCCTCTTCCATTTTCTAGTTTATTTCATTCCATCAAGTATGAGGATTAAATTTATCACATTTGTGCATGAACTCTAAACTATTCAACCTCTTATTATATAATCTTGGTAATAAATACTCTTCATGTAATTGATTTTTTTTCTATGCAGAAATGAAGCCAAATTCTTGGAGTGATTATGGATCTCATTTAGGAGACTTTAATATTTTAGGAGAATAAACACTGTGAAATCTACAAAGAAGAGTATCTGGCAGATGTTAGCATCTATTTACCTAACAGAATACTATGTACGTATAGAAACTACTTGATTTGAACTCTATGGGGAATCTCCTCTATGATAGTATTCAATGTTTTTAATGAGTTTATATTTCTCTGTTTTATGTTGGACTTGATATTATGGACCAGAATGTTAAGAACCATGCCTCAGTGAAGAGGTCAATTCTCCAAGAGCCTCCACAGCAGTGAATCATAACACTTGAAGGAGTTGCAAAGCAGCCTTTACTTACGCAGATGTTCCTTGTAGATTGGGAATGAAATAAATTGGAGGCAAGGGGGAAAATGAGAGGGGTCAGACAATGCAATTACCTCTCAGTCTCCTTGTATCATCATCATCATCATCCTCTCACATGAAGAGATTCATTCTACAGGTCTTCGTTAGACCTCCAGTAGCCACTGGCAGGTGGCTCCCGTATCACAATACCAGTGGGTTATAAACATGGTTATTTATGTTGTTGCATTTGTTATGGAATCATATATAATCTCAATGCATATATTGGAGATGGCTTGTTGTAGGGTTTTTCTACTGAATCATAGTCTTTACATAGTTAATGTGTAACAAAATATGATAGGTTTTAGTCATCTCCATATTTTTAAATCAATTTTGTGATGATATCCTTCTGAAAACCTTCCTAGTCCCTTCCAATAGCTTTACCAGATTATATTCATAAAATTTTATATAGTTGAAAAAGCATGTATATAGGTCAATAGTTATTGATGTTCTCTTCACAAATTTTTTATAACAGTAAGGATTGAGAATTATATCTATGTGAGGCTTTTAGTATCTTCCCCTCCTTTAGATATCTTGAAAATTTTTCTCTCAATGGCCTCAACATTTGTCAGCCTCAGCAGAGACCTATGTATATTTCTAATCCATTTGATTTTTTCATATTTATTTTTGTTGTTCTAGGATTATTTCTATTTTCTTTATAAGCACATCTTATTATATTAGAATCCAAATATAGTGATTCCATTTTTTGAAAAAAAAGATTTTGTTATAAAAGTTTTACAGTATTTTCATTTTTTCATCCATTTGTTGTCCTCTTTCCAAATTCATCCTTATATGCCCTCAAGATGTCTTTAGTTGAATCTCTCGTCAAGCTTTCTTTAAACTAATTTTCCTCTTGTGACTGCTCTTTCATTTCTGAGTGGATATTGCTAATAAATGACATTCAACAATTCACCGCAAGATATTTCAAATGAGTTTGCATTCAAAATTGTCATTTCCCTTCACTACTTGTCAGATTGACATAAAGTCAAATGTTGATTAATGCTGTTTTCAGAGGTTTTTTTTTTTTGGGGGGGGTGTCTGTTATTTGTCTTACACTGGTTAAAGTTCTGTCCCAAATCTTTGTTATTGGCACCAATATCCTTTTCTTTATCCATTTTCCAAACAAAGAAACAATAGTCTGATTAAATGAGTTAAGGTGTAGTTGTTTAAATCACATATATTATCTTTTTTTTTTAAACATCTTTTTATTTTGTTAATTTTGAATTTTAATGAGGCAATAGTTTTTCTATGAGAAAACTGATTCAGGAATGAATCCCCTTATTTCCTATAACACAAAAAGCAATGGATTTCAATTTATGTGATTTTTTTTTCAGCAATTGACCAATTTAGTTTCCTCTCTTTTTTCAGGATACATTGGAAAGAACACTTACTAAAGTGTCAACTGCATTCAAATCTTACTTCTGATGCTCATTACTTATGATACCTTGGGCAGATGACTTAATCTTTTTTTTACTGTCCTTTACAATTAGATTATTGGATTAAATGTCTTCTAATGTCCCTTCCAGTTCTAGATCTCTGATTCTGGGACTACAAGCCTATGATTGTATGATTCTTTTACCAAAACGCATATGTAATATATAAGTATAAAATATCTCTGTGCTTTATAAGTTTTGGTTCTTCCTATTCTTAATACCTGTCATTTTTTCAGCACTGACATAGTGCTCAATATCACTTTCACTGAATGTGAAAGCATATGTTTAAACAATTTGGAAGATCTTGTCTAATTCTTCATAGGATTTGTCCATATCTTTATATTCTACAACAAATAATGAAACATAAAATTATTTATTTTTATTCTTTGGATTTGTTTTGATTTTTACAAATACTTATTATAGGAACTGAAGTGTAAGATAATAATGATGATGATAATAGCTAATATTTATATAGCTTTTTATTAATCCTCAAAATAACCCTGGAAAGTAGACATTATGTTTAGCCCTATTTCACAGAAGAGAAAATTGAAAGCATAATGTCTATAAAAGTCACAAAACTTTATAAATTTCTGAAGTCAAATTTGAACTCATGTTTTCCTGACTCCAGGTGCAGAGCATGATCCACTGCTTGATTTAACTTGTCATATGATATAGTTTCTAGAACTTGGATTATTTTTTGTATTAACTTCTTTAGAATGCAGTACATTTATGTGAAATCAAATTAACAAGTCAATAAGTACTTACTAAACACATTTTCTTTGTGTAATGCACATGCTAAGTGATGAGAATATAAATACAAACAGAAGAAAGACAGTTCCTATAAGTCCCTAAGGAGCTTATATTCTGAAAGGGAAAGACAATACATATAAAGAAGAAGGTAGTCAAGGAGGAGCGTAATGGAGAACACCCGGAGAGAAATAAAAACATGACAGGGCACTTTTCTTAAAGTCAAATTATTAACTGACAAATCAGAGAAAGGGTACACAGGGATAGAATTGCTTCCAACATGAGGTAATCAGTGACAAAATAAATTTTCAAGAGGAGGAAGCCATAGTGGGTTGGGGGAAAGGGTATCAGGAATGGAGCTTGGAGAGGAATCAAATACATATACCTACATGTACTGATGCATCCGTATCTATATAAATACACCATCATCTCTTTCTCCATCTGTCTTTCTCTGTCTCTGTCTGTTTCTTTGTATCTGTGTCTGTCTCTGTGTCTGAGTGTTTGTCTCTCTCAATGCTATGGGTTAGACAAAAATATAATACCTGATAGCTGGCAAGTAAACTGGGTAAAAACAAAGATGAGGACTGAAGTAACTATGATTAGACTACAAAACAGGTAACTTGCTCATGAACAGCAATAATCTACTATACCGAACTGATAAAGTACAATATTATCTGGATATATACAAATCATCTAATATAATGGTGGTTTGATTATTGACTATTTCTATTTCATAGAAATGGTATTATCAAAATATATCAATTGAAAATATCCTAGCTCTCTATCTGAAAACAAATTGTTATTCTTTAGTATTCTTTGAAGACTTAATGCTATTTAAAATTACATCAATTTATGTTTCAGCTATCTGTCAAACTTAAATCATGTATTTACTCTGGGAATCAAGTCATGGTATACAGTGAGAAAGAAAGTGAATAGGAGAATAGTAATTAACAAACAAACAAATAAATAGGCTCAAAATGAATTTTAATTTTTTTTTCTAGCTGAGGAGTGATCTTTCTATTGATGCCAGCTGGAGGCAGAGATAGTGGGGGTGGATGGTATCACTGGTAATATAAATTCACATGAAAGCAAAAATATCTTCTTCCCTCAAAAAATCCCTATTTGTTCCTTCTTCAGGTAAACAAAAATTTATGTAGACTTTTTATTCATTCAGTAGAACATAGACTTTTCAGGCCAGCTCAGAAAAATCTCTCTCAAAATGGCTGCAATCTATCTTTCCAAATTGATTTCATATTATTCTATCTAATACATAGCCAAACTGGATTACTAACCATTCCCCAAACTCAGCATTTCAGTTTGTGTCTCCCAAGCCTTTCTATGGGCTATGCCCTATATCAGGATCATAACCTCTTTTTATCTCTGCCTTTCTGAATCCTCATCATTCTTCAAAACCACTAAGGTACCATCACCTCCGAGAAACCACCTCTGATATTTCCTATCCCCTACTTTTCTCTGTCCCACTTCAGATTACTTTCTATTTACTACTCTATACTCCAAATGAATGATCCTTGTGATCAAGGACTCTAATTTTTGCCTTTGTGTTTTCCATGTCTAGTACAATAGCTTGCACGTATTAGGTATATCTGTCATCTGCATCTATATATTTTGTTGCATTCAAAGTACAACATAACATTGAAATATAAGTAACTTGAAAGCTTTAGATAACTGTTTCTTGTATTCACAATCTTTCCTCTACATCATCATCATCATTTTCACAATCCATTCTAAATATCTTATAACAACAATTTGCCATCTGTCCCATCATTGCCACTCCTTTCCACCCAAAACAAACCTATTTAGACTGGAGACTCCCATATACTCAGTTGTAGTAGAGGTTGAATGAATCAGTGAATGAAGACAAATCTTTTAAAGGACTACAATCAGATAACCTTGACTATACTTTACAACTATTCATGCCAGGAATCTGGGGATCTTTTGACATCTTCCCTCCCATTCTTATATTGCACCTTCTTCTTTTGTTAGCAAATACATCAGTTATAATGTAAGAAAGGATATAGAAAAGGGTTAATGTTTTGTGTTTCTATTTATTGTTGTGATTACCCTTCATCTATGTCTATCTCCCCTCCTTCACTAGAATATAAACTCCCTGAGAGCAAAGACTGTATTATTTTTATCTTTATAGTCTGCATAATGCCTGGCCCTTAGTAAGCACGTTAATAAATAAATTTTCATTTATTTATCATCACCATTATTATCATTATAGTCACCATTATTAGCATCATCATTATCATCATTATCATAGCTGACATTTTACTGAGTTTTACAAGGCATTTTAGGACAATAAATGCATGCTTTATCTGTTTGCTTGTCCAAGACATTATCTTTGCTAAAAGAAGAAAGCCTATTTCACAATTGCTATCTTTTGTTTTGAATTTTGTCATTAAAGTCATGCAACCCATTTGAACGTGACATCAAAGCAGTCAAGAGGTGGGATGATGTAAATTTAATAAATAATTTAGGAAAATTTTTGCTAATGACACAATGTCCTCTGTTCAAGAAATAGACTAACATTTATTTATTCTGGTTTTCCCTTGAGTTTTTAGGAAATATTCTGAATCAAAATTGATTTTAGGAATTTCTTAGTGATTTATATAATCAACTTTCTGCACATTATATCTCAGTTTAAACATATTTCTACATACATCTACATGCAAACATGACATCTTACATGGCTGCAGAAGAATGAGCCATCAACATACTATTTTTTAAAGTTACCAAAAGGTCTACCTGTGCTACAAATAGTATCTTGCCCACCTCCTTGACTGCCATGATGTCTGAAAATCTACCACTTTGATGATTCCTTTAGTTGACTGACAGCATTAAATCTGTTAGAAACATTCAATATATTAGTACATGCTATTTTAAACAACTAAGCTACATTATCATAATACTGCATATTAATTCTTTCAAACTTTTATCCATGAGAACATCTCATTCAAAGTTCAAGACCATAACTCAATTTCTGTATAGGTATGTGACTTGGTCAGTCAGAGTAATCAAACAAGTTTGTGTTTACAGAATTCTTATGCCCTAAGTCATTTTTAGTCTACACAGATTCCCTGTAGGTTTTCTTGCACCAACCATTCAAATCGTTGAGGAACAACAAAAGTGAAAATCAGAAGGACTTTCAGTAACTTTCTTGAGTAATTTCCTGATCCTAGTTCCCTCTCCTCCTTTACCATGTGCATCTGAATTTGATAAATCTAAATGGCTATCATCTTCAAACATGCTATTTTCCACCATCCCTGTTTCAAGTACATTCAAACACAATATTTACCTCCTATTTGTTTACATTAACATATATTAATATTCACATAGGTTTTTCCAGTAGAAAAGAATTATAATGAAACTGGAGTCAGACAAACAAGTAACCAAGTCTTACCTTTGGAAGTGAGGCCCTGGAACCAGAACTTTGGGTTGTCATTGTCAAAACTGTGGTGATGCCCAAAGCCACTCTGGCTGGTGCTGCATCCATGTTGATCCAAAATGAAACCCAGGACAAAATGACTATCAATAGACTAGGAATATACATCTGGATCAAATAGTATCCCATCTGGCGCTCCAGGTGAAATTTGACTTCAATGCAAGTGAACTTTCCTGTAAATAGGAAATTTATTTTGTAGAGTTAACCTCATATTTCATTTTATTCCAATAAATAACCTTTTCTGATTGACATATAGATATGGTTATGGATATAGATATGAATATGGGTATGAGCAAAGATGGAGATGAAAATAAAATTATAGAAAACAATAACCACCTCCAAATGTTCAGTAGACTTCTTATTTTAATGCAAAAATAGTAACACATTACAAGATTGTAGAATCATAAATTTAGTGTCATTGAGTTCAATTCCCTCATTTTATAAATAAGGAAACTGAGAATCCCAGAATAAAGAAATGTGCCATAAATTATTTCAATCAGTTGAATTTTTATTGACATTTTTTTCTTTCTACCTCCACTTAAAAACTCTGTTACTTTTTTTTTTTTTTTGCTCTCAGGTAATTGGGGCTAAGTGACTTGCCCAGGATCACACAGCTAGGAAGTATTAAGTGTCTAAGGCAGATTTGAACTCAGGTCCTCCTGATTCAGGGCTGGTGCTCTATCCACTGTGCCACCTAGCTGCCCCTAAAAATCTGCTATTTTTTGAGGCTATATTAAACTGACCATTTAACTTCCATAACTGATTTATAGAAGTGATTTTGAAGGCATCAGGGTAGGCAAGATTATATTTGAGGAATTTGGAATTTAAAGTTATGCAGAGCCTCGAGCATAGAATCTCTTGCCACTGAAACAAATAAACAATTTAACTTTATCTTATAGTGATAGAGTTTCCTGGCAGCAGGCAGGTTACCTGAAAGCATTTATTGTGTTTATTATGTTCCAGACACTATGCTAAGTTCTAAGGATGCAAATACAAACAAAAAGAGAGGCGATCCTTCACCACAACGATCCTACATTGAGGAAATCAAAGACGAAAAACAGGTGGTGGTAGTGATGGAGGTGAAGTATGGAGAGTCAGAAATATTAGCTGACCTTCCCATAATCATATAGCGAGTCAGTCAGTGTCAACAAACATTTATTAATACCTATTAGTCTGACTAATATGGAAATGTGATACACGGTTCCACATGTATAATTTATATCTGATTGCTACACATCTTAGAGATGGGAGGAGAAGTGAGGGAGGAAAGAAGGGTTAGAATTTAGAACTCAAAATTTAAAAAATGTTTTAAAAAGTTTTACTATATAATTGGAGGAAAAATAAAATATTGTTTAAATGTTCGTTAGTCACCAAGCATTATAAATATACCAAGCTCTAAAAATATATAAAAACAGCACAAAACAATCCCCACTTTCAAAGAACTCACAGTCCAATGGGGGAGGCAATATAACAACAACTATGTACAAATAAGGAAATATAGGGGATAAATTGGAAATAATAAAGCAAAAGGAAAGCACTAACATTAAAGAGGAATAGGAAAAACTTCTAGTAGAAGACTGGATTTTATCTGAAACCTGAGGGAATTCAGGGAAGCCAAGGAGATAGAAACAAAGAAGAGAATTCTAAGCATGAGAAACAATCAGGGAAATATGAGAGTGAACCCCAGTAAGGTCCAAACCTTAATTTGCTATCTTGGGTTACCTTCCTTAGATAGGATTAAAGTTTTAATGATCATGCCTTCCCATGTAGCAAGATTCATAAGAGATTAAAAAAAAAGAATTCTTGGTTAAACTATAGTGTCTGGATACTTTAAAAAGTGACCAGATAAGAAATCTGGATGCCCAGAAGATAATAATAATCTATGGAGAAGTCTAATGTTCTATACTAGAAGCAATTGGCATATTTTCTTCAGCCTCTCAATGATATTGACCATTTAATTGATACCACTGAACTAGTTACTGCACAAAAAACAATAAATGGAAATGCTTACCAATCTCTGCCAGCATCAGGAGAGATGCACAGGCAGGCAGATAATGTGATGTGGCTGCATGTACACTGGATCATGAGTCAGGAAACCTTTATTCTAGTCCTACTGCATCCATCAACTAGCTGTTTGACCTTGAGAGCTTGCATATGCCTTCATGATCTATTGTGTTAAGCAGATAAACTACTCAGGGCTGCACCTGTGCAAGACATCCTGAATAGATATAGCCTCACTGTTATTCATTCTAGGTATGATCAATGCATAGACTTAAGTGCCAAATCTTCAAAGGGAAGATCAGCATCTTTCACTGGATGGTCACGAACATTTTGGTACAAATATAGAACTGTCATTGTCACGTCTGATATTGTCCCCAGTGCCTCTCAATACTATTTCATTTCCCCCCCTAGGTTATGTCCTTGGAGCCAGCTGAATTTTAGCCAGCTGAATCTTATCCAAGATCCTATTACTGTGAAGTACTGGAAAGCAGGATGTCTCTATTTCTGGGTTTACAAACAAGTTATTATCCCCTGTTTTACTAAGGCAGAGAGTGCCAACCCTCATGAGTAATTTCATCCAGCATACCAATGCAACAGTAGGATGGGCTAGGGGAGGGCTAACAGGGATGGGCTATAGGAGGGCTAAAGTTCTAGCTTTGCTTCCTATACATAAACTTTAGTATTTGTAGCCATTCTTCCCAGATAGACCTCAGACTCATAAAATCACTTAGTTTTTTTTAAGTCACCTTACCTTTCTGTTGAGAGAAACAGAGATAGAGAGAGACAGAGAAATAGAGACAAAGAGAGAAAGTGATCGGGAGAAGGAGAAGGGAAGGGAGAGAAGGAGGAAGGAGAAGAAGAGAAGACAATGAAAAGGAGAAAACAAGAAGGGAAAGGAGAGGAGGATAGAAAGAAAGAGGGACAGAAATAAGACCAAAAGAGAAAAAGAAAAGACAGAGGCAGAGAAATGAAGACATGGAGAGAGATAGAGAGATGAAGAGAGACAGAGAGATGGGGAGAGAGAGAGAGACAGACAGACAGACAGACACAGAGACACAGAGACAGACACAGAGAGAGGGGGAGGGTGGAAAGAAGCAGAGAGGAGAGAGAGACGGAGGGAGGAAGGAAAGGAGGATCACAGGGAGGGAGGGAAGGATAGAGAGAAAGGGAAAGAAGGAGGAAGGAAAAGAAATAGAAAGAATGATAAATAGATAATAGATGATAAACATATGGATAGAACAAAAATCTCTTAACTGTATTCTTCAGGAGAAATTATATTTTAACTGTTTCTCTTTGAACACTTGGTTTAAAACTTTGCCAGTTGATCATATTCAAAATGAGTTACAGGGAAGTTATCTCTCCTAACATGTTCTAGAGATCACAAGGACTTTTTGTATTAAATTTGCTTGTTATGTATATATAATCTCTAAATTAATATTAAATACTATATGCAAGTGAGAAATAACCTAAATTACAGATACTATATGGAGAATAGGGATTATTTTATTTTTCGACTTATGTGAAAAAAAAGAAAATTCCAAAGTCTTAATTGAACAGAAAGAATACTTACCAGTATTGTAATGCTTTGTGCAATACCCAAGTTCCTTCTCTTCTTTCAAAATAAATTGAGGTAAGGTTAAACCCTCAGCCACTTGTACTGGGCCATCACTTAGCCACTCAAATATCAGGTCATTCATGGTGTAGCCAACTAAAGTAAATAAAACACCTTGGTCAGTAGTATGGATAGATACTTCCTAGAAAGTATAAAATTTTAATGAATGATATGGAAAAAACAAACAAAATAAAAGATATATCTGAGGTAGATAGGACTGCTCAATGAATCTGGAAGAGACTATAAAAAGTTATATAATCATGAAGAGGCAATGTGATGTAGATATGCTGGAGATAAAATTGAATTCAAGTTCTAACTCTGGAAAATTATAATTTTCAGTTTTTCTAAGCTGAGCTCTAAGATGTTAAGTTACAGATGTTTTACAGAAGTAGAATTTTCCTAATTTTCTATTTGTTTCATTGGATGCCAGATTTTTCTCATTCTAAGGATAATTCTTTATTCACATATACATATCTACATATGTGTGTGTAGGTATGTGTTTATACATATGCACATATATGTATACGTATATGTGTATATGCATATTTGTTCATATGTTATTAATATATACAAATAGGCTATGTATATGTATATATAATTGAAACCTAAATGTTTATCACTACCAGTGAAATTAAAATGAAAAATTGAAGGTTAATTTCCAGACTTCATTCTATGTGCTAATAAAGTGGAACTAACTTAATGTCGATCTATTTTTCTTCTTTAAATCTTAAATTCGATCAAAAGAAACAAAATTCTTTGGATTTTATTTATGATTTATCATTAAATTAAAGACTAAAAATGGTTTTTAATAGCACAAACATTTAAAACAGTCATTTAAATAGTAGCACAGTTCTATAGCTTTCCAGATGTAAAATAATCTTTAATTCCTGTTTTTGGATGAGTTTTTCATCAGAGATCTCTCTAAACATTTCCTTTATTTATTTTCTTTCACTCCTAGGATCTTTAAATTTTTCAGGCAACAAGCCTTTTTTTTGCTACAAGTTATTATAGTTAAATCTTAATAAGTTTAGTTAATGAGGTGGATACTTGGCAGATAAATGGACAGACTATGCAAATAAAACATGATTCATCATTCTTATTAGGATGACTATAGAGAAAAGCATATGTCAGATCATTTGAGATCCTATGTCATATCACTCCTGAGTCATCAGAAAGAATCATTGTCAGCTCAGGAAAAAAAAAAAAAGTTCTCTATTTTTGTTGCATAGATAAACAATGAATTATCTGTTAGGTATGCAAAAGTCAAAACATCACATTCCAGAAGTAATGGCTACTTGTTTCCTCCTGTATAACTTTTCCTTTTTTTTTTTTTTCTGTTATTTTTATGCAAGAATGAACATAGAGATTGGGTAGGGAAGTATGCAGTGGAGAGGCTTAGACAAGTCAGCTCTCACCTGTAACATACTCATTATTTTCAACAAAATTACTGCAGAACAGCACCTCAGCGAGAGTTATACAGAAATCAATGGCAAAGTTAATAGATCTCTGTCTCTCTTAGTGGGGCTCCTTTCCTTTGTCTTAGTCTTTGCCTGAAAAGCTTTGACTAAAGAATCAGAAGGGCAAGGCTCCATGTGTAGATAATATTAGGTTATAACATGCAGGAAGGAAGATTTAGAGGTGTAAGGAGTCTTAAGGATTATCAATCTAACCATTTCATTTTTCAAATGAGTAAATTTAGGTTCAGAGAAATTATTTGTCCAAAGTGATACAGAATACATAGCAAAGCTAGCAACCCTCAGATTCCATATGCTGTCCTTTTCTTTCCACATCCCTAATTGAAGTCTCTTTTGGAAGCTGCATTTATTGTTTCCAAAAAGAAAAAATAAAGGAAGAAATGTATGCAAGGAAATAAAAATCCTTGAACATCTTTTCAAGGTGTAGGTAACGTTCTAAAGACTATTTTTTTGGTGAGGTAGTTAGGATTAAATGACTAGCCCAATGTTACACAGCTAGTAAGTATTAAATATTTGAGTCCAAATTTGAACTCAAATCCCCCTGACTTCAGGGTCAGTGCCCTATCCATTATGCCATCTGGCTGTCCCACTCTAAGATTATTTTTAAAGTTTGAATTTATAGAATTTTCTCATCATAAGTTCCCTTCACCAATGAAACCACAGACCTAAGTCCTTCTCACCCCTCAAAAACCAATAAAACAAAAATAAAACAACATTAAGGGAAGAAGAATCATAAATAATTAGAACTAACAGGGATTCCATAGACTTTTTTTCTTCTTTGTTCCACATTTTCCCTTATTTGGTAAAGCTTGGAGACTAAAGCCCTAAGAGAGGAAGTGCTCTATAAATCCTTATTAATATGCTTGTTGACTAGTGTGGGACTTTTGTTGAAGTTTTTCAGTTGTTCAGTTGTGATCCCATTGGCCATAGCTCACCAGACCCTTCTATGCTCTATCATCTCCCAAAGGTTGTCCAAGCTCATGATCACTGCTTCCGTGACATTGTCTGTCTATCTCATCCTCTGCTGTCCCCTTTATCTTTTGCCTTCAATCTTTCCCAACATCAGAGTCTTTTCCCAATTAGTCCCAACTTTTCATTATTTGGCCAAAGTATTTAAGCTTCAGCTTCAATAGTTGGCTTTCCACTGAATTGTCTGAATTAATGTCTTTAAGTATTGATGGATTTGACCTCCTCATTATTTAAGGGACCCTCAAAAGTCTTGTCCAGCACCAGAATTAAAAAATGCAGATTCTGCAACGCTCAGCTTTTCTTGTGGATTGCCTAACTGTTACAGCCAAATATTTCTATGGAAAAACCATAGTCTTGACTATATAGACCTTTGTTGGCAAGTATAGGATCTGCTTCCACAAAAGCACAGCTTAGGTGAAGCAGTGCACAGAGAACTAGGCCTGAAGTCTGGAAGTTTCATCTTCCTGAGAATAAAGCTAGCTTCAGACACTTACTAGCTGTGTGATCCTGGGTAAGTCATTTAACCCTGTTTGCCTCAGTTTCCTCATCTGAAAAATGAGTTGGAGAAGGAAATAGCAAACCACTCCAATATCTTTGACAAGAAAATTCCAAATGGGGTCACAGAGAGGTCACAATTGAAAAATGGCTAATAACAGTCTTTCTAGGGCACATATTTTTCTTTGAGTGTTTTTGGTCCAAAACAATTTGGACCTCTTCTTCCCTCTAAGTGGATGGTTGAGTAGGGATGAAAGAAAACCTGGATCTCCTGCCTGCTGAGCAGATCATGAGGAACATAATATTAAAAAGAATAAATATAGTCTATCATAAAATTTAAAGCTCACTTCATGATTAGTTACACCTTTAAAACTGACTTTTCTGCTGTATATGTTATGTGTGTGTGTATTTTGGTAATATATTTAATGGGAAAGTCTATTTTATCCTACAATAAGCTAAGTGGCATTTAATAATAGCTAGCATTTATATCTTGCTTTAAGATCTACAAAGTACTTTATACATATTATCTCATTGAACCCTCAGCACAACTTTAGAGAGGAGGTGCTATTATTATTCCAATTTACTGATGAAGAAATGGAGGCAGATATTAGCTAAAGTGACTTATCCAGGGTCATGTAACTAGTAAGAATCTGAGATTTGGTTTGTTTTCCTGTCTTCCTAATTTCAGGCTAAAGCTATATCCACTGCATCACTTAGCTGCAAAGAAACTGTGCTACTAATATTTGTCCCTTAATTACTATTCGTTAAATGAAAAATTCAGTGCTTCATAGTCACTCCGTTATTAAATTTCCCCAAATCCCTGTGAGGCCTTCAGTCACCATGAATATCTCTGATTCACAAAGTAGCGAAACACACCAAAGAGAGAGAGGAAAAAAAAGAAAATTCAGAGCTCTTGGCTCAAAACTCCATTCTCAATCTCAGGCATTACCTATTTGAAGACATATATACTAGCAAGATATAGTGTAGTGATTTAGGGAGCACACAGGTCCTCAGCAAAGTGGCAAAGTAAGCAAGAAGTATTTCAGGTGTCATTTTCTAAATCTTTTCCCCAGATCCTGAGTTGGCCTTTTCCCCTTACCTCTAAGCACTGTTGGCCTATGCTTCCCCATTCCTGCTCAACCCTATTCCAACCTCACAAGCATATCAGGCAATGTTTCTTTCAAATGTCTTTTGTGTTTATTAAACAAACAAAAAAAATCTCTAATTAGGAATGAGAGATGTTTTGCATAAGTTCCTCTTTTAAAATATTAATAACTCCTGGGAACATTAAGTACATTAATCATTTTCACCTTTCTGTATATTTGTTTAATCAGATAATCAAATTACGTTGCTCTTTATGCCTCACTGAAAACAGACCCACTGGGAGCATGATGATTTTGCACTTGATTACTTAGAAGTAAGGTAAAACCGGTAGTGTTGGGATAGACCTGGACATCCAGAGGGAAGTAAATTTATAAATATTGGCAAGCTTTTCTCTGTCTACACTGTGCTTGATATCATGCAGAAAAGGGTTTATTTTGTTTTTAACTTAAAGAAGTTTTTGAATTTTGTTCTTCAGGGTATAGATTTCATAATGGATAATGCACTAGATTTGGAGTCAGGTAGAACTGAATTTGAACCCTGTCTCAGATACTTACTAGCTGTATAACTGTTAATCTCTTCACAATTTAGTTTCCTTACCAGCAAAATGAGGGGTTGAACTCTGGTCCCTACAGTTTTTTTCAGCTATAGATCTCTGATCTTTTGAGTTTATGAGCATTCATTATTTTAAACATCTATGATTTCATTGATGTAACCTCTTGATTCCACTCTGTTCTCTACATTTGATTTTCCAGACTTCTTTATCTAAAAGGTCACTTTGTACCTGTAGCTCCCTCTTTTCATTGCTCAATTCTTTCCACAAGTTTCTTGTGGGACAGCCAAGCAAATTCATACCTTGATTGCTCTCTGGCCCTACCCTTGAATTTTTTTTCTATAACAACCCTGTATAGATATCTCCCTTTATTCCCTTGTTTGACCTATAACAAATACATAATAAATACTAGTTGATTTGACTTGGTGACTACAATGGGATTAGCCTTCACAAATAGATAATCTAGTCTTTCTTGAACACATCTTTATCTTTGAAGTTCCCAAATTTATCAGTTTCCAATCTGATAGAGAGGCTCTACAAACATAACTAGGCTGGTTCTCTAATGCACAAATACTAGACCCACATTACAAGTCTCTTTAGTTGTTAGGATTGTCCCAGAATTAATGCTAAAGATTCTGTGGTCACTTCCCTATTCTAGAAAGCATCTGAGAAGTGGTTTCCATTTAGTACAATAATTCCTAATCTTTTTCAGTAATGGACCCTTTCTTAAAATAATATTCATAATATTCATAAGTGAAGGGCATGTTAAATTTTAATTGAGGTTAGTGAAAATAAGATATTATAGGTTTTTCACCCATCCAAGTTCATGGGCTCTTTGAAATTTCTTCATGTACATTGAGTTTATAGATCTCAGATTATGAATGTCTCTGATTTAGTATAAGAAAGAGCATTCTTAGGAAATAGATAAATGAATCTTATTGATCAGTTTCCCTCAGTGGGAGGGAAAAAGAAGCAGGATATTGATAGAAAAAAATAAAACAAAACTTATTTCAATGAAAGGACTTACAGCTCTCTAGTTGCATTGTACACGTCTGGACATCCATGGGAAAGTTCTTCAAGTCCATTGGACAAGACAAGGTTAAAGTAAGCCTAAGAAAGGGGAAAGAACAAATCATTAAGTCTATTGAATCTGGTTTTAAATAAACAAAAATATATTTGTTATAAAGTAAGATGACATTTTAAAGGCTAATAAAATCTGATGCTGACATAGGACATTTTTTCTTGTTTTCTTTTTCTTTTCAAGTAGACAAGAGGGACAGGTAAAATTTAAATACAATGGACATCTCCTTATTTTTTCCTCTATCCCATTTTTCTCATTTCCCTAACTTCTCTTTCTTGGCTGGCATTGGCCTAGATTTCTTTCTTGAGCTAGAGACAATTACAAAGAGCTACATAAGGAAAACAGTTGCTCCTTATCCTACAGATAAGAAGGCTGACCTTGCCTTATTTCTTTAAAAGGTCAGATTCTTTTTTTTTTTTTTTTTTTATTTAATAGCCTTTTATTTACAGGATATATACATGGGTAACTTTACAGCATTAACAATTGCCAAACCTCTTGTTCAATTTTTCACCTCTTACCCCTCCCTAAATGGCAGGATGACCAGTAGATGTTAAATATATTAAAATATAACTTAGATACACAATAAGTATACATGACCAAAACATTATTTTGCTGTACAAAAAGAATTAGACTCTGAATTATTGTACAATTAGCTTGTGAAGGAAATCAAAGATGCAGGTGTGCATAAATATAGGGATTGGGAATTCAATGTAATGGTTTTTAGTCATCTCCCAGAGTTATTTTTCTGGGTATAGCTAGTTCAGTTCATTACTGCTCCATTAGAAATGATTTGGTTGATTTCGTTGCTGAGGATGGCCTGATCCATCAGAACTGGTCATCATCTAGTATTGTTGTTGAAGTATATAATGATCTCCTGGTCCTGCTCATTTCACTCAGCATCAGTTCGTGTAAGTCTCTCCAGGCCTTTCTGAAATCATCCTGTTGGTCATTTCTTACAGAACAGTAATATTCCATAATTTTCATATACCACAATTTATTCAGCCATTCTCCAACTGATGGACATCCATTCAGTTTCCAGTTTCTAGCCACTACAAAAGGGCTGCCACAAACATTCGATGCACATACAGGTCCCTTTCCCTTCTTTATAATCTCTTTGGGATATAATCCCAGTAGTAACACTGCTGGATCAAAGGGTATGCACAGTTTGATAACTTTTTGAGCATAGTTCCAAACTACTCTCCAAAATGGTTGGATTCGTTCACAACTCCACCAACAATGAATCAATGTCCCAGTTTTCCCACATCCCTCCAACAATCATCATTATTTTTTCCTGTCATCTTAGCCAATCTGACAGGTGTGTAGTGGTATCTTAGAGTTGTCTTAATTTGCATTTCTCTGATTAATAATGACTTGGAGCATCTTTTCATATGACTAGAAATAGTTTCAATTTCTTCATCTGAGAATTGTCTGTTCATATCCTTTGACCATTTTCAATTAGAGAATGGCTTGATTTTTTATAAATTAGAGTTAATTCTCTATATATTTTGAAATGAGGCCTTTATCAGAACCTTTGACTGTAAAAATATTTTCCCAGTTTATTGCTTCCCTTCTAATCTTGTCTGCATTAGTTTTGTTTGTACAAAAACTTTTCAGTTTGGTATAATCGAAATTTTCTATTTTGTGATCAGTAATGATCTCTAGTTCTGCTTTGGTCATAAAAACCTTCCCTTCCACAGGTCTGAGAGGTAAACTATCCTATGTTCCTCTAATTTATTAATAATTTCATTCTTTATGCCTAGGTCATGAACCCATTTGACCTTATCTTGGTGTACGGCGTTAAGTATGGATCAATGCCTAGTTTCTGCCATATTAGTTTCCAATTTTCCCAGCAATTTTATCAAACAGTAAGTTCTTATCCCAAAAGCTGGGATCTTTGGGTTTGATCAAAGATTAGGTTGCTATATTTATTGACTGTTTTATCCCTTGAACCTAATCTATTCCATTGATCAACTAATCTATTCCTTAGCCAATACCAATAGTTTTGGTAACTGCTGCTCTATAATATAGTTTTAGATCTGGTACAGCTAAGCCACCATCATTTGATTTTTTTTCATTAATTCCTTGAAATTCTTGACCTTTTGTTTTCCATATGAACTTTGTTGTTATTTTTTCTAGGTCATTAAAATAGGTTTTTGGGACTCTGATTGGTATAGCGCTAAATAAATAGATTAGTTTAGGTAATATTGTCATCTTTATTATATTTGCTCGCCCTATCCAAGAGCATTTAATATTTTTCCAATTGGTTAGATCAGACTTAATTTGTGTGAAAAGTGGTCTGTAATTTTGCTCATAAAGTTTCTGATTTTCCCTTGGCAGATAGATTCCTAAATATTTTATATTATCAGTAGTTACTTTAAATGGAATTTCTCTTTGTAACTCTGACTGTTGGATTTTGTTAGTGATATATAAGAATGCTGATGACTTATGTGGGTTTATTTTATAACCAGCAACTTTGCTAAAGTTGTGGATTATTTCTAATAACTTTTTAGCAGAATCTCTGGGGTTCTCTAAGAATACCATCATGTCATCGGCAAAGAGTGATAATTTGGCTTCCTCATTGCCTATTCTTATTCCTTTAATCTCTTTCTCAGCTCTTATTGCTATAGCTAGTGTTTCTAATACAATATTGAATAGTAACGGTGAAAAGGTCAGATTCAACAATCTTCTAATCATAACTGGGCGGGTAATTTCTCATCAATGGCTATCAACTCTAAAATAATCAGCTGTTGGTTACAGCAAAGTTGGTGTCCACCTGTAGATACCCTGCTGTTAAATGTAGTCAGACTTAGCTATATTGTGACTACATGGGTATTCTACAAAGAATAATGCTAAGTTATCTAAGTTGGCATTTCAACATTGTAGCAATATTTTTTTCTGTAAAAGTTGTATGTACCTGAATGACTTCTTTCCAAATGACTGTCTAAATTAAAATATACAATGTCTTATATTCTGTAGTCATATACTATGTTTTCCTCTCCCATTAGTCCTTTTTATTGTAGTAAGTTTATTTATTTTTGATACACATTGCTTTATGAATCATGTTGGGAGAGAAAAATCAGAGCAAAAGAAAAAAAAAAAAAACCATGGGAGAGATAAAAAAAAAAAGTAAAAAGGAAGTGAACATAGCATGTGTTGATTTACATTCAGTCTCCTTAGGTCTCATTAATCCTAATTCAGTGCATTGCCTTCTTATTTTTTCCTCTATCCCATTTTTTCTTCCATGCTCTTCCAACTCACTACACATTAATCTTGATACACAGAACCTCCTATTCCATTAGAAGATACCTCTTTCCCTTCAGAACATTTCACACAGAACAGAACCCTGTCAAGTTATTTTTTGGTCAGGAAAAAAATGGTTCAAGAAGTCTGAAGACATAGGTCTTCATTCTAGTTCTGTCACTACGTACTTGTAAGACTTTGGTCCAGTCACTTAATCCCACTATATCTCAGTTTCTTCATCTTATTTACTAGGAGAGTGAATGTAGATAGTCTTTAAAGTTCCTTCCAAATCTAAAATTGATTTCTATGATTCCATGGTTGTGCCTCTCCTAGCTTAATGTCATCTCTTCCCTTTTGATTCCCAAGCTTTACGGATGTATCCTTTGTTATTCTTTCTCATTTCTATATACCGTCTTTTCTCTTATTACTTGTTTCTTTTTAATTTATCTCTGAGCACTTTTATTGACTTTAATCCTCAAATAAAGCTAATAATAAGAGTGATGCTAATGTATCACAGAAAACAAAAGAAAAAGTTTGGAGAAAAAATAAGCTTTGTGAAACACTAGTGCCAAGTATATAAAGTCACTGAAACTTCCTAGAACTGCCTTCATAATTTTTACTAAAGTTTCCTTATACTTCCTCTTCCTCTAATGAAAGCTTTTTCTTCTGATATAGGCATTATAAATAAATTGGTATTTCTATTCAGTTGTATTATTTGCCTATTTTAAAAAATATTGAACTGTACTTTCCCCCCTAAAGAAATAACCTAACTACAAGTGAAAATAAAAATAAACAAAAGCCTATTTCTCACATTAGGCTTGCAGTTTGATTTTTTTTTCTCTGAAGAGGAATTTTTAATTTTCATTCATAGAATAAGAGCTCTGCCTCCTCTTTCCATTCCCTCGCCTTAATCCCCACCTATTTATGTTTTTGATAATTCAAGGATAATACTTCAGGTATACAGACTTATAGTAATCATTTACTGAGAAAAAAAAATTTAATATATAAAAATCCATTTTCTCCTGGCTGTCAATCAGCCAAGAGTTCAGTAGGTACAGTCTTTTTTACATTCATTTTTGTCTCTTCTGATTTCCTCCATAAGAAGTCTTTGCACTTTCAACTATATGGTTGCCTTTAACCAGTTAAAAATGCCTTTAAAAATCATGTCATCTGAGGTACAAATGAAAATTAGAATCTGTTCATTCAAAACTAGGAACAACCTACAATTTATTATCTCTAACTTAACAACCCGTGGAAAGTTGGGTTTTGGACTTTACACTTATAAGGAGGAAAATAATCTATTATATTTTAATGTAATTTTTTATTTTTTCTTTATTATAGCTTTTTATTTACAAGATATATGCATGGGTAATTTTTCAGTACTGACAATTGCAAAACTTTTTGTTCCAATTTTTCCCCTCCTTCACCCCACCCCCTCTCCCAGATGGCAGGTAGACCAATACATGTTAAATATGTTAAAGTATATGTTAAATACAATATACGGTTACATTTCCATACAATTATTTTGCTACACAAGAAGAATAGGACTTTGAAATAATGTGCAATTTACCTGTGAAGGAAATAAAAGATGCAGGTGGACAAAAATAGAGGGATTGGGAATGCTATGTAGCGATTCACACTCATTTCCCAGAGTTCTTTTGCTAGATGTAGCTGGTTCTATTCATTTAATGTAATTAAAAAAAATTGAAGCTATATTACCAGGGAACATTTGTTATAAAAATATAACAAAAGTTATAGAAGTTTAGAAAAAATATAACATATATTTATTATATAAAACAAATATATTTGTTATGTAAAACAAATATATTTGTTATATAAAAAATATAACAAAAGTTATAGAAGATTATTCTATCTTTTCCAGAAGACCCCATGGCACCATAACAATATAGCATCTTCCAACACTACTTTGTAGCTCAGACTAAATTCAACAAACATCTGTTATGTGCAGGCACTATGACAAGGCAGTGGAAACGTAAGTACAAAAAAGAAATCATCCCTGTTCTCAAGGAACTTAAATTCTGCCCAGCAGATTCAATATATAACCATTTAAGTATATCCAAAATAAAACATGGTCATTGGGAAGAGAGGGCACTAACTTCTCGGTGTTTAGGAAAAGCTTCATGCTTAAAGTAAAGTTTAAGTTGAACATGAAAATAAACTTGGACAGTCCCAGTTTCCAGTCATTTGCTACCACAAATGGCTGAATAAGTTGTGGTATATAATATGGCGACTATAGGTTTAATATAATGATAATGATAATGCTATGCTATGCTATAAGAAATGATAAGCCTGATTATCTTAGAAAAACATGGATAGGCTTACATGAAATATTGAAGAGTGAAATGAACAGAACCAAGAGAATATAGTATACAATAATAGCAATATTATTTTAAGAACACCTTTGAATGAATAAGTCATTGTGACTATTATGAATTCCCAAATTGACTAATGACACATTAGTCATGACACATGAAGGGAGACACTATCAGCATCAAGAGAAAGTACTGATAAATAAACATATGTGTAGAATGATTTTATATATATGTGTATATAAATATACACACATACATGTACATACATACATAATATATAAGGATGTGTATATATGCATTTGTACATATACACATATGTATATATATATAATGTACATATGCATATATGGGCACATACATATATACCTGTATACATACACAAATACACAATAATATATGTGGATATACTCATGTACATATGCATAAATACATATTGCATACATCCATCCATATGTGTGTATATTTATATATATATTTGTGTCTAATGGCAGTCATCTCTAGGGGAGGAGGGAAGAAAAATAAATTTATATGATAACTTTATTATATATTTAAAAAGAAATAGAAAGTTGAATATAATAGATTGGTGGTTTTATATGCAATCACTTAAAAAAAATTTATTAAATTCCATGTTATGACAATGCTTGTTTCATTCCACAATTTTTTCAAAAAAGGAAATTTGAGATTCTAAGAAATAAGGATGAAGAAAGAGGGCATTTTGGGCATAGTAGATAGTCTGTACAATGATAGAGCTAGGGAAGATGGAATCTACCTTCTTAATACCTTTGTACCTCTGACTCAGAAGGTCCTGCAGACTAATGTTTTCTCTTTCCTAAAACTTGTTCCTATCCACATCAAGGAGGTAAATGACTAATGACAGCTCATTGAACTTTTTAATGGGGGAAAAACAAACTAAAGTACTGATAATGTTCTGATAGAAGAATCTCAGATACTATCTAATGAATGGAATGGTCTTCCAGATGCTCCCCAAATTCACCCCACAGGGTGTGAGTTGGCCTTCAATAAAAATTTAATAATTGATTGGTAGAGTGATTGATTTGCTTCCTCCTCATCCTAAAAGAAAGGCAAGCTTTATTGAACTAAGCAGATCTTTGCAACTAGGCCTTAATTCTGTGAATTGTGCAATTGTCAATCATTGATGCTGATAGGAGCATATTATTTGCCATTCAGTATAGCTGACAGCATTTGTCACCTGCATAAGTTGATGAAAGCTAGAAATCCTTTTCTCATAGAATTGCAGAATATTCCAACTAGAAGAGGCCTTAGAGATATTGTGGACCCTAGTCTCATTTTACAGATAAAAAACTGAGACCCAAAGAATAGAGATAACTTTGTCCATCATTACACAGGCACTGAATGGTAGACCTGAAAGTAGCTCTAGAAAATTTCTACATGGAAACATGAAGATTTCTAGCTAGTAGCCTTTTTACTATACTATTAATTTTTCTTTTCCAGCCCAAACCCAGATGGAGAGAATGCAGGAGCAAGATAGTGGCAAATTTCCATAACCTTCTAGATTCAGGAAGGCAAGATTCTTATGATCCCTTGTGTGCAAAGGGGAAAACAAACCTAAACAACATCTGTTCAGTTTAGACAAATTGCAGTAGAGTCCTCAGTTGGGGGAAGGACTGTCATATGTTGCAGCTATTATCTAAGCAATTTCAATTAGTTATTCATCATTACAACTGATAAAAAATGTTACTTGACTATTAAAGGAACTATCAAGATTCTAGTGATGAATGGGTGGCTCAATTATAAATTCAGAAACTAATAATACAATATGAGAATACTTATTCTTAGCTAAATATTTTATGCAAAAATAGCCATTTGATGAATAGAAAAATTTAATGATGGAAAGACAAAAATTTTAATGAGCAATGTACTTGCCTAAAGCAAATCCAATGAATGTACTATTTTTAAGGCTTGATTTAAATAGTTGTAGTAAACTTGTCTTCTTTAGGACCCAGAGGCAAGGAATGCCACTGGATCCTCAAGTCAAATCTGTGGAATCACAGCTATAGATTCTTTGGATGGGGAAGGTGTTTGCCAACCTATAGAGATAAGCATAGGGATTTGAGGAAACTCCCTTAGCCAATGCCAATCTATAATTTTTTTTTCAATTTTATATCAATTTATAGTTATAGGATCAATTTATAGTCATAGAAAGCTTCTTAGAGCATTGAGATATTACATGATTTGTCTGGTTCACAAAACTAGTAGCTGTCAGAATGGGACTTGAAACCAGGTTATCCTACCTTCAAGGCCAGTTTTCTATCCACTAATCTATACTGCCCACAGTGCTCCTTGTATATTGTAAACATTTAAGATTCCCAATGATGTGACAAGGAAAATGACCTTATAGAACTCGGATATTAGGTAATCACAAAACCTACCACATATCTCCTCTTTCAGTAAAGAAATATTCTAACCTACCACATACTATTGCAACATTTTTATTTATTATTATTGTTAATACCTATGCTTTTACTAATAAAAGAAACTTCAAGTGGAAAATTTTCCTTATTAAGATAATTAATTTGTAATTTTTCTTCTCAGTTTCGCCTAAGACACTGAGAAGTCAAATAACTTGTTCAAAGTGACACAGTTAACATGTATTTGACCTCAAATCTTCTTGGCCCTAAGGTAGATCTTAACCTCACTAAACCAACTTCCTCTTTTCTGAGAAATGTATAAGTTGTGACAACATCAAAGAAATATAAGACATCATTATTCTTTCTTCCGAGTTTATGATAGCTTTATTCAGATCCAAGTAAAGTCAGTGGTTATTTAAGGAAGGATAATCTGCCTCCATTATGCGGTGAGCATGCTTTAATTTAAAGTTTAGATGGATTTGTACCAGGGATTCCACCAAATATCTTTGGCACTCCCAATTTCCCAATTCAGTGTGCATATCTATTCTGTGTCCACGATCTTGTCAATGGTACCTCTTTTTGTGTTCTCTTCTTATCAAAACTTCTCAAGAAAAGATGTGAAACTAATTCAAGATAAGATATGGATAACTGATAGTTTCAGTATTATATCTTTCAAGAGAATTTGCCATATGAAGGTTTTTAGTCTGAGTATGAGAGCTCAAAGCCTAAGTAAAAGGGATAATATTTCTTCAGTTTTCCTATCTTTGATTATCTTGGTAATTAGGTATCAGATCAGGTGAGAAAGAACTTTTTACATTGGGAAAGAATCCCATAGGATCACCATCTATTCATCTGCTTCAGGTAAGGTTGAGCTAGTGTCTAGGTTTTTTGAATTTATTTCATGGCTACAATCATGAAATCTTTTCCAAATTCATCTGCTATTCTTATGCTAGTGAGGTTTGACTATTTGCATCAAACATTAGAAAAGGATGCCATTTCAATTTAGCTGGAGCTTAGCCTAGGGAAAATTAGAAATTTAAATAAAAATCATAGTTATGAAAATATACAGAGTAAGACTATTATTCATTTCCCTTAAAAACACATCAACTTGTTAAATACTTTGACTCATATGAAGAATGAACATTATGTTTCTTATGTTTTTCATTATTCCTATGACTTTCTCCTTCAACACTTGACTAGTTCTTAATATTCTATTTGAATTTCATTCTTCAGTTTTAGCTTTTAATCCTCTTTTTGGCTATCAGTAATTAATGTTTGAGTGTAAATGAGTTAATAGATCTTTTTGGAGATTTTGAAAGAGGGGAGAAAAGGGATGCTATGGAGATAACAGAACAGTGAGTGTGAGAGCTCAAAGACTCTCACAATTTTATTAATGGCCTAGAAACACAGAATTGTTCCGATACCCCAGCTGAGCAGGAGTTGAGGCAGTCTTATAAATACTTCTGTCATTGACAGGAGTACAACCCTTACCTAAATGCAATCATATGGGTATTAAGAGACACAGTAGATAACCACACTATCTATTTTATTATTTGACCTGTGCCATTCTCTCCTTCATTAAAAGAGAGGCAAACATAAACTGATTGCAGAGTAGATGGAGTTGTTTTTCAGTATTATAAAAGTTCCACAGAAGCATCCATTGTGCATTGGACAAAACGTGCCAGGAAAAGGAAAATGTGACATTAAATACTATTTGTGATCAATACCTTCAAAGAGCACGTTCATATATTGTTGGATAAAGTTAACATAAGATCCAATATGGAGAAGACTAAATTTAGATGCTACCTATTATATCTTCTAAAGGTAAATTGTGCCTAGATTTTTTTTTAAAACTCCCGTAACAATAACTATTTTAATTGGCATAAAAGGAAAGATGTTATTTTGCACAAAATATCTCTAATAAGGGACTAATAACTAAGATATTTAAAGAATTAACATAACTTTTTTTTCCCCACTGAGGCAATTAGGGTTAAGTGACTTGCCCAGTGTCACATAGCTAGGAAGTGTTAAGTGTCTGAGATCAGATGTGAACTCAAGTCCTGACTTCCAGGCTGGTGCTCTATCTACTGTACCACCTAGCTGCCCCTGAACATAACATTTTAATACCAACAATCATTCCCTGTTGTATGTAGTCAGAAATAAATACAACTAATTCTCAAAAAGAATTGCAAACTATTAATGACTGTGTAAAAAGATTGCTCTCAAAAAACTTTAATAAAAATGGAAACCTCATACTTAGCAAATCAACAAAAGTGATAATGTTGGGGAGCTTCAGAAAGATAGGCACACCAGAACAACATTGTTATGACTGTGTCCAAATATTTTGTAAGAAATTTGGAATTTTGCTTAAAAATGAAGTCTAAAAAACTTAAAAAGTCTAAAACCTCTATATATTATTTTACATTATATATATTACATTAAGCATGTTCCCTTAGGGTGATCATAGAAAGAAAAGTTTGAATGTACACCAAAATACAGTTCAATTTTTTTGAGGGGAAAGCAAAACAAAGCAAAAAATAAAAAATAAAATGGGGAAAAATAGTTGCCCAATTAAAAGGAAACACTAAATAAAATGTAATACTTAAATGAAATAATATATACTGAGATGTAAGAAATAATAGACATGGACAATTCAGAGAAGCATGGGAAGTTATTCAAACTGATAAAGCATGAAAGAAAGCAGAAATATGAGAACAATATACAAAATGACTGTAACGATGTCAATGATCCATTTAATAAAAAATAAATCTGAATATTATGTAGTGAAAAATGACTGAATCTAGCTTGGAGTGTATCATCTTTTCAGAGGTAAAGAAATATGGGAGTGGAATATATCCCATCATTCTCAGTTGATATATTGTTTACTTTTGTTGAACTAATTTTTTTTCTCTTTTTTAAAAAATACTTTGACACATTAGCTCACCAGGAAGAGGTATGTATTTGTATTCAGAAAAGCAAGTGACAAGGTCAAAAATATTAATAATTTCTCTTTTTTCAAGAAAGAGAAACATTTGAAAATAACAAATTGGAGAGACCAAATGAAAAATAAGGTAGGAAAATACTTTCAAGTAATAGAAGAGTTCATATATACTAAAATTTTATTTGCCATTTCCATGTCATTTTTACTGAGTAGTTCCTAACTGAAGAAAGGACTAGATTTGTAGCTATAAAGTTCTGAGTTTAAATCCTGATTCTGACATTTACTCTCTTTTGAGATCTTAGCGCACCACCTTGTTCATAGTAGGTGTTTAATAAAATGTTGATTGATTGACAATAATAATAGGAAAATCACTTAATCTCTGATGATGACATTATTTGTGAAATTGGGATAATAATACCTCTGTGGACCAGCCTTAATCACTAAATGGACCTTGCCTCAGTAGACTCAAAAAAGCCATGCTTTTCCACTGCATCCGAGGCTTATCTCCCTCCAGTCACCCTTCTCTATATCTTGCCATTGGGCCCAAGTGACTATGGAGGAGAAAGGGAGGCTGGTAACTTTGCATAGTTTTCTCTCATTTAAATCCAATCACTTGCTAGTCATGGCTTCATATTCCTGATGTCATGGTCCTTTTCCAGAATGCAGGACAAGTAACAATGTCTTAGGATTATTGAGAAACTCAGATAGGATGGCAGTTGTGGAGAATTCTGCAAACCTTAGGATGATACGAAAATGTCAAATTTTGTTATTAAATTCTATCTAATTCTATTACTATGACAATAAAACAGAGAGCCTGCTTTATTGTTTTTCAGAAAATTGAAGAGTTTGGTTAGCAAGATCTGTTTAGAGCTCTGTTATAAGAAGTTATCTATACAAGAGTTCTAAATCTCATAAGTTATCTTGGTGATCAGTGAGTTGCAGTGGAGAGAATGCTATATTTAGAATCATAAAATCAGAACTGGTATTCAACTGCATATTCAGTGCTTATTTGACTTTGGGTAGTCATTTTTCCTTTCTAAACCGTAGTTTCCCTTACTATAAAGAAGGAGGGAAGTAGATTAGATCAAAGCTTCTTAAATTGTGGATTATGATCCCATATGGGTGATATAACAATGTGAAGGTCACAAAATTATGATCTAACATCAATAAATGTTAGATATGAAAATCAATTTTATATATTATACATGAGCTTGCATAAAAATTTTTTGAGTGAAAAGGTATCAAGAGTAGGAAAAGTATAAGAAGCATTGGTCTAGATAATCCCTAATTATTAGATCATTTCTAACATCCCTTATAAGTCTAGAACTGAAAATATTATCTTAAAATCTGGAATGCTTAGATTTGTAGATGAGCAATTATTTTTTCATATTTTTCTTTCTTTGGAAATATGGGCAAAAAGAAAATATTCCTTCTGTTCCAAATGGGCCACTATTAAGGTATGAGTGTTTATTCCGAGCTTAATGGATCCTGAAGAATCTTTTGAGAGTAGTCCATAGGGTGAGCCAAATATAAACTCAATTAAACTTTACCATAAACCCAAACTTTCCTTTGGCTTTTTGACAGAAGGAAAATTCAAAAAAGGAGGATTAATAGAACATCACTGTCATTTTGCTTGCTGGTTTGGTTTGTTCCAGCTTTTGAATGCAACCGGTTATTTTCCAGGCCAAACATTTTTGTATGATTGTATAAAAGCATTTGTGAGAGCCTTCATCTGTGAACACATTCTGGAGGCTATATTTATGTCTATGTTTTGTCTCCAGAGATTCTCTCAGATTACAGGGATGCTTACTAAAGATTTACTGTGGACCTGGGAGTTCATTATATGGGTTTGTAGCCCAGGGTGTCAACATATTTCTGAATTGTAGGGGATATATGCTATAAAATTGATTGAATAGCAATGGACTACATAGAGGCCCTTCTGGCACCCCAAATCTCTCACAAAAATAAGTTCTATTGGCCAAAAATTGGGCATCCAATCGGGATCAGAAATTCATGAGTAGATGATATTTTTTAACCCTGAAACTTCTTTGTTATAATGCCAAATACAGAATACAAGGAAATTCTTGGACTTTTTTGAATTTTGATGTTAGGGTTTGGAAAAGAGTAGAGTGGATCTGGAGATCTCATGTATAAAGGCAGCACAGGATAAATGACAGAAACAGGAAAGGCATTTATTGAGTCTGTCTACTATCTTCCAGTTCAGTCTGAACATCAAGCTCAAAGGAATGTTAATGGAGTGGAAAGGTACTTTAAAAGAGATAAACACACTTGCAGTATCCCACATACAGCTTAACTATAATAGGGATAGTGGTCACTCCAGGGGCATTTCAATGACAGCAGCATCTCAGGGCTTAGTTTTTTTCTTTCTCTTTCTTTGTTTCATCTAATTATATATATACTACATATAGTAAAAATCCCTACCTAGAGGAACTCCATCTAGAATGATACCATAGTCTGAGGACCCAGTTTGGACATATACACATTTTATCTCCATCCATTCTACCTCCTCTCAGCCATACCTTTAGCACACTCTTTATCCTTCTTTATTTCTCTTTAAAGATTCTCACTGACATTCTTCTGTCTGCCTCTGTCAGCTTCTTCCTCTTTTCATTCTCTCCTTCATAAGGAGAATTGGCATCCTTATTTCTCTATGATTACATGGCTTTTCCTGGGACTTCTCCTAAACCTCAGTATTTATTTAAATGATAGCATTTATACTACAGTCATTAAATTAGCAGGGTTGTACACTCCAAATTACTTCATTAAGTCAAGTCATAAAAATAATGAGGGTTTGGATATAGCTTTGAAAAAGGAGAATACAATTTTTCCTGGATTGCAAGATATCAAGTAAACATTGCCTAAAATATACTCAGAAGGAAAATAATTTGTAATTTCTAATATTTGGCTTCCATTAGGAAGTTCTGTTCCATCCCATGTGTAGCAGCACAAGACATAACCATAACACAATGACAGATCACATTTGAGCCAAACAAATTCACTTTGGGCTTGTTTTTATCCATAGCATTTAAGTAATGAATTTCCTCTCCCTGTTTTCTATGACAATCAGTCAACAAAACATTTATTGAGCACTTTTTATATTTCAGGCACAGGAACAACAGGACTTGTTCAGTCATTTCCCTGACTCCAGCTTTTGAAGGGAAAGCAATAACATTTAGGGAAATGGGAAAAGAATTCTTTTGAAACCTTAAAATGAATTTTGATGAAAGGCAAGGACTCTAAGAGGTTGAAGTGAGAAGGCATCTAAGGCACAAAGGAAAATAAATACAAAGGCACCAAGATGGGAATCATGGATAAACAACAGTGAATAGGCCAGTTTGATTGGACAGTAGTCTGGTGCAGGGGTCCTCAAACTACAGCTGGTGGGCCAGATTCGGCAGCTGAGGACGTTTATCCCCCTCACTCAGAGCTATGAAGTTTCTTTATTTAAAGACCCACAAAACAAAGTTTTTGTTTTTACTATAGTCTGGCCCTCCAACAGTCTGAGGGACAGTGAACTGGCCCCCTATTTAAAAAGTTTGAGGACTCCTGAGAGGGAATGAATGTAGGAAGATGGTAAACATAAAGGCCAAGCTTGTAAAGAATTTTAGAGTTCAATTAGAGAATTTTCTTTCTAATTTAAGAAGTTATAGGGATCCACTGGAATTTATTGAGTAGGTGAGTGATCTGGGCAGACATATACTTTAGGAAAATCTTTTTGGCGGTGATAAAGGTCTGAGCTAGTGTGGTGACTGATGTTAACTCTAAACCAGCTTATTCTGACTCTTGGTCAAGAAATGGTAAAATGAGCCCATTCTCTTTCTATTATCAATCATAATCAGCACACAAAAAGGTCAGCTTTTCTAGACTATCCTATTAGCATAGCTAAGACAATCTAATGTGACTTCTATCAACCATAATTATATACAAAAGGATGTAAATTTTTCTTAGACTGTCTTGTTAGCATTTTTAAGACAGTCACAACAGTCTCATTACAGATCTTGGATCTCTGGACCCATCATTTCCTCCTCCCCTCTCTGAGCCTTTATTAACCATTATTTCACCCCAAAAGTACATCATAAAATCATTTTTGGATTTTTTTGTCCATGATCTTTAAAAGCTATCTTTTTACAGAGAACATCTTTTCATCACATATGTGCTATAAACTACAAACTGCTCTCCTAGTCTCCAGTAGTTATTATGTGGGTTAAGAGAGAGGATATATGGGAGAGATTTTGTGAAGATTTGTTTTCTTGGCTAGATTTGGCAATGGATTGGCTATGAGGGGTGAAAGAGTGAACAGGGAAGGTTTGAGGGAAAAGATAATGAGTTTTATTTTGGTCATGTTTATAATTGAAATAAAACTTAACAACATGGAATAAGTCAAGTCTATGACATTTTGTAGGTAAGGTAGACATAAGTGTGGGTAGAAGTATTAACTTATATAGGGCTTAGACTTTCCCTACCTACTGCCACCACAGCAGACATCTTTTTAGATTTAAGGCATTGTCACGTCCAAGGGTTTTTCTTAAATATGAATGCTCTTTGACAAAGCAATTAGCATCTTTGTATGAATCAGTTTAATGAATTAATTTACTTAGATAAGAAAGTCAGTTAACCTCCAAAAACCTTGATAAAATGAGACATGAGACAGGAAAAGAGATTTAGTGGTAGAAAGTTTCAGAAAGATAAAACTTGGAGATTAGATGATACCAAGTTTCCTGTTGCTAGAGAGAACCTGAACATGAGAGAACTGGTCACCATGAAGAAATGAAAAGAGACCAGAGGTAGTATGGTATTGGACTAGGATTTAGAGTAATGTTTGTTGGAATTCAGTTACTTATTATTTGTGTGTTCCTTGGTTAACCTTTCTGGACCTCAGTTTCTTAAGTTGCAAAATGAAAGAATTTGATTAAATTTATGTGGCTTATTCCTTCCCTTATCAGGAAAAAGCTAATTCCCAGACTGTCCAGGAAGGAACTCTTGAACAACTCCCATTGTTTATCCCCTAACTTCTGGGTATCTTTAAACATCTTTGGAGATATGGATTAGCAAGCATATCTTTAGACAGGTCTGGGACATGATCTGCCAAGTGCATTCCATCTGCCTCCTGATCGCTCCCTAAGAGTTCTCTGGTCTCCCTGAGAAAAAAATAAAACCCAAGGCAGTATTTCCCCTAAAAGGCTTGGTTATAAAGAAGATTGTTGCTAAATTCTCTTTAGAATTAAACCTATTATGAGATATTCTCCTTTTCCTCATGGTGCCTTCCCTTTAATGGCACTTTTCTCTTTATTTTAGCTAACTCTAATCATTCTAATGGCTTACTTTTACCTCATAGAATATTTCCTTTCTCCTAGTTAACTGTAAATTCCCCTTGAGAACTTGTCTTTTTCTTTGCTAGCTATATGCTCTCCCAACTTTATTCCATAATTTGCTACTCCTCTTTTCTATTTTATCCCTTCATTTTATCTATAACCTGTTCCTGTAAAACTGCCTTTTGCCAAAGAGAATGACCATTGTGAATTTGTTACATGCTTATTTTGAACTAGGTATTTCTATCTTGACCTCATCAAAATAACCTATATTATTTGGAGCTAAAAAGAACTTTAGAGAATTTCTTATTTTTATTTATGAAGAAATTGAGACCAAAGAAAGTTAAATGACTTGTTCATCTAACAAGTGGCAAAGCTGATATTTGAATGTAATTGCTCTGATTAAAAATTCTGTTTCTTCCCACAAAACACAGCACCCTTCTGGCATCCATGAATTTTGCTCACTATCATTTTGAGTATAAATGGTACATATTGGATACCACTAAAATGAAAATCAACAATATAGTACTTTTAAAAAAATGGATATATACATATATACATATGTATGAATACATACATGTATACATATATATGTGTATATATATGTACACATAACCGTGTGTGTGTGTGTGTGTGTGTGTATAAGACTGATCATTACTGTGGGCAAAATAGGCATTAATTTGTGCCAAAGGATACCATACTAAAATACTTCCCCTATTTCCTGTCTCCAAAAATTAAGCTATCAAATCCAAGAGTCCCCTTTAAGAAGTAAATGTCAGAAGATAGATATGGATATGTCTCTTTATTAAATATAATATAATATTATATATAGTACATTATAAATGTATTTTAGATTATATGATAGTGAGAGAGAGAACAGATCTTTAACCCACAATATATGTCAACTCTTTTCAAAGTTTTTCTAAAGACAGTAAAAGAAAGCAGATTTAAGTTAAAATGATAAGTATTTAGGTTATGATGTATTTTCTGTGACAGTATCACATAAGACACAATTAGAAATGGTCAAGAAAAAAATGTGGAATCTCCTTCTTTGGAGGACTATGAAACAGAAGGGATTCTCAGTTGGCTGGAACACTTTAAATATGGTACAGCCTAAAGGCAGAAAGATAAACTTGGTAGCTAATAATGTGGGCTTAGATACAGCTTTGGATAAACAGACTGTGATTGTATCCCCAGTGCTATATTAGTCCCTTCCAGTCATTTGATTTTATAATAGCAAAATTAGCCTGAAAAGAAATTTGCTTTATCAGCTCAAAACTGTCTAGTAACCTCTCTCATCTTGAGCTTGAAGTTGCCTTTTTCAGTTTTTGAGACACTTTAAAATACATTTTTCCCCTCCCTTTCACCTTTTTCTACACATTTTCCTTCTCCTAATTTTTAAAAATGATATAATCCCAGTTCTTTTTTTTTTTTTTAGAAAAAAGGGGGGATCTCTAGAAATATACTTCATCTTATTCTTGAAACTGCTATTGGGATATTCAATTGTTCTCATCTATCAAATAAGAAACATGGCTAAGGTTTATTTGAGGTTCTATAACCTTTGAGTCCAAACCATTTCAAATTCTGACTGAATATTTCCAATTTTCTTGGAAGGAAGGGAAAAAAATCCAGGAAAAATGGAGGGTTGGGGCACTCAGGTATGTAGTGATGAGAAAAACAACTATTTTCTATTGTCTATAATCCTTCCTTTTTACTCTTCTTGTCTTATCCACCATGTTTGTTTCTACAGCTTAAATCTAGAATTTGATTTTGTATTTCTCTTTAGGTTATGAAAAGAAAGGACCAAAATGTAGTTTGGGGCACAAGAAAAAAAAGGATAAGAAGGTTAGAGGTGGCTGTTATTTCTGTCTTGCAAATAAGTAGAACCAGTGCTCCAGTACTCTTTGTTCCATCCATCATCAGTTGCAAATACTCCAATAAAATCTGAATTCAAAGGTCCCTTGATCACATTATGGTGATCTTTTGATTAGTTTTTGCCAACCTTACATTTTTGTTTATTCTCAGGAGGCATATCAGGCATGAAGACTATTGGTTCTCTAAGACATTATCTTTGCTCCTTTTCAAAGTAGTACTCTCTACCTCAAAGCATTAAAACTTCACTTCTCCCCTTAGCCATTGTAGATCAACTTGTTTGTTGATCTTAGCTTTTGAGTTTTTATAAAATGCTTCTCTCACAACAACCCTGCAAGATGTTGTGGCACCAACCTCATTACCCCCCCCCCCATATTACCCATAGTGAAAACTGAGAATTAAGTGACAGAGCCAAGATGGTGAAGAAAAGGTAAAGACTTGCTTGAGGCTCCAAAATTTCTCTCCTCAATCTTAATATCCTTAATATAATGCCTAAAATAAATTTTAGAATGTCAGAACCCATGAAAGGATGGAGGTGAAATAATTTTTCAGCTCAAGACAACTTAGAAAGTTGGCAGGAAGTCTGTTGTACTGGCTTGAGAGTAGAGAGAGAGAAGTAGAGAGTCTAATGCAAACAGTACAAACACCAAATAGGGCCCAACAAACTAGAAACAAACTTTGGGAATGACTGAATCAGCAGTGATAGTAGCAGCATCCAAAGTTGTCACCCTACAGATAGTAAGGAGGTTGGACAACTAGTCAAAAGACTACAGTTCTTTGCTGGAACTGGAAACAAGACTCTTGCATTGCGCAGTCTTGGATCCCAAGCCAGGGTGGCAGTCTCAGGGTGAGAAGGAACACCAGCAGAACTTACAGCAAGAAGGACAGGGACACTAGTCACACTTTCAGGGAAGAACAGAGTGCTTTTGGTCACTCATGGAGTACTAAATACACTTCTTACACCATGCAAGAACTAAAAACTCCCAGTCCCCCAGACTAGCTCTGAAAACAGCTGCACAAAAACTTGGAAGTAGGGAAAAGTGTGGTCTTCACCCTAGAAATTTACCATTGCTTTCATTTGGAATTTAAAAAGAAGAAATAGGAAAAATAAACTAAGAATAGATTTAAAAATGACTATAGGAAGTAACTATAATTATAAGAAAGTTCAAAAAATACACTCAGAAAACAATAAAGTCAAAGCCTCAAAGAAAAAATATGAATTGATCTGAAGCCATGGAAAGAGCTCAAAAGTGATTTTTAAAATCATGTAAGAAAGGTAGAAGAAAAATTGGGAAGAAAAATGAGAATGATTCAAGAATGTTATGAAAAAAGCCAACTGCTTGGTAAGGGAAACACAAAAAATACTGAAAAACATAATACCTTACAAAAACACTATTAACCAAATAGTAAAAGAGATAACAAAAGTCACTGAAGAAAAGAATCTATAAAAAGTAGAACTGGCCAAATAAAAAAAGAAATATAAAAGCTCACTAAAGAAAATAATTTTTTTTAAAGTCAGAATTGGACAAATGGAACCTCATGACTATGAGACATCAAGAAACAATAAAACAACCAAATGAATGAAAAAAAAAGAAGCCATTGTGAAACATCTCATTAGAAAAACAACTAACCTAGAAAATAGATCTAGGAGACATAATTTAAGAATTCTTGAAACACCTTGAACACCATGATAAAAAAAAAAGAGCCTAGAAATAATTTTTCAAGAAATGATCAAGGAAAGCTGTGCTGATACTTTAGAGCCATAAAGTAAAACAGAATGTCCTCCTGAAAGATATCCTAAAATGAAAACTCCCAGGAATTGTTATAGCCAAATTCTTGAGCTCCAAGGTCAAGGAAGAAATATCGCAAGCAATCAGAAACAAACAATTCAAGTATTGTGGAACCACAGAATAACACAAAGTTTAGCACCTTCTGCATTAAAAAAATGAAAAGCATAAAATATAATAATCTGCAGGGGAAAGAGATTCCAAGGTGGGGGGAGGGATAAACACAGTGAAATTCAATCTTTCCTGATGAAAAGATCAGAGCTGAATAAACTTTTGATTTTCAAATATAAAACCGAATAGAGGCATAAAAAGGTAAACAAGAAAGTGAAATCACAAGATTTTTCAATAATGTTATGTGCAAAAATGATACTTAAAACTCCTAAAAACTTTCACATTATCAAGATAGCTAGAAGTATACAAAAGGCATGGGTGTGAATAGAATATAATAGGAAGATTCACTAAAAATGTAAAATTAAGTGATGAAAAAGAAGAATGCACAAGGAATAAACAAGTGGAAAATAGGATGGAGGAAAATATACAGTAATCATAACTGTGAAAAAAATTACAGCAAATTCCTTTGACAAAAATTTCATTTCTCACATGTGGAGGGAATGGAGTCTAATTTATAAAAATTAGAAGCCATTCCCTGGTTGATAAATGTTTAAAGAATATGAACAGACAGTTTTCAGATAAAGTGATTAAAGCTATGCATAATCATATGGAAAAATTATTTAAGTGACTATTAATTAAAAAAACACAAACTAAAAAACACTTCCTAGCTACCATACCACATCTATCAAAATGGCTAATTTGATAGAAAAGGAAAATGAAAAATTATTGGAATCTTTACAAATTGTTAAGTCATTAGAGTTGGTAGAGACAATAATTATCTAATTTAGCATGGTTCAGTATGATTGATCTGATCTTACATGGAGATGTTATGGGCCAGAAGAAACAAGGTACTAAGTAGAACTAATAGATAATAATGCTTGTGTTCACACCTTTAGAGAGCTCATATAAGCAAGAAGTATTTAAGTACTCATTGGAGTTCACGAGTATGGGAGATTTACAAAGTTAACTTTGTAACTTTGTGAATTCACACCTCCCTTGAAGCTCTTAGGGCCAAAGAGCACTCTGGGAGAAAACCCATAATCCCACTCTCATATCCCACAATCCCACTCTCAGAGAAGGAGCATAAATAGAGCTTCAGGGAGCTAGTCAAGTTAGTTACTTCGGAACATTGCCAAGAGTCAGAGGGGAGCATTCTGGGAGATTGAGAGCCAGAAGCCCTCTCTCAGAGGCAAGAGAGATTCATTCAATTTTCCACCTTTGTGCTGGCTGGAGGCTGAAGGACAAACCTTTGGATTTGGAAACATTTGGAGCTCTTGGAACCAAGCACAGAGATAGGCCACCAAGAAAACTAACCAGACTATTTTGGAAGGAGAAAATAAACGTTTGAACTTTTATCATCTGTCTGTGTTTGGTGATTATTATTCTTAACTGAAACTAAGGCTGCCTCTAGAAAATCTCCCCAAGAGACTCTCTCCCAGAGAGAACTTTTTTTTTTTTTTTTTTTTTAAAGAAAAAGAACATCACAAAAAATGTTGGAGGAGATGTGAGATAATTAAATCACTAATACTCTATTGATGAAGTTGCATACTAAATCAGCTATTTTATAGAACAATTTCAAACTGTGCCCCAGGTGATGTAAAATCCTGCATATCTTTTGACTAAGCAGTACTACTACCAAGTTTGCATCCCAAATAGATAAGAATAAAACCCTATATTTACAAAAAATATTTATATTTTTATATTTACATTTTATATTATATTACAAAATATATAATATAATTATATTATATTATATTTATATTTTAATGTTATCAAAGAATTGGAAATTGAAGGCCCTCCATCAATTGGGGAATGGCTGAACAAATTGCTGTATATGATTGTGATGGAATACCTATTGTACTATGAGAAATGATGAGCAGGATGCTCTCAGAAAATCTGGAAAGACATATGAATTGACAAAAAGTGAAATGATCAGAAGCAGGAGAATATTGTTCATAATAACAGCAATGTTGCATAATAATATACCACGAATGACTCAGCTATTCTCAGCAATACAATGATCCAAAGCAATTTAGACTTATGGTGACAAAGCTATTCATCTTTAGACAAAGAAGTGATGAAGTCTGAATTGTTGGAATTTTTACAAACTCTTAAGTCATGAGTTGATAGGGACAATAATTATCTAATTTAGCATGGTTCAGTATGATGTTATGTTAACATGATCCTATGAGGAGATGTTATGGAGAAGTTGAAACAAGGTACTAAATACAACTGATAGAAAAAATGCTTGTGTTCACACCTTTATAAGCAAGAAGTATTTAAGTACTCATTGGAGTTCACATGTTTGGGAGATTTCAGGTTTTAGTATGAGATATCTGAATTCATACCTCCCTTGAAGCTCTTAGGGCCAGAGAGCATGCTGGGAGATATCCCACAATCCCACTCTCAGAGAAGGAGCATAAATAGAGCTTCAGTGAGCCACTTGAAAGAGTTACTTGGAAACATTCCCAGAGGTCGGAGAGGAGCACTCTGGGAGGAAGCCCACAAGCCCTCTCTCTGAGGCAAGAGAGATTCATTGCATCTTCCACCTTGGTGCTGGCTAGAGGCTGAAGAAAGCAGAGGCAAAATCAAAGGACAAAGCTGCAAGAGCTCTTAGAACCAAGCAGAAAGATAGGCCTCTAAGAAAAACTAACTGGGCTATATTGGAGATAAAAGATCTGAACTTTTAGCACCTGGCTGTATTTGAAGTGATTAACTGAAAGTAGGGCTGCCTCCATGAACATTTATTATGGACAGATCTACATGGGGTCTTGCACCAACACAATCTACTAAGTCTCTAAACTTGTTTTATTTTAATATTTTGATAATTTTATTTCAACATAATTAGTTCCTTTTGAAATTTTGTATATTTCATATATTTAAAAACATTTTTTTTCCCTAAGGAAGGGGACTCTTTGTAGCTTGATTTGTGGTTTTCTTGGCAGTGATTTCCCATTTCCTTCTCCAGTTCATTTTATAGGTGAGGAAACTAAGGCAAACTGGGTTGGGTGATTTGCTGAGGGTAAATACAATTAGTAAATGTTTGAGGATGGATTCGAACTGAGGAAGAAGAGTTGAAAGATAATAGGAAAATACTAAAGATCTTGAATTGGGAAGCAAAGGGGTCACACTTATATTTAAGAAAGTTGATTTTATCATATCTGTGAAGAATTTTATAGTAAGGGAAGATGATTAGTATAATAGTCCAAGCCAGAGATGTATGAAAGGAGAAAAAGAAAGATGCGAGAGAGATTATGAAGGCAGAATTGATAAGAATTGGTAACTTGTTAAATGGATGGGAGATAGATTGGAGGAGGAAGAGTGAAAAATGATTGATTTTCAAGTCTAATTGATTTGGAGGTTCGAATGTTATTTTATAAGAATAGGGAAGTTTATCCTTATCTCAGATCAAGCAAAAGCAAAAATTGATCTAATTAAAAGAGATAAGGAAGGAAACTACATCCTGCTAAAGGGTAGCATAAACAACGAAGCAATATCAATATTAAACATATATGCACCAAGTGATATGGCATCCAACTTCCTAAAGGAGAAGTTAAGAGAGTTGCAAGAAGAAATAGACAACAAAACTGTAATAGTAGGAGGTCTCAACCTTGCACTCTCAGAATTAGACAAATCAAACCACAAAACAAATAAGAAAAAAATTAAAGAAGTAAATAGAATATTAGAAAAATTAGGTATGTTAGATCTTTGGAGAAAATTGAATGGAGATAGAAAGGAATATACTTTCTTCTCAGCAGTTCATGGAAACTATTCAAAAATTGACCATATATTAGGATATAAAGACCTCAAAATTAAATGCAAGAAAGCAGAAATAGTAAATGCTTTCTTTTCAGATCATGATGCAATAAAAACTACATTCAACAAAAAGTTAGGGGTAAATAGACCAAAAAGTAATTGGAAACTAAACAATCTCATCTTAAAGAATGATTGGGTGAAGCAGCAAATTATAGATACAATTAATAATTTCACTCAAGATAATGACAATGATGAGACATCATACCAAAATTTGTGGGATGCAGCCAAAGCGGTAATAAGAGGGAATTTTATATCCTTAGAGGCTTACTTGAATAAAACAGAGAAAGAAAAGATTAATGAATTGGGCTTGCAACTAAAAAAACTAAAAAAAGACCAAATTAAAAACCCCCAATCAAATACTAAATTGGAAATTCTAAAATTAAAAGGAGAAATTAAAAATATTGAAAGTAAAAAAACTATTGAACTAATTAATAAAACTAAGAGTTGGTTCTATGAAAAAGTCAATAAAATCGATAAGCCTTTGGTAAATCTGATTAGAAAAAGGAGGGAGGAAAATGAAATTAGTAGTCTTAAAAATGAAAAGGGAGAACTTTCCACCAATGAAGAGGAAATTAGAGAAATAATAAGGAGTTATTTTGCTCAACTTTATGCCAATAAATTTGATAACCTAAGTGAAATGGATGACTACCTCCAAAAATATAGACTTCCCAGAGGAGGAAGTAAATTGCTTGAATAGTCCCATTTCAGAAAAAGAAATAGAACAGGCAATTAAACAACTCCCTAAGAAAAAATCCCCAGGACCAGATGGATTTACATGTGAATTTTACCAAACATTTAAAGAACAATTGGCCCCAATGCTATATAAATTATTTGATAAAATAGGGAATGAAGGAGTCCTACCAAATTCCTTCTATGACACAGACATGGTACTGATACCTAAACCAGGTAGGCTGAAAACAGAGAAAGAAAATTATAGACCAATCTCCCTAATGAATATTGATGCTAAAATCTTAAATAAGATATTAGCAAAAAGACTACAGAAAATCATCTCCAAGATAATACACTATGATCAAGTAGGATTTATACCAGGAATGCAGGGCTGGTTCAATATTAGGAAAACTATCAATATAATTGGCCATGTTAATAACCAAATTAACAAAAACCATATGATCATCTCAATAGATGCAGAAAAAGCATTTGATAAAATCCAACATCCATTCCTATTAAAAACACTTGAGAGTATAGGAATAAATGGACTTTTCCTTAAAATAATCAGCAGCATCTATTTAAAACCATCAGTAAGCATCATATGTAATGGAGACAAACTGCAACCATTCCCAATAAGATCTGGAGTGAAACAAGGTTGCCCACTATCACCGTTACTATTTAATATTGTATTAGAAACGCTAGCTATAGCAATAAGAGCTGAGAAAGAGATTAAAGGAATAAGAATAGGCAATGAGGAAGCCAAATTATCACTCTTTGCCGATGACATGATGGTATACTTAGAGAACCCCAGAGATTCTGCTAAAAAGTTATTAGAAATAATCCACAACTTTAGCAAAGTTGCTGGTTATAAAATAAACCCACATAAGTCATCAGCATTCTTATATATCACTAACAAAATCCAACAGTCAGAGTTACAAAGAGAAATTCCATTTAAAGTAACTACTGATAATATAAAATATTTAGGAATCTATCTGCCAAGGGAAAATCAGAAACTTTATGAGCAAAATTACAGACCACTTTTCACACAAATTAAGTCTGATCTAACCAATTGGAAAAATATTAAATGCTCTTGGATAGGGCGAGCAAATATAATAAAGATGACAATATTACCTAAACTAATCTATTTATTTAGCGCTATACCAATCAGACTCCCAAAAAACTATTTTAATGACCTAGAAAAAATAACAACAAAGTTCATATGGAAAAACAAAAGGTCAAGAATTTCAAGGGAATTAATGAAAAAAAAATCAAATGATGGTGGCTTAGCTGTACCAGATCTAAAATTATATTATAGAGCAGCAGTTACCAAAACTATTTGGTATTGGCTAAGGAATAGATTAGTTGATCAGTGGAATAGATTAGGTTCAAGGGATAAAACAGTCAACAAATATAGCAACCTAGTCTTTGACAAACCCAAAGATCCCAGCTTTTGGGATAAGAACTTACTGTTTGATAAAAATTGCTGGGAAAATTGGAAACTAATATGGCAGAAACTAGGCATTGATCCATACTTAACGCCGTACACCAAGATAAGGTCAAAATGGGTTCATGACCTAGGCATAAAGAATGAAATTATTAATAAATTAGAGGAACATAGGATAGTTTACCTCTCAGACCTGTGGAAGGGGAAGGTCTTTATGACCAAAGCAGAACTAGAGATCATTACTGATCACAAAATAGAAAATTTCGATTATACCAAACTGAAAAGTTTTTGTACAAACAAAACTAATGCAGACAAGATTAGAAGGGAAGCAATAAACTGGGAAAATATTTTTACAGTCAAAGGTTCTGATAAAGGCCTCATTTCCAAAATATATAGAGAATTAACTCTAATTTATAAAAAATCAAGCCTTTCTCCAATTGAAAAATGGTCAAAGGATATGAACAGACAATTCTCAGATGAAGAAATTGAAACTATTTCTAGTCATATGAAAAGATGCTCCAAGTCATTATTAATCAGAGAAATGCAAATTAAGACAACTCTAAGATACCACTACACACCTGTCAGATTGGCTAAGATGACAGGAAAAAATAATGATGATTGTTGGAGGGGATGCGGGAAAACTGGGACATTGATGCATTGTTGGTGGAGTTGTGAACGAATCCAACCATTTTGGAGAGTAGTTTGGAACTATGCTCAAAAAGTTATCAAACTGTGCATACCCTTTGATCCAGCAGTGTTACTACTGGGATTATATCCCAAAGAGATTATAAAGAAGGGAAAGGGACCTGTATGTGCACGAATGTTTGTGGCAGCCCTTTTTGTAGTGGCTAGAAACTGGAAACTGAATGGATGTCCATCAGTTGGAGAATGGCTGAATAAATTGTGGTATATGAATATTATGGAATATTACTGTTCTGTAAGAAATGACCAACAGGATGATTTCAGAAAGGCCTGGAGAGACTTACACGGAACTGATGCTGAGTGAAATGAGCAGGACCAGGAGATCATTATATACTTCAACAACAATACTATATGATGACCAGTTCTGATGGACCTGGCCATCCTCAGCAACGAGATCAACCAAATCATTTCCAATGGAGCAGTAATGAACTGAACCAGCTACGCCCAGAGAAAGAACTCTGGGAGATGACTAAAAACCATTACATTGAATTCCCAATCCCTATATTTATGCCCACCTGCATTTTTGATTTCCTTCACAAGCTAATTGTACAATATTTCAGAGTCTGATTCTTTTTGTACAGCAAAATAACGTTTTGGTCATGTATACTTATTGTGTATCTAATTTATATTTTAATGTATTTAACATCTACTGGTCATCCTGCCATTTGGGGTAGGGGGTCGGGGGTAAGAGGTGAAAAATTGGAACAAGAGGTTTGGCAATTGTTAATGCTGTAAAGTTACCCATGCATATAACCTGTAAATAAAAGGCTATTAAATTAAAAAAAAAAAAAGAATAGGGGAGTTTAAATGGAGGACAACTTTATGGTCCGCACTGAATTCAGTTTTGGACACCTAGAGTGTGAAGTTAATAAGATATCTAAGTGGAAATACATAATAACCAGTGTGACAGAGAAAACTAACAAATATGAAACAATTACCTCACATAATACTGTTGAGATTATGGAGCAATATTGTGAAGTTATTCAGTCATAGCAAGTAAATTTGAATTTATAAACTAGACAGGATTCACCCAGTTTTCCTTTTCTATGTCACCACTCTATCTCCACCCCTACTCAATAAATCCTCCTCTAACGTTTTTAACGTGCCAAAATGGCTCTTTCCCTTTCAGAACCCTATCAAAATTCCATTAAAACCCACTCAGGAAAAGAAAAATCTGATATTAGTCACTTATACCTAAGCCAAAGTAAATGCATTTTAAATTTCCTTCTGTCTCAGTGAGTAATAAAAGGTTTAATCATCCTTAAATTCAATAATGCTTAAGCAAATGACAGAAGTACTTGGGGGACAAAACCCTTTCCCCTGTACCCATGAATCCCTGGATTCATCCCTGTATCCCTGCATCCATATCTCCCATTCTGAATTAAAGATCAATTCTACATCTTCCCTTAAATAACACCCACTGCACTCAATCCCTAATAAGACAGTTTTGTGTCATTAAATGGGAATGTGACATCTTTATGTTGGTTCTATTTCTCCTTTCCCTATTTTCCACCCCCATAATTCCCACACTCTCAATGGATAACACCATTTAGAAAAACTCCAAGCAAACAATTAGACTTCCCACAGCTAAACTGTACTATGATACTCCATTTTCTTTAAATTTCCACAAAAGATTAGTCCTTGTACACAAATGAGGCAGAAATAGTTTAATTTAACATGCATTGTACAACAAACACTAGCACTTTTCCCCTTTATTTCACAGAGTGTCCAAAAAAAAAGAGAGAGTTCTGCCTATCACAGAACAAAATCCCTCTCATCAGAAACAATAGCTATGCCATTTCAAAGTCTATGTGAGGGATAACTGGAAAGGACTCCTGAAGTGAATAACTCAATATCAACGTTATTGGAACCTTACCTCATTGAGATCTCCCAGGATGGAAATGCCTTTCTCTAGCAGACAGAAAATCCTGGTGCATTTTAGTAATGGGTCATACCAGGTCTTCACCAGCCTGAATGTCACATGGGCACTGGAGGCTTATTTGGAGCATCTCATACCCATGTGTTGCTTTTTATAACTCCTCTTTTCTTTGTGAGGTTCTGCATATGTCCCATTTGATCAGGTCACAGCAAGTTATGTCGTGTCCAACACTGCATATTAAATGAAGTCAGCCTAAGCCAACCCAGCATGATGCAGACTTGACAAAATAATTCTTTCTCACTCTAAGGGCAAGCAAGCAGTGAATGAAACAACTGCCCCATCAGTGTTTCAAAATTGGACTCTTGGTTCCAGGACAATATTTTGTCTTTTAACTAATAGGAGCCTGCAAGTAATTAAGCAACATGGAAAAAAGCAACCAAGGTCAAAAACCAAAAATGACAGGCTTCATTTCAAAAGTAGAACTGACAAGTTGTCATCAGGACATATTACTTATAAAAGAAGTATTTTCCGTTAAAATGCTTTTTGACTAGTATAACTGAGTAAACTCCTTTGTAATAATAATAATAATAATAATAAATAGCTAACATTTTGATAGTGCCAGGCATTGTACTAAGTGCTTTCCTATTATTATCTAATTTTCTTCACAATGTCCTTGTGAGATGAGTGAAATTATTATCTACAATTTATAAATCAAGAAATTGAGACAAAGATCAAATGACTTGCCCAAGGTCGTACAGCTAGTAAGTATCTGAGGCAGAATTTGGATTCAGGTTTTTCTGATTCCATGCCCAGTGCTCTATCCACTATGCCCCCAAAACTTGGTGGGCAAAGATAAAAAAGTACAAGTATTTTCAATCCATGAGTAATGCAAATATTAATTGAGTCAGTGCTTTAGGCATCACCTAGAGAAAACCCTACATTTCATGGATAGAGAAACTGAAGCTTGCCTAGGTCATGTAGATAGTTGAAGACAGGACAAAAATAGAAATATCCTGGCTGAAAGGTCAGTGAATTAGCCTTCATATTAAGTAGTTATATGTATTAAGAATTTGTAATTTTATCTTCTACCTACTTATTCTTGCCCATCTATATAGCCTTACCTAGACATGAGGGCATTTCCTGGAGTTGTTAATTTTTTTATTACAGGAACTTCAAACCTAAGATTTCACCAAACAATAATTATGACTGTTTTGGCTGGGTCCCAAATCCCAGAAAATTCTCCCCCGTATTCTCCAGTCATCTCCTCTATAGTCTTGCCAATCATCTTGCCATGGAGCAAATACCCTTTTCTCTTTCCCTCATCCACAACAGCTCTGGAAACTATGATTAAATAAACTCTGGCACTGTTCTACAGAGCAGTTTCTTATGATCCCATTCGCCATCCATGAAAATTTCCATAGCAAAATGCCCCTCCTGGTCATTACTTCCATATCTGTGTGACCCCCTCATATTTGAATTTTAAGTTCTTTGAGAGATTATATTTTGAGAGAAATTGTTATTTCTCTCATTAATCAATTAATTTAGATTAAGATTTTCCCTATTTATTTTTCATTCAGAAATCATCCTCTTGTAGGTTATTCAGCCAAAATCTAAAGAACAGTACTGATGATAAGATTGGATTAAATATTTTCCTCAATCTTGTTCAAAGCCCCATCCAACTGGGGAAGCTTAGTTCTGACTGAAGAGTAAAAAATCCACGTAATCTAGGGTAATTCTGAAATTGTTTTCTACTCAGATAGGTGTGTGTGCAGGCTAGCTCCCTTTTGGATAGATGGCCCAGAGGCAAGTAGTCCACTTGAGATAAATCTTTGTCCATGAGTGACAGGATCAGAGTCACACTGAGCCCCTCATTAGAATAGGTCCATTTCTTATAATATTCTCATCATTCTCTAATATTAACCAACCAAAATCAATTCCAACCTGTTGTAAACATTCACTTTTTCAATATACGTGAGTCAAAAGTCCTCCATGTGGGGTCTTTGGTTTATGAGTAAAAGCCAAATGACCATCCTTTTATTAATTATTCACTAGTCAAAATTAATAAAATTATTAATTACCCAGAAATTATTTCTCACTAACTTTTTGTATGTCATTATTTCCTTTGTATTTGTATCCCTGGGGTTTAGAAGCTATATAGAGCAGTAGACCTAAAGTCAGAAAGACCCAAATTCAAAATCAGCTTCAAATATTTAATAGCTGTGTGACTTTTGGCAAGTCATTTTCCCTCTTTCTGTCTCAGTTTTTTCCATCTATAAAATGGAGATAATATTAGCACCTACCTCCCAGAGTTGTTGTTGTGAACATAAGAGATATTATTTGTAAGGTACTTTACAAACCTTAAAGCACTATAATATATGAGAAGAAAAATGATGTATTAAGTGCTTACTATGTTTCAGGAACGGTACTAAGTACTTTACAAATATTATTCCATTTGATATTCATGACATCAGTGGTTGAGGCTATTTTTATCTCCATCTTTCAGTTGAAGAAACTGAAGCAGGAAGAGGTTAAATGACTTTCTCAATGCCATACAGCTGGTAAATGACTAAAGGCTGATTATGACTGAAGGTCTTCCTGATTTCAGACATAACTCTCTTCATTGTGCTATCTACTTGTCTTTGTATTAAAAAGTGTAACTACTACTACCACCACTACTACCACCACTACCACCACTACTACTACTAGTATAGTGCTTAGCACACAATAGGTGTTTAATAAATTTTTTTCATTCAGTCATGCTGGAGAACCACCAAAACTTGTAGCTAAATACTTGGAGAGATGTAGCCAATATACTTACATAGATAGAGCTAACACATTTATGTAGCCATAATTATAAGTAGCTTGCTTAAGGTCATATGAACAATAAATGACCAAAGGTAAGATTTGAATCCAGCTATTTTGAACTCAAGGTCCAATATTCTTTCCAATATGCAATGATGCCTCCACATAAAACCTTGAAACAAAAATGGGCATTAATAACTGTTGTTTTATTGAACTTACTGTATTTGAACATTTAAAATAAGAGTTCATGTTTGAGGCTGTTTGAATTGGTTAAAAGATTACTGGAAAGGTAGAAGAAATTTGTAATCTTGATCGGTAAGAACAGGTATAAATTATCGCAATTTCTTATGCTTGAGTTTATTTATTATTAGATTATATGTTTCTTGGGAGCAAAAACTGCATTTTATTTCTTTTTGTAATTTGGCACAGTGCATGACACATAGTTGCTCTTATTTAGTCTTCAAAGAGGACAAATAATATCTTGAGGTGATGTACTGACTTGGTGTGAATTGGATTTACATGAAGCAGAGTTATACAAAGACACCAGTATCACTCCTTTTTCCAGAACCATCCAAATTCAAAGTACCAAGACAAAAGTCAGGGGCCAAGATGCAGTAGATGATCTTGGCAGCTTAGATATTTGACCAAACTTTAAGCTCTCCACAGTATATATTTCAGCCTCCTTCCAGATAGTGGAATAAATTGTTTTTATCTGTCAATTCTAATGAAAAATATTGAAATGGTTGGAATAGATATCCTTCTAATTTATGGATACACATTAGGTAATTAATAAATCTTTATTGAATTAAATTGCAAAATGAGGAGAATTAAACTTCATGATTGAGAGATCGTGTGGTTTATATAATGAAAAGATAACTGGTTTTGGATTCAAAGGATCTGAATTCAGATCTCATCTCTGACACTATAGCTTGAGTAACCTTCTTGTCCCTTGGATTCTTCATTTTAAAATGAGAATGCTGGGCAGAGAGTGCCCTCTGAAGTGCCTTTCCACTCTCATGATTTCTAAAGGCTCCTCTAACACCAGTTTTCTGTGTTTCTATGAAAATGACTTGCATCCTGAATTAACTTAATCCCCTTCATTTTTGAGCCATTATCAAAGTGGCCAACAGGAATTAGAGAATTAAAAATACACAGTGAATAGATTGACAAATTTGAAACCCAAGGCCAAAGATAGTAATGCAACTAAATCCACATGACTGAAAAACACTAGACCATGACAGTTTATTCAAACATAATTCCATCTAGCATCTTAGGGGTCCTCAAACTACGGCCCGCGGGCCAGATGCGGTAGCTGAGGACATTTATCCCCTCACCCAGAGCTATGAAGTTTCTTTATTTAAAGGCCTACAAAACAAAGTTTTTGTTTTTACTGTAGTCTGGCCCTCCAACAGTCTGAGGGACAGTGAACTGGCTCCCTATTTAAAAAGTTTGAGGACCCCTGATTGTGTGTTTTCCATTTATGACAAAGCAACTTTGTTGTTTCTGAATTCAAGGACTAGACTTAAATAATCTCTAAGGTCAATGTCAACTCTATAATTACTCGATACTATATTTTGCATATACTCTGAGATTTTTTAAAATTTCTAAGTTGTTTCCTTGAGGGGCATGAATTGTATATTTTTATCTCTATGTCTTTAATACCTAGAATAATGCTTTAAATGAATGAATCATTCCAAAAGTACTTACTTAGAATTTACTATATATATATGCCAAGGAAAATCCTTAAAGACAGTGTCAACCCTCAAAGAGCTTACAGGCTTTAAGTCCCAACTCAAATCTCATCTTTCTCAACCCCTCTTGATTCTATTATCTTCTTTCTCTTAGCTAACTTTCTATTTATCCTTTATATATTGTTTTGTTTATATTAATTTGCCTCATGATTCTTATTCCACATTAGATTGTAAGCTCTTTGAGGGCAAGTGTTGCCTTTTGCCTTTTAGTTTGTATCCACAGTGCCTAGCACAGTGCCTGACACAAAATAGGGCTTAATTTATCAACTGACTGACTACACACGAAAACTAGTGATGTCCAGTGGGGAGACAAAGAATAGGCTCTTTATAAAAGCTTATTGAATAGTTGGGAAGTATACTTTAGATTCTGTAAGAATATTAAGCCATCTCCACTAAGTACAGTTCAGTGGGCCAATGAAAAACTATGGTAATCATATATATATATATTTTGTGTATTTTACATATATGCATATATATAGTTATATATATGCATATATGTAAAATACACAAAATATATAACATATACAAAGTTTGTCCTATAGATTGAGATAGTTCAAGACATAAGAAATAGCTGAAGTCAACAGGAACTTACCTGATGCTGTATAGCACTTTGCCATTTTTTGAAATCCGTAGTAGTTTGTTGTCTGTAGTAACATCATGGAAGTTGGCACCCTTCTCATTGGCAAAGAATAAATCTGGTTTCCAAATGGAGTCCAGCATAGATGGATCTAAATCCAAGGAGTCATCAGGGTATTCACTGTAAGCCAGTCGGGAGTCATTCCACTGTTGCCTCAAAAAGATGTTCACTCTGTAGTCCTACAGAAATGTCACAGAGAAAGATGACTATTCCCTTACACTGACCATGAGGGATCTATTTAATCTTTCCCATCATTCCCAATGTTTCAATTTTGTACATCAGCAATCCATGCATGTCTACACAATATCAACATTACCAGTGAATTCAGTTGGAGCAACAAAACAAAATCTCTCAAGCCAGCAGTATAGCACCCATTGCATTAATTAACTGAACTTTCTACCAATCAAACTGGTATGCTGGTATGGTGTATACACACCTCCAAGTTAACATTTCTTTGGAAAGGTAAAAGTACTGCAAAAAATCGGCCAATGAAGGCAGGCAACTGAACAAATACAACAAAATACTTTTCAAATCAGAATTGATGTGGCCTATAATCTCTTTCATTCCTGAGGATAAAAATCTACTATTTTACTTATATGCCACTTCCCAGGAATATAAATTTCTTAAGGAAATCCCAACAAAGGAAGAATTCTGGTTAAAAGATCCAAGAGGTCAATAATATAAAAGCAAAATTGTAAGCAAAACATTTCAGGAAATTTTCAAAGGTTCTCTATTCTTTCTTATTGCCTCATCAAATTATCAGTTTACTTTAACATTTCTCTGGCCTGCTCTGTTATGAACACCTGTGCATCTGGGCATTTCTTCAGAAAATAGAATTTTTCAAACAACAAACAGATTGCAATTATTTGAGTAGAGCTTCTTTCATATCTGAAAACATCTGCATCCTTTTTATAAAAACTTTCTGGATTTATAGATTTTTATAAACAACAACTTTGCTTATTGCTTTATCTGAAAAGTCTCTTTTATCATACATGTATTCATTCACTGGAGATGTTGCTCCACTGCAGACTAATTGCTAATCTGACAGTCTAGGACCTGTGAGAAATTAAGTAGGATCATGTATTCTCTAGTGCTGGTGTGACCATTTCAAGTATAATTTCTCTCTGTTTCAGTCTATGTCTGTCTATTTTCTATTTTTCTATTATGTTATCTTTTTCTAACATCTTTCTATCATGTATCTTTATCTCTATCATTTAATTACCTATTTCTTTTCTCACTTCTCTTCCTTCACCATGAACTTAGATTTATTGTTACTATTCACTCTAAATGTTTTTGCCACAGAGACTATATGAGGATAATCACTTGTACTTGAATCCTATCTGAAGATGTCCTTTATACTTTAAGAACACTTGGTATAAGGAATGCTGACTGTAAGAAACAGTTTTTATTTATCTGACATCTTTTTCCTCTTTTGTTTCCTGGTCATTATGACCAAGTTATTTAAAATTCCAATATACTAATATTTATATTGGTTATGTTGTATACTTCCATATGTAAAAAGTATGGGATGAACTTGAGATAGATAAATATTAATCATTTGACTGATTTATGGTCATATCAGGGTCTGGTCAGCAACTGCTTTTAGGAAGAATGTTACATGTGGTTTAGAATTTTTTAAATTTAGAGTAGGTCCCTCTCAGATATTCTAGAGTATAAGATATAATTTTTATTTATTTCACTGGCTATATGGAAAATAGTCTTTTGATATGGAAAACTGATTAAATTTTAATTTTGTATAGTATGGCTTCCAAATTAAATTTGGGTGGCTAATGATGGGCTAATGACCCTAAATCAAGAGTAAATGCTTTATGACTGAATAACTCCATAGCAAATCATTTGCCAAATCCACAGTAGGGTGGTATAATTTCACCCAAGGCTGTTTATCTACTATGCTTGTGATGACATTAAGCATATAATTAGACAAATCCTTTAAAACTGTTTCCAATGACTAGTTTCCAAATTCTACAAGGGTAACAATGGAACTTTGAGTTTGTGTTGGGAATATGGGAGAGCCCTTGACCAATATCACATGGTGGGGAGCAAGTGGTTTGGCAATTTGTTGTGAGACAAACATGAAAGCATTAGAAAAACAGAGATCAACACAAGAATATTATTCTTCTGTTTCCTATGAGCTGTTAGAGGTTCAGATTGAGATAGACAGTATAGTCAACCACATCACTGATAAAGAGTGTGAAAAGGAATAGATAATTTAGAAAATCTTTTCAAATACAAGTGTTCACAATAGTTACGCATCTGGTTACATTAGTCCCAGATGTGTTTTGTTGGAGAGTATTCATCTGATTTTCAATTTCAGATTTGCACAAAGGAAAAAATGAAACTGATTTCTCAGTTTATAAGCTGCTTTAAATTGGAAACACAAGAATGCCTTCTGGTTACAAGGCCAACACTAATTAGCTACAGATAAACTTAATATATACATGTATCATATAATATAATAGGTATGTATAGGTATGATAATATATAGGTATGGGTATATAGGTATATATACCTATCATGATGTATGTACAATGATGTATAGATATAGGTAGATCATAGGTATGTATATGTATGTGTATATCCTGTTCATATTCCTCTATTATTTATCTATATCTATCTATCTACTATATCTATCTATCTATCTATCTATATGATCAAGAAATTGAACTGGATTCTGAAAAGTAGAAAAATAAATGGGATGATATTACTATAGAAAATAAGTGAAATACAACTTTTCTTACAGCGAGAGAACACACACTTTCCTTCTTTGTAATATGCACCCATTTAAAATGTTCTCAAATTTTGCAAAAGTAATAAAACATACTAAAAACTTGACTTCTAAGCCAAAAGCATCTCAAAAGGTCACAAAATAAGAGTATAGACAAACACATATTTGTAGATTTGTGTGAACTCCTAGCCAGAGGCAAGGAATTAGACTAGATAAACTACTGAAATCTAATACTGTTCTATGAGTCTGTGAATCTCTAATATTGCTTTGAATGTATAAAAATAATAAAAGTATGCTATAATATTTCCTTCTCAGTCATCCCTAAACATAGAATGCTTAAATGGGACTTTAATCTTTTATTATCTCTATTAAATGAACTATTAAATTGGAAAGTAAATATGCACACGTTGAAATACATATTGTTTCCTTTTGAGCTGCATTGATTCACTGGGAATAAATGCTATTTGGAATCCCTGATACACTGTTTTACACTAAACTTTACTTCCCTCTTATTTATTCCCTTTTATTTTTTACAATATAAACCAGCCCTCTATGAAACAATTATATTGTATATTAATTATTCTTCCATTTGTCAGAAACATGGCAGAATAGACTGGGGATTGTCTTTGGAGTCAGGAAAACATGGATTCAAGTCCTGTTTTTAATATATAATAGCTTCTTGTTGCTGGACAAGTCATTTAGAACACCTAGGCGACTTTATAAGTTCTTACAGAAGTTGCCCAATTAGACCTCTGGGAGGAGTGTCTATACCAAAAATTACTCAAAATGTTTTAAAATTTATTTTATTATTTCCATTTTACATATTAGGAAACTGAGTTAAATAGAGGTTAAGTGACTTGCCTAAAGTCATAAGCTAATAAGTGTCTGAGGTCACATTTGGACTTAGCTCTTCTTAATGCCAGACTTGGTGCTCTATCCACCAAGCCACTTTATAACATTCCATGAACAATTCAGCCTTAGAATAATTTTTCCTTTTTTCCCCTGAATCATTCAGTGCTTTTTTCAAACAGGCTGAATGCATGGTTATTATATCGCAATTATATTGTCTTACAAAAATGTCCTTGTTTCATATATAGATCTTATCTATCCTATTAGATGATAAGGTTTCCAGGACAAGAATTGTGTTCATTCTCCTACATTATCTAGCAGATTGCTGAATTTCTTTTAGCTAGAGAACATCATTTTCCTCACTTTCAGTTTGTTAGCCTCTGCTAGGGAGAAATCAGTTTGAATTAGAGGTTTGGTGGAGGTTGTCTCATGTGGTAAGTATAGTCATTAGCACTCAATTTTTAGTTTAAAAATCAAGGTCATCTTATACACTAGATCACCTTACATGCCATGATGTAGAGTATATTCTCATTTCTTACTGGTGAAGTAAAAAACAACAAATTCCCCTTTCTGTCACCACTGAAAAATATAATTTCCACTATGAATATTGGAAAATATATGGGGCTACTTAAGTAATGTGTGATACTGCATTCATTATAATAGTTAACCATATGCTCAGGTACAGAGGGAAGTCTACTATCATGTTTTATATTCAGTACTTTTGTAATTAGAGATCAAATGAGCTGCTATCAAATACCTTGTTCCCTACTATACAGCAATATTCAGGAAAACACCCATGAATTCCTTAAACAGGAAATGTGAGGAATCATAAGATTGTCTTTTTTTTTTTTTTAAATCTGCTATTGTACACTCTGGACCTCACACCTGTGTATTCTCTGGGAGACTTTGAAACTTCTGTCATTCGGTCTTTTGTCCTGATTGGTGAAGACCTCTTTGGCCTAGTATAACTTGCAGCCCTAGTAAAGCTTTGCATTCTATCATTTTTCTTGCTTTTTACTCTCTTCTTCCATTTTCTTATCCTAATCCTTTTTTAAAGCTCCAGAATGATAATTAAGAATATATTATAAGACATCCTGTATTATCATTAAAGTGTTCACAACATGAATTCACATGAAGAATGCCAAGTTTGTTGGTGTAACAACAAACTCTTGGTAAATTTATCTGCTCTCATCATCTATGAACAATGATAACAAAAACTGACCTTTAAAAACTGTGCATGTTTGTCAGCTTTTTAATTAATATTCGCTCACTAAATCTTTGAGCTTAGAAGTATAATTGGAACTGAACAAAATTTCTTTCTTGGAGTGCTACAAATACAGTCATCTGCCCACAAACTTTATTTTCCCAATTCCCAGGTAACTTCATGAGGCTATTAATATTTTAGAATTATACATATATATGTATGTATGTGTGTGTGTATGTATGTATAATTACAGCAATCCATTAGAAATGCATTCCATTGGTCAAAAATAAAATAAGCTCATTTTTGGGGTATACATTCATAACTCATATGAAAATTTCAGTTATAGATTTCCATCTAATAAAAAAGCACCATGTTTCAGTACCACACTTCCTTTCAGGGAGATTTTTGTGAAACATTTAAATTACTAACTGGGTAGTATCAAAAGAATTTTCAGGATCAAAAATCTTTGCCACATTGCTGGAAACAAAAATTCTTAGATTTTTACTAAGGTAAACTTCCTTCTATTGTGGAGAAATGCCAAGATGGTTGGAAATGAACTCTTGGTATTCTTTCCTCAATGCAAAAACTTCCTGATATTAGGAAAATGTCTTTATTTGGGGGACTTCAGAACTACAAGACAAATGAGAGGATTCATCTCAAAGGTTTTAGGGACTTTGAACGTTTACCTAGGAACCAAGGAATCACCCCAAAGATATTGCAAATGCTGCCTCTGGGTTTTTATGGATTTAGGTCCTAGATCTGATTGTAGGGAGACAATATGCATGAAGTGATTCATAAACCTTATACTACTATTGGAAGGTCAGTTATCATTACCTTTATTATTTCTGATAAATTCTTCCAAAGATGAAGCCTTTAGTTAAATCATTTATTTTAGATCTATAATGTTCAAAGATCTATGGTGGTTTTATGGTCTATGAGACCTTTTAAATTGCTAAGTCCTAGCACTAGATAGTGTGTTGATAGTACTGAAAGAACTCCACATGACCATCCTCATGTTTTTTTTTTTTTTTTTTTTTTTTTTTTTATGAGGTTTTCAACAATGTCTACTTTTAGCATCCCATTCATAGGATGCAAGAGAACCATACATTAGATTTAGGGCAGAAATTTCATTTTTGAAAGCAAATATTTTCATTTCATGTCAAAGCCACAATTAGGAAAAAGAAAAATGAGTTTTAAAAGTCAAATGAACTTTCTAGTCACAAAGAATGCAGGGGACAAAAAATAGCATACACATCTTTCCTTTGACCATACAACTCAATTTACTCTAAACACCAATATAGATGTGCCACTGGTACCAGTCTGGATAATGTTTTCAGAATACTTTAGAAATAAGTCACCATTAAGGGGGCATTTCCCTAAATTTTTAGGAAGCAATTCAGTAGCCCATTGTTTTACCATACCTCTGAACACCTGCAAATATTACAAATAAAGGAAAACAAAGATACCGACAGCTTCTGTTTTCATTGACTTAAATGTAGACTTCTTGCATTGATGATCATTGAAAAGGTGTACATTTACATATTTAATAGACAGTAAAATGCAATGAGGGGATTTAATCAAAGCGATGCGTCTAATTAATGCAATCAGCATTAGGTCGTGCAAATATTGTCATTGAATGCCATCATGTGAAGCCAGTGATGAAATGGAATTGGGCCACTTCAAGTTTTATCCCTTTTTCTGTAGGATAAGAGCAATAGGGAGAGACTGAGATTGAATGCCAAAGCCCAAGCTATGTAATTTTTTCAGTGTTTTTTGGGAGACTCTTTATGATATCTTGAGAGAAGCAGCTATGATATAGTAGAGACAGAGCTGGAATAGGAGCCTGGAAGACATGGAGTCAAATTCAAATTCTGACATCTACCCTCTATGAGGTATGGGAAAGTCACTTAACCTTTCAATGCATAGAGACCTTATGCTGTACTAATCTGCAGTACAGGATAAACTTTCTCATTAGAGAGATCCCTTTACCAATAAAATCACAAAGCCAGTCTCTTTCCCCATGAAATTTTTAATGACATAATTAAATAAAACATATTTGTTTAGAATTCTTTAATAATTCATACAGCCTTGTAATCACTCTGTCCTCTTTTTCCCTCTTATTCCCTGTTTCTTGTCTCTTAAAGTCCTATTGACAATACTATTTGTAAGAAGCAAAGTGTAAAGCTAAATTCATTTTTTTTCATTTATAGAATTCCTTTCAAGAATAATAATTCATTAAATGCTACATATTCTAGCAGCCTAAAAGACAATTTAAACTCCCCAAGGATGCACTTTTTGTTCCTTGCAATCAGACTCATAATTTAATTTTTTCCCATAAGCCATCTCAATGCTTTTCTAAGACATGACTTGGTTTGATTTTTTAAATATTAAGCTTTGTAAATTTTAAATAAAATATCTTAGTTTGTGTTTCCTAAGATTTGTTTCATTATTTAATAATTTTTTAAAAATAACAAGTTTAGAAAATTTTCATTTGGAAAGATTTATGTTAAACAAGTAGGTATCACCCAAGACACACATTTACTGTTAGCTAAAACAATTGGGAAAAACAACTTTAATATTTTAAAGATTGGAAATATTTAGTTTGGAATTGAATAAATTTTCTATTCTTTCTATTAAATCTATATATGTATATATATAGGAATGTAACATCTAAGATGACCTTAAATAGCCCAGTAATCTCTAAATCTACATTCTTATGATTTTGTATACATTTTATTCTTGAAATCTTATGTGTGTGGAAAGCTACAGTGGCCTCCATCCTCACCTCTATCAGCAGACTAAATCCTAATCAACATTAGCTAGAGAAGCTGATAATAAAACAAAAAATATATATATATTTATAACATTTTTAAACTTTAGTGTTGTACCTTAATATGGAAATCTAAAATTTCATCTGCACTGTTGTCATATCATCAATTAAAAAGTATTTAATAAAAGTCAACTGTGTACCAGATGCAATTCTAGAGAGCAGCTGAAGTAATTTCTCTAAAATTTTTGCTTATTGATATTTATCCTCAATTCAATTGCATATATATGTCATAGTAACTACCCCTTAAAAACATCTTCCTTTCAATTCCTCATAATAGCATGCATATGACCTCACATCCTTGAAAAAATATGACTGAAGATTACATTAAAGATAGACAAGTGGTAGAATGGATGTAGAGCTAGGCCTGGAGTCGAGAAGACCTGAATTCAGAATCTGGCTCATTTTCCTCAACTGTAAAATGAGGACAAAACTAGCACCTATCTCAGGGTTATTGTGAGTTTCTAGATAATTTTTATAAAGTGCTTAGCATAGCACCTGGCATACAATAGGCACTTAATAAATGCTTGTTGTCTTTCCCCTTTATCAAAACTTCTACCAAACTGAAAAAAAGCAAAACAAAACAAAACAAAGATCACTTTAGGTATGGATACAACAATGCTTTGTAATCAGTGGTCTGAGAACAAGCCTAGCTAAGTTCAGAGACCTCATTGTTAAAAGAATAGAAGGAATAAGACTATCCATTCTGATGAAATAATATATTATTGAAATATTGATGTAAGGAAGTATAGATGGCAGAAATTAGAGGAAATTTTGGAGAGTAAATAAATGTGTCCACTGTAATCTTGATGTGACATACTTTGCTCTGTAATGAAATAGCAAAGAAAGTCTGTCTTGGAAGCTAATTATTTAGCTTATTATTTAACTAAAACCAAAACATTCTATGTAGAGTACCACAGAGAGTGGGGGAACTTTGGGTGAGGTATAAGACCCTTCAGCCCAGAGGGAACCTGCTGACAACGTCTGGTTTGGCTTCCCAACTCCCCTAAGAGCTCTCGGCCTTCCTGAGAAGTCAGGAGATGGTGACAACCTTGTTGTTGGGGTTGTGATTGAAGCAGTGATACCAGTTGGAAGGAATCTACATACAATAACAAGTTGTTTATGTAGTCCCACATGTGCAGTATATAGTTAGTGCATGTGCAGTATTGCTTTGGTTATGTAAGGGTATTTGGGTATATAAGAGTGAGAGGACTTGAAATAAACAGTCTCTGTCTTTGACCATCCTTGTGAGTCTCCTGCCTTCTGCACTCCTCCACTAAGACCAAGGACTTGGGCTGGACCCGAGATCCTCCAGAGAGCTACTCAGGATAGCATCCCAGCGTAGGGCTCTTGAAAGCATAGTACATCTTGGCACCTCAACTTGGGGGCTCTAGAAAGCATACTACAATGCTGTACTTGTAAAGATTAAATTTTAGTGACAACTGTGTGTCTTAAACTTCCATAACATCTATAAAAATCTTCCTATGGCTTTGTTTCCAAGTTGATTCAGCTAATTAAAATATTTAGAAATGTTCATTGCTAATCAATTTTTCCTAAATTTAGTCAAATCATTGTTCCTAAAGTCCTTTAATTGATGAAACTATTTTTTTTAAGTTTTAGATACAAAACCTGCCATCTTTAAAAAAAAAAGAAAACAAAACTTTGCATGAGCATAAAAAGGTCTAAACAGGAGTTTGGTATTCAGTAAAATCTCTCCCAAATATGCAATAACTATCCCACAATGCACTCATTCACAAGATGGCTTCAATGGTCAGTCCCACTCACCATTGTAGTTTCTGCTATTGAACCAAAGCTGTTGATAAATATGTTGCAGGTAACATTTACAGGAGGCCCTGCAAGTTGAACAATAATAGAAAAAATTGACAGGTTGTGTTCATGACATATATCAAGTATTGTTTTTTTCTTGTCCATGGTATTGTAGCACTTACCATTGTGGTCTCTGTGACTGATCCAAAACTGTTGATAAAAATATTGCAAGTAACGTTTACTGGAGGACCTGTGGAATGCAATAAGAATTTTGCAATAGACATTGAGCCAACGGGATAGCCCCACCAACATCTGTGTCAACTGGTGGAGAGAGGTGTACATAACTAAGAGTGAGGTTTTAAGTGCAAAGACCATCTAGAGAAATATAACTAAAATGTTCATCAATTCTTTAGATTATAAATTTCAAGTATGTACTTATAGTAACAATTTTATGTCAAGCCATATTCTCAGAAATTCTGAACTGAAGGTACTTCGTATTATTGCTGGGATAGTCTAGAAGAAAAAATATCCCCAATTCAGATTCATAAAACTAAGCTGTCAACCAAGAGTTCATTTGGTGGCAACTAAGAAAGCACATCTGTTTATGGATGCCCCATCTACCATGGGCAAGGAAATGTGACTAAGCAAGCTCATTCTGCAGTATTAAATAACTGCCTACATTTTCTCAGTCTCTCCATAAAAAGAAATAAAAATAACTTTAAGGGGAAAATGGGAGTAAAATAAGATAAAAAAACACTTTAAAAGCATTTAAAACTCAAGTACCTTAAAATGAACAAATTGGGGTAGTGTGCATAGTATGCTTGTTTTGCTTACTCCTATCGTAAGGCACAAGTTCGGGGTGGTCCACAACTCTTAAGAGGCTGGCCCTTGGAAAATTAGAACCTATGCTTGTCAGATCTTCCCTTCTTAAGATCAGTGTGTCTTTTTCTTAGTCTTTCTTTTCATGTATAACTAATTTTTGCTTATTTCATGGTATAGTAAATGCTATTTACTGTCAATGATTTTTCCTTTTGGTTATTGAAGAAGATTAAATGACAGCAGTGAAATATTCATTTTTTTTCATTCACTTATTCACTCCCCAGCAGGAACTTCCTTCTCCTTATTCACCAAGGCACAACACCTAGTGTCCTTGCACTTGTAATTCAGTGGGTCTAAATGGAACAGGACTTTTGCAAAGTATCCTTAGCCAAACCATAAATTATACATAGTAATTTTGAACTTTACTGCTCCAAATTAGGCACTCAAATTCAGAGCAGACAGCATTGGTCAAGGCAGCTTATTGGACTGACATATACCAGCAGCAATGAGTCATTTGGGGTACATGCAGGAAATGTTTTGGTAAAAGGAAAATGGTCATTATTTTTACTCTTTTAAAATAAGTGGCATACTTATAGTGAGAAAACATATTTGGATAGTTAATGTTTTGGAAGTCTTAAAATACCAGAAAATCAATTCAGCCTCACCATTTTCTTTCTCTTTTTCTTCTTTCAAATTAATTTGAGTAATAGTAAATGTAGTCTAAGTAGATTTACTTTTATTTTGGTCTTTCAAGGTTCCACAGCTCTTCCCACATCCCAAAATGCAACCAACTTGGTGCTTGGTCCATATCTTGTTTATGTTTTTCCTTCTAAACTGCTTTCTTAACTATCATCAATTTACCTGTTTTATTTCCTTCAAAATTATAAATGATAAAGCACCATAATTTGAATTTATTCATTTATCTATATTTCTTTTTATTAACTAAATACTATTTGAAGAAGTAAGGAAAAATATTAAGATGAAGAAAATTGGTTTGAAATTGGTTTCCCTTCCCCCTCAATGAAAAATTCTTTTGGGTGATTGCTTGAGTAAGCAGATTTTAAAATAATGATAATTATATTTAATGTTATAGAGTTAAAATCAATAAAGCTAAAACAGATAATAAGAGTAGGAAAGGAGAAATAATATTTTTGGAATAGCATTTTAATATTGTTAATTAAATTTTAATTCATATTTGATCTATTATACATATATATTCCCCAAATCTTAGTCTTTTAGGGAAACCTGTATCGGTCAGCAAGCAAAATCTTGTCTATTCCCTGTCATCTTTTCTGTGATAAGTAGAAAGATATATTTAGACTTCTTTCACTAGTTAAGTAGAATACACAAGATATGCAACGGACTGTGTTATCAAACTTTGGAAAAGTTAATCGATGTCAGAAATTAACAGAAAGGAAGATCTATGTAGCTCTTTTGGAATTACTCAACAAATCCTCTTGTGCTGTACTTCCTGGTCACATGACCAACACAATGGTCTGCATTTGATCCTTTCTCTGATTGTCATGACCTTTCAAACATTTAAAAAACACAAATTATATGCTAAATAGGAAGCACCATCTGATGTCTCCATGATCTGGGACAGTCAGAATCCAAAAGAAAGTGAAGTCTATTCTGAGTTCACTTAGGACATGTTCCCCCACTGCTATGCCAGCTTTTGTTGAATCTACTTCCACTTTTCTTATTTCTCCCTTCCCACTACTCCTACAATTACCAGTCTAATTCAGACCTTCATCAACTATATTTTAGTTTATAACAAGAGCCTTCTAATCTATATGTATACATACACATATACACAAATATATATATATATATATATATATATATATATATATATATATATATACTATTAGCCATGTATGGTTAATGCAAGCATGTGTTTTGCTTTAATATGTATATATATATATATATATATATATATATATATATATATATATGTAATGGGCTGAGGTTTGAGTTGATGCACTGAGGTCCCAAGTACTTGAGGCTAAATAGTAATTGGGCTATACTCTATTAATATACATGATTGGATAAAGAATGGTCCCTGCCCACTCTCCATGCAAGTCCTGATGTGTTGTAGAGGAAATGACGATTTTGGTGGGTGGAGGCAGAGAGGGAGACAGGAAGAGAAGCTGGGGGACATTGGGCCTGGGTTCGAGACTCCGAGCTGCTGGTTGTGTGGCTGCTGGTCGAGCTAGCTTCTTGACTCAGCTGCACACATTGCTATTGCCGATTCTCTTCCACCTCCGATCCTTCTTCACTGAGAATAAAGACTGAAGGTTTTCCCCTAACCTGAATTCCTGACTCTTGCTGATTTAAAAATACACGATCTTCACATATATATATATAATGGATTTTATTTTATTTTTTATTATAATAACTTTTTTATTGACAGAACCCATGATAGGGTAATTTTTTACAACATTATCTCTTGCACTCACTTCTGTTCCGATTTTTCCCCTCTCTCCCTCCACCCCCTCCCCTAGATGGCAAACAGTCCTATATATGTTGAATATGTCACAGTATATCCTAGATACAATATATATATATATATATATATATATATATATATATATGCAGAACCAAACAGTTCTCTTGTTGCTTAGGGAGAATTGGATTCAGAAGGTAAAAATAACCCGGGAAGAAAAACAAAAATGCAAACACTTTACATTCATTTCCCAGTGTTCTTTCTTTAGGTGTAGCTGCTTCTGTCCATCATTGATCAATTGAAACAGAATTAGGTCTCTTTGAAAAAGAAATCCATGTCCATCAGAATACATCCTCATACAGTATTGTTGTTGAGGTATATAATGATCTCCTAGTTCTGCTCATTTTACTCAGCATCAGTTCATGTAAGTCTCTCCAAGCCTCTCTGTATTCATCCTGCTGGTCATTTCTTACAGAACAATAATATTCCATAACATTCATATACCACAATTTACCCAACCATTCTCCAACTGATGGACATCCATTCATTTTCCAGTTTCTGGCCACTACAAACAGGGCTGCCACAAACATTTTGGCACATACAGGTCCCTTTCCCTTATTTAGTATCTCTTTGGAGTATAAGCTCAGTAATAGCACTGCTGGATCAAAGGGTATGTACAGTTTGATAACTTTTGGGTCATAATTCCAGATTGCTCTCCAGAATGGTTGGATTCGTTCACAACTCCACCAACAATGCATCAGTGTTCCAGTTTTCCTGCATCCCCTCCAGCATTCATCATTATTTTTTCCTGTCATCTTAGCCAATCTGACAGTGTGTAGTGGTATCTCAGAGTTGTCTTAATTTGCATTTCTCTGATCAATAGTGATTTGGAACACTCTTTCATACGAGTGGCAATAGTTTCAATTTCATCATCTGAAAATTGTCTGTTCATATCCTTTGACCATTTATCAACTGGAGAATGGCTTGGTTTCTTATAAATTAGAGTCAGTTCTCTATATATTTTGGAAATGAGGCCTTTATCAGAACCTTTAACTGTGAAGATGTTTTCCCAGTTTGTTGCTTCCCTTCTAATCTTGTTTGCATTAGTTTTGTTTGTACAAAAGCTTTTTAATTTGATGTAAATAAAAATTTTCTATTTTGTGATCAATAATGGTCTCTAGTTCATCTTTGGTCACAAATTTCTTCCTCCTCTACAGGTCTGAGAGATAAACTATCCTATGTTAATGGATTTTATTTTTCTTGCTTTTTCAGTGAATGGGTGGGAATGGGAGACATGAGGTAGAAAGAATTTGAAACTGAAAATAAAATTTAATTTAAAAAACATGCCTTTAATCTTATCAAGTATATAATGAAAACATTAATGTTTCTCTATTGCCTAGTAGATCAAATCTAAATTTCTCAGCTTGCCTTCAAGATTCTCCATAATCAGGTTCCAAACCTACTATGAATCTTTAGTTCCTATTACTCTCTAACATAAAAGATTTTTTTCCAGTCTGTGTGATTCCTCTCACTGACTTCACCACACACTAAATTAATTTCACATCTTGGGTTTGTCTACAATATTCCTTATCCTTTCCTCCCTTTTCTAAACTGATCCAAATTTCAAAAATCCTTCAAAGTCCATATCAGACTTTATTTCACCCTTACAAAATGCCTTAGACCACATTTTTCAGACTTTCTATCATAGTTAATTTCATGTAAATTAAAACATTTATTAGCTTATTCAACTTTTGTTGAGTTTCTACTATAAGTAACTTGTATGTTATACAAAATTGGGTAACCTCTGCCTTCAAAGAGCTTCCATTCCATCAGGAAGATAAACATACAAAAAGCTACAAAACTAATAACTTAAACTTGGCTGTATTTGTAAGTATGAGTACAGTTTGCCAGCTCTGTACCTCCAATCAGTGTTGCAAATTATAGCTCTAAGTTGATTCACATTGTTCTAGTTCTGTCTACTAGATGTAATGGGAGTGGAAAAGAATTTATTCATTCTAATCTAAATATGAAGTGGAATTGCAGTAATTGTCACCATTTGTGTCTTGCCAAACACAAACTCTATATTCTCGACAATTTACTACTTTTATATGCCATTGAATGCTACTAAAGGAAGTCATACTGCCATTTTCACTGTGCCCACTACAAATCATACAACCATGTCCATACAGAAATAAGACAATTATTTTACTATCCCCCCATTTGCATCCCAGCTATTGTACTTAGTCTTCTCTTTTATTCTTAAGCTTTATTTATCAACAGCCAACTTTTCTTACAACCTGAGTCATGTTACGTATCTTTATGTATTTAGAGGGAAAGGTGATTTTTGAACTGGCAGAGAAAATGTTAAGTGTGACATGTTGCTAAGTAGCTGTGTTAGGGAAAGAATTGGTTCCAAAATTTTATGAGGAGAGATAAGTGTGGTTACAAAGAGATATGGAGAGAGAGGCAGCAGACTAGTAGAAGAAGCTGGCTTCTCAACATGTCTTTGCTTTCCAGTACACCTACTGGATTGATTGGGGATCCTTGAGTAAGGTTGAATCCTCTCTCTTGGTCTGAACTAATATCATATCTCACCTTCAGCTAATAAGCTCACTTACTTTTGTATATTCTTTGGTATTTCTAAAATAAATAATTTACATGATTTCACATATAAATTATATGATTTCTATTTGCTTAAGTGAATGGATTTACTATTTGTCATTTGTAATGGTCTTTTCATTATTTCCCTATTTATTTATACTTTTCTAAAAGCCTTTAAACAGATCCTGAACTTTTCACTTGATTCTGCAATTCCCTCAAGCTATCATCCTATGTGTCTCATATTTTTCATATTCCATTTCCATTTGTCACAAATTCAGAGCTATCCTTTAATCTTCACTTCTTTACTCCTTATATCCATTCACTTGCTACCACTCTTACATATTTCTCTTTCTCTGCTCAAAACAACTATCATTCTAATTTATACCCACTTCAACTCCTCCTTATAACTATTGCAATAGTCTTCTAATTCTTCTCCCAGGCTTAAGTTTCCTTTCTGTCCAATCCGTGCCCCACGTAGCTGCCAACATGATTTGTATACTTACACGGATCTGATCATGTCATTTTGCTATGCAAAAAGTCCTAGTGACTCCTTCTTGCCTCTATAATAAAGTATAAATCCATCTATTCAGTATTCAAAATCCTTCACAAGCTTCATATTCCATCCTTCCTGGCTCATTACATATTCATGTACTCCAAGTACCAGATTATTTGTCTTATTTCCTTTTCTTCATATTCAATATCATATCTCTTGTCTCTGTTTTCACATATGTCTAGAATATACTCTCTTCTCAGGTCCATTTTTTTTTTTTTTTTGAGAATTCCCAATGACCTTGGAAGCTCAGCTCAAATTCCACTTTTTGCACAAAAATTTTCTTGGATTTTCTGATAATGTCTTTCAACTTCGATGATCCTCAAATTACCTTGAATTTGCTTACAATTTTATATTTAATTACATGCAAATATCATTATCCCTCTTTTCCCACAGAATATATGATTCTGAGAGATTAGGTTATTTTGGTTTTGTACTTTTATTTCAGTACAATGTAACACAATTTGTTGTCTCTGATAGGCACTTGATAAATTTCAAATTGATTTGAAATATCCTTGGAATCTATGCTGTGGGACAGAGTAACAGGTAAGAATGCCTTATAATGTGAAACTCTAGGTAATTCTCCAAATAAATGTCTGTAGGAATCAAGCCAAATCATTGATATACTGATTTCTATTGTAAAATGAATACTACCAATCTGAAAAGATGTATATCACCATCCTTTTATATGTTAATAAATAACGGTTTAGTAGATGTTTTTTCACTGATTGATTTATATAACTAAATTGGGAGCTCTATGTAGTTAAGGAATCAGTCTTTTACTTCTTTAGGGAATATTTTCAAGACTTGATATAGTGCTGGTAAGTATAGATGTTCTACAAATATTTGTCGAAAGATTAACTTAAGTCTAAATCACCGATTAATGCCTTCTCTGTAGTATAACACTGACATATCAGATTATATCTGCAAATCTGTAGAACACATTGTCTCTATTCATATTTAAATCTATATTTATATCTACCTAAAATTATTTTTAAAATTATTTTTCCAATTGCATGTAAAACTTTTTAATATTTTTGAGTTCTAAATTTTCTCCATTTCTTCCTCCTTCCCTGAAAAAGTAAGCAATTTGATATAGATTTATATATGCAATCATACAAAACATGTTTCCATATTAGCAATATTGTGTATATGGGGGAAGGATCAAAGTTTTTCCCCCTTCCACACACAAACATAAAGTGAAAAATATTATGTTTCAATCTGCATTCAGACTCCACCATTTCTTTCTCTGGAGGTAGAGAGCATTTTTCATCATGAATCCTTTGAAATTGTCTTAGATCATCATATTGCTGAGAATGGATTTGTCATAGCTGACCATCATACTATATTGTTGTTATTTTGTATAATGTTAATCTGGTTATGTTTACTTCACTTTGCATTAATTCACATAAGTCATTACAGATTTTTCTGAAGCCCTCCTACTTGTTATTTCTTATAGCAAATTAATTTTCCATTACAATTATATACCACAATGTTCTCAGCCATTCGCCAGTTGATGGACAGAACCTCTGGAACTATTATTTATAAAGATATTTATTTTCTATACTGAAATTGTTATAATAATTTGTGATTATTGAGTTTTACATTTTATTGGATAGAAAAAGATAAAAAGCAACAACTGAAGCATGAAATAAGAAAATAATATATAGACACATGTATTGATTGAAAGAGATTGTGAATGAGCTTCTTTGTTGAAAACAACAGTCCAGTGTTGATATCATGAGCCAGATGTTGATGTTAACTTGTCATGAAGTCTGAATTGTAGAGGAGAGTATTATTTATTTCTTAGTTTTCTAAAAGCTATTTTGAAATGTACTTGAAATTTTATTAAAAAAAAAAACACAGATAAACTTCACCTTGATTCAGAAATCAAAATTTATACAGGTATTTAGATTAATGAGGACATAAAATTTTCCATATTATCTCTAGAGATAGTAAACTGTTTTTGCTGAAAACCAGATTTATTCTACATAATTTATTGCCACACCACTTGTGCCATAAGAATCTTGCTGAAAATAAATACGCTATAGATACATGTATCCATTTTGCTATCATTTGCTATCTTTTATTTGATATCTTTTGGGATAAGATTTATGTACCAGAGAGAATTTCTCTGAATTAAGAAATTCAAAATATCAATGGGCAAGGAAAGCAATTATAAAATACTTTTAAACTATCTTGGAAGAAATATTTTTGTTAAAGCTTTAGTTTAAACCATAAAAAGGATTCCTCACTCAAAAACATTTCCTGCACATTTGGATTGCCTGAAACTCCACTATTAGAGTCATTCTTTTCGGCTAAGACATTTTGAACCCTAAGTAAAGAGGAAAAAATAAGGAGTTACTTGACCAAGAAAGAGAATAGGTTAGGGACAAAAAGGAACTGGAGAGGGTGGGCAAGAAGATTGCACTAAAACAAAAAGGAAGCTGGATCATAGCACTAAATGTTAAAGGAAACCTTAGAGTTAGTCCAGAATTAGTCTCTTTTCTTACAAATAAGCAAATGAACTTTAGAAATATCAATAATTTATCTAAGGTCACAGAGTTGACCACATACAGCAGATTGGTACTGGAATTTGAATTTAGGCTCTATTATTTCAGGTTCAGAGCATAACATTTCCATTCTGAAAGCAGTACAGAAAAGTGTTAAAAATAAACTGAAAATCTGTTCCTGATTGAAAATGTGTGTCTGGCTGAAAATTTTTACTAGTGCTGACTCTGACAATATCAGAAATGATAATAAGCTCAATATTTTAGGTCATTAATTATTGGAGTTTCTGATAATGGATCCTCTTAAAAATTGAGTACTCTGGCCATGTCCTTCTATGTCCTTAAGTAATGTTATCCCTACTTTATATCTTAATGATCATGAATCATTGAATATACTGGAAAAGAGCTAATACTTCATGTAGGGATTCTTTACTATAATGACCAGAAAGCAGGACTCACTGAATTCTAGGGAAGATATTCCTTTCTGATTTAATTTTGATGATTGAAAAGTACAACAAAAACATTGATGGTAACAGAAAAAAAAGAGGGGCAATGACAAGAATGAGAACAAGAATAAAATCAAGAACCAAAAGAAAATTAAAATATGAATGATAAGGAGGAAAGACAACAAAATAATAAGAGCAAGAACAAGAAAAACAAAAATAAGAATATCAAGAATAAGAAAAAAGGAGCAAAAACAAGAGGAAAAAGAAACAAAAATTATGAAGAACAAGGAGAAACAAAGAAGGATAAACATGAGTAAAAGAAAAAAGAAAGAAACTTATCTCTACTACTAACTTTTCCAGTGAAGGTAGAAAAGAGGAGGAAAACTTATTTTCTGAGAAGGGAAGAAAAAACTAAGAGTTTTACAGAAGGAGAAATAGGTTTCTGCCAATCCCAAACCAAAGGTTTCTGCATTTTCTCAAATAGAGTAGCATTAAATCAGATGAAATCCTTATGTGAATCTATCAAAACAACAATTACCATTAAAAAATAGAACTAAGACCAGCGAATTGATTTATGCAGTTGAAATGTTGAATCTAGTAAAGAGTTAATACCACATCACCATAGAAAAGCTCTATTTATAATAGCATCTCTTATCCTAACAAAGATTCTAGGCCTATATGTGAACTTTATAGATGGTTCCTAATGTTGTGCCACAGTTTCCTTTGATTATTCTATCTCAGTATTCCTAATTGTTCTGTCTCAATTTCCCTAAATTGTTCTGCCTGGTTGTAATAACCCCCCTTCTAATCATCATGATCCAGATGAGGAGAAAGACCTTTTATCTTAGACATCATGACCCCAGACCTTCCCTACTTATTGGAATGTCTGGTGCCTCCCCCCAATCTGCTCTTCTTGATCCCAATTTATCAGCATGTCCGGTGCCTCCCCTCATACCTATCAGAACCGAATTGATAGTCTGTTCCTGCACTTAGTGCTCTGATTTCGCCCCTGCATCAGTTGACCCCTTGGTAGCTTAGAGACACTTACATATATCTATCTATACCTATATCTATATCTATATCTATATCTATATCTATATCTATATCTACCTATCTATCTATCTATCTGCCTATCTATCTATGTCATTGAGAACTCACATTGGCTGCTGGATTATTGAAGACGATAGTCTCACTCAGCCCTGGCATCAAACCATGGATCCATATGGTACCAGCACAATCTCTCCCTTTCAAATAAAATATTAAAACTCTCTAATCTCTATCTTGCCTCAGTTTCTCCAGCATTACATTTGGAGGCCCCAGCAAGATATGAGAGTAGGATTAGAGATTAGAGACCTTGGGGTCTCCACCTTGGGCCTTGGGGTGGTTGAGAATCTGGGTCCTTTTCCTGGAGAGGGTGGCCCTCTGGATTTTTTTCCAGAGCCTCCAGGGAAGAGAACAGTTTTCAGCCATAGCCACCCCCAATGGTGGACGCCTCCATTTCAGCCACAGGAGAGTAAGTCTGAATGTATTAGGACATAATTTGATCTGTTTACCTGTTCTGTCTGTCTGTGCTAGCATCTGGATTCTCAGAATAATGGAATGGCAACAAGCATTAAATTCTGAAAATGGTATCATTCCAGGACACTGGAAGCTCCCCTCTGGTTTGGGTGTTTTCTAAGACACATCTGGTCTCATCTGACTCTGAGTGCCTTTTTGGGCACTATCTGGTTATATGTATTAAATGTTTGGTTTAATGTTGTAATTGTGCAGTCTATGTCTGTGATTTGTGTTCTGTGTTCTGTGGGACTTGTCTGTTAAAAAAAGCTCTGTTAAGGTTTTCAGAACAATGATTAAGAACTGGTTATTTCAATGTTGCAACTGTGCTTAGTATAAAAATTTGCTTGTAATTTTAAACTTTTTAAACTTGTTGCACTAATTTGTAAGTAAAAGAACAGAAAAAAGAAAAAACGGGGCTATTTTAAGACTGGCAGAAGCAGTTTTCAAAGCTAGCTAGTAGGATTTCTAAGGGAAAGATCAATAAAACCTTACCCGATTCAAATTCAAGCTGGCCTAGGCAGATAAGGCCTCTGGAGGACAAAGGAGTTTATGCTAATTGCTTTGAAACTTGGGGAAAGGTTTTGGAGAACTAGTTTAAACCTAAGTGAGACAAACAAACAAAAACAAACATATTCTTTTGGGCAGTTTTAAAATGGTGGGAAATAATTTTACAGTTGCCTAATGCAGGCTAGATTTGGTTATCTTGAGTATAAGATCTTAAGAACAATAGCTTGTTAAAGGGAAATTCTATTAACTTTCCTGAAAGGCATTACATGCCTCCAATTAGGTAAAGTATATTACCTTCTAAAACACATTGGGTAATTTGATGACATTATAAGTCATGGTTTAAAATCCAGCTTTGCTGGACATGTGGATTTTATGGAGTCATTTAGCTATTCACTATATTGTGAATCTTAAAATTTTTGAAAGAAAAGAGAATGAAGGCAATTTAGGAAAGACAAGAAGGAAAATTTGCATGCGGAAAAGCTGGGGTGGGGTAGGGAGAAACAGGATCTTTTGTCTTCAAAAGTGAAGATTAAACTCATTTCCCCTCCACCCTTCCCACTGCTTTCTGCTATTTAGCAATGGATCATCTAGTTAGAAAGGTTATTAGAATTGTTTAAAGTATGTAGCTAAGGAAAAGAGAAGAGTTAAGTAGGAAAAGAAAGAGGAACGTTTTTAATGGAAGGATGAAGAAATTGAGTAGAGTGTTGGGAAGCATGGTGGAGTTAGGAGAAATGCCATGTGGAATGGGGGATGGTCATGGAAAGAGCATTATCAAGGTGTTATCTCATCCTCCACACCCCCACTAAGTATGTTCCAGCTACTTTCTGCAGAGGTGTAGCGCTGGCAAGTGATTCAAAGGGACAGGCCAAATTTTAAGTTAATTATCTGAATATTTGTTTCTTTAGATATATAAATGGTTTCCTTGGTTAAGGAATATGGCTATAAATGTGATCCATAATTTGGTAGGGCTATTTCTAAACGTTTAATTAATACTTTTAAGAATCTTTCAGATTATTTTATGTGATATTAGGATATTCTGTATAAATTTAATTGATTGTATTGGGTCATCCTGAGGTCATTTAAAGGGCCTCTGAAAAATAGTTTTTTTCTTTGTCCTTTTGAAAATGTTTCTGTTATGGACAATGTGCAATTTGGAATTTTTTGTATGTATTGGTTATTTTTAAAGCAAAATGAATTGTATAATGTTCAACTTATAAATCTATTTGGGTATGAAAGATGTGAACTTATTGGGACAAATTTCTTACTGTTATCAATATAAGGTCATGGTAAATACCTGTTCGGGATTTATCTGAAACTTTGGTTAATGGGATTTGTTATGGAAAGCAAAATTTCTTAGGCTTGTAGTTAATATTATTTGGGAGTTTTAAAGTTCCATTGGGACAATTATCTGGAGTAAAACTAGGTTAAGGCTATTTTATCCTGTATGAGCTTAGGGATTAGTTTTGATTGCTTATATTGTTATAGTATTTTTTCATTTTTTCATCTTGTGACTGATTTCTATAATCAGAGCAATAGTCAATAAGAATTGTTAATGCAATTCAATCATGTCATATCTGATTTCTAATCTGGTTATATGTAATCATTATATCCTAAATACTTAGGCAAATAAGTATTTAGCCTGGTCATCTGCCTGTTCCTGCATATTTGTGTCTGTGGACAAATCACTTTTGACCAATTAGCTGGTGAAGGTCAGTTTGCAGAGAATTCAGAAAAGATTTATTATCCTATGCCAGTGTATGAGCAGATTTCTAAGGCTGCAATAAAAGCTTGGAATTCTCTCCCTGGACAAAAAGATGGAAACGAAGCTTTCACAAAAATAGAGCAAGGTCCCAATGAACCTTTTGCAGATTTTGTGGGACGTTTGCAAACAGCTGTAATCAGAACCATTGGAGATAATGCTGCTACAGAAATAATGATGAGAAATCTGGCTAAGGAAAATGCCAATGAGATTTGCAAAAGAATTATATAGGGACTAGACAAAGATGCTCCTTTAGAGGAGATCATAAGACGCTGTGCCACAGTGGGCACAAATGCTTATTATACCCAAACTATGATGAACATGGAAAGACAGGATCCCTCTTGGCAACGGAATTCTAGAGAAACTCATCGATGTTTTCAGTGTGGAAAAGTTGGACATTTGAGAGCTCAATGTAGATATGGAGACAGAATGAGAAGACAGGGTGAGAGAAAACCCAAAACTCCATGTCCAAAATGCAACAGAGGCTTCCATTGGGCCTCAGAATGTAGACAGGTTCAGGGAAACGGGATGAGGGGCCCAGCCCCAGGGCCCCAGGCAAAAAACACTTGGGGCATGATGGCAGCCAATGGTGCACCCAGAGAGTGCCTAGAAGTCCAATACCCAGACATGACCAATCAGCCAGGAAGCCATATGATGGGAGAAAGGGATTACACAATCAATCAGCCAGGAAGCAACCTGATGGGAGAAAGGGATTACAATTAGGGAAAATAGAGTTGTATGTAGCTGAGACAACTGAGATATCCCCTGGAGAGGTGAAATCTGTTCCTCTCCAGCCTATGGATCCCTTACCTCCAGGCACAGTAGGCTTGACCATTTCACCTCCTGAGAGTACATACAAAACAGTGTCCATCCACACACTGATGTGGAAACTGGGGAATGTGTAGTAATATCCCAGTCACCAACACAGGCAGACAATGTGTGACTTATCACCCAGGAGAAATAGTAGCATCAGGTTTACTCATACAGAATCCTAATAAGCAGCTTGGTGATAGTCACCCAGATTCCGATTTCAGATCACAAAATCCAGCAATATATTGGACAGCAGCTGTAACAACTGACCGACCTATGCTCACGATCTATATAAATGGCCTTCCATTGGAAGGATGTGTAGACACTGGTGCAGATCGGACGGTCATTAGAGGTGCCAGCTGGCCCAATCACTGGCCAAAGATTAAAGCAGACACCTACATGTCTGGTGTAGGAGGATCAATAGCAGATGAAGTTAGTGCTGCCCCTATGAATGGACTTTTGAAGGAAACAGGGTTTTACCCTTTATGTTGAAAAACCCCCATCAATCTTGGGGAAGAGACATTTTACACAATTGGGTTAAAAATGAGTACTTCGTTTTTTAACAGGGGCTGTTGAAGGCCTCCAACACTTTCACCTGTTCCTTCCTGGAAAACGATACACCAGTGTGGATAGAACAGGGCCCTTAAACAACGATAAAATTCAGGTTATTAGACATAGTACAGGAGCACTTGACCAAGGACATAAAACCTTCTCTAAGTCCTTGGTTCCCCAGTGTTTGCTGTGAAAAAGTTGAAAAATGGAGGTTTAACGGTTAAGAAAAGGAAAACAGATGGAAACTATGGAACCTTGCCTGGACTTCCATCTCCTACTCGTTGCCTAGAAATGGCCTCTTTTAAAATTAAAATTGTTTCTATTCTATCTCTTGGATAAGAAGGATATGAAAAAGTTTGCCTTTTCAGTGCCCAGCGTTAACTTAGCTGAGCCTTATAAAAGATATGAATGGACAGTTTTGCCACAGGGAATGAAAAACAGCCCTACTATGTGTCAAATGTGACGATAAGTCACACATTGTCTGCCTGTGTTGGTGACTGGGATATTATCTACACATTCCCCAGTTTCCCACATCAGTGTGTGGATGGACACTGTTTTGTATGTGTTTGACTATGTTCAAATGCTGCCTTGTTCCATAAAAACATTCCCAAAGATGCCCATTACATGGATGACATTTGGGATTGCACCTAGGAACAAATGTTAGAAGATGTCTACAAAAGCCATAGAAACACTAAGGAATTACAAATTAACATAGCACCAGAAAAAAATTCAAAGACATGCCCTTTTTCAATATTTGGGAATGAAGTATACCCCAAAGGTGCTTTAAGTTCAAAAACTGTCCTAAGAACAGAAAAGCTAAAAACATTGAATGATTTTCAAATTTGATAGGAAATAATGGATGGACCAGTGTTAGGTTTGATCCCAATTACAACCGTTATATGACATTTTAAGAGACAGTGCTTTTAAATTACCACCCAGCTTACAAAAAGTCAAAATTTAGAGAATTGAACTTTTATCCAATTGGTTGAAAAAGTCATAAAACCCTTGGAGATATCAGTTTTGCCACAAAGAACACCCAATCCTTCATCAAGGGGCAGTGTGATAAGGTGGGTGAACCTCCTGGCACAACCAGAACAAAGCCACCCTCCCAGTCTTGTGGCGAATTTTTTAAAAGGCCACTAAGCGAGCAGCAATTATCTGGGAAAGCCACCAAGATTCCCTTTTATACCAAAACACAAATTGTGTGCTGTGAGACTTCCCAGAGTGGAAATTTTTTTTATGGCTCCAAATTTATAATGGGTCTTCATTAAAGAAACTAGACTATTACATAATTGGGATGGATTCTTGAAGAAAAATTTCTAAAGTTCCTTTAAAAGGAAACTATCTTCACGGATGCATCCAAAATAATATTTGTCCGGACCTCATGATCTAATAAAAGAGGTAGTCGAACTCCTTTCATCCCTAAAGAATGAATTGTAGGATCTTTAGTTTACCTATTATCTAGAACATAAATATAATATCTGATTCCCTATTCAGTAGGTTTTAAAAAAATTGCCCGAAATAAAATTACCTCTAATATTATCAGCTCTTTAAGAAACTTCAAACAAGTGAAAACATCCAGGTAAGACCTATATTTTACATTCCATTCTAAGGGCTTAGGTCCATTTAGCAATTCAAAAGATACCTTCTTATGTTAATTCCCCTTTGTTCCGAAGCCCAGGATCTCATTCTAAATATCATCAGGCTGCCAACACGTTTACAATTTGGAATAAAAGAGGAAGCTAGGAGCATAGTAAAGCCTGTGGGCTTGCCTTCCTTTCCATGCTCCTACCTGCCTCCAGGAAGAACCCTTGTGGTTTAAGACCCAGTGAAATCTGGAAAATGGATGGGAATTTAAATCTTTTGGCCGTCTTCTTTCATCCACGTTGTGGTAAATTTTTGGGTTCACTTTTTTGCAATCCCAGCAAAAAGAGACAGCCCGGTGGTCCTGAATTCCTCATACAAGCATTTGCCATTTGGGTATGCCACAAGCAATAAAAAGACAATGGTTTTATATTTAAAACATTTTACTTTTTTTGTCACAGTATAATTTTACACACCAGGCATACCTTTCAATCCTCAAGGACGGCAATAGTGGAGGGAGAAACAAGATAGATGTCCTCCAAAAAAAAAAGGGGGGCCCAGGTAACCCTAGAGGCTTCTAAATCAGCTCTTTATACTTTCTTGATTTTTTGAAAAGATGCCTGGCCCGGCGACAGGTTTTATAACCCACCGGAAGGAAGGTCAAAGGGGAGCACTCCACTTATCTTTAGATAATCCCGGTGATGTGGGAGACCCGAAAGTGGGAATGGAAAGGACCAGATAGGCTAACTCTTTGGGGAGAGGGTTTGCTTGTTTCTACAGGTGGAGAAGGAATCAGATGGGTGAACAGCCATATTCGCATTGTCCATTCAAGAGATGGAGCCCCCTTGAAACAAAGGAGACGACAAGAAATATTGGGTGGTTCTGTTGCTGATTGGCTCATCATTGAAAAGAGCGTGGCAGTTATGGCGTTTGACTCATGGAACAAAATTGTTGGATTGAAAACCCTCAGGAATCATTGGATTCTCTGGACATGGGACTTAAAACCCCAGGAGTCATTGGATTCTCTGAGAAATGATAAGACTTTTACAGGACTTCAAAATTTTGGGGAATCATTGCATTCCCCCACATAAAACTTTGCGGTTTAAAAACTCAGGGGATCATTGGTTCCTGACATGGAAGCTGGACAAAGATTGGTTTTGGACTATCTTTCCTGAAGAAGGTTTTGTGACTGTTGTTTAATATCTCCTTCTGGGACTTCTGGTGATCTTCCAACACCATGTTGATTTATATTGTTTATTCCGCCTTGTGTTACAATTCATGTTTGTTACACACAAAGCCTGCATGACTGAGGGGAGGTCATTCCTTGCCTTCTTTTTGCTAAGTGCTTGTGTTCCTCCCATGCTGGTGGGTTTTGCATAATAAGACCCTTCAGCTCAAAACCCCCTAGCAACCCCACTTCCCTTTGGTGCTTTTTTCTCCCTTCCTGGATGTCAGGAGGTTTGATCACCCTCCTTTTTAGTGCTTTCCCCATTTCCTGAGAAGTTAGGGGGCTGGATCACCTCCCCTTGGGGCTCCCTCCCTGAGGGTCGGGATGGCATAACCTGTGTTCTAAAATAAAAAAAGGGGAATGTAATGGGCTGAAGTTTAGTTCATACTTCTTATTAATATACATGATTGGATAAAGAATGGTCCCTGCCCACTTTCTCTGCAAGTCTGATGTGTTGTACAGGAAATGGATTTTGGTGGGGAGGCAGAGGGAACAGGAAAAGAAGCTGGAGGTTGGGGTTCCACCGGCGCTGGTGGGTGGCTGGTGATCTAGTAGCTTCTTGCTCAGCTATATGTTGCTATCCCGATTCTCCCCCTCGATCCTTCTTCACGGAATAAAGACGACGTTTTCCCTAACCTGAACTCCGGACTCCTGCTGATTTTAAAATACGCCATCTTCACACAGGATTTTAAAAGTTTCTTAATAACGAGAGGACAATTAACAGTTGTCTGTGAAACCTAACTGCTGTTTTATTTTTGGGACTATAGTTGACAGCCATTTGCTTATCCTGTGAGACAAGCATCTCTTCACATAGAAAACTGCTGACCAATCTATTTTGGCCTCCCCACATCTTGCACCAGTCTTGTGAACCAAGTCTTTCTATCTCAGACTATTCTAATCTTTATTTGTTAGATTTGTGTTTTTTGTTTGTTTGTTTTTTTGTGTATGTGTGTGTGTTTTTGTTGTTGTTCTAGATTTTGGTCAAATTATAGGCATATTGAACTGCTTCTGGGATCATTCTCAGCGTACTAGACCCACCCCCGGTTTGGATTCAGAGCTAGTTCTCCAACCATTCTCAGTCTTGGATATAGACCATTGCCCTTTATCAGCACGAAGCAGTTTTGAATGAGGCTTTGCCCCCTACCCCTGATGGACTGATATGGGAATTTGGGAATGGTTGATGACGGATTGTTAAACCCTGACTGCATCATCTCTTACTGTGAGCTTTAAGATTTGGGATGGAAATTGTTAAAATTGTGAAATTATTTCTGTTATTTTTGAGGGATTTTTAGGAAACCCTACTGTACTATTCTGTTATGTATAGGAATTTTGATTCACTTGGGATTTATATGTGGGGTGATTATTTGGTAATTCCTTTCTGGGAGAAAAAAAGGGAGGAAGTGATAGGAAATTGGGGAAACTGGTGGATTTTTCTTAATACCTGAAAGAATGGTAAGCCCTAGTTCCTATTCACTTTGCCTTAGATATTTCTGCCCCACCCCCTATCTCACCAGTTCAGACTGAACTGGAAGTCCTTCCAAGCAGTCCTTTAAACTTACTGGACTATGATTGCTGGATATGCTTTAGCTTTGGAACCCCTTATTCTATTAGAATTGTCCTGGCAGACACCTGTCTTGGGACTGGCAGTCTCTCTGATCTGTTTCTCCAATCCTGTAGTTCCATTAATTAATATTTCAACATTCCCAAAGGACCTTGCTATTTGGTATCAGGCCTCTAAAAGTTTGGGGTTTGCCTGCCTTCATGGTCTTACTAGGCATACTCTGATAACTCTGCTCAGAAATCTGGAGCCTTTCTATATCTTACTAGCAGCCCCTGTTCTTTTGAGTGGAGCTAGGTGCAGCTACTCCAGGCCCCACTTTTTCCCACTTCGGAGTCCCTGACAGACTTGGGGTGCCCCTCTTAGGATGGACAGCAGGACTGTCTTGAGCCCTGCTTCTTCCTATATAAGCAGAGGCTAAGTAAGTGTACAAATGACTGCAAACCACCTAACACAGTGAACTGTCCATCTCAAACTGGATTCTCTGGCTGAGATGGTGCTCCAACTTCAGAGAACCTGACATGCTAGCAATAGGGAGCCTTTGTACTGCTGGTTAAGTCTGGGGTCATTAGTGAGAGACTTATCCTTGCCATAAGTCCTTGCATTTTTCTAGTTTTATTTTGGTTTATTTGATTCACATAGGGTGAACTTTAGTGCTAAGACCTTTCAGTATCTAGAAGAAGGTAATTCAATGATCTGAATATTCAGAAGAGAGAGAATATGGAATGTTGTGCCAGTTTCCTTTGATTATTCTACCTTGGTTTCCCTAATTGTTCTATCTCAGTTTCCCTGGGTTGTTCTGCCTGGTTGCAACATCCCCCCTCCTAATCATCATAATCCAGATAAGGAGAAAGACTTTCTATCTTAGACATCATGACCCCAGACTTCCCTACTTATGTCTAGTGCCTCCCTCCATTCTGTTATTGTACTTCTTGATCCCAACTTATCAGAATGTCCGGTGCCTCCCCCAACCCTGTCAGAACCAGACTGATAATCCGTTCCCGCTCTCAGTGCTCTGACTTTGCTCCTGCCTCACTCTACCTCCTGGTAGCTGGGAGACACTTGCATACATATATCATTGAGAACTCACATTGGCTGCTAGATTCTTTAAGATGATAGTCTCATTCAGCGGAACCAAACCATGGATCCATTTGGTCCCAGTAAATCTCTCCCTTTCAAATAAAATATTAAAACTCTCTAATCTCTATCTTGCCTCAGTTTCTCTGACATTACACTAAGAAAAAGAAAGTAGTTCAATAATCAGTTTCTGAGTTATGACTACATGGATTCTGTTATATATGCTCCTTTATTTTGGTAAATTAAGTTTTTATCCATTCTCCTGCGTAAGCATGGTGGGGATTAATAAGAGAGTATATACCTAAATGAGTGGAATATTAGATAATTATTAATCTCATTTTGCTTTCTATTGAGTAAACATTTTTCATTAAAAATTAATAGTTTCATCTTGGTTAATTAGTTAATGGGAAATAATACTAATTTTTTTTGAGCTATGTAAATAAAAATAGCAGGGTTATCCTTAAAACTTTCAGAGTAGTGAGCTGAGAGTAACAACAAGTCTCTCTGAAGAATTAACAACCTCTTTCCATCATAGGGACATTAAGGGGTGAGTGAAGAGATTAACCAGCCCAGAGGAAAAAAAAAACAGATAGAAGACAATATTCCCAAAATATTTCGGGCAGCCTGGGATGAAAACAGATTTGAGACCAGATGCCCAGCCAACAGACCCACTACAGAAACTTTGAATTTATTTGTAAGGGACATTGAAATCTAAACCTATAATTTTATACATGAGAAAATGGAATTCTAGAGTGGTGAAATGACTTACAGAAAGTCACATTACTAGATAGTAACAGAAATTATTAATTAGAAATTAAATCTCCTGACAACTTTTCCAGGAAACTTTAAAAATTTAACATGACACCTTTTAGATATAAACACATAAGTAGTACCACTACACTTCTATGCCTCTTTTTTTTCATTTCTAGTCCATAATCAGAAGTAAGGTATGCTATATTACAACCATCTGACAAAAATACAAGTTTTGGTGCATTTTCATAGTATATCTATCAAAATTATAGATTAAAAAAAGTTGAGGTAGTTAATACTCTGGATGACAAAATCAAGTTGCCAAAATAACTTGATCATTATGTAGAATGGGTTAAATAGAATGGACATAATTGTAAAAACTTATATGTAGTTTACAAGTACATTATGTGGAAGATGTGGTTAGAGAGAGATTTTTATGGGGAGAAAATCTGATTGCTTTCGTGAACCAATAACTCAATATGAATCAGCAAAGGATATGTCAGCCAAACATATTTATATACTCTTGAACTACATGAAGACAGATTCATCATTCAGGAACAGGGATAATTTTACTATACCTGTATAAAGTTTAAGTTTAAGAAGTTTAAGAAGAACATTAATAAGCTGGATAGCATCCAAAAGGGGACAACAAAGGATGATACATGCTTTGACTTCATGTTCTATGAGAATTAAATGGATAATATGGGAATCTTTAGGCTGGAAAAGATAAGATTTGTGAGAACTATGATAGCAATCTTTAATTATTTGAAGACTGTCACATGAAAATTAATTTAGAATTATCCTGTTTGTCTACCGAGGGGGGAGAAACAGGCACAAAAGTTGGAAGTTGCAAAGATGGAAATTTAGCTTAGATGTTATGGGGGAAAATCATAAAAAATGATAATTCTGAAAAAGTGGAATAGATTGTTTTAAAAATTATTATAATTCCCTCCCCTAGAGGTCGTTAAGTTAAAATCAGCTGCTGATTTGTCAGATATGTTATAGTGGGGCTTTTCACTTGTATTTGCTTAATAACAATCAAAGTCTCTATGATATTATAAAGACTCACAAGAGCACAGGTTTAAACTTAAAAAAAAAAAAAACCCAAACAAACTATTTAGCCCAATCTCTTTATTTTGTATGTGAAGATACATAAACCCATGTAGGCAAAGACACATAAATCCATGTAGGTTAAATGACTTGTCTAAAATTATATAGATGTTAGGATTTTAAACTAGGTCCTTTGACTCTGAATCAAAATTCTTTCACTTAAGGCAAGAACTAAAGGAAAAATAATATGGAAATGACAACCTAATACTTTTTTGTTTTCTTTTTTTTTTTTTTCAGAATAAGTTCAGGCCTTGCTATTCATAGCATCACAGTAGCAGTGGTAATATGCATCTGGCTTTGTGCAAAATTATCCCAAATATGAGCCCAGGAACTGTTTATATGACTTCACTTTCATCCTGGTAACAGAAACTATTTAATTTTTCTAGTAATTGTTTAAAGATAATTGTTAAACATATGCTTACATTTTAACCTTATATTAGCAAAATTCCCCAATTCATTCAGTTCTGCATTAAGTAGAAGGAAAAGATATGACCAATATCAGTTGAAATTAGTTGAAATTATAATTGGTCACTAATAAGTAATTTTTTCCTTTTCCTTTTCACAATCTCTCTCTTTCCAATCTTTTCCAAACTTCATGTTAAAATCCTTTGAGATCAGAGGATGATGCAAAAAAACCTTTCATTCCAAGATGAAAATATGTTATTTGACTCTCCTGAAACAAATTGATAAGAAGGACATTCTCATTTTGCCTTTTATTCCCTGAAATTTTATATGAAAAAAATATAAAACTTAACACTAACATCTTAGAACTACTAGTACTTTAATGTATGAACCTTGGTCTGGAATGAAATAATAAGTTCATGTGTTTGATGCACATAAATTACATTTCTTTTGGAATGAGATTATCTGAACTAAGAGAGAAATGAATTTGCTCTTATCTCATGATCTGAAGAGAAAATGCAAGATATTCAATGATATGAGATAAAGAAAATGTAGAATTAAAGGTCAGAGCCTTGATATTAAAATACAAAGAAGCAATGTTCCTTACAGTAGTTTCTTGTGAGTTCTTGTGCTTTGTTGCCTATAAGGAATGAGCAGTAGGGTGAGAAGAGACAGAAGAGGAGAATAAAAAGGAGGAGGAAAAGGGAGAATGATTATTCTTTGCATCATTCTTCATTATTCTTTAAGCAGAGAGTTATGACACTTTCCTAAGGGAGGTTATAAAACAAGGAGGGGATAGTGAAAAACATTACGGAAATATTTGGATGCAGACAATGAATTCCACAGACCATTTGGATCAAGTATTCTTAACTTGGGATTCACTATGATAGCTTTTAAGGGGTCTGGGAACTTGGAGGGGGGAAATATAGCAATGTTTTAACAATCCTTGAACTGAAATTTAGCATTTCTTTCAATTTTGAATATCTGCAACCAGAATACTCTGAGAAATGATCCATAGATTTCACCAAATTGCCAAAAAATATTTATACATAAAAAAATAAAGAACATGTCATTTGGATGAATCATCAGAGTTCAGTGGATTATATCACAACATATTTTGATGACCAATTGAATCATTTTTGCCCTCTTCATCATCACACTATACCATACCATATAATACATTACTATACCATGTCATACCAAATGTTATCATATGACACACCATACCATACTACCATTTAGATGCTTAAAACAATGTCTATCAAATAGCCTCAAATATTTGTGGAAGGCATAGACATGGAGATGATAATATTTTATTAGAGAAACTAAAATGAAGCACTGACAATTTGGTAAGTCATTCATTTTGGACCAATTTATTCTTTGAAAATGAAGTTTCTATTCCAATCTGTTAATTAGTGCCCAAGGTACCTTAAACATTTGGCCATTTAGCTCATGCCTTCATTTTTATGCTCCATATCCAAATGAGAGCTTTAAAGATCAGTCCACTTATAGTAATCAACAACTCTGTCAACAGGTTAAACATAGTATAACTAAAATGACAATGCTTTGAAAGCATTGAATAATTCCTTCAATAGTGAATCAAAATCATCTATTTATATGAAGTTTTAAGATTGATTATATGTCAGTGAATAAACATTTATTATAGGCCATTAGCTGTGTTAGATTCTGGGGATACAAAAAAGGGGAATGAAAAACAAGTCCCTGATCTCAAGAAATTTACAGTCTAATGGGAGAGACAACATATAAATAACTATATACAAACAAGCATTACTTGTTGAGTGAAGTGAGTAGAATTAGCAACAGCAAGAATATGAGATGATCAACTCTGATCTGATGATGTACTTGGCTCTTTTCAATAATGAGGTGATTCAGGCCAATTCCAATAGATTTGTGATGGAGAAAATCATCTGCATGCAGATAGAGGACTATGGGGTTTGAATATATATCATGACATAGTATTTTGACTTTTTTGTTGTTGTTTGCTTGCTTATTTTTTCTTTCTCATTTTCCCCCTTTTGATCTGATTTTTCTCATTCAGCATGATAATTGTGGAAATATATTTAGAAGTACTGCTCATGTTTAATCTATATCAGATTACTTTCTGTCTAGGAGACGGTGGGGAGAAAGAGAGAGAGAAAATTTTGGAATTCAAGATTTTGCAAGGGTGAATATTGAATACTATCTTTGTATGTATTTTGGAAAATAAGAAGCTATTATTATAAAATAAGAAGGGATGAAAAGGAATGTTTTGCAGCAGTGAGGGCTAAATTGTGATTATGTAACATAAATTTGTAGTGGATACCATTACTATGATTTTGTGATTTTCTCCAGTTCATTCAGCACTATCAGAGCAAAGGCAACAGATGATAGGAATGATCCAGAACTGAGGTTTGGCAGGGCAGGATCAACAACAAGGAAAAGAGGCAAAGGACTCAAGAGAAGAAGTCAGTGTGAAGTTGGACTGGCTCACTGAAGAATCAATAGGGTAAAGAGGGAAAAATTTAAGTAAGACAAGTTAATGGTTTGGGAAAGAATTTACAGGTCACAGTATTAGAAGACAGTGGTATAGATGAAGTAGGATGTGGCTCAGGGTTGCAAAGCAGAGACAAAATAATAAAGTTGATGAAATTCTTTTATTTCGAAGTTCATCAACTTGGAAATGATTCATTTGTGGAGGATTACAAGATCAGAGGATGGATATATTTGTAAGAAGTTGAGACTGGATGATGGAGTAGGTCATGAGAAATGATTGAGGAACTATGATGTAAGAGTGTCTGAAGTTTCATGAATATAATATTACTTCCCCATAAGCTGCTATTAATGACCTGTATTAGCTTTAATACCATACTGTTTTATCCTTCATTTGTGAAATGATGCCCAGGGAGGTTGAAAATTTTTCTCTTCTCTTTAAAAGAGCCAATGATGGTGGATGTGATGGTGGATGTGATGGTGAAGATCTCTCCCTTTTCTGAAATCAGCTTTTTTTTTTTCTGTTTATGGACACCTTTTAAAGAATGGGGCTCTTTGATAACCATATTACTTCATCATTTCTTCTCCTGATATAATAAGGATTTTTTCCCCAAAACATTTAATTTATCTTTTCCCAATAATAAGGAAGTAATCCACCACAGTGGAAAGAGCACCAACTTTGGAATTAAAAAACCTGCATTCAAAATCTGCCTTTGATGTTTGTTAAATTAAGGGGTTGGAGTTGATGGCCTCTGGGGTCCCTTTCTAGTTTTAACTCTTTAATCATTTGAATTTTCAAATTTATGATCTTTAATTTCCTTAAGGCCAACTGAACAAGTAGGAGTTTTTCTTTTACAGTGGAGAAAATTAAAGCTCAGACAGGTTAAATAACTGTTGCCCAAAGTCACAAAAGCAAATTAATAGCAGAACTGAGACTACAACCAAGCTAATCTTTTGATACTTCTCTTTTTTGAAATGATGCCTAAATTCACTCCCATTTCTTTTGGTTCTTTTCACTACAAGCCCTGAAACTATCATCTCATTTATCTCAGTACTCCAATGATTCATGGCAAAAATCCAAACCTCTGCCATCCTCTTCCTGCCTCCCAGTGCTTAGTTAGAAACATTCTTTGCATTAAAATAAACCATGTAGCCACCAAATGCTCGAGATTGTTTCTGCTATTTATGGGTCACAATTGGATCCATTAAGAAAGAAAAATGGGAAGCTATCAGGGATTCCTGGATTACCCAGTCAGTGATGATACAATTTTATGCAACAGTATAATAAGATCCCAGTTTTTTTTTTTCCTATTTCATCAACCACAGGCAATTTAATATTAAAGTCTATCTCTCGCTCCACAAGCCATAATGGCTTCTTTGGCAGAGAAATCATTCTTCTCTCTAGTCTGCTCTCCTTTAGTATCAGTAACAAAAAAAACAACAACAACAAAAAAAAAGATAATTTGGAAAATGTAGCCCTAGGTTTGAGATATGTTAATCAATATTATGGTAGCTATAGATGTTGCATAATTTTTTCATTTGGAGCCGACAGATTGAAATTTGCTTCTTCTTCCTCCTTTGGGGCATTTGCTAGGTAGCAGAATAGACAGAAGGCTGACCTCAAAATTATTCCTGACTCTAGACCTGAATTCAAATTTGGTTTCAAAGTTGCTTTATTCTAGGTGAATCAACTAAGTTCTCACAGCCTCAGTTTTCTCATACTTCCCAGATTTGTTGTGATAAAATTAGATATTTTAAGTGTGCTGCAAATATAACAGCATTATATAAATGCTATCAGAACATCATTATCAGTAGTAATAGTAGGAAGAGGAGGAGGAGGAGGAGGGGAAGAAAGAAAAGGAGAAAGAGGAAAAAGAGGAAGAATAGAAATAAGTAATATTTTATCTTGAGACACTCTAAGTGCTACTTCAAGTAAACTATGAAAATGAACTACATGTCTGAAACAATTTGTTAGGAGAAAGTTATCAGAAATAAGTGTAGTTAACACACCTGTCAGATTGGCTAAGATTACAGGAAAAAATAATGATGATTGTTGGAGGGGATGTGGGAAAACTGGGACATTGATGCATTGTTGGTGGAGTTGTGAACGAATCCAACCATTCTGGAGAGTAGTTTGGAACTATGCTCAAAAAGTTATCAAATTGTGCATACCCTTTGATACAGCAGTGTTACTACTGGGCTTATATCCCAAAGAGATCATAAAGAAGGGAAAGGGACCTGTATGTGCATGAATGTTTGTGGCAGCCCTTTTTGTAGTGGCTAGAAACTGGAAACTGAGTGGATGCCCATCAGTTGGAGAATGGCTGAATAAATTGTGGTATATGAATATTATGGAATATTATTGTTCTGTAAGAAATGACCAACAAGATGATTTCAGAAAGGCCTGGAGAGACTTACACGAACTGATGCTGAGTGAAATGAGCAGGACCAGGAGATCATTATATACTTCAACAACAATTACTTATGATGACCAGTTCTGATGGACCTGGCCATCCTCAGCAATGAGATCAACCAAATCATTTCCAATGGAGCAGTAATGAACTGAACCAGCTACGCCCAGAGAAAGAACTCTGGGAGATGACTAAGAACCATTACATTGAATTCACAATCCTATATTTATGCCCACCTGCATTTTTGATTTCCTTCACAAGCTAATTGAACAATATTTCAGAGTCTGATTCTTTTTGTACAGCAAAATAACAGTTTGGTCATGTATACTTATTGTGTATCTAATTTCTATTTTAATATATTTAACATCTACTGGTCATCCTGCCATCTGGGGGAGGGGGTCGGGGTAAGAGGTGAAAAATTGGAACAAGAGGTTTGGCAATTGTTAATGCTGTAAAGTTACCTGTACATATAACCTGTAAATAAAAGGCTATTAAATAAAAAAAATTTTTTAATTTAAAAAAAGGAAATAAGTGCAGTTAGAAATATTCATCTGTTGAGGGGTTTTCTTGGAAGGCAGCCTTAGTCTCAGTTACAATCAATAATTAATCCAAAATTGCAGCCAGCTGCTAAAAATGCAAACGCTTATTTCTCCTTCCAAAATTAGCCCGGTTAGTTGAGGCCTATCTCTCTGCCTGGCTCCAAGAGATCTTGTAGCTTTGTCCTTAGCTTCTGCCTCTGCTTTCTTCAGCCTCCAGCCAGCTCCCAATCGTGGCTCCTCAATCTCCAGTCTGTGGTGAGTAGTCTTTTCTTCCAGAGTGTTCTGTCTCAGAACCCTGTTGATGTTCCGGAGAAATTCTCTTTCGCTCCAAGAGCTTCCTCCATATATATCATCTCCCAAAGGTTAACTCCTCCTTCTCGAGGCAGGGATTATGGGTTATCTCCCAGAGTGCTCTCTGGTCCTAAAAATTTCAAGGGAGGTGTGAATTCAGACTAAGCCAGCCCTGAATTCTTGTGTGAACTCCATTGAGTACTTAGATACTTGAGCTCTCTAAAGGTGTGAACACAAGCATTGTTCAATCAGTTCCCTTAGTATCTTGTTTCAAGTTCTGGCCCAAAATAACTCTAAGATTAAATTAACTCCAATGTCTTTAACACTTTGTAAAGAAATGTCAACACTTTAGTAAAGATTCCAACATTCATCTATTCCAAATGTGAAGTAACTATTGCTTCTAAGTGTTTGATGGCACATTAGTATCATGAACACACTTCTCAGCTTCTAAAAGGGCCAAATTTTCTCCCAGATGCAGCCTCTACAATGAGCCATCAATCTACATTAGACATACACCCATCTATATGGATCTATATTGGATTCATCAAATCTGGGTGAATTATTAACAATAACAATATGTTTAGAACAGAAACTTTGCTACTGACAGGTAATTTGACAACTCAATTCAACAAAAATCTATGATGTACCTACTATATTTGTGAGGCAAAGTGGAATAATGGATAGAGTTGGAGTCTGAAAGACCTGAATTCAGATTTTGACTCTGAAATCTTCTGGCTATTTTATTTTGGATAAGTGTTTGACCTCTGAATTCGCTACACCAGAGGTGTTAAAGATGAAATCTACATATGCATTAAGATTCCTTGAACCAGATGAAAATATAATTGGCAAATATTTTAAAAATAAATAAAATAGAATAAAATGTAGATAATATAAATATGTTATTTTCTTAACCAATATACATCCCAGGTATCCTTCTATACAGTTTAGTGACCCAGTTTCTAGTTGAGTTTGGCACCACTACTTTACCAACCTTAAAAAGTTGGTAACAAGCATTGGAAAAGAGTTTCCTCCTATCTGGAAGTTTTATATACTAATGAAATTCTAAGTCCAATCCTCTCTGAAATGTTTTAGACATAGTACTAGGTGTGGGGAAATCAGTATTAAATATTTATTAAACTACTCTATGCCAGATATTTTGCTAAGCATAGGGAAATAAAAAAGAGACAGAAACTAGTCCCTAACCTCAAAGAATTCACAATCTAATGTAGAAACAAGCTATGTACAGGATAAATAGGAAATAGTTAAAAGAGGGAAGGCATGAGAATTAAAAGGTGTGGGAAAGATTCTCTATACATAATGTATGTGTGGATAGAGAGAGGGAGAGACAGAGAGAGAGAGAAGAGACAGAAACGGAAAGAAATGAGAGAGAGAAAGAGAGAGAGAGAGAGAGAGAGAGAGAGAGAGAGAGATTATTCTTTTTCATTTCAAAGACTATTTTTCATTGTTGCTTATATTTCATTGTTGCTTCAAAGGAATTCAAAAGCCAAAATTTAGTTAAATATGCTTTATGATAACCTTTGATGTTTGTGGAACTGGCACTCCTTGAGCCCAATTATTTTTTTCAGTAAGTCTGAGAATAATTCTTTCAACTTCTTTCCATTTCTGTGTAGGCAATCATGATCCCTGCATATCACCGAAGAGGTTACTACAATGTGAGACAAAGAACTGACTACTCTTATCCATATTCTCTGCCAGTGACAAGGAATGCTCCTACCCCATATGTACATAACTACTTTTGAATATTTCAGACACTAACATGGCAGTTGAAGATAAATAAAATAGCATATACTTATTTATTACAAAAATATAGCTATGAGGGTGATTAATAGAATTATGTAGTGATCTTCTCACCTTAGAATTGTAGGATCTCCAAACAATTCTTTCTTTACTAGTTATCTTTTGGAGGACTTAGTCACATTTTGAAATGAAAAAGTTAAAAAAATATTCTTATGAAGATATGATTTTTATTTAAAGCTATTACTGTTTTTAATTTTTTTCAGATTAACTACATGACTTTATGGAATGAATACAATTTTATAAACCATTTGGTTACTGGTAAATTTCAACCTTTTCCCAAACCATTCAAAATCAATCAGCAAAGAGTGATGTAATTATTCTCCCCAAATAATAGTGGAATAAATGAAGTTTGGCAACTAGGTGGTTTAATGGAAAGAGCATTGAATCTAGAATCAGGGAGACATGAGCTGAAATTTGAACTCAGATACCAGCCATGAGGTCATGGGCAAGTCATATATTCCCTTTTGTCTCAGTTTCCTCCTCTATAAAATGAGTTGGAGAAGGAATTGGCTTCTACTTTAGTATCTTTGGCAGGAAAATCCCAAAAGAGGCTATGAAGAGTTGGACATGACTGAAACAGTTGTTTGAACAACAACAACAAAAATAAAGTTTATCTATTAAAATGTATTTTGGGGGCAGCTAGATGGCACAGTGGCTAAAACACCAGCTCTGGAGGCAAAAGGACCTGAGTTCAAATCCAGCCTCAGATACTTAATACTTACTAGGTTGTATGACATTGGGCAAGCTACTTAATCCTGATTACCTTGCAAAAGAAAAAAAAAAAAAGAAGAAAAAGGTATTTTCTTTCTACCTCTGTGCTTTTAATTATACTGTTCCTTGTATTTGGAATATCCTCTTCTTCCATACCTGCCTGTGTATTCCTTTATCATTCTTCAAAAATCAGTTCAAATGATTTCTGCCATTGTGTAACATAGTGGAAGAATTGTGGGGAAGTGGGCAGAGGTTGTTAAAAACATATAGTTTTTAGAGTATTATTACACTTTAACCCAAGGTACTCTAGATCTGAGATCCTTATCCAGGAAGCAATGAATTGATATATTGCTGGAAGAGCTGAACCTTATAAATCTTGATATTCTCACTATTGGATCACTTTGGAGTCTTTGATGTGTTTGCAGAGGAGATATAAATGCTCAGAAGACAGAAGTTTCATCTATATGAAAGAATGACTCACCTGTACTCTTTGTAGATACAAAGAAAGAAGTTATTGCTATGGATATTATAACATATTCCCAAAGACCAAGAAATATCCCATGCAATATTTGGTTTTTAGATGCTGAAAGACTAATTATAAGTATTAGGAAAAAAGGTACCATGAAAATAATTGTGGCTTATTTATTAATATCAGTTACTTAGAATAATAGTAGAGATATTCTGTGAAGATCTTGAAAAGATAAATCAAATCAAATCAACATACATGATGAGAGTTTTTGAACTCAATAGAAAAGTGATGAAAATGTAAGAATGGGGAGAAATATATAAAGAAATATGGTTCTGGGAGAAGGAATAAGAAAGGTCAAAGAATGATAGGTTACAAGGAAACTTCATATCACTACATCATAAAAAATTTGTGGTTGTTTTATAAAAAGTTTATTAAAAAAAACCCATAAAGAACACTAATGAGGAGAAAATGCCTTAAAACAAAATTGGCCAATCTGAAAAGGAGGTAAAAATGCTCACAAAGAAAAATAATAACTTAAAAATAGAATTGAACAAATGGAAACTAATGTCTTTATGAGAAATCAAAATACAATAAAGCAAAATGCCCCAAAATGAAAAAAAAAAAAGAGAAAACGTGAAATATCTCATTGGAAAAACAACTGACCTGGAAAATAGATATAGGAGAGAGAATTTTAAAATTATTAGTCTACCTGAAAATCATGATAAAAAAATATCTTGGACATTATTTTTCATGAAATTTTGAAGGAAAACTGTCCTGATATTCTAGAACTAGAGGATAAAATAGAAATTGAAAGAATCCACAGATCACTTCCTGAAAGAGATCTCAAAATGAAAACTCCCAAGAATATTATAGTCAAATTCTGGAACTCTCAAATTAACGGGAAAATATTGAAAGTGTCCAGAAACCATTCAAGTATAGTACAGCCACATTCAGGATAACACAAGATTTAGTAGCTTCTATGTTAAAGTACTAGAGGGCTTCAAATATGATATTCTAGAGAGGAGTGGAACTAGGATTGCAACCAAGAATCACCTACTCATCAAAACTGAATATAATCCTTCAGAGGAAAAAGTGGCCATTCAATGAAACAGGATTTTCAAGCATTTATAATGAAAAGACTACAGCTTAATGAAAAATTTGATTTTCAAATATAGGACTCTGGAGAAGCATTAGGAGGTAATCAGAAAAGTGAAACCATAAGGAATTTAATAAAATTTATCTGTTTACTTTTTTTACATAGAAGGATGATACTTATAACTCATTAAAACATTCTCATTATTATGGCAGTTAGAAAGTGTATATAGACAGAGGGCACAGGTGTGGGTTGAATAGGAAGGGATGATATCTTTTTTTAATGATGAAATTAATGTATGAGAGAGGAATGTACTGGGAAAAAGGAAGGGAGAAATGGAATGGTGCAAATACTCTGTCATAAAAAAGAAGCAAGAAAAAACTTTTACAATGGAGGCAAAGAGGGGGAACAGAAGGGAAGTGAGTGAACCTTAATCTCAACAGATTTGGTTCAGATAGGACAATAGGAGTATAGAAATCTATCTTACCTTGCAGGAAAATGGAGTATAGAATGGGATGGGTAATAAAAGAGCGGGCATATTGGGGGAGGGAGTGCTCAGTAGCAGAACACTTTTGAGGAGGGACAGGAGGAAATAAGAGATGATATAATTAGCAATAGTAATTTTAAAAAAATGTTCGAAGCAAGTTTCTTTGATAAGGCTTCATTTCTCAAACATAGAAATGAGTCAAATTAATAAAAATAAGAGCCATACCAAGTGATAAAAAATATATAGTCTGTCCCGATAGGGCTGCAAATTCATGTATATCCTTTGATCTAACAATATCATTACTAGATATGAATACCAAAAGAGATTCAGAAAAAGCAGAAAAAATGAAAATGAAATATAGGTACAAAAATATTCATAACTCTTCTCAGGACAAAACAACTAGAAATTGAGGGGTGTTATGTCCTGCTTTCTAGAGCCCCCAAGTTGGGTGACAAAATGTACTATTGCTTTCTGGAGCCCCCCCCCCCCACCGGGGTGATTAAAATATAACTTCCTAGTGGAGAAGTGATAAGGTTTCCTGTGGGCTCCTGAGGATAGTGGAAAAATAGAGTCCCTTTATTTCAAGGACTATCTCCTTTATCTAAAGTAACAAAAACAACTCTGTGCATGTGGGACCACATAAACAACTTGCTATTGTATGTAGTTTGCCACCTGGTATCACTCTTTCACTGCTTTAATCTCAACACAGGTTGTCACTGCCCCCTGACTTCTCAGAAAGGCTAAGAGCCCTTAGGGGAGATGGGAAGCTGAACCAGACATTGTTAGGAGGTTCCCTCTGGGCTGAAGGGTCTTATACTTTACCCAGAGTTTCCCCACTGACTGTGGCTCTCTATAGAGGGGATGTCCATCAATTGGGGAATGGCTCGATAAACTATGGTATGTGTTTGTTATGGAATATTATTATTTCCTGGGAAATAATGGCAGGATGCTTTCAGAAAACAAACAAACAAACAAACAAAAACAAAAAGAAAACTGGAAAGTCTTCCATGAATAAAGTGAAATATACTGAATACAAAATAATAGCAATGTTCTGAGATGACCAGCTGTAAGTGACTTTGTTATTCTCAGTAATACAATCATCTACAACTACTCTGAAGGACTTATGATGAAAATTCTTATCCATACCCAGAGAAGGAACTGATAGTATTAAAAATATAGATTGAAGCATTCTTTATTTCTCTCCTTTTAACTTAATTTTTCTTGAAGATTTTTATTTTCATTAGAATGGGAGATCTATGTTTTCTTTCACAACTTGTTTTTTATGGAAACATTTTGCATAGCTTTACATGTGATTTCTTAATTGTGGCTAGAGATAAGGGAGAGAACCTAGAATCTTAATCAAAAATCTTAAAAACCAAATGTAAAAATTGTTTTGCATGTTATTTGGGGAAATGTTAATTGTTTTTTAAAAAGAGTACAACTTATTATGTCTTTTTAAATTTTTTTTTCTTTTTTGCTGAGGCAATTGGGATTAAGTGACTTGCCCAAGGTCACACAGCTAGGACATGTCTGAGACCAGATTTGAACTCAGATCCTCCTGACTTCAGGGCTGGTGCTCTATCCACTGTGCCACCTAACTGCCCCAACTTATTATATCTTAACAGAAAGGAAAAGACTTATTATTAATATGAGAATTATTCCTGAGTCACGTGTCCATGTACAATCAAACCTTCAACTTGTCAGAGCTAAAAACAGAATTAAAATAAAACAAAAAGAAAAAATTATAATGAGAAAACATTTAATGGGAAATAGACAACAGAAAAGACATGACACTAATCTACTGATATTTGTAAAGATAGTTTTATGAAGAAGTTTAATAAATCTAAAACAATTACAAGGAGATAAAAAGAGTTCAGAAAATGCCTTAGTAAATATCTGATTCAATTCCAAAATGGAAAAAAGGTGCCCATCAAAGACGATTCTGGAACAGAATGTATACTTGTTTGTAGAATGATTATGAGCAATATTGTATCATACAGAAGAGAAAAGCAATGAAAATTTTTAAAAAAAGTTTTATGAAACTCGGCAAAACATCCAATTAAGCAACACAAGGCATTCATTTGTTCATATTTTAACATGCTCCTTGAGTTGCACATTAATATATATATTTGGGATAAATAGAACAGATGGATAGTAATTTGGGTTCAGGGTTGAATTGGAGGAGAAATGTAGCCTGGATTGCCTGTAAGAAAATTCAAAACTACTTTATTGACCCCAAGATTACCATTTAAATACCAACAATTTAATATTATTGTTCTATGGCAGTGAGACATCAAATACAAATACTTCCAAAGAACTCATGTTGAGTATTGAATGGGAAGCAAATGACAATTGTATGGTAAATGTGAGTATCTACATGATCAATGATGAACTCTGAAGAATAATAGGAGTAAAAAATATCAGCAAGGAACAGGAAGAAAAGATGAATTGTTCTCCTGGCAAGAATGGGAGATGAACCTCCTTACATTGATCAATAATATCTAAGCTTTCATTTTCCTCTTCTGTTCATCCCAACAAGTAGGAATTTGACTTGTTAATTAAAGAGTTCTAGTGAAGAACTCTGAGGGTGGGAAGGTCACTATTCTATTGTTTGGAGGGTTTCTGTGTCAGCAATAGGAGTAAAAACAAGAAATTAAATGACAGAAAGAAAAAATGAATCAGATTCATGGCAAGAATGAGAGAAAACAGATAGAAAGTCAAATTGTTCTACAGAACCCTCAATATGTCAGGATAAAAACTGGGCAAAAATTGCACAGAATGACAACATGGTTTAAAGGGGACTTCCAAAGTGAATAAACCATAAATAAATATGAATATTTCAGTGATCTTTAGATTAAAAATGATTCTATGTATCCTTATATATCCTTCCAGTTACTAGCTTGGTGTTCAGCTGCTATCTTCTTTTTAGATGCTTATTGAATGAATTTTTTTTTTCAGCACACTGACACACACTGACAACTATGTTTGTTTTATTTATTTATTTTTATACTTCATAGTATTTTAATTTTTTCTAATTACAAGATATTTTTCAACACTTATTTTTGTAACATTTTGAGTTCTAAATTTTTCTCCTTTCCCTCATTCTCTCTTCACCATCCAAGAAAGCAAGCAATTTAATATAGGTTATACATGTACAATCATCTTAAACATATCTCCACATTGGTCAGGTTGTAAAAGAATTATCAGAACTAAAAGGAAAAACCACGAGAAAGAAAAATGCAAAAAACAACAACCACAACAAAAATTGAAAATACTATGCTTCAATCTGCGTTCAGACTCCTTAATTTTTTCTCTGGATGTGAGTAGCACTTTCAAGCACAAGCCTTTTGGAATTGTCTTGGGTCATTGTATTGCTGACAAAAATTAGATTTATCATTGTTGTGGCACAGTTCTCTTTTATTGTCCTGACTCAGTTTCCCTAAATTGTCCTGACTTGGTTTCCCTAAATTGTCCTGCCTCAGTTTCCCTGAATTGTTCTGCCTCAGTTCCTAATTGTTCTGTTCAATCCTGCAATACCACCCTTCCCTCCTAATCAAGATGATCCAGATAAGGAGAAAGACTTTCTATCTTAGGCATCATCAGAATGTTAGGTGCCTTTCCCCATTCCCAATTATCCCAATTATCAGAATGCCTCCCCCCACCCTGTCAGAACCGGATAATCCATTCCTGCTCTCAGTGCTCTAACTCTGCTCCTGCTTCAGTCCCTATATCTGAGCCATATGTCATTGAGAACTCACATTGTTTGCTGGATTCTTGGAGACAATAGTCTCATTCATCCCTGGGACCAAACCATGGATCCAGTTGGTCCTAGTAAATCTCTCCCTTTCAAATAAAATATTAAAAACTCTCTAATCTCTATCTTGACTCAGTTTCTCCGGCATTACAATCATAACTGATCATTCAAAATGTTGCAGTTGCTATGTTCAAAGTTGTCCTAGTTCTGCTCACTTCACTCGGCATCAGTTAGTCTTTCCAGGATTTTTTGAGAGCATCCTGCTTATCGTTTCTTATAGAAAAAATAGTATTCCATTATATTCATATACTACAACTTGTTCAGCCACTCCCCAGTTGATAGGCATCCCCTCAATTTCCAATTCTTTGCCACCATAAAAAGAGAGGTACTGGAGATATTTTTGTACATCTGGGTCCTTTCTCAATTTTTATGATCTTTTTGAAAGGGTATGTACAGTTTTATTTTTAAACAGTATTTTATTTTTCCAAATATATGAAAAGATAGTTTCAGCATTCATTTTTGCTAAACCTTGTGTTCCAAATTTTTCTCCCTCCCTCTCTTCTCCTACCCCATCTCCAAGACAGCAAGCAATAGATATACGTTAACATTGTGCAATTCTTCTAAACACAATTCCATAGTTGTCATGCTGAACCAGAAAAATAAGATCAAAGGGGAAAAATGATAGAAAAACAAACAAATAACAACAAAAGTGAAAAAAACTATGCTTTGATCCACATTCAATCTTCATATTCTCTCTTTGGATGCTGATGGCACTTTCCATCTCAAGTCTATTGTAATTGCCTTGAATCACCTCATTGTTAAAAAGAGCAAAGTCCATCACAATTGATCATCACATAATCTTGTTGCTACTATGTACAATATTATCTTGGTTCTGTATGTGCAGCCCTTTGGGCATAGTTCCAAATTGCTCTACATAATGATTAGATCAGTTCACAGTCTACTACTAATGTATTAGTATTCTAATTTCCCCATATTTTCTCCATCATTTATCATTTTCCTCAGATTTGTTTTAGGTGGTACCTCAGAGTTGTTTTAATTTATATTTCTCTAATCAATAATGAGTAAAGCATTTTTCATATGACTAAAAATAGCTTTAATTTCTTCATCTGAAAACTACCTATTCATATTCTTTAATAATTTATCAATTGGAGTATAACTTGTAATTCTAGAATCAGTTCTCTATATATTTTAGAAATGAGGCCTTTATCAGAAAAAAAAACTGGTTGTAAAAATTGGTTTCTAGCTTTCTGCTTTACTTCTAATCTTAGTTGCATTGGTTTTGTTTCTGCAAATACTTTTTTAAAATTTAATGTAATCAAAATTAGTCATTTTACAATTTGCGATGTCTTCTATTTCTTGTTGGTCATAAATTCTTTACTTCTCCATACATCAGACAAGTAAATTATTCCTTGCTCTCCTAAATTGCTTAGGACATCACCCTTTATGTCTAAATTATGTACTCATGTTGGAATCTTTACAAAGTGTTAAAGTCATTAGAGTTGATAAGAGACAATAATTATTTAATTTAACATGACTCAGTATGATTGATCTGATCTTACTAGGAGATATTATGGGCCAGAAGAAACAAGGTACTAAGGGAACTGAGAAACAATGCTTGTGTTCACACCTTTAGAGAGCTCTTATAAGCAAGAAGTATTTAAGTACTCATTAGAGTTCACATGTTTGGGAGATTTCAGGATTTAGTATGAGATATCCGAATTCACACCTCCCTTGAAGTTCTTAGGGCCAGAGAGCACTCTAGGAGAAACCCATAGCCTCACTCTCTCACAATCCCATTCTTGGAGAAGGAGCATAAATAGAGTTTCAGGGAGCCAGTCAAATGACTTACTTTGGAACACTGTCAGGGGTCAGAGAGGAACACTCTGGGAGATTGAGAGCCAGAAGTCCTCTCTCGGAGGCAAGACAGATTCACCTTGGTGCTGGCTGCTGAAGGTTGAAGAAAGCAGAGGCAAAAGGCAAAGCTGCAAGAGCTCTTATAACCAAGGAGAGAGAGAGAGGCCTCTGAGAAAGCTAACCGGGCTTGGAAAGAGATAAGAAATAAACATCTGCATTTTATCAGCTGGCTGCATTTTGAGTGATTATTACTTTTAACTGAAACTAAGGCTGCCTCCAGAAAACCTCCTCAAGAAATCCTCTCCCAGAGAGAAACTTTTTATTTTAAAGAAGAAAAAACACCACATACTCATTTCAACCTCATCTTGGTATAGGGTGTGAGATGTTGGTGCCCTGTTTCTACTATATTATTTTCTATACATTGGCAATTATGAACAAATCATTAGGAATAAAAAGCAAGGATCTGTCTTTTTATAGTTTTAATCACTATAGAAAATGCCACTATAATAGTGAGACTCTCTCATGTCCTTTCATTTAAGATTAGCTTCTCTAGTAATACAAGCCACTAGGTGCTATCAATATGCCTTCAATCCTCCAGTATCAGAGGGCAGCTCTGTCTCTGTCTCTCTATCAATCTTTGTCACTGTCTTTGTGTGTCAGTCTGTCTGTCTCTTTCTGACTGTATTTCCCTCTGTCTATCTCTATCTTTGTCTGTCTCTGTCTCTCTATCCCTGTATTTCCTTGTCTCTGTCCCTGTCTATCTTTGTCTCTGTCTATCTGTATGTATATGCGTCTCTCTCATTTAAATCAATTGCCACATCTCTTTTTGAGAGGACTCAGGAGGAAAGTTTTTGGTTTTGATTGTGGAGAGTGCTTGTTAGAACCAGAACATTCCTATCTAACATTCCTCACAGTCACACAAACCATATAACTTAAGGAGCTTCCCTGCTGCTATGTTTGAGCCCAATATCATCTTATAGAAGAAGTGATACAGAGAGTACCTCACTGGTCTGGATCATAGTTTTAAACCCTGCTCTAACACTATCCAGCTTTAGAAAAGTAAACTGACTTATGAACTCAGTTTCTTCATTTGTAAAATGAAGTTGGCCAGATTAGGAGTCCAAACATTTCTTTTGCTTTTGACTTTCTGCTGAGATTGTTCTTTGAGTCACTTGACTGAAATCAATCTTGCTGAAGACCTGTCTTTCATCAAAAGAAGATTTTTTTTTTATCTCAGCCTTGATATTTTCACACTATTAAAAGGTCAAATGAACTTATACTAGCCACCTCAAATCTACCAGTCTTCCTAAAATCTCTGCTACCTCACAGAGGATCAAAGAAAAAAACAGGATAAAAAATAATCATCTATAATAAGCCCTTAGAGAAAAAAAAAAGGCACACTGAAAGCAATCATTGTATAAATTGAATCCAATCATCTCTGTTTCAGTTCTCAAAATTATTTGGCTAGTTCTATAAAACCACTTGATAACAGCTCATTTGAAGAGACTGATGTTTCTGAAGCATTTATTAAAGAGATTACAAAATCTTAGACACTGAATATTGGGAGTTTGAAAATCTCAATTTTTTGCTGGACTACAGCGATGCCAGGAAGGGTAGTCTTGGGCTGTCCCTATCTGAAAAAATAGGTTTGGTAACACTATCACTGCTGACAAATATCTGGGCTTTCATTTTCCTCATCTGTTCATGTGCAACTTCAACAAGTGGGAATCTGTCCTGTTAATTGCAGTCTTCACTAGGGCTCTGAGGGTGGAAGGTCACTATTCTACTGTTTGGAGGTTTTCTCTGTCAGCAACAGAACCAAAAATAGAAGCCAGAATTCCTGACTTGCACTCTCCTATGCTCACAAGTAGGGCAGCATAAGTTTTCCCCCTTCAGCAAAGGAAAACACCCTGAAATTAGGATGCAAGCTATGTTTATGCGTGTGCAAGGAATAAGTGGCCAGCTGACATACTTGCATAGCCTGTTTCCTAAGTGCTTTTATAGTTATTCTTTCTCTTGTTATCATCAATATCCTTTATAACAATTCAATTTCTATAGAATTCTCATGTTTGAAAAGCACTTTACAGACACAATCACATTTTATCTGTGATACTGCACAGAACTCTGTGAGATAGGTGCTATCATTATCACCATTTTATGGATGAGGAATCTGGAGGTCATTACCCAAAGTCATACAGCTAATGTCAGAGGCAGAATTTGAACTCAGATATTCATAAATACAAGCCAAGCTTTCCATTCACTGTATGTTGCTTCTTACGAGATGTAAAAGAGAAGGAATTTCCTCCATATTGTAGATGGGAGAACTGAAACATACAGAAAGTGACCCATTGAAAAAGAAAAAAAATAAATTTGGGTCAAATTCAACCTCTGATCTTATTATAGTATCTATTTTCTCTATCTTTACTAATAGCCATAGCAATTAGTGAATCCCATTATTGGATGCCTCTTGTTAGTTTTTCTATGAGATACAGATCAATAGCATAGGGAAATTTCTCCATCATGCAGACTGGCAATTGCCAATTTTTAGCAACTTATTGTCTTAGAAAGTTGCCTAGAAGCACTGAAATATGTGACTTGTCCTTGTCTACAAGCTTTCATATATCAGAGGCAGGATTTGAACACAGATTTTTCTAACTTCCCGACCAGCCCTCTAATCCATTGTCCACTTTCTCTCCACAGCCAACTGTTCTAATAAATAGTTACCCGGTTTGGTCATCTCTGCTGATGGAGGAAGATCAAATCCCAATGGAAAAGCATTATTTTTCTGAGGAGAGTTGGGACAACCAGAAGGAGCTAAGCCCTCTGCCTCAGGTATTAGCATCTCTACTACCAGAGAAGAAATCTAAACTGCAATACAACTTCCAGTTTGGTTCAAGGACATGATTATATTGTCAGATAATGATACTGAAGCTTTCTAAATGATTAAGGATGACAAATTCTCCTCACAGAAACCTAGGCTACTTAAACTAGCCTGTAATAATTAATTCCTCTGAATACCTTTGAGTTGTCCAGGATAGTGATTAAATATAAAAGGCCTTAATCTATTAATTCAAGGTTCTATATTCAAACAGCTCCTGAATTTTCTTACTATTTTCTCCTCTTTGATATTCCATCAACATGTCCAAAACAGGGGCCATCATCTTCCTTCTACATTTATTCCTCCATAACTACCTTATTTTTATTGTGGATACCACTATATCATCTTAGTCACTCATATTTGAAACCTTGGCACCATCTTTAGCTCTTTATCCTCCTTCACTTCTACAATCCACAATCATTTTAATTCTACAAGTTCTCTCCTATCTACCCTGTTCTCCTCTAGAGAAGCTACTTCTACTCAACTTTAGAACCTAGATAGTCATTCACCTGTACTATCATAATAACTTCCCAATTACTCTATGGCCTCCAGTCTCTTCTCCAATGCAGCCTTCACATAGCTACCAAGATTATTTTCTAATACATGATCTAATAATGTCATTTTCCTGATTAAAAAAAAACCTTTTATTGGATACTTATAGGGTAATTATATAGCATGACATTCAAGTTTCTCCACATGAAACACAAATACAGTCTTTCAAACTTATTGCACATCTCCACTCAAAAGCTCTCTATGTTATGGTTAAATGGGATCACAATTTCTGGTGTCCAAAAGATAGTGAGGAGTCCATTCCAGTAGGAAACAAAAGATTGGTGCTCTCCCACCCAAATTCAGAAGTGTGAGTGCTGCAATAAGATTGCCTTAAAAGTTCATAAAACTATATATGTGTGTGTGTGTGTGTGTGTGTGTGTGTGTGTATATATATATATATATATATATATATGTATATATATATATATCAACACCATAGAAAACCTCAGAGGAAAACAAAATGACTAGTCTACCTTAAAAAATTCAAAAAAGAAAAGTTTACCTAAACATTGTTTACCTTCTTAAATATTCTTACAATATCTCCTTGATATCTGCATATTATTTCTATTATTATTATTATTTATATGCATCCTATACTCCTATTATTAGACAACAAGCTTCTTAAGGATAGGATAATGCTATTTTTCATTGTATCTTCCAGATATCATACAATTCCTTGCATATTTTAAAAAATCAAATTGCAAAACTTTTCTGCCTGCCAAGATCAGATCATATTCTCTTAGTTATAGATGTGATAGTCCATGGTAACAATTGGTCCATACTCCATTATTTATCCCTACCTCTGAACAGAGTATTATCCAAGATACTTATAATAGTGAGTCATATATTTGAAGCATGCTAATTAAGCATTAGCAGTTGGATGTGGAGAATCCCAGATAAGGAGCTAGAAGAAGTGGTATGAGAACACCTGTGAGTAGAATTGTTTTTGGATGGGAACCTCAAAGAAATTCAAAGTATGGAAAAATAGAGTGGAACATAGAATGAATTAAATGTAATTATAGAAATTTAGGATAACTAAACAAATAGAAATACATTTAAAGCAGAAAAGAGAAGAATGCTAAAGGAAACAGTCACAGTAGATGTACTGACAGGGATAGTTAAGTTCATTGAAGAAGATATGGAGATAAAATGTCCAGAACTTGAAGAAAGACTATTTCAAAACTTATTAACAAATCAAATATAGGAGAACATGGGGTAAGGCAGATGTGGGAATTGTTGTATTGTGTTTGTTTTTAATTAAAGTCAGTTATACCCTATGTGAATATAAAAGAGGGAGGGAAGGAGGAAGGAAGGGAGAGAAGGAGAGAGAGAGGGAAAAATGAAAAAAGGAAGGAAGGAAGAAAGAAAGAAGGAAGGAAGGAAGGGAAAGAAGGAGGGAAAGAAGGAAGGAGGGAAGGAAGGAAGAAAGGAGGGAAGAAAGGAAGGAATGAAGGGAGAGAGAAGAAGTAAAGGAGGGAGGGATAAAGCGAACAAGGAAGTTTCTGATCCGTTCCAGTTTGTGGGCCAGCTCTACTCATAAAGGTTAATATTTGTCCTTCATTCTTGAAGAGGACCTCCTTCCCTCCCCTCCTTCTGTCCGCATAATAGGGTATCCTACCCTTACTTACAGATGCTCTTAAAAGCTTTTTTTTTCTTTTTGGGTTTTTGAATCCTCCGAAGTATCTTGGGGCTTATGGCTAATTTTTTTTCTTAAGGACCATGTGTAAAACCAAAACCACTCTGATTCTCATTCATTGGCCACCCAATTGGCAATCCCCAGCCGAGTCCCATTGGTTCATTTTCTGGGTTGTGGTTGACTCATAGTGAAATAAATTTTTTTGGTTGTTTGTTTTAGTTAGATTTTTTTCCTTTTTTTTTTTTTTTTGGAGTAGGTAAAAGAGGAGATTCTTTGTCTCAATAGCTACCTAGCATTAATCACTGAATGGATACAGCTTCAGTCAAACTGAAATCTGTTGAAGACCTTAGCTTAAAAAGGTCAAGATATCTCATTGCATCTAGGACCATCTCCAGTTGTTTTGATATATTTCTGACCACTGGATCCATATGGCTGTGGAGTGAAAAATGAGGCAGGTGACCTTGCACAGCCCTCCCTCAGTTAAATTCAATTCACTCACATGTCATGGCATCATCTGCCCAATATCATGGTCCTCTTTGAGAACAAAGGACAAACAAAAATAAATTAAAGTCTAGAGAATGAATTTGGAGCCAAATCAGGAAAAAAGTCCCTTCTCCAGAGACCTAAAGAACTGAAAGAAAAGAAAGCTCAGTATGGCCCTCGGAATATAACTATAGAATAGAAGAAAAGACAATGATTATAAAAATCAGACTCAGAAAAGGACACTTCTAATTGGAATAGGCATAAAATAAATCATAGAAGGAATGCTTAATAGTCAAAACTATACCAAGTCAATGGAATAATATGAGAGTTTACACTTGAGTTTTTCATTTATAGTTTGTACCCAAAAGCTCACAGGGCGATAATAATAATTTGAGCAATTTTGAAGTACTGCATTTTGATAGCAGAAATTAAGCTCCTTTTTTGATTTTGTCTTCGTATCTTTAGTACTTAATGAAGCAACTGGCACATAGTACATCATCAGTAAATGATTGTTGATTGATTTATATAGAATAAACAAAGTAGACAAGAGAGTATATTAGAGAAACCAATATGTGAAAAGTCATGAGCTCAACAATATAGTATTTGACAGTACCAGTGGCTGGAGTTTGCAGTTATTTACTTTAGCTTCCTTTTGGATGATCTATAATCTCTAGAAGTGAGGTCACTCTTTCCCTGTTTCTTCCTTCAGGCATCCCCATGGTTGTGATTTTTCTCATAGACAACACATGTTTTCTGATGTTCATGAGGAAAAGGAATTTCTTTGAAGTTGGGGGAGGAGAATGCAGTAGGGAAATGAGACTGCCTTACTTCAACTTCTTCACAGGAAATTAGAAAGAAAGTTTCTTTATACATAATCCTCCACTCCCTAAAATTATTGTTTAATGCATTCTTTTCTCAGGAGAATCTAAAATTAGTTAGATTCATGTGACAGTTTCCCCCTATAATTTTGAAGACTCAAATACTATTTTTTTTAACTGAGCCAATAGGATTTAAGTGACTGGCCCAGGGTTACATAGCTAGAAAGTATTAAGTGTCTGAGGTCAGATATGAATTCAGATCTTCCTGACTTCAAGGCTGGTGTGCCACTTAATTGTCCTCAGGACTCATATAGTATTTCAGTTAAAACACTTAGGCTAATTTAAAGCCACAGAATGCTGAGGACAAAAGATTGCAGGACTTTGGAAAGACAATTTCCTTGTCTCTCCTTCTGTGTCCCAGGGAAACTAAGCCTCTTTCTCCAAGGTGTCAGGACAGTGTCCTCCAAGAAGATATACACACACACACACACACACAGAGAAAGAGAGACAGACACGAATGATATTGTAGAGTAACAGGTTTCTTTTTGAGAATAGTTGGCCAATGTAGGAAGTAAATAGAGATTAAATCTAAAATGAAGAAAGAAATATGAAATAGGATTAATGAAAGAGCTATGGCAAAATAGAAAAATGTTGCTTCATGTGAAATTTCAGTTTTCTCCTACCTTTCAGGTAATGAGAGATTATCTTTTCAAACATGGCCACAACCTTTGTGTTCCCAAGAGTCAGATACAGAAATTACCAGAATTGTTTGTCTGCCATTGGACATTGTCTTCAAAAAAGCAAAAAGCTTCTCATGAAAACATGAACTTGAAACTTGACTGAAGGAATCTTATGTTGGGGACACTACATTCCTTCATTATATAGTGTTATTCTGTTTCAAGTTACCATCTCCAGTGTGCTGGGAACCACTTGCACTGCTACGCATAGAAAATATGTAATGGTAACACTAATGATCTGAAGTGGTATAAATTCACCACACCTCTCTATGAATAAAGTAATTTAAAGTGGTAAAGTTTTTTTTTTTTCCAAAAAATCCAGTGAGGTTGGTACTGCATGCATTATTGCCCCCACCTAAAAGATCTGAGATTTGAACTCACCTCCAAATAACTGAGCTACAAGTATATGTCTACTTAAGGAAACCTAATGTGATATTTTCAAACAGCATTCTGAAATGCTCAGCCATTATTTCCAGTATAATGTAAGCCACAATAGGGAACCATCAAAGCTTTCATTCCTTTATTCCCTCAGCAATCTCAGGTTTTTTCAGGCTTTCATTAGCATCTGAAGGAAATTATAAGGAGACTCAAATCGTAGTCTTTAGACCTTATGCTTAGTCAGAAAGAAATTTTCCCCTTTTTGTCAATTTGAAGGAGGTTGTAAGTATATTTTCCCCAAAGCATCAGATATCATTACTAGAAGAGATGGGTCCCAGTTTATAATAAAAATGCCAGATGGAAGGGCATTCTGATATGTCACTTCACAGTTGGGATTTTTTCTCAAAACAAAGTTAAATACATCACAAAATTGTATTGATAAAAGGTTAGAAAAATTATTACCAAAATGCCAGTTGTCAAAGATGTGAATTTAACATTTAAAAAAGCAGATCCATAACACATACACATTTCTCCTTTCTTCTCCCCCGACTCCAACCAGGTTTAGGCTAGGGAAGTAGATATGTAAGTGGGAATTTTAACCATATGTATACAATCATTCTTATGCTTTTAAATATGGATGGATGGATAGATGCCAAATCTGGTTGATATGGATGGTTACTTCATGGGGGCAGATTGCAGTCCCATTCATTAGCTTTTTAGTGCATTTTAGCAAAAATTAAATATAAATGTGTGTGGGGAGGCCATAAGCATTTATTAAGGGCTACTCTGGCAGGTACTGCCAAAGCACTTTACAAATAATATCTCATTTGATCCTCACAACAATCCTGTAAGGTAGATGTTATTATTATCATTCCCCTTTTACAACTGAGGAAACTGAGCCAAGAAGATATTTATAAGACTTGAGAATTATTCAGATTTTTTTCCCAGTCCTCATCTTTTTAGGATTTAATAACAATCTTATATAGGAATGGGCAGAAAAAACAGGGAGACAAAAAGGTTTGAAATGTTACTGCTTCTTAGAAATTTTAGTGATGAGTTTGAGGGAAGAGACAGTTGAATGTTTTGGTAAAAATATAGTTTGGAGATTATTCTAGATTTCACTAATATGGACCCTGCAAATGAAAATTGGTTATTTGAAAATCAATATGATGGAGAAAATATTACTAAATAATTTCTATAACAGGGGAGATCTTTAACAAAATATACAATGACTTCTCTGATTAATTTTGTTGTTCTTTTATGAGTGCCTTTTGAAAGATTCTACATGGATGTCTAGCAGTCTTCTCAAACTCACATATTAAAATGGATTTTCTTTTCTCCCACAAATTTCACTATTTCTCTTAAAATTACCACTTTCAATCAGTGAATCAATAAGTATTTATTAAGTTTCTTACATATATCTGCCATCATGTTAAGCACTGGGGATGGATGATAGTAAAACAAATCTGCCTTCAAGTTGTTTGCATTTCGTTAAGAGACACAGCACACATGCATATGGAACATATACAAAATATATACAAAATAGATTTGAGAGTAGAATATCTACAGAATCTGAGGAAATCAGGAAAAGTTTTACACAGAAGGCAGTGTGCCAACAAAGTTTTTCAGGAAAAGAGAAGTTCCATAAGATGAAGGTAAGGATAGTGGCCTGCCAGGTATTAAGGCACATCTAGTATAAAGGCTCAGAGATGGAAGATTGAATGTTGTGTTTGAGGAACAGCAAATTGACCAATATGCCTTAAACCATATAAAGGCAAATAGTGTGTAAGGAGACTGAAAAGGTAGGAAGAGGCAAGATTGTAAAGAACTTTAAACGCTAGGCAGAGAAAGCTATATTTGATCCTAATAGCAATTAGAAGCTATTGAAATTTATGGATTTGACAGAGGAAGAAGACTGGGTGGGTATCCAATGGTCAGTCATATCCTTGGTCTAGGACAATCACTTTAGCAGCAAGCACAGAGGGGAGAGTAGGAAAGGGGGAAAGAGCCAAGCTAGGAAAACAAAACAGATAGGTACTACAGTAGTTGGGGCAAAGAAGAGATATGAAGATTGAAAGTGATAAGATTTGGCAATAGACTGGGATGGATACAGGTAAGGAGTCAAGGATGATCCCAAAGTTAAAAGGATGACTAGGAGGATGATAGTGCTCTCAAAATTAAAGTGGAAATTTAGAAGAGGGGAAGATTTGGAGGCAAATAAATTAAATTCTGTTTTGAACATGTTGAATATGAAATGTCTGTGTGACATCTAGTTTGAGGTTCTAAATAGACAGTAACATGAGACAAAGTCAGGAAAGACATTAGAGCTGGATAAATAGAACATAGAATCATTTGCATAGAGATGATTATATTTCTTTACTGATGGTGAGTAAGAATGAGGAGTCAATCAAGTATTTAAGGGTCAGTAGTGCATTAGGCATTGTGGTGAACGAAGGAGGCAAAGATCAAATATGAAATAATCCCTTTTCTCTAGGAGTTTACATGATAATGAGGGAGACAAGTACATGTACAAATATATAAGAGATAAATATAAATATATATTTAATATATTAATAATATATAAATATACATGCAACTGATTATCAAATAGTTCAATACAAGGCAGTTTGTGAGGGAGGGCACTAGCAGTGACAAGTTGGGCATTTATAATGCTTTTCAAGTTAAGGTGACCTTCAGCTGAGTCTTGAAGGAAAAGAGTGGCTACTAGCAAGATGACAACAGATTTGCCTTTCTCAATAACCAAAAGTTCTTTAGATGGGATAAAAGAAATTTAAAAGAGGACTATGTGTGGGAAGAAAGGATAATGTAGTTTTGAGATTTTTCATTGAGTTATTCTCCATCATCTCTAAAAGTTCCTTGTCACTGCCACCCCTGAAACCCAATTACCAAATTCCATGGTATATTTCACTTCCTTGCTTCTTTTCTGCTCTCACTTCTGAAGTTCAGTCTCTTGTTAACTCTCGCCTTGAATACTAGAATAGCTTTCTAACTTTTCTTGCCACTAGCCTATCCTTTCACAGTCCATGCTTCATATCAGTGTCATTATAATCTCCCTAAGGCACAAATCTGTCTATGACTATGACAAATCTCCTGCTTAAAAAAATAATCCTGCACTAACTCCCTGTTGATTGCAAAATAAAAATACAAACTTCTTAGTCTGACATTATACTTTAGCTCCAACTTAGGTTTCCATCATTATCCTATCTCAAATATAAGGGGCCATTGCCTGTAGTCCTGCCCTATGTCTTACCACAAAACTCCAGTGATTCTGAAGGAAAAATTGAGGATGATGAATTTGCATAATTCCCCACATTTAATCCAATTGCAAGGCAAGACACACCCTTCTGGTGTAATTGGTTTTCTTTGAGAACAAAGGATGAACCACAACCAAAATAAAAATGAAAACAACAACAATCTCAAATGCAGCTGGCTGGTAGAGTGGGTAAAACACTGAACCTGGAATCAGGCAGACTTAAGTTCAAATTCAGCCTCAGACACTCACTAGCCATGTGGTCCTGGACAAATCACTTAACTTCTGTTTACCTCAGTTTCCTCACCTGTGAAATAGGTTTTTTAGAAACTTTTAGAAATAACAGAACCTACCTTTAAAAATTATTGTGAGGATCAAATGAGATAATATTTGTAAAAAAAAAAAAAATTAGCATAGTGCCCAGCATATAGTAGGTGCTATATAAATGCTTATTCCTTTCTCCTCACTTCTCACAATAGAATACTATACTTGGAGTAGGATAGACCAGAGTTCAAAGCTTGTATTAGATATTTATTATGCTGGGAATTCAGTTTTTTCATTTGGAAAATGAAGGTAGTAATGGTACTTATTATATAGAGTTGTTGTGAGTATCAAATGAAGTAATACTTGTAGAGATTTACAAACTTTAAAGTGTCACATCATTTCTCCTCAAATTACTCTATAATCTAACCCAACTGTGCCACTCATATTTCTTTGCCTTCTCCTAAGTCTGCTTTTTTGTTGTTGTTGTTGTTGTTGTTGTTTTGTTTTGTTTTGTTTTTTGCATAAGCTCTCCCTCACACCTGGACTAGTCTCTCCTCATATCTCTACCTACTGAAATCCTTCCCTTCTTTCATTAACCAGCTCTGGTTTTGGTTTTCCAACTACAGGTTCTCTCCCTTCTCTTTGGACCTCTGTGACATATTCATATTGTAACTCACTCTGCCATCGACTCACATTGTTGCTGCCATGCTGTAACTTCTCCTTTAATTATTTGTGTACTTCTTCTTGCAGACTTTGAGGGTGGGATTGTCTTGTTTCATCTCTGTTTCCCCACTGCCTAGCAGAGCACATTCATAAGTTTGGTGCTTAATAAATATTTCTTAAATTATGCCCATTTAGAACAGTTTATATAAGATTCCATAATAAAGGGTATTCATTCCTCCATATCCAGCTGCTTGGCTTTTGCCCCATTTAGTGCATTCATTGATGGGAATAACTATCTACAAATGGACTGATTGAATTTATCCAAATAAAGAGGAAAAATGTTTCAAGCGATTCAAAACCATCAGGATCATTGGCACTGGCTCAATTGAGAAGCTTGAGTAGATTAATTAGGGAAAGGAGATGTGTGTGTATTCTGCTTCTACTCAATAAGAAACTTCCTTCTTTCTTTCTATATCATTAAATATAGACATTCCTCATAATCTAAATGTCTTATAAATATTGTTTGTGGAGCATGAAAATGAATTCACCATGTCCCTTGGAACACTACATGCAGGACTCATGTCAAAGGTGAAAATTATTCAGATTTCTCTCATTTTATTGCCTTAAAGTTTTGATAATCAATTCATCAACAAACATGTTTAAATGCCTATAATGTACTAAGATCAGTGCTAAGCACTAGGAAAACAAAAGAAGAAATGAAATTGAGCCTGTGCTCAAAGAGCTTATATTCTACTATATTCTAGGCAATTAAGTGAACCAGTGATAAAAATATTTGATTTCAACTCTGAAAGACATCATCAACATCATCACCATTGTTATCATTGTCAATAATCATTGTCAAATGAGGAAACCAAAGCAAATAAGTGTCTAAGGCTGGATTTAAACTCACATCATCCTGACTCCAGACACAATAATCTATCCTTTGTGCCAGCTAGCTGTTTCTCATAAAATAGGATTTATCAAATCTTGCTTCAGTCACTCACTAGCTATGAGATCCTATTCAAGTCACATAATCTTTGTCTTCAGTTTTCTCATCTATAAAATGGTATCAATAGTAATATCTACCCAACAGAATTGTTGTGAGAATCAAATTAGATAATACAGGAGATAACATAGACACTACATATAATATATTTACAAAGCATATATATAGAAAAATAAATATGCTGTATGTGTATATATGTATGCATATATGTGTATACATATATATGTATGTGTGTATGTATATGTATATATATGAAATATATTTGTGTTCTAAAGATTTAATTATGTGTTAGGGTACTTCCTCAGTATAATGGTAAATATCTCTGCCTGTCACACAGGAGACTGGGGCTTGATTCCCCCACAAGGAGGAATCCTAATTAGATATTGCTGTTTATCTCATATGCTCCATACAATTTATCTTTTCCTTATAGGTGAATATTCCTGCTTAAAGCTCAAAATATTTTGGTTGGTGATAAAGGAGAGAGAGAAACAGACATAGAGACAGAGCTATATACATGGTAGCTATTTAGTATTATTACATTTTAGGTCAGAATCAACATGGACTCATATAAATATATATTCAGTACTATATACCATATACATATTTATATAATATATAATATGTACATATAAATATATGTATATTATAATGTGCATATAATATATTTTAAAATATAAGGTAATTTCCAAGAAAGAGGCATGAGAAACTGATAAAGGTGAGCAATGGCTTCATGCAGGAGTGACCATTTTAAAGTTAGCTTTGAAAAGAATTAGGAATTTGATAGAAGATGAATTAGAGAAGAAGGACATTTCAGGCAAAGGGTCTCACCTATTCACAGGCTGAAACTTGGAGATGGAAAGTATAAGAAACAGAAAGAAACTGTATTGTACCTGAAAAGGAATAAGTATCATGTGCCAGAAAGTTAAGTATAAAAAGCATAACTACAATGTATAGTATTATACTTTATATTACTTTGTATATTATAATATACAGTATAAGTTTAAAATACAGTAGATTTGAGTCAGGTGCAATGGGCTTTAAATGACAGAGGAGTTTCTTTGTGGATCCTTGAGGTAAAACGCGAAGTCACTGGCATCTGAAGTTCAAGCCCTCTTTCTCACCCTTCCTAAAGGATGTTCTAGAGATGTTACTGCTTAAAATCCAAAATGGTTTGGTTGGTGGTGAGACAAAGACAGATAGTAAGAGAGAGACAAAGACAGGGAGACAAAAATAGAGAGAGGGTGAGAGAGACAGAGTCAGAGAGACAGAGGATGGGGAGCAGGAAGGAAGAGGCTGAAACAGATGTTTGGAGCTTGGAGTCTGACAGGGGGTAGTACTTTAAGAAAACAGGACTGTGCGTTCTGTGATAAACTTAACACAAAGTAAATTCCAAACTAAATCTGATTTACAGACCCAGATTAATATAATGACAAATACGACTCTTACCTTTTGAGAGTCCTGAGAAAAAGCTCCATTTTGCATTATGAATAACATTTTAAGTAATGAATCATCATTAGAGGGGCTGTTGAAATTGTGTTCTTTTCCAGACCTTGAAAACTGGCTTTGATTCCATATGACCTTCTGAGTTTAGCTTTTTAACTACCTTAAAAATCCATGTAACTGCCGAAACAAAATTAAGGTAACTAGGCCCAGAAGGGAAGCTGTCAACTAGAAGAATTTTACATCAATCATCTCTAATATATAAGCAATTAATAAATTTATATAACTTGAAGCTATTTTCCAGCAAATAAGTAAAAGGGTATGAAAATTAAATTTTCAAGTTAATAAAATCATATGAAAAAGTTCCAAATTGTTAATAAATGAAAAATATAAGTTGAAACATTTCTGAGATTACACCATATACACAGAAAATTACTAAAGATGACAAAAGATGGTAATGGTGTTGGAACATTAGAGAAGGACACATGCATAGTTAGTGGATTTGTGAATTAACCCAATCATTCTAAAAAAAAATTTGAAATCATTGTAAGAAAGAAAAAATACTTAACCCAGAGATTATGAGGCATATTTCCCAGGAATGTCAGTGATAAAAAGAAAGATGTTACATATACCCAAACATTTATTACAGTACTTTTGTAGTAGTAAAATCCTGGAAACAAAGTAGTAAGTAGAGTGTCAATTATTATTTATGTGTACTGATGCCAAGTGAAGTAATAAGAACAAAGAAAAAATATATACAGTAACTACGGCAATGTCAATAGAAAAAAAAAGATTAGAACTGAATGCCAATGATCAATGCCAAGGAACAGATATAAGGCTCACTTCCTTCTGTGTAGACATAGGGGACAATAGACATAGACTATTACATATGACATCTAGCTGTTTTGATGCATTGGTCAGATTTACCCTCTTTTTAAATTCTTTTGTTATAAAGGATGATACTTAGAAATACATGCACTAGGAAATTTTGGTGTTATATTATTTTTTAATAGATGTTGCATCTTATGAGTAGGACATAAAAATGCCTTGCTAGTCCCTGGTGTTCCTTATGTATGCATAAATATATATATATGTATATTATAATTGTATATATTTTAAAATATAAGGTAATTTCTAAGAAGAGGCATGAGAAACTGAAAAAAGGTCAGCAAAGGCTTTATGTAGGAGGGGACATTTTAAAGTTAGCTTTAAAAGGAATTAGGAATTTCATAGAAAATGAAGTAGAGAAGGACATTTTAGATGAAGAGTTTCACCTATTCATAGGCTGAAACTAGGAGATGGAAAGTGTAAGAAACAGATCTATTAGTGATCTCTACTTTAATGACTGTGTCAATGTCCCTTCTTTTAAATAAAAGGACATCAAATGCTACATGAATATCAGTAGGATTACTTCTCCAATGCCATATATACTCTCTACCAAGAAGCCCCATTCTGTCAGTTTCTCATGACTGCAATTCACATAACATTTCAGGACTTATTTTCCTCAGCTATAAAATGATTAAATTGAACTAGATGACTTCTATGGTCCCTGGCAGTTCTAAAGCAAAGACCCCGACATAAGTATCAGATTTCCTTAGGGTAATTGCTTATCCTTAGTCCATATCACAAGTATAGGTTACCATATTTGTAGATAGTATGGTTTAGCAGAAGGAATGGTAGATTTAGAATCAAGAGAAAACAAGGTCTGAATATCACCTTTAATTTTTATTAGCTGTGTAATCATGGGTATTTCCTCCTTACTTATGATTGTAAAATTCCTCTTCTTTCCTTTAGACTCAGCTTAGGAACCACCTCCTCCATGAAATCTTCTCTCATTTCTCTCTGCCCCTAATTAAAAATGCTCTTTCTTTCCTTATATTTTCTTAAAGCACTTTCACTGGATCTCTGCTTTATTTACAATACTTTCTACATTATATTATAATTATTAAATATTTACATTGTACATCTAAGATTGTCTCCTAACAGACTATCAGTTTCTTGAGCTAAGTGATTGGGTCATTTTCATTTTGCAAATCCCTTCTGTCTAGTACAATGTCTTAACACATAGCAGACAGATTAAATGTTTGTTTAATTGAATGAGATTTGTGAACTACTGGGATTTGTCTCCAAATAGGTCTATTCACTTCCTTGGGCTGCCACATTCAAAATCAGTAATACTCTATATGCAAATAAATAGACTCAAGTGAAGACTACCTCTGTAATTATTACAATGTATCAGTTAGGCAATCTATTAGCATTTATTAAATACTAACTACATTTTAAGTACAATCCTTGTCTGGCAGGCTATTCCTTAATTTAATGAGTTTTCTTTATTTTTACATAATCTAGCTAGTTCCACTCTTTATGGTCATGATGCTTCTGAATCTATGCAACTATGTTAGCCTGGGAAATAAAACCAAATGATATACACATTTTTCACCTAGAATGTGAACTTACAAGCATTGGATAAAGAACATAAAAGAATCCTTAAAGATGATCAATCATGGAATTAAAATTAGCAAGAACATTTAGAATTATCTAATCCAAATCTTGTTATTCACGAGTTGTTACATGGACAGATGGATAGAATTACCAATGATCTCAATTATCAAATTAAATGATTCCTGACTTCATACTTCTTGACCATTCTGCAGCATTTGGCACCATCAATCACCTTCTTCTTCTATTGATAATTTCTTTTCTGATTTTTGTGACTTTGTTTTCTCTTGTTTCTTTTTCCATTTGTCTTTTTTTATTATAGCTTTTTATTGACAAAACATATGCATGGGTAATTTTTCAACAATGACCCTTGTAAAACCTTCTGTTTCAACTTTTCCTGTCCTTCCTTCCACTCCCTCCCATAGATGGCAGGTAGTCCCATACATGTTAAACATGTTAAAGTATGTGTTAAATACAATATATGTATACATATTTATACAGTTATCTTGTTGTACAAGAAAAATCAGATTTAGAAGGAAGGTAAAAATAACCTAGGAAGAAAAACAAAAATGCAAGCAAATAGCAACAGAATGAATGCAAATGCTATGTTGTGGTCCACACTCATTTCCCAGTGGTCTTTTGCTGCGTGTAGATGGTTCTGTTCATCACTAATTAATTGGAACTAATTTGAATCCTCTCATTGCAAAGATAGCCATTTCCATCAAAATTGATCCTCATTTAGTGTTGTTGAAATGTATAATGATCTACTGGTTCTGTTCATTTCATTTAGCAACAGTTCATGTAAGTCTCTCCAAGATTCTCTGTATTCATCTTGCTGGTCATTTGTTACAGAACAATAATATTCCATGATATTCATATACCACAGTTGACTCAACCATTCTCCAATTGATGGGCATCCATTCAATTTCCAGTTTCTAACCAACACAAAAAGGGCTGCTACAAACCTTTTTGCACATATGAGTCCCTTTCCCTTTTTTAATATCTCTTTGGGAGATAATCCCAGTAGTAACACTTCTGGATCAAAGGGTATGCACAGTTTGATAACTTTTTGAGCATAGTTCCAAATTGCTCTCCAGAATGGTCAAATCTGTTCACAACTCCACCAACAATGCAACAGTGTCCCATTTTTCTCCAACATTCATCATTATCTTTTTCTGTCATCTTAGCCAATCTGATAGGTGTATAGTAGTATCTCAGAGTTGTCTTAATTTGCATTTCTCTGATCAATAATGATTTGGAACACCTCTTCATATGAGTAGAAATAGTTTCAATTCCATCCTCCAAAAACTGTCCTTTCATATCCTTTGACTATTTATCAATTAGAGAATGGCTTGATTTCTTATAAATTAGAGTCAATATTTTGGAAATGAGGCCTTTATCAGAACCTTTAACTGTAAAAATGTTTCCCTAGTTTATTGCTTCCCTTCTAATCTTGTCTGCCTTAATTTTATTTGTACAAAAGCTTTTTAATTTGATATAATCGAAATCTTCTATTTTGTGATCAATAATGATCTCTAGTTCTTTTTTGGTCACAAATTCCTTCCTTTTCCACAGGTCTGAGAGATTATAAACTATCCTATGTTCTTCTAATTTGTTTATAATCTTATTCTGTATGCCTAAATCATAAACTCATTTTGATCTTATTTTGTTGTATGGTGTTTAGTGTGGGTCCATGCCTAGTTTCTGCCATACTAATTTCCAATTTTCCCAGCAGTTTTTGTCAAATAGTGAATTCTTTTTTATGTATTTTTTATTTTTTATATGCATGGGTAATTTTTCAGCATTGACAATTGCAAAACCTTTTGTTCCAACTTTTCCCCTCCTTCCCCCCACCCCTTCCCCCACATGCCAGGTTGACCAATACATGTTAAATATTTTAATGTATAAGTTAAATGCAATATTGGCATACACGTCCAAACAGTTGTTTTGCTGTACAAAAAGAATTGGATTTTAGAATAGTGTACAATTAGCCTATGAAAGAAATCAAAAATGCAGGTGGACATAAATAGAGGGATTGGGAATTCTATGTAGTGGTTCATAGTCATCTCCCAGAGTTCTTTTACTGAGTATAGCTGGTTCAGTTTATTACTGCTCTCAAATAGTGAATTCTTATCTCAAAAGTTGGGGTCTTTGGGTTTGTCAAACACTAGATTGCTATAGTTATTGACTATTTTCTCCTGTGAACCTGACGTATTCCACCGATCAACTAGTCTATTTCTTAGCCAATATCAAATGGTTTTGGTGACTGCTGCTTTATAATATAGTTTTAGATCAGGTACAGCTAGACCACCTTCATTTTTTTTTTTCATTAGTTCCCTTGAAATTCTTAATTTTTTGTTCTTCTAGATGAATTTTGTTGTTGCTTTTTCTAGGTCATTAAAATAGTTTTTTGGAAGTCTGATTGGTATAGCACTAAATAAGTAGTTTAGGTAGTATTGTCTTCTTTATTATATTCACTCGACCTATCTAAGAGCACTTATTTTTCCAATTGTTTAGATCTGATTTTATTTGTGTGGAAAGTGTTTTGTAGTTTTGCTCATATTGATGCTCGTATAGTTTCTGACTTTTCTTTGGCATATAGATTCCCAAACATTTTATACTATTGACAGCTATTTTAAATGTAATTTCTCTTTGTAATTCTTGCTGTTGGGTTTGATTAGTGATGTATAAAAATGCTGAGGATTTATGTGAATTTATTTTGTATCCTGCAACTTTGCTAAAGTTGTGGATTATTTCTAAGAGGCTTTTTAGTAGAATTCTCTGGGGTTCTCTAAACATATCATCATATCATCTGCAAAGAGTGATAATTTGGTTTCCTCTTTACCTCCTCTAATTCCTTTAATCTCTTTTTCATCTCTTATTGCCCAAAGCTAACATTTCTAATACATTACTACGTTATGGAGATTGATCTATAATTTTCTTTCTCTGTTCTCATCCTACCTGGTTTAGATAATAGTACCATTTCTGTGTCATAAAATAAATTTGGTAGGACTCCTTCAGTCCCTATTTTTTCAAATAGTTTATATAGCATTGGAGTTAACTGTTCTTTAAATGTTTGGTAGATTTCACATGTAAATCCATTTGGTCCTGGGGACTTTTTCTTAGGGAGTTGATTAATAGCTTGTCCTAGTTCCTTTTCTAAAATGGGACTATTTAAGCATTTTACTTCTTCCTCTCTTATTCTGGGCAGCCTATATTTTTGAAGTTATTCATCCATTTCATTTAAGTTATCAAATTTATTGACATAAGGTTGGGTTATCTCGGTGTCCCCTCGAGTCATTCATTTACATTTGTTTGATTCTGATTTTTAATGAATTATTTTCTTTATTTACTTTTTTATTTCTTTTTGTAATTGTTCAATTGAATTTTTAAATGATTTGTTTTGTTCTATGGAATTTTTTTCTATTTTGCCAATTTTATTTTTGAGTTATTTTCTTTTTCCAGTTCACTAATTCTGTTTTCCAGGGAGTTGATTTCTTTTTCCACTCTATCTTTTAATGAGTAGGATGACTTATCCAGACCCTCTTGCAAAGCTTCTCTTTTCTTTCCCAATTTTTCTTCTAGCTCTCTTTTAAGAGCCTTATAAATTTCTTCAATGATAGCCTTATGTGGTGGGGACCAGATGATATCCACCTTTAAATCTATGGATAAACTGTTTTTAATCTTCTCAGAGTTTGAAATCTGATCTTTCAGTATAGAAGCTATCTACAGTTAGAGCCCACTTTGCCTTTTTACTGATTGTAACCCAAAAAACAAAAGTTGCAGTCTGTTTTGGGGGCAATGTGGAGTTACCGAGCTTCCTCAATATACAACAGGAAGTAGCAATGAAGCAGCAATGGGACAGCAATGGCTGCGCTGGCATTAGTGTCTGCATTCAGATCATGCTGAGTCTCTCCCAAGTGCTCGGTGGATGTGATCAGATCCAGAGAGACTCTAACGTTTTGGGGTTATAGTCTTTGCCCCTTGTGTTTACAGCTTCTCTACTGATCTACTGGCTTGCTGCCAGAGCAGAGTAGCCCACACTGTGGCAAAGTTCTCCCTGGAGATTTTCTGCTGGTGAAGATAACATCCTGCTCCCCTCCAGTTTGCTTACTGTGAGCTGTTTCCTATGCTCTCATTGCCTATCTGCTTGAGTCTGTGCCTGGCCTAGCTCCATTATGTCCTCATGCATAAGCAAAAACAGACCTTTTCTGGTGAAATTTGAGATTATCTTCTGTTGGTAATGTGTTATACTCCCAATATTCGTGGGTTTTGACAGTCAAGCACTAATTTGGAAGCAGAGTTTCATAAAAATTGATTGAAGGTAAAGGAAAATTCAGAAGAAAGATGTGTGTGTCTTCCCCACTATCTTGGCTCCACCCCCACCCCCTTAATTTGTCTTACTATAATCTTCTTAATTGTTTTGTTGTTGTTGTTGTTGTTAGATCTTCATGTAGCATGTACCTACTGACTAGGAGTGTCCTTTAAAACGATGTACACAGTACATTCTCTTTTTTTCTTCATACCCTCTCAGTAATCTCATCATGTTCCGCAGATCCAAGTATATCAATGCAGATGATTCTTAGATATAATTATTCATCTAGTCTCTATCCTGAGATACAATATTGAATAACAAGCTTCTCAGGAGATATTTCAAGCTGTATGTTCTATAAGTTTCTCACACAAATTATATACAAAATGGAACTCATCTTTCCTCTAACCAAACCCATCCCTCTTCCAAAGTTCTATATTACTGTTGAGACATAACCATCTTTCAAATCACCAATGTCTATAATTATAGTTTTATCCTCAGCTTCCTACTCATTCACTTCACTTATCTGTTATTATTGAGTTATTTTTTCAGTCATATCTAATTCTTCATGGTGCTGTTGGGGGTTTTCTTGGCAATGATACTGGAATGGCTTGCCATTCTCTTTTCTAGCTCATTTTACAGATGAGGAAACTGAGGCAAACAGAATGAAGTGCCTTGTCCAGGTTACACATCTAGGAAATATCTGAAGCTGTATCTGAATTCAGGAAGATGAGTCTTTCTGATTTCAAGACCATCTCACATATTTAATTAGTTGCAAATTCTTCTAATTTCTCTCTCGTCAACATCTCCCACATAAATTCCCTTCTCTTTCTCTCTATCCACACACCTACTACCCTCTCACCTCTTTCCCAGACTCTTGAAATAGCATTCTAGTCAAATTCTCTACTTCAAGTCTTACTTTAGTCCAATCCACTATTAACATTCCTAAAAAATGTAATTTCCCTAAAGTACAAATCTGGCCATGTAACCCCAGTAATTTTTGTTGTAAATCAAAAGTTGGAGGGGACTTCAGAGACCATCTTGATCAATCCCCTAATTTTATAGATAAGAAAATTGAGGCTCAGGCAGATTCAGTGACTTGGCCACAGTCAAAACAGTATTAAATAACAGAGGGAGGATTTGAACCAAGGCCAATCAATAAACATTTATTACATGTCTACTATATGTTAGGAACAGTACTGAAATAAGGTCCTTTGACTAAGGGTAAAGAATTCTTTGCAATGCTTGTTAAAGTCCAGTGGCTCTCAGCTCTAAAAAATATAAACCTCTCTGCTTGATATTTTCCATCTCTTCCTATAGTTCTGGATGCTTACCATTACTTCCTTTCTATGAACTCCATGAATTCTACAATCTAGCCATTCTAAACAACTTGTTCTTCCACACACATGATACCATTTCCTGGATTTGTGCTTCTTGACTAGCCTATACTCCGTAATTTGAATGCCTTACTCTTAGATATCCTGTCTTTTTTAAAGACTCAGTCCAAGGACTATTATCCTCCAGAAGATCTTTTTCCATCTTCAGTTTGTAATCCCTCTCCCCCTCTCCCTTTCCCCCCTCTCTCTGTCTTTCTCTGTCTCTATCCATCTATATTATCTATATCTATATCTATCAGTAAACATTCATCAAGTACTTCTTATATGACAGGCATTATGTTATATCTATTTTCTATCTATTTTTGTGAAATGTGATCAGTTAAAATTCCATATAATGTCAACTCTTTTCATTTCATTTCATTTCATTCAGCCTAAAATGGAGGAAGTGGGGAATGACAATAAACTTCCTATGACATTTACATTCTAGATCTTTCCTTTTGATCAATGACAACTGATCAAACTTACAAGCTTCTGAAACATAACAATGGACTCAAAGAAATAAATGAAAAACTAGTATAGGCACATGAAAACTTTACTGCACCTATTATAAGGGATCATTTCTAATCTCCCTATAGCTTTAGTAACTAATTATCTATTCCAATGGTGTCAAACTGATAAAAAGGAAAGCCACTAGATCATACTTAATGATTGTTGTGAGCTACATTTTTTTTTTATTAAAGATTTTTATTTTTCAAAACATAAGCGTGGAGAATTCTTCAATATTAGCCCTTGCAAAACCATGTGTTTCAATTTCCCCTCCTTTCCCCACACCCTCCCCTAGATGGCAAGTAGTGCAATATATGTTAAACATAGTAGAAATATATGTTAAACCTAATATGTGCATACATATTTATACAATTATCATGCCACACAAGAAAAAAAGAGAAGCAAAATAAAATGCAAGCAAACAACAACAAAAAGTGTGAAAATGCTATGTTGTGAACTACACTCAGTTCCCACAGTCCTCTCTCTCTGTGTAGATGGCTCTCTTCATCACTGAACAAATGGAACTGGTTTGAATCATCTCATTGTTGATGTCCACATCCATCATAATTGATCATCATATAATCTTGTTGTTGCCATGTATACTGATCTCCTGATTCTGCTCATTTCACTTAGCATCAGTTCATGTAAATCTCTCCAGGCCTCTCTGAAATCATACTGCTGGTCGTTTCTTACAGAACAATAATATTTCATATCATTCATATACCATAATTTATACAACCATTCTCCAATTTTCCATTCACTTGACCTATCCAAGAGCACTTGATATTTTTCCAATTGTTTAGTTCTCACTTTATTTGTGTAGAAAGCATTTATAGTTTTACTCATATAATTCCTGACTTTCCCTTGGCAGATAGATTCTGTAGAAAATTGCCTATTAATATCATGTGTGGTTTATTGCATTTTTTAAAAATTTTGTTCAATAATTTCCAATTACATTTTAATCTTGGTACCAATGGAAAGTGGCCAGTTGCATACAAGTGTTGTGTATTTGACGCTTCTGTTCTATCCTTATTAGGTGCTTGTCACAGCTATACAAAGAAATACTTCAAATTTGTCAAAGCTCCTATTGCATAAGGTCACATTTTAAAAATGTAAAAGCTAATTCAAAAAAATTGATTTTCTGCATATACATATCTGGTATTTATTTCATATCTCCATCATATAACATAATACCCACTGAAGAAGCAATAGTATAATAATGCTAGAAGCTGGAGAAGGCAGTCTAGTGGATGGAGCACTGGACATGGAGTCAGAGAAATTACCCTTAATCTGTTCTCAAATCTGCTCTCAGACACTTACTAGCTATATGAACATTAAGAAGGCTTATAATCTCTCTCTGCTTCAATTTCTTTATGTAAAAAGGGGATAATAATACCTATTAATATTTGTAAAGACCAAAGGAGATAATGTTTATAAAGCACTTTTAAGAGCTTATAAAGCAAGCATATTTAATAAATGCCTATTTCCTTCCTTCCCATTACTTAGGACAGTGTTTGACACATAGTAGGTACTTTATAAATTTTTGTTCATGTATAGGAAAAGTGTGAATTTCACATAGTGTTTTACATATATTTTCTTGTAGTTTATGCATGCCCATTAGTACTTATAAAACATGTGTATATGCATAAATCCCTAAATATATAATCAATTGTTCATCTTTTGGATGAGTTTAGCAGATGGAGGATCATAATGTAATCTTTGGAATAGAATACTCTCCAGCTTTTCCTATTTTACTTCCACAAAGGTACCTTGATAATAATTACCTCTGTAGTACATCCTCACTGAACTAAGATTTGAGAAGAATTGAGTAAGGCTAAAATGTATACACCTGGAAATCCTAATATCCTAATATCAACTTCCCCTCCCCCCCCCCATCCGCCAATAGCAGACGGTTCTGGGAAATATATACATAGGAGAGGGGACTCTGTTGGGGAAATACATAATTATCTTATTTTCCCAGATTATTTGGCAAGTAGAAATGATGCATTTTATTACTGGAATAGACAAAGGGGTTTACATATATGCTACTGGAAAATATCTATTTGTATTCATGTCTCTGTCTCTATGTCTATGTCTCTCTCTATGTCAATGCCAGTATCTACATCAATCTATTTTTTCCTAATGGTACTTACAAACATCCTAAGGCATGTATGTTTTTTTTGGGGGGGGTTGTTTGCTCCTTTTTGCTTTTCCTGAAAGCTGGATTCATTTTCAATTTTATTGGTGCCAGGAGATCCAGGGAACTAAGGAATTATTGATTTGGACACAGATCAACTCTGCTGTCATCTAAATCTTACTCAAAAGCATATTCTTAAAGATTTCTCCAAGTATTATATGTAATCTGAATACATCCATTCTCATCATTTTAACTGAATGAGATGAATATAAATGATGAAAAAATGTGAATTTTGAATGGGATGGGGACATATAAAGAGAATAAATACATGGTAGCATTGAAACTTTCTGGTTAGATCTTTCTGGTCAGAATTTTTTTTTGAAAGAGAGAAACTGTGGTGGTTACCTAAGGAAATTCTCCCTTAAAATGAAGAATTAAATTTGTGAAAACAAAAAGGATTACATTCTAGGTAAGTGCAGACATTTCAGTACATCTACCACTTCTTTTCAAATTTCCTTCACCTCTTATCATACCTCACATAGTTCAAGAAGGAATTAATTATCTAAGACAAAAGGTAAATCCCAGAAGGCTCTTAAGCATGGGTCAATTTACCTGTTTATATTACAATCCCCATTTCTGACTTGAAGCACTACAGTCCCCTCCCCTCTTAGAGAGACAATCACTCTCTGCCACTCTTGAAACAATGAAACAGGCAGGAGAGCATGAGCAAATATTTGTGGTAATGTAGCTTGTAATCTGGGTCAGGCAACTAGGCTTGTGGGTGGTAGTGGTTATGAAAGTCAAAACAAATCCTGAAGACAGATTCATATGAGCCAAGCACACCCTGAAGGACTGATGTTTCACAGAGAAATTGCTCTTAGATTTTGCTTTAAGAACAAAGCCATCAGCTTCTGTCATTCTACACCCACCAGAGAAACTTTAAAAAATGTGTCCCAAAATCTGGGCATCAGAAAACACAGCATCAATGCCAAGGACCAACTGTATGGATGTTATAGAGCTTACCATTTTGGAAAGGGACTAGGCTTATGGAAGATTAGTAAAGGTTCTATTACCAAAGTAGTTTCAACTTTACCATATAGGTCAGGTGATTCAGGAGTATAGGAATGAAATTGAAATTGCCATAGCAACCATTCCTCTGCTATCCCTCCTACCCCCTATGCATGATGTAGTGCCACTTGTGTAAGAAGCCAAGGACAGAATAAGAAAGGAGTAAAATCACATTTTGGGGGGGATCAGATACTATTAGTGTAAATGTAAGAATGCTAGAGAGGTAAATTTTCAAGAAATTATGAACAAGAAAAGTTTATCTCTTCTTCATTCTCCCTATCTTTCTCTCTTTCCTCTTTATTTCCCACTTCTCTTTTTCTATTTCCCGCCTTCCATTTTCTTTCCTTCCTCCCTGCTTCTTTCTTTACTTTTTTCTTTCCTTTCCTCCTCCTTCCCTCCCTCCCTTCCTCCCTTTTTCATTCCTTCTCTTTCCCTCTCTCCTTTTCCTCTCTCCCTCCTTCCCTTCCTCCCTTCTTTCCTTCCTTCTTTCCTTAATTCCTTAATTCCTTCATTCCTTCCATTTTTAATTCTTTCCTTCCATTAATTAGACCACAATAAAAAATTTTCATGATTTGGAACCAGAGGTCTTTATGTTAATTTTGATGTGGATACTAAGTAGCCAAATGTGACCTTGCATAAATCACTTTAACCCTCTGGTTTTTTTTTTTTTAACCTATAAAAATGAAGGACTTAGACTAAATGGATCTTAAGAATCCATCTTGTTTTAAACTTATGATATTATAAATAATGGATAACCACTGGACATGTCAATCACTCATTGTAGGAAGAAAAAAAAGAGTGGTTTCAGTATTCATAGCTTCCAGAGGTTTGTTGGCCATCAGACTATAATAGAAAGATAGTTAAGTGTCACAGGCACTAAAATGCTGAACCTGGAGTCAGGCCAACTCCTGAATTCAAATCTGACTTCAGGCAGTAAAGTGACCCTAAGCAAAACCCTGTTTGCCTTTGTTTACTCATCTATCAAATGAGATGGAGAAGGAAATGGCAAATCACTCCAGCATCTTTGCCAAGAAAACCCCAAATGGAGTCACAAAAAGTTAGACATGACAGAAAAATAACTCAATAACAGCATATGATATTTTCAAAATTTTGCATATCACAGCGTCTAGGAGCAGAAGGAACATTAGAGATCGTCTTTATTTTACATATAAAAAAATTTGGGTTCAAAGTTTTAACAAGATATGTCTGGTTGATGACAATGAGAAAGGTGGTAGAAGAGCTCAGGTTTTCCCCACAAATTCCAGGAAATATCTAAAAATCACATGATGCATCAATGACAAAGAAACCTAAAGAGAGAGGGGGGAAAAGAAGTAAAAATTTCCCTCTAGTCCAGAACAAAAAGTTGTCCTGAAGCTGGCAAAGGCTAGACTAATATAGATGTCATACCAGGGAAGCCAGAATGAGCAGGGGACAAAAAGATTTGAAGCCTGAGGGACATGTGAGAGGGGATCTTCTCCACAAGTAAACAGGCCAGCACAAGCAGAAGGGGGAAACCAAGAAGTCTCGATAAAGAGACTCAAAGTTTGAAGAGATTAGTATTGGATCCACACCAGGGAAGCTACATGAACTCTTATAAATGATCCTGAAGGAAGCTGTAGTAATCAGAAGTCTGAAAATAACTCTTGGGCTTAACTTGTCAGAACAGAGATGGGATGTACAACCTGCTACCATAGCTCATTGTGGTATGAGAAAGAGGTCCAGCTGTGTACTACTTCGAGAATATGAGATTGCTTTGGGAAACAGAGTCAACTAAATGTCTGATGATTTGTGCATGTCTGTGTGCATCTCTGTCTCTGACTTGTCTCTCTCCTCTGTCTCTGTCTCTGTCTTTGTCTCTGTATCTCTCTCTCTCTCTCTCTCTCTCTCTCTCTCTCTCTCTCTCTCTGTGTGTGTGTGTGTGTGTGTGTGTGTGTGTGTGTGTATTTGAGGCATAAATATACAGGAGACCTGAATTCTGAATATTCCATTCAATTTTTTAGGGGGGTTACCATTTAGCGATTTATGTTCTAATATTTTGCTTTCCTTTGTACTCAATACTTTCATAATACCAGAACTATTATAGTAAAGAAAGTTTAATTATCAAAAACAATTGACCTGTGGGGTATTTATATGGTGTAATAGATAGAGGACTGATCCTAAAGTCAGCAGGACCTGAGTTCAAATCCAGTCTCAGACATTTAACACTTACTAGCTGTGTAATGCTGAGCAAGTCACTTAACCCCTAATTGCCTCTCCCCACAAAAAGATAATTAGGTAATAAAAACAACTGACCTAAAATTTATCTAAAATTTAAAATAATTTTAATACCTGAAAACCATAATGAAACAAAAAAAGTTGAACATTGAACTAAAGAAAAAATAAAAGAAAATTATCAACAGATACTTTGCCCCAACAGAGGGCAAAGTAAAAAGAAAAACAATTCACCATTCTCATCCAGACGGAAATCTCAAATTGAAAATACCCAAAACACATTCTAGCCAAAATTCAGTTTTTAGTCACAAAAATTCTGCAAACAATGAGCTGTCTAAAAAACCACAGGAAGGATCACGTAAGACAGACAATACTACAACTAATAAAGGAAAGAGAATCTTGAGGATCTGATATTTTAAAAAGCCAAAAGATAAAGCTTACAATCATGAACAGTTTAACCGGAAAATCTGAGAGTAATCCCAGAGTGAAACAATGGACCTTTAAAAGACCAGAGAACTTTCAAGTATTTGCATATGAAAAGATCAGAGCTGAAAGAAACTTTGAAATAGAAATATATTTAAATGTAAAGGTAAATATATTTGAACTTCCAACAAAAGGTTATGGGTTACACCTTTAGCATATTCTTTTGTTGCTAGAAGTCCTTTACTCTCTTTTATGAAAGTACCATGAAGTTCCCCTTAATTTTTGGAGCTTTATGCTGGCCTCCTTGTAGATTTATTATTATTATTATTATTATTATTATTATTATTTTATTATAGCTTTTTATATACAAACATATGTATGGGTAAGTTTTCAACATTTACCCTTACAAAAACTTCTGTTTCAACTTTTCCCATCCTTCCCTCCACCCCCTCCCTAAATGGCAGGTAGTACCATACATGTTAAAAATGTTAAAGTATATGCTAAATCTTGTAGACTTTTGAAGCAATGTATTTAATCTGTTCTAGGTTCCCAGTTCATTCACTGTCACTATTCAGTGATATCGAATATATAATTCTAGATCATTAGTGAGAAGTACAAACGCTCAAAGCCTCTGAAGTTGAGGATATTCTCTTTCTCACAAAGATTCCTTCTCAGGGATTTTGTTGCGATTGTCTCTGCTAGTATTCCATAGAAATCTCTTGTATTCTAAGCTAAATGGAGGTATTGTAACCTCACTAAAGCATTTACTTTAAGTGGGGTGAGATAGTTGGATGATTATTTTAAAGGAAATCCATTCTTACATCTGATAATGTTATGATATCCTAGTTATACAGATTTAATACAGAAGCCATTTTAATAGGAAAATGAGAATAGGTAGTTCTGAAAAGAAGAAAGCATGTTTTTAACTGCCATAAAAATACTGTGATTCAATAATAAAAAGTAATGCAAATTCTATCTTGCAATTACAAGATTGGCAATGTTGGCACAACAAAAGTACAGAAGCATTTTCTGGAGAGCCTAAAGGAAGACAGGTACGCTAATATGCTATTCATGATGCTATGCATTGATCCTACCATATTGGGAAACAATTTGAAACTGTACTCCAAAAGTCACTAAACTTGAAATATTGTTGGATTCTCAGGCATTACTACTAAGCTTATACCTTAAAGAAATCACAGAGAAAAGGAAAGGACCTATATACACAAAGTATGCACTTTTTGTTACAGCAAAAAACTGGAAACAAAGTGAGTTTCTATCATTTGAGGAATGGTTAAAGAAACTATGGTCTATGGAAATGATGTAATATTATTATGTTCTAAAAATAATGATAAGGAAATGTTCAGAGAAGCCTGAGAAACTGCTATGAAATAAAACTAAATGATTTGAACAGAACCATGATAATAATTTATACAATGACAATAACAGTCTAAAGGAAACAACTGCAAAGCTAACAAATATGATAAATCACAAATTCAGAAAATTGTTAATGAATAATGTTTCCTAAATCTTTGCAGAGTCATGGTAAACTAGAGTATAGAATGAGATATACATTTTCCGACATAGACAATGTGGATTTGTTTTGCTTGAATATGTTTATTGGGGCAAGGGTGTAAACATGGACCATATCAGATCTGTTTTTTTTAAATTTGACACCACTCACTATATTCATGGAGGGATTGAAATGCTTGATCTACTAACCTAGGTTTGGTTGGGCCCTTTGCCTAGAAAGGAAAGAGAATTTTACTACATTGTGTAAGGACATTGTATTGATCGAGTAGAGTGAAAAGTATGGAATGGAAGAATTTGAAAATATCATTGGAAAAATATCTCCACAATTTAAAAAAAATAGATTATTGATTGACATATTTATCTGTTACTTGGTATTGGGGGAAAAATGGACAAAATACTTTTGTTCTACTGATTTCCATGGACTCTTTCTTCAAAATGCATTTTCCATAACTTGACTAACTTTGTTTATTATTTAATTTGGACAAATATTTTGTAACAATGTTCTTACTTCTTAAGTTAATTTCCTTATCACAACCAGAATGTTAATGATGACAATACATCAAAATAAAAAGCCCCATTACAGAGGGGAGACCTTCCTATTTCCTAACTCTACCTTCTGTCTAGCAAATCACTGTGCTTTATCTATATTTAGTCTGTCTGTCATTGAGAAAATGTTCTGGTGCCAGAAAATTTTCAGATTTAAGATTTGATTAACACGATAGTTCTGCTTCTTCCTTTAGCAAATGATATCTATTTCAGTGGAAAATTTCTACCTCCAATCCAAAAATTAGCATGAAATTTGGGATTTCTAAATTTATTTTGCTCTTGAAAATTGCCTTGCAAAATCAAAACCTGTGCATTCTCTCCAAATAGGAAAAAAAAAGATCATCCTTGAACCATGTAGGGTGGGAGAAATGGATACTATAATGGGATATGCTCTTGAAAGACAGTGTGTTATGAGGTAAAGAACATTGGATAAGTAAGCTTAGAGGGCTTGGGAGGGGGTATATTCTTGATTCATTTCTTATTTACTGTGATCTTGAACAAGAGACTTCCAGAGTCTCAGTTTTTGTTTTGTGAAATGGAAATAATAATAATTGCTGCCCTGTCTACCCAAAATGCAGGGTTGAAAGGATCAAATAAGATAATACATGGGAAAATGTTATTAGAATTCCTCTATAAGATAATAGACATTCTCTAATGCATATAGTAGTTCTTGGGAAAATTAAGATGGTTTCTATCTGGCCAGAAAATAAAGATATGTTTTACCTTAAAAAAGACATACCCCTTACAATCATGAGAATTTTCTTCCTTGAATGAGGTGTATAGACATGTCACAAGGAGACTTTGGAGACATTAACCCAGATAAATAAATGATATTTCCTCTCTAAAGCTTGAGTGAATAAAAATGTTATTTTTTATCATGGAGACTCTATGTAAAATAAAAAAGTGGTAAAAATCAGATTTACATAAAATTAGATCAGATTATGAGGAATCATTTTGGAGTAGTCAGACTGCATGTGTTCCTCAGCTTGTTAAAAAATGGAAAGAGCACCATTTATAGAATTAAAGAAGTTGAGTTCATGTCCTGCCTTTGGTCATTATTATCTGCATAATTTTGGACTGCATAACATATACAAACTCCTTTGACCTCAGTTTCCTTATTGATTGCACTAGATAATTCTTACAGATATAGTTGTATATATACATATGTGTATATGTATATATGTGTGTGTGTGTGTGTGTGTGATCATTTTCTTTGGTTTATAACAAGATTTACACAAATTTTCAAACCTTTGTTTCAGAGAGTCAGAAATAAATGAAAATGTGTTTAGTTTCCTAAATATATTTCTCTTGGAAAACTTCAAAAACTCTGTTATTTGACCATATCCTAACTTTCCACATGAACCTCTGTAGCACACCATTATATGTATCTATGAGTGATGGGCATCCACTCAGTTTCCAATTTCTTGCTACTATGAAAAGAGCTGCCACAAACATTTTTCCACATGTGGGTTCCTTTCCTTCCTTTAAGATCTCTTTGGGATATAGGCCCAATAAAAACACTGCTGGATCAAACGGTATGCACAATTTGATAACTTTTTGAGCATAGTTCCAAATTGCTCTCCAGAATGGCTGAATCTGTTCACTGTTCCACCAACTATGTATTAGTGTCCCAGTTTTCCCACATCCCTCCAACATTTGTCCTTATCTTTTCCTGTCATCTTAGCCATTCTGGGAGTTGTGTAGGATATCTCAGTTGTCTTAATTTTCATTTCTCAGATCAATAGTGATTTAGAGCACCTTTTCAAATGATTAGACATGGTTTTAACTTCTTCATCTGAAAATTGTCTCTTCATATTCTTTGACCATTTATCAATTGGAGAATGGTTCGAATTCTTATAAATTTGAGTCAATTTTCTATATGTTTTAGAATGAAGCATAAAGATCTTTAAAATTCAAACAAAAGATTTTATATTTGATCTTAGAGACAATTGAGAACCATTTGAGTTTATCAAAGAGTGGAGTGATATGGTTAGATCTATGGTTGAGAAAAATCACTTAGGCAGCTTTTTATTAGGAATAGTTTGTAATAGGGAAGTATTTGTGCCAGATAGACAGAACAAGTTGAATGAGTGGAATCAGTGAGTGAAAGATAATAAAGCAGGGAATGAAAGTCTAGCTTAATGTTAGGAAGAACTTTATAACAACTATAAAATCACAGAATCTCAGAAATGAAAGTGATCTCAGAGACAATGTAGTCAACATAAACTTGAAAAAGAATTCCGTATTGTTATCATCTGTATTGTTCTTTGCCTGAAGAGAGATTTTGAACGATAGGAAATTGCTTACTACCAAAGAAAATCTACTGTACTTTTGCAGAGCCCTAATTGTTAAACCTTGTTTCCTCATATTAGTTTAAAATTTCCCTCTTTACCTCTTGCATCTTCTATCTATTGTTCTTGATTCTTCCCTCTGATCCCAAGAAGACCACTTATAATCCTCTTCCATGGGAAAGTCTTTTGAATATCCAAAATCAATTATCATATATTTTCCTTTCTTTCTCAGTTTGAATCACTTCCAAGTCTTTTCTTCTCCAAGCTAAATAATGAAATGTCATTTTACAGATAAAGAAACTGAGAATTAGTGAAATTAAATGAATTGCTTAGGTTTTATGGATAATAATCAATAGATACTCCAACAATATGAATTCAAGACATTTCAAAATTCTGGATATTCTCCATCTTATCAAAGATTTTTCTAAAAATGGAATATTTAAAGGCAATGATATGGTGCGCCTAAGGTAGAGTTTTTAATGCCATTCAAAATGGATACAGTGGACTTCTTTACTCAGAGCTACCGAGTCTTTTATCCTTAAATATATTTGAATAAAGACTGGATACCCACATGTCAACACTTGGATCTAATCACCTTTGAGTTCCCTTCAAACAGAGAAATTCTAGAAGGGCTATAATTCAAAATACAATTCTGTTGTTTAAACTGAAGTCAGAAAACAGACAGCATTGTAACTTAGAATTATAATGCTTGCTATCTATTTTACATAACTATATCAATCTTGCTGATTTAATTATTATTTACCCATATGTGGGATCTCTAGATATCAGCTTACCTGACAGCATTAATATCACATAAATGAATGTATATTTTTCTCCTTGGAAAATGTAAAGCAATACTGTAATTTCTTCTAATGGGATGGACAAAGAAACTATGCATTCCTAACATCATATATTCGAAACAATCATGTCATGATGTTGAAAGACACATATAAAACCATTTGAACTATCTATAGGGCTCTCATTTGTCCTCTCCTATTAGCATGTTGCAAAGCTATTGGAGACATTTGTTGTTTTATGCATGAAGAATTGTCATTCTTGCTCTAGCTACATCTGGGTCATGTGCTGATCTGGTACTGTCAGCTCTTCTGCTACTTCCACAGCTGTCACTCCAGGTTCTCCAGGGGAAGACTGGACATCCTAATATGGCTAATGCCTTTGGCTACACACATGTCTTTCTCTTTTAAAAAGGAAGATTTTTAGACATCTATCTTTCTCATTTATTTTCTGACCAGCACTATCCACAAGGCTAAACTTTTTATAATAATCAAATGACAGTGGTCATCAGTAGCCATTTTATGAAAGCTTTTAAAATTCTTAAAAGATGTTAAAACTCCTTTGAGAGACAGCTGAACTACCTTGAATAGAATACTCCTATGAAGCCCAAGTGCTGCAAGTTTGAGGAGGTCATATTTCTTTTTATTTGTTTATAAAATGGGGAGCAGGAGGTAGCTAGTTGGTGCACTGCATAGAGCAGCAATACTGAATTCAGTAGAATTTAAGTTCAAATCTGGCCTCAGACACTTACTATCTGTGGGACTCTAGGAAAAAATATTTAACCCTTATTGCCTCCAAAAGAAAAATGGGGAATAAGCAATGTAGTAAAAAAAAAATCAACCACTCAGACTTAAGCCATCTACTGTTGTCTTCCACTTTAGATCCAAAAGTCCCAGTAGAAAGAGTATAATGGTCTGCTGCATTGTCAAGAGACCTTGATATTGACCAGTAAGCTAAGTAACAAATCGGAGATTAAATTTCCCCTTTGAGAATTCACTTACTTCATCCTTTGTCAAAATCAAAAGTTATAACTGTCAGCTAAATTCATTGGATAATCCCAATGGGGGTAAAGATCAGTAGTCCCTAAAGTAACCAAGAATTCAGTCTTTAAGGCTTTTTTTTCCTATAAAGATCAGAATTAAAGTGAATTACATCCTGAAGCAAATAGGTAGTAGCTATCATACTTGTTTTCAAACTATGTAACTATCTTTTATTCCCAAGGTCATTAATCTACTATATTTCAGAATTCAGTGCATCCTTTAAATCATAACTCTTAAATGGGAAATCAATCCAAAACTCTTGTGGAGCAACCTCAAGACTGGCACTACCTAGGCAGGAAAATACTTTGAGAGTGACAGTCATTTTATCATCTTGTAATTTTGTTATCCTCCTGCCAGGGACTAGAGGATATTACCTCTTTGTCTATAACTGGACTTGTATCAAAAGTGATCACAATGAAAATACACAGAAATAGGATTTGAATGAATATGGACAAGTATTCTCTGAGCAGTGAGAATGGGGGTGGTGGAAAGATGATAGAACCTTATTTCTTTCCACGCACGGGAATAAAATAAAGCCTTTATTAAGATATATCACTTTTCATAGTACTCCACTGGGGAAAAATAACTTCCATCTATACCTGAATTAGAGGTTTGAAATTTTCTTTTTGTTGCTGATCAGTTGTTCTAGTTGTGTTTGGGGGTTTCTTGGAAAAATTCTGGATTTGTCATTTCATTCTACAGCTCATTTTCAGTTGAGAAACTAAGGCAAACAAGGTTAAGTAACTTGCTCAGGGTCACACAGCTAGGAAATGGCTGAGATCAGATTTGGACTCATCGGATGAGTATTCCTAATTCCAAACTCTATCCATTGTACTACCTAGCTACTACTGAGAATTTTTAAAGCCTGCTTATCTTAGGGGAAAAAAATCTTAGAGTGGGAAGAGTCACCATTATAAAGTTTAAGTCTTAGAATACGTATTAAGAGCAAACAGGACCAATGACTGACCTAAATGACAACACATCATGGTCACTGTACTGACCAAACTTAATGCACAATTATTTAACAGACAATTCATCTAGAATTAAAGTTGTCCATCTAAAATTTGAGATAGCACAGAGCAGGAAGTCCATTGTACTCAAGATATACTGATTGATTGATAGGTTTCTTCTAGAATAAAGCAATAGTTGGTATGTAATATAAGCTCATACATATGGGATGTTATACAAGGATATCAGGGGAATGGTATCAGTATGTACAATCTTATTGTTCAGAAATCTTTTGTAATAAAAAGCTTTTGACAGGAGATACTGAAGTCAGTCCATTGGAAATGGAACAAATCTAATATGAGGCTTGATCATGATGACTTCAGGATTTTATAAGCTTTAATGTGTAGGACTGTTGTAAATTTGAGACTTTGTATTACAGAGATTCAGGGGTGTTTTGCTTTTCTTTCTGCTTTCTTAAAAAAAAAAACATCATTAGTTTATTATCCAAGTTTTCCCATCAAAAAAGTTATGACTTTAGTAAATTGTATTTTATTGTTTGTTGAAAAAAGTTAAAAATATATATATAGTGTGACCAGATATTTTCAAAAGTATTTATCTTACTAGGAGCTTTAAAAACCTTTTTATATGAATAGAATTTAATATTACCATAAGTACTTTAAAGTTATTTTGAGTTTTGTGGCTATTATAACTTTTTTGAATGAAGTTTGTTTTACATCCTGTTCAAAATGTTATATTTCTAATAAGAAATAGCAATGGTAATTTTTACAAAAGGAATATAATTCTAACAAAGTATAGAAAAACTGGGAAGAGATGTTTTCTTTGGTGTTTCCACCTTCCCATTCCCTCCCCAACCTGCTTAAGTTTTTCTCCATCCAAGAATAGTCATGTAGGACCCACCAATTTATTATTTTTCCATAATTCTCTTCAATCAGACAGGGCTTGGAAATGATTCTGGAAATGTATTGTCACTGACATGAATGTCTTATATGGTATCACTCTCATGGGTATTTAGATTTTATTGGAATGCCAAAGCTTTAAAAATAAGACATAATTTTGGGATTTTAATTGTAACAATGATTAGTGAATATCAGTTTGGGGAGAACATAACATTATACCTGAAATCATATTAACATTTACTCCACAAACTGATAAATATATATACTCAAAACAGAATAACAACAAAAATACCTTAAGAGAAACCACTAGTTACATGGCAAATTATGTTTACTGAATGCCTTACAAGTGTGTCACTTGAGCTAGTGTCAGAATATAAAGAATAGCATTTTTTATTCCTTCATAGAACTTACAGTTTAGTAAGAGAAATATTATATATATATATATGTATATATAATTTATTTATATTATATTACATAATATATATATATATATATATATATATATATATATATATATATATATATTAAGGGTTACTATTCTGGCATGGGAGATACAATTTCATGTAAGCAGTATTAGAGCCAGACATGGAAGTAACTGGTTGCACGGAACTGAGGCAGTAAAAAGAGAAAAAATATTCCAAGGAAAGAGAGTAGCATAAGTGAAGGTAGAGAAACAGGAAAACATGGAACATGCTTAGAAAACAAAAAGTAGTTTGAACCACAGGGGTCCCTGTTAAAAAGTAATGAAGATAAAAATGGATGGTAAGGTTAGAAATGAATTGTGGGATAATTGTGGGGCAGAGCAAAGATGATGGTGTTTCTACACCATCATTCATCATTCAGCTGAGCTCTCCCAACATTCCCCATCAAACAAATTAAAATAATGCCTCAAAACAAGTTATGGAACCAGCAAAATGTCAGGGTAAGACATTATTCTAGTTCAAGATTATTTAGGACACCAGAAAGATATATCTCCATGGCAGTGGAGATTGGTCTAGAGTTCTTGGAGATGATACTAGAAGTAGGGGGACTACGTGGTGACAAAAGAAGCAGCAGCAGCAGCTTTAGGAGATATCAAGCCGCCAGAGATGGTAAGGGGACCTGACAAGTGGTATGACAGAGCTTACAGGATACTCATGCTAGTAGTAGGTATAGAACTAGACATAGTTTGGCAACTCTATTTGAACTCTTTTCTGGGTCATAGTTCAAAAATGGAGCACATTCAGTAAAGAGGGAGCAGGAACCTAGAGGGGCAGTATCATTTCTGGTTTCCAGGCAGCAGAGGGGTATAAGGACTGGTAATGATTGCAATCTCAAGGTATCAGGGATCTTTACTGGGTAAGGACCACAGTGCAGACCAGGAGAGTAGTAACCACACTTCTCCCCTTTGAAGCACCTAAAATGCCCAAAGCCTTAAAGCTAGCTTTAACATAGAAGTGTAAAAAAGTCTAAAGCTTGAAAAAATTCCTCTTCTCTCTCAAATTGAGAACAGAGCCAAATTTAATTTAATGTTTAAAATCAAAAATAGGGTGGAAAACAAGCAAATAATAACATGAACAAACAACAAACAAAACAAAAAGAAAATCATGACCATAAAAAGACACCGAAGAGCAAGAAATAAATTTAAAAATTAATACAATGAAGTAAAAACTATGAAGTGAAAACAGCTGCAAGCAAAGCCTTAAGGAAATACGAGAATTGGACACAAAACCAACACAAATGCCTACGGGAGCTAAAATTATTTTGCAAGTCAAATAAGATTGGTGGATGAAAACATATATTTTAAAAGAGAGCAAAGGAAGGAAATTATGAAAAAAATTAACAGCGTAAATGAGGCACAAAGTAGTAAGAAAACACCTTAAAATGGAATTATCTAAAATGAAAAAGAAGTACAAAAGCTTATTGAAGAAAACATTTTCTTAATAATTAGGATTTGGCATTTGGAAGATAATAATTTCATGAGTATCAGAAGCAATAAAATAAAAAATTGAAAAAATCCATGAAAATGTGAAATATTTTGGAAAAACAATTAGCCTAAAATAAATCAAGAAAAAATAATTTAAGAATTATCAAACTATCCAAAAGAAGATTATTAAAGAATTACCAGACTTCATATTTTAAGAAATTTTCAAGGAAAAGTGCCACAATATCCTAGGACCAAAAGGTAAAATAGAAATAGAAAGAATACATTCATCAACACCTGAAAAAGATCCAAAAATGAAAACTTCCACCAATATTGTAACCAAACCCCAAGTTCCTAAGTCACAGGGGAAAAAAAAAAAACTTCAAATAGATAGAAAGAAACCATTCAATTATCATGGAGCCATAGTCAAAATTATACAAGATTTAACAGCCACCACATCAAAAGAGCAGAAAGTTAGGATATTATATTCCACCTGGGATTACAACCTAGAATCATCTATCCAGACATAATGAGTGTAGTATTACCCTGGTCGTCATCTAGTTTCAGTTGACAAATAGTAAAAACAATGAGTTACAGAATGAATTTTTCCTATCTTCAGGTTGCAGCCTAATCATCCTTTACCATCCATTTTCCCAAAGGAGAAAGTGGGGCTTCCAGCCGTCAAGAAATAAGTCAGTCCAGTCCAGCCAAACTCTTCCTTTTTTGACCCAATTCTCTTTCTAAGAAGAATCTTTACCTTTATACTCTCTCCCCACCTTATGCCTCCAAGCTTCCTTTGGTTTCAGGTTAGGTAAACTAGCTGTGAAAGTGGAAACTATGGTCCCAGACCTAGGGTTGTCGTTGCTATGAGTCTTGGGTTCTCTACATCTGTGATTTTCACCTGGGCTCCTGCTGCTTCTCATACAGCTTACCTTGCTCCTGCTCTTGCTGTTTCTCCTCTGGCTAAGCATGCTAACCACTCCCACCCCATTCTATCCCTACTGTTTTAGAGCTGAGAGACTACAACTACAGTGACAGTGTTCTGCAGGAACTGCCCCAGGACCTGACTGACTATCTACACAACATCAGTATTCTAGGCTTCAACCTGTGAATTACTGCCTTCACTGGGAAGGAGCTGCCCATGGCTGAGGGCAATGCAGTGGAAGTAGGGGCTGGGCAGTATTCCTGGTCAACCTCACATCCTTATTTCTTAACTAGGACAACAACCAAGTGAGATGAATGCTGAACAAATGTCAAATGCTGAAGCATATATATTTTTTCTCATTGAAATGTTTTGAACATGAATTCAATGACCTTCAAAGAAGATGACTACCAAGGTGCCACTGTATAATTCTTCGAATGGGAAAATGTATATTTAATGAAACAGATGATTTGAAAACATACTTGATGAGAGGACCAGTGCCAAATAGAAATTTTGACTTTCAAATACCAGAATCAGAAGAAACATAAAAAAGTAAAAGTGAAAGAGAAATCATAAGGGACTCCAAAAAGGTCAAACTGTTTACATTCCTATATGGAAGATGATATACATAATTTCTAAAAAAACTACATCATTATTAGGGCAGCTAGAAGTATTCAAAAAGAAATGAGAGTGTCGAAATGAGTAAGTTGTGTTGGGATGATGTAAAAAATGTATAAATAAGAAAGAGGATACTCTGGAAGAAGGGAGAGAAAGAATGGAGAAAATTATCTCCCATAAAAGATGCATATAAGGAAAAGCTTTTACAATGCTGGGGAAAATAGTGAAAGGACAGGTAATATTTGAATCTTACTCACATTTAAACTTATTTAAAGAGAGAAATGTATGTATAACCGGTAATAGAATTCCATCTTGCCCAGTTGAGAAGTAAAGAGAAGGAGATAAAGGAAAGGAGGGAATGATAAAAGAAAGGAGAGGGTAAGAAGCAATTTTTAGAAGCAAAACAGACTTTGAAAGGAACAAGATAAAAAGGGAGAGGATAAAAGAAAAAAAATAAGATGAAGAGAAATGTAGTTAGTAATCATAACTGTAAATGTGAAGGGGATAAACTCACCCATAAAATGAAAGCATATCAAAGATTATATTAGAAATCATAGCAATCATGATTTTATACAAAGCAAAATCAAAGATAGAAATGATTTTTAAAAATAAACACAGAAATAAAACTTGTTAAAAAGTAATACAGACAATTAAGTAATATTGATATTAAATATGCATACATCAAATGGCTTAGCATCCAAATTATTTTTTCAATAATATTTTATTTCTCCAAATATATGTAAAGATAATTTTACACACTTATTTTTGTAAAATTGTGTGTTGCAAATTTTTCTTCTTCCCTCCCTCACCTGACCCCTTCCCAGGACAAAAAGCAATCTTATATAAGATACATATGTATAATTCTTTTAAATATATTTTTATATTTGTTATATTGTGCAAGAAAAATCAGATCAAAAAATGAGAAAGAAAAAAGTAATCAAACAACAATAAAAAAGGTGAAGATAGTATGCTTTATCCACATTCAGTCTTCATATTTCTCCCTCTGGATGTGGATAGCACTTTCCATCATAAGTCAATTAGAATTGTCTTGATTACTGCATTGTTGAAAAGAGCCAAGTCCATCAGAGTTGATTATCATATAATCTTGTTGTTACTGTGTACAATGTTCACTTCACTCAGGATCACTTCATGTAAGTCTTTTCAGGTTTTTCTGACACCAATCTGATCATTATTTCTTAAAAAATAACATTACTTTCACATAACATAACTTATTCAGTAATTCCCCAACTGATGGACATTCACTCCATTTCCAGTTCTTTGCCACTATGAAAAGAGTTAGCATGCAAATTCTCAAAAGAAAAAGTTAAATGAATTATAAGAGGAAATGGACAGTATAATTATAGTTGAAGTGTTCCTCAACTTTTCCCCTCTCAGAGATAAATAAATAATTACCATAAAATAACAAAGAGAGAACTTAAGGAAGTAAATAGAATTTTAGACAAGTTAGATCTTGTAGACTTCTGGGAAAATAAATGAGAATAGAAAGGAGAACAAAACAGAAAAACTCTTTTTCCTAAAGAATGCTATAGACAGTGAAATAATTTTTTTTTAAAAAATCATATCAAGTTTCTCTGATAGAAATCTTTTTCTGAAATATATAGAGAACTAAGGCAATACATAAATTAAAAGCCATTCCTCATTTGATAAATGGTCTAAGGATATGAGAAAGCAATTTTCAAAAGAAAGAAATCAAATTTATCTCATCATACAAATAATGCTTTAAATCACTATTAACTAAAGAAATTGAACCAATTGAACCAATTGAACTAGGTACCACCTCATATCTATCAGAAATGACAAATCCTGAAAGGGATGAGGGGGAAAAGGAACATTAATGAATTGTTGGTGGAGCAGTGAATTGGTCCAACCATTCTGAAAAACATCACAAACTATGTTCAAAAATTTATCAAACTGGGTATATCCATTGTTCCAGTAATACCACCATTAGGTCTGTACCAAAAAGAAATCAAAGAAAAAGGAAAGGCATCTATATATAGTAAAATATCCATGGCATCTCTTTTTGTGGTGACAAAGAATTGGAAATTGAGATGTTTATTAATTGGGTATTGACTAAAGAAGCTGTGGTATGTGATTGTGGTGGACACTATAAGAAATTATGGGGAAGGTTTCTGAAAGACATAGGAAGACATGACTTAATTCAAAGGAAAGTGAGAAGAACCAGGAGATCATTGTGCACAGAACAGCAATACTTTAATGTTGGTCAACTATGAAAATTCTGGATATTCTAATCTATACAATGATTTAAAACAATTTCAGAGAACTTATGATGAAAAAAATGTAATCCATCTCCAGAGAGAAAACTAATGAATTTTGTATGCAAATTGAAATATAATTGTTTCAACTTTTTTTTTTTTTTTTTGCTTTTTTGTGATGTGGCTAACATGGAAATATGTTTTTCATGATTTCAATGTAAAATTAATATCATATTGTTTGCCTTCTCAGTGGGAGTACCAGCAGTGGGAAGGAGAAAGAGAATCTAGAAATAAAGAATAAATTTTAAAAACAAATGACAGTTTAAAAAAGAATATCAAAGGATAAACCATGAAAACAATAATTTCATTAAAGAGAATGATAATAATGATACAACAGTATAAAATTTGTTATACTGAATAGAAAATTTGTACTTTTAATGTATACATCAATAAAAAAGAAAAAGAACAGATCAATTAATTGGTCATGTAACTTTTTAAAAAATTGTAAAAAAGAGCAAATTAACAATTTTCAATTAAAAATCAAATAATGAAATACAAATAATGAAAACAAAAGAGAGATTAATAAAATTGAAAGTAAAAATATTTGAATTAATAAATAAGACTAGCAGCTGATTTTATGGATAAAAGCAATACAATAAAACATTAGTTAGCTTGATTTTTTTAAAAAGAAAGAAGAAAACAAAATTATCAGCATCAAATATGTAAAGGGTGAATGCACTAACAATGAAGATGAAATTAAAGCAATTATGAGAAGTTATTTTGCTCAGTTATGTCAGGAAAACAGATAATCTAAGTGAAATGCATGAATATTTTAAAAATAACGTACCCAAATGAGTATAAATGCAAATAGAATATGTAAATAATCCTATCCTGGAAAAAAATAAATTGATTAAGCCATCAATGAGCTCCTTTTAAAAAATTCCCCAGGGTCAGAAAGATTAAGATGTACATTCTACCAAATATTTAAAAAACACTTGATCCCAATATATAGAAATTTTTTGAAAAAATAGCCAAATTAGTCCTACCAAGTTCCTTTTATGACAATTATTTGTTTCTGAGTATTGTGCAGCCAAACCATTATATTGATCCTTCAAACTATTTCTTAGCCAGTGCCAGATTGTTTTGATGATTATTGGTTTGTAGGATGGTTTGAAATCTGAAACTTAGTAGCCAACTTTCTTTGTTTTTTCCCACTGATTCACTTGATATTCTTGATCTTTTGTTCTTCCAGATGAATGTTGTATAACACCATAAAATAACTTTTGGTAGTTTGATTAGTATAAAACTGAATAAGTAGGGGAAAAATATAAATAGTGCCCATCCTAGGAAAATTGGGATATTTGGGAGGCTTATTCAACTTATCCAACTACTCTGGAGATTAGTTTAGAACTATGCAAAAAGAGCTAGAAAATTATCCATATTCTTTAACCCAGAAATATCAGTAGTAGATCTATATAGGAAAGATATTTTTAAAACAGTAAAAGACTCTATACATACAAAATGTTTATAATAGCTCTTTTTGCTTTGGCAAAAAATAAATAGAAATTGAAGGAATGCCCATCAGTTGGGGAATAACTCAAAAAATTCTGCCATATGATTTTGATAGAATACCATTGTGCTTTAAGAAGTGATGAGCAGGATACCTTTATAAAAACTAGGAAAAACTTCCATGAACTCATGCAAAACAAAGTGAGAAGAATCAGGAGAACATCGTCATAGAAACAACAATATTGTCTGATGATCATCAGTAAATGACTCAGTTATTCTAAGGTCCATGACAATTCCAAAGGACTTATGATAGAAAATCTTATCTGCCTTCAGAGAGAGAACTGATGAAGTTTGAATGCAAATTGAATATACTTTTTATACTTTTTTTTGTTTTATTTTACAATATGGCTAATATGGAAATGTTTTTCATGTCTTCATATGCATAATCAATATCAAATTGCATACCTTCTCAAACAGGAGAGGTAGGATAGAGGAAGAGAATTTCATATGCAAAATTTTTAAAATACATGCAATATTTATTCAATGAAATAAATAAAAACATATTTTTAAAATAAGCTAATTTTGCCTAAATGAAATGCAAATTCTCCAAAGGAAGTTAGCATTTTAATCATTATTAATCATGAACACTTGAGTGTAAATAAGTTTTGGTTAAGTAATTCATCCTATGGATCACTCATTTCAATTGGGTAATAGAACACAATTTTTTGTTCACTTTTCTCCCTTAGGTTTGTTATGTTTCAGCTTATTTGGTGAAAGGTCCAAACTAACTATAGCTCAGGCCAAATTTAGCTCTAACTGATTTGTAAGTTATTTTGGAATGATGCTATGGCTATGTAGGCAAGTCAGCATGGATGAATTTTTTCACACCTAAAATATAACCACTCTTTAAAAATCACATACTATATTTATCCTCTGTTGGCAATTGGCATTTCTGACTCATGCTTGGCACTTTGTTTATTACAGTTCTGTTTCTGTACACTTTCTAAGTATGTCCCTGATTTGTTTTCAAATTTATCATTATGAATTTTGATTTTCAGCTTTTCACTCACATACATTTACATATATGGATGTATGAATACATTCATACATACCTATATATTCACTATAAATATATACTGTCACTTCAGGAAGAATTTTTCAAAAGTAGTTGAATAATGGAAGAAGGTATGTTGAATTCTATACATTCCAATTCAAAACATGTGCATTAGGGACCTGCAATGTGCAAGGCACAATTATTGCTCAGGAATGCATAAACAAAAGATGGTTCCTATCTTCACAGACTTTATATTCTACTAGTGGACAGAAAAAGGGAAAAGGGAAAAAATGCACATAGATAAATATAAAACAAGGTAATGAGTTATTTCTATCTCATTTCTGCATAGATTATACTCCAGACTTCTTGTAATATGCCCCAGTTTCCTTGAGAATTACTCCAGGCTTGGAATCCACATGCTGGAAGTTGTTATTATTCATTCTTCATTTTCAAAGAAGACCAATGATGTCATAGGGTAATGCTTATGAATTGGACATAAGTGGGGCAGAGTTTCACAAAATCATCAACCTCACTCTCTCCTCAACAGTTATCAAAGTCCAATTCAATGGCAAGGCAAAAGTTAATAATGGTCTAGGTTGCAGTGAATGACCTTGGTACACATTGGAAGCACCCTCTACTCCAATGGTATCTCTCTTTGATTAGATGCCTTCTCCCATAACCTCCATCTAAAGTGGATGGCCAGGCCAGTTATGTCTCATTTTTCTATGCTGTGCTCTAGACTTTCTCTATTGTGTTCCTGTGGTAACTTTATCATTGTCACTTCCCCCTCTTCAACTTCCTTTTATGTATTATTTTTTTCTAATTAGAATGCAAAGTCCTAGAGAGCAAGGATTGCCTTTCCTTCTATTTGTATTTATATTCCCAACACATAGTACAGTACCTAGCAATAGCAAATGCTTAATACATGCTTGTTGACTGATTGAATAACTTTGGACAAAGTCATCAACCTTTCTGTGCTTCAGATTTCTCACCTTTAGTATAAGAGATTTACTTTAGATGATCTCTCAGGTTCCCTCCAGCTCTAAATATACGATTCTATGACACTCAGCAGAGATCTAGATCAAACATTCTAAGAAAACTCAATGAGGGAAAGAACAGTATAAAACAGATCAGGAAATGCTGTTCTGAAAAGATATTTTATAGATTATTTTATTAATAATTGATCTTATTTCTTAGTTTTGATTGTGGGGATCAGTTAACACCTACTTCAATATGTTCCTATTCTTCCTTTCCAGTCTTACCTCCTATTATGATCCCTTCACTCACCCTATGTTCTAGTAATATTGTACACATTGACATCTCCTAAATATGACCTAAACTTTCCTACTAGTAATTGATTCCATCTGTACACTGATTTCTAGGGAATGTATGTGTCATCTCCCTTACTTCCCATGGCCTCATTTCTGTTCATACCCTATTACTTATCTCATTTCTACCTGTCAAAATTTCATTCATGCTTCAGAACTCATTGAAATATTACCTCCATCATGAAGGTCTTCCTGATCTCCAAAATCTAAAAGGATGATTTTTTGTCCAAATTCTCCCTGCATTTCCCTCTATTTTAATTGAAATTTAACATACTACTTTATATTATAGAAATTTCTTGTAATTTTACTCTTTAAATTAGACTATAAACTCATGAGGAAGCAGGAACAAGAGAAGTAATAAATATTTTTCTTTTCCAGGAAAAAAAGGCATCAAAACCATACTCAAAAATCACATTTTAATACAAATTCCATTGCAGAGGAAGGAAGGAAAAGAAATAGAGACAAAGACAGATGAGCCAAAAAAGTGAGAGAGTAATAGAGAAGACAAATAGAAATATATAGATACATTGAGAGAGATAGGAAAATAGAGAAACAAAGATAGTAAAATGGAGACAGAAGCAGTAGATCACACAGCAGGGACTATTGAATTCAGCATATTTTCTTCAACTTCCAGCCTCTGTGAACAGCTGGGGTTTGTTGTCTAATGAAAACCATCCTCCTTTCATACAAACACACATACATGGGCACACAGAGTGTCTCAGATAGATGAGCAATAGTTGCTATGGACATTGCATGTTCATTTGCTACTCCTTTGGAAATCTACTTGGGCTCATAGAACCTGATAATGTGGCATAAGATGTACAACATTTCCACAGAACTCTAGAGATAAACTATTTTGTATGTTATGCATGGCATACCGAAGACACTGAAGGGAATAATTATCTGATAGCATTTTCTATCCTAGAGTTACTTTCTGAAGGAAATGCCTTAGTACAATGTGTTTATTCATATTGGGATGAAATTCAGTAGCTCAAACTGGAGCTCAAACCAGGAGCTAATTTTATTTTCAAAGAAAATTTCATTCAAATAGACAAAAGCTTTACTTTGAAAAGAGAGAAACAAAACTAATTCATTTTGTTAAGATTTGAACGTTTCATTTTGTTTCTTTAAATGCCTAATTTTTAAAATGATATTTTCAGGAGACAGAAATTCTGACAAAGGAATAGTTTATAGTATAAAAAAATAATGATCATAAATCAATCTAAAAATGGACAGATTACTCAACATGAGGTAAAGGTCTTTATATCTACACAGGACTAATTTTATTTTATTATTTTTTTTTCTTTTTTTTTTTTTTTAATTTAATACCCTTTTTTTTACAGTATATATACATGGGTAACTTTACAGCATTAACAATTGCCAAACCTCTTGTTCCAATTTTTCACCTCTTACCCCCCCCCACCCTCTCCCCTAAATGGCAGGATGACCAGTAGATGTTAAATATATTAAAATATAACCCAGATACACAATAAGTATACATGACCAAAACATTATTTTGCTGTACAAAAAGAATCAGACTCTGAATTATTGTACAATTAGCTTGTGAAGGAAATCAAAAATGCATGTGTGCATAAATATAGGGATTGGGAATTCAATGTGATGGTTTTTAGTCATCTCCCAGAGTTCTTTTTCTGGGTATAGCTAGTTCAGTTCATTACTGCTCCATTAGAAATGATTTGGTTGATCTCGTTGCTGAGGATGGCCTGATCCATCAGAACTGGTCATCATCTAGTATTGTTGTTGAAGTATATAATGATCTCCTGGTCCTGCTCATTTCACTCAGCATCAGCTCGTGTAAGTCTCTCCAGGCCTTTCTGAAATCATCCTGTTGGTCATTTCTTACAGAACAGTAATATTCCATAATTTTCATATACCACAATTTATTCAGCCATTCTCTAACTGATGGACATCCATTCAGTTTCCAGTTTCTAGCCACTACAAAAAGGGCTGCCACAAACATTCGTGCACATACAGGTCCCTTTCCCTTCTTTATAATCTCTTTGGGATATAATCCCAGTAGTAACACTGCTGGATCAAAGGGTATGCACAGTTTGATAACTTTTTGAGCATAGTTCCAAACTACTCTCCCAAAATGGTTGGATTCGTTCACAACTCCACCAACAATGCATCAATGTCCCAGTTTTCCCACATCCCCTCCAACAATCATCATTATTTTTTCCTGTCATCTTAGCCAATCTGACAGGTACACAGGACTAATTTTAGCCATGACTTTCCTTATCTGATTAAATAGGACTAGGCTATGCATTCTATACTAAGGCTAATAATTTTAAATTGCCACTATCTTTCCTAAGATCTCTGACAGTATAATTCTATCTTCTATAATAACTTGTCCCTTTTAAGATTCATCTTAAACTCTACTATAGTTGATTTATCCAATTATTAGTGCCTTTCTCTCACAAATGACAATGTTTCTATTTTGTATAATCCTGTTTATGTATATGTTTATTCCCCTGAGAGAATGTAAATTACCTGAGGGCAAGAAATGTTTTTATATTCCCAGGATGTAACACTCTGCCTGCTACATAGTAAGTGCTTAATAAATGCTTGTTGATTTATGGTGAACCAAATACACAGAATCATGGACTCATGAAATTAAAAGGGATCTCAGCAGTCTAGTTCAATTAAAGTATGTGTAAGAACACTCTTTGCAGAACACTTGATGTTAGGTATCATTTAATGATTACTCTAACCAACCTGCTTTTCAGATGCAATTCAGATGATAACTAAGTCTCTTAATGGAGCCTCGGATTACATTAGCTTTTTTTAACTGCCCAATTTACTCACGCTGAGTTTACAATCTGATTAAACCCCAACATCTCTTTTAGGAAAAATTCCATCTTGTCATACCTCCCCAAACTGGACTTAGAAAAATTTTAAACCCAAGTAAAGGATTTTACATTTATTCTTATTAAATCTAATTTTGTTCAATTCAACTTACTGTTTTGGGATCATGACTCTTAATACCCAGTGTATAAAATATTCCTTTTAGTTTTATGTCATTTGAAAATGTTATGAACTTGTTGAATATGCCATAACCCAGATCAATGGAAAACTTAACTCTACCTAACTCACTAAACTTTCTCCCTGCATGTCCACTGTGTGCATAGTACTGTAGGCAATGAGTATCTAAAGACACAAATGAAAATATTTTTCCCATCTATAATTACATTCTATTGGAATATGGGAGAGCGATACAATGTGTAAATAAAACACATGACAATTTGAATAGGGAGGGGGCATTAAAATGTTTCTGTACAAAATGTGTATGTGAAATAGAAATTTTTATGATTTATAAGAGCATGGTTAAAATATATTCTAATTGGAAAAGATATTCATTTATTTCTTTTTTTTCTCACTTAATTATAATGCATAGAAACCTGTAAAGGGAGAGTAGAAAAGAGAAGCCATGCTAATGTGCACTAAGTTCCTTAAAAATGGTATCTCTTCCATGACTAAGGACCACTTTTCATTTTGTTATTTTCTTTCAATTATCTTAAACATTACCACATTTTGACTTTTATTCATCATCATGATCATCATTAGATTTTGAAACTATTACATAATATTCCTGATGTTTTTCTAGAGAGGAGAGAATGGCAAAGTAAAGAGGTTATAAGACAGCACATTGTAATGGAAGAGCATGGAACCTGGAGTTAATAGACTAGGATTTCTATTGAGCTTTCCTATTTAGTTATCCTACTTATTAGATATATGACTTTGTGCAACTCAACATATCTAACAAAAGAACTTCCAAAAACTTCAACAATAGAAGTGTGTGTGTGTGTGTGTGTGTGTGTGTGTGTGTGTGTTTATTTATACAGGAATGAAGAGCTATGGTGAGAGTCAGGAAGACCTGAGTTCAAAATCTTTTTCTGACACTTATTAATTGCATCACAGAGGGCAAGTTCTTTAATTTATATGCCCTTCAGTGATTTCCCTAGCACTTTTCTTCTACTTTATAAAATAAAACTATCTTTGAGGTAATCTTAAGCCATCAATTAGTATTTGTTAAGGACCTTCTATGTGTTAGTCACTGTGCTAAGCATTAGGAATATAAAGAAAAGGAATGAATACAAACAACTATGTGTAAGCAAGATATATACAGAATAAATTAGAGGTAATGCCAAAAGGAAGATATTAATGTTTAGGGAATTGGAAAATCCCTTTGTCATGGACTTTGTTTTTGCCATATAATACAATAAACTTCTATATGACTCCTTTGATTTTATATTTTCTTTTTTCTCTTCCTTTTCAGTTCAGTCCAGACCATTTTCCTTTCCTCTTGGCATGAATCTCTTATTACCCCTTTTGTTATTTTATTTAGTTGTTTTTTTCATCATGTCTAATTTTTTGTAGTTCCATTTGTCATTTCCTTTTCCAGCTCATTTCATGAATGAGGAAACTGAGGGGAAACAATGTTAAATCACTTGTCCATGGTCACATAGTTAATAAATGTCTGAGACTAGATTTGAACTCAAATCTTCTTGACTTTAGATCTAGAATCTATCTACTGTGCCACCTAGTTGTCCTTACAATGCATACTAATACTCATTCACCATTACATTTACAACTAATTAGAAATCCCATATTATATCATAGACCATAACATCAGATTTTGATCTGAAAGGGATATCATAGCTCATTTGATCTAAACTCTCTATTTTACAAAAGAGCTAACTGAAACTCATAAAGTTTAAAGACTTGCCCAAAATCACATTGGCAGGGATTCAGATCCTCCTGATTCAATTTGAAGTGCAATGCTCTTTTTACTACACCTCAGCTGTTTCTATACTTTTCCCTTCTTCTTGTCAAAAGGAATAATAGTACTCACTCAGTTTCTTCCTCTTTCACGTGTGAGGGCTGAGCTAGATACTCTATAAGGTCTCTTCTAGATCTAAATCTATGATCCTATTCATTTTTTTTTAACCTAGCACAAAGCATTATTTTGTATGTTTTGGAAAGATAAAGCCTTAAAGAAACTAAAATTATTATTTTTACTGCTATTACTGGCACCATCATCATTTTTGTCATTATGTTTTTTCTCTCCATTCTAGATAAGAAAATGATCTTTAGGTACACTTCCCCCTCCCATGCTTTTATGTGATCTTGTGTAATATTCTCTACTACATACTAGATTAACTTGTACCCTAATTATGTTTACATAATGTCTCAGAAAATAATTTTGAGGTTATCTTATAATCTCTGAAGCAAACTAGAAGAGGCTCATGTCTATGCAATATTCAGGATTTCCCATAGCATTATGTTTCTGCTTCCTAAAATAAATAGTTATCTGTCTTTCTATCTATACCAATTATGTATCATGAGCTCATTGAGCAATATTTTATTGCATGTTATATTTGTTACTTGAAAAAAATCTGACATTATGACCAAATGTCAAAATAAAAAGCCCTCTATTCAGTTCATTGTACCATAAATGTACCATAAAGTTCTGCTATGTGGTTTCCTTGATTTTATATTTTATATTTTCTTTTTTCTCTTGGGGGAGATTTGGTAGAGCTTTTGATTTTATTACTCTTTAAAACAGTATCACTGCTTTAAAACAGTATCACGGAAGCAAGAAAAGCAAATGCAATGTTCAAAAAGGTTGTATGTCTTAGTTGAGAAAGCAACTCACCATGACAAGTCATCCAGATTTACCATACTAAAATTCCATTGGTCACTGTGACAATGATTCAGACATCCAAATAATTTATCCAATTAGATGCTAATTTGATCTATATACAGAGAGGTGATTCCAAAGATCATCAATATCTTTCTTTGTATCCACTCAGGGCTCAGTAGTGAAGGCAGAATAATAGAATTTAAATTTATGTTTGGTGCAATAATTTCAACAACCTTTGAAAATGGGGAAATTATCCTATAAACCACTTTGAATGTAACTAAAAGGGCTCTGAATAGGCTTTTAATGAATTTTTGAGAATATATGCCTAATTATAGTAGAAGATAAATTTAGTGACAATAAGTGATCTGAAGCATAGAGGATGGGACTCCTTCTTTTCTCTTCCCTTCCTCTTTCTTACACTGTTGCTCATCTTCTTCCTTATAAATAGCTCACCTTCATAAAGTATGTGATATTTTCATAACCTCCCTACAAGTTAAGTAGTTCAAATATTATTATCATTTCACTGATGTAGAAACTATGACAAAGTGAAATAAAGAGACTTCCCATGGTCTCATAAATACCTAATTTTCATCAAAACACAGTTTCTGTGACTGACAATTACCTGATACCCCTAGGCAGTAATATTCTCTCAAGAAATTGTTTTCTATCACATTGCATATATTTTACATTTGCTTAATTTTAAACATGTCATGCCCTCCCAGTAGAATATACATATGCCTTTCAAATAGGTGTTTGATACGTATTTGTTAAATTGACTTGGTTTTGTTTCATAACTCTTAGTAGAAAACAATGTATCATTAGTCAGATCTTCAGTCTGACCCTCATGTTTTAATTTACCCTCTTAGGGGTTAGAGGTTAGGACTACAGCCATATGATTCTAAGACTTGTTTGTCTTTAACTTTGATTCAAAGTAATTGGAAACTACTGATAGTTCTTTTTCCAGGGAAGAGGAAAGACCCCTTGAAGTAGCAAAGGAAGAAAAGATAAGCAGAGAAGTTTGTGTAAAGCTTTTATTCATAGTTTATTACTGTTTATAAATTCAAGGATTAAGAAATGAGTTAGTTACCTCTGCTACTCATTCATTTAGGTGAACAAAATATATTGAAAAGAAAGAAACCAGTTATTCAGAAGCTACTTGGCATTCTCATTGGGAAACAAGCATAATTTCTACTCTAGTTTTCTGAATGACTCTGAGAAAAATGGTAGGGTTATAGAGTTATCACAGAAGAGGGTAGGGAAAACATTTATTTAGTTTAAGAGGAAAATGTGTAACAGTCTGGGAGGAAAAGCCCCCATTCGTGGCAAGATTATTTGAGATTGCCTCATTTAAGTAAAAGTCATCTGTTACTTGATTCATTCCCATATTTAATGTTATCTTGAATCCTACAACAATCTAGAAGACATGCTTATATATTTCTTCATTAGTTAATAAAAATTCAAGCAAACAATTAACTATGCTTAGCATCTCCCCTTTATTATATATTTATTTTTTAAAAACAGACAAACCTTTCCAAATAATAGTTATATCTTGATTTCTTTGCCAAATTTTAGAAAGTCATGTATTAAAAATTCAAATGTTTGGAACACAATTTATTAATAATGAAATAAAAATAGATATATTAATAATTGTTACAAATATTGTAGTTGTGAGGAAGATAATAGTTACTGCAAATCTTCACTGAAACTTCAGGTAACTTTTCCTTGTTTCAGAAAAAAAAAACTCTCACTAGCTAATTCATTCAGGAAAACAAATGAAGTTTCTTCTCAAGAATCCTCTTCATGAAGGGTTGATGAAAGCTATAATAATTTTATTAAAATATTTCTTCATCTCCTTTCTGTCTTCCCCCCCAGCCTCTCTCTTTAGCTATGAAATGAAACTCATCTCTTTGACTTCTCTGAAGCCCTGAATTTTAATAGTTTTTCTACAGTCACTAATCATAAAATTTTCTTTGTTTCTTGACAAAAATAACAATTAAAAGATTCAAATAAGAAAGAAGCTTTCCTTTCCTTTTTTCTTTTTTCAGTCTCTTAGATTAAAATTAAATTCATACAACCACAACAATCTCATAAAGTGTATATCTCTCATATATATAAAGTATAAAATCTCATAAAATGACTTACAATTATTAACTTCTCATCTCTCTGCTCTTAAGAGTTTCCATAGCATTGGTAGGATTGACTTCTGTGGCAGAGGTTACAATGCATATCAAAACAGAAATAGCGCACTTTAATTTAAATTTCCTGGTTTGGTTAGATATGTTTACTCAAATAGCACTTAGTATTGGTAATGGAGTCAGAAGAGCAATTCCTACTTCAAAATAAAAGGTGTGAGGTACATGTGATGAATTAACTCTTTGTCAAAAGGTACCTTTATTTAAGAGAAGAGGTTCATAGTATATGAAGAGGAAAAATAGGCACCAAGAGCAGTAAATAGAACGATTCAAAAGAGCAATAGAATTAGCAAGAAAAGAGGTTTGGAAGAAGCCATCAAAGGAATATGCCATGAAATGTGAGTACTTCATTGGGCAAGCTAAATCCATAGAGGAGGCTAAATCCAAAGCCATATAGCAGATTAATCAGAGTTAGCTATAGTAAAGATAAAGATGCCATTACAGGGAAGATTTTATTAGGAGGAGAAAGAGAGTACCTTACATCAGGTTTAGTCCTTAAAAGGACTTAGAAAATATCTTCTTCATAATCACATCTCTTAAAGGAGAAATATAACTTGGGGGTAGGGTCAGGTAGGAGAAGTACCAGGCAAGAGTTGGGGAGATAAAGAATGTGTATTAATATTAAGAAAGCCTTTAAAATATTCCGAGAAAACTTGGTTCCATCATAGGTATCTTAAAGGTATCTTAAAGATGTTAATCAAGGCAGTCTGGGCACATCTTGATTGCCTTAAGTATGGTAATAAGATAGTCTGGAAAACTAAGTTCCCAGGAAAAGCATTTTAGTATTTCTATAAAAAGGAAAAGAATAAACTTATTTGAGGTTTCACATCTTTGGCCCTGGGGTCAGGACAACTCATCTTCCTGTAACTCAAGAAAAGTTACTTAACTCTGTTTTTCTCAGTTTCCTCATCTGCAAAATGAGCTGAAGAAGGAAATAGCTGAAAAACCCCAAGTGGAGTCACAAAGAATCAGACATGATTGAATGACATGAAAGTCTTCTCTACTGCAAATGCAGTACAACTCCAATAGAAACAGATCCTTGTAGATTGCTTTTGATTTAGAAAACTACACATCAACATCATTTATGTTGTATTTTTTTATTCATTTAAAAATATTTCTTAATTATTTTTTGATCTGGTCCTTCCACTCTGCTTGGAGAGTTATGCCCCAAGCTGTTGCTTTCTATATAGAACACTATGAAGACACATCACATATTTGATTTACCATATTCTTCTAGATGAGGCATTGATGGAAGGAAGAAAGAGCAGTCCAAAAACAAAATCAGCATAGAGATATGTTTCTGAAACAACAGTTTTTGAGGTAGGAATTTTGGTTTCCCTATTGGTTTTCATTAAAAGTACAAAATATGTATTTTGGGAAAGTCCTATTATTAATTACTTAGTAGAACTAATAAACTCATCCTGGATAACAGTAGATGATTTTCTTCTTAGATCAATTATGTACTTAAATAAAAGGGAAAATGCATAATTCTAATATGTTAGGAGGTAAGAAGCCATATTTTCATGGTATATGTCTTTCATTTCTTTTCTCACAGGATTATAGATTTGGTAGGGATATTAATTGTAATCCTACTTAACCTATATCAAAATGTAAAATGCACTTAAAGTATTACCTCAGCTTTTGCGTGATGAGCTTCAATATGGAAGCACATTTATTTTTATAGAGCATTACTTTATTTAAAAAATCCTTATACCAAGTATGAAATTGTCACTCTTCAGCTTTCACCTATTGGTGCTAATTTTGACCTATGAGACCAACAATAACATCTAATGTCTTTTCTACATAACAACATTTGAAGATAGTTTTCATGTTCAACCTTTCTTAAGTTTTTCTTCTCTAAGCCAAATGTCCCCAGTTATTTTAACTTTATATGCCACAAATTCAAAGCCCTTTACTTTCATGATAACTTTCCTTTTAACACCATCCATCTTATCAATGTCCCTTCTAAAATATAATGGCTAGAACTATATATCTCATCTACACACAAACAGAATAATTTGGCTAAATTTTGGCTGATAGATTTTAAATGAATTGTAAATATTATGAAAATTCCCAAAAAGGGGAAGATGCTTCAATTAATTAAATAAGTTAGGAGAAGAAAAAGGTCAAACTAGACCATCAATGTCTAAATATATAAATACTTGGTATTCACTTTTTTGGCCCTCATGAAGCTATTAAGACATTCTGGATTAAGTATAATACTTATGGAAAGCTCCTTCAGTCCATTAAGTATTTGACAAACTTGTGAAAGCAAGATTATTCCTTGTTGAAACTAGCATTCTATTATACAGAATATAAGTGTCATGTAGGGTAATAATGACTCTCCCTCTTTATGCTTATGCTGATTTCTACTTCAATATTGTAAAATTTTACTATTAGTAGTTTCTGTTAGATTAATCTGTTAGATTCTGTTAGTTAACCCAGAAGTAGTTATTAGTAAGCAATATGAATAATAAGGATATATGAATAGTTTCATTGAGAACTGATTTTTACTTCATAAATTAAAATTTATAACAGGAAGAAATGATGCAAATAAGAAATAGAATGTTTATAGATCTCCTGCTATGTTAACTTCCTATGGAATATGCTCTACAAATCAAGCTAATTACACAAGTGCTTGCTTTGTCAAAACTTGGATTTTTTCCCCCCTTCTTCTCCCCACTATGAAACATGTATATAGTTGGGCATACTCTGAAGTGTAGAATTCATAGAAGCAATGAATTTGGCATCCATATTCAAGTTTGCTAATAATAAAGTCAGTCACTAACTTCAAGAAAATTATACATTTGAATTGCTAATGAGTGAAAGTGAAATACTCTGAAAAATGAATATAAAATATTTAGGGCATTCTGGGATTTCAAAAAAAATAACATTGAAGATTTTCTGCCTATGCTTTATGTTAAAATCTTTAAAAAAAACAACCTTTGAAATATATAATTTTATATTTACTTTTATATACCAAAAACTCTAAAGTTCTGATTAATGAGGATCCACTACAAAGTGACATTAGATGGATGTCAGAAGAAAAATGCTTGAACCAAGTATATAAAAACCAAGTAAAAATTTTCATAATGTGTATACAACTCTAACTTAAATCCATGTTTTCCCAGTTGTAATAATAGACAACTCTTTGGAATTTGTACCTAACAGAAAATGAAACAATTCTATTTATTGACAAAGACAAAATTTAGCCAATATGTGAACTTTATAGTTCTCTGACTATCTTAACTACAGGATTTCAAAGGAATATCAAGGAATCTGTGGAGAAACAAATAACTAACTATACATGTGTGTATATATATATATATATATATATATATATATATAAATATATATACACTCATATGTGTGTATATAAAATAGTATGTGTATGTATATAATCATTGTTTTTAAAACTAGAAATTTGTGTGACTAGAAATATATGTGACTATGATTTATTTATATAATTATATGTGCATTGCAGAAATATATATATATATATATATATATATATATATATATATTGAAAGAGAGAGATAGACAGAGAGACAGAGAGAGAGAACATATGTAGTCACTGTTGTTAAACCTAGAAATTTTAGAGAAAAATGTATGAAGGGGAGATGGTTTGTTTGTGGGATTCTATAGTTACTTAGAATTTAGAATTTTCAAATTATTTTGATTGGTATAGCCATTAAGTACCTACCAATTCAAAATGTTTGCAAGGATTCTATTATGTATTTATGATGTAAGTATTCATCTGTCTATTTTTTACCACATTCTTATTTGAAAAGAAAAACCCAGGAAACAGAGAAATGATTGCTGACATGTTTCTAAAAAACTGTTAGCAAATACAAATGAGTTTTCAGAAGTTATCAAGGAAGAAGAGTCAATTCTGAGTTGATTCATTAAGAATTTGAAATATTACCACTACAAAAAGCTATCATGTAATGCCAACCCTACCCAGGAAAATTTTCCTAGTTAGAAACCCTGAAAAATACCTACTTTTAAAGAAGACTTCCAAAACATTCATCATAAAATAAAAAAAGACCTTACCTTTAAAATTTGGTCTGATTCTTGCATCATATCCTGATGTCCTTCCCATTAATTTGTCCAAAAAATCTGAAGGAGACATGGACTGTGAAGGGGGTTTTCCAGACCTGGAATCATGGTCTTTGCAGAAAGCCTCCCTAGATGGATAATTAGCTTCATTAGTGATGCAGCTATCCTTAAGGTTAGAAAAAGACACTGAAGACATATTATATGTATTTTTGGAGTGCAAAGGAAAGATTTCTCCAGTTTTAAGAAAAATACTTGATGCATTACAGATACTCAAATAGAAAAGTTCAAACTTTTTTCAATAATATCTGAACTTGAATATACTCTAAAGCTAACTTTAAGCAAAGAAAAATGCAAAGCATTAAATATTCCCCAAAATCTCAAACTTCAGCTATCAAGAGGAGGAGATGACATGTTGACATGGTTCACACTATGGCTCATGTTGTTCATATGTTAGGTATGGGCAAACAGAATGATTAATCACACCCTAATGGCAATGTTGACTTTCATCATACTCTTCTGTTAAGACCATTTTTCATTAAATTTAAGCTTATATGTGTTCACGCATTTCATCTCTAAATGAAAAAAAAACTCATTTCATATCAGTGAAAAGTATTGCATACAACCAGAAAACACTGAAACAAATCACCAATCTACTTAATTCTCAATTATTAGTTTCCTTTCTAATTATGTTTCAATTATTATTTTCAGAACCATCACTAACTAAAAGGTACCATCTGGAATTTAAGTTTTTTTGAAAATTATATCAGCAATGAGCATATAATGCAATACTATTATTTTTATCAACTCTTTTTTATAGCTCAGCACAAATTAGAGGTTCTCAGCTGAAGTTTTTTCCTCTAAAGTTTGTTCACTCATCATGTCTGAAATAATAGTAAAGTACAAGTTAAATTGAAAAATTCTCCAACTATTATTCCCTAATTAAAGTAATTAAGGGTTCATGAAATGAACAGATTTGGTTTTAAGGGAGATGAATTCTATTGCAAATTATATTGACTCCAACAATTGTTTCCTAAAGTATGAATTGTATTTTCTGTGTACTTTTAATAGTACTTTTCATCAACTCTTTCTAAGCCTGCCAATTCACAAGAAACCATATTATTTTCAGTTTTTTAAAACAAGTGATATTAATTACAAATGCTAAGATACTATTATGGCCATTAATAGGCTTAAAATTGCTATAATAAAACCATCTAGAAACATATAGAGATGTGTATGTAGAATGAAATAGCTGATGACGATGTTAAAATGTGGCCTACCCCCACCTCCTTCTTTTGTAGTGAGAAGTGTAACCCTGATGAGGGCATAGTAGATTTTGCCAGTACTCATGATGTTATTGCTACACTCTTGTCTTCAGTTCCATGAACACTGATACAAACACCTTCTTATTGAATGAAAATTAAATGTAAAATAGTACACTTTGAGGTGTAAGCATTTCTTACTTGAAAACTTCCTCTAACCCCACCATATCTCTTGCTGTCATGATCTGAATGACTTTTTCACTTTCTGGGAATAACCTAACACGTTGATGTTCCACTTGATTTGACAACTTGTAAATTATGTAGTAACAATAAACAAGTAAATTACAACGTCACCCTTATTATAATCATACTTATTTCCATTTTATGCAAAAATATACACAAATATTAATAGTAATATCTATAAACAATTCATCTTGGAATTATATTTGAAGGAAAAAGTAGATTGGGCTGGAAGGATATAGGATATCTTTTTCCCTTTGTTTGGGGTTTCAAAAAAAATTCCTCAATAGTGCTTCTTATAAGTGAGCTTGAGACTGTTGAGATTTTATAGGGACCCCAAATTGCCTGGGATTGGTGGAAGCATTCCTTTTCCCTTTGTTAACTGCAATAGTCATCTTTAGTTAATAGATTAATTCATTTTTCTAACTTGAAAAAATCATTCAGGCAACCTTCTAAACAACTTCCAACAATAAAGGAAAGGAAAAAAAGTGGAAAATTAAAACAGAGATTATGTTGATATTATTTTTGTGTGTGCTAAAATCTAATGAGTAAGAACATGAATTAGAAAAAAACTTGGTTTTTTTCAACATTTTGCCAAAAAGGAAGCTCTTTAAATGAACAAAAGCAATCTAACTCTCCCCCATACAATTAAAATGAGATGGGTTTAGACAATGCAAAAGAGATTTCTGTGACATTTTCCCTTTTATTCAGTTCCATGTCTTTTAGTAAATATTAGCATGCAAAGTCGTATCACCTACCTGAAGTGGTTTGTCTCTAAGAAAAATGCAAACAAGGCTGTCAAAATGTTCACTAGCTGCCGGTTCATTCCTGTTTCCTGTGAAGATTGTGGAAAATATCCCAGAAATGATGCCAGAATGAAGATAGAAGAAAATATCTTTTATTGCCCAGATTCAAAATCTGTCAATAATCTAATTTCCTTGAAAACCAAAAAAAGATATGGATTTGTATAGTTTGGGGAGAAAAAATAAAAAGTGCCAGTCCTGGGAATCATGTTCAGGTCAAACCGAGGCTCACTACCATCAGCCGACAAGCAAGAGAAAAAGCATCAGAATTGGTGAGTCCCCCAACTGCTTCTCACTAAATAATAAAAACGCTGCTACCTTAAGCGCATCACCATGCAAAAGGGAATGGTGACAATGCCATGCTGGAAGTCTGGCTGATGAAGCTTTGATTTTATTCTTTTTCTATTTGGTAAAATCCTGTCCCTAAAAAAAGCTTTTCTTTATGAAACGAGTTGTAAATGAAGGCAAAGAAGGGACAGTGTGTTTTGGGGTGGGGAAAGTGGGAAAAATTGCTATGCTTCTGTGCAGGAATGAGAGCGATAGAAAGAGACAGGGACGTGATCTTACCCAGCCTATAAATTTCAGCACTTGGACAGCTCCAAGCTCTGTTGTGCGCATGTTTCCTTCTTCAGTCTTGTTGGGGCGGGGGACAGGGAGAAGCATTTAACAGAGAACGTGACTAGAGTCCAGACCCTAGGAAAGAGTGGTCCAACAGCAAGCAGTGGGTATGCTGAATAGGTTCTTTGACGAAAAAGAGAAAGCAAAGATTGAAGAGGGAAGAATAGGGAGATTATTTAGATTCATGAGTCTGGGGGCTATGGACAGAGTGGAATTTGAGCTAAAATATAAATGAAAAAGATGTGAAGAGAATGGGGGAAGGGATATAAGGACATTTTAAGTAAGGAGAAACAAATCTAGAGTTCTTAAAGTTTAAGAAGCAGGGCTGGAATTTTTCACTCACATAGTGAAAAGGGACTGAGATTATGGGAGAATGGTCTCGTGGATGTAAGTGAAGACAGCAAGGTGAACACAGATTTAAGAATTTTCCATTCAGACATGGTCCAGGGGACCCATACATTAATTTAGCCATTCTTATCTCTATAGTATTGCAAAAATACTTCCCCTTATGTTCAACCTCTTGTTTTCAGAGGTAACACTGTCTTTCTAAGATATTCAAGGTATCCCTGAAATCCCTCTTCTAACTGAACTCCACCCCTAACATATTGTCACAGTAGTGTCTTTACTGAAGAGGAACTCAGATTCTTTGGTAATGTTCTTTACTACTACACTAGTTTATATGAATGAACAAAAGACCAGAAGGGGGCAGTAGCAACTTGTTTCTGTTCTTGCTGAAGGTGATAGGCTAGGACTATTTGAAAAGAGAGTGGAGTACTAATGGAGAGTAAGTATTAATTTTAAAAGGTTTCATTTTAGGAAACTTCCTTCCAAATATTTTATTGGTCTCATGAAAACTCAGAAAGGAAGAATGTAGGACTTCATGGGAAAATGAATATGAAATGTAAACCTAACTAAAATTACTTTGTATATAAAGAATTAAAATTACCCTCAAAATACTATAGTAACTCTTGTTAAAAGGGGTACAATATAGTTCCGTGAAGCTTTTTGTTAGGTTTGGTGGGATAAACTTTCAGTAGATCTATCTTCATTCATCTAAAGAGATATAGATTTCAAAGTAGGCTACATATGAACCTATTCACATATATATTTATGTTTTGAGAGAGAAAGAGATAGAGGGAGGGAGGGGAAAAAAGAGAGGAAGGAAGGTAGGGAGAGAAAGATTTAAATTAAACATACACAAACATATGCAGACAAATACGCAAGGAAAAAATCTGATTTTTCCTCAGTGAAACATAGGTAGGGTTCCACTTTACAAAGGAAACATCCCCAAAATACATTACTTACTTAACAGACAAGTGTTCTTTGAATGCATTTTGAATCTTTGCAGTCCAGAAAAAATAACCAATAATGGGGGCAGGAGCTGTATGATGTAAAAGGAAACATTCCTAATATATAGGTTTATATATCCTAGTCCCATGCCTCATCTTTTGTTAATGCAAAACCATAGTTAATTTATCCCATAGTTCTGGTCCCTAAATAAAATCAATGCTTAGAAATAAATTATATTAATTGACATTGCCTGAAATCATATATGCAAAAAAGTTCCCTTTTCGTTTGCCTTAAAATTTTATATAGAGAACATTCTAGGTAGATGCCATCCTTTTGTGCCATATTTCCACCTCTACCATTCTGAGCCTAATCTAAGCAAACTTCAACAAGGTCAGTCATAGTAATTCTCCCATTCAAATGCTCATGCTTGATAGATTTATAAGAAAGAAGAAAAATGCATCTCATCAACTATCTCATACCAGTAGTAAAATATTGATATCATGTATACTTGGGAAAGATCCCCATCAGGTAGAGGTAATATCTTGCATTTTAATTCAATTTATCAAGTGTTTTATTAGTCACTTCCTTTATGCCAAGCATCATGTTAAGTGCTAGGGAAACATGCACAATAAAAAACATCCCTTCTCCCAAAGGAACTAATATTCTATGATACTGATTCTGGTATCACACAACTATAGAAGATTTCCTTTAAAAATAATTCACTCAAGTTATAGCATTGAATCTGCACTGCATGGGACCAAGTGATCCATGATTTGGAACTAAAAACTTCTAATGTATGAAACCAACAGATAATGTGATAAAATGGAAAGGATGTTGGAAATAAAATTAGGAAATCTAGATTAAATCTTGGTTCTAGGATTTACTAATTCTGTAATAATTGTGTCATTATCTACACTAATCGTGTGATCATCTAATCTTTCTGAATCTCAGTTTCTTTACATATAAAATAGAAATAATAGTACTTAGCATATTTTTTGAGTTGTGTTTTGTAAATAAAATGTTATAGACATTTATAATTATTTTGAGCCTATGCAGATTTATGATTGACTGACTGAATGAATAAAATCCAGAGGCATCTTGTTTCCTGAGCATTGCCATATGCCAAATTGAAGTGATTTGCTTAAATATGAAAAGACTTGGGCCTCTTAATGCCTGTTTGTCTTTTAAGTTATTAAATTACTTTAGACTATTAACCTGGCATTTTCATGTTTCATTCTTTTAATTCTTCAGGAACATATACAATATTTTCATAAATCTTTAATCACATTCCTTCTAACAGTGCAGATCAGAACCCATCAATGTTTTCTCAGGCACTCCTACTATAGTTTCTCCAGTAAATCTCCACAAGCATATATTTAATATACTTAGGAATTTAATATCCTCATATTGTAGGGTCTTGTTACTATATTTGTCTGAGTATATCTTTTACATTGCTTTTTCTAAAAAAAATTTCTTCATTAGTAATATGCTAGAGACTATACGTATTTTTCAGGCATGTCTCTTGTTCTTTAGGTAATATGTGACTTGAGTTTTTCTGAAACTGTAGTATTCCCTGAATCATAGTCACTTGGCATTACTAAAAAGAATAGTGATGTTCAAAAAGATGGCCTTTTTCTCTTTTCTTTTAAAAAATTATTATTTATTTAGGTAGCTATGCTGTATTTAGAAAGATCATCCTTTAGGAATTCAAATCCAGCTTCAAATTCACTTACTAGCTGTGTGACCCTGGGAAGTCATTTAACCCTGCTTGCTTCAGTTTTCTTATTTGTAAAATTACATGAAAAGTAAATAGCAAATCATTTTAGTAAATTTGCCAAGAAAAAAACTCAAATGGGGTAATAAAGAATTGGATATAACTAATGGACTAAACAAGGACAAGGATTATTTATTTATTTTTAACAATTTTATTTTTCATTTTAGATTTTGAGTTCTAACTCTCTACCTCCCTGTTACTCCTCTCCATACACTGAAAAGGCAAATAATATAATATAATTCATGCATGTGGAATAATGCAAAATATATCTCCATATTATCTATATCACCAAAAAAAGAAACAAAGAGAAAATGAGATTCTAACTTACACTCAGAATTCATTAGTTCTCTCTCTGGATTTGGACAACATTTTTTTCATCATGAGTCCTTTAGAACTGTTTTGTGTCATTATGTTGATCAGAGTGGCCAAGTCTTTCATAATTGATCATCATTACAACCTTGCTGCTGTGGTGCACAATGATTTCCTGATTCTTTTCAATACATTTTGTATTGGTTCATATATATATTTTTTTTCCGAAACCACTCCCGTCATCATTTCTTAGAGCACAATAGTATTCCATCACAATCATATGCCACAACTCGTTCAGTCATTACTCAATTGATTAATATCTCCTCAATTTTTAATTCTTTGCCACATAAAAAGGACTACTCTAAAGATTTTTGCACACATATCTCATTTTCCTTTTTCTTTGATCTATTTGGAATGTAAATTTGGAGTGTTAAGAGTTTTTTTCTTCCATTGTAATCTGTGCTTCATGATTAAATATTAGGAAACAATTCCTTCATTGTAGCATCTGTATCATTACTATTATAGAAGAGCACAAAATCACCAACTAAATTTCCCCACATTTAAGCTCCTCAATGCCAAGTCTCCATTTTACAAGTGAAGAGTATGAAGTGGCAAGATATTTTATTATATAAGGATATTTATTAGTAATTCTAGCATATTTCATCTGCAATATCATGATCTTTATAAAGAAATTATCATCTTTCTATTCAAGATTGTCAAGCAGAGGTCAAAAACTAATATAAGAGTTTTCAAGCTAACATTTACCAAGAAGACACTATTTGAGGCAAACCAATTAATCAGGAAGAATTAGATTTTAGAAAACCTGCAATTGCTAAAGTATTATTACAAGAAGAGAACAATATAACTGAATTGAACTCTTTTACATGCAGTGTAATGGTTTCCAAAAACAGTCCAACCATCTCAAGTAGATTTTTCTTTAAGTGTAGAATGCTTATTTGGTAGTGGCTAAGGAAGAGAGGAGTAGATTGGTGGAATAGATTAGGTAAACAAGACCCAATAGTCAATGACTATAGTAATCTACTGTTTGATAAACCCAAAGATTCTGGCTTCTGAAATAAATTCACTATTTGGCAAAAGTTGCTGGGAAAACTGGAAAAAATTTTGACAGAAATAGATCAACATCTCATACCCTGTACCAAGCAAAGGTTAAAATGGGTTCATGATTTAGATCTAAAAGGTGATACTATAAGGAAATTAGGAGAGTAGGGGATAGTCTACCTGTAAGTTCTGTCAAGAAGAGAAATTTATGGCCAGAGAAGAACTGGAGAACATTATGAAAGGCAAAGGATAATTTTGATACATTAAATCAAAAAGGTTTTGCACAAAAAAGCCAATGTAACTAAGATTAGAAGGGAATCAGAAAGCTAGGAAACAGTTTTTCCAATAAATGTTTCTGATAAAGGCCTCTTTTGTAAAATATATAGTGAAGTGAATCAACTTTAGAAGAATACAAATCACTCCCCAATTGATAAATAATCAAAATATATGAACAGACAATTTTCAAATCAAGAAATTAAAATTATTTTAATCACATGAAAACATGCTTTAAAACACTATTGACTAAAGAAATGCAAATTAAGACAACTATGAGATACTTCTTCATCCCTATCAGATTGGCTAAGATGACAATAAAAGATAATGATAAACATTGGAAGGGATGTGGGAAAATTGGGACATTAATGCATTGTTGCTATTGTAAACTAATCGAAATAACTGGAGAACAATTTTGAACTATGACCAAAGGAATATAAAACTGTGATTACTCTTTGATCCATTAGTGTCACTACTGGGTCATATCACAAAGAGATCATAAAAGAAGGAAAAGGACCTATATGTGCAAAAATATTTGGAGTAGTAGCTCTTTTTATAGTAGCAAGCAATTGGAAATTGAATGGATTTCCATAGATTGGGAATGGCTGAATTAAGTTATGCTATATTAATGTAACAGAATATTATTATCTATAAGAAATAATGAGCAGGGGAAGGTAGATGGCTTGGTGGACAGAGAGCTGCCCCTGAAGTCAGGAGGACCTGAATTCAAATCCAGCCTCAGGCACTTAGTAATTACTAGCTGTGTGACCCTGGGCAAGTCATTTAACCCCAATTGCTTCAGCAATAAAATAATAACAAGGAGCAGGCTGATTTCAGAAAAGCCTGACAAGATTTATGTGATCTGATGCTGAATGAAGTGAGCCGAACAAAGTAACAGCAAGATTATGTTATGATCAACTATGATAGGCTTAGTTCTTCCCAGCCATGTAGTGACACAAGATAATTCCAATAGATGGGATATAAAATGTCATCAGCATCCAGAGATAGAACTAAGGAGACTGAAAGTGGATTGAAGTATAGAATTTCCACCATTTTTTTGGTTTTCTTTTTCTTTCTCGTGGTTTTTTTTTTCCTTTTGATGTGATTTTTCTTGCACAGCATGACTTATATGGAAATATGTTTAAAAGGATTGCATGTATATAATCTATATAAGATTGCTTGCTGCCTCAAGGGAGGGAGGGAGAAAAATTGGGAACACAAAATTTTACAAAATGAATGTTAAAAACTATTTTTACATGTATTAAGAAAAATAAAATGCTATCTGGTGTTGAGCTTATCATCATACCAGAACAATTGTTTTTAATATATTCTATCAAACACAGTTGTTTATCAGTGTAATGTAGTATAAAGAAAAAGAATTTAAAATCAGGAAACCTGAATACAAGATTTGACTGTGGTATAACTATGTACAAAATTTAAGTCCTCTCTATGTCATTATTTCTACACTTGAGTTATTATATCTACTTCCTGCCAGAGGACTTTGTATTCTGCCACTTCAATTCCCCTGGACTCTGAGGAGTTTTCACCTGATCTTGCCAAGATCTAGGCCTCCACCTCACTTACTGGTTTTTTTCACTTCATCTCTTCTGCTCAAGGCATCATATACAACTCTTCCACATCTTTATCCACTCCACTCTTCATCGCTCCCCACTACTTTCCAGCTTCCATTTATGAGTTGAATAAGTCCTTGAAGTCAAGGATTCATTTGCAATTGTACCACTTGCATTTTCTATATCTCTTTGAACAATATCTTGCACAGATGAAATGTTTAATAAATCCTTTCTCTCTCTATCATCAATCAATTTACCTATCTTTTTGTGCATCTATCTGTGTATCACTGTTATAAATGTAAGGTATTATTATCCTGGGTAAGTCATTTAATCTCTTTAATCTTCAGTTTTAATAACCTAGAATTAATAATCCTCATCCTGCCTTGAACAAATGTGATGGTAAAATGAGATACTGATTATAAATTGCTTTGTAGTTATAAAATGCTTGATAAAGATGAACTTTTATTATTTCTCAAGTCATATCTAAAAGTCATGACTTTTATCACAGTGTATTCAATGAATCACCTCCTTTCATGGTCACCCTCTGACCACTTAACTCTTCATTTATAGAAAATCAGAGAAAAAGAAACAACTTCTGTTCTAATTCTTACCTTATTTCATTGACTAAAATGAAACAAGGTAATAGGAAATAAAGCATGATCAGGGATATGAGATTCCTTTGTGAAAACTGTCTCATGCTTTTTTCAACTATTGGATTTAAAAGCTTTTTTCCAGTAAACACTTACCATGGAGAAAGCATATTCAAAGAATCGAGATCTTCCTTTACTTCTACTCATTTTAGAAAATCTATTTCACTACTTCTCTCTTTGCCATGTGGAATGCTTGAGAACTCTAGTTATACATAGAAACATATACATAGAAAAACTATGTAAACCTCACTTATATATTAGTGGCAGTATTGTATTAGTGGCCATGTAAGATCAACATTCTTCCAGATCCCAGGCACAACAATGCCCCTGAAAGGAAAAAGCTAAACAAAACAAAAAAGAAAGAAAGAACACATTGTTAGGCCAAAATACAATGGAAATTAAATTCATTTCATTGGGATCATAGATTTACAACTGGAAGACACCTTAGAAGTTATCAAGTCCAACTTAGTCTTACAAAAAAGGAAACAGAGGCATGTAAAAGTAAGTGACTTGCTCAAAGTCTAACAGCTAGTAAATATCTCAGGTGGGATTCGAACTTAATCTTCTTGATCCATTTAGCATTCTATCTAAATTATTCATATTTTGTACTTGCTGAAAACTTAATTTGCATAATGCGTGATTATGATTTCTATTGCCTGCCTCACAGGATTTGTATGAGGATCTAAGAATAATAAAGCATGTGAAAATACATGGTAATCATGAAGTGCTTACATAGCAATGTTTTATCATCCTTATTAGAAATCATAAGAAATGATCAATTTATCTTTCCAGTGATGATTTGCACCAAAGGATTTCTTTATTTCCAGGATAAATAGTGAAGCTCTAAAATTCAGTCCAATTCAGTAGTGTTCCACAAATATTTATGAAGAAATTTGTTATCATAGGTGCTATGATAGGTATTGGATTTATAAATGAAGTCCTTACCATATGTCCTTCTGAGAGACAGAACACATAAAACATTAAACAAATATGTAATCCTTTCATGAGAGAAAAAGTATTAAAAATTATCAAATCAAGGAAGACTTTCTGGAGGAAGTGGTCCTAGTTAGGGTGATCTAGTGGAACAAACAACCTATTTGGAGTTAGAGGAACTGTGTTCAAATTTTGCTTCTGCTATTTATTACTTGAATGATCTTGGATAAACCATTTGAGTACTCTTAGTCTTAATTTCCCTATCTGAGGGAATAAGTTGGATTTGATGGCCCGTAAGCCCCCTTCCAGGGTTACATCTCTAATTTTGTAATAAACATGTTTAAGAATTAAGGATTTAATTTTTATCTACTCCTGAGTAGAATTACTGGGATTGTCACAATAACATTTCCTGACTTTCCCAACCCTGTGATAATTAAATATTTCCAAATAACTGTACTTTCAGTTTTTATGGCTGTTTTCTATTGATTAGTAAGTGGTGTAAGGATTTGTTATGCCTCTAACCTTTGTCCTCCATGAGCCGAATTTTCAGTGATGTACTTTAATGTACTAGAATTTAGGCCAGTTTTCATAAGAAAGTCCATTTTGAGTTCCAAATTTAAGACCTGACATATCTGTGGGATCTATTAAACTTGCATAACCTTTGAGAAACTAGGGTTACCACCATTTCATGTTGATGAATTAGAGTTAGGTTTTAGTGGAAAAAACCCTGTGATAGATATAAATTTATTAATAGAAGGATCAGAAGGATCAGTTTTTTGTTGTGTTTTAAATGTTCTAGATTTTCTAGGTTTTGTCTCTATAGAGAGACAGACATTTATCAAGCAGCATCTGCCATAATTACAGGGTTCTTCCTCAAATGTCTTTGGATGCAAATGATTTTATCTTGTGCCACTGATTTTACTTAGTTTAATTCAACAAACATTGATTAAGCATCAACTATAGGCCATGGGAGATAAGGGGATGATAATGAAATTATCACTTCATATTCTGCTAAGGGAAAACAAGTGTACATGTACAACACAAGGGAGGAAGAGAGCACTCACTATTTTGCTCTGTTTCAGATGGGTTACAGCTGTTTCATTACCTTTAAAAGATTAAAACTTGAATCATTTAGAAAAGAATGATTTCAATGCGAAGATCCTAATAGCTTGACCTAATAGTCAATAAAAATGAAACTAATACTTTGTCTTTGATAGCATCCTTATTCATAGATTGTGTTTATTGTGCTTGGTGTTATATATAGTCCATATTTGTTCATGCTACTAAAATTACAAATGAGAAACCCATGTACTAGATTGTAACCAGTTAGTCACTTAAAAATTCAACAGATGTTTACTAAATACTTAGACTGTTCAAAGTACTATTATAGATATGAAGAAGGTAGAAGTACTGTCACTGCTTCAGGTAGCTTATCAGCTAAATGGCAAAATAAGGTACATATGAATTGGAGAAAAAATGAGTGATAGGAAATACATTCTATAGCATCAAATGATCTACGAGTTGACAATTTGGTGATCTAGTGATTTTTTTTTGATTAGCAATCATATGAACTAGGAACAAAGGCTTGAAAATTCAGCTTCTATGACATTTGTTCATCCATCCATCTAACAAATATTTATTGAGTAGGTACAGATAGTTTCACTTTGGGGTGGTAAAGGACAGCCTCAAAGACAAAATGGGATTTGAATTAGGTCTTGAAGAATTGTTTAAGATTTTGACAAGCAGAGATAAAGGGAGATAATCATGGGTGAGAATGTGGGGAAAGGTTTGATGGCAGACACTGTTAGCAATGACATAGATATATACAAAGATTATTGTACATTTGTTTCAATCATGTTTCTTTGTAACACCATTTGGAGTTTTCTTGATAAAGATACTGGGATAATTTGTCTTTTTTCTTCCCCAGCTCATTTTACAGGTAAGGAACTATTCTATATGGCAAATATAGGAAGGAACAATTATCTTCAATTTATAAATCATAAAACTGTTCTTGGAGAGATTATGTGAATTCCCAAGGTCTTTTGACTACCACCATGGCAGAGCCAAAGTTTAAACCCAAATCTAAATTCAGCCCTCTTTCTATCATCTTATATGCTTGATGGTGGCAATTCTTTGTGTTTCAAAGATGGATTTGATTTTTGGAAAACATTCAGAAGTCATTCGGAGGCAAGCTTTATGAATTAGTTGAATGATCACTGAAGATAATTCCATTTCAAAAATGAAATGTGGTTGTAAAGTATTGAGTCTGATTTTCTTGCATGATTGATAAGTTTGGCTCTGAAGACCATTTCTAAAAAGGATTACCAAAAGCATTTTGACTACCTACATCCTTACTTTAAACACAAAACTCCCAAGATAAATACTTTAAAGGATAACATTAAATTTTTGAATATATTAATTCTATCAAGAAGCAGTAAGAACTAGTGGATAAAGAGCCAGCTTCCAAAATAGTAAGATCCAAGTTCAGGTCTCACCTCTGATACCTACTGACTATCCAATCCTAGACACAAAATTCTAAGTTTATAAGCAGCAAAACATTCGCTGAGCCCCCTTGTTGGAGGGAAGTTTAGATCTGAAATTCCCTGCTCCCCCCAAATTAATTTTTTCTTACTCCTTACTTTGGACTCTATAGTTTAAAAGCGCATGCCCTTCATTTCACATGAAAGTTGCTTATGGAGATCAGTGCACTGAAGTTTCTCTTTAGAAAATAGAAAAAATGTGATCACAACAGTTCATTTTATCATGCTGCATATTTTATGGCATATTAGATATGTTATTGGTTAAGTGGACACACTGAATTAAGGTACTCCTAATCTAGAAATCTGAAAAGGATCTGTTTGCCTACCAATCTCAGAGAAAAGGCATTAAATGATCTACGAGTTGACAATTTGGTGATCTAGTGATTTTTTTTTTTTTGATTAGCAATCATATGAACTAGGAATAAAGGCTTGAAAATTTAGCTTCTATGACATTTGTTCATCCATCCATCTAACAAATATTTATTGAGCACTGAAATTATCCTGTTATTTTCTAGCTTAAAAGTGTTTATATCTCATCATTGTCTATCAAATAAATTAAAAATCCATGGATTTATAGAATTTTACAACTGAAAAGGACATTAGAGATCATATCGTCCAACCTTTTTCATTTTATATATGAGGAAATAATATATGGGCATAAGCCTTTCAATAAAGTTCTTTCATGATTTGGTCTCTACTTAACTCAAAGAATTGCTTTGGACACCTCAAATGCCATAACAAATATGAGCTCTTGCTATAATTATCATCTTTAATTTTACCTTTCCATATTTATTTTCCAATATCTTTTGAATATACTCTACCTGCCCCTTTTGGATATTTTAAACTTAAGGTCTTGTAGGCATCTCTAATTCAACACAGAACTTCTTAGGTTATCCCAAGCCTAATTGTGACAGGATAAGCAATTTCCTGATACAACTTTTTCCACCTACTGACATAAATTTTTATCTAAAAGAAGATAACCTAATTAGTGTGACCTAATTGAGTTCTGCTTCTTTGACAAAGCTTTTTAGTCATCCAAAGGTATAAAATGATTTAGGTTCTTCAGTCTTGGTGAATTTCTGATATTTTTCACCCTATTCTCTCCTGATGACAAGATTTTTTTCCATAGAAAAATAAGTGGAGGCTATGTTCAGAAAAATTAAGTATTCACAATCTCTGTGTCATCCTAGAAACTTCATTGTCACTCATATCCAATCAATCATCAAATCATGATGCTTCTATTTCCATAATCTTTTAAGAGTATCTACTTGTAAATCCACCATTTTAGTTCAGACCCTTATTCCCTCGCTTCTACGATATTTAATAGTTTCCTAATTGCTCCCTGTGCTTCAAGTCTCTCCCCACTTCAATATATCCTCTACATAATTTTCAAAGAGTTTCCTAAGGTGCAGGTCTGATCATATCCTGCCCCTCTACCCAAACTTAAATGCCTCCTTATTACTTCAAGTATAAACTCTTCTGTATGGCTTTTAAATCTTTTTATGATATGATTCCTTCCTATCTTTCCTCACTCGTTATACATTACTCCCATTATGCACTCTACAATTCAACCAAACTGTTTGTTGTTGTTGTTGTTGTTGTTGTTCATTCTTATACTTGATAACTCAAACTCTGGTCCCGTTTTCCCATTGGGAAATTCTTCTCTATGATTCCATTTGGGTAGGGACTCAGATTAGCCAATCATCAGTACTCTCCCAGATGTCCTTCTAATTTTCTGAATTTTAACTTCAACACCATGATCCAACATGGATGGATCCCTACCTTCATCTATTTCTCCATTTTTGTTCTCTTTAATTTGTTAGCTTCCCCAATTAGAATATAAGCTCTTAAGCACTTACTAATCCTCTCTTCTTCCTTCCCTTTCTCCTTTCTTCCTTTTTGCTTCTTTTTTTACTTCAATCTTCCCTTTCTTCCTTCTTTCCTTTCTTTTTTCTTTCTTCCTTCCCTCTCTTTCTCATACCCAGAATGAACTCTGTCCTCATCTATGCTTCTTTTAATCCCTGATATGTCAAATATAATATAAAATAATATAAGCAGTCCCCTGATTCACTTAACTATTTGTGTCTCTTTCTATCACTAAATTATCTTGTTTTTGTTTTGTATAAACTTTGTATACATATCTATGTCATCATTATCTCTGTGTAAGATATATAGATATATGCACATTATAGCACATTTACAAATACTCATATATAGCCACATATAATATAGAAATACATACACACAGATACATGTCTATATACAAATATGTATGTATATGTATATGTACATGAAGTTGATGTATATGTACATATATATGATATATAGATATGAAATCTCAGGTTGATGGTGTCATAGTGAATAGGGTAATAGAAACCTGGAATCAGGAAGACTGATCTTCTTGAATTCAAATTTGGTCTCAGACACTAAGCGTGTAACCTTGGGCAAGTCACTTTAACTTATTTATCTTAGTTTCTTCATTTGTGAAATGATCTATAGAAGGAAATAGAAAATCACTTCAGTATATTTGACCACAAAACCCCAAGTGGGGTTTTGTAAATGTATACACACATGCATATATGATATATATATGTATATATATATATATATATACATATATATAACATATATGCATGTGTGTATATGTATACACACACACACAACATGTATGAATATCCTTTCTTCTATTTCATCATCAAAATCCTATCCATCCTCAAAGATCCAACTCAAATTTAACTTCATGAAGGTCAGATCCTGATCAACGGCTTACTATCTTTGTAACTTTGAGCAGGTAACATCTTCCCTGGGTTTCAGTTTCCTAATTGGTGAAATTAATGAAGTTGGGCTAAGGTTTCTAACCTTCCTTCTTGTTCTAAAATCCTGTAATTTGTCAAGGCAAAAAATAATTTCTCTCTTTTTCACTCTTGAGTCCTTTGTATTTGGCCCATTCATAAAGATTGCTTTGACCTGTAATGCTCCAGGTGCTCATCATTTCCTCCATTGTGAGTTCCTTGAAGCAGGGATCATGTCTTGTTCTTTGGATCCCTACAAGAACCTACTACAGTTTTTTAGACACAGTAGACTTTTTAGTGTTTGCTGAATGAATGAACAGAATTTACAAAGCAAAGGCAGTAGCACTATTTAGCTTGGATATAAGAAGGCCTAGGGACAAATACATTTTATATTCAAGGGCTATCATCTAAAATATGCTAAGCATATTTTTTCCTTTCCTTTTCTACATTTTTTTCAGGATAGCTTAGGGATATCTAGGATTAGGAATCTAGATTATCTAAATACTAAAACTTTTTGCCAATAAGTTCTGACTTATTCCAGAAAACAAGAGTGTAAAATCTTTGCTTTCAGACTTGTTTTTTTTAAATGATCATTTCTTGAAGAATGGTCCCATCTGACATCAGTGGGATGGCATAAATGGTATATCTAAATCATAAATGTCTATGTCTCTATTTTGCATGAATTCCTTCTACTATCATATTGACATTCAGTTTTATTCTAAAATGATTATTTTTCTGATGAAACATTTTTCTCTTATAATCACTACAATATATAGGTGATATGGGAATAAAAACAAAATCATCTCAGTTTTGGGAGGTATAATTCTTCTTATTTGTGTTCCTCATCATAGAAACCTGAGAGATTTTACTCTTAAAGTTATTATTTTAATAATTATAGATATTTTTCATACCTAGAGTGAGGAAGTTCAGATGAATATCTAAATAATAATAGAAGGTAGAATAACATTTCCTCAGAAGTTAAGTCCTCTTATAGGTGATTTCATTATTTTTTACAAAGTGAAGCTAGAGCTAATGTATGTGACTAAATGCTGACTGTGGGCACACAGTTTTAATAAAGTTTTAATGCGTCTTCACCAGGATACTAAGAAGCTTAACAGATTAAGGAGCAGAAAATGAAAAAAAAGCATTAATCTTTCTCGATTTAAGAACAAAAAATTGGTTATACTATGAAATGTCTTGAAAGTAAAACAAATTAAAAAGTTATCAAACTGTGCATAACCTTTGATCCAGCAGTGTTACAACTAGGCTTATACCCTAAGGAGATACTAAAGAAGGGAAAGGGGCCTGTATGTGCCAAAATGTTTGTGGCAGCCCTGTTTGTAGCGGCTAGAAACTGGAAATTGAATGGATGCCCATCAACTGGAGAATGGTTGGGTAAATTGTGGCATATGAATGTTAGGGAATATTACTGTTCTGTAAGAAATGACCAGCAGGATGAATACAGAGAGGCTTGGAGAGACTTACATGAACTGATGCTGAGTGAAATGAGTAGAACCAGGAGATCATTATACACTTCATCAACAATACTGTATGAGGATGTATTCTGATGGAAATGGATATCTTCAATTGATCAATGATGGACAGAATTAGCTACACCCAGAGAAGGAACACTGGGAAATGAATGTGGGCAACTTGCATTTTTGTTTTTCTTCCCAGGTTATTTTTACCTTCTGAATCCAATTTTTCTTGTGCAACAAGAGAACAGTACAGATCCACACACATATTGTATCTAAGATATACCTTAACATGTTTAACATGTATGAAACTGCCTGCCATCTAGGGGCAAGGGTAGAGAGAGGGAAGGGAAAAAAAATGGAACAGAAGTGAGTGCAAGGGACAATGTTGCAAAAAATTATCCATGTATATGTTCTGTCAATAAAAAGCTATAATTAAAAAAGAAAGTAAAACAAATTTAGGAATACACATCAGTTTCTAATTAGGCACTAGACAAATCTAGTATTTTATTAACAAAACTCTTCTAATTATTTCTAAGATGCTTAGTCGACCTTACAGAGTAGAACCTATACACAAAATCAACTAATTTGCTTACTCCTGGGTTTCTACTGTGAAAATGATTAAGTTTAAGGTAAACCAAAGACAAAATAAATGCTGTAACAAGAATTATGAGTGACAATGATCTCCCTCCCCCTGGATCAGAGTGAGTTTCTCAAGGCTACATGAAATAAAAGGCCTTTTTTCCTAATTGAGGAAATTAGAAACTAATCAAAGAAAAATCAAACACTTTGATTTTCTGGCGTTTCTGTGCAGTGGTGAGGGACACGATTTTTCCCTATCACCCAAGTAGTACTTTCCTTTTCAAACCTATTTCACATATCTCTATTGACCCAAAGTACCTCAACCTCTCCAATTTTCATTTCATATATGATCAATATCCCATCTTCTTTTCATGAGATTAGCTTTTAAAGATTTACATATATTGATAGCCTTTTGTTCATAAAATCAAATCCAAATTCTTCACAATGATATTAGCCTTGGAAAGACTTCCTTCAATAGAATCATATAATCTCAAATTTGTAAGAAGAAACATAATCCATATAGTTCAGGATATGCCTGAACAAGAATACTTTCTTTAGCACACCTAAATCATCATCTAAGCCTTGTTCAGACTTACAATAAGGGGCAACTCACTACCTCCTAAAGAATCTATTCCATTTTAATTCTTGCCCTCTATTAAAATGACCTCTTTGTAACCTTTATTTAATACTTATGCTTCTGTCCTCTAAGGCCATGCAGGATAAATGTATCTTTTTTCATTTTACAGATCTTAAATTATCTCTTTTTTCAGGCTAAGAATCCTTAGTAAATTCAATTAGTTCTATGTCTTGAAGGCCTTTACTATCCTGATTGTCTTCTATTACTAGACATTCTTTAGCTAGGTCAAATATTATTTGGAACTCTGGACTTGGAGCCAAAAAGACTTAAATTTGTAGCCTGCCTCAGAGATTTACTAATTATATGATGTAGGGCAAGTCACTCAACCTTTCTGAGTTTCTTCAACTATAAAATGAAGAGGAAAATAACACATCTACCAAGGTTGATATAGTATTTGTAAAGAACTTTGCAAACCTTAATATGCTATGTAAATACTTACTATTGTTGTTATTTAAAGTTTGCATCCAAACCATATGATCATCTCAATAGATGCAGAAAAAAGCATTTGATAAAATCCAACATCCATTCCTATTAAAAACATTCAAGAGTTTAGAAATATATGGACTTTTCCTTAAAATAATCAGTAGCATCTATTTAAAACAATCAGTAAGCATCATATGTAATGGGGATAAACTAGAACCATTCCCAATAAGATCAGGAGTAAAACAAGGTTGCCCACTATCACCATTACTATTCAATATTGTATTAGAAATGCTAGCTTTGGCAATAAGAGTTGAGAAAGAGATTAAAGGAATTAGAGTAGGTAATGAGGAAACCAAATTATCACTCTTTGCTGATGAGGTGATGGTATACTTAGAGAACCCCAGAGATTCTACTAAAAAGCTATTAGAAATCATCCACACTTTTAGCAAAGTTGCAGAATACAAAATAAACCCACATAAGTCATCAGCATTCTTATATATCACTAACAAAATCCAACAGTTAGAGTTACAAAGAGAAATTCCATTTAAAATAACTGTCAATAGTATAAAATATTTGGGAATTTATCTGCCAAGGGAAAATCAGGAACTATATGAACAAAACTACAAAACATTTCCCACACAAATAAAGTCATATCTAACCAATTGGAAAAATATTAAATTCTCTTGGATAGGGTGTGCAAATATAATAAAGATGACAATACTCCCTAAAAACTAATCCATTTATTTACTGCTATACCAATCAGATTCCCAAAAAAACATTTTAATGACCTAGAAAAAATAACAACAAAGTTCATATGGAAAAACAAAAGTTCAAGAATTTCAAGGGAACTAATGAAAAAAAATCAAATGAAGGTGGCCTAGCTGTACCAGATTTAAAATTATATTATAAAGCAGCAGTTACCAAAACCATTTGTATTGGCTAAGAAATAGACTAGTTGATCAGTAGAATAGGTTAGGTTCAAAGGACAAAATAGTCAATAATTTTAATAATCTAGTGTTTGACAAACCCAAAGAACACAACTTTTGGAATAAGAATTCACTGTTTGACAAAAACTGCTGGGAAAATTAGAAATTAGTATGGCAGAAACTAGGCATTGACCCACACTTAACACTGTCCACCAAGATAAGGTCAAAATGGGTTCATGACCTAGGCATAAAGAATTAGATTATAATAAATTAGAACAACATAGGGTAGTTTACCTCTCAGACCTGTGGAAAGGGAAGGAATTTATGACCAAAGAAGAACTAGAGATCATTACTGATCACAAAATAGAAAATTTTGATTATATCAAATTGAAAAGTTTTTGTACAAACAGAACTAATGCAGACAAGATTAAAAGGGAAGCAATAAATTGGGAAAACATTTTTACAGTCAAAGGTTCTGATAAAGGCCTCATTTCTAAAATATATAGAGAATTGACTCTAATTTATAAGAAATCAAGGCATTCTCCAATTGATAAATGGTCAAAGGATATGAACAGACAATTCTCAGATGAAGAAATTGAATCTATTTCTAGCCATATGAAAAGATGCTCCAAGTCATTATTAATCAGAGAAATGCAAATTAAGACAACTCTGAGATACCACTACACACCTGTCAGATTGGCTAGAATGATAGGGAAAGATAATGAGGAATGTTGGAGGGGATGTCGGAAAACTGGGACACCGATACATTGTTGGTGGAATTGTGAACACATCCAGCCATTCTGGAGAACGATTTGGAACTATGCCCCAAAAGTTATCAAACTGTACATACCCTTTGATCCAGCAGTGTTACTTCTAGGCTTATATCCCAAAGAGATCTTAAAGAAGGGAAAAGGATCTGTATGTGCAAAAATATTTGTGGCAGCTCTTTTCGTAGTGGCCAAAAACTGGAAACTTAGTGGATGCCTCTCGGAGAATGCCTGAATAAATTGTGGTATATGAATGTTATGGAATATTACTGTTCTGTAAGAAATGACTAGCAGGATGATTTCATAAAAGCCTGGAGAGACTTACATGACTTGATGTTGAGTGAAATGAGCAGGAGCAGGAGATCATTATATACTTCAACAACAATACTCTATGATGATCAATTCTGATGGATATGGCCCTCTTCAGCAATGAGATGAAACAAATCAGCTCCAAAAGAATAGTAATGAATTGAACCAGCTACACCCAGTGAAAGAACTCAGGGAAATGAGTGTGAACCACCACATAGAATCCCCAATCCCTTTTTTTTTTGGTCCGTCTGCATTTTTGATTTCCTTCACAGGTTAATTTTGTACACTATTTCAAAGTCATTCTTTTTGTGAAGCAGAACAACTATATGGACATGTATACATATATTGTATTTAACTTATACTTTAACATATTTAACATGTATTGGTCTACCTGCCATCTGGGGGAGGGGGTGCGAGGAAGGAGGGGAAAAATTGGAACAAAAGGTTTTGCAACTGTCAGTGCTGAAAACTTACCCATGCATATATCTTTTAAATAAAAAACTATAATTAAAAAATCATAAAAAGTAAAGTTTGCATCCAAATGGAAGACAGCATCCCAAACATGATCTCACCAAGGCAGAGTATACATCCATCTCTTCCTTACCCACAGTTCTTCATACTGTGCTTGTCTCAATGCGGCCTAATATAATAATAGAGAAACCCCATCCCACTTATTCAATCTCATTTCCCATGTTTTTCATCTTCCTGACAGCTCATAGCATTTATTGAAACTATGTGTCCAGTGGATAGAATACTGGACTGGAACAGGAAGATCTGAGTTGAAATATTGCCCTAGATACTTATTAGGTGTGTGTATTAGTCATTTAACCCATTTTCTTTATTTTACTCAACTATGACATAAGAGTAATAATAGAACACATATATTTCAGAATTGTTGTGAGGATATGAGATGACATTTATTAGGTGTTTTGCAAAAGTACTATATTTTTTTCAGTCATGTCTGACTTTTTAATGACCCCATTTTTTTTTTTTTTTGCTAAAGCTACTGGGATGTTTTGCCTTTTCTTTTTCCAGCTCACTTTACAGATGAGGAAACTGAGGGGAACAGGATTAAGTGACTTGCCCAGGGTCTCACAGCTAGTAAGTATCTGTGATCAGATTTGAATTCAAGAAGAGGAGTCTTCTGGACTCCAGGCCTGACACTCTATCCAATATGCCACCTAGATACCCATTAAAATATTGTATAAATGCTAGTAATATTATTATTATTACAAAATTTGACAATATATTGCATTCACTTAATACACCATACAAATTTACAGTTTTCTCTATTTGTCTCGTAACTAAAAGCAACTTTGGACATCATCAACCTAAAAGCAGACTTTTCAGGTTACAAATAAATAAACTAGTTTAATAAATACCTACTGGACTAAAAAAAGTCTGCTTGAATTGTATGGTTTGTCTTTGTTTCCTGTATTTTTTTCCAACCAGAGTTTTGAGCCTGGCTCTAATCATTTTCATGTCCCTAACTTGTATAATTCCTCAAGTTATATTTGCATTGTTGGACCCATCACATTAGATCACTCAAATTCAAGGCTCTCTACAAAGAAATCAAGGGACTTCAAGATAATGGTTCTTTAAAACCCTATCCTTGTTCAGTTTTATAAAGTCTAAACCTTCCAACCTTCGGAGCACAAAACAAAATTTACGTTCTTACATTATTTGTTTAGTGCCAACCAAAGGAAAAAATGGAATCTGCTTGAAAAATGTCTGAAATAATATTTCATTAAGCTTGGACCATTATAAACAACATGTAATATACTGAATAAAGTAGAATAGAAGCTATGTATGTGAAATGGGTTAGTTCATTTTCATTGAAAAAATACTTATTAAGCATCTGTATAAAACACTGTGTTGGGTACTAGGGATACAAATGACTTTTTAAATAAGGCTTCTATCCTCAAGGAGCTGGGATCTACTGAAGGATGGAGAATGTGATACACATACAAATAAGTATAATAGAAGATTGAATGTCATGGAGATAGAGTTGAGATTTAGAAAACATGCTCTAGAAAAATTTTAAAAGTTTTCAGTGCAGAAGGTGAGGAAAGCATGTTCATGAAGCAGTGTTATATGAAATAAGTCTTAAAGGTTAAAAAGTATTTTAACAGATGGAGGTGAAAAAAGGGCATCCCAGGCATGAGTCAGCTTGTGTGAATACATAAGAGTGAGAGACAGAAAGAGAACAGAATGGGTAGAAGTCTAGAAGTCCAATTTAGCTAAAAGGTAGAGTGAATGAAGGGGGATAGATATGAAAGAAAGTAATTAAAGGTAAATTAAAGTCATATTGTAAGGCTCTTGAATTTGAGATTATGGACTTTGTACTTTATCTAATAGATATAAGGGGTCACTAAAGTGAACAATTTTGAAAGACTTAGGAATTCTGACAGTCATAATGATCAAACATCAATTAATCAACATTTATCATGGGCCTACTATGTGCCAAGAAGTGTGCTAAGTGCAGAGCATACAAAAAGAAGTAAAAGAGTCCATCCACAAGGAGCTTACAATACAATAGAGTAGACAACATGAAAACAAACATATAAAAGCGATTTCTTTACAGAATAAATAGCAAGTTATTAAAAGAAGGAAGGCACTGCAATGAAAAGGGTAAGGAAAAGCTTCATAATTCTCAAGGACTAATGATAAACTACATTCTGGAAAAAGAGGTGATGGATTAAATTGCAGAATGAGACACATTATTAACCTTAGTATCAGAATTTGTCTCAATTATGTTTATTGGAATGAAGGAGATGGGAGAGAGAAAAAAATCAATACTTAACAATTGAAAAATAATATTTCAGTAACAAATTAGCAAGTATTAAAGGTTTTAAGCAAGGAAGTAATAGACTTGTGCATTAAGGAAATCATTTTGACATATTTTTGAAGAATAGTTATTCTCAGAGATTTTTCTTTATTTCTGGAACTCCTTCAGGTCTTACCTTTGCCTTATAGAATCCCTCCTTTCCCTTCTTTCAAAGTCCAGTTTAGATAATACATCCTATCTGAGACCTTTTGTGATCTTGCCCTTTTCAACTAATTGTAGGTTCTTTCTACCCTTTAATGTTACTTTGAATTCTCTCATCTAGGTTCAAATGGTATTCCTCCAATAGAATGTAAACTTCTTAAGGCAAGAACTTCACTTTTGTTTTATTTTTTCTCCAGCACCTAGCACAGGAACAATAGTAAGGAAAGTGTTATAATAAAATAAGTAATATGTAACAAGGATCAGAACAAAAATTATGGCTTTGTGAGCAAAGAGGAGGAAATGGATGCAAGAATAGCTTTCATAATCTGAAATATGATAACATCAACATAAAGAACTCCTGGTGTTGAAAGTCCCTCCACAGATGTATATCAGTAATTTCAATAACTTGTAATCTTTAAGACTTGTGTGGGGGCACTAAGTTAAATATGCCTGATCACATAGTAATATGTATCAGAAGCAGGACTGGAACTGATTGCCTACAACAAGATGGAATCTATTTTTAGGTTCAAATTTCATGTTGGCTTTGAGGAGGCATGTTGTGGAATTAGATTTAGAGTTGAGAGATCTCAATAACTAGATATATAATCTAAGATACAAAATATTTCTCTTTTCTGGGCTTTAGTTTCCTTGTCAAAAAATTAGGATATTAAAACATATGACTTCTAAGAGTCTTCCTATTTCTGACAATCTATGACTGAATAAATTGGTTCAAAATCTCAAGGGTAATTTTGCAAACAATTGAAACAAAAGCATTCACTGGATGGAGTGAAAGTGAGGAGCAAGGTTGTCTATTCCCCAAGAAGGTCTATCTTTTTTCTCCAAGTGACAAGATGAGGAATTTTTGTAAACCCCTCTTTAGATGAGAGAATAAGAATACCAATAAATTGAGGGATCTTAAAAGTAAGAGTTCAGAACAGATGGATATGGGTAGGTAGATTTTGTCTACACCAACTACCTGCTCCCTTTCATATATTCTGCTCTTCCTTTTAGCATCACTGCCCTCAGCATGTATTTTTTTTGTCCACAGAATCCACACTGTGAAGGCTCACCTAAACATTTTTTATCTCTTCAAAACATATCTATTCTGTGTCCCATTCTCTTATAATCCATAAGTAAGGAGAGACTTGGAGATCACAAATTTGATCTAAATGAATTTTATCCATCTGTTCATGATTATCTTCATCCCAAGGCAGTTGTAACAACAGCAAAGATATGAAAATGAGGATGAAAAGAATCTGAGAAATGGGATGACTGAGTCATTGTCTTTGATCTTAAAAAGATGTTCCATAGAACTAGAAAAAGGCAAGTGACACATTAATTTTATTTATTTTTCTCTTTTTACCTAGTATTTTTTCCAATTACATATCATTTTTGACATCCATTTTCACAAGCTTTTTGAGTTCCAGATTTTTCTCCCTCTGCTCTCCCCTCCCCTCTTACTAAAATTGTAGGTAATTTTTATATAGGTTATACATGTGCTATCATGTAAAATATATTTCCATATTAGTCACATTTGTTCAAAGAAGTAACAGATCAAAAGAGAAAAGACAAGAAAAAGAATAAAGTAAGTGAAAAATGTACTTTGATCTCCATTCAGAGTCTATCACTTCTTCATCTACATGTGGATAGCAATTTACTTCCTAAATTGTTTGTTCCTGTCTTGGATTATTATGTTGCTGAGAAGAATTGAATTATTCATAGTTGATCATCATACAATATTGGTGGTGCTGTACACAGTATTTCCCTTATTCTACTCATTTAATTTTCTATCAGTTCATACAAGTCTTTCCAAGTTTCTCTGAAATCTGCTTGTTCATTATTTTGTAGTGCATAAGAGTCTACCATTATATTCTATTGTACCACAGCTTGTTCAGCCTTTCCCCAATTAATGGTCATTGCCACAATTTCTAATATTTTTCCACACGGAAAAGGGCTGCCTTTTCCTTCTTTTAATGGTCTCTTTGGGATACAGGCCTAGTAATGGTGTTGCTGGATTAAAGAGCATCCACAATCTGATTGATCTTTGGACCTAATTGCTCTCCAAATTGGTTGGATCAATTCACAACTCCAACAGTGGCTCAATGTCCCAATTTTCCCACATTCCCTTTAATCTCCAACATTTAACATTTTCTTTTTCTGTCATATTAGCTAATCTGATAGATGTAAGTGGTACCTCCAAGTTGCTCTAATTTGCATTTCTATTATCAAAAGTTATTTAGAACATTTCTTTATATGCCTTCTGATAGCTTTGATTTCTTCATATCAAAACTGGTTGTTCATATTCTTTGATCATTTATCAAGTGAGAAATGACTTTTTAAAAATAAATTTGACTCAGTTTTCCATATATTTGAGAAATGAGGGCTTTATCAGAGATACTTGTAAAGATTATTCCCTGTTTTTCTGCCTTTCTTCTGATCTTGGTTGCAGTCGGTTTGTTTGTGCAAAAGCTTCTTAATTTAGTATATTCAAAATTATCTATTTTAAATTTTGTAATGTTCACTATCTCTTGCTTGATCATGAACCTGTAAGTCACTTAAATTCTTTAAGAATTTTGGTGATAAACCACCTGGTAAGCATGCTTACTATTAATATTGTTTCATTGTCTATGGTACCTTTTAGTGAGATGTACTTTCCTTCCTCATCTTTTAATTAAATCTATTTTTCCTTTGTCTGAAATCAGGATTGCTACGTCTTGTTTTTTTTTTTTTTTCACTTCAGCTGAAACATAATAGTTTTTACTACAGGCCTTTACTTTTATTCTCTCTGTGTAACTCTGCTTTAAATACATTTCTTGTAAACAACATATTGTACGATTCTGATTTTTGTTACACTCTGATATCCACTTCTATTTTATGGGAGAGTTCATCCCATTAAAATTCACAGTTATGGATACTGACTGTGAATTTCTCTCTATCCTCTTTTTCTTCATGTTTTCCCTCTCCCTCTTTTTAGCCTTTCCCTCCTCACCAGTGTTTAAATTCTGTCTACTACCTTCCCTGGTCTGCCCTCTCCTCTATTAGTCTCCCCTCTCTCCATCCATTTAGTTTTCTCCCCTCTTACTTTCCTGTCAGGTAATAGAGATTTTTATATTCAGTTAATTTTATTATACCCTCTTTAAGGAAATACCAGTGAGAAACATTGAAACCAATAGTTTCAAGTGATGCCTATCATCTACCTTCCCATCTTTCTCTTCACTGTAAAGAGTTTTTGGTACCTCTTCATATAAAATAATTTATCTCAAATTTATTTCTCCTTTCCATTTGCACTCAGAATATTCCTCTTTCTCATTCCTCCATTTTTTGTATGTCATTCCTCGAAGTCACCTCATACACATACCCTCTACCTATGTATGTTTCTTCTATTATTAGTGTTATATATATATATATATATATATATATACACATATATATTTAGAATTATAAGTATTATCTTTCCATGAAGGAATATAAACAGTTCAGTTCCATTGAATACCTTATCTCTTCTTTCTCTTTTTCCCTTTTTAGGTTTCTCTTGGGCTTTGATATTAGAAATCACATTTTTTTGTTGTTCAATTTTCGTCTTTTCCTTATGATAGTTTGAAATTGTTCTATTTCATTAAATGACCATTTCCCCTTTTAAAATATTATGCTTATTTTCCAGGCATGTAATTCTTGGTTGTAGTGCTATCCCTTTTGACTTCCAAAATATCATGTTCTATGACCTCTGATCCTTTAATCTTGCAGCTACTGTATATCCTGTATAATCCCAGTTGTGACTCCCTTATATTTGTGTTGTTTCTTTCTGGACATTTGAAGTATTTCTTCCTTCAAATGATAATTCTATAACTTGACTATAATCTTCCTTGGAGTTTTTATTTTGGGATCTCTTTCCTGAGTGGATTCTTTCAATGTCTATTTTGTTTTGTAGCTCCAGGATATCAGGATGGTTTTCCTTGATGATTTGATTAAAGATGCTGAACATGTCCTCCTTTTGTTTATGCCTTTCAGGTAGTGATTCTGATATCCTCTCTCTTGCATCTATTTTCCAAGTCAATTTTTCCCCCAAAGGAGATATTTTAAAATTTTCTTCTTTTTAAAAAATTAATTTGAATTTATTTGATTGATTCTTGATGCCTATTGAATCATCAGCTTCTGCGTTTCCAATTCTTACTTTTAAAGTGTTGTTTTCTTCCATTATCTTTTGTACTTCTTTTTCCATTTTACTTGTACTTTTTAAGGAGTTGTTTTCTTCACTGGATTTTTCTGTCTCCTTTTCCATTTGACCAATTTTACTTTTTAAGCATCTTTTTAATTTTTGTTTTTGTTTCCAAACTATTGACTTTTTTTCATAATTCTTTTCCATCACTCTTATTTTCCTAGTTTTTCTTCTACCTCGCTTATCAATTTTAAAATTCATTTTTGAGCTCTTCCATGTGTTCTTTCTGAGCTTGAGACCACTTCCTAGGGGATTTTTTTGAAGGTTTGCCCAAAGATATTTTTAACATTGTTTTCTTCTTTTGAGGTCGTTTCTTGAGCTTCCCTGTGACTATATCTTTCTGTGGTCAGATTCATTTTGTTGTTGCTGTTGTTGTTGTTTTGGATTATTTTGTTTTACTTTTAAATTTGAGCTCTGTCCCTGAGGTGGAGGAGTTTACTATTTCAGCATTTTTATGCTTAGGGCTGAAGGCCCTGATGGAAGCCATAAGGATCTGGCAGTTTTCCATGTGCTGAACAGGGTCCTAGTGCTGATGTTTGGCATGTACTGAGGCTGTTGAGGTATCTGAATTTTCCTAGAACTACATTGAAGCACATGAATTATGCTGAAGCATGTGGTGGAACTCAGCATTGGTGATTTCCCATTTTCTTGTGCATTTATAGCATGAAGATCTACCTGTTTGCCTAGGGCTATGCTCACGCACATGGTAGCTCTCAGAGCTGGAGTGTGACATTCTCCAGGTTATGCTAAGGAATGTGTGATTGTTGAAATTGGTATTTGCCTGCTTCACCATACTGTGGCTCATAATCTCCCACTGATTTATTGAGGAGGGGCTTGCTGGGACTCTTCTTGTATTGGACTGTGTTCATCTTTTACCTGAATGAGACAGATCTTTCTTGATGATCTTCCAAGTTTATTGAGCTAAAACATTGTTTCACTTCATCTTTGATTGGTTCTGCTAATTCTGGGATTTGTTTTGGGGAGATATTTTATGGTCCTTGGAGGTGAACACAAGAGAGTTATGGTATTTTACTGTTTATTCTAACATATTGGTCCCTGAAGTCTGAAATATTGATATTCCAAAAAATCAGTAAGAAAATGGAGTCTGCAAATCATTAGCCTGTAAATTGACTTCAACATTTGTCAAAATTCTAGAAAGGATAAATTGTAAACAATCAGAAAGGAAATCAGTGATCCTTGAAAGTCGGTATGACTTTATGAAGACCAAAACATAGACAACATTTTTTTTCATTTTAAAATTTGTCATTTCATTTTGTGAATTTTTATATTTTACTGATATTTTTTGTTTTTATATTACCTATATTTTCAAACATACTCCCCATTGCCTACACTATATTCCTTAAAGCAAAAAGTAAAATAAAAGACAAAACATTAAACAACACTACCCAACATATCAATTAAGTCTGACAGAAATAGTATATTGCACTTATCATCCTATACCTCCTCAAAGAAAAGAAAAAGATACATTCTCATGTCTGTTTTTTAGGAGACAATGCAGTTCTTTATATTTTCACTGTTTTCATTGTTTATTTTCTTTTTCTTAATTGAATTTCTTTTGAGGATAGACTAAACTTCAACATAAATTAACTTTTAATTTAGGGAAGAGTGATAAACATAGTTTACATAGATTTCAGCAGAGTGTTTGACAATGTCTCTCAAATTAGTTTAAGACAGTTAGGTAGTACAATAGATAAAACACTGGGCCAGAAGTCAGGAAGACTTCTTTAAATCCGTTTACTGACACTTACTAGATATGTGACACTGGGAAATTCCTTTAACCTTATTTGCCTAAATTTCCTCATCTGCAAAATGAGAATAACAATAGCACTTTCTTCTCACAGTTGTAAGGATCAAATGTGATAATATTTATAAAGTGGTTAACACAATTTCAGGCACATAGTAGAAGATTAGATGACTATTTGAGAGTCCATGTTGATTTTGGTTCAGGTATAAGTTTTTTATTCTTATTCTGACCTTAAGAAAGCCCAAGTAAAGTGAGACTTCCAGATGCACAGAAGAAAAAAAAATAGAATTTATGTAAAAATTGCAAATCTTAATGATTTCAGATATGTTTTTGATAAAATACCTTTTAGCATACTTTCTGAATATGAGATTCTTTGATCTGTGATCTACGGTCTTTTAGTAGATAGAGCTAACCTAACAAATTATATCAAGTGAAAGCAAACAAGGGCTTACTTAATCTGTTCTTATTCCTATTCCAATGCTCGACACCTTAACTGAAAAAACATAAGTGACACAGGGATATTTATTCTGTGTTGGAGTTCTGAGTTAGAAATCTGGGTTCAATAAAATAGATTAGGAGTAGTTAAGTTACAATATGTAAGAAACACATATTTTGCCATTGGTAAGCCTATGATCAGGAGCTAGCTTATTAACTTTTTGTATCCTTGATTACCAAAATATACTAGAGAAGAACTAAGAGTGTGTTGGTTCTCTCTTGGTGTGGAATAATGTATTGGTTAAGAATTGATCCTTTCATCCTAGATCAGAGAGTGTTAATGTTCTGTGAGTCAAAGATCTCCCTGATTCCAAAGGAATTAGTTATAATGGAATGTAATTGTGGTTGAGTTTGGGGGATGGAGCCAAGATGTGGAGTAAAGTCAGAAAGTTGTCCAAGCATTCCCAGTTTCTAATAAAAACCGCAGAACAGAGAAAAACATAGAACAGAGTCTAATGGAATGAAATCATTTACCAGCTCACAATAGACAGAAAAAATTTCAAGAAAGTTCAAACTTACTGGGATGAAAAAGATATTTAGCCCAACAGCCTCTAGGAAAGCTGGTGAGAGGTTTTAATCACAGTAAGTCAATAACTAAGACCCTCAGTCCTGGCTTATTAGAGGAGCAAGTCAATGGGACAACTTCCAGCCCTAGTTCAGAAGGTAAACTCTGGGAAACCATCCTGAACAGAGCAGCAAAGCTACTCCCTACAAAACACAAGGAGCCCTTGTGCTCAAAGCTGAGGCTTAAAGCTTCAAAGGAAGTTTGGGACAGTGCCACCTTTGCCCCAGGAGCAGAGCTCTACCTTAAAAATAAAAAAAGGAAAAATAAAAAAAGGAAAAACAATGAACAAGAAAAAGAAAAGAACTTTGATGGTAGAAAGCTACCATGGTGACAGGGCAGACCAAAACACAAACTCAGACAAGGACAGAATGTCCCCAGGAGAAATCTCAAAGAGTGTAGTAAATTGGTTTCAAACTAAGCAATTTGAAACTATGCTCAAAAAGTTATCAAACTGTGTATACCCTTTGACCTAGCAGTGTTTCTACTGGGCTTATATCTCAAAGAGACCTTAAAGGAGGGAAAGGGATCCATGTGTGCAAAAATGTTTTGTGGCAGCCTTTTTTGTAGTGGCTAGAAATAAGAAATTTAATGGATACCCATCAATTGTAGAATGGCTGAATAAATTATGGTATATGAATGTTATGAGATATTGTTGCTCTGTAAGAAATGAACAACAGGATGGGAGGACTGGAGAGACTTACATCAACTGATGAAATGAACAGAACCAGGAGATCATTGTACATTGTGACAACAGGACTATATGATGATCAATTGTGAAGGACAGGGCTCTCTTCAAGAATGAGATGATTCAAACCAATTCCAATTGTTTATTGATGAAGAGAGCCATCTACACCCAGAGAGAGGACTGTGGGAACTGAGTGTGGGCCACAACATAGCATCTTCACTTTTTCTGTTGATGTTTGCTTGCATTTTGTTTCCTTTGTCAGATTTTTATTTCTTTCTTTACCTGATTTTTCTTGTGCAGTGAGATAACTGTATGAATATGTATATATAGATATTGGATTTAACATAAATTCTGACATATTTAACATGTATTAGACTACCTGCCAACTAAGGGAGCGGGTGGAGGAAAGGAGGGAAAAACTTGGAACAGAAAGTTTTTCAAGAGTCAATGCTGAAAAATTGCCCATGCATATGTTTTGTAAATGAAAAGCTTGAATCAAATTTAAAAAAAAAAAGCTAAACAAAATAAATGTGACATCAAACTGTTAAAAAAATTGGTCTCAAACCCAAAGAGGCTTTTTGGAAATGCTCATGAAAGATTTCAAAAAGCAAATAATAGAGATAGAAAGAAAAATGAAAAAAGAAATGAGAGGTTTGCATGAGAGATTCCACAATTTGGAAAAGGAAGAAAAAAATATTTGAAAAAAAAATGACTCCTTAAGCAGTAGAATAAAACAAAAGGAAAAAGAGAAACAAAAGCTAACTGAAGAAAATCACATATTAAAAACTAGAATAGGGGCAAATGGAAGCTAATGACTTTGTGAGACAGCAATAATCAGTCAAATAAATTGAAAAGAATGGGAAAAAATAGAAGAAAATGTGAAATACCTCATTGGCCAAAGAGCTGACCTGGAAAATAGATCCAGAAGAAACACTTTCAAAATTATTGGACTATCTAAAGGCCATGATCAAAAAAAAGCGCCTGAATAGCATTCTATAAGAGGTCATTAAGGAAAACTGCTCCAGTGTTCTAGAGAGGGGAAAATACTCATTGAAAGAATCCATCAATCACATCTGGAAAGAGATCCCACAAGGGAAACCTAAGGAACATTGTTGTAAAACTCCAAAACAATAATCTCAAGGAAAAAATACTGCAAGCTGCCAGAAAAAAAACAACTTAAATATGAAGTAGCAACAGTCAGAATTACTCAGAATCTGGCAGCTTCTACACTAAAGGATAGGAGGGCCTGGAATACCATGTTCTGGAAGGCAAGTGATTTGAGGTTACAATCAAGAATTAATTACACAGCCAGATTCAGCATTACTTTCAGGGGAGGAGATAGGGCTTCCTTGAAGGAAGTAAGAGACTTTCAATCATTTTTATTGAAAAAAAAAACAGGGGGGGCATCACATGGACTGAGAGTGTGGTTGTGAATGATTCCTGATATGATGACATCAAAGAAAAATACATTAAAGTGTGAGAAAAAATCTGCACTGGATAAAGAAGAAAGGGGAAGTATAATGGGACAATTAGTTTACATGAAAAAGTGAAAAATAATTATTATAATGGAGGTAAAAAAGAGAGAGGGATGAGCATTTTCTGAAGCTTGATTTCATAGATTTTTTCTTTAAATGGGATTAATTTAGTTCATTCAGTTGGTATAGAAATTTATCTAACCCTATAAAGACTTAGGAGGAGAAAGAGGAAAAGTGAGGGACAGGATAGAAGGGAAGGCAGAAACAATAGGAAAAAAGGTAAGAGGAGAGAAAGGTTGATAGAAGAGAAAGTATTGAGTAGAATGGGTTAAAAGAACATTACTAAGAGAAAGAGAAGAGATGCTATAGGAAATAAGGTAGTGGGTGGGGTGGATAAAAATTAATAAGAGAGGGGGAGGGGTGATAGGAGATAAGGTAATGACTGGGATGGGTAAAAAAGAAACACTATTAAGTACAGGGTGGAAAGAGAAAATAAAAGTATATACAGGGGAGAAAATAGGATGGAGGAAAATACAGAGCTGCTAATCACAACTGTTAGTGTGAATGGGATGAACTTTCCTATAAAACAGAAGCAAATAGCAGAGTGGATTAAAAACATAAGTCTACAATGTGTTATTTATAAGAAATACATTTGATACAGAGAAACACATACAGAGTAAATGTAAAAGGCTGGAACAAAATTTATTATGCTTCAGGTGAGGAAAAAAAAAGCAGGAATGGCAATTCTGATCTCAGATAAAGCAAAAGTAAAAAATAGATCTTATTAATAGAGATAAGGAGGGAAAGTACATCTGGATTTTATCCAGGAATTATCCAGATTAGGGTACCCTAAATAATGAAGTAGTGATGATATTAAATATATATGTACCAAGCAGTAGAGTAGGCAGATTCCTAGAGAAGATTTTAAGCCAGCTACAGGAAGAAATAGATAGCAAAACTGTTCTGATGGGAGATTGCAACCTTCCCCTCTCAGAATCCGGAAAATCTAATCACAAAATTAAAAAAATAAATAAACTAGGAAAGTTAATAGGATCCTAGAAAACATATCTAGGATAGACCTCTGGAGAAAACTGAATAGGGACAGAAAGGAATACACCTTTTTTGGCAGTACATAGCATCTACATGAAAACTGATCATGTATTAGGGGATTAAAAACCTCACAATAAAATATAAAAAAGGCAGAAATAATAAATGTTTCTTTTTCAGACAACAGTGCAATAACATTACATTCAATAAAGGGCCAGAGAAAGACAGACTAAAAAAATTGGAAATTAAATAATATAATTCTAAAATAATGAGTGGATCAAACAACAAATCACAGAAACAATACATAATTTCATCCAAGAAAATGACAATAATGAAACAACATACCAAAACTTACAGGATACAGCCAAAGCAGTTCTTAGGGAAATTTTTATATCTCTAAATAGTTACATAAATAAAATAGAAAAAGAGATAATTGAATTAGGCATGCAACTAAAAAAGCTAGAAAAAGAACCCCCAATTAAGTACTAAATTAGAAATTTGAAACTCAAAGGAGAGAGTAATAAAATAGAAACTAAGAAAACTATTGAACTAAGAAATAAAACAAAGAGTTGATTTTATGAAAAAAACTAACAAAATAGATAAAATTTTGGTTAATTTGATCAGAAAAAGGAAAGAAAAAAAAAGCACCAGCATTAAATATGAAAGGGGTGAACTTAACCACAAATGAAAAAGAAATTAAAGCAATAATTAGGAGATATTTTACCCAACTTTATGGCAGTAAATCTAACAATCTAACTGAAATGAATAAATATTTATAGAAATATAAATTGCCCAGGTTAACAGAAGAGGAAATAAAATACTTAAATAGTCCCATTTTAGAAAAAGAAATTAAACAATTTATTAATGAACTTTCTAATTAAAAATATCTAGGACCAAATGGATTCACAGGTGAATTCTACCAAACATCTAAAGAACAATTAATTCCAATACTATGTAAACTATTTGGAAAAATTGGTAAGGAAGGAATACTGTCCAATTTTTTTTGACACCAATTTGGAACTGATACCTAAACTAGGAAAGGCCAAAACAGAAAAAGAAAAATAGACTTAGATCTAATGAATATTGATGCAAAAATTTAAATAAAATGTTAACAAAGAGATTTCAGCAACTTATCAGCAAGATAATACATATGACCAAATGAGATTTATACCAGGAAGGTGGGGCTGGTTCAATATCAGGAAAACTCTTACCATAATCAACCATTTCAATAATAAAACCAAGTGAAATCATATGATATTCTCAATACACGCAGAAAATTTTTTTGACAAAACACAGCACCGATTTCTATTAAAAACACTAGATAGCCTAGGGATAAAGGGATAAACCCTTAAAATAACAAGCACTATTATTTACAAGCATTATTTGTAATGGAGAAATGCTGGACACATTTCCAATAAAATCAGGGGTGAAACAAGCATGTCCCTTATTACAACTATTATTCAACATTATATTAAAAATGTTGGCTTTAGCAATAAGATAAGAAAAAGAAACTAAAGGTATTAGTATAGGTAACTCTTTGCAGATAAAATGATGATATACTTAGAGAATCCTAGAAAATCATCCAAAAACCTACTGGAAGCAATTCACAGCTTTAGCAAAGTTGCAAGATATAAAATGAACCCATACAAATCATTAGCATTTCTATATACTACAGACAAAGCCCATCAGCAAAATATAGAAAGAGCAATTCCATTTAAAATCACTTTAGACAAAATAAAATACTTGGAGGTATACCTGCCAAGACAAACCCAAGAACCATATAAACACAATTACAAAATACTTCTTACATAAATAACATCAGATATAAACAATTGAAGAAAATATCAATTGTTCATGGTTCAACCAAGCTAATATTAAAAATGAAAATTCTGCCTAAATTGATCTCTTTATTCTATGCCATTCCAATCAAACTGCCCAAACATTATTTTATAGAACTAGAAAAATTCATCTGGAAGAACAAAAGGTCAAGAATATTAAGGGAATTAATGAAAAAATACAAAAGATGGTGACTTGGCAGTACCAAACTTAAAACTGTATTATAAAGCAGCAATCATCAAAACCATTTGGTACTGGCTAAGAAGTAGAGTGGTACATTATGGAATAGTTCAGATGCACTAGGCAAAATAATCAAGGCCTAAACCAATCTAATATTTGATATTCCCCCAAACTCCAGCTTCTGGAATAAGAACTCACTATTTGATAAAAATTGTTGGGAAAACTAGAAAATACTATCTCAGAAACTTGGCATAGACCTACATCTCACACCCCTTACCAAAATAAGGTCAAAATGGATACATGATGAAACCATATATATATTAGGAAAACAAGGGATAATTTACCTATCAGATCTTTGGAGAAGGGAGTAATTTATGACCAAAGAAGAATTAGAGAACATTATGAAAAGCAAAATGGGCAACATTGATTACATTGAAATAAATAGTTTTTGCACAATCAAAACTAAATGGCTCTCATTCTGATAAAGAATTGTGTCAAATTTATAAGCAAACAAGTCATTCCCCAATTGATAAGTGATCAAAGGATATGAATAAACAATTTTCAGATGATGAAATTAAAGCCATCTATATAGTTATATGAAAAAATGCTCTAAATCCCTATTGATTAGAGAAATGCAAATTAAAACAACTCTGAGATACCACCTCACACCTCTCAGATTGCCTAAAATAAAAGAAAAAGATAATGATAATGCTATAGGAGATGTGGGAAAACTGGAATACTAATGCATTCTTGGTGAAGTTGTGAAATGATCCAACCATTCTGGAGAGCAATCTGGAACTATTCCCAAAGGGCTAAAAATCTGTACATACCCTTTGACCCGGCAGGGCCATTATTGGGTCTGGAATCCAGGAAATAATAAAGGAAGCAAAAGGACACACATGTGCAAAAATGTTTGTAGCAGTTCTTTTTGTGATAACAAAGAATTGGAAAAGGAGAGGATACCCATAAATTGGGGAATGGCTGAACAAGTTGTGGTACCTGAAAATGATGGAATATTATTGTTTTATAAAAAATGACGAACAAGCTGATTATAGAAAGTCCTGGAAGGATTTACATGAACTGGTGCTGAGCAAAACAAGCAGAACCAGGAATACATTGTACACAGTTACAGCAAGAACATTCTTGGTTCTTCTCAGTAGTTCAATGTCTAAAGAAATCCCCATAGACTTTGGACAGAAAATACCATCTGCATCCAAAAAAAGAACTAAGGAGACTGAATGTAAATAAACATCAAGCTATGTTCATTTGTTTTTTTCTGGGTTTTTTTTTTTTTTATCTCTAACTTGTTTTTTTTCTCTTTTGCTCTGATTTTTCCCCCAACGTTATTCACAAAGCAATATGTGTTAAAATAATGGTTAGTATTATACAAGGCTTAAAGGGACACCAGAATTCTTGTTGCTTTGATTGTGATAAATTGTGTGGAAACACTTAACTTAATCTCAAATGCGTTTTGACAATTACTCTTTGGGGAAGCTAATCTTCTTGGGAAGGTCCCCAGCTATATTTCTCATGCATGAATCCTCTAGAATTTTCCTTCCCCTTTCTTCCTTGATTTTTTTTCCATTTCCTTGTTATGTGTTTTCCCCATTAGGATGTAAGGTTTAATATTTAACATGTATTGGTCTACCTGCCATCTGGGGGAGGGGGTGGGGGGGAAGGAGGGGAAAAATTGGAATAAAGGTTTTGCAGTTGTCAATGCTGAAAAATTACCCATGCATATATATCTTGTAAATAAAAAGCCATAATAAAAAAAATTTTTAAAAGGATGTAAGGTTTAGAGAGTGCAGATTTTTTTTCATTTGTATTGGTGGATACCAATACAATTTTATCAATCTTAAATTATACCATCTTAAATTTTATTAAATAATTCTTGTTGTTAATTATTTTAAAAAAGAAATGTAAAATTATCAAAATATTTTTAAAAGTTCATGACTTGTAGGTTACAAATGCCTATCCTAGATAAAATTTTTTATCTTATGTGCCTCAAAAGTTCTAAATTTGAGTTCTGATCTCTTGCAAGAAAGCCTTTTTCTAAGGATAGATACTTCCAAGGAATACTGACAGAGAACTCCCTTCTTTCATCCATGCAAAATAAACTAATTAAATGTTTTCTTAATGGTCTTTCCCATTTAGTAGTAGTCCAGTGCCAGGACCTAGACAAGGCAGAATTCCTAATGCCTTCTGCTGCTCTGAAATGATTTTAACTAATGGACCAGGATGATCACAGTGAAGCCAGCAAATTGATTTGTCTCTCTGAACTTAACAAAAGCCTATTTTACTCCAAGTTTAAAGCTTCCAAATCTTTCTCTCTGCTGTCATAAGTTAAGGGAATTGAGTTGCTTTTTTTTTCCCTTGAATTCCCTCAGCTCTCAATTATACACCCCAATGGAGCCAGGCAGCAGCTCTGAGGTTAGGCTACCATTTGAAGAATTCAGGTGTCCAAACAAATTTGAGCTTTGAGCAAAGAGCTAGTACACAATTTGTCATGCTCAACATGGTTAGCTTACCAACTTCCTTTCTACCACTGATGTGTGATTTAAGCCTTGACCTTCTTGTTTCTCCATATGAACTTCAATTGCTATGGACAGCAACCAGGAATTAAAAGATTTCCCTTTTCTCAGCAAGTTTTCCCTAGAATATTTATCTTTCTAATTACTAATTACTTAGGGTATTGTTAGTATAAATTAGCATTTTTGAATATACATCAGCTGATGAAAGAAATAACAGTGTGGGAGTGACTCAGAAATGCAGTGGGTTATGAGGAGAAAACTATAATTATGAATTTATGTGAACGATTTACCTGAAGATGATTGAAATATATTTGATTGTGAAACTTTGCACAAGATTATCATTTCAGTATTTTGTTTTTGCCAAGCAATTTATACACATTATCTCATTTCATCTTCACAACAACCCTGCGAAGTGATGTTATTGTTCCCATTTTAAATTTAAGTTGAGGGTAAAGATCTTGACAGTGGTCACACAGTTAATCACTATATGAGGTTGGATTTGAACTTGTCTTTTTGATCCAAGTCTATCCATTATTCCACATAAAGTAAGGTGGATGAGGGAAATATGTTATTATGAATCTAATAGTGTTAAATGATCTAAGACAACAGGTCAAACAATTCAGACTATCTCAACTCCCTAGGGTTAACAATAGTAATATATGACAAAATAGCAGCCCAATCAGGCAGGCTGAAGCCAGTGTCTCTTATTACTCAGTTATAGTGATATTCTAGATGGAATAATTTGTGATAGTGGCCAGGAGCTGCTAACTGAGGAAGATCATTCAGTGAAAAAAGTATATTGGGGTTAGCAGTATAAAAGGCTTAAAGGAATATTAGAATGCTTATTGCCTTGATTGTGATACTCTCTGGGAAAGCTAATCTTTTTAGGAAGGACCCCAGCTATATTTCTCATGCATGAATCTTCTAGAATCTTCTTTACCCTTTCACAGAATTTTTTCCATTTACTCTTTTATGTTTTCCCCATTAGGATGCAAGGTGCTAGAGTGTCTGGATTGTCTTGTTCATTTTTATTGATATCTATAGGACTTATTATAGCTGTATGTATATATATATGTGTGTGTGTGTGTGTGTGTGTGTGTGTGTATAAATGCACACACATTTCTATCTCTATCTATGTATTTTCTGTCTATCCAATCATTCAGCTAGCCGGCCAGCCAGCCAGCTAGTCACTAATTGAGCTAGTTATTTTGACTTTGGACTATTTCTCTCTTCTTTTGATAACTTTGGACATTAACTGACCATTGCTTATTATTCTATATTTGAAATGCTAGTAATTGTCCTTTCTGGCCTCTACAAATTATCTTTAGAACTAATTCAATCTGATCATTTTTAGAACACAATCACATATTTTGATATAAGCTAACCCATATACAAAAGGAAGCCCAACTATAAAATATTCAACCAGTGATTTTCTAGTGTATATAATCAAAAGCTTTCTTTATTTATGAACTATCTATTATATTTGTATTATAGATACTTCATAAATATATATGTGTATATATACATATATATATTATATATATATATATATATATATATATAGAGAGAGAGAGAGAGAGAGAGAGAGAGAGAGAGAGAGAAAGAGAGAGAGAGAGAGAGGACTGTGCCAGGTGCAAGGGATGTAAAGATATAGCCCAAGAAGAGTTCTATGTGTATTTTTTTACCCTACCCAAACTAATATATCAACAAACTGATAGAGAGGAGTCAAGGTCATACATACATAGTTCCAGGGCAGTCTGATTTCTAGAAGTACCTTTGTAGTAGGACCATGGATAGACTTTGTGATATTCTAGTTCAATCCTATCATTTAAGAGATGAGAAAACTAAGGCTAACAGAGATGAATTACAAGCTATAACCTATATAGCTATGAGCTAAATTGTGGCAATATCCAGAGATATCTTATTCCCCAATCGCTTTCCTTGTCTTTGTTCTATTATAGTCAAACATCTGCATGGACTTTTTCAAACTTGTCCACATTCAAATGAGTTTTGGCCCTTAGAAAAAAATATGAGGAAACTCTTTGCTCACAACTTCTTTGGCTCAGAATCAATTTTTATTCTTGCTAGTACCAAGTTCTGGTCTTGATGAGAATGGCCATCTGTGTCTGTTACCAGACCTCTTTGCTGTTTTTTATCTCATGCTTATCTAGAATCCTTATCCTGACTTCCCAAATGCTTATTGTTTGAACCCTTTGTTTGAATTTCTGTTTCTTTATTTTCTTGTACCCTTGGGCACCAGCTTTTTGTTGACTCGCTTGCTAGACTTTGGACTCACTCTGCCTAATTCTGTGAAATCTGTTCCTTTCTTTTTCTAGTTTTACTGATTTCTATGAATATGACCTCTTCTTTGCCATATAGTACCAGCTTGTTCCTCCTCCTGGAATTAAAATCTATATCTTCTGATTTCAAACTGCTTTTTTTAATGCATGAATTGCCCATATATAAATGGGAAAACCTTGGTTAGTGGGGGGAAAAGTTCATTCTAAATTTGATAGGAATACAGCATTTCTTTTTTCAGGTAAGGAGAGGATGCAGATAGATAGATAGATATGTATGTATGTAGATATATACATATATGCATACATTTATATATGTGCATGCATATATATGCTTGTGCATATATGAAATATGTGGCATTTATAGAATGTTTATATTATGTAAACATATATAGTTCACATTTTTGTTTTAAGTACATATTCTATATCATATATACATACCATATGTATTGTTTTATATATAGTTTGCATACATTTATATATTGTACACATATCTATATATGTATACATATATATTATATTGGTATGTAAATCCACATATATGTAAAGCTGTTCATATGTGTAAATATCTATTATAAAGGTAAATGTATAGAAATAGACATGGACATAGATAGTTTCATGTAGTCCATGTTTGAAAATGAAGAAGTCAATACCCTGGTCTATCAGATTTATATGAAATCATTTTTTAAAACTCCATTTACCCAACAGATAGAAATAGTCCCTTTGGATCACTGCTGAGCAGTTTATCTAAATTATTCATACATCTTAGTTTTACTCTTTGAAGATTTACTGCCTATCATTCAGTGATGTTTTTGTTAAGTATGCAGAGCAAAGAATTTAAAAGCTCCATTTGGTAAGAGGTAGGCCAAAATCTTCCTCATCATTCTCCTGTCCCTGTGGATTGCTGAGATCAGCTTGTCTGCCCTTCATCCCTCTCATGTGCCCACCCACATCTATTCCAGGTTGAGTTCACAGAGCTCTCAATTTCTAACCTCAGACATGGTAGAGAGATGAAATTAAACTTTTTTTTTAAATAAAATCTTGAAGGAAGTTTGGCAGAAATCAGAGACACTTCTGTTTCCCCAGCTTACAGGAATACAATCTGTATATATGTTTATATCTGTGTTTTTACATGCACATACACAGATATAAATGTATATATGCACATATATATGTATGTGCATTGCATATTATGTATATGTGTATATACAGGTTTGTGCCTGTGTGTATATACATATGTGTGTATCTACACATATGTATGTAAGAAGATATGCATATACAATCATTTATTTTCTCTATACTGTGCAGAAAAAAAGGTACAGATATTTGCCTTGTTCTGCCTCTTACTTGAGTCAATGAATCAATAAATATTTATCAAATATCTACTATGTGCCCAAGTACTATGTAAGCTATTCTTTAGATAGACAAGAGACAAAAATGCTACAGTTCCTGCCCCCAGGATCTTACATTCAATTTGTGATGGATGTGGGAAATGGGACACAATATGTCCATAAGTAAGTATATACAAAGCACACACAAAACAAAATACAAAGCTTAAAACATTGATTGAGGCAGACATTAGCAGCCATGGGATCAGGACAAATTTCATGGAGAATGATGTTGTCTGAGCTGGTTCTGTAGGGAAACAAAAATTGGTAAGAATGGAGCTAAGGAAAGAGTTAATATTCCAGGAATAAGGGTAAGTGTAAACAAAAATACAGAGAATAGAGAGTATAGAATGAGAACAAGGGAACTAGTAGTACATATTGACTAAAACATATAGGATGTATAGAAAAGAGATTAATATAAGAAAAGGCAGGAAAGATAAATTGGAATCAAATTCCAGAATGCTGAAACTCTTCCCACATTGGGATCCTCTTTACCTTTTACAAGGGTCATAGTTTATTCCTTTTCATGTACTTCACTTTTTAGCCAATTTGAACTCAGCACCATTTACTCTTCTTTTCTTACTCTGTTGTCTGCCTGACACTTGCCTTTACTTATTCCATTTGCCAAATTGGAATAAACTCTAGTCCATTTTTTAATCCAAATTTTACTCCATTTGGCACTCTACAGAGGACGGTGAGCAGAATGTTGAAAGGCCTGAAGACCATGGCACAAAAGAATCAGTTGAAGAAAATTGTGATGGTTAATTGGGGAAAAAGAAAACTTAGGGAGCATAGGGAATTTTTTTTCATGTATTTAAAGAATTGCATTGGCAATTGTAGTCAAAGGAAATAGTATGTAATTAAGCCAGAAGGGCAAGGAAGGGCTGTTTTAAATTCCAAACAGAAGTTTACATTTGAGGCTACATTTAAGGTGAGTATTAGGGACTCACTGGAATTTATTAAGCAAGATAATAACATGGTCAGTCCTATACTTAAGGAAACTCATTTTGACAGCTGTGTGAAGGATGGATTAGAAAGGGGAGAGAGTAGAAACAAACTGCAATAGTTTGAATGGAAGATGATGAGGTATCTGAACTAGGATTGCGATAATCTGAGTGGAGAGAGGAGAAGTATATGAGAGATTTATAAATAAAATATATAACACCTGAAAAAAAAAAAAGAATTGCATTGGGAATGGGAACTAGATTATTTTGTTTGGCCTCTCAGAGCCAGAAGTATGAAAAATGGGGGAGGGGGGATATTACAAAATCAGATTTGAATTTGATAAAAGGAATAACATTCTAAGAATTACACTTTTGAATGAGTGAATGAATTTATTGGTGGATAAATGAATGAATGACTCTTTAAACTCTTAACATATGTATTAAGACATATGGACATATGGACATATGGACATATATCTAAGCAAGCAGATATCAAGATGGAAAAATTGGAAGGTCTCTCCAATTCATCCAGTGCCATCTCCAGTCATTCTAATCTATATCTGGACAATAGACCCAGATGGTTTTAGAGAAGAAAGTGAGACAGATAATCTTACACAGCCCTCCCTCATTCAAATCCAATTCACTTGTCATGTCATGGCACTACCTCCCTGATATCATGGTGGTCTTCAAGAAGGAAGGACAAACAACATCAATCACAGATGAAATTTCAAGGTGAAAATAGTTCTTGCCTGAGATTTGGAGCCAATTAGTTGTAATGGAAAGGTAAGTTTGCATTGTCACTAACTGAAACAGAAAGACTTTAGGATAATAATTCAAAAGAACAATAGATTAACCCTCCCAGTGACTGAACTTGTGGAATCTAAAGGTCCACTGTAGAGGGTATTGGTTCAACTGAAGGAAAGGAAGGTGACTATTTTAAAAAATTAATGAATAGTATCACTGGAAAGGGTTAGGTGGTTCTCCTCATTTAAATAAAAGGCTATTGAGAATATTGCCAAGGGTATTCAGGGATGTGGGGGTAAATTTTTAACAACTAACTCTGATGGAAAAGAAAAGCACAGGACACACTTTTAATTTACATTTATTTTATTTACAAATTTTATTAAATTTATAAATTTAATCTATATTACATTAATTTAATTTAGAATACTATATTATTAGACATAATATATTATAAATTATTATTATATATTACCATTGCTCTGATAAGTCTAGACAATCAACCAAATAATAAATCAAGCCCTGATTTATAGCATTTGCTGATTTCTAAGCTATATGCTTTCACAGTGAAATTTCATTCTTTGTGTCAATTTGAGCTAGCTCTAATAACCTTTGCTATTATTAGTCTATATGGCTGGGTCAATTAATTCTAAGAATCCTTGATTCTGGAATGCCTTCTTTCAAAATCTAACTAAGGTCTTGCTTCTCTCATAATGACTCTGCTGAACAACCAAAATGAAAGCATTTCTCATAGTACCTTGTAGGAACTTTGCCTGTACTTACTATCTGTCAGAATTGCGCTAAGCACATAGATATAAACCAAGGAGATAGACACTTATAACCAAATGGGGAAACAAATGTGTAGTGGAGGATGAGTTAAAAAATATGCACATTAGAGTAAGTAGTGGAGGGCTTGGAAAATGTCAAGAACCTGACTGGGGGAGCTTAGGCAAAATGAGGAATTTCAATAATCAGGGCCCAAGGAATGGTGGACTGGGTATCAAGATCTGAGTTCAAATCTAGATTTTAGAATCTAGATTTATAAGCTGCCTAAGCCTGGACAATGACTTTTGTTACACATTACATGTTCCCATCTACTTTGATAACGCTACCACTTTGGTACACACCATCATTACTCACAATTGGACTATGGCAAAAATCTGCTTGTTGTTCTACCTGCCACACTCTAGTCCATCATCTAGTCAATTGTCAAAGTCATCTCCCTAATGTATAGGCTTGACCCTATCACCTCTCCCTCTACTAAAGAAACTTCATTAGAGAATCAAATATAAAATATTTTGCTTAGCATTCAAAATTTTTCATAACCCGCCTCCTTACCTTTTCAGTCTTTTTACATTTTACAGGTACTCTTTGATTCAGTAACACTAGGTTCCTCTCTTTTCCTTGACTTAGAGATTCTATTTCCCAGCTCCTGGACTGAGACTTTGTTCCTCTTCATCTCCAACTTCTGGCTTCCTTCAAGTCCAAACTAAAATACCACCTCTTCCAGAAAGTCTTTCCCCATCCCCCTTAAATCTACTAAATCTTCCCTCTGTTGATTTTTTATTCTGTATATAGCTTGTTTGTAGTTAGTTGTATAGATGTTGTCTCCCCCTTTAGGCTATAAGTATCTTGGGAGGTGCAACTGATTTTCACCTTTCTTTGAATTACCAGTACTTAGCACAGTGTCTGGCACAAAGTTGCACTTAAAATGATACTGAGTATTTGACCTCTGGAAGAAAAGAAGGAGAATGAAGCCAGAATATATGCAGCATGGCTTTAAGATGGTCAGAAATGATGTAATGGGTCCAGGACTGATAATGGTAAGCTCATCACTCAAACCCAGGGTTATTTACATAATTCCTTACACCTATGTGTTAGAATTTAATCTCCTTGACCCTCCTAAACCCAGAAGTAGGTTTTATTTAACCATATCTCTAATTCTGTGCTATAAATATTTTTGTATGTCAGACCATACCTGAAAATTATGTATTGGGACTAGATAAGGTAAGAGCTATGATTTCTTTGGTGAAGGCAATTTTATGGTGAGGAATGTCCCTCTACCATAGCCTATCAGTAATTAATCAATAATTTAGAGTCTTACAGAGATATTCTGTTCATTGAAAAGTTAAGTGACCTGCCCTGGGACCTACGGTTGGAATGGCTCTTAAAACACATCTCAGTTGCCAAATTTAATGATATTTGTTCAAGCTCATCTTTTTTGACTTCCCTGTAGCCTTTGGTACAGTCAATCAGCTTCTTTTCCTTGACATTCATTAATCTGTCTAGATTTTCATGAAAATGCTCTTTCTTCTTTCACCTTTTATCATTCTGGCTATTTCTCACTCTCTTTTGCTGGATCTTTATTCAGGTCATGCCTGATAATTGTGTGTATCCTCCAACTCTCTGACCTGGGCCTTGTTCTCTCTTCTCTATACTATTTTTCTAAGTGAGCTTATTAGTTTTTAACAATTCAGTTATCACCACTATAATGATAATTGTCACATCTACTTTTCTTGCCTTAACTTCATTTCTGACTTCCAGTCTAATATCTCCAACTTTCTATTGAACAGGGTTAACTGGATATCTCATCTTAACTTAATATGTCCAAAACTGAACTCATTATCTCCTTTCCCCTTCCTGCATCCTTTGCCTTTTTCAAACTTCACAATTAACTGTTGAGCATCCCACCATCCTCTTAGTCACATAGGTTTGTAACCTAAATGACAACCCTGTCTCAGTATATCTCCCCCCTTCCCCATATTCAATCTGTTGCCAAGTTGTATTGCTCATAGCTTCACAATGTCTCTCATCTAGGCCCCCTTCTCCCCGCTTACACTGACACCACCTGGGGCAACCTCTCATTGTCTCACACCTGGACTACTGCAATAGCCTTCTAGTTGGTCCTTTTATCTCAAATCTCTTACTATTTGATATTGGTTGACCATATTACTTCTCTATTCAAAAAATTGCTCCCTTTCAGAGCTTTTAGGATCAAATAAAAATTGAATTTTAAAATTCTTTCATAATCTAGCCCCCTCTTACTTTTCCAATCTTTTTATAACTTTCTGAACTCCATTTACTCTGCAATCCAGTGTCTCTGGCATCCTTTCTGTTTCTTGAAAAAAGATTTCCAGACTCTGGGCATTTTCACAAGCTGCTCTCATGCTAAAATATCTTCTCTACTAAATTCCACTATTTCTTTTCCCCAGTTTCCTAAAATTTCAGCTCAAATTCTACTTTCTTCAAGAATTCTTTCCTGGTCTTCCTTAATCCAAGTCCTTTCTCTCAGATCATATCCAATTAAAATCTTGTATCCATCTTGTTTGCATATTATTGTTCACATGTTATGTCTTCTTAGATTGTAAATTCCTTGAGGACAAGAATTGTTCTAAGTACAGGGCACTTAAGTATGCATGCCCCTTAATGAATGCTTATTGAATTGACTGGACTTCCTGTTTGCAAACTACTCTTTTTATTCTTTATCATGGTGCTTTATACACAGTAGGCACATAATACATGTTCTTTGAATTTTACCCTGCTTGCCTTTCAGAATTTTTCAAGGACTTCACTTAATCCCTGCTTTAAGGCCGTGGCTTTGCTTAATGTTTTCTTAAAAGTTCCAGGAATATCTCCATATACTTTAAAATATCTTGTCTAAAATCAGCAAACCCTGCAAAATTGACTGGAAATTTTTTATGGTATATTGCTTTAGGCATCAATTCGATTTAGGGCCAAAGACATCTCTTAGGGGGAACCCTAAGGCCATTGAAATAAGCACAATCTCTGAATGTCTTTTATAGGATAACTATACTAATTCTAGTCTAAGTTAGCTATTCCTAAAAAAAGCATAGTCTAAATGCATAAAAGTACTGTAATTATGGCTCTGGGCACTGCATATGCATGTGATACTTTATATATTTATTATCTTTCAGATAAGTTACAGCACTGCGGGACAATTTACTGTCAGTAAATATTGCTGAAAAAGCCTTACAATTAGGTTTTTGTTTTATTTTCCCCCCAGTATTATATGTGCGTGAAGATTGTTCTTTGGAGCATAGCTATTGTTTCTTTTTGTAAGCTCTGACAACTGCTCTCTGCATGCTCAAGGGCTAAATCCATTACTTTTTAAAATATATCTCTACTACTTAAACCAGGAATCACTCTGAAAGCCTGGTGAAATTTATGAGCTCCTTCTCAGGACAATGTTTGCAGATGCATAAAATTAAAAAAAAATTACATGGCATAATAAAGAAGCCAAAAGTGAAAATAAAGTTATAATTTTTTCTCCCATCCAAGTTCAAGGACTCTCTTATACATATACAGATAACTTGATTCAGAATATCTTTATAATGTTCAATTCTCTTGAAAAAGTGGATTTTCTCTTCAAACTGTCAAGTAGTTATCCATAACAAAGGAATAATATTTTACTTAAAAATTAGAGATACAGATTCAAAACAAAGTGTGATTACTAAAAATTTCAATTATCTAAAGCTTTTCTGAAGATATTTTCAGTTTTGTTATAATTTTGTCAAATAAGCTTATTATTGTATGCTTAAAAAATTAACAGAAATTTTTAGACTTTCACCCCTCCTCAATGGTTAAATTAATTATATAATTCCTATTCAAATGCATGAAGCATTTTGATCTCTGTGAAATAATTCAATTCCTAACTAAAATATAACCTATTTTGTGTATAATTTATGAAATAATTGCTGCATTGCATATATTGTCATTTGGAATAAATTTTATATGTTCACTTGATAACCATAGACTCTGTAGGTTGTCTGCAGAAAGTAGCAGTTCAACTTCAATTCCCAGAACCATATTATGAGTGGAAGCTGGAAGGGTGGTAAAATGACCCATGTGCCATTTTGAAGCTCTCTTTTTTGGCTAATATAATTGTGTTTCTTTTCCTTGAAATCTGATTCCTGAGTAGTTCTCGGTCTTGTTTGTGTCTGTGTTTGTTTTGGTTCATTTAGAGTATATGTTCCAAGGATATAGAAGTTACATTATAATTGTTCTCAAAGGTCTCTTCCAGTTGTGCAACAAAAATGACAACTAGCAGCACCTGCCATTAGACCAAGTAATTATGAGCATAGAGTTTGACAGCCCTTATAAACTTTTTATCTACCTGATCCTACCTATAAGAGGGTAGCAGTGAGTTAAATTTAGCTATAGTGGAAAGACTTCATCCCATTTTTCAAATGCCTGGGTACAGTGGTGCTATGGCATTTTGGTTCAGGTAAACACTTGTATCTATAGTTGATTGGCAACAATATGGCTTTAACAAGAGAGCAACTAAATGGATTTCAGACTCCCTAATGAAGAGAATGACATCCTGGGAGTCAGATATTTTAAGGTCTGGCAAAAAATAAAGAATAAAATAATTCCCTTATTTCACCAAGCATTCCTATCTCTAATTCTTGTGACAGTCAGGAAAGCTTTTTAAAAGCCCTGATTACTTTATGATTAAAACTGATGTTCACATTAGACATCTAGAACCTTTGGCATCAGTGGTAATGAGGAAAAAATCTTGACAAAATGAACTTAGAGAATAAAAGTGTTTCAGTAGTCATGTTAGATTTACATTAATCTGAGTTATAAATTATTCTAGTATTTGAAAGAGAGATCAGGTAAATTACCTAACTAATTCTGAGACTCTAAGGAAAATATAACAATATTTTTCTGTCTTGTAGGTGAATTAAGTGGGTGTGTCCTATCTCAAAGATAGGAAATAATATGGAATGTATTGAAACCTGGAGAGAGTAAAGCAAAGCATTCATTTTAATTAGAGGTCATGGCAAAGGTTAAAAATAAACAAAATTACCATATATATATAGTTACTCAGTGTCTGTGAAGTGTTGCCAACCTTTAATTTGGCAAGATTCTAAGAACAAGGTTGAAGAGCCTATGCTTAAAAGAGAAAAATAAAAGATGAGACTATTAAACTGACATGTAGAATTAGTCACTTATTTAATGGAGTAAGAATTGACAATATAAATGTAACTTTCTTGGCTTATACTTAATTCAAAAGTCATTAATTAAAGACAGTGCATTATAACTGGCTCTTCATCTTTCAAAACAGCACACCATTTTGAAGGGGTGTGTGTGTGTGTGTGTGTGTGTGTGTGTGTGTGTGTTTGTTGTTGTTTTAAAAGAATGCAGCCCTAGCTCTTATTACTAACTTCAAAGACAGATACCTACTGAAAGAGTCATTCATTTTCTAGCATGGTAAGAGGTTGCTGGTTCTGTAGGGACAAGATGATTACCAAATCACAGGCATTCTCATCATTAATGACTTCTGCTACCTGTTCCTTTCCATCAGTGGAGAGATCAAGTCTTTCTTCTGGTTGGCAGCATTCACCTGGATTGCAGACAGAAACACAAAAAAATTTTTAAAAATATAAGTTGCTTGTAGATGAACAGCAAATCTAATGATTTAGGCAAATATTTACTTCTGCTTCCCAAACCTTGGCTATCTGCTCCTATTCCTGCCATCATAATACCTATTTAAGGTTTTTATGGGCCTTTTAATGATAGATTGCCTCACATATATTGCCTCATTTGATCTTTGCAACAACCCTATGTGGTAATACTAATATTATTCCCATTTTACAGAGTAGAAAACTAAGTCTGAGAAAAGCTAAGTGATTTGCTCAGTGTCATCTGTCTTATAAGTGTTTGAGACAGGAGATGAACTCTGATCTTTCTTATTCCAGTCCTAACAGTCTATCCTCAACAACCAGTTGCCTCACAAAGGTTTAGTCAGGGTGGTTAGTATTGGTTAATCAATCAATAAATGTTTATTAAATTCTTACTATGTACCAGATACTGTGTTAAGCACTCAGCATACAAAAAGAGTCAAAAGACAGTCCCTGTTCTGCTCCAAGGAGCTTACAATTTAATGGGGTAGAGAACAGGCAAATAAATATGTACAAAACAAACTATATTCCAGAAAAATAGGCAATAAGCAACAGAGAGAAAACATTGGAATTAGAAGGTCAGATTTTAGTTAAGACTTAATGGAAGCCAAAGAGATCAGCAAATGGAACAGGAAAAGCAAAGCATGCCAGATATGGAGGACAACCAGAGACAATGCCTAGAGTCAATTTATGGAGTATCTTGTTTAAAGAACAGTAGAATAGCAACTGTCAAAGAATAGGAAAATATATGTCAGAGAGTAAGGGAAAGGAGGGAAATGGATTATGGAGAGCATTTTTGCATTTGATCCTGGGAATAATAGGAAGCCACTGGAGTCTATTGAGTGGGTGAAGTGCCATGATTGGACCTCTTCTTTAAAATAATCATTTTTGTGACTACAAGAAGAATGAGTTGATTCTAAGTAGGAGAGAAAAAAAAATAGATGACCATAAAGGATTCCAAGATCTAAACCCGACACTTACGGTTTCACTAACTCCTTTGTCTATTTGCAGGGGCTGCTGTACATTTCTATTTATGTCCCTAGTGTCTAACACAGTGCCTGACACATGATAACGTGATAACATGGGCTTTCTGTGTTCTTGCTAGAATATCATATATTCCTTTAGAGAACCAGGTATCTAGTCTTATATTCCTCCACTAAGAAAGAAATAAGGAAATTCAAAAAAATATAAATGAAACAGTTCTCATCTCATCAAAATCTAAACATTTCATCAGGACACATAGCTTTACTTTTAAAATTCATGAAATACAAGTTAGTTTTTTATGAGACTTTGGAAGTGAGGTATGAGTAGATACTGATAATAGTTATAAGAGGAAATTTAAAATTGCTGTAGATGATGCACCTGAATGTTTTGTGAATGCTTTAGTAAATCCTTGGAAACTTGAACACTAATTAGTTGTCCCCTTTCTTTGGCTTCAACCATTCAGATTAGATTCATTTTTGTCAAGAGCTTTCTTATTCTTTTTCCTTAGAGAAAAAAAAATTAGAATACAAACTAGTCTATGATTACATACCTAGGAAAAGTCCTCCTTCAGGGGCAGGAGAAAAGTTTAATAGTTATGCTTCCCCTAAATCATGATATGACACTTTGGCACACCCAGTTGATTCTTTACATGTTGAGAAAACATTTGAAAGAGTAGACCAAACATCAGGAATTCACTGAGGAATTCATATAGGCTGTGTGACACATAACTCTTTTAAAATGAAGGCATTATTTCATTTTAAAATAAATAATTGTTATGTGCCAGAATTCTGGAGACATGTACTTGAAAAAAGGATTCTTACAACAAGGTGTTAACTCAGTGGAACTGATAAGACAATGGTTATCTAGTTTAGCATGTGAGTTCTCTAGTTTAGTATGATTGATTTAATCTTACATTAAATAATGGTTTCCTAGTGATATAATGATTGGATTATACTCAGTATGATGAATGGATTTAATTGCAATAGAATATTTAAGAGGTCAGAGTCAGACCTAGAAACAGACTCAGAGAAGATGGAGGACTGAAGGCTGGAGCTCAAGCTCTTGAAGCCAAGGAGAGACATTCCATCTCTCACCACCCTGGTGGCTGGCCTGTCCCTCCTTCATTTCTCCACGGAGACCAAGGCCCATCTGAAGGGTCTCCAGAAAGCTAGCCTGGGCCCTAGGTAAGGAGACATACTGTGAAGGAGATAATAAAGAATTTGGACTTTATCCCTGGCTATTCTCATGGTGATTATTTAGCTGAAATGAAGGCTGGTCCCAAGACCTCCAGAAAGCTAATCAGAACATTATATTTTGGTGCCCAAAAGTAGAACTAAGGATTTACACTCAGCAGTCCAGACTGACATGATCCTGAGTTCAGTGGAAAAGTCTCCTATCCTGAGTTCAGTGGAAATGTCTCTGTGACCCAGAAATTGAGTACAAAAATAGATAAGAAGAAAACTTTGTTAAGGGCTAAACTAGTGTTTCAGCTGAAATGGGACAAATGCTTAGAAAGGAATATTCCCCACCCCAAGGGAAGTATAGATTAGCATATTTATGAATGCATAGTTAAGCTAATAAAAAAACAATATTGGATTTTTAACTTGGAAGCAGATCATTGAACTCTTCAAAACCTTAAAATACACATCTCCTTGGTCCTCTAAGAAAGAAGAATTAGAGCCAGATGAGTGGAAACTAGTAGGAGAGCAACTAATTGGATATTACAATGATAATGGTCCTAATTCAATTCCTAAAGAAACATTCTATACATATAACTTAATACAAATGGCTTTAAAGAATTACATAAGCATTAGAATTAGGAAAAAGGAGAAAAAGCAAGAGGGAGATACTGACAAAACAGTTGAAAAGCATTAAGTTACAGTTAAGTACAGTGAAATTAAGGAGTGTAGTAGTGCTCCATAGCAGAAGCCATTAGGGCATTCCCCATCCCCTGACCTAGCCCCTCAATTAACCCTTCATGGATGGAGGGAGAAGGAGGAGGGGGAGGGTCAGTGATACCATCAGCACCATCCATGCAAGCTTTGTCCACCCCCATGGCAAGATTACATAAGGCACTCATTAAAGCTAAAAAAGAAGGGTAGGATATATCTAATTTTAGCATAGAAGCATATCCTGTTATTCAAGAATTTGACTCTTTGGGTCAAGGAAGGAGAAGATACACTCCTTTTGATCTGGCAGTTATCAAAAATCTGAAAAAGGGTTGTGCTTTTTATGGGGCTACATCATCTTATGTTAAAATGATATTAGAGAATTTGGCCCAGTTCCCCCCGGGCAAAAAACAGGTGGGGCATGGTGGCAGTTGAGGTTACACCCAGAGAGTCTTTAGAAGTTCAGGACTCTGATATGATCAGTGATCCAAAAAACCATCCAATGGGAGAAAGGGATTCCAATTGGAGAGAATACAGGCTTTTTAACCCAACAGAAGGGCAGTGTCCAGTGCGAGCAGCTCCAGTAGAATTGTCAGGTGATGTGAAGAGAAACAGAAAGTAGTGAATGGAAGGGAACAAATAGGTTAACTGCTTGGGGGAGAGGGTTTGCTTGTGTCTCTACAGCTGGAAAAGGAATCAGATGCTTGCAAACGAGCTGTATTTGCCTTGTCCATCGGAAAGAGACAGAAAAAGAGAAAAAAATCTCGAAACAAAGGAGAAGATCTAAGAAACAACTGACACTGAAAGAGCATGGCTGATAATGAGACTGTTATAGGACTTCAAAGCCAGAAAGAATCACTGGATTCCCTGAGACATGATAAGACTGATGCAGGACTTCAAAACTTGCAGGAATCATTGGATTCCCTGACACATGAAGTAATGGACAACAGACTGGTTTTGGACTGATACTTATGGATACGTATAATTCCTCATGTTGTTTATTACATCACTACTAGCCTATGCTATATTAATATGTGCTTGTGTAATCCATGCTGATGGATTTATGTATTTCCTATTTCAAATGAGATCCTTCAGAAACCTGCTAACAAAATCTGGTTTGACTCCTCATTTCCCTTTGGTGTTTTCATCTCCCTTTCTGAGAAATCAGGAGGGGCATGATCACCTCCTTTTGGGGGTTCTCAACTTCCTGAGAAGTCAGGGAGGGTGTGACCACCTATGTTCTAAAACAAACAAACAAAAAAAAGCGGGAGATGTAATAGGCCAGAATTGTGGAGAAATGTATTTGAAACAACGATTCTTATAACCTTACAACAAGGTGTTAACTCAGTGGAATTGATAAGCCAATGGTTATCTAATTTAGTGTGTGAGTTCTCCTGTTCAGTAGGATTGATTTAATCTTACAACAAATAATGGTTCCCTAGTAATATAATGATTGGCTTATACTCAGTATGATGAATGGATTTAATTGTAATAGAATATTTAAGAGGTCAGAATCAAACATAGAGACAGACTTGGAGAGAGACTCGGAGAAGACAGAAGAGAAGACAGAGGACTGGAGGCTGGAGCTCAAGCTCTCAGAGCCAAGGAGAGACATTCCATTTCCCACCACCATGGTGGCTGGCCTGTTCTCCTTCATTTCTCCACTGAGATCAAGGCCCGTCTGAAGAGCTTCCAGAAAGCTAGCCTGGGCCTTGGCAAGGAGACAGATTGTGAAGGAGAAATAAAGAATTTGGACTTTATCCCTGGCTATTCTCATGGTGATTATTCAGTTGAAATGAAGGCTGGTGACAAGACCTCCAGAAAGCTAACTAGAACACTACAATTTGTAATTGATTTTACACTGCACTTCTTTCTGGATATATACCACACTCTCTCCCTATTTCTCATTCCCATCCATACTTTGTGTTCTCGCTATTTCTCCCTAACTACACCCCTATTCCTCCCAAAAGTAAAACCATATAAGCAAAAGTAACCAGTGACACATTTTATAGTATATGGAACTCATAGTACCCTATCTTACTACTAAAAAAAGAATGTATTGTTATCTACTTTATCTGATCAATCTTGATCAGAGTTTGGCTTCCTTTAAGTTGTTCCAATCTCATTACTGACCATAGTTTTGTTATTTAACATCATTACATTTTATTTCTGGAGATTTTTCTTCACATTCTCTTACTCTGTAATATTAGAATGTTATATCATATTTCTTTAAACATGACTTGTGATTTCTTTTATATAGAGAACTGTTGACAGAACTCCCTTCACAAACATAGATATGTACTTTCTCTGTAATATAAAGTATTAGTGAGTTACTTGGGCATAAGAAGAAATTACGTTCTGTAAGAAATGACCAACAGGATGAATACAGAGAGGATTGGCGAGACTTACATGAACTGATGCTGAGTGAAATGAGCAGAACCAGGAGATCATAATATACGTCAACAACGATACTGTATGAAGATGTATTCTGATGGAAGTGGATTTCTTCAACAAAGAGGAGATCTAACTCAGTTTCTATTGATCAGGGATGGACAGAAGCAGCTACACTCAAAGAAAGAACACTAGGAAATGAATGTAAACTGCTTGCATTTTTGTTTTTCCTCCTGGGTTATTTATACCTTCTGAATCCAATTCTCCCTGAGCAACAAGAGAACTGTTCAGTTCTGGACACATATATTGTATCTAAGATATACTCTAACCTCTTTAACATGTATAGGACTACTTGCCATCTGGGGGAGGGAGTGGAGGGAGAGAGGGGGAAAATCGGAACAGAAGTGAGTGCAAGGGATAATGTTGTAAAAAATTACCCTAGCATGGGTTCTGGCAATAAAAACTTATTTAAAAAAAAAAAGGATAAACAAATTCATATGCCACTACTTATTCCTGACACTGACTAGGAAATCAAGATTTGCAATCTAGAATTTTGATTTGTGAAGAGCACAAGTTGTTTTTATGTTTGGTTTTGCAAATTGGTGAAAGAATATAGATGGACTGTGACATGTTGATTTGCCTTATGTTAAGCCTTTGTTGTATGATTATTCCTTATTTTACCTTATAAGTATTTTGTGTTTGAATCATTGGTGTTGAAAACTAATTTTGTATTAAATTAATTTTCCTACATTGATGGGAATTCAGGAAAAAAAAAAGAAATTACGTGATTTTTTTGAGAGTCACAAAAACACAAAAACAGTGTGTGTCAAAAGTGTATATTGAATCAAGTTCTTCCTGACTGAGAAAAAGATAGATAGATAGATAGATAGATAGATGATAGAGAGAGGGAAAAGGGAGAGAAAGAGGAGAAAGACAGAGATACAGAGGGAGAGGGAGAGAGAGAGGGGTAGATAGATAAGTAGATAGATGCATGGATAAGATGGATAGATAGATAGATGGATTGAGGATGGATGGATAAATAGATAATGTATATGTATATAGTTATCAGTTACACAGACATATATAAATTCTGTTACAATTCTGTGATTATGGAAGGTGAGCTTATGCTCTGCTGTTTACTAATCATTTTGATGGAAGCCCTGGTCAAGAGTCCTTATGGTGATACTACTGATTTTAATGAAAACAATTTGTTCTAACGGCAATGAAGGCAGCTGAAGCGGGTGTCATGAAGTATTTAAAGCTTGGTCAGACATCAAAGATGCCAAGGTCATTCATTCACTGTATCCACCACTGCTCATCTTGATTTTTGTCTTGCCACCAGCCTCTGATGATTGGAAAAGAGAGCAAGACAAAAGACTGTGTCCAACTCTGTCTCACCTAAATCCAATTCATACATAAGTCAAGACATTACCTTCAAAATGTCATTGGTCTTCTTTTAAAATGAAGGTGCTTCATGACCACAATGGATTTTGAATGCCCTCAAAACTTTCATCTGTAGAGAAATTTGATTCTTAAGAAGGCCACTTCTGCTGAAAATTGAAATGTGTAAGTATTTGATGAGTGGAGGAGGTCAACTATGCTCATTATAGCAAACAGAAACAAACTCCCAGACACATTTTTCAATGTTTCATTTAATCATCTCACTGTGTAAGGAAACAAAAAAGTTTGAGGTATCAATTATTCCTAGTTTCCTGAAAAATATATATATTAGTCTCACTTTTTGGTCCCACGTACAATACAGCCAGCCACACTGTCTCATTGGGAGACTAATCTTCCTAGATGATAATTACCCATCTTAACTGTGCTGTACTAGGGCTTCACATGTTTTCCTTTGAATCATTTTTGTTGGTTTATTGGCAGCCTACTGTTCTTAGTCATTAGAAACTACAAAAGATACTTGAACAAAAAAGAAAAGAAATTAAAAAAAAAAGAATCGATGTGAATTAATTGAAAATTCACTCTTTGGGCCTTTAATTCATTTTGTTTTCTGAGAAGGCCAAAGTTAACCCATTGCTCTTTCTATATGTAGGAACTGATAAAAACACATGGAGATAGCATGAGTTAACAAAGAAGGGGGGAAATGATAGCTATTTTTCTTTGAACCATTCCATTCTTTTCCATGCCCTTTGGAATGCTACTAACACTGAATCAACTCAGTTTTGCTCTGGTTAAAGAGACATGCTTTTCCTGATGTTAACAAACTCCCCAGTTAGTCAGCTTCAGTGACAATAGGTACCCAGAGAAGCAATATGATTAACCATGATGACTCATTTGTAATCTGGAGTCAGGCTGAAAATGTGCTATCATTAATATGGCCAGAGAAAAGAGTTAAGATTCACAAATCCCAACTCCTATTGGTTAAGAAATTACATTTCAATTATTGTCGATGAAGATGTTATTTGAGCATGACTTAAAAGAGGTCATGAATTCAAAGATGGAAAGACTCTTGGAGGATATGAAATCTAAATCTTTTATTTTACAGCTGAGGAAATGTAGATCTCGAGGTTAACAGAGTTGCTCCTAGGAAACAGAAGGAAGATGTCACAAGATTTAAACTGTTTATACATTTTTGGAAATATTGAAGTATTTGTTCACACTTATCTCTGAGCCTGGAATGGTCTATCTCTATCTCTTTTCCTGTCATATTTCTACTCAAACTTTAAAGCCCAATTAAAATTCTACTTTTTTCAGAAAGTCTTCCATTATGACTCACATTGGTAATGCTCTTTTTTTCCCTTTTGGACTTCATCTAGTATTTTGCTTGTGGCTCTACAATGTACTTAATAGATATTTTGTATCTTGAGCATTATCACATCCTCCAAATAAACTATAAGGACTTATGTAAGGATAGGAGCTGTATCTTATTAAAACTTTACATTTTTTCTAGCACTCAGCACTGAATTCTGTATGCAACAGGTGTTTAATAAATATTTGTTGATGGTGTGATAATTCAAGGCAATTCCAGTAGACTTGTAATGGAAAGTGGCATCTGCCTCTGGGAGGCTGAATATGGATAAAAGCTTAGTATTTTCACTTTTTGGTTTTGTTATTATTGTTGTTGTTTATTTACTTTTTTCCCTTTCTTATGATTTTTTCCCTTTTGATCTGCTTTTTCCTGCCCAGCATGATGAATATGGAAATATACTTAGAATAATTGCACATATTCAACCTATAATTGATTGCTTGCAGTTTTGGGGAGATGGAAACAGGGGAAGAAAGGGAGAAAAATTTGGACACAAGGTTTTAAACAAGTAAATGGTGAAAATACCTTTGCATGTGTTGGGAAAAATAAAATAATGCTATAATTAAATAAATATGAATTTAAAAAATGCTTATTGAGTTGAGTGCTAATAAGGATCTTTAGGAAAACCCCACATCATCTCAAACCTATTTAAAGGGTAAGAGGAATGGAACATACTCTCACTCATGCCAAGAGAATCTGATGGGTAGGTTTGATGGGTACTGAAGCATGAAGATGAGTCCTGACATGAGTCAGGAAGTATATGAGGGACTGCCATCCCATGAGGGTCTGGTATAATAACCAGAGGTAGTCAAAAGGGAAGAATTTAGGAAAGGAAAAAATTAAGACGGAGTAAAATGAGTGCTATTTATGTATCTTCCTTTTTTGTGTCCTTAACTTTTTCCCTTACTTATAAAACAAAACCATTTAAACATGTGATTTCCTATGAGTCCCTTAGGTACTTTGGCAGGCTCTATTACCTCATTCAGGGCACCAGGGTACTTTTAAGTAATTGTAATTGTAAACCCAAGTCAATCAAAAAGCAAGGGAAAGAAACTTGGTTGCTGGTTCCATCCTTTGAACTCTGAATCCTCTTCCATCATTGTGGTGCCTTGTAAAATCTAGAACTAACCCAAGTCAGAAAAGCAGAGACCCCAGAATGACTTTTAGATTTTGATAAAAATCTAATGAGCTTTAAGGATAGATTTTACCAAAATCTAACTTCAATAAAGTTCTACCAAAGTACACTAAATAATTTTTTTAATAGCCAGATTTTCCTTCCCTGGTCATGATTTATGCTTTATATTTCATATATGAAGATAATCACTATCAGTATTATTAATAATAATAACAATAATTCACATTCCTATAATGCTTTATATTACATTTTCATCAGAACAACCTGACATAGGTAGTGTATTTTATATCCAATTTTATAGATGAGAAAATTTGACTCAGAGAATTAAATGATCACATAAATAGTGTCAGAATCAGGACTTGAAACTGGGTTTTCTGCCTCTAAGTCCAGACTGAGGTGTTTTTTTTTTTTTTTGATTGTTTGTTTTATTGGGCCTGATTAAAACATTTGTTTTCCACTACATTTCTAGTCATGAAAATGGATTAACTCTATTCCCTTCATACCTTCACTGGCCCCCATTATCTCAAAACAATAAGCATTTGTAGGCTGAATGTGGTCTGTGGCCTTAGGACAGAGGAAAAGAAAAAAAATTAATTAAAGTATATTGGAGGGGAGGAATCTTCTTTCCTTTTCAAATTTAAATTAAAGACAAGTGCCAGAAAAATCATCTTAACCTTTTCCAGTGAACTTTTGTATGAAAAAAAAAATTCATTAAGAGATGAATTAATCATCTTATTTGGAGAGCCCTGCTCTCTGTATATGCATGAACTCATTTCTCTCAGACTTATTCATTTGCAGTCCAACTAAGAGAAAGATAATATTAAGTGGCTTTTAAAGACAACATCACCAGGTAAAATTTTAAATGATGCTATTTTACTACACTTTGTATGGCAAATTAATAATAATAATAGCATTGATATTTAGATTTAAGATTTGGAAATCTCTTTATAAATATTATTTCATTTTGTCTTAACAACAAACCTTGCTATGTAACCTGCCCAGTCACATAACTATAAGAAGTATCAGAGGCCATATTTGAACCCCATTCTTCCAAATTTCACGTAGTTAGGTGATACAGTAAATAGAGCACTGGGCTTGGAGTAAGGAAGTTCATGTTCATGAGCTTAAATCCAACCTCAGACTCTTATTCACTGTGTGTCCTTGGTGAAGTCACTTAACTGAACAATACCTCAACTTCCTGACTTCAGGGCCAGACCACTATGCCACTTAAGAAGAGTCTTAATTAAAGGTCAAGTTAGCAATATCAGTGAGCCAACATCAAGAGAACATAAATGGGAAGTCAAAAAGTGGCCATTTGAATTTTGAGAATATTTTTGTTTTATATTTATATTTTGAGAATAAGTCAGGAAAGATAATGTTGCTGCCTGAGAGACTGGGGCTATGATTAATTAGCTAGCCCAGTGATCAATAATTCTTTAAATATGGAGTTTGTCATGGATCTCCCTATGAGTGTCTTTATTTCATTGAAATTGGGAATAAAATCAAGGCACTTCAATTAGACTCTGAAAAAAGGAATTGGAGATTTTCTTCAAATAATTAAAGTAATTTATATGCATTTTCTCATTGAGGCATTGCAATGACCCTTCAAAGGAAGTGATACATCTATTACTAATCTCTTATCCCAACCCCCTTTTTTCTAGATCATGTGACATAGACTCATAGAGTTGGAATTGGAAGGACCTTAGGGGCCACCCAATCCAATTCCCTCATTTTCCAGATGAGGAAACTGATCCAGAGATGGCTTAAGTATCTATTCCTCCTAATTATAGTATCCTGGAACCATACATTCTCTTTGATATAACTGAGGACAGTGGTTTCCCAACATTTTGATCTCACAGGTTCAAACTCTTTACACTTAAAAATTATTGAGGACTCCATAGAGCTATTGTTTTGTATTATATCTATCAAAATTTACTTCATATTAGAAATTAATACTGGTACATCAAATTAAAAAGCTTTTGTACAAACAAAACTAATGCAAACAAGATTAGAAGGGAAGCAAAAAACTGGGAAAACATCTTCACAATTAAAGGTTCAGATAAAGACCTCATTTCCAAAATAAATAGAGAATTGACTCTAATTTATAAAAAACCAAGCCATTCTCCAATTGATAAATGGTCAAAGGATATGAACAGACAATTTTCAGATGATGAAATTGAAACTATTACCACTCATATGAAAGAATGTTCCCGATCACTATTAATCAAAGAAATGCAAATTAAGACAACCCTGAGATACCACTACACACCTGTCAGATTGGCTAAGATGACAGGAAAAAATAACGACGAATGTTGGAGGGTATGCGGGAAAACTGGGACACTGATGCATTGTTGGTGGAGTTGTGAAGGAATCCAAACTTTCTGGAGATCAATCTGGAATTATGTCCAAAAAGTTATCAAACTGTGCAAACCCTTTGACCCAGCAATGCTAATACTGGGCTTATATCCTAAGGAGATACTAAAGAAGGGAAAGGGGCCTGTATATGCCAAAATATTTGTGGCAGCCCTGTTTGTAGTGGCTAGAAACTGGAAAATGAATGGATGCCCTTCAATTGGAGAATGGTTGGGTAAATTGTGGTATATGAATGTTATGGAATATTATTGTTCTGTAAGAAATGACCAGCAGGATGAATACAGAGAGGCTTGGAAAGACTTACATGAACTGATGCTAAGTGAAATGAGCAGAACCAGGAGATCATTATATACTTCAACAACGATACTGTATGAAGATGTATTCTGATGAAAGTGGAACTCTTTGACAAAGAGACCTAATTCAGTTTCAATTGATCAATGATGGACAGAAGCAGCTACACCCAAATGAAGAACACTGGGAAATGAATGTAAACTGTTTGCATTTTTGTTTTTCTTCCCGGGTTATTTTTACCTTCTGAATCCAATTCTCCCTGTGCAACAAGAAAACTGTTTAGTTCTGCACACATATATTGTATCTAGGATATACTGTGACATATTCAACATATATAGGACTGCTTGCCATCTAGGGGAGGGGGTGGAGGGAGAGAGGGGAAAAATCGGAACAGAAGTGAGTGCAAGGTATAATATTGTAAAAAATTATCCTGGCATGGGTTCTGTCAATAAAAAGTTATTATAATAAAAAAAATAAAATTTAAAAATAAAAAAAGAAATTAATTCTGGGACTTCTGGCCAAGATGGGGGAGAGGAGGCACACAGCTAGGTAAGCTCTGCATTTTCTCTCAGAATTCATTTCATGAAAAAACCTCTGAATTAATGCTTGACTGAAAAAAAAAACCCACAAATAGTTACCAAGAGAAGACATCCTTGAAATTCCCCAGGAAAAGTCTGTTTTTGCTCGAGGGCGGGGATGGTTTTAGAACAAGCTCAGGCTGAGGGAAGGCAGCGGGAGGGAGAGCTTGGCAGACAGCTCACAGCCAAGCAGATGGGAGGGGGGTAAGGTGTGATCTCAGCTGACTCTGCAGGGAGAGCTTTGCTACAGGATTGAATACTTTGCCCTGGCAGCAAGTCAGTAGCCCAGCAGAGAAGCTAAAAACACGGGGGGTGAAGAATACAATCCCAAACAACTGGAGTCCCTAGGGACCTGGCCACCCCTCCCCCACAGCATCTCAGCACACTCTTAGAGTCTCAGAGTGCAGGCGCAGCACAGTCCTACTAGTGCCTAGCTGCTGCCCCCGCAGTCTATAGAGGAAGCTCAGTAACAACACCCAGCCCCTCCCCACAAAAAAGCAGATTCTATTTGGTGTTTTTTTTCTTTTTTTCTTTGCTAGTTTGTCTCTGATTCTTCTCTGACAACATGAGCAAAAAATTGAAAAGGACTTTAACCATTGACAGCTTTTATGTGGATAGAGAGCAGACACTAAACCCTGAGGAGACTAAAAGCAGACTGTCTCCAGGTGAATCCCCACAAGAGGAGATCATCTGTTCCTCAGCACAGATGAATTTCATAGAAGAAATTAAAAAGGCTCTCACAAGAGAGCTAGAAGAAAAATGGGAAAAGGAGAGGGAGGATTGGCAAGAGAGTCTGGAGAAGTCATCCCACTCATTTAAAGACAAAGTGGATAAAGAAATCAAATCCTTGAAAAATAGGATTAGTGAACTGGAAACAGAAAATAGGTCTCTAAAAAATAAAATTGGCAAAATGGAAAAAAATTCCATAGAACGAAACAACTCAATTGGACGATTAGAAAAAGATATAAAAAAAGTGAGTGAAGAAAATACTTCATTGAAAATCAGAATCGAACAAATGGAATTGAATGACTTGAGGAGACAACAAGAATCAGTCAAGCAAAACCAAAAAAAAAAAAAAAATCAAACAATGGAAAAAATGTGAAATACCTTCTTGGGAAAACAATAGACCTGGACAATAGGTCAAGGAGAGACAATCTGAGAATTATTGGACTTCCAGAAAAATATGATGAAAAAAAGAGCCTGGACACTATTTTCCAGGAAATTATCAAAGAGAACTGCCCAGAAGTCATAGAAACAGAGGGTAAAATAGACATTGAAAGGATTCATCGATTACCTACTGAAAGGGATCCTAAAATCAAAACACCAAGAAATATAGTGGCCAAATGCCAGAACCCTCAAACGAAGGAAAAAATACTCCAAGCGGCTAGAAAAACCCAATTCAAATATAAAGGAACCACAATAAGGATCACCCAGGCTCTAGCAGCATCCACATTAACAGATCGAAGGGCCTGGAATATGATATTCCAAAAGGCTAAGGAACTCAGTATGCAACCAAAAATAACTTACCCAGCCAGAATGAGCATCTTTTTCCAGGGAAGAAGATGGTCATTCAACAAAATAGGTGAATTTCAGCTATTTTTGATGAAAAAACCAGAACTTAACAAAAAGTTTGATCTTCAAATATAGAACTCAAGAGAAACCAAAAAGGTAAAAAGAAATCTTGGGAATTCTCTCTTATCTGAGAGAAAGAATGGAGGGGGATTAATATAGTGGGTATCTTACTGCCATCAGAATTGGCTTTAAGAGAAAAATTTTAGACATATTCAATTTATGGTGAAACTTCTCCCACCTCATTGAAAAGTGAAAAGGGAAAAGTGAAGAGGGAAGGAATAAGCTAAAAAGAAGGGAATATAGAAACTGTGAGGGAAAGGAGTAAGACAGGGGGAGGAACTCTAAGGTGAGGGGGAGGGATACTAAAATGGGAAGGCTGTGAAAAGCAAGTGGTGTTCACAAGTTTAATACTGGGAAGGGGGGTAAGGGGAAAAGAAGGGAGAAAAGCATAAACAGGAGTCAACAAGATGGCAAGTAATACAGAATTGGTAATTTTAACCATAAATGTGAATGGGGTAAATTCCCCCATAAAGAGGAAGTGATTAGCAGAATGGATTAAAAGCCAGAATCCTACAATATGTTGTTTACAGGAAACGCACCTGAAACAGGGAGATACATGCAGAATAAAGGTAAAAGGTTGGAGCAAAATCTATTATGCTTCAGGTGAAGTCAAAAAAGCAGGGGTAGCCATCCTGATCTCAGATCAAGCAAAAGCAAAAACTGATCTAATTAAAAGAGATAAGGAAGGGCACTATATCTTGCTAAAGGGTAGCATAGATAATGAAGCAATATCAATATTAAATATATATGCACCAAGTGGTGTAGCATCTAAATTCTTAAAAGAGAAATTAAGAGAGCTGAAAGAAGAAATAGACAGCAAAACTATAATAGTGGGAGATCTCAACCTTGCACTCTCAGAATTAAATAAATCAAACCACAAAATAAATAAGAAAGAAGTCAAAGAGGTAAATAGAATACTAAAAAAGTTAGATATGATAGCTCTCTGGAGAAAATAAAATGGAGACAGAAAGGAGTACACTTTCTTTTCAGCAGTTCATGGAACCTATACAACAATAGACCATATATTAGGACATAAAAACCTCAAACTCAAATGCAGTAAGGCAGAAATAGTAAATGCATCCCTTTCAGACCACAATGCAATAAAAATTACACTCAACAAAAAGCCAGGGGAAAGTAGACCAAAACATAATTGGAAACCAAATAATCTCATACTAAAGAATGATTGGGTGAAACAGCAAATCATAGACATAATTAATAATTTCACCCAAGAAAACGACAATAATGAGACATCATGTGTGGGATGCAGCCAAAGCGGTAATAAGGGGAAATTTCATATCTCTAGAGGCCTACTTGCATAAAATAGAGAAAGAGAAGGTCAATGAATTGGACTTGCAACTAAAAATGCTAGAAAAGGAACAAATTAAAATCCCCAGTCAAACACTAAACTTGAAATTCTAAAAATAAAAGGAGAGATGTTGGTTCTATGAAAAGAAACAACAAAATAGACAAACCCTTAGTAAATCTAATTTAAAAAAGGAAAGAGGAAAATCAAATTGTTAGTCTTAAAAATGAAAAGGGAGAACTCACCACTAATGAAGAGGAAATTAGAGCAATGATTAGGAATTACTTTGCCCAACTTTATGCCAATAAATTTGACAACTTAAATGAAATGGAAGGATACCTTCAAAAATGTAGCTTGCCTATTAAATTAAAAAAAATAAATATAAAAAAACAAAGTTTACCTTTGAAGATGAATATATATAGCTTGCCCAGATTAACAGAGGAAGAAGTAAATATCCTAAACAGTCCCATCTCAGAAAAAGAAATAGAACAAGCTATTAACCAACTCCCTAAGAAAAAATCCCCAGATCCAGATGGATTTACATGTGAATTCTACCAAACATTTAAAGAACAATTAACTCCAATGCTATATAAACTATTTGAAAAAATAGGGATTGAAGGAGTCCTACCAAACTCCTTTTGTGACACAGACATGGTATTGATACCTAAACCAGGTAGGCTGAAAACAGAGAAAGAAAATTATAAACCAATCTCCCTAATGAATATTGATGCTAAAATCTTAGATAAAATATTAGCAAAAAGATTACAGAAAATCATCCCCAGGATAATACACTATCACCAAACAGGATTTATACCAGGAATGCAGGGCTGGTTCAATATTAGGAAAACTATTAGCATAATCGTCTATATCAATAACCAAACTAACAAAAATCATATGATCATCTCAATAGATGCAGAAAAAGCATTTGATAAAATCCAACATCCATTCCTAATAAAAAACACTTGAGAGTATAGGAATAAATGGACTTTTTCTTAAAATAGTCAGGAGCATGTATTTAAAACTGTCAGTAAACATCATATGCAATGGGGAAAAACTGGAACCTTTCCCAGTAAGATCTGGAGTGAAGCAAGGTTGCCCACTATCACCATTATTATTCAATATTGTATTAGAAACACTAGCCTTGGCAATAAGAGTCAAGAAAGAGATTAAAGCAATTAGAGTAGGGAATGTGGAAACCAAAGTCTTTGCATTGATGTGATAGTATACTTAGAGAACCCCAGAGATTCTACTAAAAAGCTATTAGAAATAATTCATAACTTTAGCAAAGTTGCAAGATATAAAATAAATCCCCATAAATCCTAAGCATTTTTATACATCACCAACAAAATCCAACAGCAAGAGATACAAAGAGAAATTCCATTCAAAATAACTGTCAACAGCATAAAATATTTGGGAATCTATCTACCAAAGGAAAGTCAGGAATTATATGAGCAAAATTACAAAAAACTTTCCATACAAATAAAGTTAGACTTAAGTAATTAGAAAAATATTAAGTGCTCTTGGATAGGCTGAGCGAATATAATAAAGATGACAATATTCCCTAAAGTAATCTATTTATTTAGTGGTATACCAATGAGACTTCCAAGAATATATTTTAATGATCTAGAAAAAATAACAACAAAATTCGTATGGAATAATAAAAGGTCAATAATCTCAAGGGAATTAATGAAAAAAAAATCAAATGAAGGTGGCCTAGCTGTACCTGATCTAAAACTATATTATAAAGCAGCAGTCACCAAAACCATTTGGTATTGGCTAAGAAATAGATTAGTTGATCAGTGGAACAGGTTAGGTTCACAAGAAAGAATAGTCAACTATAGCAATCTAGTGTTTGACAAACCCAAAGATCTTAACTTTTGGGATAAGAATTCATTATTTGACAAAAACTGTTGGGATAACTGGAAATTAGTATGGCAGAAATTAAGCATGGGCCCACACTTAACACCATATACCAAGATAGGATCAAAATGAGTCCATGATCTAGGCATAAAGAACGAGATTATAAATAAATTAGAGGAACATAGTATAGTTTATCTCTCAGACCTGTGGAGGAGGAAGAAATTTGTGACCAAAGATGAACTAGAGACCATTATAGATCACATAAAAGAAAATTTTGATTACATCAAATTAAAAAGCCTTTGTACAAACAAAACTAATGCAAACAAGATTAGAAGGGAAGCAACAAACTGGGAAAACATCTTCACAGTTGAAGGTTCTGATAAAGGCCTCATTTCCAAAATATATAGAGAATTGACTCTAATTTATAAGAAATCAAGCCATTCTCCAATTGATAAATGATCAAAGGATGTGAACAGACAATTTTCAGATGATGAAATTGAAACTATTACCACTCATATGAAAGAGTGTTCCAAATCACTGTTAATCAGAGAAATGCAAATTAAGACAACCCTGAGATACCACTACACACCTGTCAGATTGGCTAAGATGACAGGAAAAAATAATGATGAATGTTGGAGGAGATGCAGGAAAACTGTGACACTGATGCATTATCCAACCATTCTGGAGGAGCAATCTGAAATTATGCCCAAAAAGTTATCAAACTGTGAATACCCTTTGACTGAGCAGTGCTATTACTGGGCTCATACCCCAAAGAGATACTAAAGAAGGGAAAGGGACCTGTATGTTCTGAAATATTTGTGGCAGCCCTGTTTATAGTGGCTAGAAACTGGAAAATGAAGGGATGCCCATCAATTGGAGAGTGGTTTGGTAAATTGTGGTATATGATTGTTATGAAATATTATTGTTCTGCAAGAAATGACCAGCACGATGATTTCAGAGAGGCTTGGAAAGACTTACATGAACTGATGCTGAGTGAAATGAGCAGAACCAAGATATCATTATATACTTCAACAACAATGCTGTATGAGGATGTATCCTGCTGGAAGTGGATTTCTTTGACAAAGAGACCTAACTCAGTTTCAATTGATCAATGATGTTCAGAAGTGGCTACACCCAAAGAAAAACACTGGGAAATGAATGTAAACTGTTTGTATTTTTTTTTCTTCCTGGGTTATTTTTACCTTCTGAATCCAATTCACCCTGTGCAACAAGAGAACTGTTCAGTTTTGCACACATATATTGTATCTAGGATATACTATGACCTATTTAACATGTATAGGACTGCTTGCCATCTAGGGGAGGGGGTAGGGGGAGAAAAGGGGAAAATCGGAACAGAAGTGAGTGCAAGGGATAATGTAAAAAATTACCCTGGCATGGGTTCTGTCAATTAAAATTTATTATAATAAATAAAAAAGAGAAATTAATGCTAACTAAAATTCATAAAAATAATAAACTCATATGTTAACATAACATTTTTATGGAAATTTGAAAAATAGAATAATGATATTATTTCACTTTTCCCCCAAATTTCTTTGATATTTAGCTGAGTACAAGACCTCAGGTTTTTCATATCTAATTCAGAATTCAATCTCTTATAATAACTTGCTTTGGTTGAAGTATAGGTAGAAAATCTGGCCTCAGAGATATATAGTTGGAAAAAGGAGGAGTCGTTTAAAAGATAAGTAGCATCATAGAATTATTATAAGAATAGTTTTGATCTAGAAGAATTTCTGGAAAGATTTCAGGAACCCCTAGAGATCCATGGACTTTGAGAACTACTGGACTAGGTCAGAAGCAGTTTAAAAAAAAAAAAAAACAGTATCCTGAGTTCAGTTTTTTTCTCTTAAGCAACAAAAGAGAAAAGGAAGCCACAGAATTGCTTCAGCTGAGGACAAAAATGTAATTAACCTGGTCAGAAAAGGAAACTGTCTTTTCTGATAATAGCCTTGTTACTATCAAATGAATCTGTAATTAATCTTGAGATGCTTATTCCTTCTGGTTCATCATCAAACTTCATTATTGTAGTGATCTGATGAAATGAAAGCCTCTGGTAGAAAACTTCCTGTAAAAACTGATGAAATAAAATAAGTACTTCCTAGTCAGTGAATAATGACAGTAGACACAGGATGAATTTGAACACGACTTAAAATGGCAGATATGGCTCAGAAACTGTTTTAAGTGCATGAGATAGTTAGGTGTTTAAATGTCATCTGCACAGTGTCCAGAGCTTGCAGTCAGGAAGACCAGTGTTCAAATCCAGCCTCAAACACTTAATAGCTGTGTGATTTTGAGCAAGAAAACTATTTCACTGTTCTTTGACTCAACACTGTTTGTGTGTTTTTTTTTTGTTTTTTTTTTTTTAATTCCCACCCCTTATTATTAGGTCCATGCTTAAAGGCTTATCCACTCCCTCTGATTAAGAATGCTCTTGAAGTGGATTTCACAAAAGGGCACTGATTATATCATTCAAGCTCAAAATGTTATTTTTCAATGATTTAAACTGCTGATGTACAACCCTGTTCACATCTGTCTTGAGAGGAGAAGAGCAATGTTGTAAACATTAAAGGAAATGTACTTCAGCTTCCCTAACCATGGGCTCAATCAGGTTCAGGGCTGCAGCTTGATGAGTTGGAATATAAAATGGCATTTCTGTAATGGCATTTCTTAAACTAAGGGATCAACAAACTGATTTGTTGATGGTATTGTGAAAACATCTGTGGAATAAGTTAATAAAAAGTACAATACTCTATAAAGTTGTTTTTTTTAAAGTGGGTAAAAAAATAAATTGTCCATCATAAACACATATGAAAAGTTTAATTTACTTCATCATAATGTTTTAGAGTGCATCAGAGTCATCTAGTAAGCTTTCCTCTCTACATTTTTGAAAAAAGCTGTCAGAGCAAAATGTTATAGCATGCTAAAGCTTGGCAGAATCTTAGAAATCAATCATATCAGTAATTGTGATCTTTTGAATAGGAATTGGGTAAAGGTAGAGAAACACTAATTAAAATATGAACAGCCAATGAATAGCTATTTAGATACTGATAAAAATCATCTAAGCATTTTTACTTTTACCTCCATTAACCTCTCTCTATATACTTACTTAGGTAATGCAGTACAATCGAAAGTGTTCAAATTTACAGGCTTCAAGGCTTAATTAGAATTTCAATTCTGCTTTTATTATCTTGTGATCTGGGACAAGTCACTTAGCCAATACTGGTTTTACTTTCCCCATTGGGAAAAAAAGAGAAGATTGAATTACATGAACTGTGTGGTCCCTTATGGTTCTAAATATATGCTCCTGTGAAATTGAATCCTCTAATTTAAAAAATGGGGAAACTGAAACCCAATGCGGGTAACTTGCCAAACTTCACTGGTATCCTCATCTAATGTACTTGGCCCATATCACTTCTAAAAAGTCTTCTCCAATACACACACACACACACACACACAGAGTCACTGGATGAGTGCAGTCTCAGTCAAATTTAGACCTGTTGAAGACCTTAGCTCTAAATGGCCAAGGTCTCCCATTGCATCCAGGACCACTTCCAATTGTCTTAATCTGGATCTTGCCACGTGACTCAGATGGCTCTGCTGGGGAAAGTGTGGCAGGTGACCTTGTACAGCCCTCCCTCACTTAAATCCAGTTCACTTGCAAGTCATTGAATGACATCCCCAATGTCTTGGTCCTCTTCGAGAATGAAGGACAAATAATAACAGTGTGTGTGTAGGTGAGTATATATGTATGTATATATATTTATGTATATGTATATATACGTAAATATATATATATATATATTTACGTATATATACATATATTAGGGGGAAAATGAAGAGTGGACAAACCAAGACATGTATAAAGGAAGAATCATTTCATGTGTGTCTTTTTGTGCATTAGTTCCTCAGCGTCAGGTACTCTCTCTTTTTTGCTTATATTTCCAATCCCAGCATTTAACATAGTGTCTGCCACATAGTAAGTATTCAAGAAATGCTTACATATTGAATTAATATGAAATCAGATATATTTTTTAGGGAGCGTGCTATCCATAATTAGCATGAAAGCAAACATTCTCAGAAACCAGGTTGCTTTGCTGTTTGTGCACAAATGTTATCTTTAAGCTCTTTGGATATATAATGAAGTTTTCAGTTCACTGTGCTGCTAAAGAGCATTGTAAATACTTTGCTAATTGCATTGGTCTAGAAGATTGCCAATTAGATAGCCTCTTAGGTGCAATGTCCTCCTCTTAGTTGTCAGTAACACACTGTATCACCATCCATCTTCTAGAAAGATGATACACATATGCTTAGTTTCAATGTTTACAGAAACAACTCCATTTTAATTCATTAATCACCTTCTTTAGTACCCATTATGTGCAAGGTATCATATTAGTTGCTGGGAATATAAAGACAAAGAAAAAATTAGAATAAAAAGAGAACACCTTTCCTCAAGGAAGTTATATTCTGTTAAATTATTATATTATATTCTGTTAAATAAAAAGTTATAGAATAATAGAAGTTCTATTTTATTAAATAAAATATTAATGAAAATAAAAGGAATATAATTTGAGGATAAAAAGAGAATAGTTAGAAGTATAAGAAAAAAATCTCACAATCAGATGAAGATGATTCTGGTCTTGAGAGGACCCCATACACTTGCTAAATGATTCTTTTTTGCTCCACCAAAGTCTAAAATTTACTGTTTAGTCAAAAGGTTATAGCAATCCCCAAGGCCTCTTTCCTTCCCTCTCAATTTTATATAATATATCTTGTGCAAAATGTTCACATTTTAATAGCCACATTACTTACCTCATTGTAAGGATAGGGTCAGAAGGTGAAACTGTCCTGAGTTGGAGTTATGTTTAAGAAGGTGAGAATGGACATGCCCATATTCTCTGGAAATCATTTTAATAAAATCATGAGAAACATATAACCTGCCTCCAGATGTGAATTTAGTTTCTGCATCATTAATTAAGCACAGTACTTAAAATTTGGGAGGTAATATAAACAGTCTTCAATATCTGGAAAAAGTAGCCTCTGGTCAAACATTCAAAATGAAAAGATTTTTCTTTCCCCACATCCCAGAGTACAAAAAGGAAACTTTTTCCTTTAGGTAATAATGCATCTTGCTCCAGGGCTAGAATATTTATTTGTTTAGTATCCACTTTACATTAGCCAATTAAAAACCAATTTACAACAACAAGAATATATTTTAAAGGAACACATTTGACATGTTTTGCTAACATGAAAAGACTTTGAGTAAAGATCTTGCAACAGAGTATATATCCATTGTCTATAGATCAACTTAGCTAAATTCAGAAACAAATTAAATTGAGAATGGATTTGGGACTGCTACTGGAAATTGTTAAAAAGTATATAATCAAGAGGATGATGCTTTAGTTGTAACGCAATAAATATAAGTCTGAGAAAAAAGGAAAAAGTCATTGAAAAAAGAGTTTTGATCTTCTAGGTTTTTAAGGAAATTTCTAATTCAATAGAAACTTCTAATCTATGATAAACATATCTAAAAACTAAAATTATTCTTAATAATTATGTTAGAAACACAAAATCAGAAACACTCCTAAAAAGAAAATAGTATTAGATTATGATAAAATTGTTGTATATATAATCCTGGTTCATTGAAGTGTGCACAGAATTTTAATTGAAGGAACCAAATATTGTCTCTGCATATCTTAACTATATGACATTGGTGAAGTTATTTTATTTCTTGGCATGCTTCTCCATTTGTTAAATGAAGTGGTTAAACTCTAAGTTTCTTTTCACCTCTACACTGATATTACTTTAATCTAAAAGGTCCTCTCTAACTGAATCCTATTAGCTACAAAACTCATTTAGACCCTGTTGGATGTACATTGAATATAGCTTGGATAAAAGGATATGTGCTCAGATCAAAGTACAAGTTGCTAACAAGTATTTCCCTTGCCAATTAAGAATTTTAATTTATTAAAAAAAAAGGAATCACTACAATCTGTGAACATATTAGACTGTGTGCCAGAGATGAAAGACTTAATATTAAAAGATCTCATGTTAAGGGAATAATTCTTGCCTAAGTCAAATGTATTTCCCATATAGTCATTCAGTGCAGGTTATTTATATGGTAACTAGACACATTGTAGTTCAATAGATAATTCCTTGGAGTCTGTAATCTAAATTCATTTATAATCAGTTCCCCTGGGCATATGAGTTCTTTGTGCTAATATCGATAATAAAGCATTATGAAACAATCCTTCAAATATTGGTAGTTCATCCTTTAGTAAAAGGCATTTATTCTCAGTTTCATAAAATGCTAATGTAACATCAATATACTTTCATGGAACTAGCTGCTGTTAGCTTTACAAATTTATCACACTTGCCCATCAGTTGGAGAATGGCTGAATAAATTGTGGTATATGAATATTATGGAATATTACTGTTCTGTAAGAAATGACCAACAGGATGATTTCAGAAAGGCCTGGAGAGACTTACACGAACTGATGTTGAGTGAAATGAGCAGGACCAGGAGATCATTATATACTTCAACAACAATACTATATGATGACCAGTTCTGATGGACCTGGCCATCCTCAGCAATGAGATCAACCAAATCATTTCCAATGGAGCATTAATGAACTGAACCATCTACGCCCAGAGAAAGAACTCTGGGAGATGACTAAAAACCATTACATTGCATTCCCAATCCCCATATTTATGCCCACCTGCATTTTTGATTTCCTTCACAAGCTAATTGTACAATATTTCAGAGTCTGATTCTTTTTGTACAACAAAATAACGGTTTGGTCATGTATACTTATTGTGTATCTAATTTATATTTTAATATATTTAACATCTACTGGTCATCCTGCCATCTGGGGGAGGGGGTGGGGGGTAAGAGGTGAAAAATTGGAACAAGAGGTTTGGCAATTGTTAATGCTGTAAAGTTACCCATACATATAACCTGTAAATAAAAGGCTATTAAATAAAATTAAATTAAAAAAAACAAATTTATCACACTTATTGTTTTAAACTGGAATTTAGTTAATCTCCTTGATAATGTGCACAAATATTTTATATAGTTTCAGGTTTTTTAATAGTTCAATTATTTTGATACTTTAAAAGGTCATTGATAACATCAGTGTTAGAATTTCGTTCACCAAGACAGTTCTCCCCATATTGTGTGTTGTTATAGATGGAAAATTCATCTTCAATCTTGTTGAACATTCCTCTCTTGATAAGCCTTAGCTAAACAAATTCTAGTTCAATAACTATATAGTTTACTAGTAGGCCCAAATTTACTTACTTTGGTAGGAATTTTCAGAACTTGAAATAAGATAGCCTTTGAGAATTTAGGGTCATATCCATACTATGCTAATACATCAAAGTAAAACATTATGGACATGTATATAAATATATTGCAGTAATTAGACTTATAAATAGAAAGCTCCTTGAAATTATTTCACTTTTTATATTATTGTTCCAATTATTTTGCATAATGTCTGGTGCATAGTAGGCCGTTAATAAATTCTTGTTGAGTTATTGATTACTGAGTAATCTCAACTATGTGGATACTCTTTCAAGCAGTGCACGGAGCAACCCATTTATACTTTTCATTTGGTTGAATTTTTGGCCATGTCCTTCCATATAAAAGTATTAGAAATTTTCCTTTTAAAAATTTAATTTTAATATTATGCAATTATTAGTGCAACACCCACTCTCATTACTTGAGCAATCCTGTCTAGTCATCATATTTTTTTAAATAACTTTTTATTGCCAGAAGCCATGCCAGGGTAATTTTTTTACAACATTATCCCTTGCACTCACTTCTGTTCCGATTTTTCCCCTCCCTCCCTCCACCTCTTCCCCTAGATGGCAAGCAGTACTATACATGTTAAAGAGTTTACAGTAGATCTTAGATACAATATATGTGTGCAGAACCAAACAGTTCTCTTGTTGCTCAGGGAGAATTGGATTCAGCAGGTATAAATAATCCAGGAGGAAAAACAAAAATGCAAACAGTTTACATTCATTTCCTAGTGTTCTTTCTTTGGGTGTAGCTGCTTCTGTCCATCCTTGATCAATAGAAACTGACTTAGATCTTCTCTTTGTCGAAGAAATCCAGTTCCATCAGAATACATCCTCATACAGTATCATTATTGACGCATATAATGATCTCCTGGTTCTGCTCATTTCACTCAGAATCAGTTCATGTAAGTATCGCCAAGCCTCTCTGTATTCATCCTGCTGGTCATTTCTTACTGAACAATAATATTCCATAACATTCATATACCACAATTGACTCAACCATTCTCCAATTGATGGGCATCCATTCATTTTCCAGCTTCTGGCCACTACAAACAGGGCTGCCACAAACATTTTGGCACATACAGGTCCCTTTCCCTTCTTTAGTATCTCTTTGGGGTATAAGCCCAGTAGAAACACTGCTGGATCTAAGGGTATGCACAGTTTGATAACCTTTTGAGCATAGTTCCAAGTTGCTCTCCAGAATGGCTGGATGTGTTCACAATTCACCAACAATGCATCGGTGTCCCAGTTTTCCCATATCCCCCCCAACATTCTGCATTATCTTTCCCTGTCATTCTAGCCAATCTGACAGGTGTGTATGTTATCTCAAAATTGTCTTAATTTGCATTTCTCTGATTAATAATGATTTGGAGCATATTTTCATATGGCTAGAAATAGTTTTAATTTCTTCATCTGAGAATTGTCTGTTCATATTCTTTGACCATTTATCAATTGGAGAATGGCTTGATTTCTTATAAATTAGAGTCAATTCTCTATATATTTTGGAATTGAAGCCTTTATCAGAACCTTTGACTGTAAAAATGTTTTCCCAGTTTATTGTTTCCCTTCTAATCTTGCCTGCATTAGTTTTGTTTGTACAAAAACTTTTCAATTTGATATAATCAAAATTTTCTATTTTGTGATCAGTAATGATCTCTAGTTCTTCTTTGGTCATAAATTCCTTCCTCTTCCACAGGTCTGAGAGATAAACTATCCTATGTTCCTCTAATTTATTTAAAATCTCATTCTTTATGCCTAGATCATGAACCCATTTTGACCTTATCTTGGTGTACAGTGTTAAGTGTGGGTCAATGCCTAGTTTCTGCCATACTAATTTCCAATTTTCTCAGCAATTTTTGTCAAATGATGCATTCTTATCCCAAAAACTGGGCTCTAGACTTCTAGCCAAGATAGTGGAGAGGAGGCACACAGCTGTGTAAGCTCCGCATTTTCTCTCAGAATCCATCTCATTACAAGCTTCTGAATTAATGCCTGACTGAAAAAAAAAAACCCACAAACAGTTACCAAAAGAAGACATCCTTGAGATTCACCAGGAAAGGTCTGTTTTTGCTCAAGGGCGGAACATTTCAGATCAGGCACAGGCTGAGGGCAGGCAGCAGCAGTGAGAGCTCGGCAGATAGCTCACAGTCGAGCAGACCGGAGGGGGTTGGGGTGTGATCTCAGCCATCTCTGTGGGGAGAGCTTCGCTATAGGATTGGATACTTTGCTCTGGCAGCAAGTCAGTAGCCCAGCAGAGAAGATAAAAACACCAGGGGTGAAGAATACAACCCCAAACATCTGGAGTCCCTCAGGACCTGGCCACCCCTCCCCCACAGCATCTCAGCACGATCTCAGAGTCTCGGAGCACAGGCGCAGCCCAGTCCTGCTAGTGCCTCTCTGCTGCCCCCACAGTCTGTAGAGGAAGCTTGGTAACACCACCCAGCCCCTTCCCCCAAAAAAGCTGATTGCATTTGGGTTTTTTTCTTTTTTTCTTTGCTAGTTTGTCTCTGATTCTTCTCTGACAACATGAGCAAAAAATTGAAAAGGACTTTAACCATTGACAGCTTTTATGTGGATAGAGAGCAGACACTAAACCCTGAGGAGACTAAAAGCATACTGTCTCCAGGTGAATCCCCACAGGAGGAGATCATCTATTCCTCAGCACAGATGAATCTCATAGAAGAAATTAAAAAGACTCTCACAAGAGAGCTAGAAGAAAAATGGGAAAAGGAGAGGGAGGCTTGGAAAGAGAGTCTGGAGAAGTCATCCCACTCATTTAAAGACAGAGTGGATAAAGAAATCAAATCCTTGAAAAATAGGATTAGTGAACTAATCTCTTCAGGGTTGAAAAGCTGTTCTCTTTCTGAGTAGAAACTATCAATTGTCCTTTTGATTTTCTTACATATTTTGTTAAAGCCTGTAGGGTCTGCCTTCAGGGCCAGGAGGTTACCAGCTTCCTCTGCAGAGCAGTGAAAGGTGTATGGACGGGTAGCTGTCCTGCTAGCTGGCTGCAAAAAGCAGTGAGGTACTGGAGTGCTCTGGGAAAGAGTTCCCCACCTGGAAGTAACTCAGGCCTGAGGGCAGAGCTGGGAAAGTGCCCTGCAAAGTATCCCAGCTGTGTGAGATAATGACTGTCCTGGGGCTCAACGCTGAGCAGTGAGAGTTTCACTACCCCAACCCAAATTCTGCCCTTGGGGCTGTGGGTATTAGCAGTTGAGCAGTGAATGGACTTGCAGGGACCTGAAGTGTCTGTGCCCCGGGAAGCATAGTCCTGCTAGGGAAGTTCTATTGCCCCAGGCCAAGTCCCCCACTGTGCCGATTAGAGGTTACCCAGGCTGTTCCCCCCTGCTGTGCAGATTTATAACTGCCCCGGCAAAATCCCTGAACTGCAGGAGGTGGCTGCAGGGCTGCCTTTCAGGCCTTTCAGTGCCTGAGTCACTTTCGGGATTGAGTGGTTACAGCCAGATCTTGTTAGGTTCTGGCGTTTTTTAGAGTACCCTCTGTTTTAGGCTTTAATTTCTCTGCCAATTTACTGCTTTGTAATCAAGGAAGACCAGTTAGCTTATAGCAGAGTAGTCTCTGTAACTTCTCTAGCCACAGAGATCACCCCTACCCCTGGTTTGCTCAGGACACTAGTCTCTCACTGCCTGTGCTAGTCTGTTCCTGGCCCCTCAGGACAAAGCTTTCCTGGCGATCTTCCAGATTGACTTCAGCTGGTAAATTGTAGTGCTTCTGATCTTCATGAATTTAAGCAGCAAAGAGCTATTTCTGAGGCTGGATAAAATAGTTGGTTATGAGGGGAATGAGAGGAGCTTAGAAAGTCAAGTGTGCCTTCTCTGCCATCTTGGCTCTATCCCAGAAATTCTATCTAGTCATCATATTCTTAATAATGTTTTTGTGGTATTTCATTCATGTAAGTCATTGCTGTATGGTGCTATCTAGTTGTACTCATCATATATCTTTCTATTTACTAAAATGAAAATTTTGATGTCTCATAGATCATAATAGTCCATGATTACCAGCCATATGCTTTTGTGTCAAAGAGCAGATTAAGAAATCTATGCAATTCCCATAATGTCACATACAAGCCATAGTATTCCTTTTAGTATTTCTGGGTCTAGATCATTAGCTATGTACAATAGACTAACCTTCCAACTAACTACATGTCATAATCAAGATGAAAAACTTTTAAAATCCAATTGGGTTCTCCTCTGTGGATTACTTGAAAGGTTCTGGAGTTCATTAAGTAAACTTTGTGGTATTCTGAGGCTTCAAACTACAATAGCACCTCCAAACAGGGACATTTTGATAATTTCATTATTTAGAAGAATGATTGAACAAAGAAGAGAAGGAAGAAAGAAAGAAAAAAAAAGCAAGGAAGGAAGGAAGGAAGGATAGTAATTAACTACTATGTGCCTGTCATTGTACAAAGCATTTTACAAATATTTCTGGACTCTGGGCCCAACATCCCATCCATTTGAATGCTGGTAAGAATATTCTCCATAGTAACAATAAACACTTTTGGCAAGGATGTCTCCATAATTTATATTTTTCTTGATACTGATAATAGTAATATCATTAAGTGAGGGTTTATCCCTGTGATTGCATCCATCAAGGAATCTGTATGTTTGTTGAAGGAAAGCCTTTAAGGTTGTCTTTTATTCTACCACACTGAGAGACTTTTGTAATCAATAAAAACAGCAGGATCACGAGTTATTTTTAGTTTCAGAACCCTGACTGATTCCAGGTTTTGGGTTTTGTTTTATTTTATTTTTTGTTTGTTTGCTGAGGCAATTGGGGTTAAGTGACTTGCTCAGGGTCACACAGCTAGGAAAGATTAAGTGTCTGAGGTCAGATTTGAACTCAGGTCCTTCTGACTTCATGGTTGGTGCTCTATCCACTGTACTATCTGGCTGCCCCTGAACCCAGTTTTTATGAGAATGTCTGGCTGATTTCATTCTCATTAGGACATTGAAGCATCCACAAACATTCCTTGCACCTCCAGTCTTCTAAACATGTGGTAAAGTGGAGTCTTTTTGATTGACTATGGAGAAGGAATTGGGGTATGTTCAGAAGTCACTAGTCAGTCTAAGCCTTGACCTTGGTCCAAACTCTTTCCTGCCTAGCAACTACATTTGAACAAAAGACACAAAGCCTCATCCCTATATAAAACAGACATATTTTTCCCCCTTTGTATATGTTCTTTCCGGGTTTTAAGCTAAGGAAATTGGAAATAGCTATGACCTAATGAGCTTTGAAAATCTAAAGGGTAAAGCACCAATCCCAAAATTAAAGTGCATGCTGGAATTTGCCAGAAGCCAGAAAATGAGAAGTGAGGAGCAGAATGACTTATTTGTTCTATCCCAGCAGAAACAGATATGTGGACCCATATATCAGTCAAACAACATTTAGAAATAAAAGTGGTGGGGTAAATACCACATAGAAATAGAGTTAAGTATGACTCACTATCCCCAGTTTGTGAATTGGGAGAGTGAGTCCCTTAGGGATTGAGGGAAGTTTTTGTAATTCTGTTCTTGCTATATCTGAGAAGTAATAGTCTCTTTGTAAAAGCTAATCTATGTTAATTGGTTAAAAGAAACTGGAGCACTGTTCACTGGAGGCTAGCAGTGGGGGAAATACCTCTCTCTGAAGGCTCATTTTCTCCATCTTGCTTTTTGCTGTGTTGTGAGGCAATATTGTTTATATTGTTGGCCGTCATCCTGTTCTATATCGCTGTGAAAATGATCTTGTATCCTAAAGAGGCGTTGCCCTTGGCTGTACTATCTCAAGCTTGGCAAAGCAAGCTTGTTATCTTAGTTGATTTCTGGGTTTCTTTAAATTCCTTCTAACAACACTTAGTTAAATTTCTCTCAGAAATACTAACAATAAGAAATAATTCCTCTATCTTTTCCATTTCCCATTTTTAAGAGTGAAGACCTTTTTCAAGGGTAGCTAAGTGATACAGTAGATAGAATACTGGGTCCGGACTCAGTGCAAACCTTTTCTTTCTTAGTGCAAACCTAGCTTCCAAAACTTACTATCTCTGTGATCCTGTTTGTTTTAGTTTCCTTACCTGTAAAGTAAGCTGGAGAAGGAAATGGCAAATCATTCTACTGCCTTTACCAAGAAAACCTCAAATTCAGTTGCAAAGTATCAGACAGCACTCAAAAATAACTGAACAACAATTTTGTTCAAATTGGCTGGATTGGAAATGATATTTTTATAATTCCATGTAATATCTTATTATTATTCTTTCTTCTATCAAAAAATTAAAAATAATCTAATCATTTTACAAAGAGAACTTGTTCAAATTTACATTAAAGGCACCTAAATAAGTTGGGAGATACTGCTTCTTTAAGTTACTTCCTCTTAAACTGCTTCCCTTCTAGTCTCAGCTGTACTAATTTGGTTTGTGCATGAAAAAAAATGTAATAAAAATTGTCAATTTTATCTTTTATGATTCGTTCTAGTCCTTGTTTGGACATGAACATCTTGACCAACCACAATTCAAAAGGACCCATGATGAAACATACTACCCACTTTCTGACAGAGAGGTCAGGTACACAAGACACAGAATCAAGCATACATTTTTAGATGGAGATTTTTTTTGCTTATCTATACATAGTTATTTTCCTTTTTTTTCTTTTCACAAAACAAGGATGGTAGAAGGCAGGAAAAAATAAAATAATTTTGGTGAGAAGAAACATTATCCCCCTTTTATTTCTAGCCTGCCCTATTCTCCTCTGCTTCCTTTCCATAATGCATGTAGGTTCCCACCTTTCAACATTAACTCCTTCCTCCTATAACTGGTGCTTTCTCACTATTGACAGCAGTAAAGTATGTCCCAGAGAGTGAAATGGCCATATAAAATAGACTTTGAACTAGATTTTGTCCTTGGGTCATAGTTTGCTTATACTTGATCTAGAATATAGTACTGTGAATGAAAGTAAGGGAAGGGGGATTAATTCATCTTCTACTCCTCTCCCCATAAATTTCAGATCTAATCTTACCTCATTCATAACTCATCCACTCCACTCTCAAAACTGACTTTGGATGTGTGGCTCATGTAAGTTATGAATGCCCACACGGCTTTTCTAAATGTGGCTTGAAGGGAGTTTCTGATATATATTTCTGGAATTTTGCTCATCTTTCTCCAAGGGATACTTTAATTCCTGCCTGGAGTATAGTAAAAGAAGGGCCATGAGACTGTCTGCTCTGCTCTCCTCAGCAAAGGAAAATAGAACTAAAATTATATCTAACTGCCCAACCATAAATAATGCCAGTCTAGGGAAAGGATTTTTTAAAAAAATATTCTAACTACTTTGCTTGTTGCTATTCCTTTAAAAGAGAATTAGAAAATCAACATGTCTAGGGTAGAAGATAGTTATACTGACACCCAATTTGTCACATATACCTGAACATATTATTGTTCTGAGGATTTTTCAAATTATGATTATCAAAAGTTATTTTTGATAACTCTAGAATTTGAGAATTATTAGATCAAGAAAACTTTGTTGTTGGCACTTCATGTTCTTTTAATCTAACATGGGTCCTGACAATAGGATTTATTCAACTGCCAAAAAGAAGTTCATGACTCAAAAATAAGAATTTCTGGATTAACCTATCAGTTCATCCAATTCAGTAGCCAATTGGAGGATTCTTCATCATTCTGTGGGACAAACCTTTCTATGATGAGTCTTATATTCTTAAGAGATCACCACCCCTTCTCACAGCTTTCACAGTGGTGGGTGGATAGGAAGAAAGAATAGCAAGTGAGCATGATCTGTGTTGAGGGAAGGGAAATAACCCCAATACACAACTATATACATACTATACACACAATCAATACACTGTCATTTGAAGTGGAGAACACTAGTGTCCAGGGGATCAAAACAGACTTTATGGATTCTGTATCATCTAAGTCTTAAAGGAAATAGAGAATCCAAGAGATGGAGGTCAAAAGGGAACACATTTCATTCTTGGAAGGATGAGAAAGTAGGACAAAGGCAGACTATAGATCTCAAAATATTGTGTGTGTAGAACAAATAGGTCAATATGATTGCATTGTAGAATATGTGGAGGCTACCCACATAACATGAATGAAATCAGGAAAGATTTGAAGATTTTGAATACGAAGCAGAATTTACATTTAATCCTAGAGGTATTAGGAAGTCACTAGAGTTTGTTAAATCAGTCATGGAGAGAAGTTGATATTGTCAGATCTGATTTTTCAGGAAAATAACTTTGGCAGAAAAATAGGTTGAAATACAACAGGTTTAAAGGAAGAGAAACTAAATACTAGCCTGTTTCTGGAATAGACAAAAAATCATGAGTGTCTAAACTATGATAATGATTGATTGAATGGCGAGAAATGGAGGTTGGAGAATGGTGACAAAGAACAAGTAAATTAATACATTTTGAGCTTGTCTAATTCTCCAAATAAATAAAGCTTCCAAGGAAGCTTCATTTTCTTTTGGCTTAACAACCAGGTTAATGAGCTCCTACAAATCCTGTATGGAGTGGTGCTTGCATTCTATTCAGAATAGGAATTTAAAGAGATTTAATCCATGTTTTTAAGAAGAAAATTTACTGACCACATGCCACCCCAATGGGGACATAAGTCACTTCATTAGGTTACACAGAAGAGAAAAGATCAAATGAACATCTTAGCAACAACCAAAAAAACAGGGTCAAGATGACACTGGGAGCATTTAAGGAAATAATAACTCAGAATCCATTTACAAGTAAGCTCGAGGGGCAGCTAAGTCAGTGCAATGGGTAGAACACAATCTACCAGATTGGTAGAATTCCAATCTGACTTCAGACACTTAACACTGCCTAGCTGTATGACCCTGGGTAAGTCACTTAACCCTGATTGTCTCAGCAAAAAATAAAAAAGTGAGCTTGAAAAAGATGAACCTCAGCTAAAGTAAACATTAACATGAAAGTAAAAATGTATAAATACTTAATAAGTTTTGTAATCACAGGATTCTTGATGGTTTGCAGATAAGCAAACTGTTTAGGGAATTAGATATATATTGTTTAGGGAATTAGAGGAAAAGAAAATTCAAGACATCAACAGGTACCCAAACTCCAAGAGCTTTTAATCCAAAACTATGTAACATACATTTAAATCAAAGCTGCAACTATTTTCTAATTCTATGGTATGGATATAATATTGTGTTTGGCAAACTGAGATATACAAAAAAAAATAGGAATCAGTCCTTGTTCTCAAGAAGCTTAGAATCTAGATGTCAGAATAAATCATCAATTAACCATTAATCATTTAACATCAGTTATGTAGCTCTTAGATTATGCTTAGTACTGGGTAGAGCAGAGGAGAAATGAAGATGCTATAATAAGTAGAATATGTCTTTGAGAACAGTTGTTTTTCCATTTGTATTTGTATCCCCAAGGCATACAGATTGCTTGGCATAAAGTCAGTGCCGAAAAAAGAATTGTTTTATTACATTGGAATCTAGTTGGGCATACAAGATCCAAAAGCTGTCACCATGCAACTAGATTCCTGGTCCCAGTCAATTTTCCTGATCTGCCAAGGAGGTAACAAGAAAGAGAAGCCCTTATTATACCAAGAGAAAGCCAATATCATTTACAAGAGGAAGTATAAGCCAAGGGGAAAATTTATGGCCTATGATTACAGAAAATTCCTCAATTAGAAGGGAATTTGTGGGAGCAGAAGTGGGATAAATGTTTGCTTCAAAACTGCTAAGAACTATCCTTTTTGTTTTCTTTCTTTTTCTCAAGATTTGAGCAGTTATATAAAATTACCTGGCCTCATTTGGTGATGACAAAGGAAAATGGACAAACCAGTATGTAATATGATTCAAAACGAGTAAGATATTGGAAATGGGAGAAATCCCAGTCAACTGAGATATCTAGACATAGAAGAAAACCATGTGTAACACTGAAATAGATTTCACACAGCCTGGTAAGTCTAAGAAGTTTGAATATAATGATTTTATTGAATTGAATTATAGAATCTCAGAGATAAAATGAAGTCTCCATCTGAAAACTTCCGATGAAGAGAAACTCATCAATTTCTAATGTGACCCCATTATACTTCAGGATAGTTCCAATTATTATGATTTTTTTTGCTTATATCAAGGCTAGTTTTATTTTTGATTTGCCCTATTTCTGCCCCTAAATTCAAATTGAATAAGTTTAATCCCTTGTCCATATGACAAAATTTTAAATATTTGTTGATAGGTCTCACATCTTTTCTAAGCTTTTTCTTCTCCAAGTTAAACCCCTTGAATTTATTAAATCCCTTGAACTTATTTTCATAAAGCATTAACTTGAGGCTCTACACCATCCCAGGATGATTTCCTATGGATACTTTCCAACTCATCAATATGCTTCCAAAAATGTATCAGCAAGAACTTATAAGACTCCCGAGTTTTGTCTTGAGTAGGATTACAACATTCCTGACAATTGGTTAATAATCCTTTGATTAAAGAACTCCAATAATGGTGAATTCATTAAACATTGAAGTTGTTCATTCTAAATTTAGATTGGTGCACAGCTAATCAATTTTAGATTTATTTAATTGCATAGACTAAAGCAAAAACAAATTCTCTATCACAGTTGACTTGGTTGATATATGACTTTTGAAATGGTGAAATGGCCCTGCTTCTTGGAAGAAAGAGAAATTATTTTCATAAAAAATATATAGAAAAAATATACATTTTGATACATAGTTGTTTTATGCCTTCTTTCTTATCACTCTCTGACCCTAGTCTTCCCCCTAAAGATAGCACACCATAGGGTACCAACACACTGGAAGAATAAATGCTTCCCATTGCTAACCTTCTAGATAATGCTTCTTTCTTTTTACTCCTCCTGGGAAAATAACTAACAATTTCCTTCCAGTTCTACTTACCAGTCCATATTGGGGCTTTTCAAGTTCTGCTTTACAGAGTGGACATAGTTGCTCATATTTGTTAGATGAACAGGGAATCACTAATATCAATTTTTCTGGCAAAACAGGTATCTATTAGCCCTGATCTGCCCTGATATGGAATCAACAAGTCATCTAGGCCTTACCATGTTTTTTCAGTATACTTTCAATATTTACTGGACACTATCATCTGATTTGATAATCTACTCCTTGGACTCATTGGTCTTGCAATTTTTCCTGCCTTAGAAACTTTCTTATTTCTGGTGTGTCTTATCCAGTTAGATAATGCATTCTAATTAAACTGACTTTTTAATTTTATTTTTATTAAAGATTTTTAATTTCCAAAAGATATGCATGTATAATTTTTCAACATTTACCTTTGCAAAACCTTGTGTTCCAATTCCCCCCCTTTCCTCTCACCTCCTCCCCTAGATAACAAGTAATCCAATATATACTATATATTGCTAATATATATGTTATCCATGGTTATGGATCCGATATATGTTAAACATGGTAAATATATATTAAATTCAATATATAGATACATATTTATCCAATTATCTTGCTGCAAAAGAAAAAATGAATAAGAAAATAAAATGCAAGCAAATAAAACAAAAAAGAGTGAAAATGCTATGTTGTGATCCACACTCAGTTCCACACAGTCCTCTCTCTGGGTTTAGATGGCTCTCTTCATCACAGGATCATTGGAACTGGTCTGAATCATCTCGTTGTTAAAAAGAACCACACCCATCAGAAATAATCATCTATAATCTTGTTGTTGCCATGTACAATGATCTCCTGATTCTGCTCATTTTACTTAGCATCAGTTAACTTAGCATCATTAGATCTCCCCTGACTTTTCTAAAATATTTTGCTGATCATTTCTTACAGAACAATAATATTCCATAACATTCATGCACCATAACTTATTCAGTCATTCTCCAATTGATGGGCATCCTCTCAGTTTCCAGTTTCTTGCCACTACAAAAAGAGCTGCCACAAACATTTTTGCACATGCGGGTCCCTTTCCCTCCTTTAAGATCTATTTGGGATATAAGCCCAGTAGAAACACTGTTGGGTCAAAGGGAATGCACATAAATGGTCTGATTTTTCTATTTGTATCCCAAGTAATTATAAAAATGCTTGTCATATAGTAAGCACTCAACAAATATTGTTTTTCTTAATTAATACACTGCCAAGCCTTCATGATTAGTCTTGATATCAGTCACTTTATAATATCAGATGAACTCTTTATATATCATATCATTCAAAAATGTTACTTGTATTAGTCTTTGTATACAATCCACTCCTTATTATACCATGAATCCTGGACCAAAGAAACTAAAATCCCTGTTCTATCTCTGCTTTACTCCTGAAAGCATTAAAAAAATGTTTTTCCCTTTCATGATACAAACAAATAACAGCACTGATCTGGAATGAAAGAGGGTAGGTAATATCTTCCTATAGTCTCTTGTGTTGAAGATTGAAGTCTGAGACAGACCATTTTAGCATTCTGAAGCATGAGCTGGCTTAAAGGGCAAAGAAAAAATGAACTGAACACCTACTCCTCTGAATAGCTCAGAGCTATAAAACTGTTACATTGGCAGAGTATTTTTGGTACCATCTGAGAAATATACTAGGCTAGGGAAGCATATAAAATCCATCATTCAATCAATCAGCAAAGATTAATTGAGCATCCCACATGTGCCAGACATTTTGCTAGGTGCTGGAGATATAAGAGCAAAAATTGAAACAGCCCCTGCTCTAAAGGAATTTACCATAATTAAGGCATTTCTATGTTATTTGGATTATTTTTCAAACAAAGACTCCTTTTTCACAGATATCCCTCACATTATAGGGCATACACACTATAACATTAATCCTATTTTCTTTTCAACTCTTCAATAAAATTAGAGTATTTTCAGCTTTAGAGACAGAAAGGAACTTATAAGACCGTAAGATAATAGATTTAAAGTTGAAAGGGACCTTAGGGTCACAGTGCTTATCACATAATTGATGCTTATTCATTCATCATTTAATATAAACTTTTCATTGAACAAAAGAGTAAATAGAGGCCCAAAGAAGTGCTAAATTGTAGAGCAGAGATTTGAATCCAAGTCCTCTGATTCTAGATACAGAGATCTTTCAACTATTCTATGTTGCCTCACTGCCATCATCACTTTGTAGCATTTTTCTAAATTCGAAGTCTGCCTTCTGGCACTGACCAATTTCATCATATAATGATACTTTCTTTCATTCCTAGGAATCCCTATATCCCATACTTGGTTATCAGAACTATGCCCACTTTTTTTTCATAAGAATATTGTGGAAGTTTAGGAGTCATATACTATAAGAGCTGGAGCAGATAATTAAGATTATCTAATCCAACAATTTTATTTTACAGAAGAGGAAACTGAAGCAGAAAGAGAGGATGGTTTTTCTCTATAAAGGACTGGGGCAGAGGGGACAAAGTCAGATCCCCTGATTCTTAATCCTGAATTCTTTCCACAACACTAATATCATCTACCAATAAATGCCACTGATTAGCACAGGATATTAACACAGGCTAACACAGCCTGAAAATTTATTGAATTTGAAGCTTCCAGTTTTTATTATTGTTATTCAGTAACTAAGTCATGTTTGACTCTGTGATCCCATGGATCATGTAGCATACTAGGTTCTTTTGTCTTCCATTATCTCCTAAATTTATGTTCTTTGCTTCCATGACACTATCTATCCATCTCATGTTCTGCTATCACCTTCTCCTTTTGCCTTCAAATTTTCTTAATCTGAGAGTCTTTTCTAATGAATCCTTTCTTCTCTTTTTGTGGTGAAAGTATTTAAGTTTCAGCCTTAGCATTTTTCTATCCAATAAATAGTCTGCATCAATTTCTTTAAGCATTGACTGATTTGATCTTCTTGCTATCCAAAAGACCTATCAAAAGTGTATCCAGCACTAAATTCAAAAGTGGTAATTCTGTGGCCCTCAGCTTTCCTTTTACTTTAAATATCATAGCCATACATTGCTGCTGGAAAAACCATAGTTTTGACAACAAAGACCTTTGTTGGCAAGGTGATCAGTCTTTAGTATGCTGTCCAGATTTGCCACAGTTTTCCTTCCCAGGAGAAAGTGTCACTAATGCATGAGTGCAGTCACCATCTACAATGATTTTTGAGTCAGAAAGTAATAGAACAAGTTGCCAAGATTTTATTTTTTGTTTGTTTTAATCTTAAACTTCAATTCATTTTTTACACTCTTCTCTTTCAGCCTCCTCAAGAGGTTTCTTAATTCTCCTTTATGTTCTACTATCTGAGTAGTATCATCTACATATCTGTGGTTGTTGATATTTCTCCATGGAACCTTGATTTCAGTTTTTGATTTATCCAGTCTTGCATTTCACATGAGATACTTTGCATATAAAGTGATAGTATATGGCCTTGTCATACTTTTCTTTCCAATCTTAAATCAATCATTTGTTCCATGTTTCTTTTTAGCTTTTGCTTCTTGATCCAGATATAAGTTTTTCAGAAGTAAAGTAAGATTATCTGGTGTTCCCATTTCTTTGAGGTTTTGCTATATTTTGTTGTGATACACACTATCAAAAGCTTTAGTGTGGTCAATGAAGCAGTAATCTTTTTTTTTTTAGTTCCCTTGCTTTCTTCAGCTAATGTTAGCAAATTGGTCTCCAATTTCTCTACTTCTTTGAAAACCAGCCTCCTTTTCTCAGTTCATATATTGCTGAAACCTATCTTGCAGAATCTTAAACATAATCTTACTAGTGTGTGAAATGAGCAAAATTGTTCATTAATTTTAACATTCTTTCTCATTGTCCTTCTTTAGAATTGGGATATAAATTGGTCTTTTCTAATCCATTGACCAGTGTTGAGTTTTCTAAATTTGCAGCCATAATGAATGCAAATAGATCAGATAGAATTCTATTACTTCTACTAGCCTTATTATTAGCAATGCTTCCTAAAAAGCCTACTTTACCTAGGGCAGGTAAGTGTCACTATAGAGTCAGGAAGACCTAAATTCAAATGTGTTCTCAAACACGAACTTTGAGACCATGGGCCTGTTATTTGACCCTGCTTGCCTCAGTTTTTCATTTGTAAAATGAGGTGGAGAAGGAATGACAAACTACTCCAGCATTTTATAAAGAAAATCCCAAATGAAATCATGAAAAGGAGGACATTCCTGAAACAACTCAGCTACAACAAAGACCAAATTAATTCATTCTCCAAAATGTCTAGCTCTAAATCAGTAATCACACCATTGGTGATGTTAAGATTTTTCTCCTCTTTTATTGATTAAAAGGGGTACTTCATTTTTCTAAGAGATTCTTTCCCACAATTGTATGTCTAATGATCACCTGAAGTAAATTCACCCATTTCCATCCACTTAAGTAATTAAGAAAATTAAGTTTAATTTTCCATCTACTGTCACAGCCAGTTTATCTTGGTTCTTAGATTTTACTCCAGATTTTTATACAATATAATGATCCTTACAGAACAAGAATTTCCTTTCATTTGGTGCACATGTGAAGACAATCTTCTTTTTTGGCCTTGATTGAACTGCTTCATTAATGCTAAAGCTACTTGTAGTTGCCCCTCATATTTCCTCAATAGTGTATTGGATACCTTTTGACCTGAAGATCTCTGGTGCCATAATTTTTGTCATTTTAATATTGTCCATGGGTTTTTCTTAACAAGGATTCTGGAATAGTTTGCTATTTCCTTCTCTAGTGGATCATCTTTTTTCAAAATGCTCCACTATGAAATGTCCATCTTGGGTAATCTTGTATGGCATAGCCCACAGTTTCACTGAACTATGCAAATTCCTACACTATCCAGTCTCATTTAAGACTATGAATTATGGGTGGGCTATATTAGGTGAAACTGAGCTATGCAAATTCCTACACTATCCAGGAGAGGAGTCTCATTTAAGACTTTATGGGTAGACTATATTAGGTGAAAGTCAGATATACTAGTAAATCACTAACAGCAGGTTCACCAAAAAATGTACTCATGATACACTTAAAAATTTTCTTAAGTCTAAAAATCAATATAATAAAAAATCAAATCCAGGTTGGTAGCATTTGCTGATTTTTAAAGTGTAAATGCTTATATTGAAAATAGAGACTGACTCTCCAGAATTGGTTTGAATTGACTCCAGAACATGTCTATGTGAAAATAATTTTAATAGTGAAAAGAACTCATGTCATCAATATGTAGAGATGAATCATGCCACAAAGGAAAGAATTCTGGATTTAGGGTCGAAAAACCTAAGTATAGATCCCACCTTGGCAAGTTACTGAGATTACTATTTAAAGCAAATCACTTATTTTTCCTGTGCCTCAGTTTTCTTTTCTTTAAAATTATGATTGGACAAATGATACTTATAATCCCCCTGCCTGTTTCCTCCCCACTTCCTATTCTGAATCTATGATCTAAGATCTAGTTTAAATCATTACAATGGAGATTTAGGACTCTGTAGAATATTCTTTTTAGTTTGTTGGCATATAATTTCTAAGCAACTGAAAAACATCTGTCAGTCAAACAAAAATCAATTTCTGTATCTTAAATCTGGTACAATGTGTACATTCCCCATGGTCTTAAATACAGAGTTCCTTAGCCCAGAGAGTAAAACCTGAGAATTTTCCAAAGTAGGAGTCTTAACCAAATAAATATTTGGGGTTGTCACAGAAGGTACTTGAATGAGAATAATGTTCATCTACCATGCTTTTTCTCCTATCTCATGTTTGTTCATGAGATCCAATCAGCTGAAGGTGACCTTGTGATTCTGTACAGTCTCTTCCAAAATACCACTTCGGCATTGCTATGGGTTTCTATTGCCATCAATCAATGCAACACATGTTAATTAAGTACTTTACCATTTTTGCGCATGATTTATTAGGTCTGCCTTCATTGCTGAATTTTATCAGAAAGAAAAGTAATTAAATGGTGAACAGTGGCAGCAATATACACTTTGTATCAATTATTAAAATCAGGGTTCTTAGAATGAGAACTTGGTAATTAATGCTTAAGCAATTTGGGAGTCTCAGCTGATGTCAAACTGTCAATTATTATTACCTCTAATTCTTAGTCACTATTTTTTCAATGGAATGCTAAATAGGAAATAAAGACTTCCTGATAATAACAGTTAAAATAGCATCAGTTAGTATGGAAAAAGTGGGACTTGACAACTATTTCTTTTTATCCCTTAATCAAAGAAAGTCAACAAACATCTTTCCAGATTAAAAATAAAAACAAAAGCATTTTGGTTTAACTTCTTAAATATTTGTGGCATACTTTTGTAATGAAATTCTAAGTAAGCAAAAAGCACCAAAATGATATCATTAAAATGTTTTTTAAATGTTGGAAAAGTCAGCAAAATCACATTGTTAATAGAATTAATGGTGCAGAGTCCAACACTCTCATTTTATAGATGGAAAAAACTGAGGCTTAAATCTTACTTTGTATATTAAAGATATGTGTGTGCCCATACCCAAATAATATATTTATATATTAATATGTATCTCTATCAATCTATCTCTATTATCTGTCTGTCTTTGTCTAACTATCTATCTACTTCCATATCTATCTATCTATCTATCTGTCTGTCTGTCTAATTGCCACATAAATTATGCTGCTATTTTTCTAACATTATGTTCTTGGATAAATTACAGACTCAATTTCCTTATCTGTAAAAAAGGATGACAATAATTATTGCAATTACTTCATAAATTCTTGTGAGAATCAAATGAGATAGGATTAGAGTTAGAGAAAGCTATTTGGGAAGCTGAGCATTATAATCTGACCTTAGGCATTTACTAGCTGTGCAACCCTTGCCAAATTACTATACTTCTGTGTTTCTCAGTTTCGTCTATTTAAATGGATATAATGATTGGGTCCACTTCCCAGGATTGTTGTAAGATCATTGTATATATATATATATATATATATATATATATATGTGTGTGTGTGTGTGTATATATAAATAATACATTTTGCAAACTTTAAAAGCAACATTTAATATTATTATCATTGTGATTATCTCTACTTCATTCTAATCAGATGGGACTACTTACTTCCTGTTCCCCAAATATCTTCATATCTTTCTTGTCCATTTTATTGTCTCCTCCTGGAACATGTTCATGTTTCACCTCCAGTTTCCAGACTTCTTTCAAAGCTTAATTCAGATGCTGGCTCTTTCAAGTATCCTTTTCTGATCTTGTGCATTTAGGTATTTGCTCCTTCTTCTCTCTTTTGACCTTTTATTTTCTCCTTTATATATACTTATCAGTATATGTGTTGCTTCTTTCCCCCACAAAATAGAAATTCTTGTAGGACAGAAATTGTCTTCTTTTTTCTTTTATTATGAAAAATTAAAATAGAATATTTATTGACTTTGTAATTTGAATCTTTATCCATGTCCCATCTCCCTATATGATTGTAAGCTCAATGAGAACAAGGGCTATATCACTTCTAAATTTGATATCATTCTCACAATCAAGAATTGCCCTCTGTGTACAGATGATACAGAAAAATTATTTGCATAAAAAGATCTCTCTTCAGCTTTGGCAGATGTAATGATGATATTGGAATTTTTAAAAGGTATTTTTCAAATATTACCTCTACTTTGTGGTCTTGTGACTTTATGCTCTTGCACAATGAATGACAAGGTCCACAAATGAAAATGAGGCCATTTGACAAACTTCATTGATCATGATTGATCATGAATTCTATCCAACAAAAGAGAAAAGTCTTGGCTCAAAGATTAAAAAAATAAAGAAATCAATGATTAGACATCATATTCATGAGGGGAAAACAAAGCTAATATAATTAGCCTAATAAAAATTTCACTGTTAAGCTTATATGCACATGTTTTAATGCTCTTACATTTGCAGATGTCACTGATATAGGTATGATCTAAATTGTGAATATTATAAACTATGCTGATATGAGAAAAATGTACTATAAAGCACAGTTGCACATTCCAGGGATATGGGTCAATACCACCTCCCACTATCATTCCTCTCAAAGAACCATACAAATGCAACCACTGAAAAAGATATTTATGGAAGGCAGAGCCAAGACGGGAGAGAGGACACATGTTTCTTTCTGACCTTCCTACTACCCTCACACTAATTACTAAATTCAGCCTCTAAATTAGTACTGGAGTGGCAGAATCCACGAATATTGGGAGTGCAGCAAATTACCAGCAGAAGTTAATTTCAAAGATTTCCAGAAAAGGTCTGTTTTGGCCAGGTGCAGGAGTTGGCCAGGTGCAGGCAGGCAGAGCACAGAGGCCAGCACACATTGTGCAGACTAGGGGCCGGGTGCGACTTGAGCAGATGGTGCAGACATCCTCCCTCTGTGGAGAATTTGCAAGAAGGAATCTACACCAGTATTGGCCGCTCTGTCCTGGTTGCAAATCAGTAGATCAGCAGATAAGTTATAAAATATCCAACACAAATACAAAAGATAAATAATGAACCCTGAAAGGCCAGAGTTTTACAGGACCTGGCCACGCCCACCAGGCATCAGGAGTGAGTAAGCATGGAGACAGAACAGCCAAGGCTGCTTTGCTGCTGCCTGTTGAGGAAGTTTAGAAAACCTCCCTTGTCCTAAAAGCAGATTATATATATATATATATATATATATATATATATATATATATATACTGATTAAATATATATATATATATATATATATATATATTTAATGAGTAAAAAGGAAAAGAGAACTCTAATTATAGATAGTTTCTAAGGTGAAAGAGAAAGATAGATTTCAAACCCTGAGGAGACTAAAAGCAGATTGTCTCCAGATGAAGCCCCAAAGGATGATATAACCTGGTCCCTATCATACAAGGCTCTCCTAGAAGAAATTGAAAAGGATCTTAAAAGAGAGCTAGAAGAAAAATGGAGAAAGGAAGGAAAAACTTGGCAAAAGGATCCGAAAAGGCATATAACTCATTAAAAGACAGATTTGACAAAGTGGAAAAAGAAAACAACTCCCTGAAAAACAGAATTTGTGCATTGGAAAAGGTAAATAACTCCCAGGAAAACTGAAGTTGTGAAAAGGAAAAAGAAATTAACTCCTAAAAAACAAAATTTTTGAAATAGAAAAAAATTCCATGGAACAAAACAACTCATTTAAAAACTCAATTGGATAAGTACAAAAGGAAATAAAAAAGAAAAATGAAGAAAATAATTCACTAAAAATCACAACTGATCAAATGGAAATGAATGACTCTATGAGACATCAAGAATCAGTCAAGCAAAACCAAAAAAATGAAAAATAGAAAAAAATGTAAAATACCTACTTGGGAAAACAACTAACCTGGAAAAATAAATCCTAGGAGTGATAATCTAAGGACTATCTAAGGACTATTGGGGTCTCTGAAAACCATGATGAAAAAAAAAAAAAGAACCTAGACACTATTTTTCAGGAAATCATCAAAAAGAACTGCCCTGATGTCATAGAATCAGAAGGTAAAATTGCCATTGAAAGAATTCACTGAACATCTCCTGAAAGAGACCCCAAAATTAAAACTCCAAGGAATATCATGGCTAAACTTCAGAACTATCAAACCAAGGAAAAAGTGTTACAAGCAACTAGAAAAAAAATTCAAATACCAAGGAGCCATAATAAGGATTACTCAGGATCTAGCAGCTTCCATGTTAAAGTATCAAAGGACTTGGAATCTCATAGTCCTAAAGTAAAGGAACTTTGAATGCAGCCAAGAATAAACTACTCTGCCAAACTGAGCTTTTTCTTCCAGGGAAGAAGATGGCCATTCAAGGAAACAGGTGAATTCCATTTATTTTTGATAAAAAGACCAGCTAAATAAAAGAATTTGTCCTCCAAATATAGGACTCAAGAAAAGCATAAAAAGGTAAAAAGAACTTTTGTGAACCATAATTTTGTTATGGATACACATAGAGACTACATGTATAATTTGATTTTACTAATATAAAAAGAACTAGAGGTGGAAAGGTAATTGTACAAGAAAAAGGGAACAGTGGAGGTAAAAAGAGAGAAATTATATCTCACAAAGAGTCAAAGGACCTATAATATTTAAGGGAATGAAGGGAGGAGGATGAGCATTGTGTGAATCTTACCCTTATCAGATTTGACTCAAAGAGAAAATATTAGACATGCTTGCTTTACAGAGAAACTTCTCTCACCTTATTGAAAAGGGGGAGGAGAAAGGTGAAAAGGAAAGCAGTAGGCTAAAGAAGAGAATACAGAAATAGAAGGGGAAAGGTATAAGAAAAGAAGAGGGATTCTAAAGGTGGAGGGCTGCTTGAGGCAAGTGGTGCTCATAGGTAGAAGAGAAAAAGGGAAAGGAAAGAGAAAAGTGTAATCTGTGGATAATAAGATGGCAAAAAATACAGAATTAGTAGTTTTAACCATAAATGTGAATGGAATGAACACTCCCATAAAGAGGAAGTGGATAGTAGACTGGTTAAAAGCCAGAATCCTACAATATCTTGTTTACAAGAAACACATTTAAAGCAGAGTGATGCATACAGAGTAAAGGTAAAAGGCTGGAGCAGAATCTATTATGCTTCAGGTAAAGGGGAAAAAAATCAGGCGTAGCCACCCTTATCTCAGATCAAGCAAAAGCAAAAATTGATCTAATTAAAAGAGATAAGGAAGGAAATTTTATCTTGCTATAGGGTATCATAGACAATGAAACAATATCAATACTTAATATATATGCACCAAGTGGTACAGCATGGAAATTCCTAAAGAAGTTAAGAGATCTGAAAGAAGATATAAACAAAACTATAATAGTGGGAAATCTCAACCTTGCACTCTCAGAACTAAATAAATCAACCACAAAATAAATAAGAAAGAAGTAAAAGAAAATACTAAAAAAGTTAGGTATGATAGATCTTTGGAGAATGGAGATAGAAAGGATTACATGTTCTTCTCAGCAGTTCATGGAACCAATAAAAAAATTAACTATAAATGAGGTATATAAAATTACCTCAAAATCAAATGCAGAAAGGCAGAAATAGCAAATGCATTTTTTCAGATCACCATGCAATAAAATTACATTCAATAAAAGCCGGGGAAAAATAGACCAAAAAGTAATTGGAAGTAAATAATCTCATCCTAAAGAATGAATGGGTGAAACAGCAAATCATAGAGACAATTAATAATTTCACCCAAGAGGATGACAATAATGAGAGAAGATACCAAAATTTATGGGATGCAGCCAAGGCAGTAATAAGGGGAAATTTTATATCTCTAGAGGCTTACTTGCAATAAAATAGAGAAAGAAAAGATCAATGAATCTTGCAACTAAAAAAGCTAGAAAAGGAGCAAATTAAAAACCTCCAATGAAATACCAAATTTTAAATTCTAAAAATAAAAGGAGAAATTAATAAAATTGAAAGTAAAAAACTATTGAATTAAGTAATAAAACTAAGAGTTGGTTTTATGGAAAAAAAACAAAATTGATAAACATTAAATGAAAATGGAGAACTTGACACTAATGAAGAGGAAATTGGAGAAATAATTAGGAGGCTTTGCCAACTTCATGCCAATTTGATAACCTAAGTGAAATAAAGGAGTACCTACAAAAATATAGGTTGCCCAGATTAACAAAGGAGGAGGTAAATTTTTTAAATAGTCCCATTTTAGAAAAAGAAATATAAAAAGATATTTATTAGTTCCCTAAAGAAAAATCCCCAGGACTAGATGGATTTACATGTGAATTCTACCAAACATTTAAAGAACAATTAACTGCAATACTATATATAAACTGTTTGAAAAATTAGGGAATGAAGGACTCCTACCAAATTTCTTTCATGACACAGACATGATACTGATAGCTAAACCAGGTAAGATGAAAACAGAGAAAGAAAATTATTGATCAATCTCTCTAATGAATATTGATGCAAAAATGTTAAATAAAATATTAGCAAAGAGAATATAGAAAAACATCCACAGGATAATACACCACGACCAAGTAGGATTTATACCAGGAATGCAGGGCTGGTTCAATATTAGGAAAATATTAGCATAATTGACATAACCAAATTAACAAGAAAAATATGATTATCTCAATAGATACATAAAAAGCATGTGATAAAATCCAACACCCATTCCTATCAAAAACACTACAGAGGATAGGAGTAAATGGACTTTTCCTTAAAATAGTCAGTAGCATCTATTTAAAACCATCAGTAATGCATCATATTTAATGGGGATAAACTGGAACCATTCCCAATAAGATCAGGAGTGAAACAAGGTTGCCCACTGTCACCATTGCTATTCAGTATTGTATTAGAAATGCAAGCTTTGGCAATAAGAGAAGAAAAAGAGATTAAAGGAGTTAGAGTAAGTAATGAGGAAGCCAAATTATCAGTCTTTGCAGATGATATAATGGTATACTTAGAGAACCTCAGAGAATCTACTAAAAAGCTATTAGAAATAATCTACAACTTTATCAAAGTTGCAAGATACAAAATAAATCCACATAAATTATGGGGATTTTATATATTACTAACAAAATCCAACAGTAAGAGATACAAAGAGAAATTCCATTTAAAGTAACTGTCTATAGTATAAAATATTCAGGAATCTTTTTGCCAAGGGAAAGTCAGGAAGTATATGAACAAAACTACAAAACACCTTCCCCACAAATAAAGTCACAACTAACCAACTGGAAAAATATCGGTCAAATGAATATAATAAAGATGATAATACTACCTAAACTAAACTATTTACTTAGTGCTATACTAATCAAACTCCCAAGAAACTATTTTACTGACCTAGAAAAAATAACAACAAAATTCATCTGGAAGAACAAAAAAAATGTCAAGAATTTCAAAGGAACTAATGAAAAATAAATCAAGTGAAAGTGGCCTAGCTGTCCCAAATCTAAAACTATATTATAAAGCAGCAGTCATCAAAACCATTTGGTACTGGCTAAGAAAAAGAGTAGTTGATCAGTGGAATAGGTTAGGTTCACAAAACAAAATAATCAAATAATTATAGTAATATAATGTTTGACAAAGCCAAAGATCCCAGTTTTGGGGATAAGAATTCACTATTTGACAAAAACTGCTGGGAAACAGCGAAAGAACCCTGGGAGATGACTATGAACCACTACATAGAATTCCCAATCCCTCTATTTTTGTCCGCCTGCATTTTTGATTTCCTTCACAGGCTAATTGTACACTATTTCAAAGTTTGATTCTTTTTGTACAGCAAAATAACTGTGTGGACATGTATACATATATTTAATTTAACTTATACTTTAACATATTTAACATGTATTGGTCAACCTGCCATCTGGGGGAAACGGTGGTGGGAAGGAGGGGAAAAGTTAGAATAAAAGATTTTGCAACTGTCAATGCTGAAAAATTACCCATGCATATATCTTATAAATAAAAAGCTATAATAAAAAAACTGCTGGGGAAATTGGAAACTAGTATGGCAGAAACTAGGCATTAACACACACTTAACACTGTGTGCCAAGATAAAGTCAAAATGGTTTCATGATCTAGACATAAAGAATGATATTATAAAAAAATTAGAAGAACATAGGATAATTTACCTCTCAGACCTGTGGAAGAGGAAGGAATTAGTGACCAAAGAAGAACTAGAGATGATTACTGATAACAAAACATATAATTTTATATTAAGTTAAAGAATTTTTGTACAAACAAAACTAATGCAGACAAAATTAGAAGGGAAACAGTAAACTGGTAAAACATTTTTACAAAGGTTCAGATAAAGGTCCCATTTCCAAAATATATGGAGAATTAACTGAAATTTATAAGAAATCAAGCCATTTAAAGAATGATTGGGTGAAACAGCAAATTATAGACACAATTAATAATTTCACTCAAGATAATGACAACGGTGAGACATCATACCAAAATTTGTGGGATGCAGCCAAAGCGGTAATAAGGGGAAACTTTATATCCTTAGAGGCTTACTTGAACAAAACAGAGAAAGAGAAGGTCAATGAATTGGGCTTGCAACTTAAAAAGCTAGAAAAAAACAAATTAAAAAACCCCAATTAATTACTAAACTTGAAATTCTAAAATTAAAAGGAGAAATTAATAATATTGAAAGTAAAAAAACTATTGAACTAATAAATAAAACTAAGAGATGCTTTTATGAAAAAACCAACAAAATTGATAAACCTTTGGTAAATCTGATTAGAAAAAGGAGAAAAGAAAATCAAATTAGTAGTCTTAAAAATGAAAAGGGAGAATTTTCCACCAATGAAGAGGAAATTAAAGAAATAATAAGGGGTTACTTTGCCCAACTTTACACCAATAAATTTGATAACCTAAGTGAAATGGATGGAAAAGCCATTGAGTACTTCCACCTCCAAAAATATAGGTTCCCAGATTATCAGAGGAGGAAGTAAATTGCTTAAATACTCCCATTTCAGAAAAAAAATAGAACAAGCTGTTAATCAACTCCCTAAAAAACCAACCCCAGGACCAGATGGATTTACATGTGAATTCTACCAAACATTCAAAGAACAATTAGTCCCAATGCTTTGTAAAGTATTTGAAGAAATAGGGAATGAAGGAATCCTACCAAATTCCTTTTATGACACAGACATGATACTGATACCTAAACTAGGTAGGTTGAAAACAGAGAAAGAAAATTATAGACCAATCTCCCTAATGAATATTGATGCTAAAATCTTAAATAAAATATTAGCAAAAAGACTACAGAAAATCATCCCCAGGATAATACACCACAATCAAGTAGAATTTATACCAGGAATGCAGGGCTGGTTCAATATTAGGAAAACTATCAGTATAATTGGCCATATTAATAACCAAATTAACAAAAACCATATGATCATCTCAATAGATGCAGAAAAAGCATTTGATAAAATCCAACATCCATTCCTATTAAAAACACTTGAGAGTATAGGAATAAATGGACTTTTCCTTACAATAATCAGTAGTATCTATTTAAAACCAGCAGTAAGCATCATATGTAATGGGAAAAACTGTAACCATTTCCAATAAGATCAGGAGTGAAACAAGGTTGCCCACTATCACCGTTACTATTTAATATTGTATTAGAAATGCTAGCTTTGGCAATAAGAGCTGAGAAAGAGATTAAAGGAATAAAAATAGGCAATGAGGAAACCAAATTATCACTCTTTGCTGATGATATGATGATATACTTAGAGAACTCAGAGATTCTACTAAAAAGTTATTAGAAATAATCCACAACTTTAGCAAAGTTGCTGGTTATAAAATAAACCCACATAAGTCATCAGCATTTTTATATATCGCTAACAGAATCCAACAGTCAGAGTTACAAAGAAAAATTCCATTTAAAGTAACTACTGATAGTATAAAATATTTAGGAATCTATCTGCCAAGGGAAAATCAGAAACTTTATGAGCAAAACTACAAAACACTTTCCACACAAATTAAGTCTGATCTAACCAACTGGAAAAATATTAAATGCTCTTGGATTGGGCGAGCAAATATAATAAAGATGACAATACTACCTAAACTAATCTATTTCTTTAGCACTATACCAATCAGACTTTCCAAAAACTATTTTGATAACCTAGAAAAAATAACAACAAAGTTCATATGGAAAAACAAAAGGTCAAGAATTTCAAGGGAATTAATTTAAAAAAAAATCAAATGAAGGTGGCCTAGCTGTACCGGAACTAAAATTATATTATAAAGCAACGGTTACTAAAACCATCTGGTACTGCATAAGAAATAGACTAGCTGAACCATGGAATAGGTTAGGTTCAAAGGGCAAAACAGCCAATAACTTTAATTATCTAGTGTTTGACAAACCCCAAACCCCCAGTTTTTGGGATAAGAATGCATCATTTGACAAAAATTGCTGGGAAAATTGGAAATTAGTATGGCAGAAACTAGGCATTGACCCACACTTAACACTGTACACCAAGATAAGGTCAAAATGGCTTCATGATCTAGGCATAAAGAATGAGATTTTAAATAAATTGGAAGAGCATAGGATAGTTTACCTCTCAGACCTGTGGAAAAGGAAGGAATTTATGACCAAAGAAGAACTAGAGATCACTATTGACTACAAAATAGAAAATTTTGATTATATCAAATTAAAAAGGTTTTGTACAAACAAAACTAATGCAGGCAAGATTAGAAGGGAAACAATAAACTGGGAAAACATTTTTACAGTCAAAGGTTCTGATAAAGGACTCATTTCCAAAATATATAGAGAATTGACTCTAATTTATAAGAAATCAAGTCATTCTCTGTGGTGTTCTTTTTCCACAACACAGTCAGGTGATAAAAGTTCAGATCTTTTATTGTGTCCTTCAGTATAGTCCGGTTAGCTCAGAGGCCTATCTCTCTGCTTGGTTCCAAGAGCTCCTTCCGAATGTCTCCAAATCCAAAGGTTTGTCCTTCAGACTCCAGCCAGCACCAAGGTGGAAGATGCAATGAATCTCTCTTGTCTTGAAGATATGGCTTGTGAGCTTCCTCCCAGAGTGCTCCTCTCCGATCCCTGGATATGTTACCCAGTAATTCTTTCAAGCTCTAAGAGCTTCCTGTATATATATGATCTCCCAAAGGTTAATTCCTCCTGGAGATAGAGGGTTTCTGGGTTATCTCCCAGAGTGCTTTCTGGCCCTAAGGGAGGTGTGAATTCAGATATCTCATACTAATCCCTGACATCTCCCAAACATGTGAACTCCATTGAGTACTTAGATACTTATGAGCTCTCTAAAGTTGTGAACGCAAGCATTGTTTCTATCAGTTGTACTTAGTACCTTGTTTCAAGTTCTGGCCCAAAATATCTCCTTCTAAGACCAAATCAATCATATTGTACCATGCCAAATTAGATAATTATTGTCTCCATCAACTCCAATGACTTAACAGTTTGTAAAGATTCCAACAATTCTCCAATTGATAAATGGTCAAAGGATATGAACAGACAATTTTCAGATAAAGAAATTGAAACTATTTCTAATTGTATGAAAATGTGCTCCAAATCACTATTGAGCAGAGAAATGCAAATTAAGAAACTCTGAGAAACCTTACCCACCTCTCAGAATGGCTAAGATGACAGAAAAAGTTAATAACTAATGTTGGAGGGGAATGTGGGCAAACTGGGACACTGATACATTGTTGGTAGAACTGTGAATGGATCCAACCATTCTGGAGAGCAATTTGGAACTATGCTCAAAAAAGTTATGAAATTGGGCATATCCTTTGACCCAGCAGTATTTCTACTGGGCTTATATCCCAAAGAAATCTTAAAGAAGAGAAAAGGACCCACATGTGCAAAAATATTTGTGGCAGCCCTTTTTGTAGTGTCTAGAAACTGGAAACTGAATGGATGTCCATCAGTTGGAGAATGGCTGAATAAATTATGCTATATGAATGTAATGGAATATTATCGTTCTGTAAGAAATGACCAACAGGATGATTTCACAGAGGCCTGGAGAGACTTACATGAATTGATGCTGAATGAAATAAGCTGAACCAGGAGATCATTATACATGGCAGCAACAATACTATATGATGATCAATTCTGATGGATGTGTCTCTCTTCAAGAATGAGATGATTCAAACCAGTTTCAATTGTTCAGTAATAAAGAGAGTCATCTACACCCAGAGAGAGGACTATATAACTGATTGTGGACCACAACATAGAATTTTCCCTTTTTCTGTTCTTGTTTGCTTGCATTTTTGTTTTCCTTCTCAGTTTTTTTCTTCCTTTCTAGATCCAATTTTTCTTGTGCAGGAAGATAAATGTATAAATATGTATACATATATTAGATTTAACATATACTTTAACATATTTAACATGTATTGGATAACCTGACATCTAGGGGAGGGGATGGGGGAAACAAGGGGAAAATTTGGAACAGAAGATTTTGCAAGAATCAGTACTGAAAAATTTCCCATGTATTTGTTTTGTAAATAAAAAGCTATAATAATAATAATAAATACTTAAATTTCTGGAGATTCAAGTTTGAATATAGGGAAAGATTATGTAATAATCTTTATAAATAATTAATAATAATTTATAAATTATTATTCTTAAGAATGGGACTTTAAGTGAAACAACATTGTTCTGGGGTAGGGGATGGGGAAATTTTCTTAGTCCCATAGCAACAATGTTATAAATGGAAAATATGAAGAGCCAAAATTTAGACTATAACAATGTAAGATACTTCTTTAGAGAGACCCAACTATCACAGTAGCTTAAAAATTCATACTAACTTAATGTATCGCAGTGGTATACTGAAGTCAACTTATACTTGCTCAGGAGAGCTAACTGTTAAATTTTCAGTGTGTGCATTTATACTCTGAAAATCGACAAATTAGGGCTTGGTTTATTGTTTTGTTGAGAGTCCAAAGTATGTGATAGAAAAAGCATTAATAATTTAAATTGAATTCAAAATTGTTTCATGTTTGTGTTTTTTCCCCAGAAAGTCAGTTGTTAAACATTGACAACAACATCCATGAAGAGAGACTTAAAAGCTCAGAGATATCCTTAAATTTTGCAGCTGGTAATGAACCAGGAATGCCATCTGCATGATGGGGAAAGGGAAGGATAAGGTAGAGAAAACCGAAGCTAGTTAAAGCATGAGAAAGACACACACATAATGGCTTCCTGAAAGTATTTGCAAAGACAGAGTTGAGAAAATGAAGAATCCAGTAATATCTTGAAAGAAAAATGGGAAGAAGTTCTAATTCTGTTTTCTTTAGGAATTTCCTAACCCTAATTTAAGATCAAGTTAGAGATGAAAACTGTCAGCAATATTGGAGTATTATTTTTCCATAAATAATTAACAGATGAAGCAGGCACAATCATTCTCTATGGATGGATCAGATAAAGATATAATGATTACAATGTATAGAATTCTAGAACAGATTTAAATTCTGCTTCTACCATTTATTGTTCTGTGTAACCTCAAGTGATTACTTTAAGGTATTCCTTTGAACCTCAGTTTCTTCATCTGTAAAAAATGATGGATTCAACTGGATAATGTTTAAAATGCTTTCTAGATCTAACTTTATCATATTAATGATGGCAACTGACGACGAATTAAAGTTTAGTAGAGTCTTTTAGGCTCAAAATGAATAAGAATCCCAACTACATGAGCTTGATAAAGAGAGCAATGAAAAAAGAAATGATTTCGAATATATAGAATCTGAATAAAAGTTTGGTTTTCCCCTTATTTTTCCTTTATGTTCCAGAGACAACTAAATTAAGCTGATTCCTCTATATCATAAATGGCACATCTATTGCTTAAAAGTTTTCCATCTTCTTTTTCAGTGAACGATTTGTACAATGGCCTTAATTTTCCTCTGTGATATTTAGCAACTAGAGATAAGAACCAAAATCAAATCAGAAATATGGGATAAACTAGATGTGTCTTTGGAAATTGGTCCAAGGACAATTAAGTGAGAAACTTCTTGAGAGGACATATAATGTGTATAAATGATAATGTCATAAAATATAATTATCTTGATATGACATGTAAGCATTGTATATACTGACATGCAAAAAGTCAAGATTATTGGAAGATGGACAGACCTATCTCACGTTTCATATTTTTGGCTATTTCCAAAGCTGCTGGTTTTCAATGTTAGGTTTTTTTCTCTTTTCTAGTAATCTTGAGATAAGTTTTCTAACACTACTACCTCTCAAAGGCCATTTATGTCACACTCCAAAAGATTTTTCTCATTATCTGAGTAATCATGAGAGAATAAAAATCTTTATCTGGGATTGGAATTGAATGCTTGTCCTTTATTCTATCTGGCCTTACTACTGATCTTCCATTTGGACTCTTCTTTGTCACATAGGTTTCACCTCACTGGAAATGCAAGTCCATGCTTTTAACACCTCTTCAATTTGAAATTATTTGGCTTGAAGTAATACATTATTTTAACCCCTTGTCAAGCCAATTATTCCTACACACAGTTAGTTTAGAAATTCATACCTTTCTTTAAAATACTGAATTCTTTATTCTTTTAACTTCTGGGAGTATCTCTCCTTATCCCCTTCTCCATCAGTCATTTGATATATCTGATCAACTAAATTCTGTTATAAGTAAGGAAGTTCAGGGAAAGCTTATTTGATTGCCACTGGTGTAAATGATTCATCACATGTTTTACATAATTTATAGGAAAAGAAGCAGAAAAATTTCTGGAACCAAGTAGTAGTTTTTCTGAATCTGTTATGATACAATATTATTTTACTAAGTAAAAGAAAATAAGTTGTTTCTCTTGAGATGTTTATTCTCTGTGTCCCACAATCCCAAGCTACCTATTGATAGAAGTGAAATTATTTACTCATGGTCACACAAGAAGTAAGTAGCCAGGACAGTATTGAAACTTTGATCTTTTGACCCACATTCTAGGGTTAACTCTGTTTTGGTTTATATATATATATATATATATATATATATATATATATATCAAATAAGGAATGAAAGCAACTGGGTGGCACAGCAGATAGAGTGCTGAGCCTGGAGTGAAGATCTGAGTTCAGTTCTAGCTTCAGACACTTATTTGTTGTGTGATATTTGCTAAATCACTTACCTCTGCTTGCCTCAGTTTTCTCATAATGTAAAATGAACTGGAGAAGGAAATTGCAAACCAATGTAGTATCTTTGCCAAAAAAAAAAAAAACACTCCAAAAGAGGTCATGACAAGTCAGACATGTTAGTAAATGATTAAACAAGAACCAGCAATGAAAAATAGCAATGAGCTTGGATATAATTCCAAAATTTGAGCTGTGATTCTTAATAAGCATATTTCCACGAGCATCAAGTTTTTGAGATCCAGTATTTTATCTATAAAAATGAGAATACATTATCTTTCTAACTTTCAGGAATAATATGAGGAAAGACTTTTCTAAACTATAACATTTAATAGATGAACTTTCACAGTTATGTGAGAGAGAGTTCTTTATTTAAGTACTAAGCAATTAAACAGTATCAATATTGTTGTTAATAATTGAATACTGATTTCATAAAGAAGGCTGTGGAGACTGAATGTGGATCACAATGTAGTATTTTTACTCTTTTTGCTGTTTGCTTGATTTTTGTTTCCTTTCTCATCTTTTTTCCTTTTTAATGTGATTTTCTTGTGCACCATAATAAATGTGGAAATATGTGTAGAAGAATTGCACATGTTCAACAAATCTTTGATTACTTGCTCTTTAAGGGATGGGGTGGGTAGAAGGAAGGGAGAAAAAATTTTGGAACACAAGATTTTGCAAGTATGAATATTGAATATTATGAATATATTTTGAAAATAAAAAGAAAAAAAGAAAAAATTAAAAAGACTAAAAAGCTAATAGAATCACGATTTGTCTACTAAAAAGTTCTTAGTAATATACTTACAGAATTGGAATCACAAAATAGAATCAACTACTTTGCTTTGTTGGCCCTAAGTAAATCAAAGAGTTTGTTTTGTTTTGTTTTGTTTTGCTTTTAACTGAAGAGTGAGATATTTATAAGTTGGTTAAGGAAAAAAAAATCATCCCCCTCTCCCCACTGCTGAGAGAATATAATATTGTAAAAAAGAGACTAGCCAATACCTTTCATAAAACCTCTTTATCTTATTAATGGGAAGGAAAATAAACGTGTTTCAAACTGATAACCAAGTCATTTAAGTATGCTTCTGTCTCAACTGCAATGGAGATAATGATAATGGGGAGAATGTTATCACTTTCCTTATATGTTATTGTATCAAATAAAATAGTTCTTGTGAAATACTTAGCATAGTGTCTGGCATTTACTAAGTATAATATAAGTATTATTATTGGCATTATCATGATCATTATTTTTTTTTAATTTAATAGCCTTTTATTTACAGGTTATATGTATGGGTAACTTTACAGCATTAACAATTGCCAAACCTCTTGTTCCAATTTTTCACCTTTTGCCGTACCCCATCCCCTCCCCCAGATGGCAGGATGACCAGTAGATGTTAAATATATTAAAATATAAATTAGATACACAATAAGTATACATGACCAAACTGTTATTTTGCTGTACAAAAAGAATCAGACTCTGAAATATTGTACAATTAGCTTGTGAAGGAAATCAAAAATGCAGGTGTGCATAAATATAGGGATTGGGAATTCAATGTAATGGTTTTTAGTCATCTCCCAGAGTTCTTTCTCTGGGCATAGCTGGTTCAGTTCATTACTACTCCATTGGAAATGATTTGGTTGATCTCGTTGCTGAGGATGGCCAGGTCCATCAGAACTGATCATCATATAGTATTGTTGTTGAAGTATATAATGATCTCCTGGTCCTGCTCATTTCACTCAGCATCAGTTCGTGTAAGTCTCTCCAGGCCTTTCTGAAATCATCCTGTTGGTCATTTCTTACAGAACAGTAATATTCCATAATATTCATATACCACAATTTATTCAGCCATTCTCCAACTGATGGGCATCCACTCAGTTTCCAGTTTCTAGCCACTACAAAAAGGGCTGCCACAAACATTCATACACATACAGGTCCCTTTCCCTTCTTTATGATCTCTTTGGGATATAAGCCCAGTAGTAACACTGCTGCATCAAAGAGTATGCACAGTTTGATAACTTTTTGAGCATAGTTCCAAACTACTCTCCAGAATGGTTGGATTCGTTCACAACTCCACTAACAATGCACATGATCATTTGATTCAAGTCTTTGACATAAAATAAGTTATAATGCAATCATATTTGAACAAGTTTCTGATAATTCTATTCATTTTTTCCATATTGTGAAGATCATCAGTTTGGGTAGCCAAATAAGTAATCAGTACTTGAGGTTATTTCTTCCTAAAAATTGGTATTATTCCCTGTGTTATTTTATACTCCTCATGGGGATGGAGATCTGATTTTTCGTCTATCAGGGTAAAGTATAAAGTCCCTTTCAGATTTGGATTAACAACGCTTGAATATTAAGATGCCAAAGATGTGGCTGAGCAGAAAGCAGTGTCTGCCACCTTGTCCCCTTGCTATTGAGTTTCCATTCTTTTTTTCCTAATCATTTGCCTATATGAGAAAACACAAGGCACTTAGAACTTTAAAAATGAAGGAACTTTTAATTCACAGATCTGTTTGGCAATTAAAAGAACAAATGATTACTATTGGCTTTATTACTTTGTAAAATATATTAACATAAGACCAATTGAGAATCTCTAGCTAAAGCAACTAAGCTTCAGTTGAAAGAGTGAATCTAAAGAACAGGGTTTACCCTGAATCTAAGGGTATTAAGTAGCTGAGAAGATCATTTTCTTTCTTCTAAACAGCTTGGCAGCAGTGACTAAAAAGTTCCAGCTAAGAACTTGAAAGGCTCAGTGGCACAAAGCTTTGAAGAAATAACACAAGGAAGGCTTTCACCTGGCCCTAAGATGATTTCCCCCCACTACCTTTTCTAAAAAATGGTGGAGAAAGCTTTTAGTCTTTAAGTAAAGGAAATATAATAGCACTTGCTTTTCCCTGATAAAGGAGATAATTAAAGATTGCAAGAAATTGGACCTTATGGAGACCAGAGAGAAGTAGCCATGTTCAGCAAATCAGGGTTCATTAAAAATTATGAGCTTTTACAGGTAGGTTTTCAATTTCATGTGCAATCATCTTTTTTATTGTATTGTGTTATGGAAATGCTTGTTTTATTCCATGAATTGAAAATAAAATATATTTTAACAATAAAAAAATTTAAAATATGCACTAGATGAGGAACAGAGTTATCCAACAGAAATGATGAGAGCAATGGCTCAGGTGGAAGCAGCACCACCATATCTCTAAAACCTATAAAATGGAGATATGACCTGCCCTTTTATGCATGCCCCTGTCACATGTACTCCCTAAGTATGAGATTTTCCATATGAGTGCTCTGATAATGCACATTTTCTATATATGCAACCATTTGTGCATGCTTCCTGGCCCCTTGAGAAGGCATATATTACTATATGTGGGTTTCTTCAGGTGGATTCTGCTTTGGGTACCAACTATTTCCATTGATGTCATTTGTATTTCTGGGAGAATGTGGATTAGATTTGTGAGGTATTTTGTTGCTACTTTATTGCTATGCTATTTCATTAAATAACTTTGTTTTAGCTGAAATTATGCCTAAAGTCTTATAAAGCTGTGCATCCTCTTTGACCTTGAAATACCACTACTAGGTCTGTCATCCAAGGATATTTTTTTAAAAAGAAAAAGGACCTATTTGCACAAAAAATATTTGTAATGGATCTTTTTGTGATGGCAAAAAATTTGAAATGGAAGAGATGCCAATCAATTGGGGAATGTCTGAATGAGTTCTAGTACAAGACTATGATAGAATACTATTGTATTATAAGAAATGACAAGTGGGTGCTTTCAAGAAAACCTGGAGAGACTTCCATGAACTGATGCAGAGTGAATTGAGCAGAACCAGAAGAATATCATACACAGTAACAATACTGTACAATGAGCAACTGTGAATGACCTTGTTATTCTCAGCAATAAAATGATCTAAGAAAATTCTAAAGGCCTCATACTATTTACTTCCAAAGAAACAACTGTTAGAATCTGAATATAGATCAAAGCATACTAATTTTTTTCTTTATTTGTGTGTGGGGGATAGTGTTTGTGTTTTTTTTCACAATATGACTAAAATGAAAATGTTTTGCATAATTGAATATGTATAACCTGTATTAAATTCCTTGTCATCCCAGGTACAGTAGAAAAGAGGAAGGGAAAGAGAAAATATGGATCTCAATTTCTTAAAAAAAAAAAAAGAATGTTAAAAATTATTTTATATGGAATTGGAAATAAATGAAATAGTATTCAAAAATGCCTTTGCTCTAAAATATTTGCACCTTTTGGCTATTAAAAGTAAATACATTGGAAACACTTCATAAACTTAGAATTTTAGGAGATGCAGACTCTTTATCTGAAGACTAATTAGGAAACCAATTCCTAATTAGGTGACAATGAACAATGATATTTGAAAGGTTATCTCACCCAAGATAGGAACATTGACTTAGAGCTGTAAGAAATATAGAGGCCATCTAATTCAATCCTCTCATTTTATTCAGAAGGAAACTGAGGCACATAAAGTCAGTGTGATATGTCCAATGTCTTCCAACTAATTAATAACAGAATCTGGATTTGAATGCAAATCCCCTAATTCCATATATTTGCCCTTCCTACTGCATCATGAAGCTGTTTAATGAAGAATGGTGAGATTTTCAGGCACCATCCAGACCAGTGAGAAAAGATTGGAACAATCCAATCCAATCCAAAAAGATTTATCACTTTATAAAATTGGATCATGAGGTTGTTGTGTGGATGGTACTGTGTACAATATAAAATACTATATAAATTTAAGATTTTTTTCTCCTTATTCTCCATAACTTGATTAGTCCTTATCTGATCATATATCTGGTTTCCTAAATTTTCACTAAAATCATGTTGTAACTTATTCATGTCTATGATGCACTTCTTCATTGTCCTTCAAATGACTAACAACTTAAATTTTTTAGACCCTGCATTATTTCATGACTCACAGTCTTAGCAGAATCAATAGACAACATCTGCCTGACCAGTATCTATGTAGTGTCAGGAATTCCAGAGGAAGGTCTGTTGTTGTTTGTCCTTCATTCTAGAAGAGGACTATTAACATCATGAGGGTTATGTCTTAAACTGGATTTAAGTGAGGCAGAGCTGCACAAATTAAAAACCTCACTTTCTCCTCCAGAGTCATCATAATCTAGTGGCAAGGTCAATATGAATGGTGTTGGCTCTGGGAAGTGTTCTTGCACATTGTGTGAACTTTCTAGGGAAAATTTAAAAGAAGATAGGCAAGAGCAGAATGAAAGGATACAGGAATGATAGTTATTATCTGAAACATTAAAAGGAGCTCTTAATTAGATTACAGATATACAGAAGCGCTGTCATCAGTACTATTTTGTCTGAAATTCAAGTAGCTGTCCCAAAATGAACAGCATTTTCTGCCTTAAGATTTCATGGTCCAAATTCTGAAATTTTCTATAAATGAGAATAACTGAGTGCATAAATTTACATATAACACTTATTTATGATATTTTGTTTAAAATAGCTCTTACATAAATAGTATGTATTAATGAATAACAAGTTTTTAAATGAAGCATTTATTTTTAATAGTATTTTGTTTTTCCAAATATATGCAAAGATAGTTTTCAACATTGACCTTTGCAAAACCTTATATTCCAAATATTTCTCCCTCTCTCCCCACTCCTATCTCTCCAAGATATCATGCCTTCCCAGGAAAATCAGATTAAAAGGGAAAAATATGAAAAAGAAAAAAAAACAAGTAAATAAATAAAAAGAAAGGAATGGGTGAAAATACTATGCTTAGATCCACATTCAATGTCCATAGTTCTCTTTTCATGAATGGCACTTTCCATCACAAATCTCTTAGAATTGCCTTGAATCATATTACTATTGAAAAGATTAAAGTCCATCATAGTTGATCATCATATAAAATTTTTGTTATTGTGTACAACATTATCTTGGTTCTACTCACTTTATTTAGCATCAGTTTGTATAAGTCTTTCTAGGCTTTTCTGGAATCAGCCACCTCCTCATTTCTTATAGAACAATAATATTTCATTACATTCATATACCATAACTTATTCAGCTATTCTCCAACTGATCAACAGACACTCAAGAATACCAATATTTTTTTTAAAATAGTTTCATATTTTAGAGGAAGATTTAAAGAAATAAAAATACCTAGAAACAACCACTGTTTAATTTAATTCAAATATATGTCTAAAATGTTTTGGGGGAGTTTAAAAACATTTTTTACCAGTCTATATTTCAGCTCTGGTGTTTTAAATTTTCTTGGCATCAAAAATCTTTACAGGAGACTTTCTCTTGTCATATTGATCACTGAGAAAGATCTTGTTTGTAGTTCAAATTTTCTTGCTTTTTATTATCCTCTTAAGAAAAATAAACAGGAAGACGGAAATTGACACATCATAATGTGACTCCAAATGGTGATTTCTTTCCACCTGAAAAAAAAAAAAAACAACTTTCCATCTGGCTCTCTCTATTACTCTTTAAAATCAACAGCATAAGATCTGAACATGAATCAAGTGAGCAATATTATCATTAGCTATTTTAAATTATTCTCAGCTTATAGTGAAGTATAGAGTAGATTTGTCATCAAAAGAATTAATAGCAATTCAACTGCTTATTTCTTGTGAATCATTCAATATCTTTATCTATAATATTAGAAGATTGAATTAAGTGACCTATAAAGTCCCTTCTAGCTCTGATCCCTGCTTTTCAAGAAATCCAGCACTTTTTTTTTAAATTTATATTCTCAGTGCTTCAGAAAAATTTAAGAAGATATGTGCAAACTGATGCAGAAAGAAGTAAGCAAAATCTGGAGGAAAATATATACAGTAGCTGCAATAACATAAGTGAAAAAATACTAAAAGTTACTTGAACTCACATTAATGAAGATGATCTACTTTATCCTGGGAAACACATAATGAAGCATACTTCCTTTAGTGGATAGGTAGAGAGAAGAGGAGCTATTGAGTGGAATATTGAATTTGCTATTAATTGTCATCAAATTCTGCTTAACTTTAACTCTTACAAACAAGAACCCCAAACCTACCAACTTCTTAAAGTTAAAACATGGTCTCTAAGTCTGACTGGGACCATGCTGCAATCAAAACTCATTCAACTATTATCAGAAAAGATTAACAGAATATAAAGCTCCAAAGTGAGGAATAAATTTTCCTAATCAGAACATGAGCTTTTGCTTCTATGCCCTTGGCAGTTTGACATTTCTCTTTCGGGTAGGGAGAAGAGCAGTTTCCCCTCTTAGCTTTCACAGGAGAACTATTTGCCATACAAAGAGATGAAGAATGAGGAGGACAGAGGTGGAGTTATTCCCTTTTTAAAAGATCCATGTAGTCATTAACTCTTCCTGCTCAGTACTCAATAAAAAAGGATAGCTTCATCATCCTAAACCCCTTCAGCTCTGGGTCATGCACATAAATAGATGTAATCAATCAAAGATTTCCCTCATCTTTAAAAGTAGCCATTTGTTGAATTAGAACACATAGTTCACCTGGTGACATAAAACTCTGTATAAGTTTGGTTCTGGTCATGCACATTCTCAAAATTATTCTATGGGGGCCCTTGTGTTTGGTGACTTGCTCACAGAGATAGGGATAGTCTCACTTAGTCCTGATTGTTGTTACCTAATTTCCCAGGGTGGCAATAACTAATGCATTGGGAGTAGAGGTTCCTTCCCTCCTCTGATGTGCCACTGTTCTGGTGATCCAGGACAGAAGGTTTTGGTTGTTCATCTGTGCTGTGATTAAGACTCTCCCACTGGCTTTCCTAGATATTGTTTGAACTGGGTTGCACATCCCTTTCACTTATGAAACTGACCTTCTTAAAAGTTCTTCCAACCTATTTTGAGTTGGAAAATTGTTTCATTCCATCTTTTCATAGGCTCTGTCATTCCAGACTCAGTTCATTCATTCCAGTTCAAAGTCTTTGTTTCATGTGGTTTTCAAGGGAAACTAAGAGAGTTCAAGCGGCTTCCTGCTTTACTCTATTTTCTTAACTTTGCCTCTGGAAATCATGTCCATTTATTCTTATCTCCTCTATGACCTTTCTTTCTTCTGGTTCCATTCTTTCTACCTGTCCAACCTTGTCTCATACTATTCTCCTTAATGATCCCAACTCTTAACTCAAAAGTATACTATTAACCAGCCCATTTTGAACTCATTTCATTCTTCTCTCATTTTGTTTTTGTTCACATAATTTCTTATTTCCATAATGTTGCATATCTTTGCCTGCTGAAGTATTTCCCATTATTCAGAGCCCATCTCAGTGACTACCTTTTCCAAAAAAATTTCCTTAAAACTGTAGTCTAAAATAGTCTTACTATCCTAAGATCTCTCATAATCTTGTTCTTCGTATACACACTTAAACATTCTGACATAAAATAATTCAGGTACCTGTTTTATCTACTCCACCAGAGCATACATGGTGGTGTGTGTGGGAGGAATGAGGAAAAGCATTTATTAAGCACCTACTATTTGCCAGATACTGTGCTAAGTGTTTTACAAATATTATCTCATTTGATCCCCACAACAACTCTAAGAGACATATACTACTATTGGGTTGATTTTTAGAGTTGTAAAGTCTTAGCAGATAAACATTAAATGGTTTCCTCAGGGTCACACAACTAAGTGTCTGAGACTGAATTTGAATTCAAGTCTTTTACTCCAGGTTCACACTGTTAAAGCATTACATAAGTGATTCAAGCCTAGAAATTTTAAACTTTTCATTAATTCAGTGTTTATTAAATACTTACTATGTGAAAAAATTACATTAAGTTCTTGAACAGAAGAGGTAAATAAGGCACAGCTCCCATCCTTGTGGAGCTATAATGTAGGCAGATAAGTGGTACAATGGATAGACAATGTGGGGATTCTGTTAAAGATAGTATTTGATGTCCTAATAATGTTATCACATCTAGATATCTCAGATTTCAGTAAGTCAATGCAAGGAGTAAGCAAGCAAAAAGAGTTGTTCAAAACAGGACGCATAACTAGTTTTTGTAAGCTCTTCATGACCCCATTTGAAACTTGTGGCAAAGATACTATTTTTATTGTAGTAAGTTTATTTATTTTTAATACACATTGCTTTATGAATCATGTCAGTAGAGAAAAATGAGAGCAAAAGGGAAAACCATGGGAGAGAGAAAAAAATCAGAAAGAAGTGAACACAGCATGTGTTGATTTACATTCATTTTCCTTAGATCTTTTTCTGCATGCAGCTGGCATTTTTTTGTCCAAAGTCAATTGGGATTGCTTTGGATCACTGAATCACTGAGAAAAACCAAGTCTTTCATAGCTGATCATCACACATTCTTACTATAATTGTGTACAATGTATTCCTGGTCCTCTTTGTTTCACACAGCATCAGTTCATATAAATTGTTTCAGGCTTTTTTCCCCCTGAGGCAATTGGGGTTAAGTGATTTGCCTAGGGTCACACAGCCAGGAAGCCTTAAGTGTCTGAGGTCACATTTGAACTCAGGTCCTCCAGACTTCAGGGCTGGTGTTCTATCCAGTATACCAACTAGCTGCACCCAGACCTTTTTATAATCAGCTTATTCATCATTTTTTATGGTAATATTCCATTACCTTCTTGTACCACAACTTGTTCAGCCATTCTCCAATTGATGGGCATTCCTTTTCCAGTTCTTTGCTACTACAAAAAGAGCTGTAGCAAAGATCTTGAACTGATTTGCCATTTCATCTTCCAATTCATTTGATAGATGAGGAAACTGAGGCAAACAGAATTGAGGGACTTGCTCAGTATCACACAATTTATGTGTCTGATGCTGAATTTCATCTCAGGAAAATGAATCTTTCTGACTGTTGGGCACTCTATCTAGTGTTTCACCCACCTACTCCGATAACAAATCATTCAGCATTTTAACTCTTTAGTACTTCTGCCACTATATCCTCATTGCCTATTTGGTTAGACATAGTTAGGTCATGGAGAAAAGATCAGTCAAAAATAGTGCCACATTAAAAAAATATCATATTATAATATTTTACAAGGAGAGTAAAATTTGTATGGATTTCAATACAATTATCAATGAGTAATCTATCTTCACAAAGTTATGTTGTATATGAACAAAGAACTGGACTTGGAGTCTGGAAGAGCAAAGTTTGAATCCTGTTTTACATTAGCTGTGTGACTGAGTGAAATGACATAACTTTTCTCAGCCTCAGTTTCCTCATCTGCAAAATAATAGCAAGTATTTCACAGGTTGTTTTGAGGACCAAATGAGATAATATATACAAAATTTTTTGCAAACCTAAAAGCACTATATAGATATTTTCTATCATTTTTGTTACTATGTAGATACTATGCCAGTCCCAAAATGTATTACCTGAAATATCATGGAAAAGATCTTTCCCCACAGCAAATCAATATGATGGAATGTTTCATCTTTAATTATTCATGAGTTTTTATTCCCCTTTTTCTTTGAAGAATTTTGACATTTACTTAAGTAATTACTGTCACTTTCGAAGGGTGGCCCATATTTTTCTCTTTTGTAAATCCTCCTGCGGCATTATTTATGCTCTTTGTTTCATCTCTACTCTTTATGGCTCAACTTTATCAGTTGTGCCAGGTGGACTGTGCACACAGCCTGAATTAATCTCTCTGGCCCGTCAGAGTGTAGCAAAGTTCATTTAATCAAGAGAGGAAGCAAGCAAGGGGAAAGAGATAGGGAGGAGAGATCTTCTGACAGACATGGAGTTTGATTACCATTGCAACTTACCCCGAGCAACCCCAGATGCCATTTTCTGCTCAGGCAGTTTCACAACTAGCAATATCTAAAGCTTAATGCGAGCAGAGTTTGGCTTGGTCTACTGCAGACCTTTCTAAGACCAGAAAGACAGATTTGTTTAATATCTTCCAGTGTACTAAACCACTTAGCACATTCAACACAGCACATTTCATTTGACTCTCCTATGGATGAACTGAATTTTAAAAAATCTAAAATGGAAGTTTTACATTTCTGATTAAGATTTTTAATGAAAATTTTGTTAGTTCTGTCATAAAGAAATAAATCATTTAAAGCACTGTCCCTAATAATGACTTCTGATTTCTTGTATTTTGGTACTTTAAAAATAAAATTTGAAACTATTGTTAAAGCAATTAGTTCTTCCCAAGGTTAAGCACATTTGGGGATTAATATATGATTGCATAATACGGTGTGGTGGTGTAGCTAGAAACCAATCTGCCAAATTAAAATATGTTGTTTTTTGAGCCTAATATCCAAGGCCCTGCAGCTCATAGCAAATATGGCAACATATTTCCCTCTCTCCCCAAAAGAAGTATTTAAGAAACAAAAGCAAGATTAGGGAAAAGAAAGGAAAATAATTTTCTTTTCAACAGATATTCTACAATTCTACTTTGTAAAAAGAGAAACCCACAAGAGATTAAGGACCTTTCCCAACAAACGTAATTGTGAGTCAGAAGGACTCTAGACTGCTTTTGGTCTTTTTATAGCCTTATCACTGTAGGTAGTAGCTAAAAATGGCCTGTATTTTAAAAAGTATCAGCTTGTTCTAACATATCTCTTATATTTGCATTAAATAGAGGCTTCTTTCCTTTCCTTTCCCACCAGAACTCCCCACATAAAATGCTAATCTTAGTAGACAGCTTTTTGGAGAATAGTTTGATATCTATCATTCGAGATTACCACTGTAGAATAGGCCACAGGCTAACATTCATCCTATTTTAATTCCAATTCGATATTTATGAAACTTTTATGATAAAAACTTTTAGATTCTACAAAGAACCTTGGAATCAGCAAAGAAAGACGTCTGACGTAAGTGATTGTGTCTACCTGAAGGCAGAGTTGTTCCCTGCAGTATATTCTGACATCTTTTTATAACACAACAATGACTTCAGTGATGATGCTTTTACTATTTCCTATGGGATGACAAATCTGTCTTGACATAGACTTGAGGAAAAACTCTACTGGTCTAAATATGCCTTTATTAAATTTCAGGGTTTTTTTCTCATTTTTAAGGCCGCATCAACGATGTGGATTATCCTCCCATTTGTAAATATCACTTGGAATGCAGAGTCAAAAATAAGCATTCTGATTCTGTTCAATCAGAAAGGTAGTCTATTAAAAAAGGCAAGATAGAATCATGACTAAATTGCAATTAGGGGATACAGTAGGTAGAGTGGTGAACTTGAGTTCATATCATGCTTCAGACACTTATTAGCTGTGTTATCCTGAGCAAATCACTTAACTTTAACAGTTTCCTCATCTATAAAATGGGGTCAGTAATAGCACACACTTCACAGGCTTGTTGTGAGGATAAAGTTAAGTAAAACTGGTACACTGTTTAATAAGCTCTATAAATGCTACTTATCATTATTTTTTAAGACCTGACTTCAGAGTCAGAAAGTCATTCACTCAAATCACATCTCTACAATGTTTAGGTTATGAGACTAGGGCAAGTCACTTAACCTTTTATTACTTCAGTCCATTTGCTAAGATTATAAATTGCAAAGAAAGTATCAATTTTCATAGAAGGCTTTCCTAAAATAGTAGCTCCCCTAAGATGACAGTTTATATTTGCTTAAAACAAAGAATAAAAAAAAAAAGAAAATCTGGTTTATTTAAATCTTTTTTTAAAGGATTATATCTTTCTCATTCTCATTTCCAGTTGTTCTGAGTGATATGAAAGTACTTCAAATCCAATAGTAGACATTATTTGTTGAAATAGATTCTTTGGGTATAAATAGAATTTCTAGAAATGATAGCTTTCCCCTAACCACTTTGCCTTAGACTATTATCTGAGATACCATTATTTCTGATTGATCATCATTTGGCAGGAGTTCCCAATTAAACTTTGGCACCTCTAGCCTGTCAAGGAGTAGGTAAGCTTTATACATTAAAAAGAAACAAAAAGTTCACTATTTAAAGGAATCCTGGAAGGAAAAGGAGAAGGAAAGGATGGTGGTAGATTTCTTGCTCACCCTTTGGTAGATTGGTTTTCTCAGTCTGCCCTGTGAATAGCAGATTTTCCTTGGGCAAAATGGGGAAAGGAACAAGCACTTATTAATTGCCTACAATGTGCCAAGCATGTTACAAAGATTATCTCATTTGATAATCGCCAAATCCTGGGAGATAAATGCTGTCATAACACCTATCCATCTCTTACCCACCCACACACAATGACACACATATGTAATGTATATGGAGATATATATATATCCATATATATTCATGTATATATGTATTTATATATATATTTTAGGAAACTGAATTAAGCAGAAGTTAAATGACTTGCCAAGAGTTATATATCTATTAATTGTCTGAGATGAGATTTGAATGCAGATCTTTCCAACCTCAGCTCCAGCATTCTATCAACAGCACCACCTGTTTTCCCCCAGAGACATGAGGAAAAGGAATCTATAGAAGAGAATCATTGCTTCATTGTGTGCCTCTAAGAAAAAATTAAAATGACTGACTTTTGTCATCTTCCACAATCCGCTTTCAATCTACTTTTCCAGTTTAATAATTTTCCTTTAAAAAAATCTACTTTTAGCTACTTCCTGAAGTCAATACTCCATCTTCTTACTTTTAGATAGTATCTCCAGATCTGCATCCCTCCTCTTCCCATTTAGACAGTTTTCCTTTCTTTCATTCCATCCTGGACCATCGCCAGTTATCCTGACTGGTGATTTTTTGCCACTGGACTCTAATAATGCTGGAGGAGTGAAGCTGATAACTTTGCAAAATTCTGCCTCTCTTAAATCCAATTCACTTACAATTCAAGACATTACCCTCCTGATGTCATTGGTCTTCTTTCGGAATAGAGGATGAACAACAACAATCCTATCATCTTCTTTCCCTCTCAAAATCCTGGTCTTTCTTTAAGCTCAGTTTAGTGCTCCCTTCTCCATGTAGTTCCCAAGATTTCCCCAACATTTGTGTATAAAGGAAGCCTCCTGCAACCTCACTCCACTCCCACATCTATATTCACTAAATATTGATTAAATGATTTAGATTGACTATAGAAATTTGTCTGTGGTCTGATCCTTTTATCAGGAGCAAATGCTTCTCTGATTGGATCAAAAAGGCACAATATGATGGGCTAACCAGCAAAGTTGACCATATATCTGAGTACTTTAAATAGCTAAACCCTGAAAGAGTTTTAGAATTCAGGATTTGTACTTGCCTCAGTTTCCTTATCTGTAAAATGAGCTGGAGAAGGAAATGTGGCAAACCACTCCAGTATCTTTGCCAAGAAAATCCAAGTAGAGTCACAACAAATCAGTTATGACTAAGAATGACTAACCAACAAAAACATTTATTTATGTACATATTATCTCCTATACCTACCTTAGTAGAATATAATCTCCTTTGGACTATCATTTTTTCTGAAACTCTCTAGAATCCTTCCAATGTTAGTACTTAGTTTTTGAGATGTTGGGTTCCCTGTCCCCAATAAATTTATATTCTTCTTGGAATAACACAATTCATATTTGTTTTTAGCATATACACAGAAGAACTCTTTTGTTATTTTTTATACTCAGGAGAAGAGTTCAAATCTTAGTCTGCCTTTATGGAATTCTGGGTAAATCATTGCATTTTAAGACTCAGTTACCTAATTTATTAAATAGGTGGTCAACTTAGATGACTTTTAAAGTGAATTCCAATTTTGGATCTCTGTATCTTTACTCTTCCAAGAAGACTCTTACATTTGGAGTTTGAGGATTTAGAATTATGAGTATTACCCATAGCCAATCTCCTGAAGACACTTCACTTGTATCACTTTTAGTACAATAGATCTGGTTGGTTTCTTTTTCACCTCCTTTTGCATTTAGCCAATTGTAGAATTTGTTTTGTTCAATGAATTTTTTTTCCATTTTTGCCAATTCTGTTTTTAAGGAGTTTATTTTTTCATTTCTCCAAATTTATTTTGTAAGAAATTGCTTTCTCCAATATTTATTTTCCATTTTGACAAATTTATTTTTAAAGTTGTTTTGTTGAGTACATTTTTTCCAATTTAGCCAAATTTATTTTAAGGAGTTGTTTTCTTCAGTCATTTTCTATGTTTCATTTCCCAAACTATTGCCTTTTTCCCAAAAACTTTTATAATTTTTCTGAAGAGTGGTTACTTCTTTTCCCCATTTATCTTCTATGTATCTTTTTTAAATCTTTTTTTGAATTTTTCCAAGAGAGTTTTTTGAGTTTGTTTGAGATCTCATTTCCTTTGAGATTCACCTGTAGGCATTTTGCCTTTGCTGTTCTCTTCTGGCTTGTGTTCTGATCTTTCCTGTCTCTGTAGTAGCATTCTATATTCAGCTTTTCTTGTTTTTTTGCTCATTTGAAAGAATTGAGTTCTGGTCCTACAGTACGGGGATATGGTTCTGAGCTTCCTCTGAAAAGGGACAGGGGCCTCTCACTGCACTGTGCTGAGCTAATGGTGTTGTGGGCTTTCCACTGTCCTGGGAGGGCCTGGCCAAGTTCCACCTGTTATGCTGGGATTCAGAAGCTCACAATTTGCCTTCTATAGTTGGATTGAATGTCTCATAGCTGGTTTGCTGATTCACTGGCCTTCTGAACCACGACAGAAAAGCCAATGCTGCTATGTTTTGGCTTAAATCCTCTCTCTAGAGTCCCCTTGCTGAGCATCCCCAAGTCACATCTGCATTGAGACAGACCCATCCTGAAGTCCATCCAAGTTATCTTAAACTAGATAATTATTACACTCTGAATGTTTGTGAATTCCATCATTCCAAAATCCATTCAGAAGTTTGATCTCTTGAGGGAGGCTAGGGAGAGCTCAGGCAAAGTTTATTCTCTGCTGTCTTGGCTCTGCCCCCTTTCAAGCATTCTTGATGCAGACATCAGGTTGGTTTCTTAAATGAAATTTGAGTTGAGCAGCAAAATGAAACAGAACAAAAACATGTTGGCAGAAGGAATAGGGAATTTGTCTCCTGAAGATACTCTCCTCTTGCCTATGTCCCAGAGTGGTTATACTAGTTGCATAGTAGATGAACAGAATTATAGATTAATCAAACCTAGGCAAAATTGGGAAGTAAGTGAGTTTTGTCTTTATCCAACTATCTTTTCCGTTATTTTCAACTTCTGATCTAAGACTCCAAAGCTCCTTAGCTGTCTCCTCTGATTTCCTACCTGTTTTTCAAAGATCACTCCCTATTTTCCAAAACCTGTGTTCTACCAACATGTGCACATTGTGGTCCAACTTTATTCATACTCATGCAACTCAACTGAAAAAAAAACTGTCTTATTCTCTGTTTTTTCATTGCCTTGTTTTCTGCTACATAACAAAGGATGATGAGGGGTTAACCTTGAAAGAAATAATAATGTTGAGAATTTTAAGCACTAGTACTGGAGATATTTTTGATTGTAGAACCTTTCTATAGACCTCAAGTCCTCAAACTGTACAATGTAGGTTGTTCAAAATGCCTGGAAGTGGCTGACTATGGATGAGACTGACCCCACTAAAATGGTACGTGTGTGGGAAGGAGTTTGTCTGTTCATGTTGCTCACAAAATTCTTTTCTTTTCCTTGGTTAACACCAACGCCTAATCATAAAATCTTATTTAAAAAGAATATAAGGAGTAATGTGGTACAATGCATACACAGACATGAAAGCAATATCATGTAGCAGAGAGAACACCGGACTCAAAGTCCAGAAGAGCAAGGTTCAACCCCTGCCTCCAATATCTATGACCTTTGTGTCTCTGAATAAATTGCTCCTTCCTCCATTTAATACTTTCTTCTTCCATTTTCTCACCCAGGAAAGTAAGAAGGCTGAACTCAATGATTACCAGGTTCCTTCCAGATCTAAATCTATGATCTTATGGCCCCAAAACTTACTCTCTAATATTTTTGACATGTACAAAAAGAAAAAAGAAAATTGAGTCAGAAGTCAGAAAACCTGGGTTACCAGCCTCTTGATTAGTTAGCATCTTGTCAGGTTTATCTGCTATAAAATGATCCATGTAATTGATATTCTCTGCATCTGTTTTCCTTAGAGAAGTGATGATTCTTCTTCGTAGCATTGAGCTACTTGACCTTTACTCAGAAGAAGATTAAATATTATAAATAGGTGTATCCTGGATTAATTTCCTTCAAATGAATAATAAAAATGTGAATTTTTTTTTAAAATTACTCTTACCCATTTTTTCTTTACTTTCCTTAAGACTATTTCTTGTAGAGTTTTTTAGTTTTTTTAATGTCCTTTTCTAATTCTCATTCAAAACTACAAATTGTTGTTTAGTCTTTTAGTTATGTCTGATTCTTTACAACCTATAGGAGGTTTTCTTGGTATAAAAATAATGAAGAAATTTGCCTTTTCCTTCTCTAGTTCATTTTACAGAGGATGAAACTGAGGAAAATGTGATTAAGTGACTTCCCCAGGTTCACACAGCTAAGTAATTGTTTAAGGTCAGACGTGAACTAAAGATGAGTCTTCCAGACTCCAGAGCCAGCAATCTTTCTGCCTCCACAACTTAAGCACCCTCCCCCTCCAAATTACCTTAGGTCAAGAACTACCATTTTTGTCATTAGAATCCCAGTATTAAGTATGATATTTAAGGCATAATAAAGGTTTAATAAATGTTTTTTTGATTGGTTGATTGACAGATTTGGGTAGGCTGAACCCAAAGCAAAACATCGTTAGAGAAAACATGAATAAAATTCTCTAAGAATAATCAGACATCTCGAGATTTATTTCAAAGATTTAGGTTGGTAATTACTAGTTTAAAACAATCTCATTACTTTTGATCTTTATTTTTATGATTATTTTACATCCTTGTCTATTTCCTTTCAACTACTAGTAAGACAAAACAAAAGAAATCCAAATGTTTAGGAAAAACCCCTAGACTATTATTACATATTATGCAATTTTGGGAGAGGGAGGGCAGCATAGGTGAACAATTTATTAATAAACCAAAAATAGGTAGCAAATTTAGATGTATGAATAATTTCTATTACATTAAGTTCCAAAGGTTCTGTAAAATAAAACAAAAGTAGTCAAGATCAGAAAGAAAGCAGAAAATCAGTGGGAAATTTTTATCGATAGTTTAATAGAGGTCTCATGCCTAAAATAAATGAGGAACTTTGTCAAATCTATAAGAATAGGAGTCATTCCCCAAATGATAAATGGTCAAAGGATATAAATAGTCAATTTCCCAATGAAGAAATCAAAACAAGTTGAAGATATATGAAAAAATGCCCCAAATCAGTATTTATTAGAATAATGCAAATAAAACAATTTGGAGATATCATTTTATACCTATCAAACATTGCTTTGAAATTTTATAAATATTCCTTGCTCTGAGCTAGACTTGCCAGGCCAATCCTCTGACATTTTATTAGGATTTTAGTATGTTAGCTTAATAACTTTTGAGTATATTAAAATGAAATTATGTAGTCATAAGACATTCAAAACTAACAGAAATTTTTGTAGCATAGCAAAAGGCTATTCAACAAGGATATAAAGATATGTTTTTGAAGATACTTGAGGCTGATTCAGTAGAATGAATAAACAAACACAATATTTTAAAATTTGTAAACCATTTGTCTCTAGTCCATCAATTTGAAGTTCATTACTTTCAAAAAGATCTGCTCAAATATGTGCTAAATGATTAAAATAATGGAACATTTTTGCAATATAAGATGTGATGAATATGAAGAATACAGAGAATTATGAGAATAGTTGTATGAAGGGAAAGTTATAAGCATTTATTTAATGCTGACTATATGTGAAGTATTGTACTAAATTCTCTTACAAATTTTATCTCATTTGATCCTCACAACAACTTTATGGAGTAGATGTTACTATTTTTTCCATTTTGCTGTTGAGAAAACTGGGGTAACCGGAAGTTAAATGAGTTGCCCAGGATCACATCCTCAGGAAATGTCCAAGGCTGGATTCTCAGGTTTTACTGATTCTAAGCCCAGTGTTCTATCCACTGTACCACCAGCAGCCTCTATGAACTATATTTTCTGATACAAACTGAAATAAGTAGAATCAGAAAAAAGATTATTCAGTAACTATAGCAAAATAAATGTAAAGAAAACTTATGTATTTTTTGTTTAAAGTAAAAACTGAATTCTGTGTAATTATGACCAAGGTAAGAACCAAAGATGAAATTTTTAAAAAAATTAAAAACCCTGTTATTGTTTACAAATGTGAATTACAGGTATGAATGAGGGTATGTACTAAGAATTAAAGAACTTTGGCAAGTGCTGTTCCATTGCACCCTGAAAGCTTCATCAGAACTTTAACTAAACCCTTTTCAATGCATTGTTTCTCTCAATTAAATTATCTCCTTGACAGTAGGATAGTAGGGATTTTCTGTGAATGTGTTACTGTTTCTAAGTCTGTGTGTCTTTCTCTCTCTGTCTCTGTCTCTCTGTCTCTGTTTCTCTCTGCCTCATTTGTCTCCCTAGCATCTTGGCATTTAGCACAGTATTTGACTCTTAATAAGTTCTTAATTGATGTGTTTTCATTCAACTATACTTGTGATGACTGTGTATTTTAAAATCAGCCGGAGTCAGGAATTCAAGTTAGGGGAAAATCTTCGATCTTTTATTCTCAGTAGAGATGAAGAAGAATCGGAGGTAGAAGGGGATCAGAGGTAAAAGGGAACTGAGTCAAGAAGCCAGCCAGACCAGAAGCCACGAGACCAGCAGTCACCAGAACCAAACCCAGCCAGCAATTTCTCCCAGCCTCTCTTCCTGCCCCTCTGCCTCCACCCACCAAAATCGTCATTTCCTATATAACACATCAGGATTTTCACAGAGAGTAGGTGGGGACCATTCTTTCTCCAAGCATATATATAAGAGTATAGTCCAATTACTATTTAGCCTCACGTGCTTGGGACCTCAGTGCATCAACTCAAGCCTCAGCCCATTACGTATACTGATCTGCTTTTTTTTCTTTGTTATAGGGGGTGGAAGAGAAGAGGCGAGGAGAGGAGAGGAGAAAAGAAGAAAAGGGAGGATAGGATAGGAGAGGAGAGGAGAGGAGAGCAGAGCAGAGGAGAGGAAAGAAGAGGAAAGGAAGAGAGAGAGAAGAGGAGAAGACAGAATAGGTAATGAGAGGAGAGAAGATAGAAAAGGGAAGTAGAGATGAAGAGGAAAGGGGAGCACAGGAAACGAAAGGAGAGAAGAGGGAAGGAGACGAGAGGGGAAGGGGAGGAGATGAGAGGAGAAGAAAGGGGAGGACAGGAGAGGAGAGAAGGAGGGAGGGGAAGAAAGGAAAAGAGAGAGGAGAGGTACTAGTTGCAACATCTCCAGAAAAAAAAAAATATATATATATATGCCTTAAGGATAGGAATTATTTCTTTTCTTTATTTTTTTTAAATTTCTACATGCCTAGAACAGTACCTCATATAATGAGGCTTAATAAATATTTGTTGAATTGAATTTCTTGACTCACTCTTTGGTGAATAGCACCTGTCACCTGCAATTGTCTCCCTCTGTCTTTTCAGAGTAGTCTTTAAATATCAGCTGGAAACAGACTGTTCTTCTGAGTATACATGGCATAACTTCTCTCTTCCTCTGCATGTCTCATTTAGCACTTAGTTTATAGTTGTTTTAAGGGGGAAAATTATAATCACCACTAACAACAAACATATATTGAACACATTATGCATTCAGAACACTGAAATATATTGGGAGCATAAGTGGCTAGAAAAACAAAATATGTTATTTTTTATAAAGAAAAAAATACCTGGGTCATCCTTATTACCTTTTATTGAATACTCATTGAATCCAACTCCTTCATTTTAAGGATTAGAAAATGGAATCAGAATATGATGAAGTGATCTTACTGAAGTCCTAGCACTTGACTCCACCCCAAAATCCAGTGAAGAGATGAAGATGGAGGCTGTTGCAGAATATAAACCAGGAGCTATTCCTGGCAAGAAGTAAGGCACTGACTAGTGAAATGTCTTTTTCATCATCTTTTCAGTAACTGCTTATCAAATATTAAATTAAAATTTATTTTTTACTGATTAAGGAATCAAGGCCAGAAGAAGTTAGGTGATTTGCCAGTGTACTCAAGTAGCATGTAGCAGAGCTGAGATTTGAATCAGACTCTGTGATGCCAAATCCATCATCTTTCCAATGTGGTATTCTTTGAACTATATTCTTGCCATGCAGAACCTTAATCTCTTTATTATGCTCACTTAAAAAATAAAACAACAAAATGTTTCCTTCTTTCTATTCTTCACATGTTTCATTTACATTTATCATTGTTATTGTCATCATCCTCATCATCACCATTACCACCACCACCACTATCATCATCAATTGGATTGAATTTCAATAATATAAGGAACTGTTGGTGAGAAAACTCCATCTACCACTGAAGATGGCATCTGTTCTGAAACATTCTCTTGGAATGTAACCTGGAGTACAGTGAGTGAGTTACTTAACAGTCCCTCACTGTATGACTTGCCCAGGTACACACAGCTCATATATCTCAAAACTAGGAGCTGACCCCAATTCTTCATGACTCAGAGATTGATTCTCTATTCACAACACCACATTTAAACATATCTATTTTTAAATTGTGTTTTTCAGTGTAAATCCAATGAAGCTGTCCATTGCTCTTACTGGAGGCAGTTTGACAATTAATAGTCAATATACAACAATACAAAAACAGTTTCTTACTGAATATAGCTTACTGAAATAAGCTTACGTGGTAAGTTTATGAACCCTGATCATAAGACTAAAGTCAATCAAGGTGCTGATTTTGCTGGGACGTAGGTAAGGAAAGCAAAGGATTTGGAGGATAAAAGGATCTTAAAGCTCATCTAATCCAATATCACTATGCTGATGATCTTGCAATAATAAAAAAGACCATGTATACATTGCTACTTTGTTTCTCTCTTCTTTCTCCATCTACCTCATTCTTTTCTTCTTCCCAATTCTATCTCCTCTTTGTCTCTAATGCATTTAAACTATGAATATATAATGTGCTTAAGAATTTTAATGTTAGGTTTTCATTTTTCAGATTCTATTTCATGGCCATTAAAATTCTGGCAATTTTATGAAACAAAAAGAATGGCCATTTTGAATGGTTTTTATTTATTTGTCTCAGTCATGTCTTATTCTTTGTGATACCATTTGGGTTTTTGTTTTGTTTTTGGCAACTTACTGGTTGTGTTACTTTGGATATCATTTTGACTTCAATTTTCCCATCTGTAATAGGTGTGATAATAAAAGTACCTACTTCACATGGTTCTTTTAATAAAGCTCTTTACAACTTTACAACATTCTGTTGTTATTGATGATATAATGATCACTCTTTATTTCTTTTATTATTCTTATTTCTTTAGCTAACTGGCTAAATTCTTAAAAAGTCATGTGCAATCACAGCCTTCATTTACTTTCCTCCCATTCTCTTCTTAACCCCATGTCTACTGGTTTCAAATCTCATCACTCAACTGAAATGACTCTCTCCAAAGTTATCAATGATTTTTTAATTTCCAAACCAATGGCCTTCTTGATCCTTATTCTTCTTTCCTTCTATGTCATATGACATTGCTGACCATTCTTTTACTGGCTCTTTATGCATGTCTTAATACTAATTATGGATGTCCCTCAAAGCTTTGTTCTCTGTGTCTTTTCTTTTTTTTTTTTTTGCTCTTATATTTTCTCAATTGGTGATTTCATCAACTCTTATGAATTTAATTAGCATTTCTATCCATATGGTTCCTAAATCTATGTAGTTTGCCCCATCTTTCTCCTAAAATCCAATCCCACATCATCTATCTATTAGAAACTTGAATTTAGTAATTTGTAGGTATTTAAAACTCACCATTTCCTTTTTTTTTATTTAACAGTCTTTTATTTACAGGATATATGCATGGGTAACTTCACAGCATTAACAATTGCCAAACCTCTTGTTCCAATTTTTTACCTCTTATCCCCCCCACTCCCTCCTCAGGATGACCAGTAGATGTTAAATATATTAAAATATAAATTAGATACACAATAAGTATACATGACCAAAACGTTATTTTGCTGTACAAAAAGAATCAGACTCTGAAATATTGTACAATTAGCTTGTGAAGGAAATCAAAAATGCAGGTGGGCATAAATATAGGGATTGGGAATTCAATGTAATGGTTTTTAGTCATCTCCCAGAGTTCTTTTTCTGGGCATAGCTGGTTCAGTTCATTACTGCTCCATTAGAAATGATTTGGTTGATCTCGTTGCTGAGGATGGCCTGGTCCATCAGAACTGGTCATCATCTAGTATTGTTGTTGAAGTATATAATGATCTCCTGGTCCTGCTCATTTCACTCAGCATCAGTTCGTGTAAGTCTCTCCAAGCCTTTCTGAAATCATCCTGTTGGTCATTTCTTACAGAACAGTAATATTCCATAATATTCATATACCACAATTTATTCAGCCATTCTCCAACTGATGGACATCCATTCAGTTTCCAGTTTTAGCCACTACAAAAGGGCTGCCACAAACATTCGTGCACATACAGGTCCCTTTCCCTTCTTTATAATCTCTTTGGGATATAAGCCCAGTAGTAACACTGCTGGATCAAAGGGTATGCACAGTTTGATAACTTTTTGAGCATAGTTCAAACTACTCTCAAAATGGTTGGATTCGTTCACAACTCCACCAACAATGCATCAATGTCCCAGTTTTCCCGCATCCCTCAACAATCATCATTATTTTTCCTGTCATCTTAGCCAATCTGACAGGTGTGTAGTGAGTATCTTAGAGTTGTCTTAATTTGCATTTCTCTGATTAATAATGACTTGGAGCATCTTTTCATATGACTAGAAATCGTTTCAATTTCTTCATCTGAGAATTGTCTGTTCATATCCTTTGACCATTTTTCAATTGGAGAATGGCTTGATTTTTTATAAATTAGAGGTAATTCTCTATATATTTTGGAAATGAGGCCTTTATCAGAACCTTTGACTGTAAAATATTTTCCCAATTTATTGCTTCCCTTCTAATCTTGTCTGCATTAGTTTTGTTTGTACAAAAACTTTTCAGTTTGGTATAATCGAAATTTTCTATTTTGTGATCAGTAATGATCTCTAGTTCTTCTTTGGTCATAAAGACCTTTCCCTTCCACAGGTCTGAGAGGTAAACTATCCTGTGTTCCTCTAATTTATTAATAATTTCATTCTTTATGCCTAGGTCATGAACCCATTTTGACCTTATCTTGGTGTACGAAGTTAAGTATGGATCAATGCCTAGTTTCTGCCATATTAGTTTCCAATTTTCCCAGCAATTTTTATCAAACAGTAAGTTCATATCCCAAAAGCTGGGATCTTTGGGTTTAGTCAAAGACTAGGTTGCTATATTTGTTGACTGTTTTATCCTTGAACCTAATCTATTCCACTGATCAACTAATCTATTCCTTAGCCAATACCAAATAGTTTTGGTAACTGCTGCTCTATAATATAATTTTAGATCTGGTACAGCTAAAGCCACCTTCATTTGATTTTTTTTCATTAATTCCTTGAAATTCTTGACCTTTTGTTTTCCATATGAACTTTGTTGTTATTTTTTCTAGGTCATTAAAATAGTTTTTGGGGACTCTGATTGGTATAGCGCTAAATAAATAGATTAGTTTAGGTAATATTGTCATCTTTATTATATTTGCTCGCCCTATCCAAGAGCATTTAATATTTTTCAATTGGTTAGATCAGACTTAATTTGTGTGAAAAGTGGTCTGTAATTTTGCTCATAAAGTTTCTGATTTTCCCTTGGCAGATAGATTCCTAAATATTTTATATTATCAGTAGTTACTTTAAATGGAATTTCTCTTTGTAACTCTGACTGTTGGATTTTGTTAGTGATATATAAGAATGCTGATGACTTATGTGGGTTTATTTTATAACCAGCAACTTTGCTAAAGTTGTGGATTATTTCTAATAATTTTTAGTAGAATCTCTGGGGTTCTCTAAGTATACCATCATGTCATCGGCAAAGAGTGATAATTTGAAAACTCACCATTTCCAAAACAACTTGTCTCCACCAAAACCTTCTACTCTCTTAAAACTTGTATAATATTGTCCAGACCACTACGATTTTTCAACTTGTCCAGATCTAGAGCCTCAGTCTTAACCTGGACTCTTCCATTTCATCTAATATATATATATATATATATATATATATATATGTTCTACCTTTAATTTTTAAAATATCTTTTGGCTTCACATCATTTTATTTTTCTAAGATATTTTTTCTCTCATATCCACTAGGGAAGCAAATCCCACATACTTAGTTATTTATTACCTCTTTCCATAAACACATATACCTTTGTAAGGAAGGAAAGGAGATAAATTTTATATTTTCTTCTTCCATAATAACTTAACAGTCATTATAATTCCAGGTTGTTCTTTCCATTTATTTTTTTTTATTCATTGTGTATATTGTTTTTCTAGGTCAGTTTGTTTCATTTGGTTCCTATTCATCTAAATCTTCCTATGCAATCAACTATGATTTACTTAACATTTATGGAGAGAATAAATATTACAATGAAAGACTGGACATATTCTCATGAACTTTGATTATGTCACTGACATAATCAAATTGACAACTAAGTTGGGCTCTCTTGGGGAATCTATTCACAGAATTTATTCTCATCCAAACTTGAGTAAAAGGTTTGGTAACATCTGATCAAGGTTGAAGAAAGTTAATTCAATCTCATTTTTGTAATGTTCTTTAAGAGATTGAAGTTTTGAAATGAGGTGTTTGGGAATGGGGGAACTCTGGATCTCCCTAGACCATTAGTTATTAATAATCATTTCTCTCAATTAGATGACTTCTAAGATTGTTTCCCACTTTAAAATGCAACAATCTTATGACATTTGAATTTTTTTTCATTTCGGAATTTTAAAAAAATACACTTATAGTAGGTTGTTATGGACTACCTATGGGGAAAAGAACATTATTTAAAGTTGTGTGACCTTTTACACATCACTAAACTTCTCAATTTTCTAAACTGAAAGATTGCAGAGAAGATGCTGACCTGTATAGTACACTTTCCTCACCTAGAAGTCCTTTATATCAATGAAATTACAAGTTATATCCTAAGTTTTTCAATTTCAGGGTTGATATATTCATTGTTGCAGGCTAATATTTGATATGTTTCTCCATCAGAACATAACCTGAGCAATGCATCTGCATAATGATCCAGCAGAATGAATACATGTAGAAAATGAATATTCAACAGAGCCAAAAAAACACTTTGGTTTCTTCTTCTTTGTGCAAAGGTTCAAATACTCCTGCCTTGGGCAAACACTTGACTAAACAGATGATTGATATGTAAACCCAAATCCGTTGTTTTAGGGGAGTGATGTTGGTTGGATTCTTTAAGTCAGAACTGGAATTTCATTCATAGTACTTGTGAGAATTCAGAGATCAGGGTGTCAAGAATATGAAAAAGTGATTCATCAGGAAAGGGTCACTACTATATTTGAAACTCCTGAAAGGAGAGAGCAATGGGAGAAAGGTAGCTTAGACCTGATTCAGTTGACTGATTTATCTGAGACATAAGAGATATTTTTTGTTTATGTACCAGGATTATGTATGTGAGATCCCTAACATGTGAGCTAAATGACTAGTAGAGAGATGATTTACAAGGTCACTCTTAGAAAGATATATGCCACATTAAACATTTGTTGCTGATAAAGTGGGGAATACTTTTGACTTTCTCCATAATGCTACCAACACTTCTCTCTAGTTCATCTATAGGGACATGATAGTATTTGAAGTGCTCTCATTTTGTCTTTAATAGGTTTTGACACAGTTATAAGTTAAGCTTGGTCAGAGGAGGGAAAATCTATTTTCTTTGCTGGGTGAAGGAAAGGTGGGGCTTCTATTTTTTATAAGAATCTTGTGATTTAACCAAGATGTACACTAAACATCCACAAAATAGACATATGCATACAACCTGTGATTTGAGAATTTTTAAAGGCTTCTCTGACCAGAAGTCATAGGGTGATATCAGTTTTATTCTAGCTTAAAATGATCTTAGGGATTACCTACATCATAAAGAATAGCCAATTGAACATTCTCATTTGTTATTTGTTCAGTCATTTCCAGTCATGTCCAACTCTCCGTGACCCCATTTGGAACTTTCTTGGCAAAGATACTGGAGTAATTTGCCATTTCCTCCTCCATCTTACTTTAATATAAGGAAACTGAGGCAAACAAAGTTAAATGACTTGTCCAAGATCACAGCTATCATACATCATCGTTATCTGCCCATATAAATCAATAAAATAAATGATATATGGGAAATTTAGGGAAGTGGAGGGTTTGGTGGGAAGGGAAGAAATGAATTCAAATTTGAACATGTTGAATATGTAATGAGGATGGATTATCAAGATGAAAATATACAACATTCAGGTTGAGATATGGGACTATGGTATTTAGGAGAGATATTAGGTGTGGTTACATTGAATTAGATGGTTGAAACAATGATGATAGATAAGATCTTTAGAGAATAATGAGAGAAGGGGCTCAGGAAAATAACAAGATATAAAAAATTGCAATAGTTTTGGTAAAAGATATGCAAAGGGAAAGATCAATACACACCTCAAATTGAATTTTATTTTGTTTATTCTTAAAAAGAAAAAAAAAAGAAGCAGAAGATGAAGTAAAAAGAAACAGAAGCAGAAAGGAAAGAAGGAGAAAAGACAATATTTTATAGTATATACAATTGATTTGGAAAATAAACATGCTAATGTCTTCTCAGTACTGATGAAAAACATTATTATCCTTTATCTCTTCTTCCCTTTGCAGCTAAACTCCTCAAAAAAGAATACTTATAATGAGTGCTTCTATTTTCTCCCCTCTTACTCTCTTCTTAACACCTTATGATCTTAATTCCAACCTTAATATTACAACAAAATTTCTTTCTCTAAAGTTATCAATGATGTCTTAGTAGCCAAATCAAATTGCCTTTTTTCAATCTTCAATACAGTTGTAAAGAGAAAAAAAATTTCAAAAATATACTTAATGCCAACCATAATTCCAGAGGATTCATGATGAAATATGCAATTCATTTTTGTTGGTAACATAAAATAATGCTGATGATTTTTGTGGATTTGTTTTATATTCTATAATTTTTCCAAAGTTATTAATTTCTTCTAGAAGTTTTGTAGTAGATTCTCTAGGATTATCTAAATATACCTTCATATCAAAGTGATATGAAGTGATAGTTTTGTTTCCTCATAACCTACTCTAATTCCTTTCTATTTTTCTTCTTTATTAATAAAGCTAACATTTCTAGTACAATATTGAAAAGTAAGGGTGATAATGGGTAACCTTGTTTTATCCTGATCTTATTGGGAATGCTTCTATTTGGTCTCCATTACATATAATGCTTCATGCTATTCATTTTTGTCATAATGAAGAACTTATAGTAAAAAATAAAATGTATATTTCTTTATGAAGAAATAGGGTTTTTTTCCTTTATAGATGTTTTAATAGTAGAATTGTTGGGTTTTTTCCTTCCAAATTGAGAGATGATTAGGTAAAACAAAGAGAAAGTCTTTGCTGATTAAAAAAAAATTTGGAAAAGGTATTAGCTCATTGCGGTATTGTATACTAGTAAGATCTGCTTTCAGGGAGCCTGAAGCTACTCTTTCAGTACTCTTGTACTAGAAGTTTCTGAACTACAGTGGCTTAATTAGATGCCCACTGAGGGAAAGAGAACACTGAGTTATCTAAGAAGAGGAAATCATCCCAAGTCAGAAACAGAGGAGATCTAAGCTCCATCCAATAATAATTTTTGTATTTCCATAGTCGAAAAACTAAATTACACCTTTAGTTAAAAGTAAGGCAAGGTAAAATAAAAATAAAGCAAAACAAAATGAAGTATATGTTTGCATCAAAGAATTGCTGCAAAATGCTTTAAAATGAAAAAAATATTATATAAATGTTTATTAGCCCCTATAGGCAGGCATAACAAATAATTAACTATTGATGTTATTTGAGGGATATCTGGAAGGCCCATCTTATCTAAGAAGCAAAAGTAAGAGAGTAAGTACTTCATACACATCATAGATCCTTTCAATTGGATTTTCTATTATTTTTTATTTCAAAATACAATTAATCCTGGAAGTACTAATACATTCAAATAATCATGCATTGTATGTTACTAATTTTTAAATCTCATTGCTTTCTCTTAAGAAGGATCAGAATCATATTAAAGCTCTGTAACTATGTGAAAGGAGTACCCCATTTGGGAGTAATGTCGCAGAAATGGGACAGGAGATATTAGGTACCTAAGACAAAATTAACCTATTTCATGATTTTGCCTCCAGCCAGTACTTCACCTATACATAATGCAAAATTGCTTATCAGACAAAAATACTGTTTTATTTAAACAGATTGTTCAGCTATATTGTGCTGCATTTTCCTCTTTCATTTTATGTTCAATCCAGTCAAGCAGTTTTATAAATAGAAATGGTTTAAATCAAATAGCAAAATTCATTTGTTTTCTCCTGATAAAGCTAAAGGTTCTTCTTAGAAACCTTTTATTTTAGATCATCTAAGCAGTTCAGCTCAAAAGCACTATCAATGTTCTTTAAAGTATCAAAACTAATTTCAGCAGAAAGCCTTGGTACTAGACTGCTTCTGTTCTGTCTGGTGGACATCAATTTTTAAAGCTAAATCACCAGGACCAACCCTTATGAAAGTTGTAAATTGAACAAGGTCCTTTCTTTAAACATTGGATTCTGAGCTATCAACACCTCCTTGTTTACATTTCATTGTTCAGACACACAAGTCTCCACTTGGCCACATTTAGAATTGAATAATAGAAAAGCAATATGGTATTGTGATGAGTGGCCCAGCTTTTGATTCAGGAGGACCTTATTTCAAGTTTTGCCTTTTTTTTCCTGCTAGCTGTGTGACCCTTAATCCCTCAAGTATCTCAGATAACTCTTTAACACTATAAAAATGGAAAAGTTCCAGATTTGCATCTGTGGAGAGCATTTCTACTCTAAGAGTTCTGTGTATAGTTGAAGTCAAAAGTCTAGACTAAAATAAATTTTTAAAAATAGTTTTGTATTTATATTGAATTTTCTAGACTTTTTTATTTGATCCATTGACCATATTTTATAGATGAAGAAAGAGGTTCAGGAGCAGCCAGGATGATGGAGAAGAGAGAATACTGGTCATGCGACTCTGGACAAGCCATTTTAACCCTGTTTGTCTCAGTTTCCCTATCTGCAGAAAATTAAGTGGAGAAGGAAATGACAAACCACTCCAGCATCTTTGCCAAGAAAACCCTAAATGGGGTCACAAAAAGTCAAGCATGGAAACTCAACAAAAGCAGGTTCAGAAAAAGCTGTCAAAGGTTTCACAGTTACTAAGTGACAAAGGCAGGAATCCAATTTCAGTCTCCTGGACAGCTAGGTGGTGCAGTAGAATACCAACCTTGGAATCAGGAGGACTTTACTTCAAATATGGCTCCAGACACTTAACACTTGTGTGACCTCAGGCAAGTCTCTTAACTCCAATTGCCTTGCAAAAAATAAAATAAAAAATAAACTTCAGTCTTTTGTCACCCATTCCAGGGCTTTTTCCATTATTCTATTGTGCTTATGTTAATTATCAGAGATTGATCAGCACACATCAAATTTTTTTTTAAATACACTTAAGAACAAATATTTGCTTTGTTAAATTACATTAATATATATTCTGGTAGAATTGAGGGCAAGAAGTGCTCTGTTTTTGTCTTTATGTCCCCAGTGCCCAGCACAGGGTCTGACATATAACAGATTCTGCTTATTGTAAATATTTGTTAAATTGAATTAAAATAATTATGCATTTGCTCTTCACTCATAATAATTGCTTGGTTTCCCCACACACACTTTTTATGTCTCCATTATCGATTATAAACTGCTTCATCATGAGAAAAATGACATGAGTTAATAGTAAACATTTATTATCTCATATATGCCAGGAACTATGCTAAGCACTGAGGTAAAACTGAGGGTTAATTATTTATTGGGTTCTAACCATTGTTCAGCCCAGAGCTGAAATAGATGCAAAGATAAGAGCAATATGGTTGTTCAGTTGTATATCGCTTTTCTGTGACCCCATTTGGGGTTTTACTGGCAAAGACGCTGGAGTATGTTGATATTTTCTTCCTCAAATCATTTTACAGATGAGGAAACTGAGGCAAGTGGGGTTATGTGACTTGCCCAGTGTCACACAGTTAGTAAGGATCTGAGGCTAGATTTGAACTCAGGGCATAAGACTTCTGACTCCAAATCAGGAACATTGTGCACTATGGCATCATCTAGTTGTCCTGAAGAGCAAAAGACTAGGTTTTACAAAACACTTATCTCACAATGACCTTAAAAGCTAGGTAATGTAGATGTCATTATCTCCACTGTTGATGTTCAAGCTAAGGCTTGAATATGCTAAGTTACCTTCCTGATGGTATTATAGCAATTAAGCATTAGTTTTAGAAATTGAAGCAAGTTCACTTGAGTTCAAGTCCAATACTTTTTTCACTATGCCTGCAATGGTCTCTAACCTCATAGATATTATTATCTAGTAGGAAGATACAATTCAATGGAAGCAATTATCATATATATTATCATTAAGCAGATAGTCTTTTATTAACAGGTGACTCAGGAGAAATATAATTATCCCCAAATTTGGAAGGGATTTAAAGTTTCTGGGAGACAGAAATCTGTAGGGTTAGGGGAAGCCCTAGAATTTTTGAGTTCTGTTGGGATGATGCCCAGAAAAATAAACATGAAGAATACTGACTGCTACTCTGTTCTAATCATAAGGAGTTGGCATCTCTTATCTTCTGCAGTTTCTTTTTCTCTTTACTTCTTTCATACCTTTATAAGGGAGTTTGTTTCCAGATAAAGATAAGTTGATTTTTTATTTCTTTCTGAGCTACTAATAAAGAGTGGGACATACAATGAAAAAGAATGACAAAGAATCACTGAACAAACGCTAGTAGCCCTAAACGAAATTTTTTCCCCTTCTTCTTCCCTCCTCTGTCCTTCCCTTCCTTCCCTTCCTTCCTTCATCCCTTCTCTCTTTATATGTCTCTGTTTCTGTCTCTGTCTTTTTCTCTGTCTCTGTCTTCTCTCTCTCTCTCTCTCTCTCTCTCTTTTTCTCTCTCCCTTTCTGTCTCTTTTTGTCTCTCTGTCTCTGTCTCTCTGTGTCTTTGTGTGTCTGTCTGTCTCTCTGTCTCTGTCTCTCTCTGTGTCTCTGTGTCTCTGTGTCTCAGTCTCTCTCTCTCTGTGTCTTTGTTTTTGTCTCTGTCTGTCTCTATATCTCTCTGTCTCTCTCTCTCTGTATCTATGTCTTTGTCTCTCTGTCTCTGTCTCTTTTTGTCTGTCTGTCTCTTTCTCTGCCAGAATAAAAAGCATATATTTGATTGGTTAGGTATTGAAATGGAAAGTTTTGGGAAGCGAGGACAATGATTATGAGTGGGAATAAAGTGGTAATGTGAATCTGAATTAAAGTGATGTGAACAGGCACAAAAATTATTGGATAAATTTAAAAAAGATATTTTAAAATCAGAATTAACAAGACTTGGACAATTAACCAATTAGATAGGAAAAGTGATAGGAAGGAAGGAGTCAAAGAAGACTATTAAAGTTACAAACTGAGAAACTGAGTGAATGGTGCTAGCATAAAATAACAAAATAATAACACTAATTTCCAAAAAAGGGTTTGGAAAATTCCTACTGTTAATGTCAAATGATTCTCTAATATTATTTCTTGCCATGATTAGCATACTTGATTGCATACTCTCTGAAGAAATGAATTGTTATATTTATAATGTTGTCTCTCCAAAAGTCTTACACATATTAGATGATTAATAAATATTTGTTGAATGGCAAAGTTAAGTCAAGACCACAAGCATTTACCACGTGCTTACTATGTGCCAGATTCTGCACATAGATATAGTTATGCCTAGAATCAGTTAGTTGCCCATCTATGGAGACTCACCCTACAAACCCTGTGTAAGTGTGGGGAATGGATCAATACATACATACATATATACAGACATAGATATACATATATACACACGCACATATATATATATATATATATATACATGCACACACACTATCATTTTTAAATATATGGATGCTTTAAAGTATAAAAGATATATTAATTTTAAAGTATTAATTCATAGTAGTTTATTATTCTTTTTCAATCAACAAATATTAGTAATATAATCAGAGATGAGATATAACTTTCTTTTAATATGGAAAAAGAATCCTAATCATCAAGAAAGTTGGGAACAACTGTATCATTCTTTTAATATCCATTCCATCTTTGCAATCTATTATTTTAAATCTTATTTTATGGGAAAATGCATTTAGAGTTCCAAAAAACAGATGCCACTACTACATTTTCTCTTCTCAGTTGTGGATACCCGTTAGCAGAACCTTAGATTAGATTATATAAAACATCTATTAACTACTAGGCACTTTGCTAAAAAATGAGGATATAAATATAAGGATATTGAAAGGCAATTCTTATCTCCAAGGACCTTATATTTTAATGGAGGAAGACGAAAAAGGTAGTTGAAATGCCAGGAATGGGGGAAAGGTTGAAATAAGGTACCCATATGGAAGCACAATGACAAATTCTAGGGTCAAAAGACTGAGCAAAAAAGGGAGGAAGTAGAGTTATCCTGGCATGTTCCCAAAGTGAAGGCCCCAATGCGAAGGAGTGACCATCATGATAAAGAGATGTTCCAGTAACAGATGGGACTAGATTCTGGGTGTAGTTCTAAGCAAAGAAGGCAAATGAGTTATGGTAATAAAATCTATAGTACTAATTATTCAAAACAGCTGATACAAAATGATACATATGATGAAGTCAAGTTGAAAAAAAAGTGTAATGCAGAATATTGTCAGGCAGCCTAGTGTAGTATGATATGATATGGAATAATATGATGTGATATGCTATGTTATGGTATAAAGGAAGGTTACATAATAGATTGAGTATTGAACTTAGAATCAGGAAGTCTTGGGTTTAAATCCCATGTATGGCATATAATGAGTTATATGAACATGGGGAAATCACTTAACCTCTCTGATCCTATTTTGTCATCAGAAAAATTGGGTCATAAAACTTCATAAATAGTAAATCTCTTAGAAACATTATTTTATTGTCTCATGTAAGAAGAAAGTAAGAGATATTATAAAGAACACATCAAAATATTAAGAGATTAAGTAATATAGTAAGATTAAGGCAGACAGACCTACCGTTACACTGTTATGACTGTAATGAATCTATGATCCCTTAAATGTGTGATTTCTTTGCTAGTACAATTCACAACTGCTCCATCTCTTCTCATTTCATGCAGTTTTTATGCATGACTTTCTATAAATCTTCCATAGAAGATGTACACAACAGTTCTTCTGAATCTTTGATTATTTTATGGATACCAGTACAATACTCAAACTATGTGCATTCTTATTCCTTGCTCTCATTATTTTATGCTTACTCTCTGTAGGTATCCCCTTAAGGCTCTGACAATTAGTGCTCTTCTCTTTTCCCTCTCTAGTTTTGTGTGGGTGATCTCATCACCTCCCATGGTTCAATTACCATCTCTAGAAAGATGAATCCTAGATTTAGATCTACTGAATATCAGTCTCATTGTTTTTTGGATATTTAGAACTGGACATAGTCATCTTCAACATATTTCCAAATCAGAGATCATCATTCACTAACTCTTATAATCCTATTTATTTTTCAACTTTTAAATTTGATTTATTGATTTAATAAAAATATCTAATGATTTTTCACACCTATTGTTATCAAGGGCACTAAAATCTTCCCAGTGAGCCAGTGTCACAAGCTTGGGGTCCTCCTCAACAAATTTCATATATCTAGTCAGTTGTCCATTCTTTTTGTTCCCATCTTCCTAACATATCTCATGTATATCAACTTCTCTTTATTCCAGCAACTCCATAATCCATGTCCTAATATTCTGTTATCAAGATTACTGCAATAGTTTTCCAACTGATTTCTCTGTCTCAAGTGTCTTCTTTATTTCAATATATCCTTCACTCTGATAACATACCTAGAGAGAGAACTATGGAAACTGAATGTGAATCAAAGGATAGTATTTTCACCTTTTGTTGTTGTTTATTTGCTTGTTTTTTTTTTCTTTCTCATATTTTTCCCCTTATGATCTGGGACACCCATCCAGTATGCTCAACCAACTAGTTAAATTAATTAACTTTTAGAAGGGAATATTTAATAATGAGATATAGGGAACAAAGCAAAATAATTGGTACAAAAACAAACTCCATCCCAAAAGATGGGACATACTATCCTAAAGTACACATAGAGACCAAGAGAAAATGAGCTCAAGGTTAATGAGTACATATGGCAAATGGGTAACTCACATTCCTGACTAATATTAGTTCTTGTCTTCCATTATGGAATCTTCATAAATGAACTCTTTTGTCTGTCTGTCTTTTGATCTCTGGGGATCTATGATCTTGTAAAATACTGAAGCTGCCCCTCTTCAATATGTCTAGTTTGTCTTCAACTTATAATGCAGACACTACTATAAATCATGTTGTTCGAGGGACACTACTAGGAATCACAGGATACTGATGGGAAGGCTTCTTGAAGTTCATAAGATGATCCTGCTACTTTGCCAAATCTATTCCACCTCTAGGATAGCCTGCTATTGGAATATTGGATTCTTAAGTGACTTGCTATTTTATCCAATCTCCATAGATTATTAATAATTCACTTTAGGAAACTACAGGATATTTCCTGAGTGGAATAATATGCTTTATTCAATCCATATCTAGACCAGAGCTTTAACTGATGGGTCAGTGGAAAGGAATAAGAATTTTCCACACCAATTTTATACTTTTGATTGACTTAATCACTCAAACAGCAGTTCTTATCTGATAACGATGTCAGGACTAAAGCATCCTATTAGTTGCTTTAGTTGGGTCTTATGAGCATAAGATACTTCTCTTATGCTTAGATTATATAATATTACATATTTTTAAGAATTCAAAAAGGATACTAGGTCAGTGAAGTTTAGAGAAATTGAAGAATGTTTCATGATGCAAATCTTGAAAGATAGGATTTGAAAAGATGGTAACAGGTAGCATGGAATGTTGGAAATAATAAAAGAATCAGGGCTTGGGTTCAAATTATGACTCAGCTACTTAATCAACTTCTGTTCCAATTATTTCAATTCTTTATGTTTCCATTTCTAGCCTATGCAATAAAGAATTTAAACTAAATGACTTCTAAGGTTCTCTCAAGCTCTAAATTCAATGATCCTATTCACATTTCATAATAAATTATCAATGGGGTGGACATTATTTACTCAAATAACTTTGGATGACAAGAAAATTCACTGTCCTATAAATACATGAAAGACATACACAAATTACATAAATACCTTCCAGCCTTCTAGCCAAGAAGAACTTTATAGTTTCTGTATAGACACATGTCATTGTTGCAGGGTGAGAAAAATTCATTTGGGACTTCATTTCTCTCTCCAGAAGAAATAGCCAGACTATTCTGACTCATTTCACAGAACAAGGATGGGAGAGTATGGAAAGTAATTACATTCAAAATATGCTGGAAAGTGATTTCATGAATAAAGATACATGCCTCACTCTTCAAATTGACAGACAAAGGTGAAAGAGCTAAAACAGGTAGAGGTGAGAATATTTCAAACCAATATGATAATGATTTATTTCATTTTCTTCTTTGCTTAACTCCCTTTGAGACTGAATGAAAACCTAGAATAATGATCATGCTGGCCTTACATGAGGCAGGGAACAGAGTTAAATAATACTACCTTGATGCTATTTCTTGATGCTATTTTTAGAGGGTATTGGCTAAAAAAGACAGAGCAGAGACAGCATCGGGTCTATTCTATCCTGGAGCAAAACCAAATTTGAACTACTTCCATATAGATGAGATGAAAATCTAGTCTTTATTCTAATTTGGGTGTTTTTTTTAAAAAGAGAAATTTATTAGATCTTTTCATCAGTCTTAATCAGTAACTAACAACCCAAGACAAATATTACCAAACATGCCATGAAATGTTGGTATACCAAATTACTTACTCATACAATCTCCATTACTGAGTTTAAAACTTAGGAAAAAGACTAGTACCTACCATATGCTGCCTTTCTTTTAGTATATACTCAACCAATAGCTGATGATATTGATGACAATGATAGTGAAAATATATATGCTGTAAGGGTTATAAAATGTCTTGGGTAGAATGCTTAAGCTGCTCAATTCAGTGAGCCAGTCAATGAACATTAAGTTTTCACTATGTGTTAAGCACAGGGGACACAAAGAAAGACAAAAGTCATTTCCCATGTTTATGTAGTTTCAGTCTTGATCTAGTGCAGCCCTTAGGAAATGCAGCAATAACCTCAAGACCTGTCTGATAGAGGAGATATGTAAACAAAAATGTATAAATAATATAAATAGGATAAATAGGAACTAATTAGAAGAGAGATTATACAAACATATACATGTGTGCATATAAAGGAGAGGAAGAGACTGAAACACAGATAGATACAAAGAGACAGAGAGAAGAGAGAGAGAGAGAGAGAGAGAGAGAGAGAGAAGAAGGGAGAGGGAGAAAGAGACAGAAAGACTCTGGAATAGATGCTCTTCATGTGATGTCTGTACAACTGTACTTTTAAAAATATTTTTTAAATTTATTTCAATATAATTGGATTTTGTTAATTCTATGTGTTTTATTTTGTGCATTTTAAAACATTATTTTGAGAAGAGGTTCATAAGCTTCACTAGTTTGCCAAAGGGGACTCAAAGGCAGAAAACCCTGTCTTCGAAAGAGAAACAGACTAGAAATCAGACTGATTCTCAACATCATTAAGCAGGGAAATCAACACAGCTACAAACCAATACTTTAAAAAATGCAGATGAATAATATTTATTGAAATAGAATGAATTGTCTCACAGAGGCAGTTTTTTAAAAATATTTTAAAGGGAAAAATCATTTATGTCTACCTTAGAAGATACATGTCATCTAAATTCAAACAACCATAAATAAAAGAACTATACTTACAATAAAAGGTGACAAGAACATTATATGAAAATAATGACTGGAAGAGACCAAGAAAATTGAATTGCCCCATATCAACTAGCTCCTGATGAGAATCATTGAAGTGTTTCACTCAAGATGAACAGATAGCCCCCAACTTCTCTGAAGTGGCTTCTATTCAACCCTTAAACCCCAGTGTCCCTGTCTCCTACTCATTCATTTCCAACTTGAATTGATTTATGTAAGCCAGTGGGATATTTTCATCCAGCTAACCAAGCAGATCTCTTATTATCTTTTGGTTTGTGATTTCATCAATGAACTAGCTATGTGATAGACTTAGGTTTTTTATTCTAGTCAACAATTGACTATGTGGTGCTTGAATGGGATGTTAAAATTATTAGGAATAATTATATGATTAATGAACTGTTGCTCTTTTATCTAAACAGCTACAGTGGCCTATAGAAGAGTCATCAGGGGAAAAAGACAAAGAAGAAAACAATCAACCTGGATTTTAATTCCCCAATGATCTTGTGATGGTGTGTAATAAAAAGATTACAGCACTTATAGTCCTAACATTTCAGTTTACTTACTGCCTGTTCTGGGGTGACCTTGAGAAAATTATTTTATTTGAGCTTCAATTTCTGTATCTTTTGAAAATACTAAAATACATAATTGAAGATGTAATCTCTGGACTCAGATGTTACCTCTAATGCCCAACTTCTTAAACTGTGATTTAATATCCCAAATGGGGTCTCAAATTGAATGGGGATTGCAAAATTATAATAATAATTTTAATTATGTGATTACACATATATAATTATAATAATAAATCATTATGGATTATTAAATGTTTGGTTCATATACCTATTTTATATACCAGTACACCCAGGGTTCTATGAAAATTTCTTGGACAAAAAGGAGTGATGAATGGAAAAAGTTTAAGAAACCTTGCTGTAATGCATATCATGGACTCATCCATGCTTGCCTATTCCATGTGATATTTATATCCATGTCTTTCCTTAAGTTCACCAAAAGGTATTTACTCAATGTAGTAGATTTCCTTGTTTTCTCTATCATAATTATTTCAGTGGTAACAATATCGACTATTCCTTGCTCATGACACATGATTCTTTTTCAGCCACATGTTTTTTGATATCTTTTACTCTGGTTCTTCTTCATAGTTGTTTATTTGTTAGGTGTTATATTCTGCTTTTATTTGCCATGTACCTTTTAATTTTGTCTCTCTTGCCTTACCTTCTTTAAATTGGTTTTACTCTTGCCTCTCTCTCTATTTCATGAGTTGATACTTCCCATAATCTTCTGTCATATTTTTTTCAACTGTTCCTTGGAAAATACATTTAGTCTTCTGTTATTACCACATCCAATGTCTTTTTACCATGAAAGAAACTTTCAAAATTTGTGCATAGCTCTTCCTCTTTGTCTTATCTTTTCTTTTCCTTCAACTCATCTGCCCAGATTCATGGGATATCCTGGATAGCCAGGTAGGAAAAACAACACTGCTGTTAATACCTGGATGAACTGGAAATAATGAGCTGCAAGCTTTCAGTAAGATGGGGCACCTCCAAGTTTTGCCATCTGCCTCTTACTGACTCATAAAGTATTCTACTTAGTAACATCTACCTTGCTATGTTCTTCAGAACCTAGACATTGTTATCTGACATCCAAGTTTATCTTAATGATTTTTGGACCTTTCAATTTATTTTGAGGTTTCATCCTTAGTTTTTGGGCCATTCATGGGGGAGCTAGGTGGCACTTCAGAGCACCAGCCCTAAAGTTAGGAGAACCTGAATTCAAATCTGACATCAGACACTTAATACTTCCTAGTTGTGTGAGACTGGGCAAGTCACTTAACCCCAATTGCCTCAACAACAACAACAAAAATTCATAACTCGAGTTTAACATAGTGTTTAGAACATAGTAAGTGCTGTCTAAAGACTTTTTCATTCATTCATCCATACACTCATTCACTTATTTATTCATTCATAGTACCAATAAATCAATGGTTATTTCATACAGCTAGATATTATAACAGAATGTTATGGATGTCTTGTCATATAAAGATGATAATGGTAGTATTACCCATTTGCCAGGGTTTTATGACAATCAAATAATAAAAAGACTATGCATAAATTTTATAATTACAAAGAAATGTAAATATTAGTTATTTCATTTTCATCTCTTTCAATGAGGTTCAGGTAAAAATTATCTTATAATTAATTATCACTTGTCCTTTAATATATATGGGTAAAATACTTGTAATTGAATAAAAATATAAATTCATCTTCTATAGGTTTAATGAAATCATTTTTATTAAAGCTGCTTAATTTTTAAACATATGCATAGATAATTTTCAACATTCACCTTTGTAAAACCTTGTGTTCCAAATTTTTTCTTCTTTTCCCCCATCTCCTCCCTTAGATGGCAAATAATATATGTTAAACATGTTCAATTTTCTATACATTTTTCCACAATCATCATGCTGCACAATAAAAATCAGATCACAAAAGGAAAAAAATGAGAAAAAAAACACAAAATGCAAGTAAACAATAACAAGAAGTGAAAATACTATGTTGAGATCCAGACTCAGTCTCCATAGTAATCTTTCTGGATGTAGATGGCTCTATCGTCACAAGACCATTGGAACTGGCCTGAACCACCTAACTGTTGAAAAGAGGAAATCCATCAGAATTGATCATCATATAATCTTGCTGTTGCTATGTACTATGTTCTCCTGGTTGTACTCACTTCACTTAGTATCAGTTCATTTAAGTCTCTAGGTCTCTCTGAAATCATCCTGCTGATCATTTCTTATAGAACTATTGTTCCATAACATTGAAAGCATTATTTTTTAATTTAATTTTTTTAAATTTTTACTATAGTTTTTTTTATTTACAAAACATATGCATGGGTAATTTTTCAACAATGATCCTTGCAAAATCTTCAGTTTCAAATTTTCCTCTCCTTCCCCCATACCCCTTCCACTAGATAGCAGGTAGTCCAAAACATGTTAAATATGTGAAAATATATGCTAAATCCAATATATGTATACATATCCATAGTTATCTTGTTGCACAAGAAAAATCGGATTAAGCAGGGAAAAAAAAAACTTGCGAAAGAAAACAAAATAAAAGCAAACACAACAACAGAAAGTGTGAAAATACTGTTGTGGTCCACACAGTTCTCACAACTCTCACTCTGGGTGTAAATTGCTCTCTTCATCACTGAACAAGTGGAACTGGTTTGAATCATCTCTTTGTTGAAGAGAGCCACATTTAACAGAATTGATCATCATATAGTCTTGTTGTTGCTGTGTATAAAGATCTCCTGGTTCTGCTCATTTGACTTAGCATTAGTTCATATAAGTCTCTTCAGGTCTCTCTGAAATCATCCTGGTTGTTTCTTATTGAACAGTAATATTTCATAACATTCATATACCACAATTTATTCAGCCATTCTCCAACTGATGGGCATCCATTCGGTTTCCAGTTTCTTGCCATAATAAAAAGGGCTGCCACAAACATTTTTGAATATGTGGGTCCCTTTTCCTCCTTTAAGATCTCCCTTGGACATAAGCCCAGCAGAAACACTGCTGGGTCAAAAGGTATGCACAGGTTGATAACTTTTTGAATATTAGTTCCAAATTGCTCTCCAGAATGATTGGATACGTTCACAGTTCTACCAACAATGTATCAGTGTCCCACTTTGCCCACATCCCCTCCAACATTATTTTTTCCTGTCATTTTAGCCAATCTGACAGGTGTGTAGTGGTATCTCAGAGTTGTCTTAATTTGCCTTTCCCTGATCAATAGTGATTGGGAGCACCTTTTCATATGACTACAAATAGTTTCAATTTCTTCATCTGAAAATTGTCTGTTCATATTCTTTGACCATTTGTCAACTGGAGAATGGCTTGATTTCTTATAAATTTCAATAAATTATCCATATATTTTAGAAATGAGTCTTCAATCAGAACCCCGTTTATTACTTCCCTTCTAATCTTGTCTGCATCAGTTTTGTTTGTACAAAATCTTTTAAACTAAATATAATCTTTTGACCATTTATAAAAATTAGAGTCAATTCTCTATATATTTTGGAAATGATGCCATTCTCCAATTGATAAATGGTCAAAGGATATGAACAGACAATTGTCTAAGATGACAGGAAAAAATAATGTTGGAGGGTATATGGGCAAACTGGGACACTGATAAATTGTTGGTAGAACTGTGAACGTATCCAACCATTCTCAGATGAAGAAATTGAAACCATTTCTAGCCATATAAAAAGATGCTCCAAGTCATTATTAATCAGAGAAATGCAAATTAAGACAACTTTGAGATATCACTATACACCAGTCAGACTGGCTAGAATGACAGGGAAAGATAATGCGGAATGTTGGAGGAGATGTGGGCAAACAGGGACACTAATACATTGTTGATGGAATTGTGAATACATCCAACCATTCTGGAGAGCAATTTGGAACTATGCTCAGAAAGTTATCAAACTGTGCAAACACTTTGATCCAGCAGTGTTACTATTGGGCTTATATCCCAAAGAAACCATAAAAAAGGGAAAGGGAACTGTATATGCACGAATGTTTGTGGCAGCCCTCTTTGTAGTGACCAGAAACTAGAAACTGAGTGGATGCTCCTCAATTGGAGAATGGCTGAATAAATTGTGGTATATGAATATTATGGAATATTATTGTTCAGTAAGAAAGGACCAACAGGATGATTTCAGAAAGGCCTGGAAAGACTTACACGAACTGATGCTGAGTGAAACGAGCAGGGCCAGGAGATCATTATATACTTCAACAACAATACTATATGACGACCAATCCTGATGGACCTGGCCATCCTCAGCAATGAGATGAACCAAATCAGTTCCAATGGAGCAGTAATAAGCTGAACCAGCTATGCCCAGTGAAAGAACTCTGGGAGATGACTAAGAACCATTACATTGAATTCCCAATCCCTATATTTTTGTCCACCTGCATTTTTGATTTCCTTCACAGGCTAATTGTACAATATTTCAGAATCCAATTCTTTTTGTACACAAAATAACGGTTTGTTCAATAACGGTATACTTATTGTGTATCTAATTTATATTTTAATATATTTAACATTTATTGGTCATCCTGCCATCTGGGGGAGAGGGTGGAAGGAAGGAGGGGAAAAACTGGAACAAGAGGTTTGACAAATGTCAATGCTGTAAAGTTACCCATACATATAACCTGTAAATAAAAGACTATTAAAATAAAATAAAAAATAAACTAAATATAATCAAAATCATCTATTTTGTGGTCAATAATGATCTCTAGTTCTTCTTTAGTCACAAATTCTTTCCTCCTCCACAGGTCTGAAAGATAAACTATCCTATGTTCTTCTAATTTGTTTATAATATCATCCTTTATTTCTAGATAATGAACCCATTTATTCCTATACTTTCTAATATTTTTCATAGGAATGGATATTGGATTTTATCAAATGCTTTTTCTGCATCTATTGAGATAATCATATGTTTTTTTTCTAAATTTGCTTATTGATATTGTCAATTATGCTAATAGTTTTCCTAATATTGAACCAGCCATGCATTCCTGGTAAAAATCCTACTTGGTCATGGTGCATTATCCTGGGCATGATTTTCTGTCATCTCTTTGCTAATATTTTATTTAAGATGTTTGCATCAATATTCATTAGGGAGATTGGTCTATAATTTTCTTTCACTGTTTTTGTTCTACCTGGTTTAGGTATCAGTTCCATGTCTGTGCCATAAAAGGAATTCGGTAGGACTCCTTCATTCCCTATTTTTCAAATAGTTTATAAAGCATTGGGACTCATTGTTCTTTGAATGTTTGGTAGAATTCACATGTAAATCCATCTGGTCCTGGGGATTTTTTCTTAGGGAGTTGATTAATATGTTGTAGTAATTTTTTTTTCTAAAATGATAGTAATTTATTTCCTCTTCTGTTAATCTGGGCAATCTATATTTTTGGAGATATTCCTCCACTTCAATTAGATTATCAAATTTATTGGCATAAAGTTGGGCAAAGTAACTCCTAATTATTGCTCTAATTTCCTTTTCATTGGTTGAAAGTTCTCCTTTTTTATTTTTGAGACTAACAAATTTTCCTCTTTCCTTTATTTAATCAAATTAATTAAATATTTATCTCTTTTGTTGGTTTTTTTCATAAAACCAACTCAGTTTTATTTATTAATTCAATTTTTTACTTTCAATTTTATTAATTTCTCTTTTTATTTTTATAATTGTAAGTTTGATATTTGATTGGGGGTTTTAATTTGCTCTTTTTCTAGCTTTTTTTTGTTGCAAGCCCAATTCATTGATATTCTCTTTCTCTATTTTATGCAAGTAAGCATCAAGAGATATAAAATTGCCCCTTATGAATGCTTTGGCTTCACCCCACAAATTTTGGTATCTTGTCTCATTATTGGCATTCTCTTGGATGAAATTATTGATTGTGTCTATGATTTGCTGTTTCATCCATTTATTCTTTAGGATGAGATTATTTAGTTTCCAATTACTTTTTGGTCTATTTTCCCCCAGTCCTTTATTGAATGTAATTTTTATTGCATCATGATCTAAAAAAGTGCATTTACTATTTATGTCTTTCTGCATTTGGTTTTGAGGTCTTTATGTCCTAATAGATGGTCAATCTTTGTATAGATTCCATGAACTGTTAAGAAGAAATTCTACTCCTTTTTGTCTCCATTCAATTTTCTCCAAAGATATATCCTATTTAGCTTTTCTAGTATTCTATTTACCTCTTTAACTACTTTCTTATTTATTTTATGGTTTAATTCATCTAGTTCTGAGAGAGCATGGTTGAGAACTCCCACTATTATAGTTTTGCACTCTGTTTCTTCTTGCAACTCTCTTAACTTCTCCTTTAGAAATTTAGATGCTACACCACTTGGTGCATATATGTTTAATATTAATATTGCTTCATCATGTATATTACCCTTTAGGAAGATATAATTTCCTTCCTTATCTCTTTTAGTTAGATCAATTTTTACTTTTGCTTGATCTAGATTAGGATGGCTACCCCTGCTTTTTTTTTTTTTTTTTTTTTTTTTTACTTCACCTGAAGAATAATCAATTTTGCTCCAACCTTTTACCTTTATTCTATATGTATCTCTCTGCTTTAAATGTGTTTCTTATGAACAACATATTGTAGGATTCTGGCTTTTAATCCAGTTGGCTCTCTGCTTCTGCTTTATGGGAGAGTTCACCCTATTGATATTTATGATTAAAACTACTAATTCTGTATTTTTTGCTATCTTATTAACCCCAAATTATACTTTCCTCTTTACTTATCCCCTTTCCTTTCTCTCCAGCATTTTACTTACGAGTACCACTTGCCTCAAACAGCCCTCTCCTTTTAGAGTCCCTCCCCCTTTCTTATGTTTTTCCCCTATTATTTCTACTTTCCCTTCTATTTAACCTATTCCTTTCCTTTTCCCCTTTCCCCTCCCACTTTTCTATAAGGTGACAGAAGTTTCTTGGTGAAACTATATAGGACTAATATTTTCTCTTTGAGCCAAATCTGATGAGAGTAGGATTCGTGCAATGCTCATCCCCCTTCCTTCTTTTCCTCAATTATAATAGGTTTTCTTTGCCTCTTTTTGAAATGTAATTTTTTCTGGTACAATCCCCTTTCCATCTCCAGTTTCTTTTTTATATTCTAACACTAAAATTGAATTATACATGCACTCTCTATGTACACTCATAACTGAAATACAATTCTCAAGAGTTCCTTTTTATACTTCTCTTGAATTCTATGTTTGGAGGCCAAATTTTTTGTTTAGCTCTGTTCTTTTTATCAGATATGATGGAATTCACCTGTTTCTTTGAATGTCCATCTTCTTCCCTGAAAGAAAATACTGTTTAACAGAGTAATTTATTCTTGGCTGCATCCCAAGTGCCTTTGCCTTTTGGAATATCAGAGTTCAGTCCCTTCAATCCTTTAAGGTAGAAGCTTCTAGGTCCTGGGTAAACCTTATTGTGGCTACTCGGTATTTAAATTTTTTTTTTCTTGCTGCTTGTAATACACACACACACACACACTTCTGCTTTAGAAGTTAACTCTTTGGGTATGAATGTTATCTTTTTTTCCCCTTGAAATTCTCTTTTAAAATGCAAATACTCTTTGAAAGAGTATAGAAAAGCTATCAAGTTAGGTTTGGTGGTGTGTTTGGGTATACAAACAATTTTGTATATGTCAGTGAGTATACATACATGAAATCATAACATATAATTTAATGTATAGAATAATTGTAAATGCTTAATCTTGGAACAAGAAGGGTGAGAAGAAATGTAATAGCTATCTTTAACATTTGAAAGGTGTTGTCTGAAAATAATTTGGAGGTATACAATAATTTTGGTTTTTTTCCTTAAAAAAGGATTGATTAAAGAAATACTTTATGTTAAATCTTTATATTTAATATTTTCTCTGTCAATTTCTTAGGTCTAGACAATAAGTAATAGATCAAGCCCTAATTTGTTAGCATTTACCAATTTCCAAAGTAGAAATGCTCATGCTGAATATTTAACAATCGATCAGCTCCTGATTTGGTTTAAGTTGATTCCTATACTCCTCTGGTTGTCATATAGAATAGTTATTATGATTAAGAGAATTCCTTCTACTTTATTATTTTACTATGCTCTTTTATAAATTACATTTAATTTAAAGCCAATTTGTTAATATTTAAAATAGAGAATAAAACACTTGCATAATTAACTTTTGTTACTTAGAAAGAAATGAATATGGTAGAGATAACAGGCAAGGGACATTTGAAATCCTCATGCAAAGTTACATTCCATTTCCTGCTATTGGAAATTTTCACTGTCTATCTTCCATTCCTGGAATGCTCTCCCTCCTCTGTTCCATGTCCTATCTCCCCCAGCTTTTTTTAAGTCCCATTGATAATTCCAAATACAGGAAAAGTTTCCCAAACCTTTTTAATCATAGTGTCTTTCCTCTGTGAATTATTTCAAATTTATACTGTATGTAGTTTCTACATACCTGTTTGTACATACCCATTAGACTGTAAGCTCCTGAAGAGTAGAGATTTATACCTTTCTTGGTATGCCTAATGCTTAACCTAAGCTCTGGAACATAGTAGGCACTCAATAAATGTTTATCGACTGGTTGATATTAATTTTACCTGCTTTACAACCTAAAAACCTAACCCTTAAAATTACATTTTCTACCCCATTTCTTTGTTACGTATTTAGAGCTAACCATAGATTTCAACATGTGTTACTGAGTAATGATGAGATAAATGATGTTGCTAGATATGTAAAAGGTGTATTTTATTCAAAAACTAAATAGATTACAAAAGTGTAATCAAGTGAGGAAAACTAGGGACCAAAATGGGTAAGCAAAACATGGAACATTTGAATGAAAATCAGTAAAGGAATAAAAATAAACTATATAGGTATAACAGATCAACCAGACAAAGATAGTTTGGGAATCATCACAAACTTGACATATAAATATGTTATACAAATAACTTTATGGGCCAATGATAATGTGGGGTTTTATTAGCTCATAAGGACAATGATAATGCGTCTGAACAAATGCAATATTTGAATGCCACAATTTTGAGTCCTCAATGAACTTTGGACAAAGAAAAGCTCAGTGAGTAATAGATGATGGAAGCTCAAAGAAATTCATAACCAGAGTGTCAGTGATAGACCAACCTCATGACAAACCCCATAGTCACTATAGAATGTTAAGAATAAAAATAATGAAAAACAATGTGGAATAGTGGAGAAAATGCTAGACTTGCATCTGGAAAGATATGGGTTCAACCTCTTGACATGTAAGAATTATGACTTTGGACAAATCATTTGACTTTTTAGTAACTCACTTATCTTTCTATCAGAGATGAAAGTATCTGATAGCTATTACATATGAAATGGCACAATTTTGAACACAAAACAATTTCTGCATGGGAAAGGGAATATTTGAGATATGGAAGTAGAAAAGAATCAAGCAGATCCATAAAAGAAGAGGAAAAGAAGGGGGAAAAAGAAGGGAAATTCACTACACATATTAACGGTATATTTGGTAGTCTATTTTCCTTGCTCTGAACTTGTACCCCCTCCATGTAATAGAAATCAAAAAAGAAAGATGACAATCACATAGATGTATCTTATGTGATTTTATGTTTTATATCTGTTTTGTTCATTTTTAAATTTTAACCAGAAGAGGGCTATTTTCCAGTATTCTTTTAGAGAGAGAATCTTTCCTTCCCAAAAGAATCTCATTGATGTCAGACATTTGCAAAGAAAGGTATTACTCTTTGATGAGGATTATTATATAAGCTGCAAACTTATTTAGCAAGATCAATGCACTGTAGAATATATAAGAATCTGTATGTAGAGAGCTAGAAAGTATCTCAGAAGTTAGCCTACACCTGAAAAAAACAAAACAAAAATTTCAGCCTCAGCATATGAAAAAATAGTCATCTAAGCCCTACTTGTAATTGTTCAGTTTTAATATATTTATTTAATATTTATGCAGTCATTCAGTAAACAAACATTTATTACTCTATGTTTCAAGCATTATTTCTTTTGCTCTTTATTTTAATGGAAGAAAATAATCATATACATGTATATATATATATATATATATATATATATATATACACACACACATATATATATATATGTATGTATATATATATATATATATATATATATATATATAAACTTGTATACATTGGATGATATGGGACTAGGATAAGGAATAAAGAAAGGAGCAACCAGTATAAATGGCTAAAAGACGTATCCAGCCAGTAAATGCAATTTTGAATTAGCAATTATATTTCATAGTCGTGAGTCATTCTCATTAACAGACTGCTCATCTTGAGAATAAAAAAGGAAGAAAATATCCTCAACCTTTTAATTTGCCAACTGCCTTGGTCCTTTGGTTATTATTCTCTCCAACTACAACTTGAAAGTATACGTGTATTGTATCTGGTGGATATAATTGAATTTTTTTCCAGAGAAAATTAGGTGTTCTTAAAAAGTAAAAACAAACTTAATTGAAAACTGTCCATGGCAGTAAAATGTTTGCTTGTATTATAAGGCTCTTACTTAATTGAGAAGTATAAAAAGCTTCATTCAATAGAATTTTTAATACTATGAGATTATTGATATTTATTTTAAATATTGATCAGTAAACAAATCATATGCAAAGCAGCTTCAAATGCCTCAAAATGTACAGATAATATGGTGAGAAAGAAAACTGCTTATATATCTAAAAAAGTTTCAGTCAATTGGGAAATTAAAATTTTCTTATTTTTATGCAAATGGAGAAGCAACAGATGTAGATAGAGATTATTTTTTTCTATTTGTGTATATGTATTTGATGGTAGAGAAGATTTGTTACTTTGCAACCTGCTTTAACAGTACCATCTTAAGAGAAATGTTCAATATTATTGCTGGATTTTTAATTAAAAAAGATATAATATGGAATAAATCTATTGGATTTTGAACAGAAAAATCTCAATCAATATTAGGATGAAATATAGATGATTAGCACTAGTTAAAAATTAAGCTTTTGTATAGTCTGGACAATTACTTGGATCAAGTGAACAATTAAGTGAAATTTCAGCAGTTCATTAAAAGACTGATCAACTTAATAAAATACAATACTTAAAGGAAAGTTCTGTGCCAAATTCTTTGATAATATGAGGCAGACCATAGTATCTATCTATATCATTAGCAAAAAAAAAAAAGGCTTTTTTAAAGTGCTCAAATAATTATTTATACTAAGAAAATACATTGTAATAGTTATTGGTGATAATATTCTGAGTTAGGTGTCATTAATCATCATTTATAATTATTGCATATATATTGTCATAGTTTGATTCATCCATAGTTCATCATCATCCTTAATATGATGATCAGGTTTCAAAAACTTGTTTCAACATAATATTATATATAAATTTATTAAATATTCTTGTTCACATAAATTTAGTTCAAATATATTTGGTTATGGTAAATAAGTGCCTTATCCATTCATATTTAGAAATAACTAAGTTTTTTTTTTATTAAAAAACAGATTTGTCTCCATATAGGATGACAGATGGATAGATATGAATATATACATATATAGAGAGAGACAATGCTTAATATGTAGGTATTTAGTAATTTAATGTAATTTGGAGCCTGATGATTTTAATATATATTAATACCAAAAGTTATTTTAAAAAATTCATTACATATAATTCTTTTTCATAAATAAAATAACTGTCCCTTTCTGGATCAGAATATAAACATTCAGGGTTTGAATTGATTGATTTAAAATATTTACATTTTAATATTATTATATTTCTCAATATCACATTATTATTATTATTATTATTATTATTATTATTATTATTATTATTATATTTCAATAATTGCAAGTGAATATGTAAGTCCCAAGGGTAAACTTTTGTTCTAAAATAAAAATGATGTTAAATGGTAGCTAAACTAAGAATAAATTTAATAAATAGTTAATTTCAACTATTAACAATTTCAAGACAAGAATTGAGGCGAGTTGATAAAAGACTTACTCCCCTCTCTCCCAGCTAGAGAAATAGATGACTATAGTCAACATTAACTGTTCTGATAGAAATAGTGTTGGTATCACATGGTTTTTGTTTTTCTTTCTTATGAGGGAAAGTTTCAAGATGAGGAAGCAGTATATAGGGAAATGACTATTGTGGAATTTTTTTTTTTTTAAATATGAACATTTCCAAATTAAACTTTAAAAAAAAAAACTAAAAAGAAAACAAAAATTCCCAATGAATAAGTTTGACTTTGTCTCTCCCCTGCATAAAAATTCCCTGTGTCTCGCTATTGCTTATCAGATAAAATTTTAAAAAAAATTCAGCCTTAGTATTGTTTTATTTCATCCCCACCCATGAACTCAATGTTTCAGCCTAATTTGGCTCTTAGCTATTCCTTGATGTCATAATTTTACCTCCCATCTGTGAATTATTTCAAGTGAGTGGTTCTTAACCTATTTTGTGTGGCTATTATGCACCCCTTTAGCATCTGGTAATGTCTTTAGTTATCTTCTCTGAATAATATTTATTGCTTAATTTTGCAATTGAAATAAATGCTAAATTTCAATTAGAAATTAGTGAGATTAAAATACATATTTTTTCTCATTCAAGTTCCCAAATGTTCTACAATCTATCTCTGAAACCTCTGGAGATTTATAGACTCCAAATTAAGAAGTTATGTTTAAGCCATCTACTACCTGCCTCTTAAAATCACTTTTGCCTTCAACCTCCCAACTCAGGTGTCATATCCTGTATGAAACCTTCCTCAATCCCTTCCTTTCTTCCCATGCTCCCTCTGAAGTGAAATATATATCTCTATCCATAATTCAATTCAACAAATATTCATTAAATGCCCAATATCTGTCATACAGTAGTAATAAAGATCAAAAAAATGAAATAATAATTTTTTAAAGGGTGAAGAGGAAAATCACTTATGCACTGGTGAGAATATATATGTGTATGAATATATACCATGCATATATGTATACATATGCATATCTGTTATAATATCTACATAAGTTTGAATAGATAACATATACATGTATATACATATATGTAATGAGAAGAGTACTAGGATACTTGTAGGAATCAGAAAAATCCTCTTGTAGGTGATAGCATTTGAAGGGTTTAGCACTTCTCAAAAATTTAGGTGAGGAGGAAGAGTGTTCCAGGAGGGATGGTCTGTGTACCATATAAAGATGCATTATGAAATGCCATGTACAGGAAAGTGTAAGTGGGGCAGTTTGATTAGAACCTACAGTGAATGAAAGAGTGTACCCTGAAATAGGACTGGTTCAGGGTAGCCCCTGCTAGTTGAAGTATGATATTGGATCAAAATAACACACTTGCAGGTTATTCAACATTATATAAAAAACATAGCAAGAGGACAGGGATAGACATTGAACTGATTCAGGTGAGTGAAGTTTTCTTGCCTGATTTAACCATCATGAATCTCCAGCCAAAATCAGTCATAATCAAAAACTCTTTATCACTATTTTGTACTCATGTGACCAAAAAGTGAAATCAAAAGCTTGAGTCATTAGTCCTCTGGACACAAGTGTGTCTTCAGGGTCTTCTCAATATCTTTGAGAAACGAGATGTAAAGGGGTTAAAAAATGAGTGCGAGATAACAAAGTAGAGGTAACAAGTATAGGGATTTTTAGTTTGACCATGAATATAGGAAGAGAGATTTAGAATACTAGCTTTGAGAATGATAAAGGCAAGTCAAAGTTTAATTGTTTTCTTTCTTTTTTAAAGGATGGAAGGGGTGAAGGTATGTTTTCAGGCAGCAGAATAGAATTGAATAGATAAGAAGAGTTTAAATTAGGGAGAAAGCATAAATTATTGAACCCCAGAGCAGAAAGAAGAGGATGAGATTAAGTGCACAAGTAGAGAGAGTGGGCTTTGTCAAGGAGGTCAACTTATGTGTTTGAGACTGAAACACTGGTGGAAATAATGGGGGGTAGTTTTGAAAGAATGAGGTAGAACTGGGGAGAAGAGGAAGCTTGAGTGAATGGGCTCAATTTTTTTTTAAGTTAAGTAAAATCCTATATTGAGAGGAAGAAGGAGAAAGGGATAAGTGGATTGAGCAGAGAAGAGAAGGCTTGAAATGGACATTATGGAGTTATACAGAAGAGTAAAAATTATTGTACAGCTCAGATATGATTAAATAATATATATTAAATCATGTGATTTAATTTCTTTATGATTCTCCTAAACAGTATTCCAAAATGTGACACTAGGGACTAAGAAGTCATATTGGGAATAATCCATTTCTGTGGTTTGGAAAAGGAATGAGTTATGAGACAAATGGAGCAAGTGGTTTCTCAAGGATTTCTTAAATTCTTTGCAACCTCATATTTATATTTTGCTTTAATCATACTCTATTATGTATCCTATTTATGTGAATGTCATATTTCTTCACTGCATTTTTAAGTTCCTCTAAAATAGAGAATGTTCCAGCTTTTCATCTTTGAATTCTCAAACATCAATATCACCTCTTGAAAATATTAAGTGTTTGAATAAGGGTTTGTTGAATGAATTTTTCATTCTCACTTTTCATTTCAATTAAGGCCATGAATTATTTTTTAATGAACCACTGGTAGGAAGACTGTACAATTCTTTCTGTCCAGCTTTCTATTCATTAAGCCTGGATTTGAACATTAAGTAAGAATCATTTGTATTTTTTTTCCCATCCTCTTGCCCTCTACATAACACCTTTGCCACATACCTATCCTCATCAATTCATCATATCCTATACCATGTCATTTTCCCCCTAAAACAAAGCATAGGGCTCAAGACATACCACACTATTCCCATCTTTCTATTCCGAGGTAAGAATCATAAATAATTCATGGTTTGTACTGAACTCCAATTTGAAAACTCTAGTTTAGTGCTTTAAAAGAGCACCTCAGATACTTAAACAATGTAAAACACGATTATAAATTTGCATATGTGCCTTTGGGTTTTTTGGTATTAAATAAATGAAATTCAACTTGTGTTGTATTGGTTGTTTTCATTAACATTCAAAACATAACACTCATCTCTCATCAACTCCTACCTCTCCTCAGGGATTCTCACTTTGATATCTAGCTTTTTTTCATTAGCTTTTTGCTAATGAAATATATTGTGGTATTCTCAAGGGCCATTCATATACATCACGCATACAAATATAAAATCATAGGCTAGTTTTCTTTTTGATATAGAACAACTTATAATAATACAAAGTAATGAAGGAGAGGTTATTTAAAGATCCCAAAGTGCTTTGGAAGATGTCATGCCTATATATAAGAAGAAAAAAAAAACCATAGAAAAATAAAGAGGCATCTTTGATTTCAATTACTGGTTGTAACTATTATATCTTCCCAATAAAAATGGGTGATAATGAAGAGAAAACAAAGTTATCCACAAGTCTTGTAGTATAAATGTGCATTTCTACTGTGATTTCAAATATAATCTTGAAGAAGGAAGAGTAATGTAAAATAGGAGGAAAGTGTTCTGAATGTGGAGTCAGAACTATTACATTTGCACTATTGTTTACTACCTGTGCAAGCCTAAGGCAAATAACTCTCTGGGTCTCATTTCATCAATTCCAAAAGGACAAGACTGTAAATATGGAATAGAAGCAATCACAAAAGATTAACTAAATAATATTAGTTTCATGAAATCTAAAAGCATTTGAACAATATTAATGCAAATATATGAAAAAACTCTGAATCATTAACAAGAAGACAATTGAAATCAAAATAACTCTGAGTTTTCATTTTATATCCAGAAAATTGAGGATGATGATAAAAGATGGGGATAGTTAATCCTGAAACAATTAGACCAATTGTTCTAGAAGACAATTTGGAGTTATGCTAAGTGACTAAAATGGCCCTGCAATAGAATCCAGATCTCCCATTGCTAGGCACACACCCCTAACAAAGTCATTACCAAAAATGAAAAAGAAAGGCCCCATATATGTCAAAATATTTTAGATACTTTTGATACAAAGAATTGAAAACAAAGTAGATGTCTACTGATTAGAGAACAGTTAAAACAAGTTGAAATACATGAATATAATAGAATACTTTTGTGTCTAAGAACTAAATCCAGTGTAGTATGGTGTTATGGGCCAGAACTCTGAACCAAGAATTCTTACAAGGAGCTAACTCAGTGGAATTAATAAGACAATGGTTATCTAGTTTAGCATGGTGATTAATAGTTCTGTAGTTCAGTACATGTACTTAGTACTTAACATAGTTCTACAAGATTCACACCTATGATGATGTAATTATAATAAGAGTATATAACAGCCAGCAGGGACTGAGAGACAGATTCATTCCAATCATCCACCTTTGTGGTGACTGGAGGCTGAAGCACAAGCACAGGAAGCAGAGACAAATTCATTCACTTCATCTCACACCACCATGGTGGCTGGCCTCCTGCACTTCCCCCTTTAGGACCAAAGCCAGTCTGAAAGGCTCTCCAGAAAACTGGCCTGGGCCCCAGGCAAGGAAATTAGATTGTGAAGGAGATAGATAATAAAGGATTTGGACTTTAACACCTGGCTATTCTTGTGGTGATTATTGAACTGAAATGAAGGCTGCTCCAAGACCTCAAGAAAACCCACAAGAACACTACAGTATGGGAAGACACGAACTAATACAACATGAAAAACTTCAATTATATAAATGGAAAGAAGAACAATAATAGAAAAAAACACAGACATGGGGGTAATCCAAGTTACTGGGAAAGCTGAGGTTGTAGAAATCTTGGGTTCTAAAGCCAGTTGAACATCAAAACTAAATTCAGCACCAATATGGTAAACCTTGGGAGTCACCAATTTGTCTAAGGAAGAGTAAACCAGTTCAGATCAGAAACAAAGCAATTTATTTACCATTACACTATTCAATAGGAGGTTTGCTTTGATATTCTTCCATTTGGTTGATTTTATATAATGTAAGAAGAAAGTAGAACAAGAATATGCTCTTTTTCAAAACTACATGATTCTTGATTTCATTGATATGTATATTTCCTCTATTTATATAGATTATAACCTTTTCCTATTTTCATGAGTTTCTATGCCTTTAAATCACCACAAATCAAAACAATAATAGCAGCAACAATAAAAGCAACATTAATAATCACAAAGTCAAGTGTGAAGTCTGTCTAAATGATACCTAGATTTGTCCAATGGCATTGGACAAGGTTTACACTTTAAAACTTTCTATCTTGGCAGAACTTCTAAGACATAAAATCTGAGTCACTGGCAAAATGAGATATCATTAGATGGGCTTTAAGTGAAAAGAGCAACATGTGTGGTGGAAAAATACCAGATGTAGATACAAAGAGATTTTTTGTTTATCTGTTGCTAGTCAGGCACTTGGTAGAAATCAACCAAAGAACATTTATTAAGTGCCTACTTTATGTCATTCACTATGTAAATAAAGTGAAAGAGCCTATATTCAAGAAGCTTACATTCTATAAGAATTTATGTCTCATTCCAAATTCAGGCAATGGATTGTAGTTTTTTCATGCCTTTCCAATCTGCCTGGGATTCTGGAGAGCAATTTTAATCTTGTAGTATACACCACATAAAAGTCATGAGGCGCACTCAGAAAGGTGTCTCCTTTTGCTTTCTTAGCTGATCAAGGTTTGGAATGTGGACAAGTGTTTCAAACAATTGAATCCAGTCTTTGTTTAAAAAGAAAAAGAGGCACAAGTTTGAAAAACAAAAAAACAAAAAATAAGAATTTATGTCTCCTACACTAAAAGGACTAGATTATAAGGGCAATATACTGCATAGGATATGGATAAGATCTGGACCTTTAATTTCATTGGTACAGGGAACTCCTGTTGAAGAAAATACCTATAACAGTGTAGGTTGGCATTTTCTTCTTCTTCTTCTTCTTCTTCTTCTTTTTACAATTTTCCAATTGCCTAGGAAGTAAAGTAATTTGCCCAGTCATTATGCATCATGCATGTATTTTATTGTGTCATTATTCAGTCACTATGTATCAGAGCTATACTAACCTTCAACATGATAGATACAAAATATATTTCCTGTCTTCTCAAAGTTTGCATTCTCAAATGATGTAATGTTATATATGCAGGTAATAATCAACCTTGAAAAGAGTTGAATTCCAAAAAGGTTATCTGTAAGTCATTTGTTTGGATCTCAGGACAGATTTTTTTCCTCAGAAGTATTTTTAGGTAGTAATAGGTTTCCAGGTTGAGCCACAAACAGTTGTTTAACCTCTAATGTAGCTGAACCTGAACACTGATAGTCTAATCTAGACTATCCACTGAGACAGGGAGTCAATCAATCTAAGAGTTTTCTCCTCTGTTTTGAGTACAGAGATGCCTCTATACAAAAGTTTTAAATGATCAATGTAACCAGGCGTTTCAAACTGTGGATATTTTCTGTGTTATGCTTAGCTGTTCCTCTGGCTTAATTGAAAGAAAATAGATGCAATAGTACATGAATGTTGTTTGTGAGAAGCAAAGATTGTATTAGAGCTATGGAAAGAAAAGACTTTTTTTTCCTTTAGTAGAGAACAATTATGATTTCAAATTCTCTTCAGGAATGACTTCAGATACTTAAAGACAGAGAGGCGATGACACTGGAAGTGGCACTCCTCAACATATGCCTAATTTCCAGCTTGCCCCTCTGGATATTTTAGAGAATTTCCTTTTCATTCAGACTGGAGACATCATGGCTGAATTGACATTTTATCTCAATCCTATAAGCGGAATTCATTCATTTTTCAATCAATCAATAAATATTTATTCAGGGCATATTACTATGCTAAGTGCTGGGGATATAAAAAGAAGCAAAATACAAACCCTGCCCTCAAGGAGATTATAATCTAATGAGGAAGATAATGTGAAAATATATATTCAAATATCCAAATATATGCATGCAGAAGCATATGTATATGGAAACATCTACAAAGCAAACTATATACAGGATAAATAGGAAGTACTTAACAGGTGGAAGGCACTAGAATTAAGAGAGATTAGGGAAAGGATTATAAGAAAGGATCCTATAAAAAATGGAATTTTGTTGGTACTTAAAAGAAGCCAGAGTAAAGGAGAAAAAATATTCCAGACATAGAGGATAGTCAGAAAATGCCTAGAGCTGAGAAACAGAATGTCTTGTTTACAAATAACCAAGAGGTCAGTGTCACTGAAACAAAGAGCTTATGTCAGTAATTGAGAGGTAAGAAGATTAAAAAAAGTAAAAAGGTTATGAAAAAAAGGTTATGAAAGATTTTGAATTCTGAAAACAGTATTGTATGTATATCCAGTACCAGGATACTCAGCATCAGAGAAAAGAAGGGGACATATCTGACAGATGTTGCAAAGGTGAAATCAATCAGCCTTGGCAACGACTTAGTTATGGGAATGAGAGACAGGGCGGAGTACAGGATAACTGCTAGTTTACAAGTCTAGTGACATGAGAGGATGGTGTTGTGCTCTACATTAATGGGAAAGATTGGAAAGGAGGATTTTGGGGAAAAAAATAACGAGTTCCATTTTCAACATATTGAGTTAAAGATGTCCATTGAGCATCTAATTCAAGATATTGAAACAAAGATGGAGATGAAAGTTTGGAGGTCAGCAAAGAGTTTTGGATAAAATAGGCTGATTTGGTAATTATTAGCATAAAAATGATAATTAATCCCATTCTGTATATTTTCTTTCATATTCTAATCTGTAGACCTTCAATTTCAGTTTGTTTTCTGTTTCGATAAATGGGTCCACTTGCTATTTAGTATTTTCAAATTATCTGTCAATACTTTCATGAACCATATTTAGACAACCCATATAGACATAGATATCTTATATGGACAACCCACACATCTCACACAATTTTACATCTCTACCCCTATTTCTGGACCCTTCTCTCACTTCTACTTTTCTTCTTAAACATCTAGAGTCATAGTGCTACTATAAGTTTCCCAGTTTAGATCTTCTTTGGGCCTGTCCCACTCTTCTCCAAGTTATCCACTTCATGTTTGCTTAATCAAATTTACCATATCTTCAGTGTAGTACATCTCAATTCTTCAAAGGAAAATGAAATTGTTGAACTATTTCATGCCAATGATGATGGTTCATTGATATCCCCTTAACTGTCCCAGAAATACTTGAATTCATTAAAGAAGATTCTTATTAGGTCAAGTAAATCTTAGTAGGTGGTACTTTGGGTAGATTTTGTAAAATAAGATTGATGACAACGATGATGATGAAGATGATGATGATGATGATGAAGATGACGACAACAATGACAATATGGAAAGAAGATTTAGGAAAAGACAAAAAGAATTTCTCAGTAATCTGGGCTAAGAACTTCTTAATTTTTTTCTTGCTATTTGAATTTTTACCTTCCTTTACTTATGTGCCCAGATATAAGTTTCTTAACAAAGGGTCACATGTCATTCATAGTAGGAACTAAAGCAGTGTGGGAAAAGGGATAATGTTATGGTAATGAGAAATATAGTGTGGAGAGGGAAGCCTTTTGAAAGTGTAGTACCCTGTACTATACAAATGTCAACATTCAAATACCAAATAACATCATACTTCTATGTTTTGTTTTATATGTGAATTTATAACGTATATTATATAAATGCATAATTGTAAATTGTATAAAAATGTAGACATATATTCAACACATTTAAACTATTTCTTCATTTAAAAATATGAATTTGAAATTGATACCATGAGCAAAATAATTTAAGAAATAATAATCCTGATTCACTCCATACTTTACCTACCATTCCCCACTCCCTACCTTTTTCTTTTTGCTTCTCTCCAAAACAAAATTATGCATCTGAAATAATCTCTTGTTCTAATTAAAGGAAGGATTTTTTTAAATGCTTCCGTGCTTTACAGTAGAAAAAGTATATCTATATGAAGGGATATCAGTTCTTACAGCAATTACTGATTAATCTTAAATTTAAGATTTAAGATTAATCAAAAGGAAATACAACAAACTCCTATGTGGTCATAAAAATATAAATCTTCTATTCCAGATTCTTGCCTTCTCCCTAATAAAAGATATATATTTTTAGAAATAAATGATTTTTGAAATAGTGATGCACAGGACATTGTGACAGAACTAATAGAGGCATAATCTGAAATGCATTACTGATCAATTTTCTAGTTATTTCATACCTGCCAAAGGCTTGATGATTAGATCACCTGCTATTTGTCCAGCACAGCAAAGGGTGGTCCAACACTTCTCAGATGAACTGTCCAAAAAAAGTTTTTAAAAATTTCTTATGTTCCTTTCCCCTTTGTCTCATCCCAGCATTTTTGTTGATTGACTCTGATTAATTTGCCTGAATTGAAATGCCATAAACCAGCCTTGTCTCTTCTCTTGCTTTTTTGGATTCCAGTTTTTTCTGGCATACCTGGACTCTCTTGGGTAATTTTTCAACATTCATCCTTGCAAATCCTTTTGTTCCAAAATTTCCCCTTCTTCCCCCCACCCCCTCCCATAGCTGGCAGGTAGTCCAATACATGTTAAATATGCTAAAATATATGTTAAATCCAATATATGTATACATATTTATACAATTATCTTGCTGCACAAGAAAAATCAGATCAAGAAGGAAGAAAAAAACTGAAAAAGAAAACAAAATTTAAATAAACAACAACAGAGAGAGTGAGAATGCTATGTTGTGGTCCATACTCAGTTCCCATGATCCTCTCTCTGAGTATAGATGACTCATCACTGAACAAGAGGCACTGGTTTGAATCATCTCACTGTTGAAGAGAGCCACATCCATCACAATTGATTGTTGTATAGTCTTGTTGTTGCCATATACAATGATCTCCTTGTTCTTTCACAGTTTGATAACTTGTTGAGCATAGTTCCAAATTGCTCTCCAGAATGTATACCTGGAGTCTTGAAGGAATGTGCACAGTTTCTATGGTAATATAAGGTGGGAATGCTAACCTTTTTTTTTTTAAATAGAAGCAAAAGACCTTATTTTGAGACCTAGATCTGAAAGGCACGTTAGAAGTTACCTAGTCCAACTCCTTCATTTTACAGATAAGAAAATTGAGATCTAATGAGATACCCTGATTTGTCCCAATTTATCCAAGTAGTAGTAGTAGTTTGAGTTAATTCTAACCCATAACTTAAAAATCCAAAGATAATGCTTTCCCACAGTGCCACACTGGAATTAAAATGTGCTTTAATTTAGAAATTGATATTTTTCTTATATTTCTAACTAATTAATGTGTGGGGGACAATTCAGATTTTTTCTCTATTTCTATTTCTTCATTCAAAGTCCAGTCTCTCAAGAGCATTTCTTTCCCATCCAGACCATCTTAGACCCCATCATTGTTCATTGTTCATTAACTGAGTGGAAGATGGATCTTTTTGGATAGATTGCCCAGGCAGAGCAGTATGGCTTAAAATGAATTTCTCTTTGTCCATTAGTGACATGGTCAGAACACTGACTCAGTTCCTCATTAAAATATTTATTATTATTCTTATTCTGATTCTCATGTTTATTATAATATTTATTCTGTCATAATTGTTAACCACTTAATTGTTAACTTTTACCTTTGGGAATACTTTCTCTTTCAAGAGTATATAAGCACTGAGCAGCTTCCATGATTCATCTTCAGTTCCCAAGAGAACCACTGATCTCTTATTAATTATTTGTTAGCCATAATTTTTAAAAATGATTGCTCTGATTTCTCATATGCCACAGCATGAAGAGTCCTGTTATGAATTTTTGTTTTATGATTGGTCTTTGTTTCTGTCTTTTCCTTTCTTTGACATATGCATCCAATAGTGAAATCCCTAGATCAAAGAGTCAAGAGATCATTCAATTATTTTTCTTATCTAACTCCAAACTAAAATCCAGAAGAGTTGGACTACTTTATAAATTCACTAGCAGGGCATCAATCAACCAATAAGTTTTTATTAGGAATCTATTGTGCACCACATACTGAATGCTAGCAATGCAAAGACAAAAGTTAAATATATTCTGCTCTCAAAGAGCTTTAGTTCCAAAAAAAAGAGACAATACATACAAATAGGAGTATAAACAGTGTATAGACAAAATGAGTAGAAGGCAGGTCAGGAAGTCAATGTACCTATCTTCCAAGAGAAATAATCTTGAGAACTTTTCAGAGCAATAGAATTTTTTTAAGGCTTCAAAGACAGCGGATTTCCAGAGAAACTCTCAGAAGCAGTTTGATCAAATGTGTTTTCAGAAAGGGGCTTCCATGAAGGAGCTGCAGGATGGTTTTACTGTGATAGCTGTGAGCACATTGTGCTTCCAGCAGATATTTAAAGGACATTTGTGAATACAGGTTCAGTCTTCAGAGACACTTTTGAGTATCTATGATCCAGAATGCTGACAACCATTATCTTAACCAGTCATATTCTTTATCAAAGAGATTAGCCCCTTTTGTTTTTAGAGTGTCTATTTCCCAATCAATAAAATAAGGGAATTGGATAAGATCACCAAAAAGCCTATGGTTCCAAAAAATTTAGGGTTGTACATTTAAGGCTAGAAGAGACTTTCTGAGTCATCTCTTCTAAAACTCTCCTCTTTTCAGATGAATAATTGAGTTCATCTGAAAAGAAAATAACTGAGTTTATTGAGTTGCCCAACATCATAGGGTTGCCAGAGATAGAATTTGAATGACAGTCCTTTAAATTTAGCACTGCATCACATGACTCACATTAATTCTATATAATCAAATGGCAGGTATTATATTATAATAAATTAATCATTATGTATTAGTGTGATTGGGAAGCCAAGTGATACAATCAAAGAATACAATCAAGATACAATCAAGAAGACTTGTCTTTATGATTTCAAATTTGGTTTCAGACACTTACTAGCTATGTGACCCTCGGCATATCTTTAACAGTTTGCCACTGTTTTCTCATGTGCAAAATGAGCTGGAGAAGGAAATAACAAATTACTCTAGTATCTTTGCCAAGAAAACCCCAAAATAGGATGGCAGAGAGTTGGCATGATTAAAATGATCAAACAAAATTAGAATCATTATTTGAGAAAGATACTAGTATGATCAGCACATAGTACTAACTGGAAGGGCTTGCTGGTTCATCATGGGAAAGCTGAAAATTAAAGGAAGAATCACTACTCACCTTTAAAAAAAGATAGATGTGTTCACTTTTCCAACAATTTCTCTCTTACCTAGTGTCTTAGAACATGAATCTCCCATAATCAATTATTTCCATATGGTCTCTATTCCACCTCTCATAAGGAACAAACTAGTTTAGACAAAGAAGGAACAATGATAGAGATGAACTTTACTGTAGAGTCATTGTTGTAGAAAGGTATGAATCTTGCATAGTTTAGAGTAAATATTCCCATTGTTAATATCTGCTATTGAGGAGTTTCTAAGAGATGTTAATAATTTTAAAAACTGTAAGATTTTCAATATAAGTAGCATTTATTAAACTAAATTTCAAACTTCTAACTCCATCATACCTCTCCTATTAATAATTAAGCACAAACATAAATCAGAAAGAAGTTTTTACTGGCATTAAGTTTTATATCAAAGAAGCAAGCTCCTAAAAATAATATACAAAACAAGTAATTATGAATAACCTTAAAAACAAAGAATAATTGGAATAAGAAAGCTGGCTGCCAAAGGTAGTGGTGAGAAATAGTATAGTTAAATCTTTTTACAAATTTTTACTCCGATTCATTTTAATTTCACCTTTCTTAGGGGGTTCAAAGGGCAGAGATGACTTTTTGTGGAGAAACAAGCTTTCTTGGCATGTCAAACTTCATTTTTATATTTGATATACATGCAAAAAATCTCATTTATTTCATTAGAAAGAAGAAGTTAAAAGGGGTAGTAAGAATTTAATGGCAGATACTGATCTGGTCATCAGAGAAGCAGAAAATGAAGTACCAGCAGACAATCTATATTAACAAACAGGAAAATTCTAATAAATACCATATTCAAGATATATTTCTGTTTGGCAGGAGAGGTAGGGGAGTTTGCTGCTCTTTATTATATAGGGTTATGCCTGTTTAAGAAAAAATAGAAATCTAAGGGCTTGATATGAACTCAAGTTTCCTTATTGCTCATCCAGTGCTGTCTTCAACCAACCCACAGAATAAGTATGAGGAAATATATATTCATATTAGTCTGAAAGTAGATTGTGGAGATTTGAAGAGTTTGTTTAAAGGATTGCTTTGGATATAAGTGAATTTATCTTTAAAAGATGCAAATTCATGCAAAAAGTGGTGAATTGACTAAAAAGTCTTGTTTTCTTCACAAGAAAAAAAAATAGTAATAGCCTGTGTCTGAATAGTATTTTCTAGCTTATAATGTGCTATTCCATATTATGGGTTTTACAGTTTCTCTCTAGATGAAGAAGAAAAGTTGTAATATGGCATATAAAGATTAGAATGCTAGCAATGTCTTGTGGTGGGGGGGTGGTGTTTAAGGAAGACTAATACCTCTGATGTGAGGGCTGTCAAGACCTTTTCAGGGTGGCTTTCCACTTTTGGTGATTCACTTAACTCTCACTTGTGGTTCCAAGAAGGTATAGGATGTCCAGTAGCCACAAGCCAGTGAACTATTTCAGCAGATATATTAAACTAGACTGAGGCAGAGGTGGGGGGGCATCCTGCCCCCAAGTATATGAAGACTTCCTTAGGTGTAATGGAAAAATGAGAACAATTTGTACCAAAAGCCATGAAGGCATTTGAAGCAGGTACTGTGGAGAGCTTAGAAATTGTTTAGACATCTATGACACTTAGGTTATCCACTGCCTCACAACAAGACATGTTTATCTTTCAGGTCTACTGGATTTCATGCTGTCCATAAAGCATGTACATTCCATGTACTAATGGTTAGTGGAATCATCTTCAAAAAAGTGTACATTTTTGTGTTTTGACTACAAGGTGGGAGTTGTTGCCAATTGTCTTGACTTCTGTTTTGCCACTGGATTTTGATAACTGATGAAGGGAGTAAGACTGATGACTTCAAGAAACTCTATCTTCCTTAAATCCAACTTAAGCTTGAGTAAAAAGACATCACCCATATTATTTTATAATTTTTACCTCCCTCAAAGTCCTGTGGTTACACGTGAATGAAGAGGCAACAGGTACAAATGTATTAGAAGCTATCATCAGAATCCTGCACACATAGGATCCAAACCATAAAGTCATTGTCTAAAAAGACTGAAGTAGCAGTTGGAATTGATATACTTCTCAGTGTTGGAACAATTTTTGAAGGACTGCATTACTTTCCTTCTCCTGTGAGGAAGGGACCAGGAAAGGTATCGTAAAAATTGTTTCACATAACCCTGATTAAGGGGATCCCATCCTGCAATAGAAATACCAAAACATTAGGGAAAATTGTGAAGAGGATTCCATTCACCATCAGTACATGAAATGTGCACTTTATGGACAACATAAAATCCAACAGATTTGAAAGATGAACAATTCTTGTGAGAGAGAACTCAATAGTTATCACATCTAAATAGCAACCCTTAGTAAAACAAGACTGACAGATGAAGACCAGCTTATCAAATATGGAATTGGACACACATTTTTTTGGAATGACCACAGTAATGAAGAGGGCCTAGTGTAGACTTTACAATCAAAAATAAATAGTCACTAAGCTTGTACATCAACCAGAAAGAGTGAATGGTGGATTCATGACAATGTGATTGCTACTTGCAGAAAAGCACCAAGTCAACACAATAAGTGTGTTTGCTCACATCATGACAAACTCTGATGAAGTCAAAGAAAAATTTTATGAAGATCCTCATCATCAATATGCCAAAAAAGGACAAATGATTAATTCTGCCAGAGTAGGAACCAACTAATTTATCAGACATGGGGAAATGAAGTTGGAAATGACAGTAACTGTCACGTCCTACTCAAGAGTTGTATCTCTAATGACCTTCTCATCACCAACACTGCTTTCCATTTACCTAAATGCAATAACACTACATGCATGTACCATAAAGGCAAACATGGACATTTAATAGACTGTGGCTTTGTGAGAAGAGAGAGATATAGGAATGGATGAAGGATGTAAAAATGATGAAGAAGATATGCAGTATATATCTCTGGACTGATCAAAGATCCAGTCTAAATATTCACATTCAACAAAAATGGTAGCTTCAAGACAAGATAACTACCAAAAGACAATGTCAACAGATTGGAGTCCTTCTCCAAGTATGAATCATTCATTTCTAACTTGGAGGGAAGGTTGAGTCCACACACAGTTTGGCAGTAGTGAAGCAGTAAAGGAGTGAGAAACAGACAGAAATTTGATATGCAGCACTGCATTTATTCATTTAGACCAGAATACTCACAAACATCAAGAGTAGGTTGATAAAAATGATGGGGAAATCCAGAAGCTGCTAAATGAAAAATGAGATCAGATTTACTATCAGGATAATTCATCTATTTCTAAGAAGGCAGCATTCAACTCTATTAATAGTAAAATGCAAGTAAAATTTAGAGAGATGACGGATTGTTGGCTCAGTACGAAAGCAGATGAAATGTAGTTTTATGCTGATAGTTACAATCCAAAGTGTTTTTATGATGCCCCAAGGGCTATTTATGGGCTAGAGACCTATGGGTCAGCTCCAATAGTTTGTTCTGATGGAGCTACATTGATTAATGAGAAAGACATGATCCTGTGAGCTGAACACTTCCAAAAATGCTCTCAACATATCATTATCAATCAATGCTGGTCATTGACTGCATACCTTGGGTTGAAGTCAATCTCTCTGGGTAAACTTTCAAATGAAAAAAGGTTTTGAATGTCATTAGGCTCCTCTCATGTGGCAAAGAGCCTAATATTGATTATATTTCTTCTTAGATTTTCAAGGCAGGGGCTCCACTGTTTATATAAAGAGGGACAGAAATTTCCTAGGTTATATAACAAAAAGAGGTTTTAGCTTAGATGTTATCTAGGATGCTTCTATTGACCATCTCTAAAGGAAAAGGAAATAGGTTACCCTATGACAATCATGGAAATGAGGAAAGGTCTCTCTCATGGTTATTGCAGGCAAGATTCAACCAAAGTCTTCTATGATATGTTGATCTTTCACCTAGAATATGATCATCTGCCCAAGAGCCAATGTAGCTTCAGAGAGGGCATTAGAATAGTCAATATCATATTTACTGCTTGACAACTCCAGTAGAAAAACCAGGAATAGAAAGATGTCATTTATTAATTTAATGAAGGCCTTTGACACAATTAGTCATAGGGGATTATGGAAAATTATGGCAAAATTTGATGTCCTAGAGAAAGTTATCAGTATTATACATCAGTTTCATGATTCCATGTTTGTCCCATTTCTGGATAATGGATGGTATTCTTGAGCTTTCCTAGGCACCAATGAGTGAAGTGTATGCTTGCTCCCATGTTTTGAGCATGATGTTTTCAGCAATATTGTCAGATGATTTCACTGAAGATGAAAATGCTAGCAAGGTCAGTTATTGCACTGAATTAAATTAAAAAGTAAAAAAGAGACAGACACAGAGACAAAGACAGAGACACAGAGAGTCAGGAGGGAGGGATGGACAGAAAGAGAGAGGTGGAAAAGGGGTAAGAGAGGGAAGGAGAGGAGAGGAGAGAGTAAGAAAGAAGGAAAGGGAGAGCTCAATAGAAATTGAGGGCCAAAGAGATTTAATTGTTTACACCATAATTACACCATAGTTCTAGATAATGAAAAGGGTTGTATTAGAACCTAACTCCAAGTAGATGTTTTTGCCAGTAGACTACATGGTACAATCCTGGGTAGTGATTTTCAGCCAAGTCACGTCTCAAACTTTCTGTTGACAATCTTGCACATTTAAGGCACAGTAGAGAGAAAAAATGAGAGGTGCAATATTTGCATTGAGAAGTGGTTCGTATTCTACTTTTAATGGTCTTGTTAATCCTATTATTATAAAGATCTCCCCATATATTCTTGAATATTTTAATTGTTTGCTTTTAAAACTCAAGCTTTGTTTTATAATTATGCCCTCAATGCATAGTTCAAGTCCTTTGGGTTCTAACACCATGTATGAAGAATCAGTGATGTAGCATAGTGAAAAAATAAAAGTGTTAAACTATGAACTGGAATATTTGTAGTTGCTGTTCACTAAGAGTGTGTAGTTAACCACAGGGTTTGTTGTACAATTAAAAATACTCTCCCCCTAGCTTCAGAGCATAGAAGGTAAGATTCATGTTAAAAATGCTTTAGTTTTAATAATTTTATTTGCTGTGTAGTATTTGTAATACTGTAGATTTAATGTTATGAAAAAAGAACATTTTCTGAAATCAAAGGTTTGTTTTGTTTTGTTATTATTGAGATGTTAACATAAAAAGTCATAGAATTCTAAAGCATTACTAAGAAGAAAATTGTTTTTTTGCATATTACCAATTTTCTATTTTATACTTGATTTTATGGATTATTTCAGGGTTATTGTGTTAGAAAAAGTGCATGTTATGAGAATTACTATTTTGTTACAGAAAATTATATGCAGAAAAGTGTATTTTCAGCAATCTTTAGAGAAAAATTACAGTTTTGGGGGTTAAGGGAACTTAACCTTTATTTCCCTGCATTCATTGTATCAACATTCACATTTCACAGTTTTCTCTGAAAGCTGAGGTTTGACTCTATTTACAAGGATAATTGAATTGCAAGTGGTGAATGAGGTTGTGAAGCTAAAGAACATTGTCTTTGCTTTTAAAGAGACTATGATTCTGAAGAAGGCTGATTTCAGGAAAGCCTGTAGAGACTTACATGAACTGATGCTAAATGAGGTGTGCAGACCCAAGAAAACATTGGACACAGCAGCAACAAGATTATGTGATGATCAACTGTGATAGGCCTGGTTCTTTTCAACAATGAAGTGATTCAGGCCAATTCCAATAGAGAATTGTGATGGAGAGAGCCATATGCATTTAGAGAGAACTATGGAGGAAGACTGAATGTAGATCACAATATGGAATTTTAACCTTTGTTGTTGTTGTTGTTATTGTTGTTTACTTGCTTGCTTGTTTTTTTTTTCTTATTTTTTCCCTTTTAATCAAATTTTTCTTGTGCAGTATGATAAATGTGGAAATATGTTTAGAATTTCATGGTTAACTTAAATTGGATTTTTGTTTTCTAGGGGATAGGTGGGGAGAGAGGAAATAAAATTCGAAACACAAGGTTTTGCAAGGGTGAATATTAAAAACCATTTTTGTAAGTATTTTGAAAAATGAAAAACTATTATTATATATAGAAAGAGACTATGATCTAATTCATTGAGACATTTATTGAGATTAAACATTGCAGGCCTAAATTTCTCCAAAATGAGATTTTACTTTCAGCTAAACCTGTCAACAGGGAGCTAAGTGACACAGTGAGTAGAGTACTTAGCCTGGAGTCAGGAAGACTCTTTCTGAGTTCAAATCTGGTTTCAGATACTCATGATCTCTGCAAACTACTTAACCTTGTTTGTTTCAGTTTCCTCTTTAACTTGAGTTGGAGAAGGAAATGGTAAATTGCTTCAGTAACTTTGCCAAAAAACCTCTTTGTCTTAAAGAGTTCAACATGACTGGAAAATGACTGAACTGAATTCAAATGTACAATTTTTCACTGAGACTTCTTAAGGAATTAATATTCCAGGTTTTAAGAATCTATATGAATTCTTGGATACTAGGAATCAACATTATTTAGTGTTATTATGTATCTCAAATCCTCTTTAAATCCATTGTATCTCAGATTCATTTTACTCTGAGATTTCCTTTCATTCCAGATCCATGAGGGTAATAATGCTATTGAAACTTTTGTCCAAAAAAGTTTGAGTCTGTCTTCAACCTATCAGGAGCTAGCAACTGAAATCTCCTTGCTAATTGAATGCTTTGGCTATCTTCCCCATTATTCTACAAGATTCCAAAAGAGCTAGAGTATTATACCTTCTCTGAATTTTTATTTTTAATTTATGAAATGAAAACAAGCATTTCCAAAACATAATACATTTAAAAGATATGTTTCTAATTTTTAAAAAATGCTTTCCAGCTAGAGCCTTTATCCCTATAACCAAAAACATATGGGGCAATCAAACTGTAGAAGGGGATTTTAACAAGTGATTTGTATCAGTTTAGTTAATTATCAGGTATAACATTCTCTTCCTCATAAATATTGCAGGATAATTTATCTCACCAACCATAGATAACATTACAGCTTTATCCACAACATATTGCAGTATTTAGCTAAAATATTGCTCTTTGGAAATGATTGCTGAATATAGTGCTATTCTGAAGGAAATTGTACTCTCACTAAAGGTTTTTTTGGGGTTTTTTGCATGAAGATGATCTCCCACAGTACTATGTCCATCAAAGCAAACTTTTCAAGGATATTGAAAGAGTTTCTTAAATAGAATATAGGCCTCAACTCTAAATTTATCAAAAATAATCACTAATCACTGCATAGCATCTTGAAGGCATATGTTACATATGGAAAACACCAATTCAAATTACTGAAAGGAAATGACAATAATAACTTATATTTATATAACTCATAAAGTATGTAAATAGGTTCAAAATCCCAATTTCATTCATTCCTCATTATAATCCTGGGAGGCAAGAAGAGTAGGTTGTTGTTTTTTTTTGGGGGGGGGTGGGTTTTTTTTTGCAATTATGTAAAACATTTCCATATTTGTCATTTTGAACAAGACTCAAAAAAAGAAAGAAAGAAAATGAAAAAAAATATTTCATTCTGCATTCAATCAAAATCATTTCTTTCTTTGGAGGCTTCACCATTAGTTCTTTGAGATTAGCTTAGATCATCGTATTGCTGAGAATAGGTAAGTCATTCACAGTTTTTCACAGAACAATATTCCTATCACAATGTTCTCTTGAGTCTGCTCATTTCATGTAAATCCAACTTTTCTGAAATCATTCTGCTTATCATTTCTTACAGCAAATTTATAAAAATACAAATCATTCCTCAATTGATAAATGGCCAAAGGACATAAACAAGCAGTTATCAAAAAAAGTAAAGCTTTACTTGTATATTTTTTTTATACATTTGACTCAGTTCTCTGTATATTTGAAAAATAATGCCTATAAAAAGATACTTGTTGCAAAAAAGTTTCCCCAGGTTATTTTTCCATTGATTCCCTTGATATCCTGGAGATTTACTTGCGAATGCATCTGGCCCTGGGAATTTTTCCTTAGGAAGTAAATTAATGGTTCATTCAATTTCTTTTTCTAAAATGGGATTAAGTATTTGATTTCTTCTTTTGTTAAGCTGATTGATTAATATTTGGTATATATTCATCTTTTTAATTTAGATTTTCAAATGTATTTTCTATATAATTAAGCAAAATATCTATTAACAATTGTCTCAATTTCTTCTTCATTGGTGGTGAATTCATGCCCTCCCATTTAGGGATACAAGCTTTTTTGCTTGTCTTTTAAATCAAATTAACTAGTGGTTTATTTTATTGGTGTTTTCATATAACCAGCATCTAGTTTTGTTTTTTAGTTCTATGGTTTTCTTACTTTCAATTTTATTAGTTTCTTCTCTGCTTTTCAGAATTCCAGAAAAAAATACCAACACTGAATTTGGAGTTAGAAATTGTTGATTATAATTTGGGCTTCAACACCTGGACAAGTCGCTTCATCTGAGACTCAGTTTCCTCAACAGGAAAATGTCAAAAACAGTACTTGAACCATCTTCCTCACAGGATTGCTATGAGGAGAATAATTTGTTAAATTTTTTAAAAATTGTAAAAACCAAATGTAAAATTATTTTTAAAAAAATCATTCCGAAGTTTGAAGATTGAGCCCTATTTAACTAAATATTTGAATTTAACCTTAATTGACAACTTAATGGTTAATTAACATTCAAAAATATGCATTAAATTGACATAAGAGGGAACTATGCTAGATGCTATAGAACAGAGATTTTATCATTTCCTGTACCAATCTATCAATCAATAAGTATTTAATTACCTATTATGTGCATAACTATACTACCATCTGGTAAGACAAAGAATGAAATAGTTCATGTTCTCAAATAGCTTATGTTCTATTTGGAAGATACCCATGTTAAAAAAAAGTAAATGCAAAGCATAGATATGAAATAAACATGCTAAATTATTGTGTATAGGAGGTCCTAACAGTTGAAGAAAATCAAGGAGACCTATATAGGTAATGGCATTTTAACTGAGTTTTGTAAGCAACTAAAGACTTTAAGAGATAGAGGTAATTTTAGGCATGGAGTCCAGGTCATTCAAAGGCACAAAATATACAATTTTGTCATTTTGTCACTTTTGAATGTGTAAAGAATGATGTATAATTATGGGCATCTATGTGACACAGTGGATAGAGTGCTAAGCTTGGAGTCTGGAAGACCTGAGTTCCAATCTGGCCTTAGATACTTAGTAGCATCTTGATTCTGGGCAACTCACTTAATCCTGTTTGCCTCAGCTTCCTCATCTGTAAAATGAGCTGGAAAAGGGAATGGCAAAGCAGCCCTGTATTTTTGTTATGAAAATCCCAATAGGGGTAACCAAAAAATTGCATATAACTGAAAAATGACTGAACAATCAAAAGGCAATTTGGAGTCAGGTTGCTATGTTAAACACAGGAATTAATTAATTCCAATTGTGTCTTCTTTTATTTAATTAATTATAACAACTTTGGTCCCAGTGTCCTAACTCTACCCTCTGTCACCTCAAAAGGAGGAACATAGACTATAATGAATTTTCCTTTTGAAAAAAACTTAGAAAACTTTATAGTTTTTCTTGAGATGAATGCAGCTATCTTCAGCTGTTGTCCAGACAGGGCTGGGAATTACCATAGGGAGAGTCTTACAAAGCCTAGAATGGTTATAAAGAATTATTAGCATCATTCTAAAATCTGCCAGTGAATGTCCTTTTCCTATATCTCATAATTACATTGTAGTGACCTTGAGTTTTCCAAATTGAAGCCTTTGAAGCACAAGCTATGGCTGCTCCTGCCAAGTAGGACAGATTTCTAGTGGCAGCTTGCTGATGTCTTTCACTAAGGATGAGCTTAATTACTCAGATAGAGGGTCATTACTGGAGTTTTGGCCATAGCTACTAAAACAAATCTAGGTTGTGATAAGTGCAATAAAAAGAACATCCACACCAAAACAAAGATTTTTTAAAGGTGGTCCATCCATAAGGGAAGCAGCATGATATTTTGTTGTGATTGTTCAGTCATTCAGACACATTTGGCTCTTTGTGACCCCATGGACCAGAGTAGACAGGCCCTTCTATATCCTACTATCTTCTGAAGTTTCATTTCATTACTTCCATGACACTATTTCTATAATTTCATGATCTATTTCATCCCCTGCTATTCCCTTCACTTTTTGCCTTCAATCTTTCTGAAGTATCATTCCAAATCATTTTCTAATGAGCCCCTTCTTCTTATGATATGGCCAAAACTTCTAATGCATAACATCTATTTGCATAACATCTATAAGCATTGATTGATTTTCTCTTCTTACTGTCCAAAGAACCCTCAAAAGTCTTCTTCAGCATCAGAATTTGAAAGCATTAATTCTATAGCATTCAGCTTTCCTTATAGTTCAATTCTCACAACCATACATTTCTATTGGAAAACCAAAGTTTTGACTATATGGACCTTTACAAACAATAATGTATTGAAACGCTAAATGTGGAGTCAGAGGACCTAAATTTAAATCCCAGATCTATCATTCTTTGGGTTATCTCTAGTAGGTCATTTAAGTTTTCAGGCCCTCACTTTCATCTTTTATAAGCTGCCATAGTGGAATGGATGAGATGACCTCTAAGGTGCCTTCCAAGTGTAGATTTATGATCTTTGCTATAAGGACATTCATTTTACAGATTTTTGTTTGAATAGTCAATAATAATGTAAACCTATTATTTACTACATTGATTACTTTTCACCTTTGTAGATTCAGTGTTAGCTGAGACAGTTTTTCAGACAAAAAGTTCTTTAATCCTTCAAAACACCCACGGCAATCTTGGAATTTCACTTCTACATTAGCATTTTCTGCCTCTATTTGTATTTCCATCCATCCCCATTCTTTAAATCTCACTTTTTTGGTTGGGCCTTTTCTTTAAAGGAATTTATCAGTGAAAGTGAAAAATTAATTGTGGACTTATTAAATAATGTATAAATATATAACACCTATGGTAGAAGCTCAGGCCATAAAGTTGATTAAGTAGCTAATAAAAATAAATAAATAAGTCCTCTGATGCAGAAAGGACGTTTGAAGAAACTCCTATCCCTGGGACTTAAACCAGAACATATAGATAGATAGATAGATAGATAGATATAATGATCTTCATATGTAGTGGCCTATATGTTAGAGATGTACAATAGGGATGCACTTCCATTGTTCTCCAAACATGATGGAAAGGTAGTGGTTATTATCACTCTAGAACTGCTCAAATCTTTTCAGAATGCAAATGTGATTTTATACTATTCATCACTTTCTATTAGGACTTATTTTTTATTGCCTTTCCCTCTACATGATGCCAGCACAGCACATATTTTTAAAACAGTTAAAGGGGGGGAGTACATAAAGTTATAAGGCAAGAAGCTTTTATTTTATGCCCATTATGGTCCATGTTGTGGACCATGACTATTTTGTCTATTTCTAGGATTATCTCTTAGTGCACAATCATCTTTACAAGTAGTGACTTTCAGCCACTAGTTAAATATAGAAAATTTCAAATGGCAAACATTTATACATCACTTAAAAGTTTTACATATATATGTGTATGTGCATGTACACATAGGTATATATGTGTATGTATTACATTTTGTACATGCATGTATGTCTATAGAATCTTTTTCAAAAGGGAAGCAACATTATTAAATCAAATAATGATAGAATACTACTACTCCTCAAATATTGGTTACTGCACTGGAAATGACTAAGAATGTGCTATTTCATATTAATTTCCAACATTTTCACATCTTCATTCAATTAGAATTTCTTAAACCCTACTGCAGACAAGGAACTGTACGCAGTGCTATGAAATAAACTAAAATTGAAATATAGTCTTTCTTACTTTTCTACCAAAAGACTTCACATCTTAATTCACAATTAAATTGGAATATAGGAGACAAGAAGAGGAATAAAGAGATTTAAATGCAAACATGGAGATTTTCAATTTATCCCACAGACATTAGTAAGTCATTGGAGATTCCTGAGTAAAGGAGAAACATAGTCAGACCTTTGGTAGATAAAAATTATTTGGCAGTTCTTTGGGAGATAAATTGGAAATGGAGAAATTATTTGGGAAATTGCTATATAGACATACTAATATATTGTTGATAGAATTATGAAATAGTATAAACATTTTGGAAGGCAACTCTGGATTATCCAAATGAAGTCAGTAAAATATCCATAATTTTTGAAGCAGAGATTACATTACTAGGATTATAAACCAAAGAAACAATCATTAATAAAAAAAAAAAAGTCTCCATTCACCAAGATAATAATAGCAGAACTTTTTGTGATAGCAAAGAGATGAAAACAAATTAGATACTTGTCAACTGTAGAATAACCAAACACACTTTGGCATTTACAGTACCATATTACAGTACTATAAAAATGATATATGTAATGAATACCAAGAAATATAAAAAGATCTATTTGAACTGATGTGGAATTAAGCAAATGGAACCAAGAAAATATACACAAAAACTATTATGATGCAAATGGAAAGAACTAATTGTCAGAAAATCAAAAGTGAATTTAACAAAATTATGAAATCCAAGCAAGACTTGAACAAAAAGATATGAGAGGACACCCTAAACTACTTCTTCATGGAATGGGGAGGTCCACAAATGTTACCTATAGTATATATTTTCAGGCTGATCTATAGATTAACTGTACTGATTTGGAAAGAGAGAAGGAGGAATACTTGAGATGACTATGATAATGTAAAAAACAGAAGACATCAATATAATTTTATTTTAAATAAAAACGAAATGATTAGAACTGGTAATCATTCATGCCCATATGAGTAAATAGAAGGGAAATGATATGAGAGCTCTCTATAATAGCTGGCAACTAATTGTATATGGTATGTAAGGAAGAGGGAAAGGGAAAGAATTACTCCAACTTGCTAAATCATTTTGACTATGAAGATTGTGGTACCTACAGTAAAGTTTGAAGGAAAAGCAAGTTTTAGGGATAAGTTCTAATTTGAACATGTTGAATTTGAAAATAATGATGAAATCTCAAAAGTATCTAAATGATGCTAGTAAAAATTGGCATTTGGGAGAAAATATGAGTATTATCTACATAAATATAAGATAACCAGTAAAATCACCAAAAACTAGAAATAAGAATAGGAACTTGAACAAAGTTACAATTAGAGGAATGGATGTGAAAAACAGTGTCATGAAAGTCAAAAACAGAAACTCTATGGGGGGAAAGGGTGTGAGTTATACATTTCAAAATTTCTAGAGTCCCAGAAGAAAAAACACTAAAAAGAATATCAGAGTTAGCAGTTTGAGGATCATTGGTGACTTTGGAGAGAACACTTTTAGTTGAGAGATAAAATTAGAAGCCCAGACAGATTGCAAAAATTTGATAAGTAAGTAGGAGAAATCTTGAAAAGATGGAATAAGAAGTAACAAAGGACTTATCCTTCCACTCCTTATCACATCAAATAAACAAGAGAGGCATCAAACAATGTACACACCACAAAAATTCTTATGCCAGAAAAGAAAAAAAATAAGTCCACACAAGAAATTCTTACAGAAAAAAAACCTAAAGATTATCTTACTATTGATGCCAGTTCCCATTCTGGCACTATCAATCAGTTGACCCAGAGTGACTTTAAATCCCTCAAATCAACTCCAGTTTGTGACAACATCCTGCAAATGTCAAATATGCAATGCCAAGAATCATTCCCTTATAGATAAATGGTCAAAGGATATGAAAAATTTTCTTTTTTTTTAAATTTTAATAGCCTTTTATTTACAAGTTACATGCATGGGTAACTTTACAGCATTGACAATTGCCAAACTGCTTGTTCTAATTTTCCCCTCCTTCTCCCCAGCCCTTCCCCAGATGGCAGGATGGCCAGTAGATGTTAAATATATTAAAATATAAATTACATGACCAAACCATTATTTTGCTGTACAAAAAGAATCAGACTCTAAAATATTGTACCATTAGCCTGTGAAGGAAATCAAAAATGCAGGTGGGCAAAAATATAGGGATTGGGAATCCAATGTAATGGTTTTTAGTCATCTCCCAGAGTTCTTTCTCTGGGCGTAGCAGGTTCAGTTAATTACTACTCCATTGGAATTGATTTGGTTGATCTCATTGCTGAGGATGGCCAGGTTCATCAGAACTGGTCATCATATAGTATTGTTGTTGAAGTATATAATGATCTCCTGGCCCTGCTCGTTTCACTCAGCATCAGTTCGTGTAAGTCTCTCCAGGCCTTTCTGAAATCATCCTGTTGGTCATTTCTTACTGAACAATAATATTCCATAATATTCATATACCACAATTTATTCAGCCATTCTCCAATTGATGGGCATCCACTCTGTTTCCAGTTTCTGGTCACTACAAAGAGGGCTACCACAAACATTCGTGCACATACAGATCCCTTTCCCTTCTTTATGATCTCTTTGAGATATAAGCCCAGTAATAACACTGCTGGATCAAAGGGTTTGCCCAGTTTGATAACTTTTTGAGCCTAGTTCCAAATTGCTCTCCAGAATGGTTGGATGTATTTACAATTCCACCAACAATGTATTAGTGTCCCTGTTTTCCCACATTCCCTTCAATATTCCGCATTATCTTTCCCCGTCATTCTAGCCAGTCTGACAGATGTGTAGTGGTATCTCAGAGTTGTCTTAACTTGCATTTCTCTAATTAATAATGACTTGGAGCATCTTTTCATATGACTAGAAATAGTTTCAATTTCTTTGAGAATTGTCTGTTCATATCCTTTGACCATTTATCAATTGGAGAATGGCTTGATTTCTTATAAATTAGAGTCAATTCTCTATATATTTTGGAAATGAGTCCTTTATCAGAACCTTTGACTGTAAAAATATTTTCCCAGTTTATTGCTTCCCTTCTAATCTTGTCTGTATTAGTTTTGTTTGTACAAAAACTTTTCAGTTTGGTATAATCAAAATTTTCGATTTTGTGATCAGTAATGATCTCTAGTTCTTCTTTGGTCATAAATTCCTTCCTCTTCCACAAGTCTGAGAAGTAAACTATTCTGTGTTCCTCTAATTTATTTATAATTATAATCTCATTCTTTATGCCTAGGTCATGAACCCATTTTGACCTTATCTTGGTGTACGGTGTTAAGTGTGGGTCAATGCTTAGTTTCTCCCATAGTAGTTTCGAATTTTCTCAGCAATTTTTGTCAAACAGTAAGTTCTTATCCCAAAAGCTGGGGTCCTTGGGATTGTCAAACACTAGGTTGCTATAGTTATTGACTGTTTTGTCCTTTGAACCTAACCTATTCCACTGATCAACTAATCTATTCCTTAGCCAATACCAAATGGTTTTGGTAATTGCTGCTCTATAATATAATTTTAGATCTGGTACAGCTAAGCCATCTGGATATGAACAATTTCTAAAAAATTATAAATTATAAGGAACCATATGAAAACATTTTAAATCACTAATAATAAGAAATATTCAAATTAAAAGAACTCTAAAGCTTGATCTCATATTGACATTTTTTCAAATGTGACAACTTTTCAAATGAAAGGAGCCAGTGTTAGAAAGGGTTTGGAAAGAGTACCTGATTAATATATCATTGTCCAAGCTTTTTATAAAATGACTCAATTGCTCTGAGATTACATTATAAAATCATTGGAAAAATGACTAAACAATCTGTTCATTCTAACCTAGTGATCTCATTATTAGACATATACGCCAAGAAAGTCAAAATCATTGTAATTCTTTTTTGGGGGGAAAAGGCCTGGAAAGGGGGGTATTTGTCATTGATTTTTGAATGAATAAATGATAGTACATGAATATAATGAATTCTTGCTAAATGATAAGAAATGATGAACATGAGGCATAAAAAAAGCAAGGGACATTTTGCCTGCAACAATGTAATAAAATAAAAACCACAACAATATACATAATGACCATGGCAATATATGAGATTACTAAAAGGAAGCTGAGTTCTGAGGAAATAAAAAAAGTAATAATGGTCTCTATGAAGAAATACTGAAACATAACTTTCTCTTCTGGGTAGATCTGGTGATCTGGTGACTATATAACTTGTTTTTTTCTGCTTAACTATTTTTCTTTGTAACAAAAAAGATTTCAACTGAGAGTGGAGAAAAAAAAGATCCAGAACTGACAGTGGTAAACACAAAAGACATCAAATAAAAAATATAAAATATAACTAAATAAATAAAATTCATTTTTAGAAAGAAGCCAGTAAGACTAGGAGGAAGCTGAAAACAGCATTTGACCAAGAAAAAGAAGATTAGGATTAAAAAAGAGAGAGGAAATGGATCTGTGGTTTCATTGACATAGGGCATTCCTGAATGAGGAAGCTCTCTCTAATAATGGGAGAGTTTATCTGCAGATTATAATTCTTGAGTTCAATTAATCAACTAATAAACAATTATCAAGTATTTATTATGTGTCATGAGCTTGTTAAATGCTGGGGATACAAAAATAAGAAAAGATAATCCATGCCTTCAAGCAGCTTCCATTCTAGTAAATTGCTTTTGGCTCTGAAAGGTTGAAATGCCCATGGCCATTATGTATTGGAAACATGACTGGAACTCAAATCTTTTTTATTTTGATTTTGATCTCTTGTCCACTATGCCACAATGCTTGAGGGAATGATCAAATAAAGACTTTGCTTTGTTATTTTTTTTAAAATAGGGAAAATATGTTGTATGTGCATGCGTACGTGCGTGCGTGCGCGCGCGTGTGTGTGTGTGTGTCTGTGTGTGTGTGTGTGTGTAACAGTGAGAGGACAAGGTTCTGTTTCCACAGATGCTGTAACTTGGCTACAAAGATATGGAATTGGGGGGAGGGGAGACTCAAACCACTGGACTATGCTTTCTTGGCCAACAGTAACACTTGTAGTCATAAAAAACTTTTGTTACACCAAAAATGACAGATTAATATCGAAGAATCTAGCAATTAGAGAAAATTTAAATGGACTTTATACACTGAAGGTCTGGGGCTTAGCTAACAGACTAATATCCTACAAGATTTGTAAATTGTAAAAAAAAAAAAAAAAGAAAGATTATCATTTAGGTGAGGAAATAAGTAGGAGACTTTTTAAAACAGACAAAAAGTCAGAATAAGTATTCTGCAGGGAGCAAATATTTTTTATTACTCTACATTCATTAGCTGGACATGCAGTTTAGAGAGACCCTGGGCTGTGACCCATTAATAATTTAAATACCACAAGATAGGTAGACATTCAGATACCCCCTGGGTTCAGACTTTAGTCACAGTGCTATATGTGATTAATTAACCTTATTAAGCTCAGGCTTCATTAACATAAGATGCATAATATGTAATTAAAATTACATATTAGAATGTAGTGAGAGTATAATCAAATGTTACACATGTGAAGGGTCTCCTCCAATGGAAATTGTAAGAAGGAGGAGGAGGATAAAGATTTAGGACAGGATGACAATGTATAAAATTCCTGGTTCTAGTATCTCTGAATTGTGTGTGATCTTATATGTGGAAAATCCACACCCATTTCCTACAGGAACATATTAAAATTTAAACTGCTCACTCATCCTTAGTCTGTTCATTCACTGTGCCCTTTTTGAGGTTCAGGATATTGTTTCAAATACATGTAAATATCAATGTACATCATCAATGTATGTACATATCACATATATATGTAAGAGGTTGACTTATGTAGTATGTAAGGAATCATTTAATAAGGTCTTTTTTGAATATGAGAAAGGTAGAGAGGAACAAAGGGAGGAAATAAAGATATAGGTATATGGGGGGTGATTGTGGCAAAGAGAATTAAGGTAAAGACATTAAGACAAGGAATAAGGGAGTAGTCAAGTAAACAAGATGAGGTTTGAGTAACAAATAGTTATGCCATAATGTTTGTTTTGAAAAACATCGTTGTTCATGAAACTAATATATTAGAGAATGATTTAAGCATAAAGTAAATTGTGTCTTTATTTATATGCAATTTCTTCCACAAGAAACAATGAAAATGTGGAATATATTGTCTCCTCCATTAGATTATAAACTCCTTGAAAGCTGAGATGTTTTTACTTTTTTGCCTATCTCCAGCACTGTCTTACTTCATAATAGCAGTTTATTAAATGCTTGCTAATTTGACTTAAGATATTTGAAGTACTTTGCAAACCTTAGGGAACTGCATAAATGCTAGCTAATGTGGGTATTGTTGTTATGATTATCATCATTATCTAACCCCTACCATTATATTTCTACTGCTAAAGCCAGCTTGAATATCCAGTTTTCCCAACTAAATTTATTATATCTAAACACTAACAATGAATAACAGAGTATATCACACTTTTTAAAATAACATCCCTAACAAGGAAATCATGTAGCAGTTTAAACTATTGCCTTGAAAACACCATACAGTAACATGCTATTATTTTCTTGGTCATAGTTAAATAACACCTGTTGAGTTGACTATTGCATGACACAATATGCATTGAAAAGAGCCTTCACAGCTTATAAAACTTCTGCATTTCAGATATTTCACGTTATATTCTGCTGTATCACACTTTCTAGGATATTATAGTAAAATATTATTTGAAGAAAATGATTGAAGAAGTTGTTAAATTATAAGTCTAATGAAGGAAAACTGTTGGAATCTTTACAAAGTGTTAAGACATTGGAGTTGATTTGATGTTAGAAGAAGATATTTTGGGCTAAAACTTGAACTAGGTACTAAGTGGAACTGATTGAACAATGCTTGTGTTCACACCTTTAGAGAGCTCATAAGTATCTAAGTACTCAATGGAGTTCACACCTTTGGGAGAGTTCAGGGATAGTATGAGATCTGAATTCACACCTCCCTTAGGACCAGAGAGCACTCTGGGAGATAACCCAGAATCCCTCTCCCTCCAGAAGGCAGAGTTGACCTTTGGGAGATCACATAAATAGAAGGAGCTCTTGAAGCTTGAACTTACTTCTTCTGGTAGAACAGACTGGAGATTGAGAAGCCACAAGTCGGAGCTGGCTGGAGGCTGAAGAAAGCAGAGGCAGAAGCCAAGGACAAAACTGCAAGATCTCTTGGAGCCAGGCAGAGAGATAGGCCTCAACTAACCGGGCTAATTTGGAAGGAGAAATAAACATTTGCATTTTTACCAGCTGGCTGTGATAATGGAGTAATTATTTATTTCAACTGAGACTAAGGCTGCCCCCAAGAAAACCCCAACAGAAAACTAAGGTTAAAATCATTCTGTTTATAAAGATAGAATAATAAATAATGCCTTTAATTCCTGTAATGCTTTTAATTTCTCAAAATGTTTCTTCTCCCCATTTATTCATATAATATCCGTGAGAACATATTTTACAGATGAGAAAACTGAGGCACTAAGAAGTTGAGTGATCATAATGATGAGAAAAACCATGAAGCTGGTATAGTTTTTGTCATCAAAACTAATCTAGTCAACAAGCTTGTGTGCCTACCAGAATGAATGAATGAATGACAGACTTATGACAAGACAATTGGTACCAAGCCACCATGAGTTGATTTGCTCCTCTCATGACAATTCCAGATGAGGTCAAAGAAATAATTTCTGAAGACTTGGAGACCCTCATCACCAATGTGCCAAAGAAGGACAAGCTTGTAATTCTAGGTGACTTTAATGACAGAGTAGACACAGACTATCAAACACAGCAAATAATCTTTGGGAGAAATGAAGTGAGAAAAAGCAATAAGTCACTTACTACTAAATATTCATGTGTCTCATGACCTTCTCATCATCAACATTGTATTTACCTAAATAAACTGTATGAATGTACCTTTACAGCAAATATTGGCATTGTAAGGAGAAGAGATAGATCAGATATCAGAATGATGAAGAAAATGTGTAGCACAAAGGGCTGAATTGATCATGGACTTATCCTCTCCAAGATAAACAAAAAAACTAAAATATGGAAGATAATGTCAACAGATCAGAAAATTTATCTGAGTATAAGCAGTTCATTATTAATTTGGAGGGAATACTGAGCCAACACATAGCTGACAAAAGAGAAGCAGAAAAGGAGTGGGAAACTTTCAGAAGTTTGGTGTAAAGCATCATCTTTACTCATCAGAGCCAGAATATAGCAAGTTTGATTCAAATAAAACAATGGAAATTCAGAAACTATGAAGCAAAGAACAAAAATTCCACAGGTTTTACCAGCATGACATCTCTAAGAAGGCACTGTTTAATTCCATCAAAAGTAAAGTGCAAGTAAAGCTTAGAGAGAGCCAGCATTGTAGGCTCAATAAGAAAGCAGATTAAATTTAGTCTTATGCTGATGTTAATAATCCAAACTGCTTTTATGATGCCCTGAAGGCTATTAATGATGCACCTATCTAAGGTCTCAACTATTTAGTTCTGATGGAGCTACATTGATTGATAAGGACATGGAGAGATGAGCTAAATACTTCCATAGTGTTCTCAACAGGTTGTCAACAATCAATGCTGAAGTCATTAATGACAAACCTCAGGTTGAAGCCAATTCCTTTCTAGTCAAACTTTCAAATGAAGAGGAGGTTTTGAATGCCATTAGGTTCCTCTCATGTAGCAAAGACCCCAGTGCTTTTTCTATTTCATCTGAGATGTAAAAGTGAAATTTTCCAGGTTATATAGCAAGGCTAAGTTATCCCCCAAAAGTTCAAGAATTGTCTGTCTCTATAAAAGTAAAGTTTAATTTGAAGGTAACACACAATAGGGAGAACCAGGTTTTATAAACTGATGAAAAGTGGAATAGTTTCACAACTTGCAACAGTTCTTGTTAGAATCCTTACAAGCTGTTAAGTCATTAGAATTGGTAGAGACAATAATTATCTAATTTAGCATGGTTCAGTATGATTGATCTGATCTTACAAGGAGATGTTATGGGCCAGGACTTGAAACAAGGTATTAAGTGGAACTGATAGAAACAATGCTTGTGTTCACACCTTTAGAGACCTCATGTAAGGAAGAAGCTCTTAGGGTCAAAGAAGACTCTGAGAGGAAGACCACAAGCCCACTCTCAGAGGTGGAGTCAGATTCATTCCATCTTCCACCTTGGTGCTGGCTGGAGGCTGAAGAAAGCAGAGGCAGAAGCAAAGGATAAGCTGCAAGAGCTCTTGGAATCAAAGAAGGAGAAAATAAACGTTTGGATTTCATCAGCTGACTGTATTTGCAGTAATTATTACTCTGAACTGAAACTAAGGCTGCCTCCAGAAAACCTCCCCAAGAAACCTGCTCCCAGAGAGAACCATTATATTATAGAAAAGAAGAGAACACCACAAGTTCTCACAAATTTGTCATCAGCTTTAGCTACAGGTTAGTCAAATTATTGTATTCAATTCTCTCATAACTAATTTCCATCATCTATTTTTGAACTAGATGTTAAATAAGTTCCAGTAATCCCAGCAATAAATTTTGTCACTAAACAAGAAAAAAAGTAAAGTAACATATTAGGTTGTTCTGTGACAATTACAGGAGAGGTTTCTTTCTCTTAGTTATTTCTGGCAAGATTCATGCCAAAGTCATCCTTAAGAAACTGATCCTTCATCTAGAAAACATCATCTATGCCAGAATCAGTGTGCTTTAGAAAGAACCAAGGAATGGAAGATGTGTTGTTTACTTCCCAACAACTCCAGGAGAAATGCCAAGAGCAGAACAGATATCTGTCCACAACATTAATTGATATGACCAATATCTTTGAAACAGTCAGTTGTGAGAGCTTTCGAAAAATGATGGCAAAATTTGGTGGCCTGTAAGATTATCAGTATTATATGTCGTTGCATGATGATCTGCTTGGGCCAGTTCTGGATAAGGGATGATGCTCTCAAGCTTTCCCAGCCACCAATGGAGTAAAGCAGGGTTGTGTACTTGCTCTCCTACTTTTTAGCACAATGTTTTCAGCAATGTTGTCAAATGCCTTCAACAAGTATGAAAACAGAATAAATATCAGCTACCACTCTGATGGTAAATTATTTAAAATTGAAAAGACTACAAATCAAGACTAAAGAATAGGGAGCATTGGTGCAAAATGATTGTGCATTCAACCCATCTTCTATGGCTGAGATGAAACAAACTATGGAGCAGTACTTTACTGCTTATACTAATTTTGTCCTAACAATTACCACCAAGAAAAGATATTCTCCATCAGCCAGCACCATACCATACATCCATGGAATCATCAGTTACAGAAAGTGGAAACATTTTGGATACTTTGGATAAATTCACTTTCCTTGGCAGTTTACTTCCTAGGGATATCCACGTATATAGAATTAGATTGACACATACACTGCCAGAATTAGATCAGTGTGTGGTAGGCTCTGAAGGAAAGTGTGAAAGAGAAGAGTTTATTAGACTATCTACTCAACCAAAGATCATCAGAACCATTGTTTTTACCTCATTGTGACATACTTATGAAACCTGTAATGCCAGGAAATTGAATCATTTCCATTTATTTGAATTGTCTTTAAAAGATGCTGAAATTCCCTTATCAAGATATAGTACCAAACACTCAGATCCTTTCTTAAGCTGAATTACCATCCATTCAAACTCTACTGCAGAGACGACAGTGTACAAAAAAGTATAGCATATATATTGTTAGAATGCCAAACACATGTTTGACTAAAAATTTATTTCACAGAGAATTCATACAAGGCAAGTGCTTACAAAGAGATTAAAAGAAGTTTTATAAAGACACTAGTAAGGTCTCTTTGAAGAACTTTGTAATCAGTTGTGAGACATGGGAGACAATGGTGCAGGACCATCCACAATAGCATGGCTATTGTGATCTGTGAACAAAGCAGAATTCAATAGATCAAAAGAAAGGTGAGATGTGAACATTTAGAGCCATCTCCACTACAAATGTTCATAGGTACTATTTGTACCCAACTTATGGTAGAGTCTTTAAAACTCATATCATTCTGATCACCCGTAGGTGGAATAAAATGGTATTTTAACGTCATTTTGGTCCTCTTCAAGAAAGAAAAAAAAAAAAAAAAAACAACAAACCATTTCTCTGTTATTGTATTTTGAGACATTCTAAGTATAGCCATTTTCTTCCCTTCTGTTATAAATGTTTAAAGTACTCTGCTTTCTAATGTATAATATCCCCATGGCTTCAATTCTGTTGTGTTTTTTCTTTCACAATTTCATGTAATATGTTTTTAAGTTTTTAATGTAAATTAAAGTGAAAATATAATTCACATAATGAAACTTTCTTATTAGTAATCTTTGAAGAAATTATAAAGTTATTTTCATTTAGTACTTTACAATTTATGAAGTATGTAATCTAAATACTATTCCAACTTCACAGATAAGGAAACTGAGGATCAGAGAATTTAATTGGGAAACCTGAGGTTACTAACACAACTAACATTCAAATTCAGGCTTTCAGAATCCAAGTCCAGTGCCCTTTTTACTGTAGCATAGTGACCTTGATCTCATCAAGTGAGTGGTACAAATAGTCTTTTACAAATTTTAATCCTTTTACATGTAAATTATGCTCCTTTTACTCTGGAAATCATTTTCATAGCTAACATTTGTAATGAGCTCTATTACCAGTGCAATAAAAGCTACTAAATTGTTATAAATCAGTTAAACTTAATTACTGCATAATCATGTAAGGCACATTTTGAGATGCTTTTTTCTTGGTGCTTTTTCATTCATTGAGCTTAACAATAAAAATGAGTGATTCACAGAGCTATTCTCAGTGATTAGTTCAAATTAGCAGGATTCAAGTACTATATTGTAATGAAGCATACACCTTTCCTTCTTTAGTTACAATCTTCCAGTTGGACGAAAATAAGAGCAGAGCCCCATAAGGTTTTATTGATTCCTTCAATTTTTAAAGACAATAATTTCCTAGAAATTCTTCCCTTCATTGAACCAAGAGAGATAAAATATAAAAAGGCAAGCAGGTATCACAGCAATGGGGCAACAATTATGGATCCCCACACGCCAGAAGGTAATGGGTGAATGGAGGACAGTCAGCACTATCAGTTTGATCATTTTTTGTAGTTCATCACTTTCTTTCCACCATATCTGGTTGAAACCATGCATGTCCCAATCCTCCATGCTGGATTCTAACATCCTGGACTCCAACACTAGCTGCTTCAAAGCCATGTTCAGTGGTCCAAAATATTTAAATCACATTTTCTAAATCAATCTGAAATTGACCAATCGATCAATGAAACTGACCAACTACCAAATGTAATTAAACCCTGAACATCAGTCTTCTTCTCCTAAAAAAAAAAAAAAAAAAAAAGATCTGAAGCCCAGAGGACCCACTTTTGGTGATCTCATCAGTTCTCATGGGTTGTATATGATATTCAGATCTGCCTGCCAAGTGCTAGTCTTTTTGCATGAGATACTGTTTACCTATACAAACAAAAAACAAGATCTGTATACCAAATTCTAGTCTCTTTCTCTCAAATATCAGTTCTAAATTACCAAATTCCTATGTGACTAGATTTCCCATAGGCTATCAAATTCAACCTGTCAAAAATGGAAATTATTATTTTTTTCCTCGAACATATTCTCCTCCTACAAATTTCCCTATTTTGGTTTGATCCTCATTTTATTCCTTCAAGTTCAAAACCTTATCATTTCCCTTAACTCTTCTTCCTCCTTTATCCAACATAGACATTCATTTACTATCTTGGAGGTAATGCTATCTTAGAAATTGTAGCATGCATAATGGTCACATCAAGTTAAATCATCTTTGCATATGAGCTAAAGCAGATTAAGGAGGAAAGCTTTGGTACAATGTATAGAACACTAGCCCTAGAGTCAAGAGGATGTGAGTTTAAATCCTGCCTCAGATACTAACTAGCTATTTGACTCTGGGAAAGTCATTTAAGTCCATTTGCTTCCCCAAAAAAAACCCAAACAAAGCAGGCTGAGAATTCAACAGGCCAGGACTTGCTGATGAGTTAAAGGAATGTCTACCCCCAGCATGTGAAGACTTCTACCAGGGGAATGGGTGGAAGAAAACAATTGGTTTCAATAACCATGAAGACAGTTGATGCAGGTGCTATAAAGTCCTTAGAGTTTAGATACCAAGACCATCTACCAAAACTTGGGATATCACCAGCCATCTTGATTTTTGTTCTGCCACTGGACTTTGAAGACTAAGAAAGAGAGAATGAGGATGACAACTTTCTGTACCTCTGACTCACTTAAATCAAGATGTCTTCAAAAATGAAGGATGAATGATATTTTGGCAATGCTAAGATCTCCAAAATCCTTTCTAGGCCTAATTTCAATAAACTATCACATGTGTCCTTGCCAAATTATGACCACTAGAAATGATCTTAGAATACTTTAGAATCTACTTACTAAAAACAATTGATAATAAAAATAGAAACAACATTAATCACTAATATTTATATGGAGTTTTAAAGTTCACAAAGCACCCTGTAATCTTATTTTTTAATCTTGAAAAAAATCTTCTGAATCAATTAAAATCATTTTAAGATTTTAATATGTACCAAGCACTGTATGAAATATGGTTATCCCTCTTTTATAGATAAGGACATTAAAACAGAGAGTAACTACTTGTCAATAGACTAACTAGTAAGACACTATCAGTATCTGAGGCAGGGTTCAAACACAGGCCTTCCTAACTGACTCTTACTCCCACACTCTACCTGCTGTGCCATACAGTGACTTCATCTTATTTATATTTTTAATACTTTTCCAGTATCTAGTATAGTATCTTGTGTAGTAAATGTTGAATGAATAAAAGAGTCCAAGATTTTAGCTAAATTATTATTTTAGCAAATAGCCAAAGACAGCCTCAAACTCACAAGCATTCTACAAAGAGAGAGAGAGAAAAGAGAGAGAAAGAGAGAGAGAGAGAGAGAGAGAGAGAGAGAGAGAGAGAGAGAGAGAGAGAAAACACTGACATTGTATCTATTTTCTACTGAAAAGGCTAATATGAGCAAAACAATACACTGAAATTGATTTTGCAGGGAAGGAGAAGGGAGCTGAAGAAAACAAAGTGAGAAAGCCATGTTTCAATTCACAAGGTTTAGAAGAATATCATAAGGGTTTTTTTTTTTTATGTGCTTTGAAAGCATTACAAAACACTCCACAATTCTTTAATATAATGCACAAACGTGTTTCCTGACCCTCTCTCTCTTTGATCTGTAGTACAAATAAAATATTATCCAGTGAAAGATTTGGCCCAATTCTGATATTTCACAAAACTTAACTTCATATCTTAAAAATGCAATCCAGTGACCTGTTAGGTAAAGCTTTTAGAAAAGTTAATTAGGCTAAAATTCATGATGCCCTCCCTGAAATAAATTCATCCCTGCTTTCTGCCTAATGAGTAGTATAATAAGGCCCAGCTGAAATCTGCTTTCCTTATCAGCTCCAACTCTGTTATTCGTCTACTCTTATTCTCACTTTCATCATTCAACAAGCCCATCTTCTTGCTTCAATCATACATGTTCCTAATGTCGTTCTTCACTTCAGTTCTTTTGTGCTGACATCTGGTCACACTAATCATGAACTTCTCTCTGGTTTAATTTTTCAGAGACTACTCTTAGGACTTCTATCAAGACAGTAACATGAATAGAATTAGGTATTTTAAAATATAGAGATTTGTTTTAAGTAGAATTTTAGGATCATTAAGGAGCTTTGCAATTTCATGAAGGTAACTTATTCTGCTGTGTACAACTTAGAAACTATATTTTCATGTCTCTATCATTTTAAAATTATATATATATATATATATATATATATATATATATATATACATATATACACACACACACATTCACACCTATACACACATAAACTTATATCAACAATATGAACATTTATGCACATGTGCGTATAAAATATTTATATATAATATATTTATATGTACATATGATGAAGGACATGGTCTATATTTTTTTCATCTGAGTATATGGCATAATCTAGATAATAAACATTCTTCATTCACTTTGTTTTCCTTGTTGGATGGCTGAGCTCTACTGTTTTGAGTGGCTGCAGATTTTAACAATCCTACAATTTTTAGAAGTCACAAGTGAAGAGTTGACTGACCACTTAGATAACAAAGGTGAAAAGTGACCCAGAAAAGGGCTCAGCAAGCCTTCACACCAGAGATGCGTATTTTCCTCAGAACTCCAGACATCGCATTTCCTATTAATACCATCAATAATAACTTTTCTGATATTTAGGTGAGATCATTCTCATCAGATTTTATATAGATTGAAGAGTAAACAAATTATTTGGTAGAGTTGATATTCCCTTGGTTGTCTTCTTTTTTCAGTACAGAACATTTCACACATAGTTTGACACTAAGCCTTATGGGATTTAGATTGGCAAAATATTTTAGTCAGATGGAATAGCATAAGTAAAAAAATTCATGGATGATAATGTGTAAACATGTATGGCAATCAGTGAATAGAAAAGTTTGACTAAAGAAGAAAATTCATGTAAGGAAATAATAGGAGATGGATTTAGGAAAACATACCAGACTCATACTATAAAAGACCCTTCCATCACATCTTAAATTTTTAGTTTTTAAGTGGTAGAAAGTCATAAAAATTTTTTTAAATGTGGGACTAATATGAACAAAACAGAGTTTGAGTAAGATTAATCTTGAATGTATATAGAACTGGTGCCTGAGATAGGAATTATTTTCAAGTTATACTTCTAAAAGATAATTGTTGTGTGACTCTAGGTGATTATTTTAATCTTTTCTGGACCTGCAAAATTATCTAAAACTCCTCCTCACATTAGTGAAAGACATTTCCTCACTGGGAATTTTCTGATTAATAAAACCAAAGATTCTCTCCAAAGGGAACAAAAAGAATGGAATTAAAATAGAAGATGAGGAAATATTACTGGCTATTCTCCAGAGTTGTTAGACAACAATAGTAAGTGCTTATAGTATATAGTGAACTCAAGTTCACTCTAGAGCACGAAAATGGAAAATAAAAAACAAATTAAGTTTCTTGATTACACAGTTTTCCCAGTCATAATTCAATTCAGTAAACATGTTTAAGTACCTACTATTTTCCAGGTACTATGTGCTATGTATCTGGAAGGGGGAATATCCTGTTTTGTGATCAAGCATAATTGCAGATAGAAAATGAGGATAGATGATCCATCTTTAAAATGAGTTTCTATCATATAGAGTTCTTCTTAAGAAGTATGTTATAAATACAAGATCATTGAAAGCATTATTTTTTTGTTGTTGTAAAAAAGGCACATAAACTATACCTGGTGCCTGTTCATTGATGGATGGGTGAATACATTATGGTATGTGAACACAGTGGAATTTTCTCATACCATAAGATATGAAAATGTTGGTGATGGATTCTGAAAAATATGGTAAAACTTGTATGAAGTGATATTGAGTTAAGTGAGCAAAAACTCAGGAACAATTTACACAATGAATATAATAATATAAAGGAAAATGACCTTGAAAGACTTGACAATTTTTACTACAAAAGTAACAAATTATGGCTTCAAAAGATTGATAGTGAAGAATATTTTGCATTTCTTGACAGAAAGATGCATTCTCAGAGATGGCCAATATCTTGACTTGTGTGTTTGTGTGTGTGTATGTGTGTGTGCATGCGGGCGAATGTGTGCATGCACTTAACTATATATTTTGGTTGTAAAAGAAAGCTATTTTAGGAAGAGGAAAGGAAGTTAATGAGCAATGATAAATATTGAGAAAAGAACATCCATAAAACATTTTAAAGTTGTGTGGAGGTCAAGTCACATATGTATACATTATACATACACACATATATATGCTTTTATATATGTGTGTATGTGCCTTTGTTATAGAAGTTTAAATTTTTTTGAAAGATCTTTTGGACAAATATATTAAAGAAATGAAAAAACACATTTCTGTGTAGAATAGGAGTTAACTGCCTAGTAAGTCATTTTTTCAAAGCTTATTTATTGCAGTTCAGGACCTCTCAATTCATTTGGAAATTTGTCTTTTTAGTTATATATGTCCTTCAGGTAAAGTTCAATTCAATTAAATGAATATTTAGTTTCTATTGATAACTTGGCATCAACCTCATGGCAGCATGTACCAACACTATGTGTGGAAAGAGAACCATGAATAATGAATTGAATTTGACCATGTGTTCTGGCCATGCAGATGGCAGAGTCTTTTCTGGGGCCAAATCTACATAATGAACCACACATTAGTTAAGAAAGGGTTCTGACTGATTTCATTTTGAATGGTGATGGGCTTGGATCTGGAAATATGACAGCATTCTCCCTGGTGGTAAGATTTCAGACCTAAATTATTCTTCAGACTGGAAGGAAAGCCATCTGACCAAATTATGAGAATCATTTAGTTGGATGCCACCCTCTAAGCCATATACACTATCATATATCATATTCACGATAGTAAGAAATGAGTCAAATGATTAAAATTGCCCATCTGTATTCCAAATTTTAACTGCTAATGGCCAAAGTCTAAGATCAACTATTTCGAGGGCAAGTCCACAAATTTCAAAGAAATTATCACATGCAAATTTCACTCTTTGTCCTTGGATGTTGTTTTTTAGTTTATTCTGAAACTATAGGGTTTTGAAGAGTTTGCTTTTGCTTTACAGCTAGTATTATGTTTTTATTCCAGCTTAATCTTTTTTCCCTCTCAACACTTTTGATACTTATCATGTTCCTATTGCATAAGGAATTTGCAATTCCTTGTATTCCACAAGTCTCCAAGTTGTATCCAATCTCTCCCTTGGATGATAACACTGAATAGCACTTAATTTTCCTATAAGCAAGAACTTGACTTTATAGAACTCCATCTAATGTTCAGAAAAACAGCTTTTCTTTTTAAGAAATCGTCAAAATAACTAGCTAAAGGTACCTAGGAGAGGTGATTTCTTTTAATGGTTTTCCACTATCATTTTTCTTGACAATAGCAGACATCTAATGAAAGAAAAATTGAAGATAAGGTAGTCGATTTTTTTCAACCTTTAGAACTTCATAGAAGTTTCAATCCCAAACCAAAGAATGTAAACATCTAAAAAACCTGGATCAGTCTTCTTGTTCATTTCTCTGCCATGACAGTATGATGGCAGGAATCCTGTCAAAAGAGTTAAGGGGAATAATGATCAAAAAATTGCCTTATGTGCAAAACTTAACTTCTCAAAAAGGAGGAAGATTAATGAAGGTGTGGGAAGGGGATGATGGAGTTAATGAGTCACATACTTACACCAAAAGTATTTCTCTACTCAGTTGCAGTCCTATCTCATCAGTTACTTTTATTTATCTTATCTGCTTTTTCTCTTGGTAAAAAATGAATGCCAATTGCACTGAGAAAATGAATAGCCAATTTATGCACCAAACACAGCTCTCCATCAGTGCCAGACATCAGCCAATTTCTCTGATAACTAACTCTCTTCTTTCTTCCTCTGTCCAGATGGTAGTCTTATTCAGTCTCTCAGAAGATGTGTCACAGAGGCTGTTCTGACTATAAATGACTAATGACATCCCCTTTATTGAAATGAGTTCTAACATTGAAATAAGATTAAGTAATTAATTTTTCACAAAATAAATCCACATCTTGACATTAATAGAATCATTCTGACTCAGCAAGGACTGTAATACTTTTCAAGAATTCTAGAGAAAAGAAAAGAGATCCTGGTACATCAGATTTAATTAATTTTCTGTAAATATTCCTTGATGCCCCCAAAGAATCTCTTCATCTTTTAGGGGAGGGAATAAGCCCTCAGTTATGTGGAGTAATTGTAAGGAGTTCTTGTCTCAGTTGGGAAATTTGATTTCTCATACTACATACTGTATGATTTTTTTTGGAGTAGGGGAAGATCATTTTATCTTCTGGACTTCAATTTTCTCATCTGTAAAATGATGGTATTAGATTAGGTGAGAAACTAACCTCCCTTCTATCTTTAACATTCTGTGATAAATAACTTCTAGACTCTTAAGAATTCTTGTGCTTCCAAAGTTTCCTTATAGCAACATGACAAACCCTGTAATCAGATTCCCCATAACTAATTATTAGATGTTGATATATTCCATGCTTGTAGATTTTGACTAGTAAAGCAAGTCACTGACATTTTGATAGATGTGATTTCTTGAGTGTAAAGATTATTTGGAGAAATTCATCACTGATAAATAATCCTTTTTATACACAATTTGCATGTCCTATTACATTGCTGTACACTCTAATCTAGTTCTTACTTCTTTGTTTTATACTCCATATGAGGTTAATACCTAGAAAAACTATCTTCATTGTGATATCTGCCAAATTTTTGGATCACTTTAGTGTACGAAAGAGATTCTTGCATGAAGAAACACATTAAGAATAAATTTTGTTACTGTTCTGTAAGAAATGACCAACAGGATGATTTCAGAAAGGCCTGGAGAGACTTACACGAACTGATGCTGAGTGAAATGAGCAGGACCAGGAGATCATTATATACTTCAACAACAATATTATATGATGACCAGTTCTGATGGACCTGGCCATCCTCAACAACAAGATCAACCAAATCATTTCCAATGGAGCAGTAATGAACTGAACCAGCTATGCCCAGAGAAAGAACTCTGGGAGATGACTAAAAACCATTACATTGAATTCCCAATCCCTATATTTATGCCCACCTGCATTTTTGATTTCCTTCACAAGCTAATTGTACAATATTTCAAAGTCTGATTCTTTTTGTACAGCAAAATAACGTTTTGGTCATGTATACTTATTGTGTACCTAATTTATATTTTAATGTATTTAACATCTACTGGTCATCCTGCCATCTAGGGGAGGGGGTGGGTGGATAAGAGGTGAAAAATTGGAACAAGAGGTTTGGCAATTGTTAATGCTGTAAAGTTACCCATTCATATAACCTGTGAATAAAAGGCTATTAAATAAAAAAAAAGAATAAATTTTGTTCTACCCATTAAAATGCTTTATAATGATTTGTAAATAATATAAATACTCTATTAGGATATAGTGAGCAGTTTGTGTGGTATAGAACACCAATCCTTAAAAATAATGATGATTGTTGGAGGGGATGCGGGAAAACTGGGACATTGATGCATTGTTGGTGGAGTTGTGAACGAATCCAACCATTTTGGAGAGTAGTTTGGAACTATGCTCAAAAAGTTATCAAACTGTGCAGACCCTTTGATCCAGCAGTGTTACTACTGGGATCATATCCCAAAGAGATTATAAAGAAGGGAAAGGGACCTGTATGTTCACGAATGTTTGTGGCAGCCCTTTTTGTAGTGGCTAAAAACTGGAAACTGAATGGATGTCCATCAGTTGGAGATTGGCTGAATAAATTGTGGTATATGAATATTATGGAATATTACTGTTCTGTAAGAAATGACCAACAGGATGATTTCAGAAAGGCCTGGAGAGACTTACACGAACTGATGCTGAGTGAAATGAGCAGGACCAGGAGATCATTATATACTTCAACAACAATACTAGATGATGACCAGTTCTGATGGACCAGGCCATCCTCAGCAACGAGATCAACCAAATCATTTCTAATGGAGCAGTAATGAACTGAACTAGCTATGCCCAGAAAAAGAACTCTGGGAGATGACTAAAAACCATTACATTGAATTCCCAATCCCTATATTTATGCACACCTGCATTTTTGATTTCCTTCACAAGCTAATTGTACAATATTTCAGAGTCTGATTCTTTTTGTACAGCAAAATAATGTTTTGGTCATGTATACTTATTGTGTATCTAATTTATATTTTAATATATTTAACATCTACTGGTCATCCTGCCATCTAGGGGAGGGGGTGGGGGGGTAAGAGGCAAAAAATTGGAACAAGAGGTTTGGCAATTGTTAATGCTGTAAAGTTACCCATGCATATATCCTGTAAATAAAAGGCTATTAAATAAAAAAAAAAAAGAACACCAGTCCTTGAACTTAGGAAGACCTGATTTCAAATATGGCCTCAGACATTTACTAGCTGCATGATCCTGGGCAAGTCACTTGACCTAATTTTCCTCACATTTCATTATCTTTGTGAAGAAAGAGATATTGGAATCATGAACAGTTGAACATGATAGACATGAATGAATAACAATAACAAAAGCAGAATCTTATAGCTTCTACATTTCTCAAACAATTGTGCAAGCACAAAAATATAGACTGCTATATATAACTACCAGCAAAAGGTTTTCTTCTTGTTATTTTTACATTAAAATGCATTTAATGTGCTCATGAATTGTTCTCATGAAGATTTTTATAAAATTGGGGAGTTAAACAGATAGACTAAAAGTTACTATGTCTTTTTGTGATTTTTTTCTGGTAGAAGAATAATTATCTATGATTTCTTTTATGTTTTTGGAGTGTCCTGTTTGAAATATCTTTAAAAAGAAATTTTTCACTGGAAAGTGAGTGGATGGATGCCTATCTAGTGTGGGATGACTGAATAAGTGATGGTATGTGAAGATAATGGAATATTATATATAAGAAATAATGAACAGGCTTATTTCAGAAAAGCCTGGAAAACTTACATGAACTAACACTGAACAAAGAGAACAAAACCATGAGAACATTGTACAGTAACAGCAAGATTATGAGATGATCAACTGTGAAGAACTTGGCTCTTCTCATTCAAGGCAATTCCAATAGATTTGGGATAGAAAATGCTATCTGCATCCAGAGAGAGAACTACAGAGACTGAATATGGATCAAAGCATATTTTTACCTTTTCCTATTTGTTTGCTTTTTCTTTTTCATTTTTTTTTTCCTTTTTGGTCTGATTTTTGTTGCACAACTTGACAAACATAGATTTCTATGTTTTCTATGTTTCTATGTTTTAAAGAATTGCATGGGAGGGCAGAGCTAAGATGGCAGAGAGCAGACATGAGTTTTTGTGATCTCCTCCAATCTTCTCTCAAACCAACAACAGATTAAGCCTCTAAACTGGTTTTGGAGTCAAAGAATCCACAAATTTTGAAGCACAACATATTTCCAGATGAAGATATTTGGAAAAACTTCAGAACCAGTCTTTTTCAAATGGGCAGGGGGACAGTATCCCAAGCCCAGACCATAGCACAAGGCGAGGGGAGGGGCAAAAAGCTGGAGAGGGGAGTCAGAGCATTTCAGCTTCCACACACCTGGAAATCTTCTGTGAACCTCAGAGGCTAATTTCTTTTGTTTCAAGCACCTGATTTGGCAGATTTATTTGCTACAAAAGGCAAATTGTAAACCACTGAGGCTCCAAGAATACACTGGAAGTTACTCAGCAGAACTTCACCAGGGCAAACTAAAGCAGCTGTTGCTCCTTTTTCTTAAGAGCAAATCAGCAAACAAAAATCAGCAAAAAAAGAAAGAAAGAAAGAAAGAAAGAAAGAAAGAAAGAAAGAAAGAAAGAAAGAAAGAAAGAAAGAAAGAAAGAAAGAAAGAAAAGAAAAGAACTGTCACCATAGACAGCTTTTAAGGAAAGAGAGAAGAACAGCTCTCAAATCCTAAAGTTCCTAAAAGCAAGTCAACTCCAGATTAAGCACCAAAGGAAGATATGAGCTGATCCCCATTTCACAAGGCTGTCTTGGAAGATTGTGTAAAGGATCTTAAAAGAGAGAAGAAAAATAGGGAAAGGAAATGAGAACTTTGCAAGAAGGGATGGGAAAAGCATATAACTCCCTACAAAACAGATGTGATGAAATGGAAAAATCATATAACACCCTATAAAATAGATATGAAAAGATACCAATTGTTGAAAAACAAAATTTGTGAAATGGGAAAAAAATGCAATGAACAAAACAATTAAATTGGCCAAATACAAAAGGAGCTTAAAAAGGTAACTAAAGAAAATAATACACTAAAAATTAGAATTGAAAAAAAGTAAGTGAATGACTCAATAAGACTTTAAGAATCAATGAAACAAAAACAAAAAAAGAAGAAAATATGAAATACCTCCAAGGAAAACAACTGACCTGGAAAATAGATCTAGGAGAGACAATCTAAGGATTATTGAACTTCCCGAAAGCCATGATGAAAAAAAGAATTTAGACATTATTTTGCAGGAAATCATAAAGGAAAATTGCTCTGATGTCTTAGAATCAGAAGGTAAAATAGCCATTGAAAGAATTTACCACTCACCTCCTGAAAGAGACCCCAAACTTAAAACCCCCAAAGAATATCATGGTTAAATTTCAGAGTTATTGAACCAAGGAAAAGATATTGCAAGTAGCCAGAAAGAAACAATTTAAATACTGAGGAGCCACAATTAGAATAACACAGGACCTAACAGCTTCCACTTTAAAAGATTGCAGGGCCTGGAATTTGATATTCTGAAAGACAAAGGAACTTTGATTATAGCCAAGAATAAGATATCCAACTAAAATAAGCATTATCTTTCTTTCTTTCTTTCTTTTTTTAATTTAATAGCCTTTTATTTACAGGTTATATGTATGGGTACCTTTACAGCATTGACAATTGCCAAACCTCTTGTTCCAATTTTTTCCCTTTCCCCCACCCCTTCCCCGAGATGGCAAGATGGCCAGTAGATGTTAAATATATTAAAATATAAATTAGATACACAATAAGTATACATGACCAAACCGTTATTTTGCTGTACAAAAAGAATCAGACTCTGAAATATTGTACAATTACCCTGTGAAGGAAATCAAAAATGCAGGTGGGCAAAAATATGGGAATTGGGAATTCAGTGTAATGGTTCTTAGTCATCTCCCGGAGTTCTTTTGCTGGGTGTAGCTTGTTCATTACTGTTCCATTGGAAATGATTTGGTTGATCACATTGCTGAAGATGGCCAAGTCCATCAGAATTGGACATCATATAGTATTGTTGTTGACGTATATAATGATCTTTTGGCCCTGATTGTTTCACTTGGCATCAGTTCATGTAAGTCTCTCCACGCCTTTCTGAAATCTTCCTGTTGGTCATTTATAAGCATTATCTTTCAAGGAATAAGATGGGCATTCCACAACAAAGGTGAATTTCACCTATTTCTAGTGAGATAACCAGAACTGAAGAAAAATTTGATCTCTAAATACAAAATCAAGAGAAGCATAAAAAGGAAAGAACTCTTGAGAACTATATTCCTGTTATGGGTATACTTAGAGAGTGCAGGTATATTTTGATTTTATTATGATAATATGAAAAAGAAACTAGAGGTGGAAAGAGGATCATACTAGAAAAAGAGGAAAAAGGAGGTAAAATAAGGGAAATTACATCTCACAAACAGGCAAGGAAAACCTATTGTAATTGAGGGAAAGAAGGAAGAGGGATAAGGTTTGTGTGAATTTTAGTCATCACATTTGGCTCAAAGAGAGAATATCAGACATATTTGGTTTCACAGAGAAACATGTCTCACCTTATAGGGAAGTAGGAGGGGAAAGGGGAAAAGAAAGACAACTAATAGAAAGAATATTTACCCTGAGTTATGCATAAGATGGCAGAAAATAATTGTGAATGTGAATGGGTTGAATTGCCCAATAAAACACAAGGTGGTAGCAGACAATTAGAAGCCAGAATTCTACAATATGCTGCTTACAAGAAACACATTTAAACCATAGTGATACATTCAGACTGAAGGTAAAGGGTTGGAATCTATTATGCTTCAGATGAAATAAAAAAAAGCAGGAGTAGAAATCCTGATCTCAGATCAAGTAACATCAAAGATAGATCCTATTAAAAGAGACAGAGGAGAAGTTAAGAGAGATGAAAGATGAAATATACAGCACAACTATACTAGTGGGGGATCTCAACCTGGCTCTCTCAGAAGTAGATAAATCAAACCACAAAAGAAATAAGAAAGAAGTTAAGGAGGGAAACAGAATGATAGAAAGGTGAGGTATGATAGATTTTTGGAGAAAATTGAATAGAAACAGAAAGAAGTTCACATTTTTCTTGACAGTTCATGGAACCTATACAAAAATTGACCATGTATTAGGGCATAGAACCCTCAAAATCAAATGCAGAAAGGCAGAAATAGTAAATGTATTTTTTCAGATCATGATACGATAAAACTCACATGCAATATAAGGTCAGGATAAATAGACCAAAAATTAATTGGGAAATAAATAACCTAATCCTAAACAATGAATGGGTAATATACAAATCATAGATACAACCAACAATTTCTTCCAAGATAATGACAATCATGAGACAACATGCCAAAATTTGTGGGATGCAGCCAAAATGGTAATAATGGGAAATTTTATATCTCTAGTGGTTTACTTGCATAAAATAGAGAAAGAAAAGATCGATGAATTGGATTTGCAACTATAAAAGCTGGAAAAAGAACAAATTAAAAACCCTCAAATACCAAATTAGAAATTCTGAAAATAAAAGGGGAGATTAATAAAATTGAAAATAAGAAAACTATTGAATTAATAAATAAAACCAAGAGTCGGTTTTATGAAAAAAACAACAAAATAGATAAACCTTTAGTTAATTTAATTAGAAAAAGGAAAGAAGAAAGTCAAATTGTTAGTCTCAACAATGAAATAAAGAAATAAAACAAGCTATTAATCAGCTTGTAAGAAGAAAATCTCCAGAATCAGATGGATTTACATGTGAATTCTACCAAACATTCAAAGAACAATTAATTCCAATACTATATAAACTATTTTTTAAAATCGGGAAAGAAAGAGTCCTACCAAATTCCTTTTATGACACAGATACGGTACTGATAGCTAAACTAGGTAAGGTGAAAACAGAGAAAAAAAATTATAGACCAATTTCCCTAATGAATATTGAAGCAAAAATTTAAATAAAATATTAGCAAAGGATTTCTAGAAAGTTATCCCCAGGATGATACAGTATGACCAAGTAGGATTGATTTATGCCAGGAATGCAGGGGCTGGTTCAATATTAGGAAAACTAATAGCATAATTGACTATATCAATAACCAAACTAACAAAAATTACATGATTATCTCAATAGATGCAGAAAAAGCTTTTGATAAAATCCAACACCCATTCCTAATAAAAAACACTAGAGAATATAGGAATAAATGGAATTTTCCTTAAAATAGTCAGTAGCATCTATTTAAAACCATCAGCAATCATCATATGTAATGTGGATAAACTAGAATGATTTCCAATAAGATCAGGGGTGAAACTATCACCAGTGCTATTCAATATTGTATTACAAATGTTAGTTTTGGCAATAAGAGAAGAAAAAGAGATTAAAGGAATTAGAGCAAGTCCTGAGGAAAATAAATTATCACTCTTTGCAGATGATATGATGATATACTTAAAGAACCTTAGAGAATCAAGTAAAAACTACTGGAAACAATTCACAATTTTAGCAGAACTGCAGGATACAAAATAAATCCATATAAATCATCAGCATTTTTAAACATTACCAACAAAGTCAGCAAGAGATACAAAAAGAAATTCTATTCAAAGTAACTGTCGATAGTGTAAAATATTTGGGAATCTATCCACCAAAGAAAAGTCAGGAACTATATGAACAAAACTACAATACACTTTCCACACAAATAAAGTCAGATCTAATCAGTTAGAAAAAAAATAAAGTGCTCATGGATAGACTGAGCAAATATAATAAAAAATGACAATACTACCTAAATTAATCTATTTATTTAATGCCATATCTATCAAACTCTGAAGAAATTATTTTACAGACCTAGAAAAAATAATAACAACGTTCATCCGGAAAAACAAAAGGTCAAGAATTTCAAGGGAATTAATGAAAAAAATGCCAATGAATGTGGCCCATCTGGGCCAGACCGAAAACTATATTATAAAGCAGCGGTCATCAAAACTTTTTGGTACAAGCTAAGAAATAGAGTAGTCAATCAGTGGAATAGGTAAGCTTTACAGAACAAAATAGTCAATAACAATAGCAATTTAGTGTCAGACAAACCGAAAGACCCCAGCTTTTTGGATAAGAATTCACCATTTGACAAAAACTGCTAGGAAAATTGGAAACTATTTTGGCAGAAATAGGCATTGACCCACACCTAATGCTACATACCAAGATAAGGTCAAAATGGGTTCATGATTTAGACATAGGACAGTTTACCTCTCAGATATGTGGAGAAGGAAAATATTTGTGACCAAAGAAGAACTGGAACTCGTAATTGAACACCAAATAGATAATTTTGATTATATTAAGTTAAAAACGTTTTGTACAAACAAAACTTATGCAAACAAAATCAGAAGCGAAGCAATAAATTGGGAAAACATTTTTACATTTAAGGATCCTGATAAAGGTCACATTTCTAAAATATATAAAGAATTGACTCAAATTTATAAAAATTCAAGTCACTCTCCAATTGATAAATGGTCAAAGGATATAAACAGACAATTTTTAGATGAAGAAATTAAAACCTTTTCTAATCATATGAAACGGTTCTCTTAATCACTATTGATCAGATAAATGCAAATTAAGACAACTCTTAGATAGCACTATACAAGTTTCAGATTGGTTAAGATGACAGGAAAAGATAACGTCAATTGTTGGAGGGGATGTGGGAAAACTGGGACACTAATACAGTCTTGGTGGAACTGTGAATGGATCCAGCCATTCTGTAGAGTAATTTGGAACTATGCATACCCTTTGTTCCAGCAGCGTTTCTATATGGCCTATATCCCAAACAGATCTTAAAAGAAGGAAGAGACCTACCTGTGCAAAAATGTTTGTGGCAGCCCTTTTTGTAGTGAAAAGAAACTAGAAACTACATGGATGCCCATCACTTGGAGAATGGCTGAATAAGTTATGGTATATGATGGTTATGGAATATTATTTTTCTATAAGAAATGATCAAGAAGATGATTTTAGAGAGGCCTGGAGAGACCTACATGAATTGATGTTAAGTGAAATGAGCAGAACCAGGAGATCATTGTACACAGCAATACCAATATTATATGATCATCAATTCTGATGAATGTGACTCTTTCCAACAATGAGGTGATTAATACCAATTCCAATGATCTTGTGATGGAGAGAGCCATTACACCCAGAGAGGACTGTGGGAACTGAGTGTGGATCACAACATAACATTCTCACATTTTTTGTTATTTTCCCTTGCATTTTGTTTTCTTACTCAATTACTTTCATTTTTTATCTGATTTTTCATGTGCAGCAAGAGAATTGTATAAATGCTTATACATATTGAATTTAACATATATTTTAACATGTATAACATATATTGGATTCCTTGCCATCTAGGGGAGGGAATAGGGGGAAGGAGGGTAAAATCTTAAACACAAAGCTATGTAATATTCAAAGTTGAAAAATTATTAGTGTATATGTTTTAAAAATAAAAAGATTTTTAAAAAAGAATTGCACATACTTATCAGATTATTTTCTGACTTCAGGAGAGGGGTAGTAAGGAAAGAAGGGAGGAAAAATTGGAACCAAAAAATCTTACAAAAATGAAATACAGAAAATTATCTTTGGAAAAATAAAATAATGTTAAAATAACAATCATTTAAAAAATTTTTTTTAAAATGAGAGAGATTCCTCATTGCCTTTAAGTTGTGTCCCTCCAATGTGGATTTCTTTTGTTTATGTTTGGTAAGGTCCAACTATTCTTTCTGATTTTATCTAATATGGCAGTTATTCAGATGGCACATCAGGTACCGAAGTGGAAGAGTCCAGAGGTGACAGTTCCTATATTGACATCAATGAAAATAGATGACTATAGTCATTGGCAAGTCTATTCCATTTTGCATCTGTTTCTAATCCTTCTTCCAGCCTCATTTACAAATATGCCAAGGATGCTCTGAGTTAGTTGATCTTCTCTAAGTTCTCTGAAGACTCACATTCTCCTGAATTGCTTTTCATTATTGTGCAAGGTAAATATTGTTGTCTTCTATTAACCTCCACAATATTATACTAATGACCTTCTTTATTCAATTAGTATTTCACTTAGTTGTCCTTTTTCTCTTCATTGGAAAAATAAGCTTTGTTTACTAAAGTGATTTCTATACTTACTTTTTACTGACTTTTTTTATGAGTTAAACATTTTTACAAGAAATACTGAAGAAGAGAATGTCTTTGCCTTTTCACATTTATGTATTTTATTTTTAATTTATGTAATAATGCAAGTATTTCCATAACATAGTATAATTTGACAAAAGATTATTGAATGCACATGAAACTGTAAATATGTTATGTGCAACTTTCTGTTCCTTTTAAATATATAATGAAGTTAACATAAAATTTCTTTATTTTTTTTTATTTTTCCCTCCTCTCTCTCTTCCCTAGAGATGGCTACTATTAGATGTAACAATAGGTAGAGAAATAGATAGATATAAATATGTAAAAGTATTCTATACATACTTCTGTTTAGCCTTTCTCTAGATACAGATAGTGTCTTTCTTCATACATCCTTTATGGAGAATTTTTATATGTACAATAATCATATTTTTAAAATAACTTTTGCCACTCTTCACTGGGTTCCTTTTGTACAGGGAAATCATAGGGCATAAGTGAACATAATTTCAAGGATCATGGAATGTTTTTAATAGATTATTGTTTCCTTATGAACCACATAAAAAAGTTGCAGCAAATGAGCTCTAATGTCCCATGAAGCTCGAAATCAACAATTAAATGATTCTATTCTCACATATTACTTATCTAAGATGAATGATGACACAAAATCCACAATTAACTTCATGATTCCTTGTAATAAGCACTGAAAAATGAAATGACTTGGTGTCCCATGAAAAGACCTTTATTGCTATCTTTTTTTACAGGATGGAATCACCTTTTCCACTTTCTTTACTGGGCTCTGTGAGGATGAGCTAAAAGCCACCCTTACATTTAGCTGTAGCTCCTTTATGACATCTTCATATAAACCAAGAATTTCAAGAATAAAGTTTTGCTCTTATAGTGGTGCACACTGTCAGTCTCTGAATGGTGATTACAAGTTGATTGCTAATAGCTGAAAATATGCTTATAGACAGTCTAAGAATCTGATGATTCTTGATGCTTTCTGACTTTCTGAAATCTTTCAAGTTCTTTATCATTATTACTGAGGAAACAGAAGCATGTTAGACAGGACTGTGTACTATTTTGTCTCATGAATACAAAAATGGGTTAAAAGTAATGGCCAATTATCTTCTAAGTCTTTCCGTAATCTGGTCCTTGGACAAAAAGCAAAAATTTGACATTGGTCCTACATTCAAAATCTTACTAGATTATTACAAACTGCTTGATCTCTCCCTCCTCCTATTTTTCCTTCTCCTCATTCTCTTTTCCATTTTTTCCTCCTACTTCTTTTATTTTCCTCCTTCTCTTCTCCTTATCCTTCTACTCCTATTTCTTCTAATTTCCTCTTTCAACTTTTCCTTCACTTCTTTCCTTCCCTTCTCTTCCCCCTTTGCTTCCCTCTTCTTCTCCTCTTCCTTCTCCTTCTCTCCTTCTCCTGATTTTCTTCTTCCTCCCTTGTCTCCTTCCTTTATGCTGTTCTTTCTTCCCCTTCCTTTATTCCTCATTATTTTTTTATTTTCTTTTTCTTTCTCCTTCTCCATCATCACTACAACCTTCAGCATAACTGATATATATGTAGCATTTTAATGTCTCCTAATACTTAATATTATTTCAACCTCATAATTACCTTATGAAATAAGTAGTGTAGCTATTATTGTCTCCATTTTGTAATGAAGAAGCTGACACACAAGGATTTTAAATGATTTGCTAAAGTTTCTATCAATGCTAAGTGGCTGAGCCCAACAGAATATAATCTTTTTTGAAATACAAGTCAGTTTTATTTTTGATCTTATATTTAAGGTTAAATGTCTTATCCCATAATGGGCATTTCAGAAATACTTCTTGAACTTGTTGAACCCAGGTCCAAACCCAGGTTTTCAGAAACAAATAAATCACTTTTTCATCTGGAACATAACTACCATAACTCCCCCAAAGTTCATTCTTTGTAAACCTAGGGTCATTTCCCATGCCACAGCAAAATGCTAGAGTGAGATTTAATGGAGTAAATCACAAAGTCAAAATGTCATTGGAAATGAATTTGTGTGTATGTCTCTCCTCTGCTCACATCATAATTATGAAGATTTGTGTATCAATAGCATGTCATTAATTTTAGTGAGGATACTGGTTAGAAAAAGCAGTAATATTTGTTGTTATATGTTAAGAAATACAATCTCCAGCAAAGAAATATCTTTAAAACAAGGCACTGAGGAAGTATAACTAGAAAACCATGTTTTTAAGCTTTTTGTTATCATAATCACCTTATTTGCATTCAAAATGCCACTTTACTTGAATTCCCTTCAAGATGGCATTGTGAGTTTTTATTAAGAAGGAGTCTATAGAGTAAGAGGACCTTTGGCAAACTCTATATCTCCAATTGGTGGCTCAGTGACTGTTCTTTGCTCTTGAAGAGGACCAAAATGATGTCACTATGTTAGTAAAGTTACAGTGTATGCAATTGTGGCTGATCAGACCAATATGAACTTGGGATGTTCTGTCACTATTTGGACACAAATAATTCCTATAAACTGTATAAATATCCTATAAATAAAAATATTTCTATAAATTCTCTAACTTTGTGCATCTTGCATCTGAGCTAATTCAATTCTGCTTTGCTCATAGAGTAACTTCTCTGATGAGAGCATAGCATGCTGGACAACCCTGTGCCAGTGTCTCCCATGTCATACAACTAATTCTAATGTTTTTGAGAGACCTTGAGAGTGTCCTTCTATCATTTTTTCTAACCATCTTGTGTGAACCTTGCCCCGTGTGAAATCTCCTAAAATATTTTTTGATAAGCCAGTCCAAGGTAATAGTGCTCTCTGCAGTAGAATTGGAATGCTTGGCATTCCATACTTTGAGAAAGGACCTCAGTATTTACTATCTTATCCTTCCAAGTCATCTTCAGAATCTTCCTAAAACAACTCAGCATAAGAGCTTGTTTACTAGATTAGTTTTGATTGGAAAACCTACTCCAGCTTTAAAATGATTTCTCCCACTCCAGAAAAACATGTTTCCAGTTTCTAGTTCAGCAATTTGGCCTTTAATTACCAGTCTTGTTTCACTCAGTGCTGCTATTTGTTTGTTTGTTTGTTTTTTAATAATAGCTTTTTATTTTCAAAATACATGCAAAGATAGTTTTTAACATTCACCCTTGCAAAATTGTGTGTTCCAAATTTTTCCCTCCCTTCTCCCCAACCCCTCCACTAGACAGCAAGCAATCCAATATATGTTAAATATGTACAGTTCTTCTATGCATATTTCCAGATTGTTCCTGCTGCACAAGAAAAATCAGATCCAAAAGAGAAAAAATGAGAATGAAATAAAAAGCAAATAAACAATAACAAAAAGGTGAAACTACTATGTTGAGATCCAGCTTCAGTCCCCTGGATTTTTTCCATTTTCCAGAGAAACAGGTTAAAAAATTGATTTACCCAATCAATACACATAGATACCAATTTGCCCATAATTATTCACTAATCATGATGTCTAAAATGCATTTTTGATAAACTGAGTAAAACAACAAGATAAAATTGGTTAAATGGTAGAGATTTAATAGCTCAAAGAAATTAGTTTGAGAAGTGTTAAATTCTTCCATAACATATTGGCTTTCTAATGCCATAGGTCAGTAAAACAAGTTGTCCTTTCTTCCTGGAGGCAGATGGCTCTTTCCCTCACAAGTCTATTGGAATTGGCCTGAATCATCTCATTGTTGAAAAGAGTCAAGTCCATCACAAGTGATCATCATATAATGTTGTTGTTGCTGTGTATAATGCTCTCTTGGTTCTACTCACTTCACTTAGAATCAGTTCATCTAAGTATCTCCAGACCTTTCTGAAATCCTCCTGCTGATCATTTCCTATAAAACAATAATATTCCATAACATTCACATACCATACTTATTCATTCCCTAACTGATGGGCATCCTTGCCACTACAAAAAGGGCTGCTACAAACATCTTTGCACATGTAGGTTCTTTTCCCTTTTAATGATCTTTTTGGGATGCAGGCATAATAGAGATACTGCTGGATCAAAGAGTATATACAGTTTGCTATCAGTGCTGCTATTTGGATGTGATACCTGTTGAGTTCTCCCACAACAAAAACAGTTCTTTTTTCAGGTCTACTGGGTTTTGTGTTGTCTATAAGTGTGCATACATTCCATATACCAATGGTAAGTGGAATCAAGTTTTCAAAAATTTTTGTACAATTTTTAGTGTTTTGATCACAAAGTGGAATCCTGCCTACTGTGGTAATCATAATCAGGTCAGAACTGGGTAAGCAGATAATTTTTAGGGCACCTTTTCTAGTTCCTTCCTCACATATGAAGGTGAGCAAAGCCATCCTTAAAAGGCTGCTCAGATATCCAGGATACTGCCGAATCCCACAGCACCTTCCACTGAGAAGGCAATCCTATGACCTGGGTTGTCTGTGTGCACAGTAGTGATTACAATTTCCAATGTATCCACACCTGCTGCTTTGTCATTCACTCAACATCACAGAACTTTGAGGGTAGAAACAGTTAATGGTATGGTGATGTCTTTTGATTCTTTCATAAATTAGATTTAATTGAGGCAGAGTTACACCAAGTCATCAGCCTCAGTCACTCCTGCCACTGGGCAGTGGACAATTTTATCTTGTTTTATTCAGTTTATCATCTTAATACACAATTTAGACATCCTGATTACTAAATGATTATGGGCAAATCAGTACCTATAGGTACTGACTGGGTAAATCAGTTTTTTAATCTATTTCTCTGGAAAATGGAAATAATAATTTCAAATTATTATTAATGTTTCTTAATAATGTTTTTAAAAACTTTAGTGACCCCCTGTGGCTTCTTTTATCTCCCTTACAGAATTATTTGATGTAAGTGCTTTGCAAGTCTTAAAAGTACTATAGAAGTATGGATTATTATTGTTATTATTATCTTTGAAAGGGTGCAGTAATATTTATCTCCATTTTGCTACATCCAATAAATTCCCAAATACAAAGGGAAAATACTTAGATTCCTCTGTAGTAGAAAGAGATTAATGCTCAATTTGTTTATGGCTAATATGTGTTTCTCTAATCCTCGGAAACCAGAACATTAAAAGTGTGAAAACAGGTTAAATATCCTCTTCCTTGCCCCAGAGAGCTTTCTGACCTTATTTTAACCAGAGGAAACCAATAAGTATTTGATGCACATAAGTGTTTTTTCTATTAGTAATAACAAGCCATCAACAGCAATATTTTAGTAGCCTATCACTTGGCATAAATACTACACAGGTAAGTAACTATGTTTGTACAGAGTAGATGGAAGATGATCTCAAAGAGTAAGATACTAGAGATAGCAATAAAATCCTCCAGTAGAAGGGGAGATTTATTATGAGGAATATAGAGGAACCAAGAGGTGAAAGTGAAGAGGGAAAAAGAGGGAAAGCATTCTAGGTAAGGAGATCAGCTGGTGAAAAGGCAAGGAGATGGAGTAATTCCCTTCCTTTTTTGTGATTCTTATGCCTTCCTCCCTATATCACCAAATTCTATAAATCTCCTGAGGCTTATTTTAAAACTTTCACCAAAGCCTTCTTATATCACTCTACCTTTTGCCTCAATTCTTACCAAGCCATAAATCATTGAATGGATGTTACCTCAGACAAACTGAGACCTGAAAAAGATCTTATCTTAAAAAGGCCAAGATCTCCTAGTGTATATAGGATCATTTCCAATCATCTTGACCTGTTTTATCACTAAAACAAGATGACTGTGAGGATAGAGTAAGACTGATGATTTTGCACAGTTCTGCTTTACTTAATTCCAATTTACTTGCAAGTCACCTTCCTAATATTGTTTGCCCTCTTTCAGAATGAAAGACTAACAACAATTTGTGAAATAATCTTATTCCAAGTGGCCTTTTGCATTTATTATCAATAAAGTTGGGTTTTTTTTAAATTAAGGCTTACTAGACATAATCTAGATCAGTCTTCTTTTCAAAGTGGGAATGTTTTTGGTAACATTCTTAAAATAGTGTTAAAACCCTCTTACTTCTATTTGGTTATTTCCAGTGCCCCACTGAACATACCACCACATAAATCAGTTCATTTTTACCTTTACCTTTAAAATATTTAGTTTGTTTATTTATGTTTATTTATTTGTTTGTTTTGTTTAAATATTTTTGTTTATTAAATTATTTAGTTTTAGTCTTTAAAATATTGAGGTTTTTTTTTCCTTATAACATCACCTATCAGTCTTTATTTATCTTCTGAAGATACAGAAAGTTAAGTCCTCCACCATATTAAAGTCCCTGAAACATTTGAAGATAGTTATATATACACCTACTAAATAGATGTTAATCTAAAAGTGGAACTTCAAGTACAGTTCTCATCCCCAAGTGAGTGGGGGAGAGAAAGAGACAAAAGATAGAGAAATGGGAACAGAGAAAGAAAGAGACAGACAGAAAGAAACAAAAAAGAGATGAGACAAAGACAAAGAGATCATTTCACAAAGTTTATTTTGCCTTTATATGGGTTTGTGCAGTAAGAGGAATATGCAATCTCTGACTGTGCTACATCATGACTAATGTTTCCACTTTTATTACTGAATTAAATGCCTCTGACCTTGATTTAGAGGTAAATCAATGAGGCACACAGCCAATGAACAACAGCAAGAAGCCAATAGGAAAAGAGCTGTAAGCTATTGATCTCATTGGATAATCTAAACCAACCCTATAGAATGGTAATTCTCAAATTTTTTGGTCCCAGGAACTGTTCACACCCCACAAAATTATTGAAGATCCCTTCCCTGAGTATTTTTGTTTATATAGACTATATCCATTGACATTTACCATATCAAAACATGAAAATGGTTTTGACCTCACAGACCCCTTGAAAAGGTTTCAAAAATTCCCACAGAGTCCCCAAACTACATATTGAAATCTGTTGCTCTAGACTAACAAGAATAGCAACATCATATACATAGGAATACCAAAAGAGAGTCAGAATGAAATATAGGAAACTCTGCAGTTATCTCAAAGCACCTCCAACTCAATGAAACATTTGGACTACCTTGTCACATTCCAGGACTGTACCTGGGAAACTTCAATGGAGTCTACTTCTTCCTGTAAAGATGAAATTAAAAGTCTTACTGAAAGGAACCAAGATGGTGGAGATGACACATATTTCCTTCTGACCTTCTCTACAACCCTCACACTAATTACAAAATCCAGCCTCTGAATTAGCTCTGGACTGGCAGAACCCAAAAATATTGTGAGTGCAACAAATTAAAAGCATAAGATAATTTCAAAGATCACCAGAAAAGGTCTGTTTCAATTGGAAATGGGAGGGAGGCAGCCATTGAAAGCAGCTGAGTACAAGTGCCAGCACAAACAACTCAGAACCCTGGGGAAGTGCAGACTCTGTGTGACAGAGAATCTATGGGAAGGAATCTATAGGAATCTACAGCAGTGTTGGCTAGTCTTCCCTGGTTGCAAGCCAGTAAATCAGCAGAGAAGTTATAAAACATCCAACACAAACAAAAAAAAAATCAATAGTGAACCCTCAAATGCCAGAATCTCACAGAACCTGGCCATACCCACCCAGCACCCAGAGTGAATCAGCACTGACCCAGCACAGCTGCGGCCACTTGGAAAACCTCCACTGCCCTAAAGGCAGATTTTAACTTTTGTAAGAAAATGAGTAAAAAAGTAAAGAGGACTCTGATGATAGACAGCTTTTATGGTGAAAGAGAAGAACAGATTTCAAACCCTGAGGAGACTAAAGGCAGATTGTCTCCAGATGAAGCCCCAAAAGGCAATATAACCTGGTCCCCATCACATAAGGCTCTCCTAGAAGAAATTTTTAAGAGCAATTGGAAAAGACATATAACTAATTGAAAGATAGATTTGATAAAATGGGAAAAGAAAGCAACTCCCAGAAAAAAAATTCCATAGAACAAAATAATTCATTAAAAAAATTCAGTTGGACAAATACAAAAAGAAGTTTAAAAAAGTAAATTAAGAAAATAATTCACTAAAATTCAGAATTGAACAAATGGAAATGAATGAGAAAACAAGAATCAGTCAAGCAAAACCAAAAAAAATTGAAAAAATATATTAAAAAATATAAAATACCTAATTGGGAAAACAACTGATCTGAAAAATAGATCTAGGAGAGACAATCTAATGATTATTGGACTCCCTGAAATACATAATGAACAAAAGAGTTTAGACACTATCTTTCTGGAAATCATCAAGGAGAACTGCCTGGTTATCATAGAATTAGAAGGTAAAATGATCACTGAAAGAATTCACTGAACACTTCCTGAAAGAGACCCCAAAATTAAAACCCCAAATAATATTGTGGCTAAATTTGAGACCTATTGGACCAAGGAAAAAATATTATAAGCAGCCAGAAAGAAACAATCCAAATACCAAGGAGTCACAATAAGGATTACTCAGGACATAGTAGCTTGCACTTTAAAGGATAGAAGGCCCTGAAATCTAATATTCCAAAAGGCTAAGGAACATGGAATGCAGCCAAGAATAAATTACCCTGCTAAACTGAGCATTTTATTTCAGGGAAGAAGATGAACATTCAATGAAACTGGTGAATTTCATTTATTTTTCATGAAAAGACCAGAGCTAAACAAACAAAAAAAAATGACCTCTAAATATAGAAGTCAGAGAAGCATTAAAAGATAAAAAGAAAAAAAAAACCTCTTGAGAACTGTATTTCTGTTATGGGTATATATTGAAAGTACATGTATACTCTGATTTTACTGTTATAATATAAAAAGAAACTAGAGATGGAAAGGAGATTGTAACAGAAAAAAAGGAGGTAAAATAAGGGAAATTACATCTAAGGAAGAGACAAAGAAAACATATTATAATTGAGGGAAAGAAGAGAGAGTGACAAGTATTGTGTGAATTTTACTCTCATCAGATTTAGTCAAAAGAAAAAATATTAGATATATTTGGTTTCATTGAGAAATATCTCTCATCTTATAGAAAAGTGGGAGGGGAAAGGAAAAAAGGGAAGGGGTAGGCTAAATAGAAAAGAAAAGAAAAATAGTAGGGGAAAGGTATAAGAAAGGGGGAGAGTCTCTAAAGGGGAAGGACTGCTTCAGGCAAGTTGTGCTCATAAGTAAAATATTGGGGAAGAGATAAAGAGGAAAAGGAAAGAGAAAAGTATAATTTGGGGTTAATAAGATGGCAGAAATATAGAAATAACAGTTTTAACTGTAAATGTTAATGGGATGAACTCTCCCCCAAAACATAAGAAGAGAGCAGACTGTAAAGCCAAAATCTACAATATCTTGTCTACATGAAACACATTTAAAGCAGAGTGATACATACAGAGTAAAAGTAAAAGACTGGAGCAGAATCTATTATGCTTTGGTTGAAGTAAAAAAAAAAAGCAGGGGTAGCCATCCTAATTTCAGATCAAGAAAAAGCAAAAATTGACCTAATTAAAAGAGATAAGGGAGGAAATTATATTTTGCTAAAGGGTACCATAGATAATGAAGCAATATAAATATTAAACATATATGCACCAAGTGCATCTAAATTTCTAAAGGAGAAGTTAAGAAAGTTGCAAAAAGAAATAGACAGCAAAACTATAATAGTGGGAGATCTCAACCTTGCATTCTCAGAACTAGATAAATAAAACCACAAAATAAATAAGAAAGAAGTAAAAGAGGTACACATGATACTAGGAAAAAAACTAGATATGATAGATTATTTATTCATCCATTCTCCAACTGATGGTCATCCATTTAGTTTCCAGTTTCTTGCCATTACAAAGAGGGCTGCAACAAACATTTTTGCACTCGTGGGTCTCTTTCTCTCCTTGAAGAACTCTTTGGGATATAACCCCAGTAGTAACCGTGCTGGGTAAAAGGATATGTGCAGTTTGATAACTTTTTAAGCGTAGTTCAAATTGTGTTCTAGAATGGTATACTTAGAGGACCCCAGAGAATCAACCAAAAAACTATTAGAAATAATCCACATCTTTAGCCAAGTTGCAGGATGCAAAATAAACCCACATAAGTCATCAACATTCTTATACATCACTAACAAAACCTAACAGTGAGAGATACAAAGACATATTCCATTCAAAATAATGGTTGATAATATAAAATATTTGGGAATTTATCTGCCAAGGCAAAATCAGGAACAATATAAGCAAAACTACAAAACACTTTTCACACAAATAAAGTCAGATCTAAGCAACTGGAAAAATACCAAGTGCTCATGAACAGGTTGGGCAAATATAATAAAGATGACAATACTACCTAAACTAATTTATTTATTTAATGCTATACCAATCAAACTCCCAATAAACTATTTTACTGAACTAGAAAAAATAACAACTAAATTCATCTGGAAGAACAAAAGGTCAAGAATTTCAAAGGAATTGATGAAGAGAAAAGCAAATGAAGGTGGCCTAGCTGTACCAGATCTAAAACTATACTATAAAGCAGTTGTCATCAAAACCATTGGCTGAGAAATAGAGAAGATAATTAGTGGAATAGGTTAGGTTCACAGAATAAAATACCCAATTATTATAATAATGTAACATTTGACAAACCAAAAGGACCCACCTTTTGGGTTAAGTATTCACTATTTGACAAAAACTGCTGGGAAAATTGGAAACTAGTATGTCAGAAAGTAGGCATAGACCCACACCTAACAACATATACAAAGATAAAGTCAAAATACGTTCATGATCTAGACAGACCTAGATAAAGAATGATATTATAAAAAATTAGAAGAATATAGGATAGTTTACCTCTCAGACTTGTGGAGAAAAGAATTTGTGACTAAAGAAGAACTAGAGATCATTATTGATCATAAAATAGATCATTTTGATTATATTAAGTTAAAAAGATTTTGTACAAATAAAATAAAGGTTAGAAGGGAAGTGATAAGCTCAGAAAACATTTTTACATCCAAAGGATCTGATAAAGACCTCATTTCTAAAATATATAAAGAATTGGCTCAAATTTGTCTCCAGTTGATAAATGGTCAAAGGATATGAACAAACAATTTTCAGATGAAGAGATTGAAATTATCTGTAGCCACATGAAAAAGGTACTGCAAATTACTATTGATCAGAAAAAATGCAAATTAAGACAACTCTGAGATACCACTACACACCTCTCAAATTGGCTAAGATGACAGGAAAATATAATGACGAATGTTGCAGGGGATGTGGGAAAACTGGGACACTGATACATTGCTGGTGAAACTGTAAACGGATCCAACCATTCTGGAAAACAATTTGGAACTATCCTCAAAAATTTATCAAACTGCGCCAGTTTGACCCAGAAGTGTTTCTACTGGGATTAAATCCCAAAGAGTTCTTAATGAGGGAAAGGGACCCACAAGTGCAAAAATGTTTGTGGCAGCTCTCTTTGTAATGGCAAGAAACTGGAAAATGAGTGGATGCCCATCAATTAGAGAATGGCTGAATAAATTATGGTGTATGAATGCCATGGAATATTATTGTTCTATAAGAAACTACCAGCAGGATTTCAGAGAGGATTGGAGACACCCACATGAACTGATGCTAAGTGAAATGAGCAGAAAGATGGGATCATTATACATGGCAACAAGACTATACAATGATCAATTCTGATGGGTGTGGCTCTTTTCAACAATAAAAAAAGTCTTATTGAAGTCTTGATTAATTATTAAGTAAACATCAATTATCTTCTTCATCTGCATGATTAGTCATCAGGATTAAAAGTTTGGTAGAGCCAATTTAATTTCATAAACAGACCTTAAAGATGATCCAAATCACTATTTATCAGAGAAATGCAAATTAAAACTACTCTGAGATACCACTACACACTTCTCAAATTGGCTAAGGTGATAGGAAAAGATAAGATAAATGTTGGAGGGAAGGTGGGAAAACTGGTACATTGATGCATTGTTGGTGGAACTGTGAACGAATCCAGCCATTCTGGAGAGCAATTTGGAACTATGACTCAAAAAGTTATCAAACCATGCATACCCTTTGACCCAGCAGTATTTCTACTAGTTTATATCCCAAAGAGATCTTAAAGGAAGGAGTGACACCCACGTGTGCAAAAATGTTTGTGGCAACCCTTTTTGTAGTGGCAAGAAACTGGAAACTTAGTGGATGCCCCTCAGTTGGAGAATGGATAAATAAATTGTGGTATATGAATGTTATGGAATATTATTGTTCAGTAAGAAATGACCAACAGGATGGTTTCAGAGAATCCTGGAGAGACTTACATGAATTGATGTTAATTAAATGAGCAGAACCAGGAGATCATTAAACATGGCAACAACAAGACTATATGATGATCAGTTCTGATAGACATGGCTCTCTTCAACAATGACTTGATTCAAACTAGTTCCATTTGTTGAGTGATGAAGGGAGCCATCTACACCCAGAGAGAGGACTGTGGGAACTGAGTGTGGTACACAATATAGCATGTTCACTCTTTCTGTTGTTGTTTGCTTGCATTTTGTTTTCTTTCTCAGGGCTTATTTTCCTTCTTGATCCAATTTTTCTTGTGCAGCAAGATAACTGTATAAATATGTATACATACATTGGATTTAATATAAATTTTAACATATTTAACATGTATTGGACTATCTGCCATCTGTGGGAGGGTGTGGGGGGAAGGAAGGGAAAATTTGGAACTGAAGATTTATCGAGGGTCAGTGGTGAAAAATTACCCATGTTTATGTTTTGCAAATAAAAAAGAACTTTAATAAAAAAAAAAATAGAGAGACCTTAAAGTTGATCTAATCACAAATCTTGTTTGGTTGTTTTTTATAGGTGAGTAAACTGAGATTTAGATTTTTCTAAGCCACATATATGGAATCAAAAGAAGACCTGGGATTTGAACCCAGACTGCATTGAAATTTGATTCTAATGTCTAATTCTAATGTCCCCTACTTCTCCATTGTGGTGGATCTTAGTTCCAGTCTACTATTTCTAAGAAAAGTGAGGGGGAAAATCCTTCTGAAACATCCCTGCCCCCACTATATAGTCAAGTGTCAAGACTAGGTCTTCTAGGTGCTTATAAATTGATTGTCCTGTGCAAATCCAATACTTAAACACACAGTGCTATTATTTGCATTCTATATAACTTCATTACTGCTTTTTTTTTTTTTACATTAGAGTTGGGAGGGGAGGGGAGCAGCAGAAAGCAAGAATTAGAGGTTATTTATAAATGACACGAGAGACTTGAAATTCTTAGAAAGATGAGAGGTACTTTTGCTCCTAAAACATGTGATTTTTTCACAGGAAACCTGCTTTTCTCTAGCCTTTTGAACTAAATATTTGTGGATTTGATTCATGGAGAAAAAAATAGAAGTAAGCTATAACACAAGCAGATGAAATCACCTGGGCCCTCTATTAGTTGAGAACTTGCTATGGCAGCTATATATAATATCTCTGCTTTTTAATTAAGTATGCTTAAGTATTTCGAATAGATGGTTTTATTGAGTTTTCTCTGCTGCTTCCATCCACCAGTGTTTGTTTGCCTCAATTAAGACAAAAAGATTTTTTTTTAAAGGGAGAGGGAAAGAGTGGCCTTGTCAGGGTAAGTTTTTCTCCCAAGCTATTTATTCAACCCCTTCCTGCTTTGGTTGCCCTTTGGATGGCTTTGCTCTTCTAACCCATCTGTGGTAGCTTATGGCTCTGTCACTTCTGAGCTGGCATAGAATTAATGACATTTCCAGCTCAGCTGTTTGCAAAACCTAGCCCCCAGACCTATCCCCTTTGTCCCTTTGTAAGCACATTCTGATTTTTTTGTTTGTTTGTTTCTTTCTTTCTTTCTTTTTTTAACATCTGCTGCTTTCAGAAGATTCTGCAAAAGCAAAACCACGGTTATTCCTGTTGATAGAACTATTTCCTCTGAATCAAAAGAAAGCCTGTTAAGCCCAGAAAGCCTTTATGATTATAAATTATTCTTTTCCATGTATCTCATTATTAACATTGCCTTTGGAGACACTATGACAAAAAGAGAGTGTCTTTGGGTGACAAATCCTGGTGGGCTCCTGAGGTCCAAGTTCTGTAAAAGGATGCTTGTGTATAAAGGAAAAGGGAATAGGAATATGGCAGCCTGTCTGGATTTGCAGGAAATGGATGGGATGATTTGGCCTAGTCAAGGAGGTCCAGTCTATGTGGAAGGAGCACAATAAAACCACACAGCCATGATCTCTTATCTTCTAATGGATATCACCAATTCCCTTCAATGTGATGAGTCAGGGGGAAAATCCCAGAATGTACCATCAGCTTTCTTTCTATAGCTTACTCCTTTGTTTAGGAAAGAGTTCCTCCAGGTCTTTGTTATGAGTCTTGTTTTGTTTTAATAATTCTTTTCAGAATTTGGAACCTCTAAGTGACTCAAAACACACAAATGTTCTGTGCATGGAGATCGGGCTGAGGTGACTGGCTTAGAAGGCACACCCTGAGAAGCAAGGACACTGCTGTGAAGTCCAGTCCTGGACCTGTGGTCTGCCTGAAGCTTTCCCTCAGAACCCTCCCTTCTCCTGCCCAGCCTCCTACCATGCCAGGTTGCATTGTCATTTGCTATATTCCATCCTTGCCTTGTGATCTGAAGATATGCCTTACAGCACCATCTTGTCAAAGGGCTTGTTTCAGAGACTTGCAACCTTGGTTCTTCTGTAGTTTGAACCTGCCTCTTCCTTTTTCTCCTGGGGGGCAAAGAATTAGTCACCATGCCTCATGCTGACTAGTTCAAGAAAGTCATCAAGCCCTTAGGGAAATTCCCCTCCCCCACTTCTACTTTGTTTGTTAAATACAATATATAGAAAGCTTTGCTAAGGATTTTTTTTTCTTTTAAATCCCAGTTTGTTGAACATGGAAACGAATTCAAAGAAGATCAATTAAAAAAATCAATTTTACAGCAAGAATCTGAAAGTTTATAGCAATTGCATTTAACAATTCAGCAAATATTCATTAAGTAATTAGATGGCATGGTAGATTGAGGTCTAGAACTGAATTCAGGAAGACCTGGATTCAAATATGACTTCAGACAATTACCAGCTGTGTGACTGGGCAAGTCTTTTAAACTTCTATCTGCCTCAGTTTCCTCATTGGTAAAATAGAAACAATAATAGCACTTACTGCCTTGGACAGTTTTTGAAGACAAAATCGGAAAAATATTTACAAAACAACCAGCAGAAATCTGGTTATATAATAGGCATTTAATCAATGCATGTTTCTTCCTAAAGCACTAATATATACAGCATAATGAATCAAGTCCTGAGAAGCCTTATTCCAGTCTTCAAGAAACTTAAAATCAGATAAGAAAGAATTCTTTTAATACTTCTAGCTGAAAATAAAACATGGACACGAATAAACTCAATGGAAAATAAAAATGGAAACAATATTTCCAATCTTGAGGTTGGGAAGGACCTCAGAAACAATCTAAAGTGATCTTTATCTGAATTAGAATCTCTTCTACATAACTTACCACTATCCTTTTTAAAAGTGAGTGCTCAGAATTGGATAAAATTCTACAGTTGCAATTTGAACAGTACATTAAGACTGTCATCTCTCTCTTCCAGAACTCTGCTTTCTTAATGAAGCCTAATAATGAATTCGTTTTCTGGAATTTCACATTTGCAATTTACTTGTATTATGTTTGTTGTCCACTAGAACCTCCAGATCTTTTTTAAATAAATTATTACCTGCCTAAGCCTCCCCATTTCATACTTGCTGAGTTGATTTTTTTTAACTTATATACTATTGGGATTTATCTATGTTTATTAAATTCTTTCTCAATACTTCTAGGTGACAATAACTCATCTAACAAGTGGATAAGAAAACTGCAATGGACTAGATCATGGGAGACTGAGTAAAATTATATAAATTAAGCTGTCCAAAGGCAAAGCTATGTACTAAAGTCAGGAAGAGCTAAGTTCAAATCCCATCTCTGAGATTTACTGTCAATGAACTTGATGCTGTTTGAGTGGTCTAGATTCCTGGTGGTCTAGAGGTTAGTGACTATAAGAAAGCTGTTAAGAATCCCCTTTAAATCGGCCACAGGTGATGAGTGAAAGAATTCACTCATTCCCAAAATATTAGTTGCAAAATGAAAGTTTTTTGTTAGATAGAAATCAGTTTACCAAGAGACTGACTTCTATAGTGACAAATCTATGGAAAATGGAGTTTTGCACTGAGAACACAGTTCTCAGTGGACAGAAAGTCCTGGCAGCAAAAGAGTTGCCAAGGTCTTATCTGCAAAAGACCTTTGTTGATGGAAACTATATATTGAGTGTCTTGGTGGGGGTAGGAACAGCCGGAGCAAGTCAGACGTAGTTGGGGCTGGGACAGACAAGCAGGTCAGACTCAGTGGGGCCTGGGATAACTCGAATCTCCTATTGGAATTCAAAGGGATGCTTTTTGATCAGGATTCATAATTGAATCAAAGGCTCTGGCATCCTGGACTAGGGAAGATATATCTCAGCCAGGAGGGGCTGAGAATCTGACAGGGATCACAAATCAATAGGAAATACAGTTTCTTAAAGGGACCACAACTCGCTTCAAACTTTTGTTTATCTCTATTTCCTCATTTGTAAAATGAATACAATAATAATATCTTCCTCCCAAGATTGTTATGGGAATCAAATGAAATAATAATTGTAAAGTACTTATCACAGTGTTGGCAAATAGGAAGCATTATAAAAATAAATAATTATCATCATTAAAGAAGATAAAATTTGTTTTCTGTTACCCTTTGTCTATTTTTCTATTCCTCCTATTGTCTTTTTGGTGCCTATAATAGGCCTTTGGTGCCTACAAAAGGTCTTTCTCACTCTAAGGTCAAAACTCTAACTACTACGATCTCTACCACATCACAGCTTTCTCCATTCTAGTTTCAATGTATTGCATTACATTAAAAGAATAAAAAAAGAAATTTTGGAGGGATTTTTAAGAGCCACAGACAATATGCAAAGGTTAATTTAGAAACTCAGAAATGCCTAAAACATATGTATAGTATTATATAATGTCAACACAAATTTTACAATATATGATTGTATTATATATCAGCCCAAATTTCAAAAAGTATTGTAAAAACCCCCACAAAAGAAAAAATTTCAGATTTCTTTTCTGTTACAAAGGGACAAAAAATTTTACAATGATTTTCTAGATTGTGGGGGTAATGTGATTCTAACCCCTTAACCTCCAAGATGTGGAAGAAACTATATCACTTTGAAGGAATGTCTTAAAGTATTCTTTAAATAGCACTTGGTAACCACCAAAGCTGGAGCTAAATAACAAAGTCCTTCCATTTTTAGGAGGAATGCAGCCCATCATATACACTGTAAAATACTTGCCACTCTGAAGCTGATTTCAGGAGTGAAGATCAGGAAGTTCTAAAGTATGAAGGAAGCCTTTCCTAATTTCCTTGAGAAATAGAATCATTAAAACCTCTATCTTCAATGAAGTTCAGGGAAGGAAGAGGTGGAGAGGAACATCATGTTCTTGGAAAAGAAAATTTCATGGTAAAAGAATGGTTCCTGGGAGCACCATCTGGCTCATGAAATAAAAGGACTTCACAGTATTGGGTGAAATGCTCTGTACAATATAAACAAAAAGATTTTATTGGTGGAATTTTCTTAGATTTATTCCTCCAAGCAATTTTTTTTATTTGCTAGTTTGTAAACAATTGTAGTCTTACATTTAGCTGTTCAGTTGTAGTTCAGTGTACACGAGGATAAAACAGGGGAGCTCAGATTGAAATAAATTATGTTTCCCTTGGCCCTCAAAAAGACCTTTAAGATTTCACAATTCTTATGAATTTGTCATATACTATCTTTTCAATAGTCTCTGTATAAGTCATATCCTACTACTGTGAGCCATTTCGGAGCAAGGACCACAAATTATCTAATCTTTATATGTTCTATGATTCCCAAAACACTGAAATGCCCATGTTGGAATTTAATATATGCCTATTAAAGTTGAATTAAATCGGAAGTGTGACCCTCAGCAAATCACTTAGCCTCCCTAAATCCCTTTTCCCTTATTGATAAAAATAAGTACATCCAGTAAAATGTCACAGAGAAATTCAGATATCTCTCGGTAAGCTCCAGAAAATGGCAGAAATCCACCCAAAAAAATATAATGATAAAGATAAGAAACAGATTTAAGCTGTTCAGTCCAGAACTGAAAAAAAAAAAAAAAGCCAGAAAAATATGATAACTGGTATGAGTGTTTAACCAGGGAAATCAGAGGCAGAGAAGGTAAACAGGAAGGAAAAAGAGGTGGAGCCAAGATGGCAGAGAAGACACATGCATCATTCTAAGCTCCCCTTCTACCCTCACTACTAATTAACAAATTCAGCCTCAGAAATAATGCTTAACTGGTAAAATCCAAAAATATTGGGAGTACAATAAATTACCAGCCAAACACAATCTAGAAGATCACCAGAAAAAGTTTGTCTTGATCAGCAGGAGCAGGCCAGCACAGACAAGGAGGCAAAACACAGAAGCTAGCACAGTGAGCAGACTGGTGGCAGGAGCGGTTTACGTGGGTGGAGAATTTGCAGGGAGGACTTTACCACAGGTTGGCTGCTCTGTTTTGGTGGCAAAGCAGTAGATTAGCAGAGAAGTTACACAAATGCCAAAGGTAGAATGTACTCCAAAAAACACCAGAATTTAACAGAACCTGACTACACCCACCCAACACCGGAAGTGATTCAGCACAGACCACAGCACAACTGTTCAGCCGCATTCTGCAGTGTGGGGCTTTTGCCCAGGGCAGCCACACTTCTGCACACTACAGGGGCTCTGCTTGGGGCAGCCACACTTTTGCACAGCAGCGAGGGAAGTGGGGGCAAGCCTCCTGCTGGGGCAGTAGAAGTTCTGCAGCAAAGTCCAGCTTCCTAGGGCAGAGACACTTCCACTGGGGGGCCTTTCCCAGGGCACTTCTGCAGCTCAGCTGCTCTTTGCAGCCCATTTGCAGGACAGCTACTGTCCATATATCTATCCCTGTTCTGTAAAGAAAGCTGTTAACCTCCTTGCCCTGAAGGCAGACCCTAAAGGCTTTTTTAAAAAATGAGTAAAAAAGTCAAGTGAACTCTATTTTGTACAGAAAGAGAGCAGGTTTTCAACCACGAGGAGACTAATAGCAGACAATTTCCAGACAAAACCTCAAAGAGGGGTATAACCTGGTCACCATCACACAAAGCTCTTCTAGAAGAAATTATAAAAGCTCTTAAAAGAGAGCTAGAAGAAAAATGGGGAAAGGAAAGAGAAACTCTGCAAGAGAGTACAGAAAAGGCATATAACTCACTAAAATAAAAATTTGATAAAGAGGAAAAAGAAAACAACTTCCTGAAATGTGAATTGGAAAAATTAAAGAACTCCCAGGGAATGCAGGGAAACAGAATTTGTGACTTGGAAAAAATAAAGAACTCCCAGGAAAGTGGGATTTCTGAATTGGAAAAATGAAAATAACGCAGTAAAAAAAAAAAAAAATAGTGAAATGGGAAAAAAGATTCCATAAAGCAAAACAACTCATTTAAAAACTCAATTGGACATTTACAAAAAGAAGGAAAAAACTAATGAAGAAAATAACTCATTAAAAATCAGAACTGAACTAATAGAAATGAATGACTCATTGAGAAATCAAGAATCAATCAAGCAAAACCAAAAATAAATGAAAAAATAGGAAAAAATGATAAATATATACTTGGAAAAACAACAGGCCTGGAAAATAAATCTGAGGATTATTGGACTTCCTGAAAATCATGATTGAAAAAAAGAGTCTAGACACTATTTTACAGGAAATCATCAAAAAGAACTGCCCATATATAATAGAATCAGAAGGTAAAATAGTCATTGAAAGAATTCATCAAACACCTTCTGAAAGAGATCCTAAAATAAAAACTCCAAGAAATATTGTGGCTAAATTTCAGAACTATCAGAATAAAGAAAAAATATTACAAGCAGCCAGAACAAAACAATTCAAATACCGAGGAGCCACAATAAGTATCACTCAGGATCTAGTTGCTTCCACATTAAAGTATCAAAGGGCCTGGAATCTGATATTCTGAAAGGCAAAAGAACTTGGAATGCAGCCAAGAATAAACTACCCAGCTAAGCTGAGCATTTTCTTCCAGGAAAGAAGATGGACATTTAATGAAACAAGTGAATTCCATTTGTTTCTAATGAAAAAAAATAGAGCTAAACAAAAAATTTGACGCCAAATATAGGACTCAAGAAAAGCAGAAAAAAAGTAAAAAGAACTCTTAAGAACTGTATTTCTGTTATGGAGATACATAAAGACTGCATGTATAATTTGATTTTACTGATATAATATTTTTAAAAAGGGAAGTAGAAGTAGAAAGGGGATAGTATCAGAAAAAGGGAAAGGGGGAGATAAAAAGAAGGAAACTACATCACATGAAGAGGCAAAGGAAACCTATCATATCTGAGGGAATTTAAGGAGGGGAAGGAACATTGTGTGTGTATATATATATATATATATATATATATATATATACATAAAGACCTCAAAATTAAATTCAGAAAGGCATAAATAGTAAATGCATTCTTTTCAGATCACAATTCAATAAAAACTACATTCAACAAAAATCTAGGAGTAAATAGGCCAAAAAGTAATTGGAAACTAAATAATCTCATCCTAAAGAATGAATAGGTGAAACAACAAATCATAGATGCAATTAATCATTTCATCCAAGAGAATGACAACAATGAGGCAAGATACCAAAATTTATGGGATGTAGCCAAGGCGGTAAGAAGGAAAATTTTATATCTTTAGAGGTTTACTTTTATAAAACTAAAAAAGCTAGAAAAAGAGCAAATTAAAAACCCTCAATCAAATACTAAACTTGAAATTCTAACATTAAAAGGAGAAACTGATAAAATTGAAAGTGAAAAAAACACTATTGGATTAATAAATAAAACTAAGATTTGGTTTTATGAAAAAAAAACAATAAAATAGGTAAACCTTTGGTATATCTGATTTAAAAAAGGAAAGAGGAAAATCAAATTGTTAATCTTAAAAATGAAAAGGGAGAAATTGTCACCAAATGAAGAGGAAATTAGAGCAATAATTAAGAGTTACTTTGCCCAACTCTATGCCAGTAAATTTGATAACTTAAATGAAATGGATGAATACCTTCAAAAATATAGGCTTCCCAGATTAACAGAGGAGGAAGTAAATTGCTTAAATAGTTCCATTTTAGAAAAAGAAATAGAACAAGCTATTAAACAACTGCCTAAGAAAAAATCCCCAGGACCACATATTCACATATATGCAAATTCTACCAAACATTTAAAGAACAATTAGCCCCAATGCTATATAAACTATTTGAAAAAATAGGGAATGAAGGAGTTCTACCAAATTCCTTTTATGACACAGCATGGTACTGATACCTAAACCAGGTAGGTTGAAAACAGAGAAAGAAAATTATAGACCAATCTCCCTAATGAATATTGATGCTAAAACCTTAAACACGATATTAGCAAAAAGACTACAGAAAATCATCCCCAGGATAATACACCATGATCAAGTAGGATTTATACCAGGAATGCAGGGCTGGTTCAATATTAGGAAAACAATTAGTATAATTGACCATATTAATAACCAAATTAACAAAAGCCATATAATCATCTCAATAGATGCAGAAAAAGCATTTGACAAAATCCAACATCCATTCCTATTAAAAACACTTGAGAGTATAGGAATAAAGAGTCTTTTCCTTAAAATAATCAGTAGCATCTATTTTAAACTATCAATAAGCATCATATGTAATGGGGATAAACTGGAACAATTCCTAATAAGATCAGGAGTAAAACAAGGTTGTCCACAATCACCATTACTATTCAATATTGTATTAGAAATGCTAGCTTTGGCAATAAGAGCTGAGAAAGAAATTAAAGGAATTAGAGTGGGTAATGAGAAAACAATATTATCACTCTTTGCTGATGATATGATAGTATACTTAGAGAACCCCAGAGATTCTACTAAAAAGCTATTAGAAATAATCCACATCTTTAGCAAACTTGCAGTTTACAAAATAAACTCACATAAGTCATCAACATTCTTATATATCACTAACAAAAAACAACAGTTAGAGTTATAAAGAGAAATTCCATTTAAAGTAACTGCTGATAGTATAAAATAGTTGGGAATCTATCTGTGAAGGGAAAGTCAGGAAATGTATGACCAAAATTACAAAACACTTTCCACACAAGTAAAGTCAGATCTAACCAATTGGAAAAATATTAAGTGCTCTTAGATAGGTTGAGCAAATATAATAAAGATGACAATATTACCTAAACTAATCTATTTATTTAGTGCTATACCAATCAGACTCCCCCAAAAAACTATTTTAATGACCTAAAAAAATAACAACAAAATTCATCTGGAACAACAAAAGGTTAAGAATTTCAAGGGAACTAATGAAAAAAAATCAAATGAAGGTGGCCTAGCTGTATCTGATCTAAAACTATATTATAAAGTAGCAGTCACCAAAACCATGTGGTATTGGCTAAGAAACAGACTAGTTGATCAGTGGAATAGGTTAGGTTCACAGGACAAAACAGTCAATAACCATAGCAATCTAGTGTTTGACAAATAATGTAATCTCCTCTCAGGGCTGTTTTGAAGACAGAATTAGATAACATTTTTAAAGCACTTTGAAAACCTAAGGGTGCTTCATACCTCCTTGCTCTTGTTGTTATCACGAAATCCAAACCTCTCATTTTAAAATGAAAAAGATGAACAACCTGGAAGAGGCAGCATTAAATTCATCACCCTGTGGCCAGCCTGATAATGAGGTCCTTCAAACATAACTAGGCTAATTCTTTTCATGATAAGCATACACTAAGCCCCTAAGCCAGCATCAGGTTTGTATTTGAAGCTTTTCAGCAGAGAGGAAAAGCAACTAACAAATTGGAATTCAATCTGACTTCTAGAATTTGCCTACTATTTCTGTGATTCAGTCTTGGTTCTCTCACATGTGAAATGGGAATAACAAGAGTACCTTCCTCCCATGATGGCTATGAGGATCAAATGAGATAAGTTTTATAATGTGCTTTGCAAGCATTAATGTGAAATATAAAGACTAGCTATTATTGTTGTTGTTATTATTGTGGAAAGAACACCCAAAATCTATACCTACAAGATCCTCAAATCACCTCTATACCACAATGAAGTATAGGAATTTAAAAAACATAAATTAATTTTTTTTAATTTAAAAGAAAGTTTTAACTGATCTATATATTCTTCATTATCCAAACGATGATTAATAAACTGAAAATTTCTCTGTAGTTTTGTGACTCCATTTGGGATTTTCTTGGCAAAAATAGTGGTTTATCATTTCCTTCTCCATTTTACAGATGAGAAAACCGAAATAAATAGGGTTAAGTGACTTGCTCAGGGATCACACAGCTGGTAAGTGTTTGAAATTGATTCTGGGACTCCTTGACTCTAATTGACTTGCTGTAAAAATTGTGTGCTGTACTTCTTTGAGCATGGGACTTTTCTCTTTCCTAAGTCCTTGTACATATTATAGCACTACTAATAACTGGTAAATGGTATGCTTGGGAAAATTTGGGCAAAATTTGGAAAACTTTTCCAAACCTAATCGTGGGCTCATAGAACCAGAAGAGAAATTAGATGATATCTAGCTGAAGTCTTAGTTTCCCAATGAGGAGACAGAATCAGAATAATTAAGCAACTAAGTCAAAATCATACAGTTAATTACAATGATGGAATCATAACTATAGAGCTGAAAGAATTTTTTTTTTGTTTTTTTGGTTTTTGGTTTTGCCTTCTTTGCAATTCTGACACTCCTCCTTCTTTCTATCTGGATGGGATAGCCACACCATCTGCTTACATCCCAACCTTCTCTCTTACTATCTAACTGAGGTCACCATTGTTTTAAGGTGAGGGGCATGACTAGGTCCTCTCCCCTATGTATGGACTCATGAGATATTTCTATCCCCTGATTCTTTTCCAACAAGCAAAGGACAGCATCTGCTGCTCTCCAAATTTTGGATTCACATTGGCTTAAGAATATTTTTAAAAATTATGGTTAGCTACAGGTCCATTTGTGGAACCTCAAACTGGTTTCTCTGGCTTGGTTCTTCTAACTTCTCTTGGCTTCTGTATCTAATGTGACCTCTCTTTTACCCTCTGTATATGTACTGGATAGAAGGGAGTTTTTGTTTTTTAATTTTTCATTATTATCAATCTTTTGGAGTATATTTTTAGGGGCTTATGTGGAAATACTCAATTTTTCTGCAAACTTTCATGTCACTATCTTAAGAGGAAATGCTAGTCTATATTTTCAAATCCCATTTTCAAACTATTTACAGTCTTAGGAATCAGAAATCCTGCACTTTTTCCAAAGCTTTTCTCTAGTGTCCTTCTGGAGGTCCCTGTTCAGGTGCCAAAATGTAGTATCTGGATTAGCTCTCTGGAGATTTTCAGAACTAGCCTTGATCTTAGTGGAGGAGTGAAGGAGGCAGAAGAGCCACCAGGATGGTTGAAGATAGAGACTCTGATTTCTAGTTCTCTCAGCCCTCAAATACCTCAGTATGATTACATCATTACATCACACTAAGTATGTGTGAACTAGAGAACAATTATCTCATCAATCACAGCAGGTTTCCTCTGGACTGAAGGGTCTTATACCTTATTCAGAGTTCCCCCACTATCTGCAGCCCTCTACACTTTTCAACTGAAGAACAACTAAGAAAAATCTAGAGAGAAAGTCACATAAAAGAGGCAACCATTATCAATTATGGCATAAAGCTTCTGGCACTTTGATGTTTGGCCAAATTTCTAAGGCCTTCAACTTAACTCTCCCCATGAGACACATACAATGACTTATAAATGTTTTTGCTTATGAATGTCTTGAGAATTCCAGAGAAGCACATTTTTGCTTCTGGAAAGAATCCATGAGCAAAATTTGGCCTGTGGCAAGTCTCTTTCTTTCAAGGAACAACTGCAATTAGTGCAGTCAAAATAATAGAATATTAAGAACATTTTTCAAAATGATATGAAAATCACACTTAAACAAAAAGGCCTTCTGAGTTTCCACAGAACACAATTCTTTATAGAGTATTTATTCATCTGTGTTTTGTGGGCAACATAGTTAATTGCCATATTAACAATGAAAGTAGTACAGTTGCTTCTATCCAAAGATAATATTTAGCACTTTTGCATTAATTTCTAATTAACTACTAATGTTTTCTTATGTTTTTATGAGCACATTCAAGGCAATATTTAATTCCTAATCTGCACTAGTCCCTGTAGTGGAATGACTCAATATGTTTTACTCTCTATGGATAGGTAGTAATAATTGGATTAATTGGGAAATGTTGTAGAATGTATATATGTGTATGTGTGTCTTGGGGAGCAAGCATGAATACTAATGCAACAAGGACATCTTAGAGAATATCTTCCTAGATGGGAGTCTGGGGGCCTGCTTCTGACAATATGGTAACCCTATCCTGAAAGGACCTGCTGCTTTGGAATGACATAGCAAACCTATGTCCTCCTTTCCTACTCCATGGCAGAGACCACATTATTTTAAAAGGAGAGCTTCCAGCTACCAAGCTCTTCTTCTGACTTTCTAGATACTATAATGTAATTCTAAAATTTCCAGTTTGGCTCTATCCAATCCAACTTCCTATAAATCTTGCTTATGTGACAGCTAGTAGGGGGGGGGGGGAACCTCACATTTGGATCCCTGTGTACCTTTTCTCCTTTCCTATTTATCCTTTCTGATATTAAGCAAATGAATATCTATCCTGAGATCGACATGTCCAGCCTTAGAAGCAACCTACAGGAATTCCACATGTCATGAATTTTATTGGTCTATGGCAGAATTTTAAGAATGGAATGATCTTTGATACCTAGTTCAGTGATATTAAAGAGGATAACCCAACAAATGGACTGGTCCAAGTTTGTCCATATCACAACAAAAATGTGGAAGTTGTTTCGACAGTGCAGAGCTGAGTTGAAATGTAAAATTCCTAAATACCAGTTCTGCAAAATGCTCTAAGTTCTGACAAAGTATGTCAGCTTTCCAGCAGAACGTAATAATTTTATGGTAAGGTACTGACTTGTGATAACTCACTCTGTTGATATTCTCTGTGAACTTTAATGTTTAGTATTTATTCTCTGGGTAGGAATAAATTACCCATTCTACTCCTGAGTTATATATTGAATATTTTTTATTCCTCATTTTGGGGGAAACTCTAGAAGAGAGTCATAATTTAAATTCTAACTAAATTTTCTCCATGGCATGAGGGCTTAATGGGCCAAAGAATGTGAGAACAGAGAGTCTGTCCTCAGCTCTCAGAAACCAGACTAACTAAACCAGAACCTGGTCCAAATCGCATGCATGAATATGCAGACAGATGCAGTAAAGAGAATAGGCACAGTGTCTTCTTCCTACAGGGCCCAGCTTCAAAGGTGTATGAAACCATATACAAAGGGTAAGTGAAGGTCAGTATTTTTTTAATGAATAATTAAGAATACCCATAGACAGTTTATAGAATTTATAAAATAGTGGAACTGAAACCAGCTAAAACTTAGAGAGTCAGGAGGGAAAGGAGTAGTAGCCATTGATGGGTGAGGACATGGGAAACCCAAGACTCAGGAAAAAGGAGGTTTCTTTTGCCAACATTCAACACAACATACTTAGAATATGGGGAATGTATTTGCTCACCTTTTCAAGGGTTTCTTTGGCCAAAAAAAAAAAAGTTTCTAACACAATGCAAGAAAGCTATTTTGCACAAACTGAAGCTGAGTGAAATAGTAATTATTAATCCCACTATAGGTTACATTGTAAAAACTGTAGAATACAAAAACATTTGCTTCACAGTGTGTAATGTAGGTGTCCAGGATATCATCCAATCCCCATGGTACCACTACTAACAAGAATACAGAAATACTGATTTTTCTTGTTGACAGTTATGATAGAGAAGGAACAAATGAGACCTAAGCAGAACTGATTGACAGAGGATGATCTCAAAGAAGCTGTCTTATTACAATGTGGTAATAAACAGGATTTCTAATACCATGAATATAGCTGAAATTACAGATAAATTTGGGAGTGAACTCTCTTCAGCACAGAAATTGGTCTATTCAAGCCACTGTGCTGCTAGTGGAGATGGGATTTATGGAGGACTAGACTAGTTCAATCAGCTCTGAAATTAGAAAGGAAACAATAAATGTTATTTCCTCTTTCCTGTAATTCTATCCTATTTGCCCTTAGCTTTACTCCCAAATAGCAAACTATCCTGCTTTATTGTACTGAGTTCTGGAAACTGTTTTTCCTACCTCTTATCATAGTATTTCTCTATGTTGTAAATGTGGCAAATATAGACCTACAAACAGATATCTTGGGGAAAGCAAATAATTTTAGTTTTCAACGGGACAGTTTCTAGCACTCCTGTTTAATTTTACTTACCTTTTTATTTAAAAAAAAAAGTCAGATCATCCTTTAGTACTGAGAAGAGATTTTAAGCATATTGACACTTGGGTTTCTGGGAGTTAACATGCAGCAGCAAATATGAATACTACTTCTGCTTTCTTGTTAAATCTATATTGAGATCCATTTTGAAGGTTGGCAACTAGAAGGCACAATGAGTAGAGCACTGGCACTAGAGTCAAGAAGATTTATGTTTCTGAGTTCAAATCCATTCTCGATTATTAGCTATGTGACACTGAGTAAGTCACTTCAAACCATTTGCCTTAATTTTCTTATCTGCAAAATGAGTTGGAGAAGGAAATGGCAAACCTCTCTTTTTTATTTGCCAAGTAAACCCCAAATGTGTTCATGAGTCAGGCATTATAGAAAAACGACTCAAAAGCATAAATTTGTAATTTGAACTCAGTATTTTTTAAATAGTAATTTTTTTTAAAAAAGACAAATAATGTATTTGAATATATAAGAAAGAATTTATGCTTGGTGTAGGTTTTGTAGCAATTACTTGAATATCAGGCTATTAGAATTGTCTGTGGCTTCTCTTTTGAAACTTAAGAAATGATGATAAAAAAGCTTGTGGTTCAGAGTAAGTTGCATACTGAAAGCATTAGATGTTCAATCATAAGCCGTTTATCACCAGATCTCCCCAGCCCCTGCAGTTTAGGTCGATGTGATTTGTTCTCCATTACACTTGAATAACTCAGGAAGGAAACAAGGATGATTGGCCATAAACCCTGAGAAGAGCTTCTTGATATATTTGGAAAACAAAAACCAGCCTTTTAATTTTGGTCAAGTACATGTTGCTTCTGTTTGAAACCACTCCAGAAATCTCTCCAGTCTGTGTTGCTTTTGTATTTTAAAGACAGCCAAAAACACTGGGTATTTCTCTATGATATCTAGGTTTTGAAAGAAAATAACTGAGCAAGGGAGCTTGTGTAGTCATTCCATTCTACAAGTATTCAGTCCTCTTTGGAACAATCACCATATCTGCATATTGTGAAATGCCTTTTGTCATTGTTATGTTCAACTCTTCATGATCCTACTTGGGTTTTGTTTTGGGGGGATTTTTTGTGTTGTTTTGTTTTTGGTAGATACTAAAGTGGTTTGTCATTGGAAATGAAGACAAACAGAAGTAAGTGACTTGACAGGGTGACAAAGCTAGTAAGTATCTGAAGCCAGATTTGAACTACGGTTGTTTTGACTCTTGGCCCAGCATTTGATCCACTGATCCACCTAGCTGCCTTAATATATTTTTTTTACCAAGTCTTTGTTATACAAGGATCAGATTTATCATCTAAAAAATAAGGTGTTACTTTTTATTTTCTTTTGTATTTTGATAACTACTGAAAAAGCTGGAACTGTTAAATTTTATCTCAGAAAAAACTCAGAATTTATTTGGTGTTGTGAAAACTTACTGCTATCAATATACAATTAGTAATCAACTGTTTTGAATATTTATTTTCAGTTTTCATTCTGGCAAAGAAGCACTTGAATTAAAGCTATTAGAATAAAAAAATATGAAATAACTATCCAAGAGCCTATATTGTATAATACAAAAAAATTTGCATTTTTTGATCATGAAGAACTGAATTTGAATCATAACTCAGATTTAGTATGTGACCATGTACATGTTTCAGTATTTTAATGTAGGTAGAAATGATAATAAAATAATTCTGTAAAATATAAATTATAATAACATCTATCTTATGAGGATAAAATGAAAAACTTAGATAATAACATATAAAGTATTATGAAAAACTTAAAACACTATATAAAATGACTGTATTACATATAAAGTAAACATTACATAGATGTGTACAATCTATTCACACAGTTGTAATATGTATGTGTGTACATATGTGCAATATGCATATGCATGTGTGCATATATTTACATGTACCTGTGTGTATGTGTTGTTCAGTCACTTTAGTCATGTGTGACTCTGTGACCCCATTTGAGGTTTCTTTGGCAAAGATACTGGAGTGGTCACAGAGATTTGTTCTCATCCCTGGCCAATCATATTCTAAGAGCCTAAGATGGAAAATGAATATATGTCTATTATTTGGAGAGTAGCTATATAAGTGGATAAATATTAGAAAGATTGATGAAAGTAATGGAATCTTATTATGACATAAAAATAATTAAAACAATGAATACTGTGGATTTGGAGAAGCATAGGGAAAGATGAAATGATACAAAGAGAAGCAAACTTAATAAGGAAAATAATCTACACAATGACTACAATAATATAAATATAAAGAATACCACCAAAAATCAACCTGAATGATCTGAAATTATGACCAACCTTGATTCCAAAGGAGACACATAGGACACATTCTTATTCTGCCTTCATTGCTAAAGTGTCTCATTTGGTTAGTGTTTGTTAATTTTACTGAATGGTGTTATCTCTGTCTCTGTCTCGGTCTCTGTCAGTCTGTCTGTCTGTCTCTCTGTCTCTTTTTCTCTTTCTCTCTCTTACCCCACATGCATACACATCACACACATGTTTCTGCTATACCAAGAGGATTAGAGGAGGGACATAATAGGAAATGTAGGTGATACAAAAATAAAGATACCAATTCTAAAATATATATAGTTAGTGCCCATAATGAAATAAAATACTCTAAAATAATGATTGAGTGTAGTGTTCTCTCTAAAATGTAGTGTTCTCTGTTGAGGTTTTCGTGGGGTCTCTGGGAGCCGCCTTCATTTCAGTTCACCACAAGTGATTAAGTCCAAAATCCTTTATTGTCTCCTTCAAAGTCTTCTCCTTCAGTTGGGCCTTGGCTAGTTTTCTGGGATCCTTCTAGAGTTTTGATTTCAGTGGAGAAGCAAAGGAGGAGTGCCTGCCACCAAGGTAGTGTGAGATGGGATGAATCTGTCTGAGTCCAAGGGTTTGTGCTCCAGCCTTTAGCCTCCAGCCTTCTGTATGCTTGTCTCTGAATCACTCTGGCAGAGGCTTCTAGCTTATAAGCTCCACATTGAGTACATTATATCACTAGGAAACCATTATTTGTTGTAGGATTAAATCAATGCTAAACTAGATTTAACCATCGTCTCCTCAGTTCCCACTTAGTATCTTGTTTCAAGTTCTGGCTCAAAACATTCCTTGTAGGATTAAATCAATCATACTGAACTGTGGTGTTTTTTTCCCAAAACACAGCCAAGTGATAAAAGTTCATATCTTTTATTGTATCCTTCAATATAGCCTGGTTAGCTCAGGCCTATCTCTCTGTTTGATTCCAAGAGTTCTTACAGCTTTGTCCTTGGCTTCTGCCTCTGCTTTCTTCAGCCTCCAGCCACCACCAAGTTAGAAGATGCAATGAATTCTCTCTTGCCTCGAAGATAGGGCTTGTGGGCTTCCTCCCAGAGTGCTCCTCTCCAACCCCAGTCAATGTTCCCAAGTAACTCTACCAAGCTCTAAGAGCTTCCTATATACATATGATCTCCCAAAAGTTAACTCCTCCTTCTGGAGAGAGGGATTCTGGGTTATCTCCCAGAGTGCTCTCTGGCCCTAAGGGAAGTGTGAATTCGGATATCTCATACTAATCCATGAAATCTCCCAAATGTGTGAACTCCATTGAGTACTTAGATACTTATGAGCTCTCTAAAGGTGTGAACATAAGCATCATTTCTATCAGTTGTACTTAGTACCTTGTTTCAAGTTCTGGCCCAAAATATCTCCTTCTAAGATCAAATCAATCATATTGAACCATGCCAAATTAGATAATTGTTGTCTCTATCAACTCCAATGGCTTAACAGTTTGTAAAGATTCCAACACTGAACCATGCTAAATTAGATAACTACTGTCTCTATCAATTCCACTGACTTAGTACCTTCTAAGAATCCTTTGTTTCAAGTTCAGAGTTCTGGCCCATAACAATTGAATAGCATAAATTTCAGATTTTATTGAATGAATAAAGTACAAATTAATCATTTATTGTGTGAAAAGCATGGTGCTAAATGAAGAAGTTATGAATAGAAAATTACAACAGTCTTTACTCTTAAGGAGTTCATATTCTAATAGGGAAGACAATATACTATTAGGTTTCAGCTTTGAGTTAAATGGAAAGATCCCATGGTCTTTAAGGTGCAGGAGCAAAATTGAAATTAATGCCTATTCTTTAATGTTATTTCCACTAATAAACTCATAACAATTCCTGATGATGAATCATTTGACAATGACAAGAATTTTGGTGCCAAGATTATTTCTTTCTGTGCCTTCAGTAGGTATGGCACCTGCAGGAGCAATTGCTAGCCTATATCTCCCACCAGGCTTGCTCCCGAAGATGATGCACTGGACTGGAAGAATTGCTGTTCTCAAAGCTCTTGGGTTTGGAATATTCATGAGAATCTAAGAGAAGATTGTAGTCAAGATGGTGATAATGATTTGACTTGACTAAAAGATTCTGTCTCTTCTCTCACTCCCAGGGTATTCAATACTTTAGCTAGGCTAACTTAACTATTCTGTGTGTGACTGTAGATTGACTGAACCTCTTCTCCACAAGAGTTACTTCCTCAGATATCTAGACTGGAATAGAATCAAGAATGGTGGTCTGCTGGATGCTGCTACTCCTTAAACCCCTATGTCTATTTTCCCATTGATGATCTGAACATTATATTTCCCAACTTCTACAGGAAGCCTTTCCTGAACTTTCTAAATTCTAGTGTCTCTAATGATTTTCTGAAATTTCTTTTTATATTTTATCTATCTTATTTGTCTTCATATATTATATATCTCTGTAATGGGCTGAAGCTTGAGTTGATGCACTGAAGTCCCAAGCATGTGAGGCTAAATAGTAATTGGACCATACTCTATTAATATATGCTTGGAGAAAGAATGGCCCCCGCCCACTCTTTGTGCAAGTCCTGATGTGTTGTATAGAAAATGACATAGGGACGATTTTGGTGGGTGGAGGCAGAGGGGCAGGAAGAAAGGCGGAGAGAGACTGTTGGCTGGGTTCCTATCAGGGCTACTCACATTGCTAATTCCCCTTCCCCTCCACAGAGAATAAAGACAAAAGATTTTCCCTTAACCTGAATTCCTGACTCTGGCTGATTTTAAAATATGCAGTCATCACAATTGGTGCCCAAGTGTGGGAACCAAGGACCCAACTTTCACTGAAGAAGTCTCTGGTGACCAGGAACTTAGGTGAGTATTGTAATAGACAAACAAGGAACTTATTTTCTTAAAGACTAAACTAGTAACCTTTTTTGGCTGAATGGGACAGATGCTAGCTAAAGATTCTCCATCCCTACCCCGCTCCCCACCTCCACCCAGGAGTGGCGCTATAGAAAACATGCTTAAGCTGATAGAAGGACAAGGGCTACTTATAACTTGGGAACAGATAGCTAGAATTCTGGGTACATTAAAATGCACCTCTCCTTAGAGGAAGAGCAAATCTCTCCAGATAATTGAACATTAATTGGGCAACAGTTCTCCGCATATTACAATGAAAACGGTCCTCATTCAATTTCCATCGAGGCATTCTATGTATACAATATAATACAGTTGACCTTAAAGAATCCTATGATTTATAGAAAAAAGAAGAAAAAAGCTCTAGGAACAGCTAAATGGAGAAGCCTGAGATAAAGGAGGAAGACAATGAACAGATTAATTACAATATCCCCACAGGGCATGGAGACTGAAGTGAGGCTCAAGGGTGTAGTGACTTTCCACCCCAGGAGGCAGCTTCAGCCCCACCTAAGGAGCAGGTAATTGACTCTCCTTAGTCAAATCCACCCTCTGAGACGGAGGGAGGAGGGGTAATGGGAGAGGCAGTGACAGCACCAGCACCTCCCCCACAGCATCCAGCCACTCCTATGTGTAGATTGCAAAAGGGACTAATTAAAGTCAAGGTGGAAGGGAGAGATGTAACTGAGCTCCAACCTCACATTTTTCCTGTGATTCAACAGTTTAACTCTTCAGGTCAAGAAAGTAGAAAATATACTCCTTTTGATACAGAAATCCTCAAAGTTCTGAAAAAGGCTTGCACTCTTTATGGGGTTGCATCAGCTTATGTTAAGACGTTATTACAGAATTTGGCTTTTGAAATCTTAACCCCTAATGACTGGAAATCTAAGCAAGGGTATGCCTAGAACCTGGACAAAAAACTAATCAGGAAGAGATAGGCAAATTCCATTTAAAAACATTGCAGACATCATAAAATATTTGGGCCTTTACTGCCAAGACAAACACAATTGCAAAACACTTTCCACATAAAAATAGTTCTAAACAATTGGGGGGAAATATTTATTGCTCATGATCAGACTAAATCAATAAAATTAAATAACAATTCTGCCTAAGCTATATTTATTCAGTGTCATATCAATCAAACTTACAGAGAACTGTTTTATAAAGCTAGAGAAAATAATAAGAAAATTCATCTTGAGAGAGAAAAGATCACAATGTTAAGATAATTAATAAAATAAAAAATATGAAGGAAGGTAGCCTGGAAGTAGCAGATTTCAAACCATATTATAAAATGATAATCATCAAAACAATCTGAAACTGGCTGAGAAATAAAGTGGTGGATCAGTACAATAGATTAGATACATAGTACTACAGTAGTAAATGACCATAGCATTCTAGTGTTTGATAAATGCACTTTAGGTTTAGGGTTTAGGATCAAGAACTCATTAAGTGACAAAAATTACTGGTAAAACTAGAAAGAGGCTTGAAAGAAACTAGTAGGTCTGTTTGCCAAATAGATTAAGAAAACATAAAAGAACCTATTTATACAAACCTATTTATAGCAGTTTTCTTGTAGTTACAAAGAACTGGATATTGAAGTAATGCCAAAGAAGTTATGGCATATGATTACAATGGAATATCATTGTACTACAGGAAATGACAAGCAAGAAAAACTTGGAAAGACCCATATGAACTGATGAACAAAGAGTAAAGTGTATAGAACCAAGAGAACATTGAACATAATAACAGCAATGGGTCATGATAATCAATTGTGAAAGACTTAGATAATCTGATCAAGATAATGATTCACTATAATTCTAAAGAACCCATTCTGAAAAATGCTGTCCACCTCAGAGAGAGATCTGATGAATCATGCGTGCAGATCAAACCCTATTTTTCTCTCTCTTTTTATTTTTTATTTTTTTGTGCTTTGGATTTCATATATTTGTTTTCAACATGGCTAATATGGAAGTATGTTTTGAATAATTTTGCATGTTGTTTGCCTTCTCAATGGTGAGGAGAAGGAATGAAAGAATTTGGAATTCAAAATTTTAACAATGAATGTCAAAAAATGTTACATGTTTCTGAGAAATATTTAACAAATGAATACTGTATTTTGTAGATTAATTAAAATAAATTTTAAAATATTTTTAAAGAAAAGAAAAGAATAGACCATAGTGGGAGGTGGTATGCAGCTGAAGAGAGTACTAGACTAAGAGTCAAGAGGATTTGAATTCAAACTCTTCCTCAGAAACCTAATAGCTATATGACTGGGTCAACTCATTTAAATTCTTTAATTTAATTAATTCAATTCATTTCTTAGTTTCTTTATCTATCAAATGAGAGTGTTAGATCTCATGACCTCTTAGAATCTCTCTCTGTGTCTCTGTCTCTATCTGTCTGTCTGTCTCTCCCTCCATCTCCCTCTCTCCCCCCTCTCAATTTCTCTGTGTGTGTATACACAAAGACAGAGAGACAGAGACAGAGTCACACAGAGAGAGATACAGAGACAGAGACAGAGACAGACAAAGAAGGAAGGGAACAATGGGGTGGAATGAATGAAGAGAAATTCTCTGTACCAGGAAGATCCAGGTTCAAGTCCCCTTCTGCTATACATTGTATCTATAGTTACTCAATTCTTCAAAGAATAACTTATAGAGTAAATATTAGATTGTATTGGTTGAGGGCCTATCTCATTGAGATACCAAAGAAATCCCTTGTCTGATCTAATAAAACAATTGCCTTTACCCCAGTTCCTAATTTCCTGCCCTGCTTTTCCTCCCCCTGTTACCATGTATTCTGACTATAGAATTCATTGCCTCTTTGCCCTCTCTCTCTTCTGCCAAATACATACATACATACATACATACATATATATGGGAAATTATTATTATTTTTATTTTTTTTGTCCTGACTTCTATTTGGGAATAATAGGAACTATACCTGTGATTTCATTAGCATGGGCAACATATGGAGACTCCCTCTACCAGTACACACATCAGCACTCTCTCTGCAATTTATAGTCTTTGGGAATTATCTAAACCAGGGAGAATATAAGTGGTAGTGTGTGATTAAACAGGATTTAAACACAGATCTTCCTGGCTTTGGTTCTATTTTATACCACTATGCTAATAGAAAAAAAAAAAAAGAATTTAGTAAAGAATTTTTTATTTATTGGTTGGTACTAACCAGAATCAAGTCTGTTAATGTCACAGAGAATCTACAGGGTCATATTTATAATGTGAATTAATTTAAATTTAAATGGATTTAAATTAAACTAATTTAAATTTCAATTAAAATCAACTTAAATTTATATGAAGGTAATCAATTAAAAAACCTTCTTGAAAAGCAATTGTGACCATCTGACTGAGATGATATATTAAATGTGCAGAAAGATACATGTTTTTGGACATGATCAATATGGAAATTTGTTTTGCTTGACTATAAATATTTGTTATAAGGATTTTTTTTTCTTCCCAGTGGAGAGTTGCAGGAAGACAGAGAAGTTAGAAGTAGAATGAGGAATGAGAGAAAACAACAAATGCTTATTAATCAAAAACAAATTCTAAGAAAAAATATTAAATTTTATTATGTCTGTTGGGTAGTAAAAATGGAAAGGATCAATGGGAAGCAGTTATAGAGTAGAAAGTGATAAAGACATTAAAATATATGAATAATTTATATTCATTAAATAATTACTATAAAATGAGTTAAGAATCTCACAGGTCAGGCAGAAATCTAACAAGATTCTAGAATGTTTGATGTCAAATAGAAAAATGACAAACCTCATGTGTAAAAGGAGCTGGAGAAAGAAATAGTAAACCACTTGAGTATCTCTGCCAAGAAAATCCAAAATGGGGTCATGAAGAGTTAAACCGGACTGAAACAACTGCACAAGAAGAACAGAATGGGAGCCTCTTTGCCCTCCAGAAAACATCCTTCACAAAGAGGTGATCTAATCCATCTAGTCCCATCAAGTCCACCTGAAAGCTAGGCTTTCTCTCAGAGTTCTCACTCCCAACTCTGGTTCAAGCTACTAAATGCTCTTGAGAATAAGATTTGCTGACTACAACATCATGGTATCTATTTCTGATTCTGTTGCATCATCAGTCATTTCCCTCCTGCCCCAAAGCAGTATCAAAAAGAACACTGAAGTTAAGCCATAAGACCTGATCATGAGACCCGATTCTGTCACTTACTATATGTTACCCTAAGCAAGTCACTTAACATTTCATGGCCTAATTTTTCTCATTTGTAAAATGGGGAAGTTGAACTAGATGATCCTCAAGCTTCCTTCCAACTCTAACATTCCTTAATTAGGTAAAATAACTCTTATTTTTGTTTCTGTTTTGTTGTGTTTTTACTTTATCTGTAGGCATCCTGACATTTCCAAAAAACAAAAATAAAAACAAAAACCAAATCCTTCCTTGAATAGTTTCAGCAATTTAGAGTATCTCACAGTTGGAATGAGCCATCTGGTGTAATGGTCAAGAACACTGGATTTGGGTTTGAGTTTTAGCTCTATCACTCCTTACATGGATATCTTGGCCAACTCACTTCAGTTATTTCTTCTACTTCCTCTCATTTATCAAAGAGGCTACACTAACCACCTGTAAGGTCTGATCCTGGTACAATCATACACAACCAGGTATTCTTTCTACCATAATCTATGACAAGAGAACAGCAGTGTTCTATTTTGAGAGCACAGTGACTGTAAATGTCTTGAGGCTGTTCATTACTTTTGTAGAGACCTATAATTATCAGGAAGATCATTTTTATTCTTTTTATTATATTGAGCTGATTTTTTCTGATTTCAATGCCATGACTCAATTATAGTCTCATCTTGGGTTGGGGACTCCTTGCCAAAGAACATCTATCTTCCCCATGACTCTATTTTTAAAATATCTTGGAATATCCTTCTGCCATGTTGGTGCCTTTATTGCATGAGTAAGAATTTCATTTTAAGGAGAGGTTCAGATTTGCTAACTGTCAGTCCTTTCCTTGCAGTGCATCTGACTTTCTGCACTTCAATACAATGAAGCCTCTCAAGTGCCTAGAGCCTCATCATCCTAGAACATCCATTCACCCTCATGGCCTTCTCCTCCTGGAATATTCTTCTATCATGCCAACTTTCCTCTCAAGATGGTGAGCTGCTCCTGGGGCCTTGATTCTGGGGAGAGTTTCTGGGTATGCACCAAGTAGACATGACCTGACTTTCTGGACTTCAATACTGTGCCCATACATTGGTATCTCCTTTAAAATTTGAAGGATTTTAGGACCATAGAATCCATATTCATCATTTCTGATATGAAGAACTAAGACCTAGAGAGATAAAATAATAGCCCATGATCCCTTCAGCAATAAATTGTAAAGTCAGGTTGCTCTGGATACTATCAGAAGTAAATAGTATATATTTGTAACTGGCTGCAATGACAGTCTCAGCTTTAGAATATGTATGTGACACATCCCAAACTGACTGTAAATTTTTCCCAAACTAAGTCTTCAGCGATTTTCCCTCTAAAAGGCTGTTTCAAATGTGCACATGTGTATTTCTTCCTCAGATTTCTAATACCTCTTTCGTTGTATTACTCTTATACACTTATTAAATTCCATCTTGTATTATAATTATGTGTGTGCATGTGTGTGTGCATGTGTGTGTGCATGTGCATATGCATGTGTGTGTATAATCTCCTCCATCAGTAGGTTACTCTAGGGAGTAAGATCTCTAAGGGATAGATGCATTTTTTTTATGTAATTCTATATCTTCCCTGTAGTGAGTAACAGTCTTTTAGACATAGCTTCTAATAAACATTTGTTGCCTTAAAAAGAATTAGGAAGCCATCCTTCTCTATACATTGTAGTTTAATGATAATATTTACAAGATAATAAATAGAACACCCAAAAAGGGTGGAATCACACTAATCTCAATTGTTACATACTTTTTCTTCAGTTTCTGTAAATTTAATGGACAATTTTTCCTTCTAATTTTTCAACTAATTGAATATAATTCCTAAAAATGTGATGCACTGATTAGTTAAAAATTATCTTCAAACAAGACTTCTTATCTTAAAAATATAGTTCAGGTCTATCATTCAGCTTTTTTTTTTAATTTAATAGCCTTTTATTTACAGGATATATACATGGGTAACTTTACAGCATTAACAATTGCCAAACCTCTTGTTCCAATTTTTCACCTCTTACCCCCCCACCCCCTCCCCTAGATGGCAGGATGACCAGTAGATGTTAAATATATTAAAATATAAATTAGATACACAATAAGTATACCTGACCAAAACGTTATTTTGCTGTAGAAAAAGAATCAGACTCTGAAATATTGTACAATTAGCTTGTGAAGGAAATCAAAAATGCAGGTGTGCATAAATATAGGGATTGGGAATTCAATGTAATGGTTTTTAGTCATCTCCCAGAGTTCTTTTTCTGGGCATAGCTGGTTCAGTTCATTACTGCTCCTTTGGAAATGATTTGGTTGATCTCGTTGCTGAGGAGGGCCTGATCCATCAGAACTGGTCATCATATAGTATTGTTGTTGATATCATTCAGCTTTTATGGAACAGCTATTACCCCCAAACTGATCAATTGGTTGTCCCCCCTTTGTAAGGTTTCTTTGAAGTTCTTTTTAAAAATTAATTGATTTATTTAATATTTCCCTAGTTACATTCAAAATAACTTTTTATATTTGTTTTTAAGAGTTTTTATTTTGTTTTGTTTTTTTAGTTCTAGTTTCTCTCTCTTATCCCCATCCACAAGTAAAAAGCCACAGGTGAAGTTATGCAAAACATTTCCATAAAAATTAAGTTGTGAGAAAAAACACAAATCTCCCACCCCAGTGAAAATAAAAACCCTCAAGAAAAAATTAAAAATAAGAGAGAGATAGAGAAATAGAGAATGTTTTGATCTTATTCAGACTTGTCAGTTCCTTTTCTGGGTATGGATACGGTAAGTCCTTCAGAATAGTTGTGGATGACCAGAAGAAGTTCAGGGTTGTGTCCCCATATGAAGAGGTTTGGTACAGGATCCCTTCAATTCCCCTAGGATTCAGACTGGCAAAAAGAAGTTTATTATTGTCTTGGGAAGTCAGCCTTTGCTATGCATGAATAGAAAGACTGAATTCCTTGGTGGTAAGGTCCTGAAAGAGAAGTAAAGTTTCCAGCAGAGAAATCCTGACAGAAGGTATAAAGTCTTGTTAGGGAAATAGGTGAGAAAGAGATAAAGAGGGGATAACACTGAAAGAATATCATTTCGGCAGGGGGTTGCTGCTATGACAGGGTAGAGAGGTTCCTTGGCATAGCATGGCATGGCATGTTAGGTCCTCTGCAAGAATTGAGCCCCAAGTTGGCTCTTTTTATAATAGAAGCCTAAACTAGTAGCTCTTGATGGGGTCTGGGTACAGTTTGAGCTGGAATCAGAATAGAGAATCTTGGAAATGAATGAGTGTCTCTGGGCTAATCTTCACCTCAAAAGGGTGGTGTCTGTCTCTCAGGATAATAGAATGAAGCTGTTTATCATGTTTCCCTCAGGTAGGGTCTTTTACAGAGGCCAGAATTCAAGGAGACTTTCTCCTTAAAGGAGTTTCAAAGAGAGTTTTGGGGTACCCTTTCAGTTTCAGGCTCTACTCGTCAATTATACAACTAATAATAACAAGGTCATTTATAGTTGATCATTGCATATGCATAGCACAGTATATTTGTACACAGTATATTTCACTTTGTTCACGAAGGGCTTTCCAGGTTTTTTTTTTTCCTTGAACGCATCCTGCTCATAATTTTCTAGAGAACAATAATATTGCATCAGATAAACTTGCTTTGATTTTTTTTTTACAATTACTATTGCTAATTGTATTTTCCCCCATTTATTCTATTTCTTATCCCTTCTCAAAAGTGTTGCTACTACTGACCACTCCCTCCCCCAATATGTCTTCTCTTTTATCACCACTCCTTTTCCCATATCCTATCCCCTTCCTATTTTCTTGCAGGGTAAGATAGATTTCTATACCCCCATTTAGTATGTATGTTATTTCCTCTTTGAGCCAATTCTCATGAAAATAAGGTTCACTCACTCTGTCTTTCCTCTTCCTCTTCCCTTCCACAATAAAAGCTTTTTTTTTTGCCTTTTTTATAGCATATAATTTGTACCATTCTACTTCCCCCTTTCCCCTTCTCCCAGTATATTTCTTTCTCACACCTTAATTTCATTATTTTAAAAAAAGATATCCTTTCATATTCCACTCACATCTGTGCTCTTTGTGTATATATCCGCTTTTAACTGCCATAATGATAAGAATGTTCTAAAGAGTTACAAGTATCATCCTCCCATGTAGGAATGTAAATAGATAAACCTTATTAAATCTCTTATGGTATCATTTATGCTTCTCCAGAGTTCTGTATTTGAAAAGCAAATTTTCCATTCAGCTCTGGTCTTTTCTTCACACATACTTGAAAACCTTTGTTTCATTGAATGACCACCTTTTCTTCTGAAGGATTATACTCAGTTTTGCTGGGTAGGTGATTCTTGGTTGCAATCCTAGCTCCATTGCTCTCCAGTATATAGTGCAAGTTCTCCAATTCTTTAATGTAGAAGCTGCTAAATCTTGTTATCCTGACTGTGATTCCACCATACTTGAATTGTTTCCTTCTGGATACCTGCAATATTTTCTACTTGGCCTGTGAGTTCCACAATTTGACTATAATATTCCTGGGAGTTTTTATTTTGAGATCTCTTTCAGGAGGTGATCAGTAGATTCTTTCAATTTCTATTTTATCCACTTGTTCTGGTCAGTTTTCCTGGATAATTTCTTGAAAGTTTATGTTTAGGCTCTTTTTTTGATCATGACTTTGATAATTTTAAAATTATCTCTCCTGATTCTATTTTCCAGGTCAGTTGTTTTTCCAATGAGATATTTCACTTTTTTTCCTAATTATTTCATTTTTTTGGTTTTGCTTTATTATACCTTAATTTCTCATAAAGTTACTAGCTTTCATTTGCTCAATTCTATTTCTTAAGGATTTATTTTCCTCAGTGAGCTTTTGTACCTCTTTTCCCAATTGACCAATTTTGTTTTTTAAGGCATTCTTTTCCTCATAAGCTTTCTGTATTTCCTTTTGCACCTCTCTCAATTCTTTCCCTAATTTTTCCTTTATCATTCTTAATTGATTTTCAAAACCCTTTTGAGCTCTTCCCTGGCCTGAGCCCAATTCTTATCTTACTTGGAGGTTTTGGATGTAGGAGCTTTGACTTTGTTATCTTCTGAGTGAATATTTTGATCCTCCTGGTCACCATAATAATTTTCAATGGTCAGAATATTTATTTTTGTTTTCTTCTCATTTTTCTAGCCTTCTACTCAGCTTTTAACTCTTTGTTAATTTAGGACTCTGTTTCCAGGGTGGAAGGTGCATTATCCCAAGCTTGAGGAGTTTTGGGCAGCTGTTTTCAGAAATCCTTCTAGAAATCCTTCACAAGTACTCTTTTCTGTCCTGGAGCTTTTAGGTGTGTCCCCCACCCACTATAGATGTAAGATCTAGTGGCTGACTACATACCAGAGTCTCATCTCCTTGCTACAGACCTTCTCAGCTAACCTGAATCCTCTGATGTTCCCAGGCTGAGAGGTCCAGAAGTCTCCAGCACTGCTGCTTATTCAGAGGTCCTGCCTCACTGACACCAAGTCTGGTCCAGAGCTAGGGCTGAGGCTGAATGAACCTGTGCTGGATTACACATTAGGCTTCCACTCTGCTCCCACAGACCTTTGTGCTGCTGGCCTTCTAAGTCCTCTTTGGTGTCTCTGAGCTGAAGTCTGGAAGCTACAAGCCTCCTGTACTGCTGCTGATTCAGAGGTTGGGCTGGACTGGGCTGGGACTGGGTTCGGGGCTGCATGCTGGAGTCCCACACTGATGTCACAGATCTTTTCTGCTGATCTTCCAATCCATCTTTGACTGGAACATTTTCCCTCATTTTGGTGGGGGGGGGTTCTGATGCTCTAAAATTTGCCTAGGGTCATTATTTAAAAGAATTTGGAGGGGAGAGCTAGGAGGGAAGAGCATCAGACCTGAAGTCGGAAGGACCCAAGTTCAAATCTGGCCTTAGACACTTAACATTTCCTAGCTATGTGACCTTGGGCAAGTCACTTAGCCTCAATTACCGCAGCAAAAAGAAGAAGAATTGAATTTATAGCTATTTGGGAGAGAGGTTGGAAGCTCCTACCTTTGCTTCACCATCTTGGTTCCATCTTCTGGACTGCCTACTTTCAAAGTTATATTGTAACCTGGTAGTATTTCAGAAATATTTTGCTCATCCAACTCATTTTTCTGTTTCTAATTACCTCTCTTAACCTGAATACTTTTTCTTTACCTTTTTTCACCTATTATCCTTAAGGTTATTTATTTATTTATTGTATTTATTATAATTTATTTGAAGATAATTTAATTTAATAGCTGGTCAAGAATTATCAAATAACATCTTAATGTATCCATTTTTAAATGTAAACCTGCTTCCCTTTTCATAGAGATTACAACAATATTGATGTCCTTGTTTTTCTGTTAGTCACTAATATTATTATTTGTATTATTTTCCCTAAAATTGCTCAAATAGTCATCCTAGGAACAAAATTATAAAAAAGTAAAATATGAAAAAGAAACAATAATTTTGTATGATCTGCACAACTAAGAAAATGTTTGGGATATGTTGTATGGGGTGTGGGAATATCTGTATTCCCAAATAATAGTCTGCTGTTCAGTTGTCAAGTCATATAAGACTTTTTGTGACCACATGGACCATATCATACACAATCCTTCTATCATCCATTATCTCTTGAAGTCTTTCCAAGCTCATGATTATTGTTTCCATGATATTATCTATCCATCTCATTTCATACTATTTCCTTCTTCTTTTACCTTCAATCTTTCCCAATATCAGGGTGTTTTCCAATGATGTTGCCAAAGTATTTAAACTTTAGGCCTTCAAATAAATAGCATGAATTGATTTCTTTAAATATTGACTAATTTGATCTCCTTGCTGTCCAAGAGACTCTAAAAAGCCTTTTCAAGCTCCACAATTGGAAAGCATTGATTCTGAAACACTCGGCTTTCCTTAGAGTTCAACATTCGTAGTCATACATCACTCCTAGCAAAACCATCACTTTCACTAAACAGACTTTTGTCAACAAAGTGATATCTCTGCTTTTTAATAACCTGTCCATTTGTGTCATAGTTTTCCTTACATTGAGCAAATGTTTTAATTTCATGGCAGCCCATACTGTATGCAAAGATCTTTTTTATAGATTTAAATGAAGATAAACAATTGTCATGGTATGGAGGGGGGCAAAAGTGAAAATTGGTGGTGGAATATGACAGTTTGCGTAAAATGAAATAGTTTGGAATTAAGACCCATAGTTTTCTGTTTCTATGAACAATGAACTCATTTTGCTTGTAGTTCTTAATCCCTCTACAATTGCTCTGAATCAAGAGGAGCACTTAGGGCTTGTTCAAGTGAGTTTAATTTGCCTCCCTTAGTCAGTCCTGTTTCTCTGCCACAGGCTAAACCCCCTATCTCTCAGAATACTCAGCCTGCCCTCACCCCTTGCCAAAGAGTAAAGCAAGACAACATGCACAAGGATGGATTACAAGGTCTCTGCTTCAACATGATTTTTTCCAAGACACCCAAGAGTGCTTTGGGGCTACTTTGGCTGCTATGATGCAAAACCTTTTGCAGAATTTGTAGGGTTCTTCCTAAGGAATTTTCTTTTCTTTCTTTTTTTAGTTTTATTTTCTCTCCAAAAACAGGATAAGGCAAAAATAGTCTTCTTTCTTCTCACTCTCAAAGCTTTAGATGGGAATAAGTATGCAGTGGAGACATAAAACAGAAAAGGTAGAAGCATTAGAAGCACTTACTAAGACACATTATAAATATTAGAATCTGGCAACATGAAGTAGGTTCTATTGTTGTTCCAATATTAAAGTTGAGGAAAATGAGGCAAACAGAAATTAAGTGATTCGGTTAGGGTCACACAGTTTAGAAGTGTCTGAGAAAAGATTTGAATTCAGGTCTTCTCTCCAAGCCCAGTGTTCTATTCATTGCTCTACCTAGATACCTCCTACTATCAGCATTTATGTTGGATTTTAAGGTTTGCCAAGAATTTTAAATATATTAACTCAATTCAAGCCTCACTATCATCTTGAGAGATAGATGTTTTTATAATTATCCTTCCCACATAGTGGAGCTTAAGGGTATGGTGCCCCTGCAATCTTGAAAATCCATGTAAAATTTTCTGGCCCTCCCTTTATATTAGAGAAGAAGTCTCAATTATTAAAAGATAAAAGATTAAAGATATTAAAAGACAGTATCTTTTTAAAGATATCAAAAGATAAAATGTTAATATTATACAATACTCTCTCTATATATGTATGTATGTATAGATGTATATATATATATATACATCAAATGCATTTCTGAGTTTCCAAATTTTTTTCTGTGTCATTTGCTGTCCTTCATGTCTATTTCCACAACCCCCACCAAATTTCCCATTTAATTTCTTATGCTAACTTAGAAAGCATGAAAACCCTGATGGGGAAAAGCATGATGTGGAAGAGATAACTTTATTATCTCATTTTACATGCTATTGTTCATCTTTCTTTCTATTGTGAAATAATCCAACCATTCTGGAGAGTAATTTGAAACTATGCCCAAATGATATAAAACTGTGCATATCCTTTGACCCAACAATACTATTACTTGGTCTGTATCCCAAGGAAATCACAAAGGAGGGAAAAGGACCCATATGTGAAAAAAAAGTTTGTAGCAGCTCTTTCTGTGGTAGCACAGAATTGAAAAGGAATGGACTTCCATCAATTGGGGAATATATTATTGTTGTATAAAAAATGTCTAACAAGCTGATTTTAGAAAAATCTGGAAGGATTTACATGAACTGATACTGAGTGAAACAAGCTGAATTAGAAATACATTGTACACAATAACAGCAAGATGATCAGCTATGAAAGACTTGGTTCTTCTCAGTAATTCAGTGATCTATTGAACAGAAAATGCCATCTGCGTCCAGAAAAAGAAAGTGAATGTAAATCAACACAGTTGATTTGTTCATTTCTTTTTGTTTGTTTGTTTTAATCTCTCCCATGGTTTTTCTCTTTAGCTCTCATTTTTTTCTCTCCCAACATGGTTTTGAAATGATATATAAATATGTGTATTAAAAATAAATAAGTTTAAAAACAAACAAATAAATAAAGAGATTTGGGTTTTTTTTGGTTTGTTTGTTTTATTTTTTAAGTGATGACAAGGGTCTGGAGCCTAGGTATAGAATTATAACCCAAATGGTCACTTGCCTTATTATAGTAATTCATATTTAGACAGTCATTTTGATTCTGTGCCAATTGGTGTTCTAAAATCACATTTCTTTTGAGAAAGGAAATGGTACAAGATAATTATTTTATTTTTATTTATTTTTATTTCTTATTTCCAGTTTTAACTACTGTTGTTGCTGTTATGATTGAGTTGCTGGAAGAGATTGTCATTACCATTTCCAGATCACTTTACATATGAGGAAACTGAGACAAACAGAGTGAAGTTACTTGCCCAAGATCATACAGTTAGTAAGTGTTAGAGACCAGATTTGAATTCAGGAAGATGAATCTTCCTGATTTTAGGCCCAACACTCTCCACTGAACTACTTAGTAGTTTGAATATTAAATCCTCTATTAGACTGAGAGCTCCTTATTAGGAAGGCCCATCTTTTTTTTTAAACTTCCTTTGTAGTCCCTGTGTTTAATACAATGCCCAGCACACAGTATGAACCTAATAAATATTTAGTGACTGACTGCCTGATACATCAGTTTACCTCACATGGACCCATGAATTTGGAAATACATTTTTAATCAGATTCGTTATATAGACAGAGGCCTCAAAAAGAATATTTGTTTAAGGGACCTCAAAATCTAGAGTTACAATTACTCTAGAGATAGCAGTTTGATTTGCTAAGAGGTTCACAAACTGGCATCACCCTATACTTCCATTATTATCTTAAACCACATTTTTTCCACATGCTCTACACTCTATCTTTACTAGACTATTCCTCATCTCTAGAATTTATCTTAAACTTTTTCACCTCTAGAACTCTGCGCACATTATTCCCTATGCCCAGAAAGAGGTTATATTCATTCTTCTTCTCTGAAAATTTTGCTGATTTTTCTGATACAAAATCAAATGCTATCTTCTCCATGAAGTCTTTTCTTATCCCTCTAGTATACAACAACCTTCCACCCTTAGATATCACAAAATACATTATAATATTTTGTAGTAGTATATTTTTCTGTGCATGTGTACAAGTCCTATGAAAACCTCTATGTCTTATCAAATGTCTGGATGTCATTCAATTCTTCACACAGTGCTCTGTATGCTCTGTTGGGTTCTAATAAATCAGGAATCTATGATTTTGCTTTGGAAATCATAACCAACTTATAATTATTAATTCTGGTAAAGCCCAGAAGTTCAGACCAAATGACTGACTTGTCATTGGTCAAACAATTATACAGCACTTAGCACAGTGTCTGGCACTATAGTGGGCACTTTAAAATATTTATTAATTGTTTAGTTATACAGAAAATAAGTTTTAGAAGCAGAATCTGAATCAAATTTTCCATTACTCCAAGTGAAGAATTCTATCCATCCTGTCTTGCTCTGTATACAATAGGTGCTTATTTTTTTTAATTTAATGGTAAAAGTTTTTTTTTCCCTTTGAACACAAAATACTTAGTGTTCACACCAACATAGTCTAACAAAAACAAACAATGGGCTCCTTATCCAAAGAAAAATACAACTTTTGCAATTATCCTGAAACATTTTTCATTATATAGATTTTAAGTTACTTTACCAAGTTCTGTTTAGGAGAAATTACTCAGGAGAACTTTGCCAGCGAATAGAAATGATGAGCTCAGCATTTGTTGAACAAGTAATTGCTATAAAGTTTATTTGTAATGAGAATAATATGCTCTAATATAACAGAAACAAATCATTAGAAATACCCATAGCAGAAGCAAAAGAATTGTCCTTTAAGATCTATATTATAAATAAATAAATGGTTCAATTAATTAGTTAATTAATTGATTTGAGAATATGAACTAATGGCAACAACAAAGGGGATAAATAATCACCACTTTATGCCTGAGAGAATATTATTTAATTAAATGATAATAAAACTATAGTCAGGCTATGGTCACAAAATCTTAGCAATTTATGCTAAAAAGGAAAGAACTTATTACTAGACTGAAAAAAAATAGTATTTTGATTTTGATTATCACCAAATAAATGTATATTACACTCTGTCACCTTAATTTTCTATTTACTTTTAAAGAATAATAGATTTTCAAATAATAAAAAAAATTCATCCCAATCATATGTCAAATTGGCTAATATACTATTTAATAATAACAACTCTCTCCCATTGTATGATACATAAGGAATTCATATTTGGTCCATGGAACAAATTAGATGACTGCAGTTAATCTTCTATAATTCCATGATTTTCACATCCTGAAAAGCAGAAGAGTGATTTGTAATACTCTACCTAAACTCATAATTGCCCATTATAGCCATCACTTGTCTCTTCCTTCTTAATCTCCCCAAATTAGGAAAATTAATAATCACCTTTGTTTTTGCAATAATACAGCTATTAAAGACCAAAGAAAAAAGTCTTCAACACTTAAGTCCTTGATGTTGTCAAATGGTTCAATATTGGAAACAGATATGATATTACCAGTAGAAATGACATTAATGAAGATGCATTATAGTATGCTTTGCCACTATGTTCTAAGAACCATGTTCATAAGAACTTTTCCAACTTTCTTGCAGCTGCATGTCATCTTCCCCAATAGAATGTGAGTTCCACAAGTTTAGGGATCATCCTTCTTTTGGAATATATCTCCAACATTTAGCACACTTCTTTCCATAATAAATGATTAATAAATGCTTTTTATCCACCCACTTATGCATTCATTTCAAAAAAAGAGAATCACTATGAATGAGATCAACTTTTAAAAATAGCACTCATGTATAAATGGTCAAAGGATATAAACAGGCAATTCTTAGATGAAGAAATTAAAGCTATTTAATATGAAAAAAAATTTGAAATAATTATTCATTAGAGAAATGCAAATTAGAACAACTCTGAGGTACTACCTCAGACCTACCAAACAAGCTAATATGACAGAACAGTAAAATTATAAATATTGGAGAAGATGTAAGAAAATTGGAACACCAATTCATTGTTGGTGAAGTTGTGAAGTGATCCAAGTATTCCGGAAAGCAACTTGGAACTACTCCCAAAGACCTATAAAACTGTGCACGCCCTTTAATCCAGCAATAACATTACTAGGTCTTTATCCCAAATGTATCATAAAAAAATGGAAAAGGATCTACACGTATAAAAGGTTTATAGCAGCTTTTATGTGGTGTCAACAAATTGGAAACTGAGGGGATCAACTGGAGAATGGCTGAACAAATTTTGGTATGTGATTGTAATGGAATAGTGTTGTACTAACTATAAGAAATGATGAACAAGCAGATTTGAGAAAACTGGTAAGACTTACATGAATTGATTCTGAGTGAAGTCAGCAGAACCAGCAGAACATTGTGCTCAGTAACTTCAGTACTATGCAATGATCCACATATAATAGACTTAGTTCTTCTCAGCAATACAATGATCCAAGACAATTTGTAAAGACTCATGATGGAAAGTATTATCCATACCTAGAGAAAGAATAATAGAGTTTGAGTACAGATCAAAGTATACTATTTTCACTTTTTTGTGTATTTGTTATTTTGGAGGGTATTTTTGTTTGTTTGTTTTTGCTTTTTTCCTTTGTTATGGTTTTTCCCTTTTGTTCTAATTCTTTTCACAATATAACTAATGTGGGAGTGTATTAATATGATTGCATGTGTATAACATATAAAATTGCTTGCTGTCTTGGAGAGAAGAAAAGCAATGAAATAAAAATATGAAACTCAAAATATTATAAAAGTATATTATAAAAATATTGAAAACTATCTGTGCATGTAATTGAAAAACAATGAAATTAAGGAGAGGAGGAGAAACAGTCATAGAACAAATTTCTTAGAATCAGTTTAGATTCTGAACTATTAAAAATCCATTTTTTCTTTCTTGGTTAATTGTATGCTAAAATATTTTCCCCTTCAATAATACCTGTGTGAAGACAAAGCATTACAAAAATGCTGTAAGATGTAGGAAATGCAAAAAGACTCACAAAATAAAAGATTATGCTGGTTGGATTTTGCTACAACCTGGAAATTATTTCTAATATAAATTCACTTCAATTAAGCAAAAGCTTTTTGAGCAACTATTAGGCCACTGTGCCAGATGTTGAGGAATATCCAAAGATGAGTAGGGCATTGTTTCAAAGAGTTTACAAACTATCAGAAAGAATAAACCAAAGAAGTATATGAGAGACACATCTTAGTTTTGATAGTTCTAATGAATTCCAGAATTAGATGTAATTAAAAAGAGAGTGGAAAAAAGCATACCTTACCTTAGGCCAAATAATTGCTTGTGTTGTAATGGAGATATATGGGACCTTTTCTTTTTTATTATTTTGTATATTAATTATGGTAGTGCCAATTAATGGTAATAAAAAAGAAACATCAGTAAACCATTTTTATTACTGAAAAGGACTATGGTAAATTATTCTACTAGGTTGTAAGTTTTAAAAAAAAAGGAGAAAAGGAAACTATAAGGCTTAAGCTACTTAAAGTCAGAAAACCATCTGATATATCTTTATATCCTTTCCCACAAATATTAGCATTTTTAATCAGAAATTAGTTTTGGATTGGTCTTGATTCATTGCAATTTCATGTGCAGGAGGCTCCATGTTAAGAAACTTTCTCTGCCAGTGCATAGTGTTAGACTTAGAGGATAAATAACTTATCCAGAATTATATATTTGGCAAATATCAGAGAAAGGACACAAACATCTTCATACCACAAAACTAGTTCTCACTCAACACATAACAAACCCTTAAATGTTTTCTGAATGCCACATTAGAGGAAATCTACTATTGCTCTACCTCTTAGTAAAGACCTTTGTTAACCAATTAAGTTTATTGATCAGTTGTTAAAGGGAAGTAAACTGGTGAAAGTTCTTGAAATAACACTAGAAACCCTTCCCTCCTGATTACTCCTAGAATGCTGAGAGTAGTAGACAGCTTCTGGATTACAGAAGTGAGAGTTGTGGAAACAACCCCAAAAGAAGTAACACAATATTACTGTCACTTTGCAAAGTCTCTTCCTTGTATCCCTGCTCTAAATACAATCACTTTTCTATTCCTACTTTCTTTTTTATATCATCACAATAAAATCAAATTATACCTTTACCCGCTAAGTATATCTCTAACAAATATAGAGTTCTCAAGAGTTAAACATATCATCTTCCCATATAGGGATGTAAACATTTTAACCTTTAAAAAACATAATTTTCTTTTCCTTCCCTTTTTACCTTTTTATGCTTCTCTTGCTTTCTGTATTTGACTATCAAACTTTCTGTTCAGCTCTGGTCTTTTTATCAAAGTTAATTGAAAGTCCCCTATTTCATTGAATTTCCAACTTTTTACCTGAAAAATCACCCTTAGCTTTGCTGAGTAGTTGATTCTTGATTGCAGTCCAAACTCCTTTTCTTTCAGTCCTGGGTAATCCTGATGGTGGCTCCTTGATATTTGAAATGTTTCTTTCTGGCCACTTGTAATAGTTTCTCCTTGATCTGATAATTCTGGAATTTAGCTATAATATTCCTTGGAGTTTTCCTTTTGGGGGTCTCTTTCAGGAGGTAATCAGTGGATTCTTTCAATGGCTTTTTTACTCTGGTTTTAGGACATCAAAAGCAGTTTTCCTTAACGATTTCCTAAAAGATGTTGTCTAACCTCTTTTTTTCATTGTGGTTTTCAGGTAGTTCAATAAATTCTTAGACTGCCTCTCCTGGATCTTTTTCCAAGTCAGTTATTTTTCCAATGAGGTATTTTACATTTTCTTATGTTTTTCATTTTAGTGAATTATTTTTTCTTCAGTTAACTCTTACCTCCTTTTGCATTTGGTCAATTGAACTTTTAAATGAGTTGTTTTGTTCATTGAATTTTTTTTTCATTTCACCAATTCTTTTTTTAGGGAGTAATTCTCTTTTTCCATTTCACCAATTCTGTTTTTCAAGAAATTGTTTTCTTTGGTAGTTTTTCCCATTTCACCAATTGTGTTTTTTAAGAACTTGTTTTCTTCAGACAGTTTCTGTGTTTCCTTTTACAAACTCTCCTGAAAAATTCTCATTTCTTTTCCCCATTTGGATTCTAACTCTCAAAATTTTAAGATCCTTTTTTAATTTTATGAAGAGTCTTTTGAGTTGGAGACAAACTCTTCATACCACCTGTTGAGGCTTCATGTAGAGGCATTTTTCCTTTAGTGTCCTTAGGATTTGGGTCCTGTTTTCCCCTTTTTCCATAATAGCTATCTATGGTCAGACTTCTTTTTGTTTTTTTGCTGATTTTTAAAGGTTGAAGTCTGCTCTGCAGCAAGGTGAAAATTGTCCTAATTTAGTCCAAATAAAATGAATTTTACACTGCCCTGAAATAGAGATGCTGGAGTTCAGGGGCTCACAATTTCCTTTCCGTAGTTGCATTGGAGGTCTCACAGCTAGTCTGATGATCCACTGGCTTCTGAACCATAACAGAGTAGCCAATGCTGCTGAATTTTGGCTAATAGCCTCCCAATAGAATTCTAGTGTGGGAATCCTCCATTCTGTGCCTCCTTGCATTGCACCTGCATTGGGCTTCATTCCCTTGTTCAATTGAAACAATCTTTCCGAAGTCCTTCCAAAGTATCTTAAGCAGGAAATTTGTTATTATCTCAATATCTGTGGGGTCTGTAACTCCAAAACCCACTCAGAGACTTGCTCTGATAATGTTTCTGAGGTAAGCTAAGAAGAGCTCAGAAACCTGTCTACTCTTTGCCATCTTGACTCCATCCTCCCTACTCTCTTATGACCAGGGCATTTTGGAGAAATTTCCTGATGGTCAACAAGGAATTAATACATTGATTGAGATCAAAAGCTTCATAGTCTATTTCAAAAAATATCTGCATTATTCTTTGTCTCTAAGTCTTTGCTTATGGAAGATATGTAGACAAAATTGATTTTCTTTTACTCATTCATCTAGTGGCACAATACAAATATTTTAATTAATTAGACACAATAATGAACTTGTCAAATTCAAAAGAAAAAAAATGACCCCAGATGTACAAGTTTTTAAAAAAAGTCTATTTTCTGTAGTTCCCTAATTTACAACATTCTTTCATAAGAGAGGCAAAGGAAGAGAGAAGAAAAAACCCTCCCTACCTTGTTCTATATAACATGTGCCAAAAAAAAAAAAAAGTAAATGAAAAACTGAATTCGATGGTGTCTGTGCTTTGATAAATTCATTCTGGGTGTAAATAATGTGCATTTAAAAGGTCAAATGTGATTCTTTTCATTCTATTCTACCTCACAAAAGAATAGCACATCTATTTTCCACCCTATCACTGGAACACAGCCCAACAGAACACAAAAACAAATGTGACCCAAGGAAACCCCAAGGGTAGTTAAGAGTCTTTATTCTATGCCTCCTCCCCCTAAGGAATCTTAAAATAAGGAATCTTTTTTCATATCTCCCTTTCTCTCCTTTATACTCCAAAGAGGAGAGAGGAACAAAGTACACACCAGAATCCATGTACTGACCTCCAAAGAAACTATGATGCTTACACTGCGATAAAAAAAGAAACTAGAATGAATGGTTTTGACATCTTTTCAAATGAAAAAATTAAATGGAATAGTTTATCCCAATGACTGAAATAAGATCACTTCAGTCCTTCCCCAACTGGGGAATGGCAGACCACTCTGATTCTTTAACAGTACTTCTATACAATAAGGACCAAATAAAATAAACCTTTTGGAACTAGGGGCAACAAAATGTAACAATATATATAGAATAAGTACTTAAATTCTGATGTGGGCATAATCACGCTCAGTGCTAGCATTGGTTATGAGTATGAACAACTACTTCTGGAAGAAGCTCTGAAACACTACCATCCCAGTCAGTGTGCTATTGAATAATGGAATGAGCCCCAACACGTGGAAAGTAAGAGAAAAAAGTCAAATTAATATTATTATTATTATTGCTGAGGCATTTGGGGTTAAGTGACTTGCCTAGGGTCAAACAGCTAGGGTTAAGTGTCTTGAGACCAGATTTGAATTCTGGTTGTCCTGACTTCATGGATGATGCTCTATCCACTGCGCCACCTAGCTGCCCCAAAGTCAGATTATTTTTAGCAGTTAAATGCTAAGGTACTTTTTTTCAATGCATATTGTAAATAAAGAAAGTGTTAAATAAATTCAGATGGGGTACATGTACCTATGAATGTTCATTTGAATCTTTCTTCCAATAGAGCGAATTCCCTTTTTAATGATTAACTTTCGTGATCTTATCTGTGGAATATAAGTACAAATTTATATTGGTCATATATTACAATCATTTCAGACAGCATATTTTACTGAGCTCCAACTCCTCTCTAGTGTGTATTCCATGATCTCTCTGATTAAAAAAAAGCTACAAAATATAATAAGCCAGAAATGATTATATGTCATAATGAAGTTAGCACCAAAGAAATTTGAACCCTTCAAATTATAAATCCCAACACTATCACTGAGGACCTGAATTAGAATTCTGGCCATCTTCATTTTGAGAAGTGAGTTCTGGGGGAATTTTACTAGTTCTTCAATTTAGGTTTAGCCTGTAAATGGCCTGGGGGAAAGCATATACACTACTTAACAAATTCTAATTCTGTAATCTAAAATGTTGATGTTTATCATATTTACTTTAAAATGTTTGTGAAAATGTACCTTGTTGTTAAAGAAGAATGACAACATAGTTTCATGATATTTTAAAATGATTATCATATGTCAATGTTATTCAATTGATTAATGAATGATATTAAATTTTATTCAATAAACTATTGTATATTCTTTGATATAATGCCTAATCACCCACAAACTTATTTGCGTATGTGAGCATTCATATTGTTTTTTTGAATACCATGATTTTTCAGTTTGGTTTACATCAGATATTTAGCTACTAAAGCTTAAAAAAATAATTCTTAATTTTACTTGGGGTAAAAGTACACGTTAAATTCCTCTGAAAATATTGATGGGGGGAAAGTAGAAGGAAAAAATCTAAAATTCAAAGGTATAGTTTTCTTTTTAGTTGACAGGATTTGAATTATGCTTAGACTACCTATGAAAAGTTATTTTCCTTCAGAAACTTATTTTCTTCATCGAAGAATATAATTTCAGCACCATGGACTAAGATAGCAGCAAGGTAAATAGTGAATTAAGTCAGTACCATGGCAAACAACAGCTCTAAACTATAGTTGAAAATTTCCAGGGGAACCTTGAGTTCATAAGAATAGGTTGTATTAGTGAATGGAGGAAGAAGAAAAATAGAGGTTACTACAATTAGTAAAAACCTAATTGTTGCTATTCATCCTCTTTCTGGAGAATAATTCAGTCCAAAGTGACCTTCAAGGGTTTCGAAAGTATCACCTCTTTTATATGAACTAATTTACCACCTTGACTCAATTCTTTTCCCTCTCTTCAATACATTTTTCACACAGATATCACAATAGTTTTAAAATATTTATCATGTCACTGTCCTGCTCAAGATTTTTCAGTGACTCCTTACTGTCTCTGAGATAAAATGCTTGGAATGCATTCAATCTAGGGTCTTCCCTGTTGGAAACTAGCCTTGCTTGTGTCACCTTCTGCATAAAATCTTTCCTAATACCCAAAAATCATTACTGCCCTCCCCATGACTTTGAAATTACTTTGTATATATATTTATTTATTTTTTAATTACTAAGCTGAGTCTTGAAAATCTGTATCAAATGCCACACTCTCTAGGAAGGTGCTTCCAAATTTGCCTTGTATTTACTTTGCTATTTCATATTTAGCGCTCTCTCTCTCTCTCTCTCCATATATATATATATATATATATATAGATATATATATATATCGATATATATAGATATATATTATATGTGTGTATATATGTCACATATGTATATGCACACATATGTATGTATACATACACACACACATACATAATGGTTCTGCCAATTTAATGTAAACTACATTCAGGAAAGGATTATCTCATCTCATTTTTGGTTTTGAATCACCAGGACCTTATACAGTGTTTGGTAGTCACTAAAGTAATTGTTTAAGTATTAAGTAAGTGACATTACAATCTTTTAATTAGTCTGCTGATTGATTCATTAAATGATAAATAGGACAGCAATTCAATAGGTAAAGGTAGGAGAGGGCATTAGTGCACATTAGTTTGTGACCACAGTTGGCAGGTAGATCAATAAATCCTATGCTCTAGATATATGGTTATTGACACAAACAAAACATGAATCCTACTCAAAATGACATTTTCAGAGGCAGACATAAACAAGGTGTGATCACCTCCTGGTTGCTAGAATGACAATAAAAGAATTAAAAAACACAAATATCTGGGGGTAGTAAATGAGCATTGAACTTGTATTTAGAAGACTTAGGTTAGAATTCTGATTTCTTTCACTTACCAGCTGTGGGAGGAAAAGGCAAGTGGATTAACCTTTATGATGTGTAATTGATTCACTTGTCAAATAAGAATAAGACAATTACATCAACAGATATTTAGCAAACACCATTAATGCGACAGGCATTATGTTAAGCACTCAGGGGACACAAGGGAAAGTGAAAGAAAAGGGAAAAAAGAAAAAGCAATACACCTCTCAGATTGGCTAAAATGACAGGAAAAGATAATGATAAATGTTGGAGGTGATGTGGGGAAACTAGGATATTAATACATTGCTGGTGAAGTTGTAAACTGATCCAATCATTCTGGGGAGCAACTTGGAACTATGGCCAAAAGACTATAAACTGCTCTCCAGAATAATTGAATCAACTTAATCCACCAATGACTCTACTGGGTCTGTATCCCAAAGAGATCATAAATAAATGGAAAAATGTTTGTAACAGTCCTTTTTGTAAGGGTAAGGAAGCATAAACTGAGTGGATTCTCTTCAGCTGGGGAATAACTAAATAAGTTATAGTATATGAGTGTTATGGAATATTATTGTTCTATAAGAAAATATCAGCAAGATGATTTCATAAAGGCTTGGAGACACTTATATGAACTGATGCTGAGTGAAGTGTAGAACCAAGAGAACATTGTAAATCTAATATTTTATTTACCTCTTTGACTTCTTTCTTATTTATTTTGTGGTTTGATTTATCTAATTCTGAGAGTGCAAGGTTGAGATCTCCCACTATTATAATTTTGCTGTCTATTTCTTCTTGCAGTTCTCTTAATTTCTCTTTTAAGAATTTAGATGCTACACTACTTGGTGCATATATATTTAATATTGATATTGCTTCATTATCTATGCTACCCTTTAGCAAGATATAGTGCCCTTCCTTATCTCTTCTAATTAGATCAATTTTTGTTTTTGCTTGATCTTAGATCAGGATAGCTATCCTTGCTTTTTTATACTTCACTTGAAGTATGGTAGATTCTGCTCCAATATTTTACCTTTATGCTGTGTGTGTCACCCTGCTTCAAATGTGTTTCTTGTAAACAACATATTGTAGATTCTGGCTTTTAATCCAATCTGCTATCCACTTTTGCTTTATTGGGGAATTTACCCCATTCACATTTATGGTTAAAATTACTAATTCTATATTTCTTGCCATCTTGTTAACCACTGCTTATGCTTTTCTCCTTTACTTCCCCTTTACCCCCCCTGCCCAGTATTAAACTTGTGAGCACCATTTGCCTCTCACAGCCCTACCTTTTTAGGATCTCTCCTCCCACCTTAGAGTTCCTCCCCCTATCTTACTCCTTTCCCTCACAGTTTCCATTTATTCCTTCCCTTTTCACTTTTCCCCTCCCACTTTTCGATGAGATGGGAGAAGTTTCTCTGTAAATCAAATATATCTAATATTTTTCTCTTTAAGCCAATTCTGATAAAAGGCATACACACTGTGTTCATCACCTTCTCTTCTTTCCCTCAGATATAATAGGTTTCCTTTGCCTCTTCATGAGATGTAGTACCTCCACTTTACCCTTTTTCTGCTACAATTTCCTTTCCACCTCTAGTTTCTTTTTAATATTATAACTGTAAAACTAAATTATACATGTGTTCTTTATGTATATTCATAACAGAAATATAGTTTCCAAGATTTCTTTTTACCTGTTTATATTTCTCTTGAGTCCTATATTTGGTGATCAAACTTTTTGTTTAGTTCCAGTTTTTTCATCAGAAATAGATGAAATTCACCTATTTCATTGAATGTCCATCTTCTTCCCTAGGAAAAAATGCTCATTTTGGCTGGGTAAGTTATTTTTGGCTGCATACCAAATTCCTTAGCCTTTCAGAATATCAGATTCCAGGCCCTTCAATACTTTAATGTGGATGCTGCTAGATCCTGAGTAATCCTTATTATGGCTCCTCTATATCTGAATTTTTTTTCTAGCTGCTTTTATTATTTTTTCCTTGGTCTGATAGTTCTGGAATTTAGCCACAATATTTCTTGGAGTTTTGATTTTGGGGTCTCTTTCCGTAGATGGTTGATGAATTCTTTCAATATCTATTTTACCCTCTGTTTCTATAACACCTGGGAAGTTCTGTTTGATGATTTCCTGGAAAATAGTGTCTAGGCTCTTTTTTTCATCATAATTTTTAGGAAGTCCAATAATTCTCAGATGATCTCTCCTAGATCTATTTTCCAGGTCTGTTGTTTTCCCAAGAAGATATTTGACATTTTTTTCCCATTATTATTTTTTTTTTTTTTGGTGTTGCTTGACTGATTCTTGGTGTCTCCTCGAGTCGTTCAATTCGATTTGTTCAATTCTGATTTTTAATGATTTCTTCGCTTACTTTTTTATTTCTTTTTGTAATTGTCCAATTGAGTTTTTAAGTGAGTTGTTTTGTTTTATGGAATTTTTTTCTATTTCACCAATTTTATTTTTTAGAGAGTTATTTTATTTTTCCAATTCACTAATTCTGTTTTCCTTGGAATTGTTTACCTTTTCCAGTTCACTAATTCTGTTTTTCAGGGATTTTATTTCTTTATCCACTCTATGTTTAAGTGAGTGGGATGACTTATCCAGACCCTCTTGCCAAGCTTCCCTTTCTTTTGTCCATTTTTTTTCTAGCTCTCTTGTAAGAGCCTTTTAATTTCTTCTATGAGAGTCTTGTGTGATGGGGACCTGATCATATCCCCCTTTGCGGATTCATCTAGAGACAATCTGTTTTTAGTCTCCTAAGGGTTTGAAGTCTGCTCCCTATATGTATAAAAGCTATCTATAGTTAGAGTGCGCTTTAATTCATCTAGAGACAATCTGTTTTTAGTCTCTTGAGGGTTTGAAGTCTGCTCTCTATATGTATAGAAGCTATCTATAGTTAGAGTGCGCTTTAATTTTTTGCTCATTTTGACAAAAAAGAATCAAAGAAAACAAACCAAAAAAAAAAAAAAAAAAAAAAAAGCAAATGCAGTCTGTTTTTTGGGCAGTGTGGTGTTACCAAGCTTCCTCTACAGACTACAAGTAGGCAGCAATGAAGTAGCAGTGGAACATCAGTGGCTGTGCTGCCTGCATAGTGACCACTCTTTGAGACTCTGAGAGCTTGATGAGTCACTCCTAGTGCTGGATGGATGTGGTCAGGTCCCAATGTTTTGGGATTGAAGTCTTTACCCCCTGTGTTTGTAGCTTCTCTGCTGATCTACTGGCTTGCTGCCAGGGCAAAGAAGCTCACATTGGGTAAAGTTCTCCCAACAAATTTTCCGATGGCTACTGTTGGAATCCTAGTGTCAATTCAACTTGAAACAAGGTGAAAACTCAAGGGAGATGTCAGAATCCTAGTGTTAACTCTATGGAATTATTGGTTCACCCCTTAGAGTGAATCCTTACAAGATGATAAGTTGCTAATACTGATAGACAATAATGCTTGTGTTCACACTTTTAGAGAGCTCTTATAAGCAAGAAGTATTTAAGTACTCATTGGAGTTCACACATTTGGGAGATTTCAGGGTTTAGTATGAGATATCTGAATTCATACCTTCCTTGAAGCTCTTAGGGCCAGAGAGCACTCTGGGAGATATCTCATAATCCCACTCTTGGAGAAGCAGCATAAATACAGCTCCAGTGAGCCACTTGAGAGTTTTTTACTTGGGAACATTCCCAGAGGTTGGAGATTTAGCACTCTGGGAGATTGAGAGCCAGAAGCCCTCTCCTGGAGGCCAGAGAGATTCATTGCGTCTTCCACTTTGGTGTTGGCTGGAGGCTGAAGAAAGCACAGACAAGGACAAAGCCAAAGACAAAGCTGCAAGAGCTCTTAAAACCAAGCAGAGAGATAGGCCTCTGAGCCTAACGGAGCTATATTGAAGGACACAATAAAAGAACTGAACTTTTATCAGCTGGCTGCGATTTTGGGTATTTATTTATTTGTTACTGAAACTAAAGCTGTCTCCAGAAAGCCTCCCCAAGAAAGGCTCTCTCCCAGAGAGAACTCTTATATTTTAAAGAAAAAAACACAACAGCTATGATTACACCCCCACCCTCTCCAGTCTGCTCAGTGAGAGCTGCCTTCTGTGCTCTCACTGCCTGCTTGCAGTCTGCACTTGGTGCCTGCCTGTGAGCAAAAACAGACCTTTTCTGGAGAATTTTAAGGATATCTTCTGTTGGTAATATATTTGTAGGTTTTTTCAATCAAGCATTAATTCTTAGGCTGTATCATGGGGAAAAAAAGTATTCTAAGGGCAAGAAAGAGCTTAGATGCGTGTGTCCTCTCCACCATCTTGGCTGGAAGTCCGAGCTTACCTGTTTTCTACCTGTATAACTTTCACTAAGTCATTAACTTTTTTGTGCCTCAGTTTCCACATCTATAAAATGATAGGGTTGGATGAGATCACTTCAGACACTCTGAGATACCTTACAATCCTAAATCACATTATTTTTCTAAAAATAGCTGTATTTAGTTACAAATTAATGAAATTTTGTTCTATATTAATAGGAGCATCTTCTTGCTAATCTTCATTTCCCCTCTGCAGACCTGTAAAATATTCCCTCTTCATGTCCATTTTTTGCAATACCTAATCCTCTTTAAAATTCAGTTCAAGAGCTTCCTCCTACATGAAAATTTTTCTGATGCCCACTAGTGCTAATGTTTTCCACCCCCTTTATCTAAAATAATCTCTTGAATTTTTTACTCTTGAATTTTAAATGGTATTTGGGGTATATGAGTGTTCAGGAAGGCCTAATACTCCTAGTATGAAGGATTACCAAGCTCTTTTCAGGGCTATTCATCCACCTTTGGTATCCAAATAGCATTCAACTCTTACCTGTGATTCCAAGAGGTTGTAGAATGTAGCAGCCATACCTTCTCAGCAGAAGGGTGATGTTTTTTGAGGTTAACCTACTAATCACTAAGTTAGGTGGGCAGTAAGTTAGGTAGGTGTCTACCCCAATCAAGTGAAGACTTTTCCCACGAATGGGAAGATGAGAACAATTTGTTCTATTTGGGCCATGATGGCTACAAAAGCAGAAGCAGTGGAATGCTCACAGCTTGGTCACTCCTAGAAGACACGAAGCACATCACCTGGTTTTTGTATTGCCACTGGATGACCCTGGGAAAAAAAGAAGTTGATGACTTTATGCAACTCTGCCTCACTTAAATCCAATCTACATCTAAGTCAAGACATCATTCTTCAATGTCATTGATTGAAAATGAAGAGCACACAATAAAAACAGCATATATCCCCAAAAGAATGGACAATCCTTGAAGGCAGGTATTGTTCCACTTTGGTTTTTCTTCCCCTAGCAACCAGCATAATTCCTGGATCATAACTGGTGCTTTATAAATGTTTTTTAACTGATTAATTATACCAAACTGCTATCCTGAGTATCAACTGCTGAAGGAAACACTTAGACCAGCTGCTTGTTTCATTGATGTAAGGGATTCCCATTGAGGAAATTTTCTTTGCCAATGTAGATTGATACCTACACCACAATTAATAATCTTAGGATTGCTAGAGGCATTGAAAGTTTAAGTAACTTGACCAGGTTAACCGAATCTTATTGTTTCACAGTTGGGGCTTGAAGCTGTATCTTCCTGCTTCCAAGGCCAGATTTGTACCTCCTATGACATTATGCTTCTTAAAATATTTTAAGATATCATAACCATTCATCTATAGGAAATGATTTAAATTTAATGCTTTATAAAGGCAACAGAATGGATTGCACAAATTTTGTGAGGTCATTTTTCATCCCTATAACCACTCCTAAATTAGAAAAGGCTGTTACAAACAAAATAAAAACATTTTTTTTATATCACTCACACTTATAAAGAACTGATTATGGATTTCTTTGTCATAAAATATGCAAAATACTTGCTATTGGAATTACATTGATGATAAATAGAAATGATTCTTTAGGAATATTATGTAGATATTAAAATATTCTCCTGTCTAGATAATTATTTTGTTTATTTGTTTTCAACAAATGCTCTATCAGCATTTGCCTTATGTTGTTGACTATGTTGGGGTAAGAGAAGATAGAGAAAAATAAATATGAATAAAATGTATGAAAACAAAAGGTGTCATACACTGGTGAGTTCATCTTTAAATTTTCAGATTTCACTTGTGAGATTCAGCACAAGCAAAGTCAACTAACTTGAATCTTTGAATTAACTTATCTTTCCTCTGTGTGAGAGCTCCAGGGAAACTTTTCTTTTCTTTCCAATCTACCTGAAGAGACTTTTAATTGAAAACACAAAAATTCACTAGAAAGCAGTCATTATTTACAAAGAAAATAGCCCTTAACTTATATGAACCAAAGCAAAAAGTTAAATTGTGATAGCATGAATTCATGGAAATAACTAAGGATTTGGATCATTTTTTCCTTCATCTTTCACTAGTTTTGAGTGCTTTAATTCAGACCTGAACCAAAATAAAACTGAAGTGTTACATTAAGGGACATTCATCTCAGATGAAGCATAGTGTAGTTGAAAGAGCAATGAACTTGTTTTAGAAGTTCTGAATTTAAATTGCTGCTTTTTACATTTACAGTGAGTTCTAGTATTAAATGTATATATTAAATGAGCTAGAGAAGGAAAAAGCAAAGCATTTCAAGAATACCAAGAAACCCCAAAATCACAAAGAGTCTGACACAAATGAAATAACCCAACAACAACAACAACAAAAAATTTCCTAAATTACTTCTATGAGTCTATTTCATCAGCTATAAAGAAGACAAGATTTGATTTAGGTGTTCTCTAAGATTTCTTCCAGTCCTGGAATGTAAGACTTCAACAGGAAACTATCATATTTTTAAAAGGAGAAAATGTATTAGTTAATTAATTGTTTTAAAGTTGATTTATATACTACAGAGATATATTGGAGTAGTCTCAAAAAGTCAGAAAAACTGTTACATTTTCAATATGAGCATTTACACTTGAGAAATCAGCAAATGCTAAAAATCAGGACATGATTCACAATTTTGTTGATTTCCTAGACTTAAGAAAATGATGGAAAATGTTAATGATGCAGATTAAATTGAAAACTGTATGATGCAAACATTTTGGAGGGCAGCCTATTATTAAACATTTACCAGTATAGCCTGGGATATTGACCATCTTACCATAGAATGAGTCCATTTCCTTTTATTCATTTTAAATTGTTGGATAGATTTTTGATGCTGATTGTCATCATTCCTATGTACCCTGAAAAATTAATTACTGCATGTAGAACTCATCAGCATGAATATAAGCAATAAACGTTTATTGGATTCCACTATGTGCAAAATGATAGATCTATAAATTAGAAAAGGCTATCATAGTAAATAGTAAATAGATTTGAAGACAGTGATACTAGTCTTGAAGTCTGACTACCTGGATTTGATTCCTGCTTCTAATATCTAAGGACCTTCTCAAACAAGAAATGTCATTTCCTTTGAACCTTAAATTCTCGATCTCTAACAGGAAAATTATTTGTTTAGCTCCTTATCTATTATCAATCAGTGAACTAATATTTATTAAGTTGATATTATTTATCAGACTGGGGATACCAAGAGAGCAAAAGACAGTTTCTGCTCTCTAAGAACTTCAAATTAATGACAAATGAAAAAAATTATGAACAAATAAACTACACAAGATGTCTTAGAGATAATCAACAATATATAAAACATGTAATATGTAAATATTATTTATATAAAATATATCAAACACATTTAAATATATGAAATATGTGCATTATATATTTTAATAATGTATCTATATGTATTTAAAATATAAATTGATATATAAATAAATATTATTACCATGTACACTAGACCAGATACTCTAAATCTTGTCAGAATGAAGATTTGTTGCTTACATACAAATCCTGCCTCTTCCACTTACTACTCTTGTGATCTTGGGCAATTCATTCAGTCTGTCTGAGTCTCAGTTTCATATGCAAAAATGAAGGAATTTTTCTAGATGATCACTAAGATCCCTTCCAGATATAAATCCTTTACACTAAGATTCTACAAAATGACTGTCTGTAGATGGTCACAGTCAGTGGGGAAACACTCCGTAAGGTATAAGACCCTTCAACCTAGAAGGAACCTACTGACAAAGTCTGGTTCAGTTCCCTATCTCCCCTAAGGGCTCTCAGCCTTCCTGAGAAGTCAGGAGGTAGTGACAACTTGTGTTGAGATTGAAGCAGAGAGATAGCAAGTGGCAAACTACATACAATAGCAAGTTGTTCATGTGGTCCCACATGCACAGAGTTGTTTTTGTTACATTATATAAAAGAGGAAAGTCCTAGAAATAAATGGACTCCATTTTCCCGCCATCCTCAGGAGTCCCACCTCATCACTTCTCCACTAGGAAGGTATATCTTAATCATGCCAGTGTAGGGGCTCTAGAAAACAACGGTATGTTTTGTCACCCCAACTTGGGGGCTCTAGAAAGCAGGACACAACAACTGCCAATACATTTCTTTTTTTGTTGGTGTTTATTGTTTGTTTTAAATGTAAATTTTAGATGTGGTCTACATTCATTATAGCATTTGATCCTCACAACAACCCTGTGAGATAGGTATGATGACTACCCTCATTTTACAGATGAGGAAACTGAGGCTTAAAGAGGTTAGGTGACTTACCCAGGGTCACATAACACAGCTAGGACATGGGAGAGGCTATATTCAAATTCAGATCTCCCTGACTCCAAGACCAGCCTTTCAGTCACAACACTATGATTATATTTATATGCTGTTGTTGTTGTTGTTGTTGTTGTTGTTTTTCCCTTCAGACATTTCCCTTCATCATTGGTACTATGGATCTGAAAAACATATCCTAGAAACTGGACCCTCAAATGGGCCTATGAAAGATGATATGCAAACCTTTTATAGAAGGCAAATTCCATTTCCTACAATAATTCCCATCAGCTATTTTTATGCTTATGCTCATATATTCAATGAACATTTTACTGTGGGCAAGGCATGTTCATGGTCTGTAAAAAGGCCTTGGAAGACATTTTTTTCCTTTCTTGTTTTTTAAAGCTTTTAATTTTCAAAACATATGCATAGTTTTCAATATTCACCCTTGAAAAACCTAGTAAGCCATTTTCCCCCTTCCTTCCCCTCAGCCCCTCTTTGAGACAGCAAGTAATCCAATATATGTTAAACATGTACAATCCTTCTATGCATATTTCCACAATTATCATGTTGCACAAGAAAAATCATATCAAAAAGAGAAAACTGAGAAAGAAAATAAAAAGCAAGAAAACAATAGAAAAAGTGAAAATATATATTATGATCAATATTCATTCTCCACAACCTTTTCTCTGGGTGCAGATGGTTCTCTCCATCATAAGTCCATTGTAATTGACCTGAATCACCTCACTGGTGAAAAGAGCCACAACTATCAGGGTTGACCATCACATGATTTTGTTGCTGCTATGTACAATATTCTCTTGGCTCTACTTATTTCATCAGTTCATGTAAATCTCTCCAGGCCTCTCTGAAATCATCCTACTGATCATTTCTTAAAGATTAATAATATTCCATAACATTCATATACTGTAACTTATTCAGCCATTCTCCAGTTGATAGGCATGAAGTCAGTTTTTACTTCCTTGCCATTACAAAAATACAAACATTTTTGCACATTTTAGTCCTTTTCCTTTCTGACAATCTTTTTGGGATACTGACACAACAGAGACACTGTTGGATCAAAGGGTATGCACAGTTTGATAACTTTTTGAGCATCATTCCAGATTGCTCTCCAGAATGACTGGATCCATTCACAGTTCCAAAAACAATGTATCAGTGTCCCAGTTTCCCCCCATCCCCTCCAACATTTGTCATTATCTTTTCCTGTCATCTTAGCCAATCTGAGAGCTATGAGGTACCTCAGAGTTGTCTTAATTTGCATTTCTCTGATCAATAGTGATTTAGAGATAGAAATGGCTTTAATTTCTTCATCTGAAAATTGTCTATTTATATGTTTGAGTATTTATCAATTGGAGAATGTCTTTGTTATGCCACAGTTCTTTTTTATTGTCCTGACTCAGTTTCTCTAATTATCCTGAGTCCTGCCTTGGTTTCTCTGCTTCTCAGTTCTTCAAAACCTCCCCTTCCTCTTTATCAGAATACTTGATAAGGATAAAAGATCTTATATTTTAGAATATCAGAATGCCTCCACCATCCCAAGCTATTGGAATGTCAGATACCATCTTATCAAGATGCCTTTCCCCATGTCTGGGGTGTCTCCCTCTGATTATGTCATCCCCCTCTCCAGAGGCTCACCACACCCTGTCAGAGTCCCTCAGTACCTCTCACTTTATCCCCTGAGTCTGAGTCATGTGTATATATTCCATTGAGAACTCTGATTGTTTGCTGGATTTTGGAGACTCTATAGTCTCATTCAGCTCTGGGACCAAACCATGAATTCAATTTGATCCCAGTATATCTCTCCATTTAATAAAATAAATACTCTCTAATCTCTATCTTGCTCAGTTTCTCTGGCATTACACCTTGTATTGTATTGTATTATTCTTTTCAAGAACAAAAGAACCCTACCAAAAGTATGTGCTCCAAATCTGGCATCAGTTTCCCAACTACTAGAAAATATGTGACAGAAATAGAATACTTCCCATAGCTGAGCTTAGGGAAAGTCAACAGTCCTCAATCCAAACAAACTGTGCAGCATCTGTCAAACCTAGTTTAGGTTTGCCTTTAAAAAGGTTAGCAAAATGCTATGATCTTTATTCTGCCTAGTAACATAAAGTATTGAAAAGAGAAAGGGAAACCAAGGGGCCACAAGAATGGCCTAATACAGGGCTTCCTCCTATATATATATATTCTGTTATAGTTTGCATTTCCATCAATTTGGCCTTCTAATCCTCCAACCATGAGGGCAAATAAATCAAAGTGAATTAGAGAAAGATAATCAAATAACAAACATTGCTTTAATAAAAGCCTTTTGAACAACAAGTTATTGATATACAAAGACAGTTTCTTCCACTCATTTCACTGGAGTCACTCAACAAAACCACCCTAGAGCTCTGTATGTAACATGATGAACACAAATGTATCCTTCCAATACAAGTTACACATCAATTTATACAGATAGCTCTTGATATTTCTCTCAAGAGAAACAAAGATTGAGATAGAGAGATATTATGCTTTTGTAATTATATTGTCACTGATAGCTTTTGTATCACATATTGAGCCAAAAGAGAATCCAAGAAGCCTACAGGCAGCATGTGAAGAAGGCGAAATTATTTCCCAGTTCAATTTTTCATATTATAAGTTCATTTTATAAAGATAACCATTGTGATAAGACCAAAAACATAAGCAGCCACTAATTTCTGATTCATGCTTAAATGGAAGTAGAGAGGCACAAGAGATTCCACTTCTCCCAAAGGGGGAAACATCAGTGCTGTGATGCACATGGTGTCTAGGAAAGCAGTCAATAAACTAGGTCCAAACGAGGCAGTAAGGGCTCCTGGGGCTCGGTCCCTTTCAGCACAAATTACAACTGATAGGTTTCTCAGTCCTTTTTAACCTGGGTGATGTACTCCAATACATTTCTTAGTTATCATATCAATATCATATATCATTATCCTATTATATCATATAAATAATCTAAAGTGTTATGGAATCCATATCCCTTGAGAAGACAATAAGTGAGCACTTAAGAGAGTGAAAATAATTACATAAAAGTGTTACAACTGATCTCATAACAGGGATTTCTGAAGAAGGCACCCAGTGAATCCTTGAGGTCTCCCAATAAGGACCTGGGCAGTATGATGTTAGAAATAGAAATGTTTTCTATCAATATCCCCAATGGATAGTTGGGGGGATTTTAGGACCTTAGTAATATCCATTAGAATGAAGAATGTTTGGGCTAGAAATAGCAGCCTGGGAATGCCTCTGATGACAATTCAGATTCTAATGAAAAGGAGTGCTGAATTTTGAGTAAGGAATACTTCAGGGTTGATTTTTAACTTTAACCTTAGTCTTTTTTGAGATTGGATTTCCTTATTTAGAAAAATGAAAATAGTAGCACCTATCCTACAGAGCTATTGGGAGGGGGAAATAAAATGATATCTGTATAAAACATTGCAAAACTTAGAGGACTATATAATGATCACAAAAAAATACAGTTATTATTCACTTGGAAAGTAAACATTGGACCTTCCTTACTAGCAGCAAGGATCAAAGTTAAATAGAAAATGGGTAACCAGATCATTAATACAAATCTCTCTGGAGAACATATTGATATAGAAAACCACATATTACAATTGTTTATTTTCTATTGTAGTCTTCCTTACCTTGTTAAAAAAAATTCCAGTTATATATCTCTCTATATATCTATCTATCTATCTATAGGTGTATATATATATATATATATATGTATATATACATATACTAATTTATATATATATACTATGTATATAGTATACATATATACATATAGTGTACATATATACATATGTACATAGTGTATATATATATATATATATATATTACCATTACATTGGGTATTGTTGCTGAAATCTTGTTAAATACCTCTGTGCAGAGGGCTTCTGGTCAGAAATGAAAAATAGAGTTGTGATCATGAAGATATTAAAAGAAAATCTCTGGAACAGTTAAAATTCATTCTAATAAGCTTAATGAGAGAAGCCGTGGGATAAAGTAGATAAGGCTATGTTTTAAGAATCAAGAAGATGTGGGTTCAAATCCTACCTCAGGTAATTACTAAACTAGACTCTGGACAAGAAATTTTACTTTTCTGGGACTCAGTTGCCTCCTCTCTAAATGAAGGAAGATGAACTCCTTAGACATCAGTTTAAGTTGTCTTCCAACTTCTAACTTCCAACTTTGGATCCAGCTTTAGGACTGAAAGATCCCATTCATATTTTAACTATCTATGTGGAATTTGTGTCTATGCATATATATATATATGCATACATATATATATGCATAGACACAAATTCCATGTACATAGTACATTACATATGTATATTTAAAATTGTGTTCATAGATACTTTATACTATCTGAAATATGTAAAGAAATGACCAGAACATCAAATAGAGAAGTAAAAAGAAAAAAATATTAGATTTCTACTGTTTATAGGAATTCCTGACATATACTTTGTTTTTTGTTTTAAATGAAAACAATCAAAATTATTTGAAAAAGCATGTAAAATTAACAAATTACTGAAATGTAAGATTAACTGAGCTGATTTCTGCTAAAAGAGGTTGGTTTATTGATAGGTAGGGCATTTAATAAAAGGTAATTTGGAACCATGATATTATGCCACTTTAAAAGTGTTCATTGCTTTCCAGTAATAAAAACCCAGAATATAATAAGCGTAGAAGTTGCAGCTGCTATTCCCTTTTACTATCCATTTCATCTGTCTCAGTGCCTGAAGCAGTTCAACAAGACCAAGGGAAACAACATTACCCTCTTTATTATTTATAACTTTCCCCCCATCTTTGGATAACACAGCAACACCATAAACAGTTGCTATGGAAACTTGAGCAAGTCACAGATTATCATGGGCATTGGAGGTCTACACATTTGTGACTGCAAGGAATTGATATACAAAATTACCCAAGTATGGACCATGATATTGAAATAGTTAATGTGCCTTGACCTATGGATGGTATAGATCTTTTTTTCTGGGTTTTATATCTGGACAGATGACAATTTTTTCTGGTGCATTAGTTAAGCAAGATTTATTGTATTTATGTGCTTTAAGAGAGTTAAATGGGACAATAGAGAGAATGTTGGGCCTGGAGTCAGGAAAATCTGAATTCAAATCTTCTATTTATCATGAGTTCTAATTTGACCTCAGACACTTACTTACTAGCTGTGTCACTCTGAGCAAGTCACTTTTAACATTGTTTGCCTTAATTCCTTCTTCCGCAAAATGAGCTAGAAAAGGAAATGGGAAGCCATTCTAGTACCTTTGCCTAGAAAATCCCAATCGAGATCACCATGAGTCAGAAACACTATATATGTGTATTGACATGTATATGTAATATATGTTAATTAGATTTGCTATATAAAACTAGACAGATATATGTATGTATATACATTTGTATATATTAAATATACACACATTTCTATATATGTGTATATACAAGCAAAACACATAAAGATGTACATATATAAATTTATACATGTATGTATGTACATATAGATACAAATAAACACAATATTCTATTACCCAATTTAGTATGCATATTACTACTAAATATTCCATATTGATTTAACTCAGTGTAACCTGTTGCTAAGAAAGACATAGAGTGAATCTATAATGCATTGATGAAAAACTCATTTACATGAGATTTAGTTGCATATAGATATGTATGCCCTACTTTCAGAAAACTTAATAAAAATCTGAACTTATGAGAGATATATGAGGGAAAGAATCCTCCAGTTTTGAAATCCTTCACAGAAGGATTCACTCTGGGGCTCTTTTAAATAGTGAGTCCCCAAAGTGCATCAAGGAGTTTTACAGATCATTAATCACTTGCCTGAGAAATTTGGATGTGGGGGGATAGAAGCCCAGACATGATGCTTGGTCTTTACTTGGCATATTAGTTCTTTCAGAAATGAAGATTTAGCATCCCTGAACAAATTTCGTATGGCAGCTGGAAAGCATGACTCAATTTGCAAGGCAATGAAGAGGCAAATGTTGGTATGAGAAGTTGATAACCCATTACCCGCAAAGGAAAAATGTCATACAATATATCATGAATGAGATGTCTATCCAGAAAATAAGATGGATCTTTCCATAATGAAAGCAAGGGATAACTTATGGACTGCCTGAGATATATACTTCATTGGCATACATCAATTACAGAAAGGGAAGACCCTACCACTCATTGGGAGGCAGGCTCTAGATGATTTAATGAGATGATATGAAAAAGAATCACATAAAATGAGAAGCTATGGATGAGTTGCAAGTTGTATCATTTGAGACTATTGACCAAAGTATTGAAACTTAGCAAAAATCCTGCACATATAACATTTCATTACACAACAAAGTGACATATATATATATATATATATATATGTACACTTGTGCACATTATAATTTACAGAGGCTATTGGTAGACCTAGAATGGGAAAGACCTGAGTTCAAATGCTGCCTCAGATGCTTACTAGCTTTGTGACTCTGAACCAAGTCACTTAACCTCTGTTTGCCTCAGTATCCACATCCATGAAATAGGTATAATTCCATATCCACGAAATGTAGATAATAGTAGCAACTACCTCTCAGGGCAGTCATGAAAATCAAATGAGGCACAAATTGAAAAACACTTAGCACATGTTTATTAAATGGTAAACTACATATAAATTTTAGCTATTGATAGCTAAATTAGTGGCATTTAGGTAGATCAGTAGATAGAGTACCAGATGTGGAAGCAGGAAGATTTCTCTTCCTGAGTTCTAACCTGGCCTCAAACACTTTTAAGCTTGTGACTCTGGGCAAATCTTTTAATCTTGTTTGCCTCAGTTTCCTTATCTCTCAACAAAGTTGGAGAAGAATTGTAAAACCAATTTAGTATTCTTGCAAAGAAAACTCTAAATGGGATCATGATGAGTTGGACATGACTGAGAAACAACAAAACTTCATAATTGCTTGCTTCTCAAAATAGTATAAATAAGCACATAAGGGAATGGGAGTAGGAATGAATCTGTGATTTCTTTGCTTATTTCCTTGCTCTCTACTAATGCAGGTGGGCACCTTTTCTTAAACTCACAGTCTCAGAGAATTACATAGAACACTCAGAATTTGTAATTTTGCCAGCTTATAACAGAGATGAGAGAGTCAGGGACTGATGCTCTTTTGTCTGCCCAGAGGCATCAGACTCAAAGTCTGAAAAAAAAGGTTAAAGTTGGGAAATATTTAACAAAATCAATAAAATAATACAACATAGATAATGTTAATATGTGGATTTCAAAGTCAATATGAAGCTATCAAAGATCTATTTCTATTCAAGTTTGACACTATTGCTCTATACCATGCCTTCTTTCACATTAATGTATATATGTATTCATATGGGTATTTTTTTTAATCAGTTATTTCAATCATGTCTTATGCTTCATGACCACATTTTGGATTTTCTTGGCAAAGATGCTACAATAGTTTGTCATTTCCTTCTCCAGTTTTTTTTTTTTTCAAATGAAGAAACTGAGACAAATGGGATTAAGTAACTTGCCTGGGGTCACAAAGATAGTATGTGTCTGAGGACAAATTTGAACTCAGAGAGGTGAGTTTTCTTCATTTTTGGCATTCTAACTACTGTGCCATTTAGCTGTCCCATGTCCAATTGTTTCTTTAACTAGTGCTAAAAGATTGTCATTTTTTTGGATTAGAATGAGAGAGGAAGTGCCATGATTCCCAGGTCTTATCCACTAAGGATTTAGGAACCATAAATTCAGAACAGTGTACTTTGTGTTAGATAAAGATGAATGGAGCTGGGTAGCTGTGTGGGAAATAGAATTCTAAATGTCTAGACATATTGCCATCTTCAACGCCTTCTGCCTACTCTTTCAGTGATAATGTCTTATTTATAGTTCTGCATAAATAAAATGGGCTTCTTTGCCACACCTAATTTGAATTTGGATTTGTGTGAACCTTCCTCTTACAATTTGTTGTCAATTATGTCTGTCACCCAGTTCAGTTTAAGATATAACTGATCTAATTATATTCCTTTCCAAACTGCTTTAGAAATACAAGGAGAAACAGCATGGCAACAGATAAGTGGAAATTAAATGGGGACCCATGAATTAAAGAAAGGACATACTATATAGTTCCTCAACTTAAACAGCTCTCTTCAAAATTATTACTGACCTCTTAGATGCTAAATCTGATGGTATTTTTTCTAAGTCCTTATAAAACTAAGTCCATAAGCATTTCTAAGCACCTATGATGCAGATAAAAGGGCAGTTAGGTAACACAAAGGATAGAGAGCAGGGTTTGAAGTTATTAAGTTGTTGTTCAGTCATTTTTCAATCATGTTCAACAGTTCATGATCCTATTTGAGATTTTCTTGGCAAAGATAATGCAGTGGTTTGCCATTTCCTTCTCCAATTTGTCATCAGGAAGATCTGAGTTCAAATTTGGCCTTAGACACTTACTAGTATGTGATCAGATGTAAGTCACTTCACTATTTGCTCCAATTTATTCCATTGTCAAATGGCGATATTAACAAACTTGCAGAGTTCTTTTGAAGATGAAGTGCTTTTCTCCTAAAGCACTTCATACAGTCTCTGACATACAGCAAAAATTTGATCGTTCCTTCCCCCATATTCTTTCTTTCTTAACTCATTACCTTTATTTATTCCTGAATTTAACCATTCCCAAAGCCTCTGTCATCATTTCTCTCTGTATGCTCTTTCCTTTGGTGGTCCCAATAGCTCCCATGAGCTAACTATCATCTCTACGCAAATGATTCTAAAATCTATACATCCAAATCCAGTCTTTTCTTACAATCAGTCATGAATTACAATTGCCTTTTTTATATTTTATATTTTGTGTCCTGGAGACATCTGAAACTCAGCATGTCCAAAATAGAAATTATTTTTCCCAACCTACCCTGCTTACAAAAAGGAACCCTGCTCCTTCCAGCTTCCCAAGTTCATAATCTTGGCATTAGTCTAATTCTACACAATAAGTCAGTTGCCAAATCTTGCACTTTCTACCTCCCCAGTACCTCTAGCTTTTGACTATTAGTCAAGTCCTCTCTATTCTCATAGCCATCATCCTAGGTCAGACATTCATTACTTTTTATCTACATGATTATAATGTACTCCTAATTTGGTCTCCCTCTTTCAAGCCCCTCTTACTTTAGTCAATTTTTTACAAACTACCAAAGTTATTTTCCTTAAGTAAAAGATCATTTATGTCATTCTTCTCCTTAATACAGGCCAGTGTCTCCCTATGACCTCTAGGGTCAAATTTGAACTTTTGGGTTAATTGTTAAGGCCATTAATACCTTAGCCCCAGCCTATTTTTCCAGCCTCATCACATATTACTTCCCTTTACAATCTTTAATCCAATGTTTGCATTTTTCCCTATACATAAAGCTCAGTCTCCCATCTTTGCACTAAACATCTTCCATGCCAGGAATTCAATCTCTCCAGACTTCTCTCTTCCTTTTAAAACACAGCCTAAACAAAATTCTCTATGTGAAACCTTTGCTAACCAATCCCTCCCAACTGCTGGTAAGTTCACTATCTTGTATGTGAATGCATGAATTTGTATATATTATATACACATGTATATATATACAAACATGTAATGTTTTCCCTAGTGTCCTCACCTTTTGTATACGCATATGTATATTATATATATATATAAATATATACATATCTATATACACATATACATATTAGTACCACAATAGGTAGAACCTATGCATGCCCCAGACATATATTTATTTCCCTTGATAATATCCATCCATGCATACACATATGTGTGTGTGTGTGTGTGTGTGTATATATATATATATATATATATATATATATATAAAATTAGACTACATCCTCAAAGGAAGGTTATATACAAATTTGATGCAGCAATAACTGTATTTTAAAAAAAATTTCTAATATTTGCTGAGGATATCCTATCACAGAGACATGTGTTGTACATATATTTGTATGCATATTTACATAGTATATGTGTATATATTATATTTAAAAGCATATGTGCCTAGCATACTGTCTTAGATACATAATAGGTGTTTAAGAAAATGCTTGATAAATAATAAGTAGAAGGGAATAGTATTCTTAAGAGCTTGTGTATATGAGGAATTGAGAGAAGCATAACTTTTTTAAAAAAGTTATCTCAACCAATGGGCCCAGGGAGAGTTTTCTTCTCCTTTCCCAGTCTGTCCACCTACTCATCTGTTTTTGTGAGTTTATCAGCATATTATAAGATGTAGTGGTTTTTCATTGTATTAGAAGTATTGTTGCTAATTTAATGATAATCCAAGTGATATGGGCTGCTATAATCACTTCAAAAGCAGGTAGGAGGACTTTCTTCATCTAAGATTGGGGATGAGGATATCAACCAACCAGGAGGGAGAAAAAGAAGAAAGCATTCATAGGAAAGTTGAGGGAAGGGCTCCCACAATGAACTCTACAGATATTTAAGTTCTGCCCTCTGCCTTGAAGTAGACTATTCCTATATAGAGTGTTTCCTTAACTTAGAATGTGAGTTCTATGAGAGCAGAGACATTTATCTCCAGGTTGTAGAGCAATGCTCAGAACGTGGTAAATATTTAATCATTGTTTTACATTAATTTAATTTATGCAAAGCCAAGAGAATAATGTAAATGATGTAGCTCAGCCTAAAAATTAAAAGAAGACTAAAAATAAGACAAATTGTAATAACTAATTTACCTCAGATAATAAAACATACCTCTCACCTCTCAGTACAGAGATGCAGTATTAGGATAGAGACCATTGCATAAATGGTCATGCAGGTTTTTGTATCAGTTTATTTTTCTTAAATTTTATTTTTTCAATCATTGTTGGGAGAAAGGGGACATGGCAGGCATATTTTCAAATGACTATTATGTCCAAATCAGAGGCAACAATAACTCTGTTTTTAAAGGAACTGATTATATGTCTTGATGGTATGTCTTTTACAATATTCTCCATAGATTGTAGGTGCTGAATGTATGATGGATGGGATATTTAGGGAGGACCAGCACCTCTGGTGAGAGGACTCACTAAGTCCTTTTCAGAACCTCTTGTTCATATTTGGTTTCTACCTTCACCCAATTCTCCAAGAAGCTGGGCTTGTGCAGTGGCCACCCTGGTTAAAAAAAAAAAAAATTCAGCAAACAGGCTAAATGAGGTTGAGAGTAAATGATAGGCTTCAAACCCATCAGTGAGTTGGGGAATGTCAACCCAAGCATGTAAAGCCTTCACTGATAGAATGGGTGCTTGAGAATAATTTGTTGCAAGGTCCATGTAGTCAGCTGAAGCAGGTGATGTGGAGCACTTAGAGGCTGGCTGGTTAGTCATTGAAGTTGTCAAAGTCATCTACTACTTCCCAGGCTATTGCCAGTCATCTTGACTTTTGTCTAGGACTCTGGGAGAGAGAGAGTGAAGCTGCCAACTTTGTGCAACTCTGCTTTTGAGTCAATACATTACCCAGTGATATCACTGGTCCTCTTCAGGAACAAAGGATGAACAAGAGCAACAGGACATTGAATGAAACTAGTGAGTGAATAAATGAATGAGGAGCTAGGGAGAGGGAAAACATTTTAACATCTAGAATAATTTGAATAATCTCACTCCATACTTAAGGACAGCAAATGGAGAAAAATTGGAACACTCTGTCAGCCATAGAGTATTTGGAGTAATTCTGAAAAAAGGGATGTCCAATCCTGATGATTAAGAAATAGGAAGGGCATCAAAGCCATGGCAAAGCTTCCCATCATCTTATTTGCGAAGAGGAACTGTGATCACTGGTTTTCAAACAACTACAAAAGAGTGGGAGACAGAAGTCAAAATTTAATAAAGAATGTGTGACACCTGGCTGTGGCAGAAACATGGTTCATTAGGGAGTTAAGCTATATAGAGGCAATTGAGTCATAAAGAGAAATAATAAATTTCAAGAAAAGGAATTAACTGTTTTGTTACATTATTATCTACATCTCAAGCAGAAGGTCTAAAAGGATTTGCCCCTGGCCTTACTTATATGGCTCAAAATTTTAGTCAATAATGGAGATGAATATATATATATATATAGAGAGAGAGAGAGAGAGAAAGCATATTTGTCAGATTTGTAAAGGAAATAAACTTAGGAGGATTAGCTAATTCAAAATATTGGCCAAAAGCTGACAGTCAAGATCAAAAAAGATCTTGACAGACTAGAATAGTGGACTAAATAAGATAAAATTTAATAGGAATAGCTATATAAAACCCCACATGTTCCTTTAACAAATTAACTACACAGGTACAGGATAGGAGAGGCTTGGCTAGATAATCATATGTGAATCTGAGTATTTTAATGAACCACAAGTGTCCAATGGAAACTATAAACAATTCTAGGCTGTAATAATAATGCTTAGAACAAATGAAATTATCTCACTCTAATCAAATCTCACCTCCAGTACTTAGCTTATAACTAGATTATTCATCTTGAGAAAGACATTGATAAAGGCAAGCTCATTTGAATCTCCTCATTTTATAGATAAGGAAATCAAGCACTAAGGAGGTTAAATGTTGTGCAATTACCACACCTACCTGATTCCAAGTCTAGAATTTTATCTACTATGTCATATTATAATATATATTGCAAAAATCTACTTAAGGTAATTTGGGAAGAGTTCCATTTTCCCTGGAAATATCTAATTAATGACTCAAAGCAAAAGAACCTGGGAATGTGGAAGAAAATCACAAAATAGGCCCATAATTCAATGAGTTCAATGACACAAGTCATCTCAGTTTTATAAATAAGCTTACATTGGAGACATTTCTCTGAAAGGATTGAAACTAAGCAAAAGTAATATAAAGGGAAGGAGGGAGGGACTTTTCTCTGTTAGTTATGGTAGCCAAATTAATTTATGACTAGACTTTGGCCAAATCAATTTCTTGTTAAACTCATCTCTTTATGCACACTAGGATTTTGTTTTTTGCTTTAGTTATTTATTAATTTTTTTTTTTTTTTTTTTTTTTTTTTAGCTGAGGCAAATGGGGATAAGTGACTTGCCCAGAATCACACAGCTAGGAAATGTTAAGTGTCTGAGGTCACATTTGAACTGAGGTCCTCCTGACTTCAGGACTGGTGCCCTATACACTGTGCCACCTAGCTGCCCCGTAAAAGATATTTTCATGAAATTTCAGAATTTCTTCTTCAGAAGAGAGCAATGTAACTGAGTATGAGATTGGCAATAACAAGGCTATATTCAAACATCTAGAAGATCCAGAGGAGTTCATAATTCAACACAATTTCAATTTAACAAATATTGATTAATATTTTACTACTTTTATGAGTACAGTATCCTAGATGCTAGAGATAAAAAGAAGCAAATGACAATATGACTTCTTTGAACTTTTATTCTGTTGTAGGTAGGAGTGGGCTAGATGAAGCATCTATCTATAATAAGTATAATATCATGAATAATTTCCATTTTAATTATTTCATTTTTTTCAATTACATGTAAAATTTTTATGGTTTTTAAATTTTTGTGCTCCTCTTTCTCAAATATAGCACCCTACCTGGAAGACAAGCAATTTGATGTAGATTATAAGTGTACAGTTACACAAAACATATTTCCAGATTAGTTGTTATAAAAGAAAACAGACAAAAAACTCCCACAAACAAGAGTTTAAAAATATGCTTCAATTTGCATTTAGACTCTATCGATTCTTTCTCTGGAAGTGGATAGCTTTTTTCATCATACATTCCTTAGAAATGTCTTAGATCAGTGTATTTCTAAGAATAGCTAAGTCATTCACAATTGATCATCATACAATATTGCTATTACTGTGCACAATGTTTTCCTGTTTCTAATCACTTCACTTTGCATCAGTGAATATGTCTTTCCAGGCTTTTCCTTTTTTAAAATTATTTATTTTATTCTGAATTTAAGAAATAAAACGACCATTATCTATTATATACAATTTGCTATTGCTTTTAAATATATAGTATATTGTGTAACATTTTGCCCTTTTTTCTTTCCTTCCCCAGCCACCCTAGAGAAGGCTAACATTATACAGAAATATGTGTGTGTGTGTGTGTGTGTGCACACAAAACCATTCTATAAATATTTTCATTTATCAGTTCCTGGTCTGAAAGCTGATAGCATCTTTCTTCATAATGCTTTGTAGTTAATTTAAGTATTTGTAATAGCCAAAATGACTTAATCACTCAAAGTTGATCTTAAAACATTATTTCTGTTACCGTATACATTCTTTTGATTCTTTCCAAGTTTATTTTGAAAGCATCCTGGTCATCATTTCTTATAGCACAATCATATATTACAACTTGTTTAGCCATTCCCCAATTGATCTGCATCTCCTCAATTTCCAATTCTTTGCCACCATAAAAAGAGCTAATAAAAAATTTTGTTTTTAAAAAATGCCTGAAAAAAAAAGAAATATTAAAAAAAATGCCTGGTGTCATATGCATAAAAATGACCATTAAATTCACAGAAACTTTGTATCACCAAGAAAAAATATAATTAGAGGAAAGAGTTCAGGACAGACCTCAGATGATAACCAATCTTAGTGCAACAGAGGCTAATTTTAATATAGCAAACAAATTGAAAAAGGGTTGGGAATGATGGGAGTTTATTTTAGACATAGAAAGTACCTGAGCAAATTAAGCAAATTTGGAATTATGCCCAAAGGACAATAAAACTGTGCTTATTCTTTGATCCAGCAGGTCTATATCCCAAAGAGATCATAAATGAGTGAAAAGGACCTACATGTGCAAAAATATTTGCAGCAGCCCTTTTAGTAGTGGCAATGAACTGGAAATTGGGTGGATGACCATCAGATAGGGAATGGTTAAATAAGTTATTATGAGTGTAATGAATATTATTGTTATCTATTCTATATTGTTCTATAAGAAATGATGAGCATGCTGATCTCAGAAAAGCCTGTAAAGACTGATGCTAAGTGAGAAGAACCAAGAAAACATTGTACACAATAACAAGAAGATTATGTGATGATCACCTGTGATGAACTTGGCTTTTCTAGGCAATGTGGTAATTGGTAATTGCAATTCCTATAGACTTGGGATGGAAAGTGCTATCTACATCCAGAGAGAGAATTATAAAGACTGAATGTGGATCAAAGCATAGTATTTTCACCTTTTTGTTTGTTTGTTTTCTTTCTTGTGATATTTTTTTCCCTTTTGGTCCTGATTTTTCTCATGCAATATAACAAATATGGAAATGCTTTGTTATTTTTTTAAAGGAAAATTGGCAATTAGGAGAGGAAAGAACCCAAAGACAGAAGAGTGAATAAGAAGGTAGAATTCATAGAGTTCAAGTAACTTTGCTGCATAAACTTTCTATTATTGGAAATGATGACATACTTTAAAATTTTGACACTTCATTAACTATGTACAATTAATAAAATTAATAAAAACAACAAATAAATCTTTGCTTTATATATAGTCTTTCTCTAGATTGTAAATGTGTATATGCTTACACTGAAAATTCTTACAATCAGTTCTTTCTCAGCCTAGTTGAACTGATTTATAAGGATGAATTTGAACTAGTTAGCTTGTAACCTTGAATGGCTTGTGAACTTTTCATACTTTCATAAAATAAGATGCTTCAAATATCTTAAATCTAAGGGTTGGGGAGGAAGATAAGATTTCACCTTTTTACCAAAAATAGTTAAATCTTGTTCTCCATAATAACAAGTTGGATCCATCTAAGTTCACTCAGATGACAATGAGTTTGATAACTTGGTTCTCAGAGTGGCTGGAGCTGTGTAGATCTGACATTGTGCATGTAATTTGTTGTTGTTCAGCCATTGAGTTATGTACAAGTCTTCAGAACCCATGGAGCACATTCCTGCAGAAGTTGGGACTTTAGGTGAGATTTGAAGGATGCCAGCAGAGATGAAGATGGACAGCATTCATAGGCTTGGGGGGAAAGTCAGTGAAACTTTTCATCTCCCTCAGTAGAGAAATGGACTATTGTGTTCAAGGAACAGCAGGGATGTCAGTATCACTGAATTGAAGAACTGAATGGAGGAGTATGATGTAAAAAATCTGGGAAAGTAAGAAGAGCCGTCTCTCCTTCACTACCTCACAAAGTCCATCCAAGTTCATATCATCCTCTGACATCCCTTTTTCTTTTTACCTTCAATCTTTCCCAGTATCAAGATTGTTTTTTCCCCAAAAAATAGTCCTGTCTTTTCATTATGTGGCCAAAGTATTTAAGCTTCAACTTCAGCATTTGACCTTCCAATGAACAGCCTGAATCAATTTCTTTAGGTAATAACTGATTTCACCACCTTGCTGTTTAAAGGATTCTCAAAAGTCTTCTCCAGCATCCCCATATTTGTAAATACATGTAAACTAAACCATAAAATATTCAGTATTTATTTATCATCTACTATGTTACCTATACTCTGCTAGACAGAGGGGGAATGAGGGAAGACAAAAATGAAGTATCCTTTACCCCCAAAGGGATTTTATTCAATATGGAAAGAGAAAATGTACATATAGGAGTATATACACAATATGAGAAGAAAGCAATGTAGAGATGGAAGGAATGAAAAGCAGAACAATTTATGGATTTAAGTTCAAATGAATCAACAAGTTGAGATAAGATTCTTGTATTGATGACATAATACAGTAAGGATATCATGAGAAGAAAATTAATGTTTTGGTTTTAGTTTTGGAATAATTTAGACATAATATATACTTGGAAAAATGGGTAAAGTAAAGGCAACTACGTTTTCATTCTCAAAAAAGCAAGAAAAAATGAAAAAGACATAGCTGATAGTGAAGATAAATGGACAAAATCAAAGAAGAGTTGGGAGAGGAGACAATTAGATGGCACAGTGGATAGAACACTTGCACTGGAGTCAAAATCTGAGTTCAAATTTGGCCTCAGACACTTGACACTTACAAGCTGGTTGATCCTGAGGAAATCACTTAATTCTGAAGACCTCCAAAAGAAGAAATTTAGGAACTTCAGGGGTCAGCTGAGATCACCCTTTGGATATATTGTATCTGGTTACCTGTCCACTGATTAAAATTTAATCATGTGTATTTTATCATATAAAGATTAAAGTTTTCATATTGGAAAGGATTTGTAATGCTTTCATATTGGAAAGGATATGCTAATGAATATTTTAATCACATCACTTACTGACTCAATTATATATATATATATATATATATAGTAAAAACTTCTTAGACTGGGCAGTAGAGACATTCCATAATCTTATTATCTTTTCCAATTCATTTTGTTTGATGTTCTTTCAGGTATCCTATATCATAGTCAGACTAGACTTTTCACTATTTTCTAGTCATGTTCTGATATCATCCATCATCACATCTTTGACCTTCCATTGAAGAGGTGGATTGCTCATTCAACACTTCCTCTAGCCCTAACACACACACACACACACACACACACACACACACACATTCTCTATTTAATTCCATGTATTTTAATTTTTTGCATATTTGTTTTTAGGCTTTGGAGGGCTTTAAAGGTCCTCTAGTTCAGACATGCCCACAATGGGCAAGTGGGTGACAAAATGCCTAGAATGAAACCCTAACTAGATTAAAATGTAATTGGTAAATGTATAACAAAATATATAAAATTACAATGCACCACAGATAATGTTAATTTGTGGCTTTCTAAATCAATATTTGGTCAATGAGGATCTGTTTCCATTTGAATTTAATTCAGTCACTTTACAAATGAGAAAATAGGACATATAAAGGTTAAATATCATAAGCATAGGAAACAATGACAGAATTTGAACCCAGATTTCCTGATTCCATAATCATTGCTCTTTTCAGTACACTTTGTGTGGCATAAAAGTTGGGCAGTATGCTTCCTCTCCTTTAAGGCAAGGCTCAATGTCATATCACCACCTTTATGAAACCTTCCCAGATTCCATTTGCTATATAGCATTGCTCATCTTTGTATTACACAGTAGTTGGTTAATAAATATGTGTAATAAAAAGAGTGTTTGGGATGTATTCAGAAGACCTACTTAAAGACCTAATTCTGCCACTTACTATCTATTTGACTTTGAGCAAGTGATTTCATCTTTTGTGAACTTAGTTTCATCATCTATAAAATCAGACAATTGTTCTGAATGATTTGGGCTCTGTGGTATGCTGAAATTAACAAATGCTACAAACAGCCTGATTTATTGTTTTGTTGATTGTCTAGATTTCTTAAATTTCCATCATCTTTTTAAGATGATAGAGAAAAGTAAATGCAGATTAAACTTAAAAGTGTATTATGTATTAATTTTTTATCAAAGAGCTAGCTGTTAAATATTTACCAGCATACAAAAGCATGGCTGGACCTAACTTATTAAATTTCCTTCCAACTCTAAAATTCTGTAATAAATGAACAACCCCATTCACACCCACCTATCTCCTAAATACTTAAATACAGGGTCATAGGATCATAAATTGAGAACTCTAAAGAATATCAAAACTTATTTTATACATAAATACCCTGAAGATAAGTAATTATAAATGTCAAAGTTTGAATTTGAATTCAGAACCTCTAATTCCAAATCTATCACTATTTCCTCTGAGCCATTTAGTAACTTTCATAAGCAATGTCTAGAAAACAGATTATATGGGTAAGTTTGGGTTGGATAAACCTTGCCAATACTTTTCAAATCAAACTTGTCCATGTGTAAAAGCAAGTATTCCCAGTATACTAGATAAATGGCTGTTTAATATATGCCGGTAGGGGAATTTAATAAAGCTGAAAAGACGAAAGAGTCACTTAATCCAGATCTCTAATTTTGAAGATGTAACCATTGTCCCAAAGTTCATTCAATATAGGTCCTTTTCCTCATTAGTAGAGATGAATATCCTATCCTGTGTGAAGGTTGGGAAGGGCATAGTTGATGAGGGTACAAAAGCTCCAGTTTTCAGTCTTCAAGCTTTGAGTCAATTCAAGTGCTTCTGGTTTCCAATTTCAAGAGGAGAAATGTACAAGGCTCATCTGTATGCTGAAGGAAAAGATACTGGGAAATCATGAGAGGAGCTGTCATGTCCCTATTACCTGGCTGCTACCCTAGAGACTTCTGGGAATTTCCCGTTGGGTGAGATCCAGAATTCTATCTCTCTAGCCTGAGTGAAGTTACCTCACACTCAATGGGAGAGCTTCTTTACTTTGTATTGTCTGATAGATATTCTCCTAGGTATACTTTTTCTTATTTCTGTTTTGCTACAATTGGGATCAATGAGTTTCCTTGTTACATACTATTTGTATTCATTATGAAGCTGATATTTGATAGAAAAGGTGTCAAAACTTGGATATAAAGCTTGAGATTACCCTTCCTCCCAATAATGACACAGTGATCAGAAGTTATATTGAACTTGATCATATCACTTAGATTCATAATAATTAAAGGAGAAGATAGATATAATTCTAGCCTAGAATCCCTCTCTGAAGGGAGCAAAGTAGGCTCTAGTTCCAACTTTCTGGAATGAATTAAAGTGTCTCTTGGAAAAGGATAAGAGGGAGAAGCTAGAAATGTCTGTTCTACCTCATTTTTTACTTTATTTACATTATCCTATAACCTGATGCTACAGGTTATAGGATAATGCTTACTACATGTGGGCTTAAAGCGGATTGTGGTCCCTTTAAGAAACTGTATTTTCCATTGATCTGTGATTCCTTTCAGATTGATCTGTGATTCCTTTCAGATTCCCAGCCCCTCCTGGCTGAGGCATATCCTCCCCAAAGTTGTCTTTCCTGGATGCCAGGGCCTTTGATTCACAAATCCTGGTCAAAAGCATTCCTTTGAATTCCAATAGAAGATCCGGGATTGTCCCAGCTTCTACTGGATCTGAGCCAACTTGGGCCCTCCCAGCCCCCACTGGTTCTGATAGTTTCCGCTTATCCCAGCCCCCATTCTGACTTGCTTGGGTTGCCAGCCCCCACTGGTTCTGATCTGCTCGGGTTTCCCAACCCCCACTAAGATAGCCAATATAGTAAGTGTCCATCAACTAAAGTCTTTGCACCGATGGACCTCGGTGGCTCACTCAGCTGCCAGGACTTTCTGTCCACTGAGAACTGCATTCTTAGTGCAAAACTATTTTCCATAGATCTGCCACTATAGAAGTCAGTCTCTGGGTAAACTGATTTCTATCTAACAATAAACTTTCATTTTGCAATATTCGGGAATGAGTGAATTCTTTCACTCCTAGAACTTGTGGCCTATTTAATGGGGATTCTTGATAAATCTCTTATAGCCACTAACCTCTAGACCACCAGAAATCTAGACTACTCAAATAGCATCAGGCTCACTACAAAGATTTTTTTAATAAAGGCTCAGAGAGTTCAAGTTATTTGCCTAAGGTCATACAGTTTTTGATGATTGAGCCAAGTCTAGAAATGGCCATCTCCTGATCCCACAGGCTCCAAAGTCCTCCAGTGCTCTTTCCTCCACCTGCCTTGTCTCATGTACAATAAATGTTTTGGGGAATTATTAAATTGAATTTCAGCAGGGATTCATCTTTCCTAATTACCATCGTGTCCTCTTCCAAAGCAAACAATGAATTCAGAGAAGCTACCATCACACTATCCCCTTCATTGTGTATGACCCTTTGCATCTCCAAACAAGTGCTCCGGGTCAACTCTATTATTAATTAAATTTTTAAGCCCAGTAAACGTATTCAATACCTTATAAAAAGTGGTATTCTTACTTACCCTAAGGAGTTCTCAATCTAAAACACAATACAAGTTTGTTATATTATATTCCCAAGGACCAGGGAAAACAAAGGGCACACAGGGAAAAAAGAGTAAGTACAGATCAGACAATGAAGAAAGAAAGAAAAAAACAACATATTTATTAACAAATTGGGTCAAGCTGAGAGAACAAAGCACCATATAGCTATTCTACTAAATTAAATGGCACAGTACTTATATAAACAAGGTCTTTGCCTATGTGCATGATTAGATATAAAAATTCAAACAGGTCACCAAAGAGAACTCCATCCCTTGACACATCATCCCACTTCAAGTTATTTTTTCTTATTTTTTTATGCCATTTGCTTCTTAAGAGCTCATCAATCATCTCTTGAGCTAAATTGCCTGCAGTGAGCTAAAGGTTCAATGCCTCACAGATCTTAAGATAACAAATTACAAGCCAAAACCTCTGTAGTTATTTTCTAACAGGTGCAACTCTGGCTTAAAAGGGAAAGAGAACTACTTTTATCAGAGGATGAGAACTCTCCATTGCTGGTGATTCTTTAAATGAAAATAAGGGCTCTTAACCTAGAAAGTGAATTCCTTATTATTGATTCAGGAACCAAACTCATTTTGCTACACACTGTTTTAAAATGATTTGTTCAGCCTTTAATTTAATCTCTTTGTGCCCCTGTGCAAATGCCTTCAATAGCTCCCAGTTGCCTACTCAATAAAATTTAAACCTCTGAGCCTTGGTTTTTAAAACCCCTTGTCTCTGGCCTTAGTATTTCCTTATGGTTTAATTTTCTAAAACCACCCTCTGCCCCATATGCTCTATCAACTTACTATATCCAGGTCATGTAGTAAATGCTCTTGTAGTTGTTCATCCTTTTTCTTTTAAAAGACCAGCGACTTTAAAGGCCACATAAGAATGAGACAAAAGATGACCCAATTAAGCAACTCAAAATTTTTGATCTAAGAAGGGAAGATCCTTAGAGTCTCTGGCTAGAAGAGAAAGCAATTGCAATTTCTATGCATTCTAATATATTAAAACCTAATCAATGAGGCACAGAGGGTTGGACTGGAGGCTACTATTGGTCATTCAATAAGAGGCAGAGAAATTTTAAGTTTAAAAAAATAGTCTAAGAACTTCCTCTGAAACACAATGGACTGTTTAAAAGTCTATTTTGTCAGAATTATATATCAAGAAACCATAAATGACAACCACACAGGACAAAGAATAAATTGTCCCAGCTTTAAAAAGGGGGAGGGGAGATAATAGAAACAAATTTATAAAAATATTTTAATTTAAAAAACCAAAATAAACAAATCTAGACCCCAAACCCAAAAATATGTAATAAAAAATTGTTGTTGTTGTTGTTCACTCTTCATTCTCAAAGAGAACCAATTACTTCATCACAAGGATGGTGTCTTGACTTAAATGTGAATTGAATTTAAATGAGGCAAATCTGTCCAAAGCTGTCAGTCTCACCTTCCCTTCCAGAGTCATTGAAGTCCTTGGCAAGATAAAATAAGATCAACTGCTCCTCCTAAATTAGCTAAACTCAAGGTTCTTTGAAATAATTGGTGCAGTGTATAAACCTGAAATCAGGATGACTCATCTTTCAGAGTTCAAATATGGCCTCGGACCCTTACTAGTTGTGTCACTCTGGACTAGCTTGCCTCCATTTCCTTATCTGTAAAATGAACTGGAGAAAAAAAAATGCCAAACCATTCCAGTATTTCTGCCAAGAAAACCCCAAATAGGGTCACAAAGAGTCAAACATGACTTAAAAAAAGAATAGATTTGTATGGATTTTTTTTTTTTTAATGCAAGAAAGATGTATTTTACATTCTTGCAAGAATGGGTGCTTAGGTTAGTAGACACACCTTTGAAACTCCAAAGGCAGCATTTTATTTCCTATCCTGAAGCACAAGTTCCTCCCCAGATTACTCATTAATTAGATGTTACAGAAGTTACCAGACATGAATCTCCACCCCTCATTACATAGCCAGCTCCTGCCCCAAAGGAGCTTCCATTCTAGAAAGGGGAAGGTAACACTGGAGAGCTAAGGGCAAAGAACAAAAGATTCTTTTCAAATGTCAGACCACCACCTCTGATTACAAAATTCAGTTCCTGACCCCAAGCATTTTACATTCTTTTGAGGGAAGATATCCTCCATCCTTGATTATTCCTTGACATCCTTGTAGGTTTCAGTTTTTTAATTTAAGCTTCACTTCTCCAATTTAATTTTCATAAATGTGGAAATCAAATGCCCATCTATTTCTCACAATTTCCCCTTTTTTTTCTTTTTTTAATAATTTCGTTTCCACATCTTTTCTTACCCCTCACATTTGGGTAATATTTTTACATTCCACTTCATAAAAGATTATTAACATATCTCCTTACACAGGATGGATAATTAATTCCTGAATTCTCTGCTAATTCTTCTGACAGGGCTGCACTAGGAGTGAAACTACCTGCAATTGTAAAATGTTTCCTCCTTTAAGCCAATAACTTCTAGAGTTATTCTATTTTCCCATGCCATTCTGCTATTCTCTTTACTGGCTCTCAGGTGTAACTTATCCAATAATATTTACTCACCAGAGTAGGAATGAACCAAATTCAGAACTAGATTTCCAGGCTTGAACTCATCAGTTACTCTCCTTGACTTAATTCTTCCTGAATCAGTCTTACTTTCTTTGAATGCCAGGATAAAAGAAATAGCCAATTATGTCGGTGCACAGTGCCCACATCTGTTTCATTGAACCACTTGAAATAAGATTAGCTTTTACGAAAGAATATTTGTTTCAAGGATACAGAAACAACAAATCTACAAATACTTTCCCTAGCAAGTTAGGAGAATCTTAAAATGGCAACTACTTAGATAATTTTAGATTCTTAAACTTTATCAAACTATCAAAGACTATCAGACATCATCAGTCTACCATGACACATTAAGATCCCCTGCTTTAGAGTAAATGAGTTAATCATATTTCTCCATTGAGGACACTGTGTGATTTGAAAAAAAGAATTCAGAAATTCGACCTTCCCATTGAATTTTTTAATAAAATGGTTTAGCAATTTAATACAAATTAAAAGGGGAAAAGAGAAGTATTATAGAATCTCTTCTTGCATAATATAGAACAGATGTGTCAATTATATAGCCTTTGGACCACATATGGTCCACAACACTCCAAAGTGTGGTCTAAACTAGGTTAAAATGTAAGTGAGAAATATTTCACAAAAATGAATAAAAACATAATAAAATATAGATAACAACAAAATCACAGATAAATAATAAAATGGAAAAAATGTAAAACTAAGTCAATAGTTTGTGGGTCACTGGAATTATTATGTATGAATTAATGGTTCCCCATTTCTATTTAAACTTGATAGCACACTAGCTTCCCAGTGAAATTGGATGTGTGGTTTATTGTATATCAGGCAACCTGATATCTGATAAGTTCTTCCATGTTACCATTATTTCATGCAAGCTATTCATGCTTGGTTTCTTGTAGGTCCATTCCTGATTATCCAGACTTTTCCATCTATCCCTTCCCTCATCATTCCTGTCCTGTAACCTCATTTCTTATCACTACCTTTTTTATGTGTGTTTTTTCCCCAATAGAATATAAGTTCCTTGAGTGTAGGAACTGCATTTTTTTGCTTATATTTGTATTTCTATAACCATAGTATGCACTTCTTCCTTTAAATTAAATTAAAGCTTCCCCTGTGTGTGTTCTAATGTGTCTATCTTTTATTTTTTATTGAATACATTTTGTTTTGATAAAAGAAATGTTTCCCAAGGACAAAAATAATAAAATAAAGTCTACTCCCTTTCTACTCCCTTCCCCACCAAATTATATTTCTTAAAATGTAATTTTTAGGTAATATTTTTATACTTTGTAAATTTTTTAAATGTACTTTTAAGTAGTTTGAGGAAAGTACTTAACAACTGATTGAATTTTTAGTATTAAAGTGTTTGCCTATATGTCACAAGTTCTTCATTCTAATCTAATCCAATAAATATTTATGAAGAATACACAATATTCCAAGCACTATGGTAAGTTCTCAGGATATAATTAATAAAAAGAAAAAAAAACAATTCCTGCCCTCAATGAGCTAACAAGCAAAAAGAAGAGACAACCACAAAAAGAGGAAGGAAAAAGGAGAGAAGACAAAACATCAGAAGATACAAGGCAAGGGACATCTTGTTTAATAGAGTTCAAATCAGCAAGATAGCAGAAGCAAAATGGAATGATCTGAGAGTCCAGCTTCTGAACTCTATAAAGGAAGGCATTACGAGTTTAGTAGTCCATCCTCTAGTCCTTCAAATAGGAAGAAGACAAGACTGAGATAGGCGGAGTGTCAATCAAAACTTGAAAAGCAGCATGTTGGTGAGTATAGAATGGATAAGCTTATCCTGAGAGGAATATCTGTGGAATCAAAGCCAGGCAGTTTAGCAGATAGAGTGGAGTTTCTAGACATTACACACCAAGATGGCAGGAAATATGATCATCAAACTATGAATGTCTTCCAAAATCTATTCTCTGAACTAATGAGGCACTTAATAATTTATGTCATTTTCAATTTAATTGTGTTAAATTGAATTAAGTTGCTAAATCTGAAAAGATTGATGGGAAGTGTGCCTAAATTATAAATTAGAAAATGCATAGAGAAATTTGAAGATGGTGGAGAGAAGACAAGTCTCTATTTGACCTCCTCTAACTTCCCTCAAATCAACAGCAGAATAAGCCTCTGAACTGGTTTTGAAGTAATAGAACCCACAAATATTTGGAGTACAACAAATTTCCAGAAGAAGATACTTTGGAAGAACTTCACAAAAGGTCTGTTTCAATCAGGCAGAAAGAAAGACTGCAAAGCCCAGATTGCAGGACAGGGAGACCAAGGCAAAAAATTGGGGCAGAGAGCCAGGGCATTGCAGCAGTTCTTGCACAGAGGAATCTACTAGGAGGCTCTTTGGCAACTCTATCCTGGTTACAAACCAGTAGTCCAGCAAATTTGCTGCGAGGCATTCAAAGCAAATATAAAAGGCAACTTGTGAGCTACTGAGCCCCAGCCTGGCTGTGCTGGAAGTTAGCCAAACAGCATTGGCCCCAGGCAAACTAAAGAGGCTGCAATCTTTTTGCCTTAAGAGCAGATCTCAACTCTTTAAAAAATGTGTAAAAAAAGTATAAAGAACTCTTACCATAGACAGCTTTTAAGGAGAAAGAGAGGAATCGACCTCAAACTCTGAGGATCCTAAAGGCAAATCAGCTCCAAATGAAGCTCCAAAATGTGATATGAGTTGGTCTCTATTTTACAAGAATTCAAAAAGGATCTTAAAAGAGAAGAAAAATGGGGAAAAGAAATGAGACCTTTGCAAGAGAATATGAAAAAGAAAAAACAGAAATTATCTGAATAAAACTCCTTAAAAATAATTTGATGAAATGGAAAAATAATATAACTCCTTACAAAATAGATATGAAAAAGAAATGAATTGGTTGAATAACAGAATTTATGAAATAGGAAAAAAAATGCAATGAACATCCTATTTAAAAGTTTAATTGTGAGGGGCAGCTAGTTAGTGTAGTGGATAGAGCACCAGCCCTGAAGTCAGGAAAACCTGAGTTCAAATCTGGCCTCAGACACTTGACACTTTTTAGTTGTATGACCCTGGGCAAGTCACTTAATCCCAATTGCCTCAGGCAAAAAGGTCAAATGCAAAAGAAGATAAAAAAGCTAACTAAGGAAAATAGTTCACTAAAATTAGAATTTTAAAAATGGAAATGAATGACTGAATGAGATTTTAAGAATCAAACAGGAGGATGGAGTCAAGATGGTGGAGAGGAGACATGTCTTTATCTGAGTTCTCCAAGATGTCCCACAAATTAACAACAAATCAAGCCTCTGAAATGGTTTTGGAGTGACAGGACCCACAAAAATTTGGAGTGTAACAAATTTCCAGCAGAAGATAATTTGGAAGAACTTAAGAAAAGGTCTGTTTCAATCAAGCCCTGAGCACAGGTACCTGAGCACTGGCAGTACAGAGACCCAGGGTGGTTTAGGCTCTGCTCACTGGGCAATCTACCAGGAGGAATCTACAGCAGTGTTGTCTACTCTGTCCTTGTTACAAGTCAGTAGATCAGCAGATTAGCTGTAAGATATCCAAAGCAAATACAAAAGATAAATAGTGAGCCCCTAAAACCAAAAATAAGACAGAATCTGTCCACACTCACATAGCATGGGAAGTTAGTCAGCACCAACCCATCACAGACTGTCAGCTATAAAGGAAGCTTGGACAATCTCCTATTTGCCCTAAAAGCAGACCTTAATCTTTAAAAAAAAATGAGCAAAAAAAGTAAAAAGAACTCTGACCATTGATAGTTCTTAATGGAGAAAGAGAACAACAGATTTCCAACCCTGAGTACACTAAAAACAAATGATCTCCAGATGAAGCTCCAAAGGGTGATAAGAATTGGTCCCCATCTCACAAGGCTCTCTTGGAAGAATTCAAAAAATTTCTTAAAAGAGAGTTAGAAGAAAAATGGGAAAAGGAAATGAGAAATTTGCAGCAGTGTTTGGAAAAGGAAACAGAAATTTCTTCAGATAGAAGAAAATTCTTTACAAAATAGGTTTAATGAAATGGAAAGAGCAAATAATTCCTTATAAAATAGATTTGACAAAATAGAAAAAGAAAACAACTCATTGAAAAACAGAATTTGTGAAATGGGGAAAAAAATCCATTGCACAAAACAATCCATTTAAAAGTTCAACTGGCCAAATATAAAAGGAGCTAAAAAAGATAAACTGAAGAAAATAATTCACAAAAAAATAAATGATTCAATGAGATATCAAGAATCAATCAAACAAAACCAAAAGAAAAAAAATTTAAATGGAAGAAAATGTAAAATACCTCATTGGAAAAACAATTGAATTGTAAAAAAGATCTAGGAGAGACAATGTAAGGATTATTGGACTTCATGAAAACCCTTATTGAAAAAAAAAAAGAGCCTAGATATCATCTTTCAGGAAATCATCAAGGAAAACTGCCCTGGTGTCCTAGAACCAGAAGGTAAAGTAATCATTGAAAGAATTCACCAATCACCTCCTGAAAGAGACCCCAAAATGAAAATACCAAGGAGATGTAGCTAAATTTCAGAATTATCAGATCAAGGAAAAATATTGCAAACAGCCAGAAAGAGATAATTCAAATATTGAGGAACCACAATTAGGATTACCCAGGACTTAGCAGCTTCCACCTTACAGGATTGAAAGGTTGGGGGTCTGATATTCTGAAAGGCAAAGGACCTTGGATTGCAGTCAAGAATAAGCTATCAAGCTAAATTGAGCATTTTCTTTCAGGGAAGAAGACGGACAGTCAATGATTTTGATACTAGTGAATTTCATTTACTTCTGATGAAAAAACCAGAGCTGAATAAAAAATTTGATTTCCAAATACAGCACTCAAGAGAAGCATAAAAAGGTAAAAAGCAAAGAATTCTTGAAAACCATATCTCTGTTGTGGGTATACTTGGAGAGTGCAGGTATAATTTGATTGTATTGTGGTAATATGAAAAAGAAACTAGAGGTGGAAAGGGGATTGTATAAGAAAAAGAAGAAAATGGAGATAAAATGAGGAAAATTACATCTCATGAAAAGGCAAGAAGACATATTATAATCGAGGGAAAGGAGGGAGGAGGATGAACATTGTGTGAATTTACTCTCATCAGATTTGGCTCAAAGAGAGAATATCAGACATATTTGGTTGCACAGAGAAACTTCTCTCACCTTCTAGGGAAGGGAATGAGAGAAAGGGGGAAAGGAAAGAAACAAGCATAACATGAGGTAAATAAGATGGCAGGAAATACAGAATTAGTCATTTTAACTGTGAATGTGAATGAGATGAACTCTCCATAAAAGGGAAGCAGGAAACACATTTAAAGCAGGATGATACATGTAGAGTAAAGGTAAAAGGTTGGAGCAGAATCTACTATACTTCAAGTGAAGTAAAAAAAGCAAGGGTAGCAATCCTGATCAAAGATAAAGCAAAGGCAAAGATAGATCTAATTAAAAGAGATAAGGAAGAAAACCATATTTTGCTAAAGGGTACTTTTGATAATGAAGCAATATCAATGCAAAACATATATCCACCAAGTGGTATAGCATCCAAATTCCTAGAGGGAAAGTTAAGAGAAATGAAAGAAAAATTAGATAGCAAAACTACACTAGTGGAGAATCTCAATGTTGCTCTCTCAGAATTAGATAAATCAAACCACAAAATAAATAAGAAAGAAGTTAAGATGGTTAATAAAATGTTAGAAAATTTAGGTATGATAGATCATTGGAGAAAGTTGAAAGGAACGTACATTATCTTGGCATTACATGGATTGACATGTATTTCTATACAAAAATTGACCATGTATTAGGGTATAGAAACCTCAAAATCAAATGCAGAAAGACAAATATAATACATTTTTGAGATCATGATGCAATAAAAATCATATGCAATAAAAGGCCAGGGGGAAATAGACCAAAAATTAATTGAAAACTACATAATCTAATCCTAAAGAATAAATGGGTAAAACAACAAATCATAGATACAATCAACAACTTCTTCCAAGAGAATGACAATAATGAGACAACATACCAAAATTTGTTGGATGCAGCCAAAGCAGTTATTAAGGGAAAATTTATATTTCTATATGCTTACTTGCAAAAAGAAAAAAAAAACAGAAAGAGAAGATCAATGAATTGGGTTTACAACTAAAAAAGGGGGGGCTAGAAAAAGAACAAATTAAAAACCTTTAATTAAATATCAAATTTGAAATTCTGAAAATAAAAAGGAAAATTGATAAAACTGAAAATAAGAAAACTATTGAATTAATAAATAAAACTAAGAGTTGGTTTTAAGAAAAACTTAACAAAATAGGTAAACTATTTTTTCTAATTTGATTAGAAAAAAGAAAGAAGAAAATCAAATTGTGATTCTTAAAAATGAAAAGGGAGAACTTTCCACCAATGGAGAGAAAATTAGAGCAATAATTAGGAGTTATTTTGCTCAATTATATGTCAATAAATCTGATAATCTAAGTGAAATGGAGAAATATCTACAAAAATATAGATTTCCCAGGCTAACAGAAGAGGAAATAAATTATTTAAATAGTCCCATTTTAGAAAAAGAAATAGAACAAGCTATTAATCAACTCCCTAAGAAAAAAATCTACAGGGTCAGATGGATTTACATGTGAATTCTACCAAGCATTCCAATTTAAAAAACATTCATTCCAATACTGTTCAAACTATTTGAAAAAATAGCAAAAAAAGGAGTTCTACCAAATTTCTTTTATGACAGACAGGGCACTGATATCAAGACCAGGTAGGGTCAAAACAGAGAAAAAAAATTAAAGACCAATTTCCCTAATGAATATTGGGGTATAAATCTTAAATAAAATATCAGCAAAAAGATTATAGCAAGTCATCCCAAGGATAATACACCATAACTAAGTAGAAATGTGGAACTGGTTCAATATTAGGAAAACTTACCATAATTAACTCTATAACCAAACTGACAAAAATCACATGATTATCGCAATGGATGCAGAATAGGCATTTGATAAAACCTAACACCCATTCCTATTAGAAACTTTTGAAAGTATAGGAATAAATGGAGTTTTTCTTAAAATGATCATTAGCATCTATTTAAAACCACCAGCAAACACCACATGTAATGGGAACTAGAACCATTCCCAATAAGATCAGTGGTGAAACAAAGTTGCTCATTATCACCATTACTATTCAATATTCTATTAGAAATGCTAGCTTTTGCAATAAGAGAAGAAAAAGAGATTAGAGAGATGATAGTAGGTAATGAGGTAATTTGATGAGGAAACCAGATTATCACTTTTTGCAAATGATATGATGTCATACTTAGAGAGTCCTAGAGAATAAACTAAAAAACTACTAGAAGCAATTCACAACTTTAAAAAAGTTGCAGGACACAGAATAAATCCACAAAAATCATCAGCATTTTTATATATAATCAATAAAGTACAGCAGGAAAAGATACAAACAGAAACTCCATTCAAGATAGCTGTCAATAATATAAAATACCTGGGAATCAATCTGCCAAGTGAAAGTCAGGAACTATATGAATACTCTCCACATAAATAAAGTCAGATTTAATCAATTGGAAAAACATCAAATGCTCATGAGTAGGCCAAGTGAATATAATAAAAATGACAATACTACCTAAATTTCTACTTTTTCAGTGCCATATCAATTAAATTCCCAAGAAATTATTTTACAGATCTAGAAAAAATGATAACAAAGTTTATCTGGAAGAACAAAAGGTCAAGAATTTCAAGGTAATTAATGAAAAAAATGCCAATGAAGGTGATCTAACTGTGCCAAACCTAAAACTATATAATAAAGCAGTAGTAATCAAAACCATTTGGTACTGGCTAAGAAATAGATTAGTAGATTAATGGAATGGGTTAGATTCATAGGAAAAAATAGTCAAAGACTATAGTAATCTAGTGTTTGACAAACCCAAAGACCTCAGCTTTTGGGATAAGAACTCACTATTCTACAAAAACTGGTGAGAAAATTGGAAACTAATATGGCAGAAACTAGGCATTGACCCACACCTAACAGTGTATACCAAAATAAGGTTGAAATGGGTTCATGGTATAGACATAGTAATATTATAAGGAAATTAGAAGAACAAAGATTAGTTTGCCTCTCAGATCTATGGACAAGGAAGGAATTTGTGTCCAAAGAAAACTGGAGTTCATTATTAAATACAAAATAGATAATTTTGATTAACTTCATTCTTCTAGTGACAATACAGAACCCAGAGTATAACAATCATAGAGCAAGAACTGGTATTTTTAACTGGATTGAAATTTTGAAAAGTAACCCAATAAGCTACCGAGATGTAGTAGAGATAATTTAAGCCTGTATATGTATAAGTCTGGTTATATTTGTCAGCAATTAATGTCTTCATTCTCTTGTCTTTCTTCCTGAATAAAAGAAAGTAGAATTGATTCCAGAAAAAAAGCCCTTTCTATTTAATTAAAACAAAAAAATCCATAGAAATAGAGAACAAAGAGAAAGCAACAAAGAGAGAAAGCATTTTTCAATATGAACCCCCCCCCCCCAAAGTAACAAATATTTGGGAAGAGTCCTGATGAGCTCCCAATATACAAATTTTATAAAGGAAAACTAGCATCAATTCATAAAAATTAAAGAGAGTAATCACACAGGACATAGAGTAAATGCATACTGAACAAAAATCATACAAGCAGGCAAATTGGTTTGGAATCTTGTGAACTAGAAGTGAAATCATGAAGTAGATTCAAATTATGTGTCAAGAACTTACTAGCTATTTGATCCTTAGGAAGACATTTAACCTAAGACTCAATTTCCTCATCTGCAAAATGAGACTGAACTCAATAGCCTGTATGGTCCCTTTTAGTTCTAAATCTGATCTTTAGAAAACCAGGAAAAGAGAAGAATTAAGTAAATAAAATTATAGGATATAAAATGAGCCCACTCATGCAGAAAAGCATAATGCTAAAAGATATACTAAAATTTATTTCCAAAATTATGTCATTATTTATAATATTTACACTTTCTTGTGCATTTCACAGTGAGTTTTTCTTAATCAAATGTGATTTAGTATCATCTCCAATGAGGTTTGTTTGTCATAAATCAGAACACTATTTATATTGAAATTCTTCAATACTCCTAACACAATTGATGGTTGCTATATTAAGCAAGTGTCCATTGATCATATTTACCCTTCACTATTCTCTAAAGTCAACTTGAGGGTGACTTTCTTTTGAGTCATTTCCTCAGCCTCTCTCTTTTAGGAAGCAACTTTCCTTTAAAATTAGGTTTGCAATAAGTTTTTCAAACTTACTTCAATCCTGTTTCAAAGTGATCCAGACACATTGTTCTATTACTACTGACTCGCTTAACTAGAGAAACTCTAGTAAAAATGTTTTTCCTGTCCAAAAAACCAACAGTGCAAAAAACAAAAAGCCAAAACAGGCGTTTTTTGTTTGTTTGTTTTTTGTAAAAAAACAACAACAATTCTCTTCTCTATCTCCAAACCTCCAGCTGAAAAGTGAATTTTCACAAAATACTATATTTTTAAATCATTCTCTTTCTTCTCCCATGTGCAACCAATAACCTCTTCAGAATACTGCATTCAAACAGTAATATAAACATTTTAGCAAATAGATGATTAGCAGCTTTATCAGATTTGCAAGCTTGGGAAACAAAGTGAGAATTTAAATAAGGAGAACTAAACTTTTAAGAAGTAAAGAAAAACTTCTTTAAACTCTTTCTGGAAGATGAGAGGCTTATATCTTCTCAGGAAAAAAAAAGGAAAGGGAAAAAGAGAAATGGTGGATTAATGCCTTAGGTTTGAAATCCACATGGGTTTCAGAAACATAAAATTCTCCCAGACAGATCTTATATATAATTCTTTGCCTTGAATTTATAGGCTTTAAGTTTTCATAGTTGATCTACAGAATGCCACAATATTTGATGCTTTTCCCTCTAGTGTTTCCTTGGTCAAAGGGATATAGTTCCTCTAAAGCATGCTTGGTCAGAGGACAAAAAGTGATTTCAGAGACCCTGAAGTACCTCCTGTAAGAGCCTAATAGACCTTAATTTCCCCTGAAACAATCCCTGCAGTGCTGCAGGTTTTAGTATCCCCGGGGTATCCCTAGTCATATAGCATTGTAAGATTCAGGATTCCCAAAGCATTCCTAGGCAAACCTTTATGGAACATGAACTCGAGGGCAGATTTCTCTGGAGGGACTCCTCTCCTAGAACCTGTGGGCTTCCACCTATCTTTTTATATAGTCTTGGCCTACCTGGAGTACTTTACAGTATCTCTCAGGATTTATGGATCTGGTGCCCTTTTCAGATCTTTGCTGAAGTACATTGGTAAAAAATTGGGTTCCCCTGTACCCTTTCATCCCCCATCTTAACTAGAATTACATTTAATTCTTTATAATATATATTGAAGTGGCAAAGAGAACAAATATTCTTGACATGATACTGACCAAAAGGTTTGAACTTGCTGCCAAAATATTAATAAATAGAATTTTGGCAAGAGGTGGTCAGGCCATTTGAGAATTCAGAATAAATTCAGTCAGTCCTTGGAATATACTAGCATAGTGTGTCCATATCAAAGAAGGCACTGTGCTCTATGAACAAAGCAGAATTGCAGTAGCTCCAAAGAAATGTGAGATAAGTAGATTTAGATAAAGTTCCACTCCAAATGCCTATGTGGATTATTTGTGCCCAGTTTCCGGTAAAGACTTTTGAGTTTTACTGATCTGATCAGTCATAGTCAGACATACTGTACTCTGATCTCAACATAGTAATGTCTCACTTTGGTCCTCATTGAGAACCAAGAACAACAGAACTAAGTAAGCAACTATTATGTGCCAGGTAAAGAAGTAACTACACCAAGAACAACAGAACTAAGTAAGCAACTATTATGTGCCAGGTAAAGAAATAACTACATGGCTCAGTGGATAGAGGACTGAGTCTAGAGTCAGAAATAACTGAGTTCAAATTTAGCTTCAATACTTTCAAGCCATGTGGCTCTAATCTAGTCACTCATTCTCTATTTGCTATAATTTACTATAGAAGAAAATGGCAAACCATGCCAGGGTCTTTGCCAAGAAAACCCCATGAACAGCATGGTCTATGGAGTTATGGAAGATAATCTGATGTGTCAAACACTGGAGAAACAAAAAAGCCAAAGATAGTATCTGCTCTCAAGGAACTCACAATCCAATGGCCAAGCAACAAACAAACGAATATATACAGACAAGCTATATATAGAATAAATAAAAAAATACCTGACAGAGGAAAAGCACTAGAAATAAGAGTGGTTGGGAAAGACTTGTAGAAAATGGAATTTTATTGGGGATTTAAAGGGAGCCAGGGGAGCTAATAGGCAAAGATGAAAAAGATAACATTCCAAGTCCATGCATAGTCAGTGAAAATGAATTTATGTTCCATTGCAAAGCTTCTTGGAAGGAATATGGGAATCACAAAATTATGATTTACGATTTGCTTGGGGTCACACAGCTTCAAAGTGCCTGAGAGCAGACTTGGCTCCTTGACCCAAATTTTTGAGAACTATTGCTTTAGACAATTCTCTAACCAAAAGTTTCAGGGAAGGTAGTTGCCTATACTTAGAAGTTTCTTCACTCCCTATATCAATGAAATCATAGATCCCTTTCCTATCTCCTATGTATCCTTTTTTGCAATATCTATTTGTACAACGAAATGGTGCTTCACCCTCCATAATGATCTTTCATTTGTAGAATCCCACCAAAAGAAATTGAGTTTGGGTACAAATCAGATATCATTCAATATTTTCTGGCTGTGTGACCCCTCTGCTTAACCTGAGCCTAAATTGGCTCATCAATAATATGAGGCTAATAACCTGCCTTTCAGGGTTTTTTCTGAGAATCTAATGAGCTAATATAAAAATTGTAAGCCTTAAAACACTACATAAATGTACTGAATAAATTTTATTTCATTCTTTTCACCTTGTTTGTGAATTTTAGATAACAAGTCTTAGTTAAATCACTGTCCTGTTTTAAGGACATTTAATTTCATAATTAACTTCCTATAGCAATGTTGTGCAGTTGGATAAAATATCTGGATTTTGTAGTTGAATAAAAGTATTATACTCTAAGCTCTGTGCGTACATCCTCTGTACAATTTTCGTAGCAGATAGGATGATGGTTATATGTATATTTCATTCTATTCACACATGATTGTAATTTCATTGGCTGATCAATGTAATGCTGACAGGGGCTCCATCTAATCCAACCTTCTTGTTTTACAAATGAGGAACCTTGGATAAGCTTTTTCCAAGGTACTAAGTTATCAGAAGTTTCATTTGAAACCAGGCCCTCTGACATTAGAGCTAGTGTTATATCTTGCTAAATCTCAGAATTATGAAAGCCTATTATTCCTGTTGTTTGTAAATATTATTATTATTGGCTACAACACCCTTCCATGAGCAGCTGACTTTTACTATGCATTCAGTCCCTAGGACAGTTAATCTATTCAATTTTAGAATGCCTGGCCTGGGAGTAAGCTAACTTACTTAGAGAATAAGTGAATATAAATTTGCCTAGCCTGATATATCTAGACATCCCCAAACCAAACTATGTTTCACATTCCAAGCAGCCACAAATCCTGGCTGTCTTGTTTTCATCCAATCCTCTTCACATATTGGCTCCCCTCCTCCCTTTTGCCTTTTTCTCTAAGCTAGGCGATCAAATCAATAATACCATTGTTTCTGGAAAGAGTGTGTTTATGAGCTGCCCCATGGATCAACTCACTATCCCTGTGACTTCATAGATCAAAACTCTCTTGCCTGGACATCATTCTCTTATGTGTTTTATCCCTTTATTAGAATGTATGTTCCTTGAGGACAAAATGTCTCAATTTTCTGTTTGTATTTCCAGTACTTAGCATTGTGACTGACACAATTTATATTCTCATTAATTTTCATTCATTCAGTCAGTCTACAGACCAATTCCCTCTTAGACAAAGCATCCTTTACTTCCTGGTAGCAATTAATACTGGAAGAGAGTCTAGGCTTTCACAAAAATTCAATCCATAAATTAATAATTTGTGTTCTTCAATAATAATAATAAGAGCTTTTCAGAAGAACTTTGTACTTAGACTTGAAATGAAAAGAAAAAAAAATAATGCAATCCTTTCATTCAGAGGTTGCCAATCTATTGAGATACGCTTTTTTCTTCTTTTAAACCAGGTTTGTAATTCTATTGGTATATGGAGCTCCCAATGAGGAACTTAGTATTACAAACCAGTCCTAAATGGCTAAAATGATGTATAACATACAAATAAATTCCACCCAATAGACTACCTAAACTTTTCCTGAAATGTAAAGGATCCTATAAAATACTCTAATGGAAGAAAACTACTATATTTATTGACATTTGCTAACTATTGGGATGTATAGGGTATTAAGGAAATACTAGCCCTTCTGGTGGGAGGACTTGCTGAGCCTTTTTTGTGGCTGCTCATTCACCTTTGTGTCTATTTGAAGTTTAGCATGTGCACTACCCATACCCTAATAAAACTGTTCCAGAGATGGGCTAAGTGAGGTTGAGAGAAAACAATGACTACCCCAAGCATATGAAGGCTTTCCTGGCAAGAAGGGCGGAAGAGAACAAGATAGGTTCTATGAAGGCAGATGAAGCAGATGCTGTGAAGTGCTTAGAACTTAGTCAGAAGATGCCAATCATCCTCTGCATCTAGACTATCAACAATCCTCTTGACTTTTGTCTTGCCACTGAAATTTGATGACTCTGGAAGAGAGATTGAAGTTGATGACTATGTGCAACTTTGCCTCACTTAAATCCAATTCACCCAAGTCATGTATCACTCCCATGATGTCACTGATCCTCTTCAAAAATGAAGGACAACCAATAACTATTTGGACTAAAGCCAATTATTTAACATCTCTGAACTTAAGTTTCCTCATCTTTAAAATGAAAGAATTGAACTTGATCACATCTAAGGTTCTTTTCAAATGGAAATCTATGATCCTGTGATGTTTATTATTTTTGTTTAAGAAGGCAAGATAACTATGTGAGGAAGTTCCTCTTTAGCCTGAGATTGAGGTGGGAGGTTACCCAGAAGAATTACTTTACAGAGGTACTCTCTGTCTGTAAGACTAATATACCAAATAATTCCTCTTGAGCCTATATAGGTATTATTTCCATAGACTATCCCACTTTCAAATCAAAGTTGTTACTGATAAGACCAATGGGTAGGGAGAAAAAGAAAACTTTTGAATTCAATTTCAAATTAAGAAAGAAAGAAGAGAATTCCATGATCTTCTTTTTCGAGAGATTCCCAAAAACTATACAAGTTTTCAGCAGAGCCAAGGAAGATCAAAAAGAGAAATGAGTCAGAAAAGAAAGAGAAATAATTAAAACAATATAGTCATACTTGTTCCCAATTGTAAGAGAAGGAAAAGAGCTCTGTATCCCAATATAGTTTTATTTTGCTGTTATTTTATTTCCATGAATAATATAGTAATATAATTTGGGCTGACAGAGTTGGGAGACTCAAAGAAAATAATTAATTCCTTCTCCATAGCCAACTGATAATCAGAAACTCAAAATAAAATTGAGGAAAAGTAGTGGTAGCCATGTCCTTGCTAGTGTTAAAAAGAAAGGAGAATTACAGAACGTGTTTTATAACATGAGTCCTCTATTTGGCCTTTAAACCACTTCAGAACCTAATCTCTTTCTAACTTTTTATCCTTCTTTGCTTTCTTTTGTCCTCTCCTTTCTCCTCCTTTTTCTCCTTCTCATCCTCTTCTTCCCTTTTCTTCCTTTTTCTTCTTCTCCTCCTCCTGTTCATTCTCCTTTTCTCCTCCTTTCTCCTTGTTCCTATGTACATTCTTTGATATAATTTAGGTATATTTTTCCTTTGCCCTACATAAAAATAAAAACCTCAGTTTATTTTTCTCACTCCATCTAACAAATCTTTTGATTCTCCATCAAACTGGAAGAGCATAATCCAAAGTTAGTTATTGAAATGTAATATTCAATGAAAATTCACTTCCAGGTTACCTTGAACTATATCATAGAGTCACATCCCTCTCCATAGAATATCTATTGATTAAGGGAGTGAGCCTTGATCATTTGTTACTTTTCATGATATATGACATGACAAGGCAGCTTGTAAATCGATCTGGCCCACGTGTTAGATGCAGGGGAAGGAAAAGTGTGCAGGTTATACATTACCCCCTATCTTTGGGTCTGTAGCTTCACAAAATGATTAATGGGGATAATGAACAACAAGCATTAAGAGAATAATGGGTGATTTCTAAGATGTGCCCAGCATAGAAATCATTCTTGTGAGAATCACAATGTACCTGGATTTGGAAAGTTTTCTGAATCACATTAAACCAGCCAGCCAGAGCAATAGCTGAGCAAGCTGGGCTTCGGAGGAGAAAAGCCTGCAGTGGCATCACACGCTGTCATCCCCACTGAATATCATTCCCTTTGTTAATGTGGAAGAGCCCAAGGGAGGGAGGGGAAAAGAGGAGCAGAAAAAGGAAAGCATAAAAAAGGAAAATAAACTAAAGAAGAAATAGCTAATTAAAATGTGGTAACTCAAGTGAAGCTAACTTCTATTCCATTAAGGATATTTTTGGAAGCACGATACTAATATTTCATCCCTCAAAGTGTTCATTAATCTCACCCCCAATAGAAAAATCTTCAAGCATCTCCATAGGACTGGACTTTTGCCAAAACCTCTCCTTCCCTTGTTTAGGCCATGAGCTGGATGCAGGATGTGCTATATCTGATATTTGAAAACTTGATCAGTGTTTACTGACTGTATCTTCAGGCTGCCATTATGTTAGTATAATTTTTCTCTTTGCAAGCAGATCTCCCATTTGCTGATGAGCACAGAATTAAGCACACGACTTAACAGGGCAGTAAATAAATGCATTGGCTAGGAAATTGTCAGTATTTATTAGCTTCCTATGGAGACTACTTTGTAAAGAAATGGAAATAGTATTTAAGATGTATTCCATTTATAGTCATTTAATGTTTTTAAAACTGTTTATTGATCTTTTTAATGTTAAAAGGTTACCCCAGTGCTAGTTCCAGCCTGTTATCAGTGCTGAATGTTCAATTGCTGAGTTTATTTTACTTTTCTTCTAATACACTGAAACCCTTTATTAAAATGTTTTCTTACTGTAGGCAGATTAGTTTATAGATGAAGAATGATGAGATTCCTATAATTTCTTTGTACTATTTGCTTGCCCTTCAAATCAGTCTGGACCATTATTAAACGTTATTCCCTTTGCTCTTAAGGTAAGTTTTGGTTATTATTTCACAACACAAGATAACCTTGTGAAGTAAGGGTCTTAGGGAGAATAATAAGAACATTATTAAACTCTATCATTCATATGCTGTTTCATTTCCTTATTCCATTCTGTACATTTGCATTATAGTAGTATGATCAAAATAATAATCATAGATGATATTTATATAGAACTTTAAGGATTGTGGGTTGTTACATATATCATATCACTTGATTCTTAACACAACACTGCCAAATAGATAATTATCAATCCCATTTTATAGATGAAAAAAACTGGGACTCGAGTTTTGTACAGATATTAAATATTGGAGCCAAAATTCAATGACAAATCTTGGGTGCCAAGTAGTGTTGGACAGGATATGGAATCAAAGACACCTGGGTTCCAGTGCCACCTGAAATGTTTAGTAGCTTTGTGGTGCTGGGCAAATTATTTAATTCTCTGGGTTTCTCTTTCCTTATTTGTAAAATGAAAGGATTAAATGTGATCATTTCTAAGTTTCATTACAGTTCTCAATCTGATTTCTTAACTCCTGAGTCAAAAAAAAAAAAAAAAAAAGGAATCTGGATCAAATAGTTCAATTTGCATGCAGAGCAGAGGTACTTAATCATTTTGAAGGATGATTCTTTGGTATTCATATTGTTCTTCCTTCTTTATCAAAGACACCACAAAGTAATATTTTGACTTCCATGTGAATTGAATTTAAGGCAGAGTTGCACAAAGTTGTCAGCCTCACTCTTTCTCCCAGAGTTATTGAAATCCAGCAGCAAGATAGAAGGCAAAAGGATTGGCAATAGCTAGGGATGTGGTAGATGATTTTGGCACCTTCAGTGTTTGGTCAAACTCTAATCCCTTCAGAGCACCTGTTTCATCCACCTGCATGGCTGTTGGAACAAATTATTCTCATCTGCCCATTATACCAAGGGATGTCTTCACGTGTTTGGGGCAGACATCCTTCTAACTCACCATAAGGGTTACCATCAACTCCATTTAGCATGTCTGCCAAGATAGTTTTAGAAGATGTGGCTGCTGCAATGATACAGTTTCTTTGAAGCCACAAGTGAGGGACTCAGATTTTCATCCACAAGGATGCTTTCTCAGGATAATAATAACTTTAAAAATTTTATTATTTAAAATTTATGGAATAAAACAAGTATTTCCAATTTATATATGACATTTTAAAGTTTGCAGATTTCTTTATGGTATTTCATTTGACAATCACCCTTGATGTATTACTGATATTGGTACCCTCGTTTTACAAATGAAGAAACAGAATAATTAAGTAGCTTGCCTAGTTGCAGAACTAATAAATAAGAGTGGCAGAATTTTAACTCAAATTATTCCTGGCTTTAAGTCCAGAACTTTGTTTATTATACCATAAAATACACAAAATCTTTCTATACTTTGTGGATTCTTTATCTTCTTGCTATATGTGGCTATATGCTATCCAGTTTTCCCAGCAATTTTTGTCAAATATGAATTCTTATCCCTAAAACTTGGATACTTGCATTTATCAAACACTAGACTACTATTAGATATTGTTATTTTAATCTATTTCACTGATATAGTGAATCTCTTCTATCTCTTAGCCAGTACCTGATTGTTTTAATGGTTACTGCTTTGTAATACAATTTGCGATCTTAATGTTCTTGGCCTTTTGTTTTTCTAAGTTATTTTTTATTATTTTTTTCTAGTCTTATAAAGTAATTCTTTGATACTTTTTATGATGCAGAATAAGTAAAATAATTTGGGTAATGTCATTTTTATATTGGTTCCAACTACTCTTGAACCACAAATATTTCTTCAAGTGTTTAGATTATACTTTATTTGTGTAAAAAATTCTTTATAATTGTGTTAAAATAGCTCCTAGATTTTCTTAGCAGATAATTCCCAAATATTTCATATTGTTTGCAGTTATTTTAAATAGAATTTCTCTTTCTATCACTTCCCACTACCAAAATTCCTACCAATTTTGTTGGTAATATATAGAAAAGATCATGATTTGTATGGATTAATTTTATATCCTGCAATTTTGCTGAAGTTGTTACTTATCTTAACTGGGTTTTTTAAAGATAATTTTCTAGAATTCTCCAAGTAAACTAATATATTGTCTGCAAAGAGTAATGGTTTTGTTTCATCACTGCCTATTCGAATTCTTTCCATTTCTTTTTATTTCTAGTCCTAATAATGGGCATCCTTGCTTTACCCTTAATCTTACTGGGAAAGCTTCTAGAGATTATTATAATGTCAAATAATGTTTGATTATGGTTTAAATAGACACTACTTATCATTTCTATGCTTTCTAGGGTTTTTTTTTTTAATAGGAATTAAGCCTATTCTGCATCTATTGAGATAATCATATGATTTTTGTTAGTTTTGTTATCAATATGTTCAGTTATCTGTTAGTTTTCCTAATACTGAAGTAGTCTTGCATTCCTGGTATAAATCTCACCTGCTCATAATGTATGATCTTTGTGAAAGATTGTTTTAATCTCTTTGCTAGTATTTAATTTAAATTTTTTAAATTTTTTAATTTAATTTATTTTATTTTATTTAAAAAATTTCATCAATATTCATTAGGGAAAATTATCTATATTTTTATTTCTCTATTTTGGCTCTTATTGATTCAAAAATCAGTACAATATTTGTGTCATAAAGGGAATAAGAATCATTACTTATTATTTCAAATAATTCAATTGACATTGGGATTAATTGCTTTTTAAATATTTGGTAGAATTTACTTGCAAATCCATCTGGTCCTGGAGATTTTTTTCTCATGGAATTCATTGATGGCTAGTTCAATTTCTTTTTGTAATATAGGATTATTTAAGTATTCTATTTCTTCTTCTATTAATCTGGGTAGTTTATATTTTTTTGTAAATATCCATCCATTTCACTTAGATTTGTTGGCACACAATTGGATAAAATAACTCTTAATGATGGCTTTTTTTTTCATTGTTGGTGAATTCATCCTTTTCATTTTTGATACTGACAATTAAGTTTTCTTCTTTTTTAAATCAAACAATGGTTTATCTATTTTATTGAGTTTTTTCATAAAACCAGCTCATTGTTTGTTTGCTTTAATTTATTAGTTCAATAATTTTCTTATTTTCAATATTATCAATTTATCCTTTAATTTTCAAGATTTCTAATTTGGTGTTTAATTGGGAATTTTTATTTTGTTGCCTTTATAAATTTTCAAAATTCCTTGTCTGTATTTTTATAATTAGCCTATTTTTTTTCCTATTTGACTGATGTAGCATTCAAAGACATAAATTTTCTCCTAAGTACTGCTTTGGTTGCATCACGTAAATTTTAGTATGTTGTCTCATTGTTGTCATTCACTTTATTGAAATCATCTATGTTTCTATGATTTGTTCTTTTACTCCCTCATTCTTTAGAATTAAATTATTCAATTTTCAATTATAAGCTTAATTGAAAACTAAACTAATGTATGCTTCCATGGTCCTTTATTAAACATAATTCTATTACATTATAGTCTGAAAACAATGGATTTAATATTTCTGCTTTTCTGCTTTGATTGTAAGGTTTTTATGTTCTAATATATTGTCTATTTTTATGAAGACACCATGAGAAGAAGGTATATTGCTTTCTATCATCATTCAATTTTCTCCAGTGGCCTACCATATCTAACATTTCTAAAATTCTAATCATTGCCTTGATTTTATTTCTTGCTTATTTTATGGTTGGATTTATCTGATTCTGAGAAGGGAAGGTTGATGTCTCACACCATTATAGTTTCACTATTTTTTCATCCTGTCAAGAATTTGCATGCATATTTGGTGTATATGTGTTTAGTATTGGTATTACTTCATCATCTATGGTCACTTTTAGGAATATATAGTTTCCCTGCTTATCTATTTTAATTAAGTTTAGTTTAGTTTTTGCTTTGTTTGAGATCATGATTGTTTCTCTGCTTTTGTTAAACATCAGATGTAGCATAATAGATTGAGCTCTAGTCTCTTGTTTTTACTCTGTATGTATGTATATGTGTGTGTCTTTCAAATGTGTTTCTTGTAAAGAACATATTGGATTCTGGTTTTCAATCCATTCTGCTATCATTTTTAATAGGTGAGTTCATCTCATTCATACTCACACTTATAATTACTGTTATATTTTTCTCCATTCTATATTCCTGTTTGTCCTTTTCATTTATTGTCCCTTTTATTTTTATTTGTCCCCCTCGAAAATCTATTTTACTTCTTACCATTGCCTATTTTTATTTTCTCTCCCTTCTATCTATGCCCCACTTCCTTTAACTTCTTTTCTTCCTACTTCCCTGTAGAGAAAGATAGGTTTCTATATTCAGCTGAGTGTGTATGTTATTCCCCCTTTGAGTGTGAGTAAAGTTTAAGCATTGCCTGTCATCCCCATCTGCCATTTTCCCCTCTGTGTATACTTTTTTTGGTTCTTACCTACTTTATGTAAGATACTTTCCCCCATTTTACTTGTCCCTTCTCCCTTCTACCAGGGGCTCCCTTCCTCTCTCAATCTTTCATTTTATCTTTTTGAAATCAACCTATCATAATCAACTCATACCCATGATTTCTATCTAAGTATATTCTTTCTATTTGCCTCAATAATGACAGAGTTCTTATGAGTAACAAGGTTCATCTTCTCATATAGGAATATAAGCAGTTTACCTTATTGAATCTCTTATGATTTCTCTTTCATCTATATATTTTTTAAGATTCTCCCAAGTCTTTTATTTGAAAGTCAGATTTTCTATTCATCTCTGGTCTTTTCATCAGAAATGCTTCAAAGTTCTCTATATCATTAAATATCCATTTTTTTCCCTTAAGGACTATACTCAGTTCTACTGGGTAGCTTATCCTTGTTTATAATCCTACTATATCACATACTGAAATATCATATTTTAAACCATCATATCTTTAATATGGAAGCTGATAAATCAAGTGTGATCATGGCTCCATGACATTGTAAATATTCCTTTCTGTCTACTTGACTTATATCTCTTTGACCTGAAAGTTCTGAAATTTAGATACAATTTTCATGGGAGTTTTCATTTTGAAATATCTTTTAGGAAATGATTAGTGGATTCTTTCAATTTCTATTTTATCTTCTTGATCTAGGATGTCAGGGCAGTTTTCCTTAATAATTGCTTTAAATGTAATGTCTAAGACACTTTGTTTGGATCATGACTTTGATGTAGTCCATTAATTCTTTTTTTAAATAATAGCTTTTATTTTCAAAACTACATGCAGAAGCGGTTTTTAACACTCACCCTTGCAAAACTTTGTGTTGCAAATTTTTCTCTCTTCCTTCTCCCCACTCTTCTCAACAGCAATTAATCCAATATAGGTTAAACATGTGCAATTATTCTAAACATATTTCCATATTTATCATGCTACATAAGAAAAATCAGATCAAAAAGGGAAAAAATGAGAAAAAAAGAAAAAGGAAACAACAATCAAAAAGGTGAAAATACTATATTGTGATCCACATTCAATCCCCATAATCCTCTTTCTGTATGGTTCACTCCATCACAAATCTACTGTATTTGCCTTGAATCACCTCATTGTTGAAAAGAAACAACTCCAACAGAGTTACATCACTTAATCTTGTGTGTAAAATGTTCTCTTTGTTCTTCACTTGGCATTAGTTCATGTGTGTCTCTCCAGGTCTTTTTAAAATCATACTGCTGATCATTTCTTATAGAATAATAGTACTCTATAGGGTACATTCATATACCATAACTTACTCAGCCATTCCCCAACTGATGGGCATCCACTCAGTTTCTAGTTTCTTGCCACTACAAAAAGGCTTCTACAAAAACTTTTACACATGTGGGTCCTTTTTCATTTTTTATAATCTCTTTGGGATACAGACCCAGTAAGGACACTAATGGATCAAAGGATGTGCACAGTTTGATAGCTCTTTGGGAATGGTTCCAAATTACTCTCCAGAATAACTGGATCACTTCATAACTCCATCAACACTGTATTAGTGTCCCAGTTTTCCCACATCCCCTCCAACATTTATCATTCTCTTTTCCTGTCATTTTAGTCAATGTGAGAGGAGTATGGTGCTGCCTCAGAGTTGTCTTAATTTGCATTTTTCTAATCAATAGTGATTTGGAGATTTTTTTTTTCATATTCATCCATTAAATTCTTAAATTCTCTCTTCTTTAAGGCAAGGAGGAGAGGGAAGCTATCCCAAGCTTCAGGTTGATGAAGATGACCTCACAGATAGTTTTGGGGATCTGTGAATTTTTAATTTTTAAAGGTATAGTCAATGCCCTCTTAACCTCTGTTCTGGTATTTACTCAAGAAGGAATCTTGTTCCCCTGCAACAGGAAGCACTAGAGCTTCTTTCTTCTGCAAAACTGAAACTCCCCACTCCTTTCTAAACTAAAACACTTCTCCACCATGGACCTGTTTTGAGGGATTCATTCTTAACAATAACCCAGGACTATCTCTGAGTAATGTAACTGGGTCCTGAACCCAGTGTTAACAAAGTAATTTCTTTCTGGTCAATTGTCTGATCCCATTTTAGTCTGTGGGCTGAGAATTCCTGAAGCTTCTACTGCCGCTGATGCAGCCATCTCCAAGACCTGATGTTGGCTTGTTGGGACTAGGCCTGGACTGCCCTGTGGCTTCAGGATCAGCCCCCCCACCTGGATGATACAGACCTTTCTTGCCAACCTCCTGTGATATCTTGGGCTGGAAAAATGTTTCACCCTGACCCTTTCTTGGTTCTGCCACTGCAAAATTCTATTTGAATCTACTTCACCATCTTGGTTCCACTTTGCCTGTTAAACATTTACCAGCACATTCATGGTTGAAAGAGTCCTCAGTCAATATGTCATCCAGGCCAAACACGAGAGGAATTCCTGTACTAACATTTCTGAAAAGTAGCTGTTCAGCTTTGTTTATTTAGTGTATTTGGTGAGTTGAATATCTTTCATTTCTTTGTGAATTCCACTGAGAAGGTTTTGTAATGTCCTAAGATCCAATGCAGTTAATAGATTTTACTTGTGCCTGGAGAGACTTACACGAACTGATGCTGAGTGAAATGAGCAGGACCAAGAGATCATTATATACTTCAACAACAATACTATAAGATGATCAATTCTGATGGACCTGGCCATCCTCAGCAACGAGATCAACCAAATCATTTCCAATGGAGCAGTAATGAACTGAACCAACTATGCCCAGAGAAAGAACTTTGGGAGATAACTAAAAACCATCACATTGAATTCCCAATCCCTATATTTATGCCCACCTGCATTTTTGATTTCCTTCACAAGCTAATTGTACAATATTTCAGAGTCTGATTCTTTTTATACAGCAAAATAATGTTTTGGTCATGTATACTTATTGTGTATCTAATTTATATTTTAATGTATTTAACATCTACTGGTCATCCTGCCATCTAGGGGAGGGGGTGGGGGGTAAGAGGTGAAAAATTGGAACAAGAGGTTTGGCAATTGTTAACGCTGTAAAGTTACCCATGCATATAACCTGTAAATAAAAGGCTATTAAATAAAAAAATAAATAGATTTTACTTGTGAAAGGAAGTATTTTTTTGAGAGGGAATCTCATTATTTAAGGCATCACTTAAGATTAAGAACTTGAAGCAAGTTTCTCATGATGTGCCCAGGGAAAGTGCATGAAATGTATAAATACATTTTTAGAATGAAAGAGAAGATAATCCAGAGTTTAAGGACCAAAGTAAGCAGAGAATTCAGAAGCCTGCCAAGCCTGGGAAAATCATGAGTTCACTATTGAAGAAAACACTAAGGGAACTAAAGGAACAGAAAGGTCTGAGGAAATGAGCAGCTCACCTAGTGTAAGAGATATATGTCATCTATCCTATGTTTCCTATTTTAATTAAGTAAATAGGAACTAAGCTCATTAGTTCTAAGCAGCTAAAGTAATCTTAACACCTTCAAAGTTTGGTGCCCTGGGATACAGTTAAGGTCTTCCAGTCTTAATTAAGGCTCTTTTCACTCTGGGTTACTTCCAACTTGCACTCACAATTTTAATTTCCCAGGGAATAACTTCCCCAGGTTCAAACTCTTCGGGTTGAAATCCCTAAAGTATAAACACTGAGATGAGGGGAAATGGTATTTATTTTCTCTTTAAATCAACTAGAGAACACAATTACATCAAAACAAATGAAATTATTGAAATATCATGGCAAGAACAAAAATGACAAAATAGATATCTAGGTGGAATAATGGATAGAGAACTGGACTTGAAATCAGGAAGGCCTGAATTCAAATACTGCCTCAGATATTTAATGATATGTGTTCCTATATAAGTCACTTATGCTCTGTTCATTGCTCAAGTATGTAAAATGAGAATAAGAATAGCACCTATGCCTTAGGTTTATGAGAATCAAGTGAAATAACATGCATAAAGTGCTAAATAAACCTCAAAGCAATATGTAAAGATTAACTATTATTATTATCATCATCTTCCTTATAAACCTGATAGACACTTTCCCACAAAATATCAGTGTCACCGGAAAGAGGGGATACTCACAGTTTATGGATAAAACAACACACACATAGGGAACCCATATGGCCAAGGCATCCAATAAGTCTGATACAAAGAACTGGATTTGAATCTCAGGTCACTGACTTTGTGACCTTAAGCAAAAACCTCTTAGCTTCATTTACCTTGTCTGTTAAATGGGAGATATGACTTAATGTCTAAAAATTCTCTGCCATTTCTAACAATCTATAAATTTCCACTGAAGCCATTTTCTTTTCTAGAATGCAGTTTTCTTAATAACCATTCCAGGTCAGTTTGTACTAGACATGCTGTTTTCTGTCAGACAAAAGCTTATTATACCACCATTCCATTCCACCTGCAATCAATATGTTTCATTTGTTTTGTGAGTGAAAGTCAAATCATGCCAAGTACCACTGAAGGGAATGTAAGTATCTATCTTCAACCTATTTTTCTTGCTGGTCTTTCATGAAGCAAACTAATTTCATTTTCTTTGGTCTGGTCCTAGCTCTCTGTTCATAAATTATTCAAGTATCACAATGACCTCCAGACTGAAAATTGGGAATCTACTAGGGTACCCCCAAATATAGTAGTGTAGGAGATTAGGTGACCATATACTATTTGTCATCAGTATTTGACAAATATCTGAGATTGTGAGACATAGATTTTCAATCAAGAGTCATTTCAAGGTTTCCAGAGCCTAAGAAATTATCTGTAATATATAAAAAAATTCAAAATATATCAATTCCACACAAAAATGACCTCTTTATTAAGAAAAAAAAAAGCTTCTAACCATATTGCTAATATTTAAGGTCTTTTTTCAGTTATGTCTGACTCTTCATGACCCCATATGGAGTTTCCTGGCAAAGATACTGGAGTCATTTGCCATTTCCTTCTCCAGTTCATTCTCCAGACAAAAGAACTGAAGCAAACAGGATTAAGTGACTTGCCCAGAATCACATAACTAGTATGTGTCTGAGGCCACATTTGAACTCAGGAAGATGAGTCTTACTTATTCCAGCCCCAATACTCTGTGGACTATAGGCTGCCCCAAAAATATTTCTAACTATATTGCTGAGATTTAATATCTAAAATTGCTTTTGTCATTAGAATTGTAGATTAAAGCTGCATAACACTGTACAATTCATTCAATCCAACCTTTTCATTTTATGTTAATATTTGAGTCTGAGTTCCAGGTTCTTACTAGCAGTAAGACACCTAACAGTAGTTTGAACCCAGTTCCACTGACTCCAAATCTGATACACTTTCAAATGCAATCTCTGCTCTCTTTTCTTTTCTCCTTCTTTCAATTAACCAACATCTATGTCAAAAGTAATTAACTTATAGATCTCATTCCTTTCAAATCAATAAATTAAAGTGGTGTGCATTATTTGGCATACAAAAAAATACTTTTTTATGGGTTTTTGCTCATGAAAAGGAAATTCTGGTCTTTGTTGCTTATAGGATCATGAAACCAGGTGGACCTTGAAAGGTCATCCAGTCTATTTTCCTCTCATCAAGTAAGGAAACACGTAAGTTAGGCCAAACAGATAAGAATGGTAGTTGCATTCAAAAAAGAATATTCACTTCTGAATTTAGAACACATCCTTTTTTTTTTTTAGAAATTTCTAAACTTGCCAAATAACATTATAGATGACAAATGTGGGTCAGAGATTTAATGGCTAAAATACATTACCAGATGGCTTTTCTTGCATGTGAGCCAAAAACATATTTCTCTGTCCATTCTCTTTTGTCCAGCACGGTGGACAGAGTGGAAAAAGCAATGTCCTTGAGGTCAGAAGGCTCAGGTTCAAATGTCACTATCTATGCAACTTTGGAAAAATCATTTCAGCTCCCTAGGCCTCAATTTCCTAATCTGTAAAATGCAGAAGAAGATTCCATGGCTTTTAAGGTCTCTTTCAACTTTTTATTTATGACCCTATGGTCCTATTCCAAATACAAGAATATTTTATATATTTTAAGGTGAGATATGAGAATTTGCAAAACACTTCCTTAGTAAGAGAACAGAGAAGCTAATTTTATAACTATAAAGTATAAAAGAAACAAATAATTCTTGTTTTTCTCTCTGTAGAAATTCTTCTACAAGTAATTATCATAAAGTAGATTTCATTTATCCTATAGTTCTTAAACTTCAATACAACTAGGTTATGATAAGTCTAAATAAGAAATTCCTTGAAGTGGTCATATGAATTTCAATTTATACTATTTGAAGTTATAATTATGCAAAATATGATCATTGGTTTTAGTCCAATGGAAATAGGCAATGCAATTTAAATTAATGCTATCACTTCAGGGGATTCATTTTTACACAAATGGAGATTTTGTTTAAATGGATCCATGAGTTTATCGATGTAGGCATTCCTTCGCATTGATGTGGCTATACCATATCACAGCCCATTTTCATCCAGCAAGATTCTTGGAAGAGTGTGCTATAAGAACATAAAATCTGTCTGCCCATCCAAATAGCTCGGAATAATGGGACAGTAGCTATATGTAGCAGCAGGAAAAGTCCAGTTACTATGATAATGACTTAGATTCACTGGTTTTTTAGGTCTCAGGCTGATGCTGACAGTGGACAGATGGTGGTGACATCATATGAAAGATTGGATGGGAATTTTGAAAGAGGAAATAAAAGAGAAAGTTCTAATAGAGGCTGAGATGCATTCTACTTCCCGTCCCCCACCCCAGTTGATCTTGGCATTACATTAGTAACAATCAGGCAGAATTCGGTAGGAATTAATTAGCCTTTGAGCATTTGATAGTCTCTCAACTTGAATCCTCAGTTTGTAGGGACAGGCAAGAGAATGATTAAGACCATAAGCTGAGATCCCAGGATCCTGGAAAAACCCATGACAAAGCAATCCTTCTGTTCCAGCTTCTATAATGCAAGTTAATCTACTCATGGGAACGCCACCCTTGTTCTGTTCCCATTTTGTATGGAAAAGGAAGAACCATTGCTATGGCTGAGAGACTAAAGAAATAGAAGATGGACTTCAACTTTTAAAGTTTCTACTCTGTTCCTAGATCTGAGGGTCAAACAGAAGTGACAATTTATGTTAAATATAGTTAATGCTTTTGGTTTTACTATGCAGTTATTGATCGAATTAAACTGTATATTGGGACAGCCAGGTGGCACTGCAGATAGCTCATCAGCCCTGAAGTCAGAAGGACCTGAGTTCAAATCTAACCTCATAAACTTAACACTTCCTAGCTCTGTGACCCTGGGCAAGTCACTTAACCCCAATTGCCTCAGCAATAAATAAATAAAAATAATAAAATAAACTGTGTATATAAATCATGATCTTGAGTGAAGACTGATAAATGAAACAAAAATAAAGGAAGGGGGGAAAAAGAATGTGTATAACTACATGAAAGTCAAACCAGAAATTGAAATGAGATCTAAATAAGAATCTGGAAAGTGATAGAAACATGGGAACAGTGAGTTAGTTTGGGTAACTCACCGCTGTATTCTTCCTGGGACCTATTGTTTAAATGTTACTTACTAGAAATTATTATGGGCTATTGTTCTGGGGATTTAGATGTGGAGATTTTTGGATTTTTTTTTTTAATGAATAACCATTGAAAGTAGACTAAAAATGAGTAGCTTAAAGATATGTCTTTTCTGTGTAATTTTAAAACCATTTCCCTATTTTTAGATTGCACTGACTAGCTCTCAAAAGTTTCTTTTTATATTTATCTTATTGCTTCAATGTGATTCAAATCTTATGCCATTTTTGTGTCTGTATGTTGTGGTGTCTATAATCATTGTTTAGTATTGCCTATACATATAATCAAATATTCATATTTCTTATACTGTTGTATACAATTTAGGTCAAAATAATCAAAATTATGATTACATCTTTATCTCTTTGGTGTTCAACAATGGAACTTATAGAGACATTGGAAACTTATAGGGGACTCCTACTTTTGATAATGACTAGTCATTTGGGAAACAAAGTTATTGAAAATATACTTTATGATATCATGAATAATTCAGGAAACAATTAAGTTGTTATGAAAGTATACAGGATAAAACTGTATTTTTTAAATTAGCTGAAGTGAATTTCAGTACTGCTGGAGAAACAAAAGATGGAAAGAATATCTGGAAACTGTTTACTAGACCTCTCACTAAGGATAAGGACATAGTAAGAAAATTCAAAATCATAATGGAAATTGGTAGATTATCTGAAAGTAGAATAAATAAGACATGGTTGAAAAAAATTTTCAATAAACAATTGGATGTAGCCAAAGATAAGATTTTACTCTTGTTAGTATAAGCGTAAGGAGTTCAAAATATCAAGTTAAGAATTTTCTCATAGCCAGCCAGCTAGCCTTTTGATTCCTTCATAGGGTGTGCTTTATATGTCAATCCATGCACCATGAATGCCTATGGTAATATAGTAGAGATAAGAGAATGATTTGGAGCATAAGAAAAAAACTAATGAAAAGCCTCAAAGAACTAACATCAAATTTTGTGTGTATATTGAAATAATAGCTCTTTAGAATTCCTCTAAAAAGTAGAGAAGCAATTTGTTGGCAAGTACTAGTTCACTGACATCTATGAGCAAAAAAAAAAAAGGAAAAACCTATGGAGAATTTAAGGAGTAGGAAAGGCTAAATACATCCATGTTTTTAATCAGACTGACCTAAGAGCCAGTGTATTCCTAGATAAGAGGGATTTTATGGTATACTTATATGTACTTGTGAAAGTATTAGAAAGCAAACCGAATGTGACTATTTACTACAGGAAGAGAAAGGATTTAAGTAAAAGTTAGAAGGGAGAGAAAAATGTTTTCAACTATCTTTAAAAGAGAATATTGGTAAAGCACATACACTAAAAAGAACAATAAATTTGCAATCTCATAGTTTGAATTCCAGTTCCAGTATGATATTGAATAAGTAACATTATATCTCCAGATTTCAATTCACCTGAAAAATGAGGAGGTTGGGTTAAATGGCATCAAAGGTCTTTTCCATTTCTAAATCCTATGATTGCCTCATGTATAGATCATGAGTCAACAGAATGAAGAAACAGCTTTGGAGTCAAGAAGTCTTGAGTTCAGACTATCTCTGACATATGTTTACATTTAATCTTTCTCAATGAACCACTGGAAGTTATAGACAAGCCACTCTAGTAAAGGGAGTTTCATAATACAGTTCTTTACACTAATGAAATCAAAAGGTCACCTTCAAACTAGAAAAGAAAAAATCAAATAGGTCTTTGAAAACTTAGAAAGAAATCACCTCTGGGCAATTAGCTTCAAAGGAAAACTCAAAGGAAATCTGCTGGGGGAAAAAATAACAAGCAAAACCACTGCTCTTGGAAAGACAAAGGATCAAGAGACAAAAGGTGATCAAATGCCAGAAAACCCCCAAGTGACAGTCAGAGAAGTAGAACTTTGATGCATTAAAACTGTGAACTAGATGGACATCAGAGCTGATTGTATTAAAGAAAGGAATGCAGCGTTGGTACAGAAAGATTCTGTATATGCATATAGCTTCTCAGACATTGAAAAAGAAAAATAATGTGGACCAGAGCAGTAGGCCACAAATTCAAAGTGTCAGTCTGATTGCTTAGAAGCCAGCAGTTCTCACTAATGGAGTATAAAAAAAGAAACAATCAGATTTCCACAACAGAGTGAAACCCATTTGAGATCATGCTCAAGGAATCTTATTGGAATGTTGAGAGAAGGAAGGGAAGAAAGGCTTCAATTCTCCAGTGGCTTATGGAGAAGGTTGTTGGAGATATAAATCACCTACATATATTTGTGGGTGTAGGTTATCTTTAGAAAAACTTTGCAAGAACATCACTATTACCAGCACCATTATCAGCACCACCAGCACCATTATTATCATCATCATCATCATCTCACCATCACCACCATTATCATCATCATCATTACTATCATCATTATCTCACTATCACCATCATAATCACCATCATCATCGTTATCATCTCATCACCACCACCATCATCATCATCATCCTCCACCACCACCACCATCATCATCATCATTACTATCATCTCATCATCATTACTATCATCATTATCTCACTATCACCACCACCATCATCATTATCCACCATCACCATCATCATCATTGTCATCTCACCACCACCACCACCACCACCACCACCACCACCACCATCATCATCATCTCACCACCACCACCATCATTATCCACCATCATCATCATCATCATCATCATCATCATCATCTCATCACCACTATCATGCAGTTTACAGTAAAGGCTGTACTTATAGCGAGACTAGTTATCCTCTACAGAAATTAAAGATGTCAGCTTTGATATGCACAGCCTTCCTTCAATTCCTCAAACAAGACTCTCCATCTTCCAAGTCTGCATATTTTCATTGTCTGTTTGCTATGGTTGGAAAACTTTCCTTCTTTGCCACCTGACTCTGGTTACTTTATTCAAGTCCCAGCTAAAATTTCACCTTCTACATGAAGCCTTTTCCAATCATCTTTAATTTTAGTATCTCCCCTACATTATTTCCAATTTAACTTGTAAGTATCTTGTTTGTTGCTGTTTGCTCATTCTTCAGCCATGCCCCATTCAACATGACCCCATTTGGGATTTTCTTCACAAAGACACATGGATGGTTTGATATTTCCTTTTCCAGCTCATTTAAAGATAAGTAAATTGAGGCAAACAGGGTTAAGTGACTTGCTGATAACTAGGAAGTATCTGAGGCAAAATTTGAACTTAAAAAAATGAGTCTTTCTACCTCTAGCTCTAGCAATCTATCCACTGTGCCTTGTAGTTGCCCTTCCTAATACATAGCATGCACATAATAAATCCTTATTGATCGATTAAATTATAACTAACAAAGGACACAACTATGTGAATGGATCTTATTTCAAGTAAAAAATGACAATTAATTATTGAATTATATCTTTACCAGTGCTGAACCAGATATTCCCTTTCAGAAATAAATAGCAGTACTAGGTAACTATGAGTTTTATATACACAATTAGCCATGGAAAACTAAAATAGAAGTAGAATACTTAGAACTGTAGTCATATACACAGAAGGGATGAAGGCTTCTATAATAACATTGTAAATGGATTTTATTCTTCTAATACAGTGTGCCATCAGAAGATTTGCTGTAAAGACCTATTTCTCTTCTCTATGTTTTGTTCAATGACTAACTTCAGGTGCAGCTGTGCAATGAAGACCTACCTCCAAGAAGAAATACAAATCAAGATGCCAAAGAATGAAGCCTGGGCATTAATCCTTTGCTTTTCTTTCAAGGGTATTCTCTTGATAGAAGAGTGAAAGACATTGAAACTTTGCAATGGAATACTGTTCCAGATGTATATTAACAGGAAGTAGCTAGTGTTAGCCAAGCATTTTGCTCATAGACATGAAAAGGTTTTGTGAGAGTGTAACAACTGGGCCAACAGAAAACCCTAGATCTGTACAAATCTACATCTTAGTCCAAAGTAGTAATAGAACCCTGTAATAAGTTTTAGACTTGTGCCTAATATATTTCATGAATATCTTAACAACTTAGACTGCATACCTATGTAAGTATTCAAAATATTCTATAACACTGCACCTTCCTATCTCAACATAAGAATATAATTAGTAATAATATTCTGGTAGAAATATTTATCTATAGTTGCCCTGCTAGGATGCTTCCCAATCAAATTAGAGACTTAGAGAGCAAACTACTTAAGGAGATGTTGATTTTGGCAGGCATCAAGAAATCTAAAACTAAAACATGCCATCCTCAGGAAACTCCATAGGCTGAGCATTTTAATGATATATTGTTGAATAGTCTGGGTTTTGAGACTTGAGAAGACCCACTTGAATCAGCATGCATCATTTCCAATGAGTACTTACAATTTTGCCAAGAGTAACAAAAATTATGGGGGGAAAGCCCATTGGATTTAGCCTCCAAAAGTTTACTGGTACCTCTGTGCAATTCATCCTTCTTGCCATCCTTGGCAAGTGGTGGCTAAGGAGTTGATGGACTTTACCATGATTGATAAGAAGCTTTAAGAAAGAATCAGGACTGAAAATAATGATCATGTTAATTTGAAGGTGGAGAGCAAGATGATTCTATGGAGAAAGTTTAAAATTAAGTTCACAAACCTTAGTGAACTTATGAAAGCCTATTTTAAATGATGGACTTTGTCAGTAAGAAAGATGAGATTACAATTTGATATTCAATCAACCAATGAAACAGACTCATTTACATAGTTAGAAATGGAGTATGAAGATACAATTAGCACATTCTAGTAGCAAATACAACACTTTTAATAAAAAGAGAAAAATGTCAAAATGAGAAGAATATTCATACTTCAAAATTATGCTCCTAAGGAAAACAATACATAAACAATCAGAAAGCCAAGATTCCTGACTACTCCAAAATAGTTTCCTCTCCATTTGATTCCCTTTCCCCATTTCTTTATTACATATGAAGTAAATAATATGCAGGCATAGGTAATAGTGCACTTTTTAACTAAATGGGCAATAGCATGTTTTGATCCACATAAAACTGCTATGGGGAAAAGGGAGGAGGAATAAACTGGCCTTATAAATATTTGCCTTTTCTTCATTAGTAAGATGATAATTTAACTTTTATCTTTATATCTTTGTAAGTTATTTTGTTTTCATTGTTTCACACACACACACACAAATCCTTATATACCTTGAGTGATTGGATAATTTCCTTTTATCATTGTAAAACTGAGGATAATTTTATAACTTTTTGTACATAGTAGGATAATAATTAAATAACAAATAACTAATAACTAAAATGAGGTAAATGACTAAAAAGAAATCAATCCTGTATATTTTTGCTTCAAATCAAGCATTTTGTTGTTTAAATAAACTTGTTTTATTTTTTTTTTAAAGGTCATTGGTAATTTTAGAGTAATTTCAGTGGGATGACAGAAAGAGTTTGCTCAGAAGGGAGTGGTTAGAAAGTAGAAGTATTAACTGAAAAGAAATTAGAAGTAAAAGGGAAGAATGAGATTGTGAAATGTGTCAAAATTGGGGGGAGGTGGGGAAGGCCTAATGTTGGTGAGATCTGAACGTTTGTCGACATATGAGAATAAGCCCATGGAGAGGGAGAATCCAAGAGAGAACGTGACAACTACAGGAGCTTTAAAGCACTAAAGGAAGCTAAGGAATTTGGGGGGGAAGTGGAATGAAGAGGGCAAGTAGGAAGGATTAAAGTAGTAAGTAACAGGATTATCTCTTCTGTGTTAGGGAAGAAAAGTAGATGATAGTATCTAGGATAAACTCTAATCAACAATTCAATTTTTTCTTTTCTTTTCTTTTCTTTTTTTTTTGTTGAAGCTGTTTTTTTTTTTCAAAACATTTGCAATTATCTATGCAACATTCACTCTTGTAAAACCTTGTGCTCCAATTATTTTTTCCTTCTCCTTTCCCTACTATCTCCTCTAGAAAGCAAGTAATCCAATAGGTTAAATATGTGCAAGAGTTCAATTTTTTCCCTGAGACTAAGATCAAAGAGAGGAAGATGGGTGGAGTGGGGTTGGGGTGGAAAGGAGAGATAACTTTGGTGTATATCCTTCTTGATAATGGTGAACACCTCTGGCAAGGATATAGTTCCTTGCTCTTGGCATAGTTTGTCATTGATATCCATAGGATTATGGAACAAGGTAATTTCTACATCTATCAAAGAGTGTCAACAATCAATCATTAATCACTTACTATGTACTAAGAACTGTCTGATCTTAACATGGGATTGAGACATGCCTTTATGGAAGATAGTTTTTAAAGATTCATCTTATTCTATCAAAAATGGATTTTGTTGTTTTCCAGAAATAATAAACATAATAGGACAATACTTTTTTGTGCTCACTGAGTAAGTCCATCAAAAAATATCATGGACTAGTTTTACAGATGTAAAATGAGTTTGGAATCAGAAATGAATAGAATATCATATTTGGGAAATAGTATGTGTTTTCAATGACTCCCAGCTTCCCTCTAATATAAAGCCATATTTTTTTAAATAATATTTTTGTGGCAATATTATATCACAGGGAACTGTGAAGCTTTACTATTTTAAGCACTAGAAATAAATCTTAAATTTAAGCAGACTGCATGCACAAGAAGGGTCATAAAATATACACTGTTAAGGACATGTTGCAAACAGAAAAAAAAATGTTGGTCTGTCACATAACAAGATGGGGGCAAACTTGAATGTTCTATTGGTGTGTACAGAAGTGGATATCAATAAGACATCTAAGGCCTGTCAAAAGTCTTAGTACATCTTTGTTAGTTTTTTGTTTTTTTTTAATTTGTCAATAGCATTTTATGTTTCCAAATAAATATAAAGATAATTTTTAACATTCATTTTTGTAAGACTTTGTGTTCCATATTTTTCTCCCTCCTTCCTTATCTCCTTCTTCAAGACATCAAGCACTCTGATGTAAGTTAAATATTTATCATATTGTACAAGAGAAATCAGACTAAAGTGGAATAAACCATGAGAAAGTAAAAAACATACAAACAAAAAAGGTGAAAATATTATACTTTGATCCACAAAAAGTCTCCATAGACCTCTTTGGATGCAAAAGGCACTTTCCATACAGATTTATTGGAATTGCCTTGAATCACTGAATTGCTGAGAAAAGCCAAGTCCATCACAGTTGATCATCATATTGTGTACCGTATTCTCCTGTTTCTGTTCACTTCACTCAGCATTAGTGCATATAAGTCATACAAGGCTTTTCTAAAATCAGTAACTCATCATTTCTTATAGAAAAATAATATTCAATTGCATTCATGTACCATAACTTATTCAGTCATTTCCCAACTGACATCCATTAGATTTCCAGTTCATTGCCACTACATAAAGATCTGATATAAACATTTTCATCTATGTGGGTCCTTTTCCCTCTTTTATGAGCTCTTTGGAGTACAATTCAGTAGGGAGACTGCTGGAACAAGGGTCTGCACAGTTTTATAGCTCTTTGGGCCTAGTTCCAAATATCTCTCCAAAATGGTTGGATCATTTTAGTATATTTCTTTAAAGTTCATTGGTGACTCTACCACCTTGATACACTTTACAATCCAGCTTGTTCTTGTGAGCTCACACTTGTGAAAGTGTGTGTACAAGAATGCAGAGGAACAGGAAGCATAGATAGAAGGTGGTGTGGTTTGGGAGAGAGAATATTCTATATCACTGAGATCTCAGATCCAACAGAGTAATGGTGTTAAGAGCATTGCTGGCAAGCTATCAGTAAAGACTTCCATTCACTTAAATTACTAATGTCCTCTACTGGCAGTTTTTCAAAAAGACTAGCAGAATTAAACATTGACTAAAAAAAGAATAACTGAGAGGAAGGTTCCCTCATAAATTTCAGGGTCTTGGAATAAATAATAATTAATTTTTTAAAATACCACTGAATGGTGGATTCACTGTAGATTTTTCAGAACCTCTTCAGAAGACTATTATTTACCTATAAGTGAATCACTGATTCTGTATACAATTTACAGCTTCTACTTTTACAGATCAGAGGATCATAGATTAAGATAGATCAAGACCTAATAGTGACTTTAGAGGTCACCTCATCCAACCACATCCTTTTGCAAACAAAGCAATTGAGGCCCAGAGAGGTTTAGTGATTTACTCAATAGCACAGTGATAGTACAGTAAATGGGCAGCTAGATGGCATAGAGTACAATTTCTGAAGTCAGGAAGACTCCCCTTCCTGTATTCATATTTGACCTTAGATACTTAGTGTCTGTGTGACCCTGTACAAGTCACTTAACTCTGCCTCAGTTTCCTCACCTGTAAAAGGAGCTAAAGAAAAAAAAAATGGCAAACCCATCTAGTATTTTTGCCAAGAACCGTCCCAAACAGGATCAGGAAGGCTGTATATTACTGAAAAACAATTGACCAAGAACAAAAAAGTATAGTAAATGATAGACAGCCAAGCATCCACATCAGGTTATTTAGTCTGACTCCATTCTACTGAATGATTCAGCTACCTAGGGCCTGTCCAATTAGGGTCCCACATAAGAGTAGCTAATAATTCAGGAAATGCTCAGGCAACAGAGAGAAGAACAGGGCATAAAAAAAGGGATTCCTTCCTATTTCACCAGAATATATATTATCTAAGAAGCTTGAAGCCACCGAGAATGCAAAAGCAGCTACTAAATGGGAAAAACATGTTGAACTTCAGATAAAGGAACTACATGAATGCAAATAGCATTATTAAGGCCATTTGACTGAATATCAAATGAAATTCACTCCAGTTATTATTAACACTAAATGTTGTACAGCATCGTACAACAGAAAATCAGAATCCTCAAGCTACTACCCCATGAAACCTACTTTTACTTTTTCTGAGATCCAACTGTGCAGAGGTACAGAAGCGCTTGCAGGCATATTCACCAGCTGTTAGGAAGTCACACAAGAGAACTACGTGTACTTACATTTCTTTAGCCTCAAAGTCCTAAAAATACTGTACTGTCCCTTTTCCCCTGCTACCTCCAAAAACAAACAAACAAAAAAAAAAAACCAGATAGAAGCAGGAATATAATCAATTCTTTTACTTCCTCAACCTCTGGTTCTAATTTTTCAAGGGATGAAATTAGCATCTGCCCCATATGTGAGACTCATTCATTCACAATCTGTCACTATACCCCTCTGAGGGCAGGCAGTAAATCTCAGGTGGCAATTTTCCATTTTGAGGCCTCCATTCATAAAATATCAAAGTTCCTAGCATGCTTGAACCATTTACTCTAACCTGAATCTTCCAATATCCAGAGGCTTGAGGTCTTTGTATTTCTCTTCCACCTTCTTTTGCAGAATAAGCATGTTCAATAAGACAAGTTCTCCTTTGAGGAAATGTTCTTAAATATAATCAAATCTGCTTGTGCTGTCACAGATACTAAAGGACAAAATTGTTCTTAATGAATTTAAACAGCTTTTCCTTTTGTTTAAGTAGCATGCTCTAATTGATTTGACCTACTTTATGGGGACTATTGTCAAGGCATGACTGAGTACTAATTGTTCCTAATGAGACAATATTTTAAGAAGCTCTTTTCAAATACCATGACTCCTGGTCATCTATTTAGGAGATAGAGAAGATGCTCAGAGGTTCCTTACTCCTAAAACCTAGTCATAGGAATCATTCTGTCAACTGAGGGCAAATTCGTTAGCATTTCAAAAGGACAATCAGGCCGGATGAATTGCAACAGCAGAAAATACACTGAGGCAATATAGCTCTTAAGGAACTGAACTATAATGCAGCTAAAACACTGGAACTTATATTCATGAAGATTCCCATAGGTTCTGATGATTTTCCGACATTTATTTCATCTACTGAGGGATGGGAAAGGATTTCGCCATCAATGTGTTCTTTCTTGATCTTTTCTTAAGAGCAGCTTTTAGTTAAACAGAAGGAAAAAGTCATGTTCCCAATAAAAGTGTATATTTTTTTTTTTTTACTTCTAGGCAGTTTTATTTTAAAAGAAGATGGAATAAAGAGTAATTATGATACATATTTTTAAAATTTTTTCATGATTGGGATTACTTGATCATTTAAAAGATTTTTAATAGTACATGCAGGTCAGAAGCAGCTTCATCTTAATTTTCCTCTCCTTTTAAAAACTATCTTCATTTTTTTGTGCCCTTGTCAAACTTCTGCTCATAAATGTCATGAGCTATGATATCTGTCCAAATCTGTCACTAGAGATGAGACTTTTACCTTAGTTCTTTCTCATTCACTCCCTCCCCACTTCTATACCTTTCCATGGTGATATTTAGGGTTAGGGTTACTCTAGACCCAATTATGCTTCCTTCCTTCTCTCACCTCTTGGCTTCAGCATACCGATTACTGTAATGAGTATTTATCTAAATACTACAATTATAAGACCCCTGCACCTGTGTCACGGAATCTTAAAAGATCAGAGTTGAATGGAACATCATCGAAAACAATGAATAAATATCTCATCCCTCTATAGGGGCATATTTTAACTAGCCTGAAATGACTTAGGAAAGCAAGTTGTTAAATTTTCAGCGTAGAAATTATATTCCAGAAATAGGGAGCTGCTCAAAGCAGGACTGATTTACTGTTTTCCTAATTTAAGAAAGTGAAGGAGAAAATATTGATGATGCAGATTAAGCTTTAAGGTGTGTCATACATACATTTTTTTTTTCCTACAGATCTTGTTGTTAACACAGTTATCTGCACATACTTGTTCTGCTATACATTCAACAAATATGATACCATATTTATCCAATAACCTCCAATGAACAACAACTCACTTCCTCCAGAAGCAAACTATTTTACCTTAGGATAACTCTAATTAGTAACTTTTTCTTTACATCAAGCTAAAGGTTTTCCTCCTTATAACTTCCACCTATCACTCCTAGTTCTGGCCTCTGGGGACAAGTAGAAACAAGTCTAATTCCTTACTCAGATGACAGACCTTCAAACATTGAAGACAGCTTTCACATTACCACATCTTCTCTCCTCGAGGCTAAATGTCCCCAATTCCATCAACCCATCTTCCTATGACATTAAATTGGGGTTTATCATTTTTACCATTCTCAGCTTGTCAATGTCCTCCCTAAAGTGCAGTGCCCAGGACTATACAACATTTCTGGGCTGACCAGAGAAGAAGTATAAGAAGATCTTCCTGGTGTGCTTTTGTTAATATAATTTAAGATGGCATTCATTTATATGGAAACCATATCACACTGTTGATTCACATTGAGTTTGCCATCCTTTACAACTTCTAGTTTTTTTTTCAAATATTCTTCCCCTCTCCCCCACTACTGAAGTTGTGAGGCTATTTTTTTTTTTTTTTATATATTTGAACTAGTGTCCTAGATTGTAAAAAAATCTTTTGTATCTTGACTTCATCCAGCAAGTTAACTTTCCTGCTCAGCTTTGTGTCATTTGCAAGTCTGATAAGTATGCCATCTCTAAACAAGTCTTCATCCAAGAAATTGATAAAAATGTTAAATATCCCAGGGCCTAGCATGAATACTTAGGGCCTTCCACTAGAGCATTTATTCCAAGTTGGCATCAAACCATCAATCCTTCTCTTTGGTTTGAGGAATTCATTTCTACACTCACTTAATTGTATTATCATTTGACTCAATTTTTTAATCTTTTATGCAAAATAGCATAGGGATCTTTCTCCAATCCTATGGCACTTCTCCAATCTTCCATTTTTCTTAGGTTACCAACTCCTAGATGAGCTAGGTGGTGCTCATTTATTATCTCCTAATTTTTCTTAGGTTACCAACTCCTAGCTTATCAATTTTCTTCTGTCCTTACTAGCAGAAATAATAGGACATAATTATATAAGGTTATATATAATAATATAATTATATAAATAATATCTTATATGTAATAATATATATTAATCATAATTATATAAATAATTCTTCTTGGTAAAAAAATATAGAAGCAAAAATTAGCTCTGACGAGCTTCACCTCTCTATCATCCATTATAACATTCTTATCTTTTCCAAGTAGTAGTCCTGTATTTTCTCTGATTATTCATTTTCTCTTTTGGTAGAGTTTTAAAAATCTTCTTTGTTGTCCTTAGTTTTATTCTCCAAACTCGGCTCATTCTGAGTTATAGAATGTCTGACATTTTTACACAACTGTGCCATGATTTTGAGTTCTCTTCCATCATCTATTCTTGATTTAAATTCTTATATGTGTTTTATCAAAATCTAAGTATACTTCTAAGTTGCTTTTCCAGTTGTATTCAAGGCAAGGATATTTGTCTCATTAAATATCAGTGATCACCATCTTGCCTATTTCTCATACATCGTGTATTTGTGTATATATGTTAGGGTGGGAATTTTTATTATTGGTTATTAGATTTTTTTTTCCCTCAAGAATGAATTACTTTTGTGACCTTGAGCAAATGATTTAACATTTCTGAGGTTTTCTTTCTGTAAAATGGATATGATAATATTTGCAATTACTATCTCACAGCATTGGTGTGAAATTAAATGTCACCATAACAGAAATTTAAATAACACAATATTTACAAAACATATTATATCCATTATCTCATTTATTTATCCAACATCTATGTGAAGTACGTATGATATCTATTATAAGTCCCATTTTAAAAGTAAGGAAACTGAGATTAAATTATTCACATATAGTCACATTTAGGCCCAAATTTGAACTATTCATCTTCTCTCATAGAGTTGTGAGAGAAGTGCCTTGTAGACTCTATATAGCCATATAAATGTCAGCTAAATTTTGATATAATTTAAGAAAATAGTCCAAGGTGATATGAACCAATATTCAACTTTCTATGTCTATATTTATGGTTTCCCATCTTCTGTCTTTCCCAGTTCTACATAGGGTAGAAAATGTGGCAGATTTCAGAGTCAAAAAAACTGAGTTTACTTAAAAGTTATTTGATTTTGCACAAGTCTGGGGCTCAATTTCCTCTTCTGGAAAAGGAGGAATTTCAAGTAGATGAATTTTAAGGTTTCTTTTAGATGTAAATCTATTATTCTATACCTCCTAGAATAGACTCCTTTTCTTTTTCAGTTTCACTGTGTTTTAGGATCCCTACTAAATTCCTGATTTCTATCAAAGGGATATTTCCTTTTGGTTATGATCTACTTCAGAACAAAGACTGATTTTGTTTGTTTTTGTTTTTGTCTTTCAGTGTATCCCCAGTGAATAGCAGGCATTTAGTAAATACTAGATGACTCTGGCTGACTGACATCTACTCTGGTTCATTTTCAAGGCAAAGTTAACTGACATGACTTCAGGCCAAAGTCTAATCTAGTCAGTAAGAAAACAAGCATTTATTAATTAGATATTATTTGCCTGCCATTGAGCTAAGTGTTGCATCAAGCTTCCTCCAAGTTAGAACGCCAGCTTGATGTATTTATCTTGGCTCCTTTTGATAATTACCTCACTCTAGTGGCTCCTGTAGTAATGGTCTTTCGGAATTCTATAATTTTCAAATATCAAATCTAATATCAAAATTATGCATACATCAAAATAACATAATTGCAACTATGAACAGGTTAACATTTACTAAATGTTTTGAAGTTTGCAAAGTGATTTGTATACATAATTGCATAATATTCCTGTGAAGTATCCTTGGCTTACAAATCAGAAAACTGAGGCATAGAATGACAATATGTCCATGATCCCACATTCAAACGAAGAAAAGATCTGAACCTACTGGCTCTAGATTATCAGTCTACTTGAGAAAGAAAAAAGGCTTTTCTTGCTACTATCACCTCCACCTGTCTATATCCACTGCACTTTCTTTTCAATTCAGAAGCCTCATTCACTGAAGTCATCCTTAATAGGTATGATTTTATGAAAGCAACTGTCATTAACGTATATGTACTTTGGCAGATCTGTATATATCCACCAGTGCAGATCATTCTCCATAAGAGGGAGAGAAGGACAGAGGAAAAGGAAAGGAAGAAGGAAGAGAGGAAAGGAGAAATAGAAGAAGGAAGGAAGGAAGGAAGGAGGGAGGAAGGGAAGAAAGAAGGAAGGAAAGAGGAAGGAAGGAGGAAGGGAAAAAGGAAAAAAAGGAAGGAAGAAAGCTATAAAAGTCAAGAGAGCATTAAAAGTACATGACTAGAGATTGTGAAAATGCTCTCCTGTACAAATACAAATTTATTAGCAATTTGCAGTCATATCATGACTTCCAGGATAGGAAAAACATGACTTTTACTAACTCTAAACCAATGCACATCACCAGCATTTCCAATAAGAAATTAGGAATGGGATTACAATAGAGCCTAAATGGTGAAGAAAAAGAGGAAGGTGGATTTTAACAGACTTTTGAAATTAAAATAAAAATGATTACACATCTTTTATTGGTTGTAAAAGAAAATAGAAGATATTTCTAATAGATAATATGAGAAATCCTCTGAAAAAACTTATTTTTATGGTGCAATGGGTCACATGAGAGGAAAATTTAACTTGATTTTCATTCTTTTTTTTTTTTTTTTTTTGAAGACTTATACTAAATCAAACTCCCTAGATTAGGATGATTGAAACAGTATGCATGACTTAGGGAAGCAGCTGTAGGCAAGGATTTGCATATCATATGATGATATTTTAGCAAGCCATCTGTCCAAGCTCTCTGATGGATTTCAGGTTCCCCATTTTGGAGTTGGAAACATTTTCAAGTGATTTGTGTCTATCTGTGTGATTGGATATTTGGCCTGGTCAATACACTACCTGTCTTGGTTATCAGTTCTCATTAACTTTCTCTTGACAGTAAAAATAAATTGATATAATTCCATCTTTCGTTACACCATCAAAGGTTCTCTAGGATTCACTTAAATGTCAAATGCTTCTCTTTCTATAAGTTTCTGTTGTAAATCAAAAAATCTTCATTTTCTAATCTTTCTTTCTCTTTATGATATGACTTACAGTTGAAAAGAACCTTAGAAATTCATTCTACTCACTCATTACTACTGGTATTACAAAAACTAAGAATTGTAAGAAGAGACAACCTTAGAAGCAGGAACTCAGATGACCTCTCCCAATATTCCTTTCTAATAATTCTAAATAATTCCTCAAATCAAGTTTTTGAGTGGCAGAGCCAACAAAAGGTCAGAGTGAGATATTACTGCTGCCTAAGACAACCTAGTAAGTTATCCAGAGAGGTCTTTGACACAAGAATGGGCATTGGCCTGCATCTCACACAGCAGTAGTACCAGTAACGGCAGCAATTTGGGAGTCTTAGCGCAGAGACAGTAAGAGAGTCAGACACCTGATCAGAAAGAAATTACAGAATGTCGTTTGCTGGCGCTGGGTATACCCAAAGCTGATTGGCAATTCTTGCCAATAAGCAGTTACGGGTTGCAGTTCCAGAATGGAAAAGAACATCTGAAGTCAACTACAAGGGAGCAGGGGTCCTAGTCACAGTCTCAAAGCAAAAAGGAGCACTATCACATGCTGCTATAGGGGAACAGGAATCTTTACTGGGTAAAAACCAAAACATAAACTGTAAGATTAGTAATTACACTTCTCTCAGGATTATGCTATCTTGGAAGTATCAAAAACTTTCAGACCCTCCAAAACTAGCTCTAAAAACAGTGACACAAAAAACCTAAAGCTTAGGTTTTACATACCCAAGTGGGTAGAGCCCAAGTTTAACATAAAGTTCAAAGTGAAAAAATTGGCAGAGAAAATGAACAAACAACAAAATAACTTGACCAGAAAAAGATATTAGAGTGGCAGAGAAGACCAAGACATAAACTCAAAATAAGATATCAATGTGAAAACAGCTATGACCAAAGCCTCAAAGAAAAATGCTTATTCAAAACCAAGCAAGAATTGCTGGAAGAGGTTGTTGGGTTTTTTCGGGGGTGGGGAGGTGGGGGCAGCTGGGAAGTTTGTGGGAAAGAGGGTTGATTTTTTACTTTTTTATGAAAGTAAAGAGTAAGAGAGAGAAAATTGCAAGGGGGGGAATGAGATTGACTCAAAAAAATTATGAAAAAAGAATTCCCAGTTTGGAAAAGGCATAAAAAACCCCTTCCCCCAGATGGCAGGTAGACCAATACATGTTAAATATGTTAAAGTACATGTTAAATACAATATATGTATACATATCCATACAGTTATTTTGCTGCACAAGAAGAATCGGACTTTGAAATAATGTACAAGTAACCTGTGAAGGAAATCAAAAATGCAGGCAGACAAAAACAAAGGAATCGAGAATTCTTTGTTAATTGTTCATAGTCATCTTCCTGATTTCTTTCGCTGGGTGTAGGTAGTTCAATTCATTACTGCTCTACTGGAATTGATTTGGTTCATCTCATTGTTGAAGAGGGCCACGTCCATCAGAATTGATCATCATATAATATTATTGTTGAAGTATATAAAATGATCTCCTGATCCTACTCATTTCACTCAGCATCAGTTCGTGTAAGTCTCTCCAGGCCTTTCTGAAATCATCCTGCAGATCATTTCTTACACAATAATATTCCACAATATTCATATGCCACAATTTATTCAGCCATTCTCCAATTGATAGGCATCCACTCAGTTTCAAGTTTCTAGCCACTACAAAGAGGGCTGCCACAAACATTTTTGCACATACAGGTCTCTTTCCCTCTTTTAAGATCTCTTTGGGATAGAATCCCAGTAGTAAGACTGCTGGATCAAATGGTATACACAGTTTGATAACCTTTTGAGCATAGTTCCAAATAGCTCTCCAGAATGGCTGGATGTATTCACAATTCTACCAACAATGTATCAATGTCCCAGCTTTCTACATCCCCTTCAACATTCAGCATTATTTTTTCCTGTAATCCTAGCCAATCTGAAAGGTGTGTAGTGGTATCTCAGAGTTGTCTTGATTTGCGTTTCTCTGATTAATAATGACTTGGAGCATCTTTTCATATGGCTAGAAATAGTTTCAATTTCTTCATCTGAATATTGTCTGTTCATATCTTTTGACCACTTATCAATTGGAGAATGGCTTGATTTCTTATAAATTAGAGTCAATTCTCTATTTTTGGAAATGAGGCCTTTATCAGAACCTTTGACTGTAAAAATGTTTTCCAAGTTTATTGTTTTCCTTCTAATCTTGTCTGCATTAGGTTTTTTTGTACAAAAGCTTTCAATTTGATATAATCAAAATTTTCTATTTTGTGATCAGTAATGATCTCTAGTTCTTCTTGGGTCACAAATTCCTTCTTCCTCTACAGCTCTGAGAGGTAAACTATCCTATGTTCTTCTAATTTATTTATTATCTCATTCTTTATGCCTTGATCATGAACCCATTTTCTTTTTCTTTTTTTTTTTAATAGCCTTTTATTTACAGGATATATGCATGGGTAACTTTACAGTATTAACAATTGCCAAACCTCTTGTTCCAATTTTTCACCTCTTACCCCCCCCACCCCCTCCCCTAGATGGCAGGATGACCAGTAGATGTTAAATATATTAAAATATAAATTAGATACACAATAAGTATACATGACCAAAACGTTATTTTGCTGTACAAAAAGAATCAGACTCTGAAATATTGTACAATTAGCTTGTGAAGGAAATCAAAAATGCAGGTGTGCATAAATATAGGGATTGGGAATTCAATGTAATGGTTTTTAGTCATCTCCCAGAGTTCTTTTTCTGGGCATAGCTAGTTCAGTTCATTACTGCTCCATTAGAAATGATTTGGTTGATCTCGTTGCTGAGGATGGCCTGGTCCATCAGAACTGGTCATCATATAGTATTGTTGTTGAAGTATATAATGATCTCCTGGTCCTGCTCATTTCACTCAGCATCAGTTCGTGTAAGTCTCTCCAGGCCTTTCTGAAATTATCCTGTTGGTCATTTCTTACAGAACAGTAACATTCCATAATATTCATATACCACAATTTATTCAACCATTCTCCAACTGATGGACATCCATTCAGTTTCCAGGTTTTAGCCACTACAAAAAGGGCTGCCACAAACATTCGTGCACATACAGGTCCCTTTCCCTTCTTTATAATCTCTTTGGGATATAATCCCAGTAGTAACACTGCTGGATCAAAGGGTATGCACAGTTTGATAACTTTTTGAGCATAGTTCCAAACTACTCTCCAAAATGGTTGGATTCGTTCACAACTCCACCAACAATGAATCAATGTCCCAGTTTTCCCACATCCCCTCCAACAATCATCATTATTTTTTCCTGTCATCTTAGCCAATCTGACAGGTGTGTAGTGGTATCTTAGAGTTGTCTTAATTTGCATTTCTCTGATTAATAATGACTTGGAGCATCTTTTCATATGACTAGAAATAGTTTCAATTTCTTCATCTGAGAATTGTCTGTTCTCATGAACCCATTTTCATGAGACAAGGAACACTTTATCTAGGTGTACGGTGTTAAGTGTGGGTCAGTGCCTAGTTTCTGCAATACTAATTTCCAATTTTCTCAGCAGTTTATGTCAAACAAGGAATTCTTATCCCAAAAGCCGGGGTCTTTGGGTTTGTCAAACACTACATTATTAAAGTTATTGACTGTTTTGTCTTGTGAACCTAACCTATTCCACTGATCAACTAATCTATTTCTTAGCCAATATCAAATGGTTTTGGTGACCACTGCTTTATAATATAGTTTTAGATCTGGTACATCTAGGCCACCTTCATTTGATTTTTTTTTTCATTAGTTCCCTTGAAATCTTGACCTTTTTTTCTTCCAGATGAATTGTTATTTTTTCTAGGTCATTAAATAAATAATAAATAATATTAGATTAAATAAATAGATTAATTGAGGTAGTATTGTCATCTTTATTATATTTGTTTGACCTATCCAAGAGCATTTAATATTTTTCCAGTTGGTTAGATCTTTATTTGTATGGAAAGTGTTTTGTAGTTTTGCTTATATAGTTCCTGACTGTCCCTTGGCAGATAGATTCCCGAAATATTTTATACTATCAGCAATTACTTTAAATGGAATTTCTCTTTGTAACTCTAACTGTTGGATTTTGTTAGTGATGTATAAGAATGTTGATGACTTATGCGGGTTTATTTTGTATCCTGCAACTTTGCTAAAGGTGTGGATTATTTCTAATAGTTTTTTAATAGAATTTCTGGGGTTTTCTAAATATGCCATCATATCATCTGCAAAAAGTGATATTTTGGTTTCCTCATTACCTACTCTAATTCCTTTAATCTCTTTCTCAACTATTATTGCCTAAGATAGCATTTCCAATACAATATTGAATAGTAATGGTGATCTTGTTTCACTCCTGATCTTACTGGGAATGGTTCCAGTTTATCTGCATTACATATGATGCTTACTGATGGTTTTAAATATATGCTCCTGACTATTTTAAGGAAAAGTCCATTTATTCCTATATTCTTGAGTGTTTTTATGAAAAATCTATCTTACTTTGCAGAAAAATGGGAGAAAAATGGGATGTGGAAAGGAGGGGAGGGTGATGAAAGAAAGGCCATATTGGAGGAGGGAGTCGTCAGTATCAAAATACTTTTCAGGAGTGACAGGGTGAAAGGAGAAAGAGAATAAATGGGGGAAATACAGTTAGCAATAATAATTGCAAAAAAGTTAAAAGCAAGTTTTTTTTTTTGATAAGGCATCATTTCTCTTTTTTATTTTTTAATTAAATGTTTTTATTTACACAATGTACGCATGGGTAATTTTTCAACATTGACTCTTGCAAAAGCTTTTGTTCCAAATTTTCTCCTCCTTACTCACCCCTTCCCCTAGCTGGCAGGTAGTCCAATACATGTTAAATTTGTTAAAATATATGTTAAATCCAATATATGTATATATATTTAAATAGTTATCTTGCTGCACAAGAAAAATCAGATCAAGAAGGAAGAAAAAAAACTGAAAGAAAACAAAATGCAAGCAAACAACAACAGAGAGAGTGAGAATGCTATGTTGTGGTCCACACTGAGTTCCCATGTGCTTTCTCTGAGTATAACTGATTCTCTTCATCACTGAACAAGTGGCACTGGTTTGAATCATCTCATTGCTGAAGAGAGCCACGTCCATCAGAATTGATCATTATACAATCTTGTTGTTGCTGTGTACAATGATCTTCTGGTTCTGTTTATCTCACTTAGCATCAGTTCATGTAAGTTTCTTCAGGCCTCTCTAAAATCATCCTGCTGGTCATTTCTCACAGAACAATAATATCCCATAACATTCATATACCTATATGTATTCAGTCATTCTCCAATTGATGGGCATCCAATCAGTTTCCAGTTTCCAGCTACAAAAAGGGCTTTCACAAACATTTTTGCATATGTAGGTCTTTTTTCCCTTCTTTAAGATCTCTTTAGAATATAATCCCACTAGAAACACTGCTGGATTAAAGGGTATGCACAGTTTGATAACTTTTTTAGCATAGTTCCAAATTGCTCTCCAGAATGGTTTGGATCCGTTTACAATTCCACCAACAATGTATCAGTGTTCCAGTTTTCCTGCATCCCCTCCAACATTTGTCATTGTCTTTTCCTGTCATCTTAGCCAATCTGAGAGGTGTGTAGTAGTATCTCAGTTGTCTTAATTTGCATTTCTCTGATCAATAGTAATTTGAAGCATCTTTTCCATATGACTACAAATAGTTTCAATTTCTTCATCTGAAAATTGTTGGTTCATTTCCTTTGAGTATTTATCAATTGGAGAATGGCTTGAACTATTGTAAATTTGAGTCAATTGTCTATATGTATTTTAGAAATGAAGGGCCTCCTTTCTCAAACATAGAGAGAACTGTGTCAAATTTATGAAAAATAAGGGCCATGCCCCAATTGATAAATGATCAGAAAATATGGTCTGGGCCCAAAGACCATATATAAATTCATACATATATTTTGACCTAACAACACCACTAATTGCCATGAAAACTAAAAGAGATTTGGGGAAAAAACAGAGAATTACTTATATGTGCAAAAACTATTCATAGCTCCTCTCTTGTCAGGGCAAAAACAATTGGAAATTGAGGGCATTCCCCAAATGGCTCAATTAACTGCATTGTGTGTTTATGATAGAATATTATTGTTCCATAGAAAATGATGAGCAAGATGCTCTCAGTGAAATAGAAAATGCTTGGAAAGTCCTCCATGAACTAAAGGAAAATGAAATGGATTGTAAAACAGTAAAAGCAATTTTCTGGGATGACCAGCTGTGAATGACTTTGCTTTTCTCAGTAGTACCATCATCCACAACTACTCTGAAGTACTTATGAGGAAAAATCTTATCCACACTCAGAAAAGAAACTGATTGTGTTTGAATACAAATTAAAGCATTCTCTCTCTCTCTCTCTCTTTCTCTCTCTCTCTCTCTTTCTCTCTCTCTCTCTCATTGTACAGTCTTGTTGTTGTTGTTCTGCTTATTTCACTTAAAGCATTCTCTCTCTCTCTCTCTCTCTCTCTCTCTCTCTCTCTCTCTCTCTGTCTCACACACACACATACACACACACACACACACACACACACACCCCTCTCTTTTATTTAATTTTTCTTGAGGGTTTTTATTTCCATTAGAGTGAAAGACCTATATTTATTTCTACAATTTGACATTTATGGAAATATTTTGCATAACTTCACAAGTGGTTTCTTAATTGTGGGTGGGGATAAGGGAGAAAATCTAGAACTCAAAAAAATTTAAAAACAAATGTACATTTTTTTGTTTTGAATGTAATTAGGGGAAAATATCAAAAAACCAAAAGCATAAAAAAGATCCATGAAATCTCAACTTCCTACAGGAAAACGTAGAGACAAATCTAGTTTTACAAAGCCTAGTAAAAGTCATTTCAATGTCCTTTGATAACCTCTTCTGGGGTATGTTTAGATCCATTCTCATCCCTGGAATAAGGTATTTAAATACCATGGTATTTTAACTATATCAAATTATTTGGTTAGAGCCTGGGTCCAAAGCCAGAATTTAAATTCTCCTAATGAAGATACAAATGTACACACAGTATTTTAATCAATATCATAACTTGTCTATGAGATTGTAGAATTAAGCCAAGATCAAATATTTGTTCTTACCCAATTCATGTAATGATGGTCACTAACTACAATGAAATTTTCATTGTCACAGTCCCATTCCATGAAAAGTAAAGTGTATAATTTGTTTAACTCGATTTAGCTGACCTAGATGAAACTGAAAGGCATGGAAGGGAGAGACACAGACACAGAGACAGAAACAAAGACAGAAAGAAAGAGAGAGAGAGATAGAGAGAGAGAGAGAGAGAGAGAGAGAGACAGTAGAGAGACACACAGAGAGATAGAAAAAGAGACACAAAGAGACAGTGAGAGAGAGAGCATGCTTCTCTGGAGCCTATATACCCATGACTTGAGCAGGAGGTATGGCCACCGGTAGTAGGAAAGTGTGGACTTTAAACTATATCCTAAGTCAACGTGGTGGTGGATACAAAGATCTGGCAGGACATGTGAAGAACAAAAGGATAATTTGTTAGAGGTAGCTAGGTGGCACAGTAAATAAAGTATTGGACTTTAAAATCAACAAAAACCCAATTTCAAATCCACACTCAGATACTCACCAGCTGTGTAACCTCAGACAAATTACTTAACTTCTGTCTATCTCAGTTTTTTCACAGTACCTACCTCTCAGGATTGTTATGAAGACAGAATATTATTTATAAAGGATTTTGCAAACTTTTAGGCAATATTTAATGGTAGATATTTTCATTGTTTTCCTTGAGGGCCATGGCATATGGGATATAGCAAAGGAATCCTGGTAGTGGTGTGGTGATGGTGTTTGTTATAAAGGTTGTTCAGTCATTTTAGATTTTTCATGACTCAATTTAGGGTTTTTAGGGTTTTCTTGGCAAAAATTTTGGATAGGTTTGCCATTTCTTTCTCCAACTCATTTTACAAATGAGGAAACTGAGGCAAATAAGATTAAATGACTTGCCCAAGTATAGAGTATGGACTAGCTCCCTGGAGGGCCTTAGGGACAGCCAGAATCAGGATAAATTAAAGTCCTTGGTCTTTAGAGGAAGAAGTGAAGGAGGCAGGCAAGCAGAATCCTGGATTCTGGAGTCTGGAGTCACCAATGTCTCTTTTCCTCGTCCTGCTGTCAAGTACCTCTGGCCTCTCCCCTTCTTCCCTCCCCCCCCTCCACCTCTAATCCTCACCTATCATTATCTGATTTTTTTTCTTTTTTTTTTTTTTTAATTTAATAGCCTTTATTTACAGGATATATGTGGTAACTTTACAGCATTAACAATTGCCAAACCTTTGTTCCAATTTTTCACCTCTTACCCCACTCCCTCCCCCAGATGGGGATGACCAGTAGATGTTAATAATTAAAATATAAATTAGATAAAATAAGTATAATGACAAAATGTTATTTTGCTATACAAAAAAGAATCAGACTTAAATATTGTACAATTACGGAAGGAAATAAAAAATGCAGGTGGGCATAAATATAGGGATTAATTCAATTTGGTTTTTAGTCATCACCAGAGTTCTTTCTCTGGGCGTAGCTGGTTAGTTCATTACTGCTCCATTGGAAATGATTTGGTTGATCCATTGTGAGGATGGCCAGGTCCATCAGAACTGGTCATCATATAGTATTGTTTGGAAGTATATAATGATCCCCTTCCTGTTTTCTCAGCATCAGTTCTTAAGCTCTCCAGGCCTTTTAAATCATCCTGTTGGTCATTTTTAAGAACAGTAATATTCCAAATATTCATATACCACAATTTATTCAGCCATTCTCCAACTGATGGAATCCATTCAGTTTCCAGTTTTTTACCACTACAAAAAGGGCTGCCACAAACATTCGTGCAATACAGGTCCCTTTCCTTCTTTATAATCTCTTTGGGGGGAGCCAAGATGGCAGAGAAGAAGCGACTTTCTAAGCTCTTCTCTTACCCTTTATCAATATTATATCGACCTAAAAATAGTCTTGTCTACAATTTTAAAGATAAGAAGTAGAAAACTCACCGAAGAAAATCCGTCTCCCAAAAAAAGGTTGGTTCCCCGGGGGGGGCAGCGGGATGGGAGGGTTGGTTCTAAGTCAAACCGAAAGGGAAAAAGATCTCAGCAAAGTCAGCCCCAACCCAGCAGGGACTTTTTCCTTGGGGCAGCTGGTCCCAGGCGGGAGGCGCGGCCCGGGTTAGCCCAACTTTGGCAGTGGGGAGCCTGGCTTGGGGCCAAGAGCTTTTCCAGGGTCGTTTGCATCAGGCAGAGTTGGGCAGAGTTTTATGGAGGTCTGGTTTGGGTCTGTGGTCTGTGGTCTGCAGTCAGCTGTAATCCGTCCCACAAGGGTCCGGCCTGGGGCAGGACCTTTCATCCCGGTCTCTAGCCGGGGCACGCAACCCTAAGCCCAACTGGGCCCTATAGCTTTGGGCCAGTGCTGAATCCACTTCCTTTGGGGAGGAAAACCTCCTGAACTCCCATACCTCGGCCGGAATGGTTTAATCTTTCCTGCTCTGGGAGGTTGGTAACCCCTTGCCTAGGAGACCTCCCAAAGGCTTTTAAAACATGAATAAAGATGAAAAGAAGATCGACAGCTTTATGAAAAAAGGCAGGTCGCAATCCTGAAGAGACCTCAAACAGCAAACATGCATCAGACTGTCCTCCTTACATGATACTTCCTAGAAGGCTTAAAAGTCCAAAAAGAGTTAGAAGATAAATGGGAAAAGAAGCCTTTTAAAGAGAGCAAAAAACTTCCTGAAATACAATTGGAAAAAGTAAAAATTGGAAAGTAAAGAAATGTAAATTGAAAAAATAAAATTCACTAGAAAGTAGGTTCTGAATTGAAAAGACAAAGAACTTGCAAGAAAGTAGGATCTGTAATTGGAAAAGACAAAGAAAGCAAGAAAGTAGGATCGTAATTGAAAAAAAATAATTCACTAAAAAAAATTATGAAATGGAAAAATTCAAGACCAAAACAATACATTTAAAACTAATTAATATACAGAAAAAGTAAAAAAGCTAATGGAAAAATAATTTTTTAAAAATTAGAACTGAAAAATAGAAACTAATGATTCATTGAGACAGCAAGAATCATAACAAAAAAAAAAACAAACTGAAAAAAAACATGAATTATCTATTTAATGACGACTTGGAAAATAGATCTAGGAGAATAATCTAGTTAGGACTTTTCCGAAAACTATGATGAAAAACGAGCCTAATACATTTTACAAGAAATCATCAAAAGAACTCCCAGATGTAATAGAATCAGAAGGTAAAATAGGATTGAAAGAATTCATCGAACCTTCTGAAAGAAACCCCTAAAATAAAAACCCCAAGGAATTTGGAAATTTTAGAACATCAGATTAAGGAAAAAAATTTTACAACAAAAACCATTTAAATACCGAGGTGCCAAAAAGGATCACCCAAGATCTGGCTGCCTCTACATTAAAGGAAAGAAGGGCCTGAATATGATATTCCAAAAAGGCACAAAACTTGGGATGCAGCCAAGAATAAACTACCCAGCTGTGGCATTTTCTTCCAGGAAGAAGATGGAATTTAATGAAACAAATGAATTCCATTTGTTTCTGAAGAAAAACCATAACTAAACAAAATTTGATCTCCAACCATAGAACTCAAAGAGATGCAGAAAGGTAAAAAAAACCTTGAGAATCGTATTTCTGTTGTGGATATACAAAAAGAATACATGTATAATTTGATTTACTGATATAACATAAAAAAGGGAAATAGATTGGAAAAGGGATGATGTCAGAATAAGGTGGGAAGGGGATAAAGGGAAACCAATCCCACAAAGGGCAAATGAAACTTACTTTGGGGAATTTAGAGAGGGGGAACATTGTGTGAATCTTACCTCTCAAGTTGCCAAAAAAAAAAAACATTTGTTTTGAAAATTTCTCGCCTCATTAAAAACGGGGAGAGGAAAGGGAAAAGAAAAAAGTAATAAGGGAAGGAAAGGAAAAGACTCAAAGGGGAGGAGGGATTATAAAGAGGGTAACAAGTGACCAAAGGGGCTACAAAGTTTAAAAAGGGGAAAGAGGGTTGGGGGAGGCAAGAAAAGAAAGCATAACTGGGGTTTTGGATGGTGGTCAGATTTAGTAATTCAACCGAAATGAATGGGATGAACCCCCCAAAAGAGGGAGGCAGATAGCAGACTGGATCGTCAGAACCCTTAAAATTTTTACAAGAAACACAAAACGGAGATCATAGGTAAAGGAAAAGGCGGAGCAAAATCATATGCCAGGTAAGTCAAAAAAGCAGGGAGCCATCTTATCTCAGATCAAGCAAAGAAAAATTGTTCTAATTAAAAAGAGATAAGGAAGGAAACGACATCCTGCTAAAGGGTACATAAACAACGAACAATATCAATATTAAACATATATGCCCAAATGGTATGTCCAACCCAAAGGAAGTTAAGAGGTTCAAGAAAAATGACAACAAAACTTTGTGGAGATCTCAACCTTGCACTCTAAATTAGACAAACAAACACAAAGCAAATAAGAAAGAAATTAAAGGTAAATGAATAGAAAATTGGTATTTTGGATCTTTGGAAAATTGAATGGAGTAGAAAGGAATATACTTTCTTTCCTGATTCATGGAAACCTATCCAAAATTGAAATATATTAGGACAAAAGACCTCAAATTAAATGCAAAAAGCAGAAATATAAATCTTTTTTCAGATCATGATAATAAAAAAATTCCACAAAAAGGGAAATAGACCCAAAAGTAATTGAAAAACAATCCATCTTAAAGAATGATTGGGTAAGCCAAATTATAGATCAATTAATAATTTCACTAAGATAATGACAATGATGAGACATCTTTAAAAATTTGGGATGCAGCCAAAGCGTAATAAGAGAATTTTATATCCTTAGAAACATTGAAAAAACAGAGAAAGAAAAGATTAATAATTGGGCCAATAAAAAAAACTAAAAAGACCAAATTAAAACCCCCAATCAAATACTAAATTGGAAATTCTAAAATTAAAAGGAAATTAAAAAATTGAAATAAAAAAACTATTGAACTAATTAATAAAACTAGAGTTGGTTCTATGAAAAAGCCAATAAAATAGATAACCTTTGGAAATCTGATTAGAAAAGGAGGAGGAAAATGAAATTAGTATTCTTAAAAATGAAAGGAGAACTTTCCCAATGAAGGGAAATTAGAAAAAATAAGGGTTATTTTGCTCAACTTTATGCCAATAAATTTGATAACCAAGTGAAATGGATGACTACCTCCAAAAATATAGACTTCCCAGACTAACAGAGGAGGAAAATTGTTGAATAGTCCCATTTCAGAAAAAGAAATAGAACAGGCAATTAAACAACTCCCAAGAAAAAATCCCCAGGACCAGATGGTTTAATGGAATTTTACCAAACATTTAAAGAACAATTGGCCCCAATGCTATATAAATTATTTGATAAAATAGGGAATGAAGGGTCCAAAATTCCTATGACCAAAAGGTACTATACTAAACCAGGAGGGCGAAAACAGAGAAAAGAAAATTATAGACCAATCTCCCTAAGAATATTGATTAAAATCTTAAATAAGATATTAGCAAAAGACTACAAAAACTCCCAAAGATAAACCTATGATCAAGTAAGTTTATCCAGGAATGCAGGGCAATATTAGGAAAACTATCAATAAATTTGGCCATGTTAATAACCAAATTAACAAAAAACCATATGATCATCTCAATAGATGCAGAAAAAGCATTTGATAAAATCCAACATCCATTCCTATTAAAACCTTAGGTTAGGAATAAATGGACTTTTCCCAAAATAATCAGCAGCATCTATTTAAAAAATCAGTAAGCATCATTGTAATGGAACAAATTCAACCATTCCCAATAAGATCTGGAGTGAAACAAAGGTTGCCACTATAGTTACTATTTAATATTATTAGAAACTAGCTTTGAATAAAGGCTGAGAAAAGTTAAAAGGAATAAGAATAGGCAATGAAAAACCAAATTATCACTCTTTCCAATGACATGATGGTATACTTAAAAGAACCCCAAATTCTGCTAAAAAGGAAATAATCCCAAACTTTAAAAGTTCGTTATAAAATAAACCCAAAGTCACAACATTCTTATATAAACCTAACAAAATCCAACATCAGAGTTACAAGAAATTCATTTAAAGTAACTCGTAACATAAAATATTTGGCCCCAAGGGAAAATCAGAAATTTATGAGCAAAATTACAGACCACTTTTCACACAAATTAAGTCTGATCCTAACCAATTGGAAAAATATTAAATGCTCTTGGATAGGGGAGCAAATATAATAAAGATGACAATATTACCTAAACTAATCTATTTATTTAGCCTATACCAATCAGACTCCCAAAAAACTATTTTAATGACCTGAAAAAATAACAACAAAGTTATATGGAAAACAAAGGTCAAAATTCAAGGAATTAATGAAAAAAATCAAAATGAAGGTGGCAGCTGTACCAGATCAAAAATTATATTATAGGCAGCAGTTACCAAAACTATTTGGTATTGGGAACGATTGTTGATCAGTGGGAATAGATTGGTGCAAGGGGAAAAACGTCAACAAATATAGCAACCCCAGTCTTTGATAAACCCAAGACCCCACTTTTGGGATAAGAACACTTTTGATAAAATTGCTGGAAAATTGGAAATAATATGGCAGAAACTAGGCTTGATTCATCAACGCCGTACACCAAGATAAGATCAAAATGGATTCATGACCAGGCATAAAGAATGAAATTATTAATAAATTAGAGGGCGGGATTTACCTCCAGACCTGTGGAAGGGAAGGTCTTTATGACCAAAGAAGAACTAGAGATCATTTGATCACAAAATAGAAAATTTATTATCAAACTGAAAAGTTTTTTTACAAACAAAACTAATCGACAAATTAGAAGGAAGCAATAAACTGGGGAAAATATTTTACAGTCAAAGGTTCTGATAAAGGCCTCATTTCCAAAATATATAGAAATTAACTCTAATTTAAAAAAATCAAGCCATTCTCCTTAAAATGGTCAAGGAATGGCAAACAATTCTCAGATGAAAAATTGGAAACTAAGTAATTGAAAAAGATGCTCTAAGTCATTAAAAAGAGAAATGCAAATTAAGACAATCAGGATACCACTACACACCTGTCAGATTGGCTAAGATGACAGGAAAAAAATATGATTGTTGGAGGCTGTGGGAAAACGGGACATTGATGCATTTTGGTGGGTTGTGAACAATCCAACCATTTTGGGAGTAGTTTGGAACTATGCTCAAAAAGTTATCAAACTTCATACCCTTTGATCCAGCAGTGTTACTACTGGGATTACATCCCAAAGAGATTATAAAGATGGGAAAGGGACCTGTTGTGCACGAAGGGGCCCTTTTGTAGTTAAAACTGGAAACGAATGGATGTCCATCAGTTGGAATGGCTAATAAATTTGGTTATGAATATTAGGAATATTACTTTCGGAAATGACCAACGGATAATTTCAGAAAGGCCTGGAGACTTACACAAACTGAGCTGAGTGAAATAGCAGGACCAGGAGATCATTATTAATTAACCAAAATACTATATGATGACCAGTTCCTGATGGAAGGCCATCCTCACAACGGATCAACAAATCATTTCCAATGGGCAGTAATGAACTAACCAACTATCCCAGAAAAGAACTCTGTGAGATGACTAAAAACCATTACATTGAATTCCCAATCCCTATATTTATGCACACCCATTTTTGATTTCCTTCCGCAATTGTACAATATTTCAGAGTCTGATTCTTTTGTACACAAAAAAACGTTTGGCTTTTATACTAATTGTGTATCAATTTATATTTTAATATATTTAAATCACTGGTCATCCTCCCATCTAGGGGGGGTGGGGGGGGTGAAAAATTGGAAAAAGAGGTTTGACAATTGTTAATGCTGTAAAGTTACCCATGCATATATCCTGTAAATAAAAGGCTATTAAATTAAAAACAAAAACAACTGGAGATAATACAAAAAAATAATAATAATAATCTCTTTGGGATATAAGCTGGATCAAAGGGTATGCACAGTTTGATAACTTTGAGCATAGTTCCAAACTACTCTCCAAAATGGTTGGATTGTTCCAACCCAAACAATGACAATTCCCCAGTTTTCCCATATGCCCTCAACAATCATCATTATTTTTTTCATCTTACCAACTGACAGGTGTGTAGTGGTATCCCTAATTGTCTTAATTTGCATTCTCTGGTTAATAAAGCTTAGAGCATCTTTTCATATTACTAGAAATAGTTTCAATTTCTTCATCTGAGTTGTTTTTCATATCCTTTGACCATTTTCAATTGGAGAATGGCGATTTTTATAAATTAAGTTAATTCTTTATATTTTGGAAATAGGGCCTTTATCAGAACCTTTGACTGTAAAAATATTTTCCAAGTCTATTGCCCTTCTAACCTTGTCTGCATTTGTTTTTTGTACAAAAACTTTTTCAGTTTGGTATAACAAAATTTTCTATTTTGTGATCAGTAATGATTCTTTCTGCTTTTCATAAAGACCTTCCCCTTCCCAGGTCTAGTGGTAAACTATCCTGTGTTCCTCTAATTTATTAATAATTTCATTCTTATCCTAGGTCATGAACCCATTTGGACCTTATTTTGGGTTGGTTTAAGTATGAATCAATCCTAGTTTCTGCCATATTAGTTTCCAATTTTCCCAGCAATTTTATCAAACAGTAAAGTTCTTATCCCAAAAAGCTGGGGTCTTTGGGTTTCAAGACTGGTTGCTATATTTTTGGTTGTTTTATCCCTTGAACCTAACCTATTCCACTGATCAACTAATTATTCCTAAATACCAAATAGTTTTGGTAACTGCTGCTCTATAATATAATTTTAGATCTGGTAAGCTAAGCCACCTTCTTGATTTTTTTTTTTCATTAATTCCCTTAAATTTGACCTTTTGTTTTCCATATGAATTTTTGTTATTTTTCTAGGTCATTAAAATATTTTTGGGAGTCTGTTGGTATAGCTAAATAAATGATTGTTTGGTAATATTGTCATCTTTATTATTTTGCTCACCCTATCCCGAGCATTTCATATTTTTCCAATTGGTTGATTAGACTTAATTTGTGTGAAAAAGTGGTCTGTAATTTTTGCCATAAAGTTTCTGATTTTCCTTGGCAGATAGATTCCAAATTTTATATTATCAGAGTTCTTTAAATGGAATTCTCTTTGTAACCTGACTGTGGATTTTTTATATATAAAATGCTGAACATTGGGTTTATTTATAACCAACAACCTTTTAAAGTTGGATTATTTCTAATAACTTTTTAGTAGAATCTCTGGGGTTCTGTATACATCATATCATTGGCAAAGAGTGATAATTTGGTTTCCTCATTGCCTATTCTTTTTTAACTCTTTCTGCTCTTTTCAAAGCTAGCGTTTCTAATACAATATTAAATAGTAATGGTGACCTATCATTATCTTAACACCAAACATTCAGTAATCACCCAGGGGGAGAAGAGCCATTATCCAAATATATGCTAATAGTCATTATCTCACATAAAATAGGTACTTAGCCTTAAGTGCTGGATTGTCTAATTTAAGGATACCCATTTGGACTTTCAGCCCTCTATATCTCCCATTTGCTTTTGTTTTAGAACACAGGTGATCATGTCCCTCCTCCTCCCCTCCCCCCCCCCCCCAGTTCTCAGAAAAGGAGATGAAAAACACCAAGAAAAATGGGAAGTCAAGCCAAATATTGTTAGTAGGTTTCTTAGCTGAAGTGTCTTACTAGAAACAGGTATACACAAATCCATCAGCATGGGAGATATTACACAATCACATAACAATAAAGCACAGGCTAGTAGGGATAACTTTCCCCATAGCTGGTGCAGGCTCAATGTGGTGTAACAAAGATAAATTGTACATGCAAGTAGTGATATAACAAACTATATGAATCAACATGGTATTGTAAAAGATTTCCATTAGTCCTAGAAGGAGGGTATGTAAATAACAAATCACACATATGCCTCCTTCAGCAGCCAAGAGATAGTTCAAAACCAATCTATTGCTCATTACTTCATGTACCGGGAAATGCAACGATTCCTACAAGTTTTTTAAGTCATGAAACAGTCTTTTTATGTGTTAGTGAATCCAATGAGTCCTGCAGATTTTGAAGTCCTGCAACAGTCTCATCATGTTTCAGGGAATCCAATGATTCCTGAGTGTTTTCAAGTCCTACAACAATCTTATCATGTCTCAGAAAATCCAATGATGCCTGAGGGTTTTTTAAGTGTTCTTGGGTCTTTTTCTTCATTTCAAGGGTCTTCTTCATCTCTCTCCGATGGACAAGGTGAATACAGCTCATTGGCACCCATCTGATTCCTTCTCCATCTGTAGAAATATAAACAAACCCTCTTCCCCAAGCAGTTAACCTATCTGGTCCCTTCCATTCACCACTTTCTGGATCTCTCCACACTACCTGGTGATTATTTAAAGATAGGGGAGCTGCTTACACTGGACACTGCCCTTCTGGTGGGTTATAAAACCTGTCTGCCAGAGCCAGTGCATCTTTGTCAAAAATCAAGAAGTTAATTGTATAAAGAGCTAAATTTAGAAGTTCTCTAGGGTTACCTGTGGCTCCCCCTTTCTTTTGTTTTTGGAGGAATGTCTTGATGTCTCTGTTTCTTCTCTCTACTATTGCCTGTCCTTGAGGATTAAAAGGTATGCCAGTGATGTGTAACATCTTATACTGTGCACAAATGTATATAAAATGTTTAGAAGTATATGCGGGTCCATTATCTGTTGTTATTGCTTGTGACACCCATAATTGCAAATGCTTGTATAAGAAATTTAGTGACCACTCTTTTGCTAATGATATTGCAAAAGTAAATCCTGAAAAGGTGTCTACTACAACATGGATAAAAGACAGATGACCAAAAGATTTATAATGGGTCACATCTATTTGCCATATTTCATTGGGTCTCAAACTACGAGGGTTCTTCCCTGGAGGGAGCATAGGAGTGTGGAGAGGAAAGCAAGCTGTACAAGTTTTACTATGCTCCTAGCTTCCTCTTTTGTTATCCCAAATTGCAAATGTAAATCTAGATCATATTTAGAATGAGACCCTTGGGCTGCCTGAAATAAAGAAGTATTGGTGAACATGGTTAAAAAGCTATCAGCCTTTGAATTACCACCAAAAATAGGACCTGGAAGTCAACTATGTGAATGGACATGCAAGATATAAATCTTATCTGGATGCTTTCTCACTTGCTCTTGAAGTTCCTTAAAGAGCTGATATATATTAGAAGCTACAAATTTTATTTGGGCTGTGGCAATTCTTTGTACCACACCTATTGAATGGGGGTGGGGGAGAATCTTTTCCTAATATTGGCCCCATTTCAGCTAGAAAACGAAAGTTACTAGTTTAAGCTCTTAGCCAAGTAAACTTCCTGTTTGTCTATTAAAATACTCACCCTATTTCCTGGTCACAGGGAGTTCTTCAGTGAAATTAGGGTCCTTGGTCCACACATTGGGCTCCAAATGTAGAGTATTGGCTAGCTCCCTGGAGGGCCTCAGAGTCAGCCAGAGTCAGGATAAATTAAAGTCCTTGATCTTTAGGGGGAGAAGTGAAAGAGACAGGCAAGCAGAATCCTGGATCCTGGAGTCCAGAGTCACCAATGTCTCTTTTCCTCATCCTGCTGCCAAGTGCTTCTGGTCTTTCTCCCCCCTCCCCCCAGTCCTCATTCAGCAAGCACCAATAGTGAGAAGAGCCATTATCCAAATATATGCTAATAGAGTCATCATCTCCCATCAAATTTGTCTGATTCAAGCATACTTTTTTGGAGTTTCAGCCCTCTACACCCAAGCAAGGTCACACAGCTACTAAATGTCTGAAGCCATATTTGAATTCAGGTTTTCCTAACTTCAGGCCCCAGCTGCCAAGTAAGGTATCATCTAGCTTCCAGGTAAGGATTTATTTTCCAACCTCAATCTATAGCATGGGTCAAGCTTTCTTTTTTTCTAGTAAATTTATTTATTTATTTAATACATATTGCTTTATGAATCATGTTGGGAGAAAAAAAATCAGAGCAAAAGGGAAAAACTATGGGAGAAATAAAAACAAAAACAGCAAATAGAAGTGAACATTGCATGAGTTCATTTACATTCTGTCTCTATAGTTCTTTTTCCAGATGGAGATGGCATTTTCTGTCCAAAGTCTTTTGAGATTCCTTTGGATCACTGAACCACTGAAAAGAACCAAGTCTTTCATAGTTAATCATCACACATTCTTGATGTCGTTGTGTACAATGTATTCCTGGTTCTGCTCATTTCACTCAGCATCATTTTGGGTAAATCTTTTCAGGTCTTTCTAAAATCAGCTTGTTCATCATTTTTATAAAACAATAATATTCCACTGTCTTCATATACCACAACTTGTTCAGCCATTCCCCAACTGATGGACATATACTCATTTTCCAATTCTTTGCTACCACAAAAAGAGCTGCTACAAACCTTTTTGCACATGTCGGTGCTTTTCCCTCCTTTATGATTTCCTTGGGATGTAGACCTAATAATGGCACTGCTGGGTCAAAGGATATGCAGTTTTATAGTCCTTTGGGCAGTTCCAGATGGCTCTCCAGAATGTTTGGATCATTTCACAACTCCACCAACAATGCATTATCTCAGTTCACACATACCTACTCTACCAAATCTCTGAAGTTTATGCCATGATGCTGCAGCCCTCATGCTGAAAGAGTCTAGGCCAAATACTATGAAATCCCTAACTGTCATGAGGGGGCCCTGAAGTTTTATTGTTTTGAATTTCAAAGATGAAGGAAAGTAAGAGGTAATCAGAGGAGATGGATTAGGAATAGTGAATTTGAGTCTTCCATTCAAAAATACATATGATACTGGAACCTAATCCTGGCACAAAGCTCCAATTTAGGAATAAAAATTTGAAAGATAAGTAAATATTTTTAAAAGTTGGATGATAAATATTTCCTTTAAAAAATTTGAAATCTAGACATTCCTCAAAAGCATAAGCATGTAACTCTGTAAAAACTATAAACAGGGTTTCAAAGAGAATTGGAAAGGTTTACTGCAAGGACTACCTATGATTGAAGAATTGAAATGAGACCAAAAAAATAAAACTAATGGAAAGAACTGGAAATAGTAAAAAAAGAAAAACCAGTAACCCTTAATTAAGAAATGGTCTCTCTGAAAACTAGATTATACCAAACAAAAGTCAGTGGCATAACAAGAAATATTCTCTCTGAAAACTAGATTATACCAAATAAAAGTCAATGGCATAACAAGAAATAGAATAAAATCAAAGAGCCAAACAAGAAAAAGAAGAGAAATAGGTAAGTTACTGATATAAAGAATAATTTATCTACAATTTATCTACAAATTTATCTACAAAATAGGTCAAAGAAAGATAGCACTGACTCACTGAAAACCCCAATTTTTTAAATGCCTGAACACTATATAGCAAGAGAAATTATAAATGATAACTTCTCAGTCTTATTGGAACCAGAGGACAAAATAAAGATAGAAAGAATCCATCAGTGACTTTTTAAGAGGAACCTTAAAAAGAAAAGTTCCAAGAAAGCCATGGGCTTATCCATGGGCTCCTACATCAAAGAAAAAAAATTCTGCGAGCATTCAGGAAAAAAAAAAACCTACTTGAAACAGAAGTGCACTACAGTCAGGATCACACAATACCCAGCAGTTTCTACTATGAATGGCAGAATATTTTGGAATATAATATTCCAAAAGGCAAAAGAGTTGGGTTTACAACCAAAAATCATTTACTCTACAATGAGGAGTTTAACCTTAAAGGGGAAATAATTGTTTTTTATGCAATAGAAAGCTTTTAAATATTTCTAATGAAAAGACTAAAGCTGAGTAGAAATTTTGACATAAAAAACAAGAGTCCATACAAATTTAGAAAGGTAAATTAATTTGAGAAGTTGGAAAGAGCTGTATGATCATGAAGTGCTAACTAACTTTCTGTGAGGAGAGAAGAACCAAATATTCCTATAGAATAGGATTTCTTAATCTACTGTTCCTGAATTTGCTTTTAAAATATATATGTTGATAACTGTATTTTAATTAGTCTCTTTTGTATTTTATGATGTTTTTATTTATGCATTTTAAAATATTATTTTAAGAAGGCTTCACCAGATTGCCAAAGAAGTTCATGACACAAAAAGATTAAAAATCTTATCTCCTGAATTTTATTTTCATAGTATTGAAAGACTTAAGGAAATAGAGGTCTTGGAAATGGATTGGTTTTATTTTCAGCATTTGATAAGGGGAAAGACAAAAGAAGCATCAAAAGAAACTCGTTCATATGATGGGGATAAATAGAAGTTGAACATACACACATGCACAAACACACACAGAAACAGACATACACTAACAAATTAGTATGTAAATAAAACAAACAACACTGGGAAAATAATTGGATGGGGGTAGTTAAAATAGGGTACATACCAGAAAAGAAACAGTCACAAGAATGATAAATTTTCTGATCCTGAAGAACATAAAAAAATTTAAAGAATTCAAAATTCACTGGGGTACCTCAGACTATGTAGAGAAACAGAACACTTTGTGATATCTAACTGTAATAAAATATCATTGTGATAAGAAATTATTAAAAATTATTAATTTTAGAAAAGCTTGGTTAATATAAATCCTGGGGGCAGAGTTAAAACAGAGCCAAAAGGATGATTCATACAAGGATAGAAACTTTGTTTAAAAAAATCTTTGAAAGTTTTAAGGTCAATGCAATAATCAACCAATTAAGTATATTATCAATCTTTTGATGAAGAGATGATGGGCATATGTTGTAGAGACATAAATTTATGGACATGGACACTGTGTGGAATCATTTTTCTTTAGAATGTTTATTTGTTACAAATATGGCTGCTCCCCTCTTTATCTCAGTTTTTAATGGGAAGAACTAGAGATCATGAGCTTGGTAAAAGTGATGCCAAAAAAACTGACTGCCAAAACATTTTTAATGCACAGAGAACATGAGGGAGATTAGAAGTAAGCACAGGTAAGTAGGAAATTTCAAAAGTAATGTGCAGAATCTATTATATACCTCTTTTTAGAAAAATAAGTTGTGGCATGGAGATAACAGTTTTTACAGAATTCCCTTTTTTGTGCTACTATTTGTATGAAAATGTGTGTGTGTTTGTCTTTAAATTCAGAGGAAAAAAATTTTTTTTCTATAGTACAAGGAAAAAGATTCAGAAATGAAAGCATCTAGGTCTGAAGTTGCATTTCAAACTATAACTTACTTTGCTACAACATGGTCCCTGATCATGATCGCCTGTTCTTTATGAAAGAGAATGTTGGATGCCTGCCATCTGCTGGAAGCAGGATTGAACACTAAGTGAAGCAGCAACAGTATATTTGGTCTATACTAGATGGATACTACAAAGAACTTCAGAGAATGAAAGGAGACCAGGTTGATAGAGAGGATCACCATTATATAGGGAAAGTCAAATCAGAGGCTTCTGATGATACCTGCAAAGAACAGGAATAGTAAGTTTTGAATTTCCCATTCCATGCTGCTTTATTTTTCTTTAAGGATAAAACAAAATAAATTCTATATATTACTTTAAAGATAGTTTTACTTGTCTATGCATTTTTTCTTCTGTGTATTTTTTAAAAAGTGTTTGAATGACTCCCTTGTATTTAATTTGGCTATTACTAACCCCCCCTCACCTAAAATGAAACAGGACTGATTTATAGGTAGAACAATGCTTCATAGTCAGAAAGGTCATAATGGGGAAGGGATACTAATCTGGAGGATGAAACCAGGTGCCTCTATTGGAGCTATATATTTCCCTAGAAAAAAGGGGTAAGTGGATATAATCAGCTAAAATGAATATCTACATTAAGTAGAGATAGTAGAATCCATCAGTGAGTTAGGGGGATGTCTAAACCAAGAATGTGAAGATTTCCTCTGGTGGAATGAATACATAAGAACAATTTGTCCAAGGCCACGAAGATTGATAAAACAGGTACTGTGCAACACTTAGAGCTTGGTCAGACATTAAAAACAGTACAGTCATCCACTGCATATTGGACTGTCATTCTTAGTTTTCTCTTGGCACTGGAATTCAATGACTGGAAGAGAGAATAAAACTAACAACTCTGTGCACTATTTCATGTAGGTCTTTTCAGGCTTTTCTGAAATCAGCCTGCTCATCATTTCTTATAAAACAATAATATTCCTTATCTTCATGTACCATAACTTATTCAGCCTTTCTCCAATCTTTGAGCATCTACTCAATGCCCAGTTCCTTGCCACTACAAAAAGGGCTGTCACAAACATTTTGAATGTGTGGGTCCTTTTCTGCTTTTCATCATTTCTTTGGGATACAGAGTGCTGGACCAAAAGGCATGCATAGTTTTATAGCCCTTTGGGCACTTTTTCAAATTGCTCTCCAGAATGGTTGAATGAGTGCACAACTCCACCAACAATTTAGTTGTCCCAATTTTCTCACATTTCCTCAAACATTTTATCAATATCCTGTCCTGTCATCTTAAACCTGAAAGGTGAGGTAATACCTTACAATTGTTTTAATTTGCATTTCTCTAATTAATAGTGATTTAGAGCATTTTTTCACATGACTATAATAAATGGCTTGAATTTCTTCATTTTAAAGTATGAATTCATATCATTTGACCAACATTTCAACTTAGGAATGACTTGTATTCTTATAAATTTAACTCAGTTTTCTATATATTTTAGAAATAAGGCCTTTATCAGAAACACTGGATATAAAAATGTTCTCACATCTTTCTGCTTCCCTTCTAATCTTGACTGCACTGGTTTTGTTGGTGTAAAACCTTTTTAATTTAATGTAATCAAAATTATCCATTTTGCATTTCATAATGTTCTCTAGTTCTTCTTTGGCCATAAATTCCTCCCTTCTCCATAGATCTGACAGGTACCCTTGTATCTACTAATTTGATTATGTTATCACTCTATATGTCTAAATCATGAACTCATTCTATCCTATCTTGGTATAGGTTGCCAATTGTTGGCTAATGCCTAGTTTCTGCCATATTATTGTTCAGTTTTCCCAGCAATTTTTATCATATCATGAGTTCTTATCCCAGAAGCTAAAGTTTTTGGGGTTTATCAAACACTAGATTACTATAGTCATTGACTATTGTGTCTTGTGTGCCTAATCTATTCCATTGATATACTACTGTATCAATAGCAAATGCTTTTGATAACTGCTGCTTTATAATAGTTTTAGGTCTGGTACAACTAGGCCACCCTTTTTTGCATTTTTTTTTCATTAATTCTCTTGAAATTCTTAACCTTTTGTTATTCCAGATGAATTTTGTTAATTTTTTCTAGCTCTATAATATAATTTTTGGCAGTTTGATTGTTATGGCACTGAGATTAATTTAGGTAGAATTGTACCTTTTTTTTATTATATTATTTTTTTTTATTAGCTCAGTCTACCCATTAGCAGTTGATATTCTTCCAGTTCTTTGGATCTAACTTTATTTGTTTGAACTTTTTTTTGCAATTGTGTTCATTTAGTTCCTGGCCTTGTCTTGGCAGGTATACTTCCAAATATTTTATATTGTCTTCAGTATTTTAAATGGTATTTCTCTTTCTAACTCTTGCTGCTGGACTTTGTTGGTCACATATAGAAATGACAAAAAATTTATGCAGGTTTATTTTATATCCTGAAACTTTGCTAAAGTTGTTATTTGTAGTTTTTAGTGAAAGAAACAGAATTTTAAGGAAGAAAACAACAATTGAAAATTAGAATTGGGCAAGAGGAAGCCCCCAAAGTTATAAGACTAAGGAATAATAAAACAAAGTATTAAAAAATGAAGAAAATAGAAAAAATTGTGAAACATCTTCTAAAAAAAAAAAAAAAAAAAAAAACCTGGTTTGGATGTAGAGGGCCAGAACTCTGGAGAAGTGTACTCGAAAAAAAAGTGTTAACTCAGTGGAATTGATCAGATGATGGTTCTCTAGTTCATATATAACTTAGTACTTAGTATGGCATTGTAATGATTCTCTAGTTTACACAGTTCAGTATGCTGGTGGTGGCTGTCCTGCCTCCTTCACTCCTCCCGAGGTCCTCCAGAAAGCTAGCCCAAATATTACATCTGGAGAACAGATCACAAAGAGAAAAAAAAGAATAATCAGAATATGTGAAAACTATGATCAAAAAAAGAGAATCTTGATGAAATAATACAAGAATTAATTTTTAATTGTACTGAAATGTTATAACAAGAAGGGAAAGTAGAAATAGGGAAAAAGAAAACATTGATCACCACCTGAAAGAGATACTATGAGGATCCATTGAGGAAAATGTACAGGAATATCACAGCCAAATTCCAAAACCCCCAGTTCAAGAAAAAATACCACAAGCAACAAAAAAAAAAAAGTCAGTTTCCAAGTCAACCAGGGCCTTTAATTAACCTTAAGAGACATGTCTTTAAAAAACACTTTTTTCACTATTTGACAGTGTTACCCAATCAGTTGTCTTCCTTTCTATATTTCGTATCATATTGAAAATTTATGAAAAGAAAAAAATTAATTAGGTAATCTGCTTATTGATAGAAATTGATTGCATACCAAGTACAGTCTCTTAAATGCATCGTTATATTGATTGCAGACTCTCAAAGGAACATTCAAAATCATTTTTTGAGTATGGATCCAAAGATGATACTCTGACCTTCATTCTTCTTTGCAAATAGAACTTTAATAGACTCAAAGCAATTTACTAGGATTCAAATCTTTCCTTTTGTCCCCTTTTTAGCTATATGACCTTGCACTATTTTCTTAAGCTTCCTAACTCTCAATTTTCTTATTCTAAAATGATAGTGTTGATCTAAGATCTTTTCCATCCCTAAATTTAAGATCTTGTGATAGAATACAGAACAATTTAAGGAGAGTGAGAGCTCAGCCTGTGGGATACTATGGAATGACTTTTCTTTCTCCTGAGCCTTTAAGTGATGATTAAGATTCTCAGTTTGTACAGAAACAAACAAACAAAAACAAGCAGTTGGCTCATTTTCTCCTCGGTATTTGCAAGTCATAAGGTAACATGCCAGTTGTTTCAGTAATTACTCTTTTGGGCTCCAATGGAGCACAATTCCTTTGGAGAGACAGGCATCACTCCTGGGTTCATAAGTGAAAATTCGCTGGGGGACAGTGAGGAGGGAAAATCTTTGGCTTGACCTTCTCTTTCTTTGAACTTGGAATTGCTGACAAATAGTTCATTTTTTTTTAAATCAAGCCAGGGTAATATTTTATTGTTTTTTGTAATTCCCAGAAAACCATGGCATTATGTGAAGGGGGGGAGAATTTAGATGAAGGTGCCAGGGAGTGGCATCTAAAAGTGTAGGGTAGAGGGATAAGAAGACTCACAAATGAGTTCTACTAAAAAAAAGTAATTTGATATCCATTTGAAAATTTCTCACAGCTTTTAAAACTAGCTTTAAAAAAGAAAATAGTGTTAAAATAACATATTATCCTAGTTTCTTTACATTTGAGTTACCTAAATGGCCAGTTGAGAAGTGTCCTTTTAATGGAAATAATATGGTCCAGTGAGAGAAAAAAAAATAATGACTTAGAAACTGAGAAGCTACTTTCAAATCCTGGTTCTGCTACTACTTGCATTATCTTGGGTATGTTACTTAATTCCCCTGAGTCGCAGTTCCCTGTGAAGTGAAGGCATTAGGTCTGAAGTTGCTTCCAGTTCTAGAGCTATGATCCTAAAAGCCTTTGAAATGAGTAATAAAAAGTCGGTATGATGGTAGTTGGTGGGTAGTGGTGGTGATTGGTTAGTTGCTGTTGTTGGTTTTATTTTTGGTAGTGGTGGTGATATGTCACATATTTGGCTTGAGACCGTATTTGGGATTTTCTTGGCAAAGATATTGGAGTAGTTTTCCATTTCCTTCTCCAGCACATTTTATAGAAGAAGAATTAAGGAAAACAGTATTTGAGTTTAGGAAGATGTCTTCCTGACTCCAGATCTGGTATTCTATTCCCTAAGTCACTTAGCTGCTCCTAAAAAGAATTTACATGATAATTTGTGGCTTACCAGATATATATACATATATATATTGTGTTTATAGACATACACATAAACACATTTGTTGTTGCTGATATTATTCAGTCATTTCAGTAATGTAAACTCTTTATAATCTCATGGAATATAGCACACTATTCACGGAGTTTTTTCTCAATAAAGATAATGGAGTGGTTTGCCATTTTCTTCTCCAATAGATTAAAACAAGCAGAACTTAAATGACTTTTCTAAATTCACATAGCTAGTGTTTGAAGAGAAACTTGAATTCAGGTCTTTTTGACTCCAGGCCCAGGACTCCATCCAATGAGGCAACTATCTCTATATATTTACATATACATATATGTATGTTTGTATGTATATGTATATCAGAATTAAATTTAAGGTTTGCAAAACAATTTGCATGTATTTCTCATTTTATTTTTTATGATCTCCATTTCACAGATGAGGAAAATGAGGCAAACATACATTAGGTGACTTAATAAGCATTATAAAGTTAGCAAATATTTGAGAATGAATTAAGATTTAAGCGTTCTTAACTCCAGATCTAGTGTTTTATGGATTGCACAACCCAGTTAATGCCATCATATAATATAAATACTCAAACTTTTCAAATGTTTATGACTCCTCATTTTATATACAAGAAAAATGAGTTTCATAGATGAAAAGCAAATAAGGACAAGTATTACTGGGTCCCCACTAAGGTAATTGAATGGGATATAGAAAAAGCAAACAGTAGACAAAAGGTACCTAAAGGTACTCAATGTCCGTTTGTGAATGTGATTAGCAATTAGATGGCACCGTGGATACAGTAATGCACTTGGAATCATTAAGATTCATCTTCCTGGGTTCAGAGCCTGAGCAAGTCATTTAACCTTCTTTTTCTCAGTTTCTTCATGTGTAAAATGAGTCGGAAGAAAATGGCAAACAATTCTAGTGCCTTTGCCAAGAAAATCTCAAATGAGGTCACAAAGAATCAGACAAATGAAATGACTGAACAACAAAAAAATGAATGCTATTATAGTATTACTTATATGGTAGATATTCGAGTTCAGCACAAAGAAAGTTAAAGTACTACAGCATAGTGTAGTAGAAGAAAAAGGCTCTGGCTTGAGTATCAAAGACAAGAATACAAATTCTTTTCAATCATTGATTCCTGTGTGATGTTGGGCTAATAACTCACCTGTTTGGGGTTACAGTTCTTTCAATTACAAAATAAAGAGGTTTGACTAGACAACCTTTACATTCACTTCCAAATGTAAATCTATGTTTTTAGTGTTCCATGAATACAGACCCATTGTCACATATCCCCTTTCTTGAAGCTCATTTGTAGCCCCTTTCTCTCACCCCAAACACTGAAATCCCAGAGGTTTATACATAAGAAAACCTCAGACTCTGAAAGACACCCTAGCATTCCTCTCATGATATAATCTCAAAGAGCAGAATTCAGAAAAAACTTCAAAATATGGATGAATTAAATTATTTTCCCCCTAAAAATAGTGACTCATACATGCCAAGTAAAAACTAAATGTACTTGTTTCTCCAACTAGGGTATATATTGCATATAAACATTTAAAATGCACACTACATTAATTAAAGTTCCCATGAAAAGATCTACCAGCTGGGAGATACTAAGTATTTTATAGAGTTGCTGGCATTGTGATGAGAAAATAAAAAAATGTTCCTAAATCAGCATGAGATTATGTTGGTTATCCTAAGAAGGAAACAAAAATTTGAAAACAGCAGGAAGATGCAGGTGTGCAGATAGCATGCATACATTAACTCAGGGGGATGGAAGTAAAACTGGTTTAAAGTCATTTTCTTGGTAGGGAGTGGGGGGGGGGCGGGGGAGGGAGGGTGAGAGGAGCTCCAAAATTAATCAAGAAAGAAGTTCCAAAAGAAAAAGGTTTTGTTCCTAATACAATGTTGATGGAGTTGTGAACTAATTGAACCATTCTGGAATGCAATTTGGAATTGTGTCCAAAGGGCAATAATTACATTGTACATTCCTTGGATCCAACAATACCACTGTTAAGTTTGTATCCCAAAGATATCATTAAGAGAAAAGAACTACATGTATAAAGATGTCTATAGTAACTCTTTTTGTGATGGCAAAGAATTGGAAATTGGATGCCCATCAGTTGGGGAATGATGAACAAATTGTGGTTTGTGAGTGTAATTGAATACTATCATGTTGTAAGAAATGATGAGCAGATGGATTTCAGAAAAACCTGGTCTTACATGAATTGATGCTCAGTGAAGTGAACAGAATGAAGACAAGATTGTGCACAGTAACAGCAACATTGTATAAAAATCAGCTATCATTAACTTAACTCTTTCAAGTAAAACTGTGATCCAAGATAAAAAACTCATGATAGCAAATGCTATCCACGTCCAAAGAAAGTACTATGGAATCTGAATACTGATCGAAGAATACTATTTTTCATTTTTTTTTTGTTCTTTGCTGTTTTCTGGCTTTTTCTTTTTGTTCTGTTTCTTCTTGCACATTATAACTAATGTAAAATATTTCCTTTATTGCACACATATATAACATATCACATTGCTTGCCTTCTTGGGATAGGGAGATAAGAAAGAGGGAGGGAAAAATGTTTAATTAAAAATAAAGTGTTGAAAATTATATTTACATGTAATTAAAAAAATAAAATACTATTTCAAAAAAGTTGTTTTCTAAAAATCCAGTTGAAATAGACATTACCTTCGCTTGCACTGCTGGCTAAAGCAGTATATGTATTCTGTTACCTGCATAAGTATTCTACAATGTAAGACTTTTTTTGGCAAAAATACACTTAGTAATAATAGTTATGGGAGTATTCTGTAAAATGCAGGTAGGAGATGAAAACGATCTTAAAGGAGATGAAAATGAACTCCTCCTACCCTAAAAAGAGGTAACTTTTCAACCAGATCCTAGAGCTGATTAATAGTTCAGTAAAAGCCCTATAGTTTTCCCTTACTTAAAACTCTTTTCATACTTTCTATTTCAGTTCTTTCTCTCCTTTAAATCTCCTGAGATGACTATTCATTCTTTTCCCTCCCATCCCCACCAAATATGCCTATTGTCCAATTTTCTATCTCAATTATCTCTCCTCTCCTTTCCCCTTTTCTTTCTTTTCTTTCCCTTCCCTACCCTTCCCTTCCTTTTTCTTCCCTTTTCTCCACTTTAATTCCCTTCCCTCCTCTTCTTTTCTCTTCTCTTCTCTTGGCTTCTTGGCCTTCTCTTCTCTCTTCACTCCCTTTTTCCTTCCTTTCCTTCCTCCCACCTTCCTCTTTCTGTCTCTTCTGACTCTGTCTCTTTGTCTCTCTGTCTCTCTCTGTCTTTCTCTGTCTCTGTCTCTCTCTGTCTCTGTCTGTCTCTCTGTCTCTCTGTCTCTCTGTCTCTGTGTGTGTGTGTGTGTGTGTGTGTATCTGTCCTCCCACTTTTCTCTCCTGCATGATTCTAAGCAAATCATTTACTCTTTGTCTACCTCAGTTTCCTTAACTGAAAAATGAAGACAATAATAGCATCCATCTCCCAAAGTCATTATGATAATAGATGAAATAATAACAGTAAAGCACTTAGCACAGTACCTGGGACATAGCACCATTATATAAATTCAGTTATTATTACTTGGAGTTAGAGGACTTGGGTTTAGACTATGGTTTTGTCACCACTGTGTGATCTTGAATAAGTACCTTAATCTTTCGAGACCTCATTTATACAACAAAAGAATTAAAGCAGATGACCTCAAATGTCCTTTTCTGTCTCTGAATCTTTGATTATATGATTATTATGATTAATATTTATTGTACTCTACTGTAAGACACTGATATAGAGGTTATAAAGCATCATTTTCCTATACACTAATTATCTCAAGGCTGCTATGGTTTTGCGGTCTTACATTTTTTTTTTTTGTTCCTGAGTTTTTCTTCTTTTTCTTCTCTGTTATTTCTTGCTCTAACAATCTGTTTGCCAGGAACAGTGCTACAGAGTGTTTTTCCTTTTTCCCATCTTCATACCTTTTACCTGATTTATTTCTATGAGCCAAAAATGTAGATAGCCAAGTTTCTTAGAAATGATTCTGGAATAAGAGTATATAAGTTCCGAGAGATTCTCCTATCTGATTGACTTGGTTTTATCTATTTTCGTATTTCCGATACCTTTTTAGCTTATTTATGGTTCCTCATTTTTCAAGAAAGTATAACCAGTGGATAGTCCATTTTATCTACATGTAATTCCCTAATGTCAAGGGAAAATGAGAGAGCTCCTAGACTATTAGGCAGTTAGGAGACAGAGTGGATGGAGAACCAGGCTTAGAGCCAGAAGACTCATGAAGTTCATGGATTTCAAATACAAACTCATATACTTCCTAGCTGTATAATCTTAGACAAGTCCTTTAATCTCTGTTTGCCTCAGTTTCCTTCTTTGTAAAATGAATTGAAGAAGGAAATGGCAAACTACTATATTTTCCAAGAAATGCGCAACCACAAAGACAGATAGATACAATTGAAATTACTCAACAGCAATAACCTAGTATAGTGGCTGTACCTAAGGGTATGCTGGAGCCAATATACCTTCATCAGCAGACACTACAAACCAGGATTTAATTTGTTTCTTGTAAATTGTTTAGACTTGAGAAAATTATGGAAAACATTTAGCAATACATACAAACTTTAAAATGTGTCAGGTATTTTTCTCTAGAAAGCTTTTTGTTAAACATTTATCAGCATACCCTTCGCTGTATTCCCTATGGCATACTTGTGGGAAACTACAGAGAAAAGTCACACAAGAAAGGCAGGCATACAAGCATAGAGACTTTGTAAAATGCGTCACTGGAACACACATCTGTGTCAGTGAATTCATTGACCCATTAGAATATTTGAGTCTTGGCTCTTGGCCATGTACCAAATAGATGAGGTAACTGGAGAAGCCATACTCAGATAAGTGAAGAATCTCTTTACTCAATTTAAGCTTGATTTAGGTCAAATCACTTCCCATTTTCTTTTGCCAAAAATAATTTAAAGAAAACAAATAAAATATGCCATATAAGCAATGCCCAAAATTAGGAGGAATGTTGTCATTTCTCTTCAAGTGACCAGAAACCATTCTATTATCTTTTAGCAATAAAGGCATATCCTATGTATAAGCTATCTAACTTCCTTAGTACTCCAATTTAAATGACATAAAAAACTCAATCAACTTCCTTTTTCTTCTAGCTTAATGCAGCAACCAATTATGTGATCTCTTTTTTACCTTGCAATAAAAAGGGGAAAAATAGAGTAGTAAGGAATATATAAATCTATTTATATAGATTAATACTATAATAATAATAATATTTATATAGATTAATATAAATCAAATAATAAAGTCAATTGTAGTGTATAAGATTTAAAAGTAATACTATGGTTTAGCCTGATGTCAGTAGTAGGTTCAAACAAATATTTTTTAAAACCTTTATAATACTATTTTCATACAATACCAATATCTAATCAAGCTTTATGGACAATGTTAAGGCAAAAGCAAATATGCCTGAATGTTTGCACCTATTATTTGTTCCTATCAATCTGGCTAACTATTATTTCTTCTTAATTATTAGTTTGGCTATATACTCTTTGGAAAAATACAGGCTCACTCAAATTAATGCAATTATATCTTCTTAACCTGTAAGAAATTATACACTAAAGAAAATTTACAAACAGCATTTCTCTCCTCTCTCACACCTCTACCCCAAAGAAGGATCTAATCTTCTGACTTTTCTCTAGCCTGGGGATGAGTAAACTATAACTCACAGGCTAAATCTGCTCCTCACTTGTTTTTGTACTGCTTGAAAGCTGAGAATGTCCTTTACATTTTAAAACCAAATTTTATTTTAAAATACAAACACCAGTATTAGTTCACAGGTTACAAAAGCAGACAGCAGGTATACTGAATTTTACCAGTAAGGTGTAAATTAAGAGGCATTAATCTAGGCTTTAACACAAGTCTGGTTAACCTGAAATCTGTAAACACATATTGCATATACATATACATATATTCCTATAAGTGTCTAAGCATATTGACTTCCGGCCAAGATGGTGGTGAGGAGGCACACAGCTGTGTAAGCTCTGCATTTTCTCTCAGAATCCATCTCATTACAAGCCTCTGAATTAAAGCTTGACGGAAAAAAAAAAAAAACCCACAAATAGTTACCAAGAGAAGACATCCTTGAGATTCGCCAGGAAAGGTCTGTTTTTGCTCGAGGGCAGGGACGGTTTTAGATCAGGCACAGGCTGAGGGCAGCAGCAGTGAGAGCTCAGCAGGCAGCTCACAGCTGAGCAGACCAGAGAGGGTTGGGGTGTGAGCTCAGCCGGGCTTTGCTACAGGATTGGATATTTTGCCCTGGTAGCAAGTCAGTAGCCCAGCAGAGAAGCTAAAAACACTTGGGATGAAGAATACAACCCCAAACAGCTGGAGTTTCTCAGGACCTGGCCACCCCTCCCCCACAGCTTCTCAGCACACTCTCAGAGTCTCAGAGCGCAGGCTCAGCACAGTCCTGCTAGTGCTTCGCTGCTGCCCCCGCAGTCTGTAGAGGAAGCTCGGTAACACCACCCAGTCTCGCCCAAAAAAAGCAGATTCCATTTGAGAGTTTTTTTTTTTTTCTTTGCTAGTTTGTCTCTGATTCTTCTCTGATAAAATGAGCAAAAAATTGAAAAGGACCTTAACCATTGACAGCTTCTACATGGATAGAGAGCAGACTCTAAACCCTGAGGAAACGAAGAACAGAATGTCTCCAGGTGAATCCCAACAGGAGGAGATCATCTGTTCCTCAGCACAGATGAATCTCATAGAAGAAATTAAAAAGGCTCTCACAAGAGAGCTAGAAGAAAAATGGGAAAAGGAGAGGGAGGCTTGGCAAGAGAGTCTAGAGAAGTCATCCCACTCATTTAGACAGAATGGATAAAGAAATCAAATCCTTGAAAAATAGGATTAGTGAACTGGAAACAGAAAATAGCTCTCTAAAAAACAAAATGGGTGAAATGGAAAAACATTCCATAGAACAAAACAACACAATTGGTCAATTAGAAAAAGATATAAAAAAAAGTGAATGAAGAAAATACTTCATTGAAAATCAGAATCGAGCAAATAGACTTGCATGACTCGAGGAGACAAGAAGAATCAGTCAAGCAAAATCAAAAAAATCAAACAATGGAGAAAAATGTGAAACACTTTCATGGGAAAACAACAGACCTGGAAAATAGGTCTAGGAGAGACAATCTGAGAATTATTGGACTCCCAGAAAAATATGATGAAAAAAAGAGCGTGGACACTATTTTCCAGGAAATTATCAAAGAGAACTGCCCAGAAGTCGTAGACACAGACACAGTGAAAATAGACATTGAAAGGATTCATTGATCACCTCCTGAAAGGGATCCTAACATCAAAACACCAAGAAATATAGTGACCAAATGCCAGAACCCACAAACAAAGGAAAAAATACTCCAAGCAGCTAGAAAAACCCAATTCAAATATAAAGGAGCCACAATAAAGATCACCCAGGATCTAGCAGCATCCACATTAAAAGATCGAAGGGCCTGGAATATGATATTCCAAAAGGCTAAAGAACTCGGTATGCAACCAAAAATAACTTACCCAGCCAGAATGAGCATCTTTTTCCAGGGAAGAAGATGGTCATTCAACGAAATAATTGAATTTCACCTATTTTTGATGAAAAAACAGAACTTAAGAAGAAGTTTGATCTACAAATATAGAACTCAAGAGAAACCCAAAAAGGTAAAAAGAAATCTTGGGAACTATATTTCTGCTGTAAAGATGTATAAAGAATACATGTATGCTTTGTTCTAGAAATTAGAGGTGGAAAGGACATTGTACCAGCAAAAGGGTAAAGTGGGGGTACTACATCTCACAAAGAGGCAAAGGAAACCTATTATATCTGAGAGAAAAAATGGAGGGGGATGAATATAGTGGGTATTTTACTGCCATCAGAATTGGCTTTAAGAGAAAAAATTTTAGACATATTCAATTTATGGTGAAACTTCTCCCATCTCATTGAAAAGTAAGAAGGGAAAAGTGAAAAGGGAAGGAATAAGATAAGCAGAAGAGAATACAGAAACTGTGAGGGAAAGGAGTAAGATAGGGGGAGGAACTCTAAAGTGGGGAGGAGGGATCCTAAAAAGGGAGGGCTGTGAGAAGCAAGTGGTGCTCACAAGTTTAATACTGGGAAGGGAGGTAAGGGGGAAAGAAGGGAGAAAAGCATAAACACGAGTTAACAAGATGGCAAGTAATACAGAATTGGTAATTTTAACCATAAGTGTGAACAGAGTAAACTCCCCCATAAAGAGGAAGTGGTTAGCAGAATGGATTAAAAGCCAGAATCAAACAATATGTTGTTTACAGGAAACACACCTGAAGTAGGGAGATACATGCAGAGTAAAGGTAAAAGGTTGGAGCAAAATCTACTATGCTTCAGGTGAAGTAAAAAAACAGGGGTAGCTATCCTGATCTCAGATCAAGCAAAAACAAAAATTGATCCAATTAAAAGAGATAAGGAAGAGCACTATATCCTGCTAAAGGGTAGCATAGATAATGAAGCAATATCAATATTAAACATATGTGCACCAAGTGGTGTAGCATCTAAATTCTTAAAAGAGAAATTAAGAGAGCTGCAAGAAGAAATAGACAGCAAAACTATAATAGTGGGAGACCTCAACCTTGCACTCTAAGAATTAGATAAATCAAACCACAAAATAAATAAGAAAGAAGTCAAAGAGGTAAATAGAATACTACAAAAGTTAAATATGATACATCTCTGGAGAAAACGAAATGGAGACAGAAAGGAGTACACTTTCTTTTCAGCAGTTCATGGAACCTATACAACAATAGACCATATATTAGGACATAAAAATCTCAAACTCAAATGCAGTAAGGCAGAAATAGTAAATGCATCCTTTTCATATCATGATGCAATAAAAATGACATTCAACAAAAAGCCAGGGGAAAGTAGACCAAAAAATAATTGGAAACTAAATAATCTCATACTAAAGAATGATTGGGTGAAACAGCAAATCATAGACATAGTAACTTCACCCAAGAAAACGACAATAATGAGACATCATACCAAAATGTGTGGGATGCAGCCAAAGCGGTAATAAGGGGAAATTTCATATCTCTAGAGGCCTACTTGCATAAAATAGAGAAAGAGAAGGTCAACGAATTGGGCTTGCAACTAAAAATGCTAGAAAAGGAACAAATTAAAAACCCCCAGTCAAACACTAAACTTGAAATTCTAAAAATAAAAGGAGAGATCAATAAAATTGAAAGTAAAAAAACTGATGCTAAGTGAAATGAACATAACCAAGAGATCATTATATACGTCAACAACGATACTGTATGAAGATGTACTCTGATGGAAGTGGATTTCTTTGACAAAGAAACCTAATTCAGTTTCAGTTGATCAATGATGGACACTGGGAAATGAATGTAAACTGTTTGCATTTTTGTTTTTCTTCCCGGGTTATTTTTACCTTCTGAATCCAATTCTCCCTGTGCAACAAGAAAACTATTTGGTTCTGCACACATATAGTGTATCTAGGATATACTGTGACATATTCAACATATATAGGACTGCTTGCCATCTAGGGGAGAGGATGGAAGGTGGAAGGGAAAAATCAGAACAGAAGTGAGTGCAAGGGATAATGTTGTAAAAAAATTACCCTGGCATGGGTTCTGTCAATAAAAAGTTATTATAATAATAATAAATAAATAAATATCCAAAAAAAAGTGTCTATGCATATATGTATGTGGCTTTGTGTGTATATACAAACATGCTCATATGGAGTTGTATGTGTATATATATGTGTATATATATATATATATATATATATATGCATGTAATATATATGTGAACTGCCACAATGAGAACCCAGGTTTTATGTATGTGTATATACATAAAAGTAGGCATTTCAGTATAATTTCCTTTATAAACCAGTAGATTTTATTTTATGGGCAGCTAGGTGACAAAGTGGATAGAATGCTGCATCTGAACCAGGAAGAGCTGAGTTGAAATCTGACCTCACACACTTATTAGGTGTGTGATTCTGGGCAAGTCACTTAACCTTGTTTGCCTCAATTTCCTCATCTGTAAAATGAGTCTGGAGTTTGGAGTCAAAAATGGGAAACCACTTCAATATTTTTGCCAGGAAAGTGGCATGAAGAGTCAGACACAACCAAGAAACAATTGAGTTACTTATTAGGTGGCAAAATAGACAGAGCCTTGAATACAAATTCTGCCTTGGTGGAATGCTAGACAAGGCACTTAGGTAGAGAGTGACACAGTAGATAGAGCACAGGAATAAAAAAGAAGACCTGAGTTCATATCTGGCCCACAAAGCAAGTCACTTTGTATCTGTCTCAGCTTCCTCAACTTTTTAAAATGAGGATAATAATTATACACACTTCATAAGATTGTTGTAAAGGTCACCATATTGTTATAATATGGTTAACATAATACCTGGCATAAGTAGGCACTTAATAAATGTTTCCCTTCCCCCATTTCTCACCCCGGTTTCCTCATCTGAAAAATAATGATATTGGACTTGATTGCTTTTAAGGTTACTTCAGTTTTAAATATGTGATCACTAGGAATGCTAAGCAAATTATAAAATGTGATCCAAGCAGTTTGCCTGTTTAATTCTACAATGCCTATTTAAGTTATATGGGCTAATGGATTATCACAATGAACTGTCCTTTCAAACAAGATTCATAATGACTCTTTATCTATAGAAAAAAAATACTATTTGCTTTTTTTTACTTTTTACAAGATAACTTTTGTGACAGTAATAAAAAATTTGATAAGCACATGTCTCTCTGATTTATGCTTTACTTAATGAGGGGATTATAAGGGGAAAGTCCTCTATATGTCTAGGAAACACATTGTTGAAATCTTCCTTACAGATGTGGGCATTTTCACTGATATAATTAACTGAAAGGCACAGAGGATGACAATACCATACTCTTGATTATTTGTTGTTATTAAAAAGCATCAACCCTGATAAAGCACCACAGTTCCTTGTATGAAGCTAAAATCATTGCTTCTAATTCTGCCCTGTGGAAGCAAAGGAAACATTCTACAATGTTTTCAAATCTCTTCCATAGGGCATCCCATTGAGAACCAAAGGTCTGTATATTATATGTGCATTTCGAAGCCTAAACCTGAAATATGACCATTAACCACAGTTAATGCTCAAATCAGTCTTGCTTATGATACCTAGTCCTAGGTAGCTGCTTCCAGAAAACTTGAGACCTAAATAAAAACAGGTAGCACCTGGCCACAAAAAAAGAAACAGAGCCAGAAACAAGTGAAGAAACAACTAACTGAAACTGTTGTCAACTTGATTAATAAAAAGGAAAATTATCAAGTCTACTATAAAATTGTAAAAGGCAAAATACTGCTTGAGGATGGGGTGAAGTTCACACACTAACAAAGGATAACTTCAGCAAGAAGGTAAATAAAGACAAGAAGCAAACTGAATTGCCTTCCAAATACAAACTCATAAGATACCAATTAGGGAGTCTGAGATCAAAATTTAAACGCCAGAGTCAAAGACTCTACTACAGAGACAGTTTAATAACCAAGGTCAAACAAACAAACAAACAAAAAAAAAAAAAACAACTTGGATAGTAGAGCCAGTTCATAGAAATAGGTCAATCAGCATGTTTTTGTTTTTTGTCTTGGAGGAGTTTTTTGGGTCTAAATCTATACCTCTTAAAGCAGACTGAACTCAATTGGCTGAATTTGGTTGGGATTTAAATGACTTTTTTACAATATGAGTTTCATGGGACATGTATGCATTAATGTGTGTATGTATATACATAAGTATATGTATCTGTTTTTCCGGGCACATATATAGTGATTAATCTTAATAGCAACACTCTATAAGAGAGATGATTATACTATAATAGCCACTGAATTTAGAGCTAGAAATAGGGACCAATGTTCAACCCATTCAGTATAAGGAGAAGGAAAAGGAAACAAATATTAGCTAAATGATTGCTGTGATACTGCTAGTCAGTGACAAAAATAGGAATCAAATCCATGTCTACATATTATTCTTATTAAAGCATGGATCTTCCTTCCTGTTAACAATTGGTGGAAAACACAAAAATAGAAAATGGCATTTACTATCAGCCACGCTCAAGCTATTAGGCAGTTTTGCTTAACTCTTTTTAGGGAATATACTCAGAAGCTAAGTATATTGGGATGTTTGTTAGGAAGTATGTGTTGTGAGAAAATAAAAATGTATAACAATTTTAACCCTTCATTTTCTTTTCTTTTTCCATTAAAAAGCATTTGTTTTCTCCCTTTCTACACACACACACACACACAAACAAAATATATACATATATGAAAGGCACAGTATATGGAGAGCCAGTTCTGAAGTTTTCCAATCATGGTTTCAAATTCCATTTTTGATTGACTCTGGCTTTGTGCTTCCTATCAAACTATATAACTTTTTGATGATACTATTCTCTTAGATGATATTATTCAGAAAAGTTTCAGATCTACATTGGTAGAAGACGCTTTTTCATCAGGAGTTTTGTATATCAGTAAAATCATAAGTTTAAATTACAAGTACCCAAGAGGGGTTTCTAGCTAGAATAACATTAATTTGCCACACCTTCAGTAAAGGTCTAAAGGTTTGATAGATACATTCTTCCATATGTAAATGCAGAGCATATATAAATCAAGTGGTTCCATATTAAAGAATTTGCTTTTACATAGATACTCTGTACTGTCATGATTTCATCACTATCCACCCCTGTTTTATTTATATTTTAACTTATGGTTTCCACCACATAAAGTTGATTTTTAAAAATTAAATCTTTATACTGTCAGATTGAGTGGATGCTGAGAAGTTATGAGATCGTTGACAGTGAAATTCACAAACCTAATGAAACCTACTACGAATTATGTGGCCCAAAGGGTGACAATTATTTATTATCATTACATCTTTCATATATGTGTGTGTATGTGGGCATACAACAAGAAAGTAATTTCAGGACTAATTCAAACACTTAAAAATGGTGCATAATAAATAACAGACTCTATCCCAAACATTTTGTCAATAAACTCAGAAAGTTACTGGAAAGAATATATTGAATTAGAAAGTGGTGACATTGAAAAGTAGCTTATTCCAGAAATACAAACTATTTCTAAGTTATACTTAAATTCACCTCAGTGTAATAAACATTCATCCCTCATTAATTCAGAACTCACTAATTTGAAATTTATGATAATTATGACAGGGGCTAGGGTTGACATTTTCATTTCTAACTGGAAAAGGCACTTTCTAAGCCAATTAATCATGGGGGGTGGGAGGGGAGATTGCTCTGAAGATGTCTCATGATAAACTATCCGAGAAATTTAGAAGCAACAATTTACATATAAACTATTAATATGCTAATTGCAGAGATTTCTTATCTAAACTTATAAAATATTGCTAGAGTCAAATTCATTTCCTAAAGCTTAAGGACATAAACTACATTTCTTCTTAAAATATTCCATAATTCCTACATATCTCTATTTTGACATTTCAAGGTAAATGTGATCTTGTGATATAAGCACACCTTTCAACAGTTTGGATCACAAGTCATCTGCATTACCCGATTATATAAGACCTTTGTCCATACCTCACCACAAATCTCCCATGGGGATCACTACAACTTTTTCTTAATTTAATTTTTTTTTTCCTGAGGCAATTGGGGTTAAGTGACTTGCCCAGCGTCACACAGCTAGTGTTGAGGTCTAGATTTGGGGTACCTAAATGAAATTAGGGTTTAGTTAAGGTCTAGTGGCAGGTTTGGGGTACAGGGAGTCAAACAGAGCTCCCCTGCAACCCCCTTGGATTCGGCGCAAGGATATGGCGGTAAATGAGGTCTAGTAGTGGTGGGAGTCCCCAATAAAAGCATTTATTAGCCCCAGAGCTAGATTGATAAAAGAGGTTTATTATTGAGTTTAGAAGTAGGAGATAGGTGAAAATAGAGATAAGGAGGGCACTGGACAGAGGATCCAGTGGACAGAGGGTCCTCACATGGCTAGCATGTTTGGAATCTCTGCAAAGAGAGGTTCCCAGTGTGGTCCTTTTATAATAGGAGACTTAGCTCCAGAGGCTTTTGGGTGTAGCTCCAAAGTTGGCTCAGATCCAGATGGGGCTGGGACAGGTCCAGATCTTCTATTGGAATTCAAAGGGACCAGGATTTGTGAGTTAAAGGGTAATTTACATTATTAACTAGGAGGGGGTGGGAATCTAGAAAGGAATCTTTCCCACATCACTAGGAAGTATCAAGTGTCTGAGTTCAAATTTGAACTCAGGTCCTCCTGACTTCATCTAGCTGTCCCACTTCTTAATCTTGACATTACACAAATACTAATGCAGCATAGAGATTTTCCATTAACTACTCTCTCTATTGACATGTGATCAATCTTTTTTTTTTTTTTTCTGGCCATACATTTCTTTGATAAAATCCCTTACACTGCTTCTCATTTCCAATGCTTTTCTGCTGAGTTTACCACACTCTTCTTATTTGAACTCAGTCACACAATATTACCAGAAGAATATAGGAGAGATCTTGGTGTACGATAATTTTGCAGTGGTTGTCTAAATATAAAATTGAAACTCATGGGCAATATGAATAGCTAGTAACTGAGGTCTGACCACCCATTAGTTATAGTAGGGCCATGAATACATTTCTATGCTAGCTGGAGGGAGAGGCAGGCAGTTTGGGACAACTAGGCAGTCTCTCTAGTTTCCAAAAAAAAAGTATCTGACTAGAATTATGTCTATTTGCTGCCCTTTCAATATCACTGGTCTTTGTTTTTGTTTGGACAGTTTCAAACAATCCTACTCTTAGTTACCTTATTTTGGGATTTTCTTGGAAAAGATATTGGAATGGTTTGTAATTTCATTCCCCAGATCACTTTACAGATGAGGAAATTAGGCAAACTGTATTAAGTGATTTAGGAAAGATTACACAGTTAGGAAGTGTCTGAGACCAAATTTGAACTCCTAAAAATGAGTTTTCCTGATTCCAAAGCCCAGCATTTTTGTCCATTGTGTTACCTTGTACTCACCTCTGTTCTAGAGGTATAAAAGCTTCAGAATAAAAACCACTTCCCTGATCATTCTAAAAAGAAAAGTGGTTTTTAGTTTACATATTTGCCAATTTAGTCATTTCCCATCAGACTTTAGTTACACAGAAGACCATCACAAATAGAATAGCAAGTGAAACCACTTATCCAAGCAAAATAGCAAACATTAATTGGAGAAGTTCTTCAGATTAAAAAAAAAAAAATCAGGAAATGCACAGGAGTAAATGAATTCTTTGGCTGGAAACAAGATAAAATTTCAATTTAAAGCAAAAAAGAGAACATGATTTCATGTGGGCAAGATCCTTTTTTAGCTATTTCTAGAAGTGTAGATCTTAGAGGTCTACAATATAGATAGATAGATCAATAGTTAGATAGATGGATAGGTGAATATATATGTGTGTGTGTGTGTGTGTGTGTGTGTGTGTGTAACGAGAGAGAGACATATATACATATGGTCAGCTCTCATACATATCTGTAAATCATAGTGCAACAGTTTGCCTTTCAAAATTTTTCATCCCATCACCTCCTTGGAACCTCTTTCTCTTAGGTATCTCTCCAAAAGAGTGTCTGAAACTCACTTGTCCTTTATGAAAATATATAGGTTCATACTAAAGAATTGTCTACACCATCAGTGATCATATTTCCTTCCCATAAACAGCTATGCACAAAACCACCCAAGGCTTGGGTACAAGTAGAGTTACCTTGGAGGCATTAAAGGAAATGGAACATTTTTAAAGGTGGTACATCACTCATTTCTCCTCCTGTTTCATTTTGATCCCAGCTTATCATCCATTTTCAGTTTTTTGTCTGAAATGTATGCACAAATGGTCTTAGTTGTTCATCCAACTATGTGTCTTAGAATGTACAAGCATTCTTCCTGTATAAATAGTTAGATCAAAATCATTTGAGGGATTATGCAACTTATTTAAGACACTATACAATTATTAGCAAAATATTTGGTTTTGCACTTATTTGGCCCTATGTGACTGAAACCCTGTTGGTGTATAGTGTATGTGTATATGCTTTTGTTTTTTTGACTCCTTGCCATCAAATATAGCAGTTTATGAAGTAATGATTTTTTATAAATCTTCTGGGTCTTTGCCCTAACCCAAATTATGAGGTCAAATAAGGAAGTATTTGTACACACAATTCATACATTCTCCATTGATTCAAATTGTTCTATCACAGAATTAAGATGAATTGTTCATATTTTACTTAATCATAATATCCCTTTCCTCCTAAGGAGATGGCTGAAAAATATAATTTACTGTAGAATGCACAGAACTGATCTTAGCTTTGCTCTTGTCCATAGACCAGACCATTTGAATATTTTGTATATAAGAATTTCATTGTGAATAACCTTCTACCATGAAATTATACTCAGAGATTTTTTTTTTCCCCAGTATGCTTTTTTTTTTTAAAACAAAACTTAGGAACATAGGCAGTATTTGATTGTGTTTGACACTTTAGACATTAGCCTCACTGGGATAACTGTTATTGTGATATGCTCTAGAATAAAATTGATGTATGAATTCAGGAACTCTTCTTCATTTATAACTATTGCCATTATGGTTATGATTATAAATATCCCTAGGTGCTTCAAAATGAACTGAAAGATTTAGAATTGCATCAATATAATGATGAATTTGAAATCATTTATTTCCAACTGATAAGTATGGTAAAGGCTTCTAAAATATTATATTACCACTTCCATCATTCATTCATTCATTCATTCATTCAACAGATATTTATTGAAAATCTACCTATATTCTAGCTGCTGTGTGGCACTATAGTGAACAGAATGTTGGGCTTAGAGTTGGGAAGACTCAACTTTCTGAATTCAAATTTGACCTCAAATACTTACTACCTGTGTGATCCTGGGCAAGTCACTTAACTTGCCTCAGTTTCTAGCTAGAGAAGGAAATGATAAACCATGCTAATGCCTTTGCCCAGAAAACCCCAAATGAAGTCACAAAGAGTCAGCTACAACTGAGCAATGACATGCCATGGATAAAATCTTGGGTGTTGTAGAAAATAGAGAATCTATATGAGAAAAAGTTTATCTTCTAGTGGCTTATAATCTATTTGACAAAACAAGACATATTTGCATAGACACACATATTTATACATACCAGGAAAATAAAAACAGGATATATCTGATTCCAGTCTTAAGTGATACCAAAAAAACCCAAATATTGTAGAAGTTAAAAAATAAAAAAAAGAAAGGTTCAGTGGGCTAGACTAGTGAAAGATATCATGGAGATGGAGAAGTTTAAAATGCTCCTTGAAAAAATATGATTTGGTATCATTTACCTATTTATACATTTGGATACATGCAATGGCAATTTGGTAGGTGTTGAGGAGGACGAGTAGAAATCTAAAAGAAAAGAAATATGATTTAGGGAGGGGGTCAAAGATGAAAATCCATTTTCTGTCCGTCTATCTATCTATCGTCTATTCACCTTTCTTCTTCTGACCATTCACTTATTGATTGATCCATTTGTTTATGTATTTATTTTTATTTATTTGTTGGTGTACTAAATGCACTTACCAATAGTTCAAACATGGTTTCTTTGGGGAAAAGAAGTATACTAGTCTTGACATTAATCACCAGTAATTGCAAGAATCTCTGCTATGTTTAATAATGGATGTGGAACACTTCCTGACACTGTCAAATTAAGTAAGGGCCAGAATTTATGTCCATTAAGACATAATGACCACAATTCTTTTTCTGTTCTTGTTCCTTTGATTCTAAATGCATTTTTAAGTAGGTATTATGTTTAAGGCATCATTCTGGGCACTTGGGGAATAGAAAAACAAAAATAAAACAAGACCTGCCCTCATAGTACTTACTTAAATTCTGTGGGAGGGAGGCAAGAGATAATTAAATACAAAATATATGCAAAACAGTTACAAAATAATAGTTGGAGGGGAATTGAAGCTTTTATAACTGGATTCATCAAGAAAGACTTCTTGCAGGAGGAGGCATTTGAACTCAGCCTTAAATATGTTTCAAGAGAAAGAAGTAAGGAAAGAGAGTATTCTAGGTGAGAAAACAATTCCGCACCACGGAATTAATGAAATTAGGGTTTAGTTAAGGTCTAGTGGCAGGTTTGGGGTACAGGGAGTCAAACAGAGTTCCCCTGCAACCCCCTTGGATTCGGCGCAAGGATACAGAGGTATACAAGGTCTAGTAGTGGCGCGGAATTCCCAATAAAAGCATTTATTGGCCCGGAATTCCCAATAAAAGCATTTATTGGCCCAGAGAGCTAGATTGATAAAAGAGGTTTATTATTGAGTCTAGAAGTAGGAGATAGGTGAAGGTAGAGATAAGGAGGGCACTGGACAGAGGGTCCTCACATGGCGACCATGTTTGGAATCTCTGCAAAGAGGGGTTCCCAGTGTGGTCCTTTTAAGTCGGAGACTTAGCTCGAGGGGCTTTGGGGTGTAGCCCCAAAGTTGGCTCAGCTCCGGGTGGGGCTGGGATCTTCTATTAGAATTCAAAGGGACCAGGATTTGTGAGTCAAAGGGTAATTTAACATTAGCCAGGGGGGTTGGGAATCAAAGATTGGAATCTTTCCCACATCAATACTGCCTAAGCAATCTTCTGACTAGTAATCAAGTTTTTCATATAAATAATATGATATGTTAGTAAAGGTATTTGATATTTTAACTAAGAATGGTTGACAGGAGATTTAAATTCTAGCCTTAGCTCCATGACTTATTAGCAGCATAATTTTAATATTCAGCTTTTTCCTCTATAAATAAAGCCAAGAGAAGGAGATGGTAGCTATTGTTAAGCAACACTAGGTGCTTCATTGTACTTGTCTGTCCATCCTGAACAAAGGGGCCATGAGGAGAAACAAGAGAACTGATATAGATAATGCTCCTTTTCTGCCTCTTCCCTTGCTTTCTCTTACTAGGAGAGCATATGTTAAATCCAAACCTTATCAGATCCCTAAAATTTGATTATATTTCAATTTAATTAATCTCGAATACTAACTAAAGAAAAAAAATTTGATCATAATAGAATTTGTGTGATTAATCACTGTGAATGGAAATTCAGAGAGAAGATAAGCGACTGATAAGGTGTACAAAAGAGGAAAAAAAGAAAAAAAAATTCCACTGATGTTGAGGGGAGGAGGGCAGCTGCAATGGAGGTTCTCTTGACTTTGGGCTCTGGGACTATATGACAGAAAGAAACTTATTGACTTTTGAATATTTTATAACTTCCCCAAAAAATGCAGGGGGAAAAAAGATCAAACCTTAGGCAAGCCTGAGACATGAGCAAGCTGTTTTAAAAAAGGGTGGGGTAAGGGAAAGAGAGGCTTGTTAAGCAGGAGCTGCTCCCCTCAGAGACATTTAGCTTCAGGCAGTTTCACTTTTCCATTGTTCTCTCCCAGCAGCTTCAAACTGAAGCCCATTTGCTACTGAGTGAGGGAAAGAATGAAAGCCTGGACTAAAGGAAAGGCATCCCCTGGGAAGGATGAAATAGAGATTCAGGAAAGAATGGCTCTACCCACACTCAACCAAGAGATAGTAGCTAGTTTACCTGTTAAATTAAAAAATATATATTCAATCCCAAATTCTATCACAAAAAGCATAATCCAGTTTTCATGAGAAATACATCTTCTTCTCCACAGCAAAATGCACTAGGCTTTTATTAATCAGTTGGAATTGTGACACAATCCATTCTCATATGAATTTGAGTCCAGTGAGATTTGAAACTAAAATGAACTAAAAAAAAACAAACAAACCTAAGATTGGTGATTCCATAAAGATGTAGTACAGCCCCTATGAAGATTAAACCAGTCAGACTTTCCTTTCTCCATTATTATTACAAACATCAATTCTACATTTATCATAGTTGCTGAAAAGGTTATTTGACAACATTCTTGAGCAGAAGGTCTAGGCAGAATATTCGACAAAGTATCATGCAATGGGGCAAGAATCAACATTTATCACTTAACCTTCCTTTAACCCTCAATTTTCTTCTGTGTAAGCGGCATAATAGTTGTGCTTCCTGCCTCCCAAGACTTTTTTGAAGTAAGAGATAAGCTAGTGTATGTCACATCTTTTATTAACATAAAAGAACTAAGTAAATATGCTTCAGTATTTTTGAACCAATCTTTCATTGATTTGGGTACTTACTTAACTGAAGCATATGAAAGCTATCTACTTCTTAACAGGTAATTTTAAGTAATAGTTGTGGCTTTGCTAGATTCATATTTGAAACCCTTCCCATTTGACAGATCTTTAGAGAACTTTTGACAGCACAGCCTCCCAAAACCAAGAACCAATTACATGCTACAATGAAGTAATAGCGTGTTACTTGAATGGAAGTATTTAGTTATAATCACATAAATAAATAAAATGGGTTCTAAACCTGTGATTTCAGAAAGGAAAACTTGAAAATTAGAAAGATAAAGCACTGGACCTGAAATCAGGAAGATCTGATTTCAGATCCTGCCTTTCTTTCACCGTATGATCGTGGTTAAGTCACTTCGAATCTGTCTAACTCACTTTCCTCTTCTCTATAATAGAGAAGGTATCTCTCAGTTTCCTCATTTATAAAAGGAACTAAAGAAGGAAGTGGCAAACTACTCCAGTATCTTTGCCAAGAAAAGCCCAAAAGGGGTAACAAAGGTCAGACAGAACTGAAATAATAGAAGAACAACAAACAATAGCAAAGTAAGGAATGTTAATATATACCTCTCAAATGTGTTGTGAAGACATAACAAAATAATATTTATAAAGAGCTTTGTAAATCTTAAAGCACTATATTGTATGTATACACACATACATATATATAATTATAAACTATATATATATATATATATATATATATATATAGTATTATCATTATTAGTAGCAGTGAAAAATGTTACCTTCTCTGAAAATACAGTATTAGAGAGGTATCTAGAAGACCGATAAAGTGATTTGTGAGTATTTCGTGCCAAGCATGTATTAGAGATGAGAACTGAACTCAAGATTTCCTGGCTCTGAGGCCAGATGTCTAGCCACTATGCTATACTGCCTTTTATATAGAAATATGTAAATATAATGTAATCCTAATGCCAGAGACCTTCTCATGACCACATATTCTTTGGGGTTTGTTTTTTCACACTTTATTATCATTTACCAGCCTATCTGAGAATACCTTAATAATGTAAGTATGGTACTCATCAATATACTGGGACCCATTCTACCACAATCATTCAGTTTACAATATTCACAGAAAATTTAATTATTATTATTAGTTCTGATCATAGATACCATTTGTATAGAACTTCAATGTTTGTAAAGGGTTTTATAGATATATGAAAAAAATATCCTTGAATGAAAAAGCAAGAGACCCAAAGATGTACATAAATCCAGCTAGTCTTATATTTGAAGACGTCTCTAGTGAAGTTCTCTTTAAAAAAAGTTCTGTCACTGTTTGCCCCAAGCACAGCTAAAACAGGAAGAGGAATAATTTAGCATTTCTCTTTTCTAAGTCTCCCTCATTGCTCTCCCTCTTTTTCTCTCTCCTCTCTTGAGTAACACAAACTCAAAGAGACAAGAAGTCTTGCCAAGTTATGAGTTTTTGTGTTGAATCATACTGTATTATCATGGTATTGTTTACCTTTCAGTAAGATTTAGAGGCAGCACATCTAAATATTCAATATCTTGAACTATTTTGGAATATCCTTATAATGATGATGATGAGATCATTGCTAATAATTTTATAGCACTTTTAAGGTTTGCAAAGGGCTATCATACTATTTGAGTGTACTACCAATTCTGGAAAATAGTTATTATATATAAATATAGATTATAGATATAAATAATCTTTGTTTTTAAAATGAGGACTTGAGGACTTGTTTTTAAAATGAGGATTCTGAAAGGTTGACCAAGATAAAATTCCTGATGAATAGCAGAGGCTGAATTTGAATAGGCCTTCTTGTCTCCAAAATCTATGCTCCTATTTCTTGATTATACACATAGTAGATAATGCTTTGAACTTGGAGTCAAAAAGGCCCACATTCAAATTTTGCCTCAGGCACTTACTTTTTGAGCAAGTTTCTTAACCTCTCTTAAGCAATTTTCTCATTTATCTGAAAGGATTGTTTGAACATGAAATTAAAAAATATACGTGAAGCACATTGCAAAACTCAAAGTGTATGCAAATGTTAGCTATTATTCTACATATGTAAATACCTTTGCCAAAATGATGTCTTTTTATATTTTATTTTCCCCCAATTACATATCAAAACAATTTTAAAATATTTTTGAATTCCAGATTGTATTCCTCCCTCCTCCCTTTTCCTCTCCTCCATGCAGTAAACAATTGGATATAGATTATACATGTACAATCATGTAAAACAGTTTCATATTAGTCATTTTGCAAAATCATAATGCCTTGATCATACCTCATTTAATGTTCTGGGTGCTTCATTTTAGTTAAGAGAATAATAGCATAATAAAAAAGATAATAGTGAAAGTGTTGAATTTATGCAGTAGGAAAAATGGTGAGAACACCTAAGGATTTTTTAAATGGTGAAGAGAAAACTTAGAAAGAGAATAAATCATAACTATCTTCCAAGATCAGAAGAGCTATGATTTAGAGGAAAAATTTGACTTGGATTTTTTGACTTGCTGGAAGGAGAAACAATGTCTTCAAAAGAAGAATAGAGCAGTCTCTTCTAATAATAATAATAATTAACATTTACATAGCACTACTATGTGCCAGGGACTATACTAAGCACTTAACAACTATTATTTCAAAGGAATTCTTCAGGTCAGATCTAGATGTGTTGTAAAAGAGACTCTTGGTCATTTAGGTCTCCTTTCAATTTTGAAATTCAACAATTATGCATTGAAAAATAAATTTACGTAATTGAGGCTCTTATAACAAAACTTTTAAGGTTAGCTCAAGAACACTAATGATGAATCTTATTTGCCAATAAAATAAGGTCAGGGTAAGTCAAGAATACTATGATTCACCATCTTTAATTAAGTATTTCGAGGTTAGAACACAGAAAGTGGAGCAATAATGGAGCAAAGACTTTTTCATTTCCTTCCATTAGCTTCTTCAAGTATGAGAAAGAGTATTTCCCTTTAAGAGTGCAAAAGTCCCTTAATTTATGTCTAGATAATAAGGCAATAAGCAGGAGAATTATTCTCAAAGGACTGAAAACCCTTTTGTTCCCAGTAAATTGTCATTACTTATATTCTCTACCAACTCTGGCCCTTAGCATCAAAATATTCATAATAACTGGTGTACATTTTGTTATAAAAACATGTTTGACAAACAGAAGATGAAAGTGCAATTGTGTGCAAGAAGAAAGGCTAACTAGCAGGTATAATGGGGGAAAAATAGAATCATGAGAAACTGGAAACATGAAAGTGAGACTTATCTTTGTGAGACATATCTTTATATGACTTTATTATGAAACATCAGCAAATTTCTATGAAGAAAAAGTAGTTTAAAAACAGATTTAGATTGTCCAAGTAGCCCAACACTCATCCATTCTGCATTGCTGTAAATGCCATACATTAGCAAAGTCTCTATTTTTAAATAAGAATCTGATGAAATGTTAAGAAAATAAAACCATACAACTATCAATTGATAAAAATTTATTAAGCACCTACTGTGTGCCACACACTATGCTAGGCACTGAGGATACAAATACCAAAAATGGGGTAATCCTTAATTCACAAGGAGCTGACAATCTGCTGAGTAAAGCAAGTATACACACACATACATTATATATTTACAAATACATAAGTATTTACCGAAAAAGTACAAAGAGACCAAATGTAAATGAATATAAAATACTTAAAAGAAAGTTTGCATGGAAGGAGTCTCTATGTAAAAGGTGGTACTTGGTTTCATCTTGAAGGAAGAAAAGGACTCTATGAAGTTGAAATAAGAAAGATGTAAGTTCCAAGTATAGGGCACAGAATGTGATGAAAGATGGAGTATCCTGTTGAAGAACAGAGGAAATGTCAGTTTTTCTGCCCTAAGTATTGGGATAGGAAATGGTAATCAAAAAGAGTTCAACTTATATCTTAGAAACAATAGGGAGCCCCTAGAAGCAGTTTCGTAGTGCACTGGATTGGAGTTAGGAAAACTTGGGGATTGAACTCATGCTTTTTTTATTAGCTCTGTGGTCTAAGATTACCCAGTACCAAACACTTCCAAAAGCACCTTAAATAGTCATTTTCCTAGTGATATTGATAGGCACAAATCAGTCTTATTTTTTGGATCATTTGACCAAGTTGTCTTTTTTTTTCTTTTTTTCTTTCTAATGGATATGGCTCATGAGGTCTGTCAAAATAGTCAAGCTAATATAATATAAGTATTCAAACTAATATAAGCTAACTACATTCTCTCAATTTCCAGATAATCAAAATGGTGTTGATTAGCCTACTCTGTTAAGCTTCCTGATTTTCTAGAATTGAACTTAGTTTTCCAGTGTAACTGAAACTTAAGAGGGCTAGATATTACTAACACTCCTGATCTTATTATAATTATAGACATGTGATCTGTAATGAATTTTAAAGGCTCAGGAGAAGTTTATGGATCCTAATTAGAAGAAACATTTTGACAGCTACCATCTGGAGCCCTGCTTAACTGAATAAAAGCTACTAAAATGAGTTTAATAGGATAACCAGTTTATTAGGCAGGTTACAGAAATATCATTCGGCAAACTACTCATCAGGGATTGAAATAATTTGCTTAACTTTTCTAACATTTCCCTCCCAGTTTGAAATGGGAAAATGCACTTACCAAAGGGCTCAGACTAAATGAGTTATAGATTTAAGACTAATTGATGGTTGATTAAAGTTATTCAACCATAGCTGTGTTGTAAAGTAGAAGTTTCAATGCTATAGTTCCAGAAAACCCTTAATTGCCATGATCAAGAAGCAAAGGCTTCAGGGCTACAATGAAAAATGAAAATTTTTACATATGCTAAAGGAGAAGATGGCTCCAGTGTCTGAATTTTACATGCACAATTTGTGAAACAGTTATTAAATATTAAATTTAATATTGGAAAAAAGTCTGCACTTACACCCACACAAAAGCAAATTACCCACTAATTAAATAATTTACTAGTTTCAGAAGTAATAAATTGGTATGTCATCAATGCAATTTCAGCTCAAAATGCCAGAATTAAATGTGAATGCTTTTCATAGGCCCACTGTGTTTTCTACACATTCTGAGGTAAATATCACTTTGTAAACGTGTTCATAAACTAGAAAGGATCTCGGGGGTCATCTCATCCAATCCATACCTGAATTAAATGTCTCTACTATTCTCTCAATGACGTTTGTCCACAATCTCAACATCATCCTCTACTTCACAATCTTGCTCACCATACACATCCAATCTGTTGCCAAATATTATTTGTATCTAGAAATAGCTAGATAGTACAATGAATAGAGTTCCATGTTTGGAGTCAGGAAGACCTGAATTCAAATCTGACATCAGACATATACTAGTTGTGTGAACTTGAGCAAGTCACTTAACCCTGATTACCTCAGTTTTCTCATTTATAAAATGAGCTAGAGGAGGAAATGGTAAGCCACTCCAAAATCTGCCAAGAAAACCCCCCAATGGGGTCACAAAGAATTGGACACAGCCAAAAAATGACTACATATATACCTTCCCAATAGCTCTCATATGTATATCCTCTTTCCCTATCCATAACTAATTCTGGCTCTCAGTACTTCTCATGTGGATCAATGCCATAGTTTTCTAAATTGTTTCCTTGTTTTAATTATCTCTGACTTTTTTTTCTCTTTGGTTGCCAAAATGATTTTTCTCACGTGTAGGTCTGACAATGTTGCTCTCTGGCTCAATAAACAGTAGTAGTTTCCTCTTATCTCCAGGATAGAATATAAAGTTTAGTTGATATTTAATATTTAAATTTCTTCATTATTTCATCTCTTTCATTCTTCTTAGACCTTGTTCTTCTCCGTGTATTCTAGGATTCAGTGACTGTCTCATTACTGTTTCTTGTATGACTGCCTCCCAACACTAGGAATTTTCACTGACTGTATCTTATTCCTGAAATGTTTTTCCTCCTTATCTCAAAGCTCTTATCCCTGACTTTCTTCAAGTCAAAACTGAAACCCCACTTTCTAAAGCAAGAGGCCTTTCTTGGTTCCCTTATCTTTGTTAGTCAATCAACAAATATTTATTAAATTTTTACCATGTACTAGGTGATTACCTCCTATTAACTCTGTATACAACTTATAGAAGCTTAGTTGCTTACATGTTGTCTCCTTATTACATGAGCTCCTTTGAGATAGGGATTAGGCCTTTCTTTATATCCTCAATACTTAACAGTATCTAGAACATAGCATCAAAAAGGTACTCTTTAAAATTTGATTTGATTTGACATGAAAAAAGTAAAATAATTTGTTAAAACTCAGACAGATTGTGAAGAGCAAGACCAGAGCTTTTCCTACTGTTCCATGCTGGGAGAAAAGGAGGACAGATAAATGAAGGCTAGAAACCCAGACATAAAAGTCAAGACTTAATAGGAAAGATACTTGGTAAGACACAGGAAACCATCTTTGAAAGTGATGGTCCCTTGTTTTTTATTGCATTGCAAATGTGACCATATTTGGGAACTGATATTCCTAAAAAATATATGAGTCTGTTGAAGAAAAATCAGTTCTGGGAATAGCCACTCTTTCTTTCACCTTTTAATAACAAATGCTACAAAATCAAGATTTAAATTTCAGTTGCATATAATTGCATATCAATGATTACTCATCACACAATAATGTTTCCTTTCCATTCATGTTGATCCAGCTCTGACAATAATTTAGAAAGTGAGCATACATAGATCTATATGCCTCTATATGTATGCATGTTTGTTGTTCATCAGTTTGTAGTTTATCAGTTATTTATTTCTGCTCTTCATGTCTTCATTTGGGATTTTCTTGGCAAATATACTAAAGTGGTTTGCCATTCTCTTCTACAGTTTATTTTACAGACGAGGGAACTGAGGCAAACAGGATTATGTGACTTGCCTAGGTTATTTGAACTCAAATGAGTCTTCCTGACTCCAAGCCCAGCACTCTGCATCACAGGACCATCTATATGCTCAGGCATATATATGTGGATCAATATATACCAGTGTGTATGTATAGGTAACTACTGAGGAAGATATCACACTGCTCTTTGTTGGACCTGCTACCTGCTCTCTGTCTGTCCGTCTCCTCTCTTCCTCTGTCTCTCCCCTGTCTCCGACTATCTCTAGGTTTCAATTTCTCTCTGTCTTTCTCCCACTTTCTCTCCTCTATCTCTCTTTTTCTCTCTGTCTCTTTCTGTCTCCATCTCTTAGTCTATCTCTCTCTCTCTGTCCTTTTTATCTCTAAAAATCTCTCTGACTTACATGAACTGATACTGAGTGAAATAAGCAGAACCAGGAGATCATTATATACTTCAACAACGATACTGTATGAAGATGTATTCTGATGGAAGTAGATTTCTTCAACAAAGAGAAAATCTAATTCAGTTTCAATTGATCAAGGATGGACAGAAGCAATTACACCCAAAGAAAGAACACTAGGAAATGAATGTAAACTGTTTGCATTTTTGTTTTTCCTCCCGGGTTATTTATACCTTCTGAATCCAATTCTCCCTGAGCAACAAGAGAACTGTTCGGTTCTGTACACATGTATTGTATCTAAGATATATTTTAATCTATCTAACATGTACAGGACTGCTTGCCATCTGGGGGAGGGGGTGGAAGGAGGGAGGGAAAAAATCAGAACAGAAGTGAGTGCAAGGGATAATGTTGTAAAAAATTACCCTGGCATGGGTTCTGGCAAGAAAAAGTTATTTTAAAAAATATATCTGTCTCTCTCTCTCGCTCTTTCTCTCTCTCTCTTCTCTGTTTCTATCTTTAAATATGTCTCTCTGGCTCTCTCTTTCTGTCTGTCTCTCTCTGCTCTTTGTGTCTGTATCTTCCATATCTCTCTGTTTCTCCTGTTTGCCTCTGTCTCTGTCTCTTTCTGTGTGCCTCTCTTCTTCTTTCTCTCCTTTCTCTTTCCATCTCTCCCCTCTCTTTTGCTCTTTCTTCATTCGTTCTCTATCTTCATTTCTCTCTTTCTCTCTCTCTCTACATGTGTCTCCCTGTCTCTCTGTGTATCTCCATCTGTCTCTCTGCCTGTCTGTCTCTGTCTCTCTCTGTCCTTCTCTCTCTCTCTTTTTCTGTTTCTGTCTGTCTGTCTTTTCCCCTTCTCTGTCTCTGTATATGTGTATGTCTCTTCTTTCATCTCCCCCCTCTCTCTCCCACTCCCTCTCTCTCCACCATCTCTTTTCCCTTTCTTTTTCTGCTTCTTTTTCTCTCTCTCTCATTCTGTCTCTGTCCTTTTGTCTCTATCTTCTTCTCCTCTATAGCTTTGTTTTTCTGTCTCTTTTTTTCTTCCACTACCAACTACTCAGAATCCTCAGTTGAAATAACACCTCTTCCCATGAAAAAAAAAGTAACTTTTTTGCCTCAGTCCATGAACTACCTCAAGCTTCATCTCTTTTAGAAAAGGAGGGTCCTCACACACCTGAGTGTTAAACCAGAGAAAAGCAACTTTTTCTCCATAAAGAGAAATCTGTCAATTTGCAGAAGCTGATCTCCTAGGAGCTAAGTTTTCTGGAACACAGATCACTCAGTCAGCTAACTAAATCTCAGAGAGTTAAAGACAGGTGCCTTTGAATTTATTTCCTCCTGCTAACAGTATCCCCATCCTTCTTATCAACCTGCATGCCCATTCAATTTATTGTGGGACTGCCTACTAACAAACGCAAAAAGCTTTACGGCTTAAGGGCAGAGTAGTTTTTATCACACATGTTCCACCCCCATCTCTAGTCCCTTATTGTGTGGAACTCTTTTGCAAGTGAATATATGGAAAAGCAAACAAAAAGTCTAGCTTGAGCAGCTGTATGACTTACTCTGCATTCTTGCCTTCTACATGAAAGTGGCCAGCAACAAGGCTCGCTGGCCTTGAGATGCCCTACATTAAAAATTTTGTTTTCCATCCATTATTCTTCTTATTTCACAGTAAAACTGATAAAGAAGAGAACAAAATATAGCCACATTAAATTAACATCAATTTTTTTCTGACATAGAAGACATTTGAGTTCTTCTGATGTTAAGGAAAAAGAAAATCTTTTTAGAGTAATATTTTTCTGGAAGAATACTAATTTTATACAATCAACACAAATGCATTCATGGTTTAAATCAAAGAGAGTTGCTTTAAAAGGTTGGTTAATTTAGACTGTTTGAAAATAAAATTTCACTTTCCAAAAATAATCAGCAAAGCCATGCCTACACAGAGTTGATGATTAATATAATTTTGAGTAGAATCAGTTATTTAAATTGTTGCTGCTGCTGAGGAGTAGATAATGGATTAGCCACTTGAATGGCTAATCTGTTTTAAAAGTAAAAATAATAAGTTGTGGTTAAAATGACCAAATAGGACTGACCATTTACAATCACAGGAATTTCTTAATGATAATCTTGACAATATGGGTCTAGGCCACTGTGTGTTATTCTTGCTTTAATGTCTTCAGAAAAGGCTTGGCTTCAAGGTGTTTTTGTTTTTTAGGACTTTAAGATTTAGCAAACACTTTGATTTTCCAAGTCCTGTGAAGTACAAGGTAAAATATCTATCTCCATTTAACAGGTAAGAATATATGAAATTCTGAGAGAAGATATATTGTCTTATTCAAGATCACACAGCTCATGGCAGAGGCTAAGACTTGAATCCAGTTCAGGTCAGTTCCAATGGTCTGTACCTGAAGAAAGGGCTATGGGAACTGAGTGTGGATCACAACAGAACTGCACCCGAAGAAAGGACTATGGGAACTGAGTGTGGATCACAACATACTAGTTTCACTTTTTGTTGTTGTTTGTTTGCATTTTGTTTTCTTTCTTATTTTTTCCCTTTTTGATCTGATTTTTCTTGTTCAACATGATAATTGTGAAAATATGTATAGAAGAACTGCACATGTTTAATATACATTGGATTACTTGCCGTCTGGGGAGGGGATCAGGGGAAGGGAAGGAAAAAATTGGAACAAAAGATTCTATAAGGTTTTGAAAATTATCTATGCATATGTTTTGAAGAGAAAAGTGTTAAAAAAAAAAAAAAAAAAAGACTTGAATCCTGACCTTTAAATGACAGTTCCTTGGCTCACTCTTTTGTTTAATGCTTTATGCTTTGATTTTAGTTAAATAGGTTTTGAAAACTTCCTACCCAAATCCCTAGAGCAGTAAAATCTATGGGACTCCTTAATTCTATTAGTTCTTTGTGCTATGCTTCACAGTACTATAATTACCTCACAGGGAAGAGATTTAACTTATGATTATTATAAGTTTTTACTTAACATTTAATACCTGGATCCAATGACATGTCTGAGACATTCAAGAAATACCAAACTGCTGCTAGAGCACCTTAGAACTTAGACTGTAGCTAAATACTACACTTAAAAAAATAAATTTTTCAGACCATGATATTCAGTATATTTGATGCATCACCTTAAAAATAGTCCTCAATCTGAGGACATAGGAACAAATATCTTCAAGGCAGTGTTGTACAGAGGTTAGAACACAATATTTTTCAGAAGACCCTTGTCCTGGGGGCCTCATGCTTATATGGATCTTGAACAAGAATAAAATTTACCAAGCCTCAGTTTCCTTATCTGGAAAATGGAGAGAGCTTTAGCAATCCCTCGACTACATCCTAGAGTTGCTATGAATATAGAATTAGATAATGTAGGTGAAAGTTTTAAACTTTTCAAGCTATAAAGCTGGAGTCTCAGTAATCAACCACAACCTATGATCTCCCTCATTTCTTTTAACAACAAAAAAGATCACTTTTCTAGACTAAGCTGCTATTTTTCTTTTCTAGTCTGGGATTTAAAGTCTCCCAAATGTGGCCTATTGCATATAATGTCAAATGTTTTTATTGATTGATTTTGCTGATTTTAAAAAAAAAAACTGCCTCTTTAAAAAAAAAACAATCTGGGAGAGAGGAAGGAAGAGGATACAGGAAGAAATATAGGTTATGTAAAAAGCTAAAGATAACAAAGGAAAATATATATGTATATATACATATACATATCTATTTAAAACTGCTTCAATATTCAATATATATCAATAAATATCACCCCACCTCATTTGCCATTCTCAATAAGGGCTTAAAAAGCAATACTCAAATGTCAAATATTATTATTATGGACTCCTCTCAAAAATGTCTGAGTTGCTTAACTAAAGACACTAATTTTAAATAGTTAATTAAGTGTCTGACAGAGCAAGTCTGAAACAAAACAACAACAAGCAACAATTTAGCACTTACTATGTACCAAGTACCTTGATAAGTGCTGGGGATATGAAGGAAAGTTTTCAAAAAATAGTCTTTACTCTCAAGCTCACAGTCTAATGGGAAGATATGTAAACAACTATGTACAAAGAAGATTTTTTTGTTCAGTTTTCAGTCATGTCCAACTATTCGTGACCCTATTTGAATTTTTCTTGGCAAAGATACTGGTTGAAAACTGAGGCAAACAGGGTTAAGTGACTTGCCCAGAATCACTTACATATCTAGTAAGTGTCCGAGGACACATCCAAATTCAGGAAGATGAATCTTCCTGACTCCAGACAGTGCCATCTAGCTGCCCTTACAAACAAGATATACACAGAATAAATTGGAAAGAAATCAGGGAAGCCTTCTTGTAGAAGGTGGATCTTGGCAAAAACCATGAGATAGAGATGAGAAGGCATGTAATTCCAGTCATGGGCAACAGTTAGTGAAAATGCCCAAAGTGGAGAGATGAAGCATCTTGTGCAAGGAAGAACAAAGAGGTCAGTCACACAACATGTGGAGGTGATGAAGTAGACAAAGGTTTTTGAAAGCCCAAAAGAAAATTTTCTATCTTGTCCTAGAGGTGATAGGGATACACTGGAGTTTAGTGAATTGCAAATGGTGGCAGTGAAATGGTCAAATCTGCATTTTAGGGAATTCCATGAGGATGAGCTAGAATTGGGGCAGACAGAAGAGTATAACAGGGTACTAAATAATTTTGGTCAATGGGATCCTCACTGAATAATTCCCCTTTTATTTGGTACTGACTCTATTACTCTCCATGTAGGCATTCTGGAAAAAGCCTGTAACCAGAAGAAAAAGATAAAAAGCTCTCCACTGAAATCACTGTGTTCCCTCTGATTTCTTAATGAAAGACATTTAATGAAGTCTCTGAAAAGAGAAAGCAGAAAAGGAAGCTAAGCTGGAAAAAAATAATAAAAAACACTGTTACTAAGGTAATTGAAGCAAATATCTTTTGGCCTGATAATGTCATAATTCTACAAGATTAGTACAAAAAAGCTTTTTATTTCATTTTCCTGAGTTAACTACAGACCTTTCATTGACATCATTAGTCCTGTTTTAATATCTATATTTTCAAAGAAGAAGATACACCAATAGACTAATCAGCCCCAGTCTAAAAAAAGACTAATTAAACACTAATCCATATATCTTCTGTTCTCACATTATCAAGAGACAGAATAATTTAGATCTTCTCCTCTTTTTTAAAGCAATCTAGTGTTTAAAATAGATCATTTTGTTTCTGTTTGCTAATCTTATGATCCTCATGGACTCCTTAATATTATGCCTCACAAGAATGTTTTACTCCTTTTTTCTCCTTCCTTGCTACCAACAGATATCTCCAAATCTCCAAACTGTACTATAGTTATTCTAGATTCCCATCTTCCTAAGATTGAAGTCATTCTTTTTTTTTTTTTTTTAATAGCCTTTTATTTACAGGTTATATGCATGGATAACTTTACAGCGTTAACAATTGCCAAACCTCTTGTTCCAATTTTTCACCTCTTACCCCCCCCCCCCCTAGATGGCAGGATGACCAGTAGATGTTAAATACATTAAAATATAAATTAGATACACAATAAGTATACATGACCAAAACATTATTTTGCTGTATAAAAAGAATCAGACTCTGAAATATTGTACAATTAGCTTGTGAAGGAAATCAAAAATGCAGGTGGGCATAAATATAGGGATTGGGAATTCAATGTAATGGTTTTAGTTATCTCCCAAAGTTCTTTCTCTGGGCATAGTTGGTTCAGTTCATTACTGCTCCATTGGAAATGATTTGGTTGATCTTGTTGCTGAGGATGGCCAGGTCCATCAGAACTGGTCATTATATAGTATTGTTGTTGAAGTATATAATGATCTCTTGGTCCTGCTCATTTCACTCAGCATCAGTTCGTGTAAGTCTCTCCAGGCCTTTCTGAAATCATCTTGTTGGTCATTTCTTACAGAGCAGTAACATTCCATAATATTCATATACCACAATTTATTCAGCCATTCTCCAACTGATGGGCATCCATTCAGTTTCCAGTTTCTAGCCACTACAAAAGGGCTGCCACAAACATTCGTGCACATACAGGTCCCTTTCCTTCTTTATAATCTCTTTGGGTATAAGCCCAGTAGTAACACTGCTGGATCAAAGGGTATGCACAGTTTGATAACTTTTTGATCATAGTTCCAAACTACTCTCCAAAATGGTTGGATTCGTTCACAACTCCACCAACAATGCATCAATGTCCCAGTTTTCCCACATTCCCTCCAACAATCATCATTATTTTTTCCTGTCATCTTAGCCAAGATTGAAGTCATTCTTAAAATAATAATAATTAATGCCATCAGCTCTCATCTTCTGTTCTTTAAATCTTTTCAGTGTGTTCACCTTCTCTTTCCTCTTCCTTCCAGTCATGAAGAATAAGCCCTCCTATATGCCCTTGATCCCAGATGTTCTTACCTATTCTAAGACTTGGGTCCAGAATTCACTCCCTTTTCTCTCATGTTTAGTCAGTCTTTCCCTCTCTCCAAACTCTTTCCACCTACCCACCAACATGCCCAGATTCAGTTCATGTTGAATTATTACCTATTACCAGCTACCCTTTGAAATTGATTCATATATATTTTCTGTCTCTGAGAAGTATTTTATTTTTGTATTCAAATTTTATTTTTAAAATAAAGGTTGATTTTGCTGTGGAATTCAAAAAGTAATGGTGTACTGTCTAAGGAAATGACTTAGGTTTTAAAAGTTGACTTTGCACACTTGGAAGTTTTTGTCACCTGCCTCACAAGGCTATTATAAAGAAAGCCTAATTTATAAGGTATTAAGTGTCATATATTATTATTGTTAATGATAATTTCATGGTTATTAGGGAGAAATTCTTTTGACATTGAAATGCTGCCCACTAACATCATTTTTTTTCTTTAAAACATGAAGAATATCTCCTTCTACAATGTCTGAAGATTATAGAGTTATCAATAAGTCAATAAAAGTAATTCAGCCTCTTTAAGTTGAACCTGGCTGGTGAAACAAGACAGGATCGTTTTTTTTTAAGTGAATAAACTATTATTAGCCTTCACCTACATTATTTACATGTGTATATATCCTGTAGATATACTTTATATAATATACTTAGTGTTGTTCCTCTGTTTTCAAAGAAGACCAATGACATCACATAGTGATGTTTCGACTGGTGCCTAAATTATATTTAAGTGAGGCAGAGTTTCCCATCTTCTGCCTTACTCTCTCTTCTAGAATCACTGGAGTCCTTCTTCAAAATGGCAAAAGTCAGGAGAGCTGACAATGGCTCAGGATGGAATGGATAACCTTGGTGTCTTTGATGTCTAAGCAAGCTCTAAACATTCTACTGTTTACTTCTGCCACCTTTGTGATCAGTGAAACAAATTGTTTTCATCGACCCATTCCACCAAGGGAAGTCTTTATGTTCTTGGGATAGACATCCCCCTCACTCATTGATAGGTTTGAAGTCTTTCAGTTACTTGATTTGACTTATCTTCCAAGACAGTTTTACTGGAGTGTGGCGCCTGAACATGCTGCAATTTCTTGGAGCCATAGCTAAGTTCTAGATAAAGATGGCCACCAAAGGTGAATGAGTAGTCTTGAAATGGGCTTCTCAAGCCACCATATCAGAATACCCATACACTCTTGTATATGTATAAACTTATATGTAATATCTGATTATCTCTAAGGTCCTTTCCATGAGCCAATAATTCAAATAACTAATGAGCAATAATTCTATGAGCCAATGAATTCAAATCAATACCAGTTCAGCTGTGCCCAAGCATATGCATTTTTTTTTTACTTACACTGACATAGCAGTCACATAAAGACACACTAAATGACAGAAATATCTGGTACAATTACATTATTGTATAGTTGAGAATATTCATGCATTTATTCATATAGTGTATCATATATATGCAATGCATTATATATTAGATAATACATCATTTGTATTATACATATATATTATGCAGTATAGTATATATACATATATAAACACACACACATACACATACAACACACACATTTTTTTTTCCTTTCCCCATAGGAATCTGAGGACAGACTAAAAGATTCAAAAGCACAAAGGAGATAGAGAGAGAGAGAGACATACACACACACACAGAGAGAGAGAGAGAGAGAGAGAGAGATGTTAGATTTATTTTTTAAGGGGGTTGTTCTGTTTTGGGGTTTTTTATAAAGCTTTTTCTTTTTAAAACATATTCATGGATAATTTGACAACATTGACCCTTGCATAGCCCTGTGTTTCAGATTTTCTCCTCTTTCCCTCCAACCCTTCCCCAAGATGGCAAGCAATCCAATATATATTAAACATGTTAAAATATATGTTAAATCCAATATGTATAAACATATTTATACAATTCTCTTGCTGCACAAGAAAAATCAGATCAAAAAAAAAAAAAAGAAGAAAGTAAATGAGGAAGAAAACAAAATGAAAGGGAACAACAAGAAAAAGCATGAGAATATTATGTTGTGATCCACATTCAGTTCCCACAGTCCTTTCTCTGGATATAGATGGCTCTCTTCATCACAAGATCATTGGAACTGGCATCAATCATTGTTAGAAAGAGTCATATTCATGAGAATTGATCACATATAGTCTTGTTGTTTCTGTGTACAATGATCTCCTGGTTCTGCTTACTTCACTTCACATCAGTTCACATAAGTCTCCCCAGGTCTCTCTAAATTCATCCTGCTGATTGTATCTTATAGACCAACAATATTCCATAACATTCATATATTATAACTTATTCAACCATTCTCCAATTGATGGTCATCCATTCAGTTTCCAATTTCTTGCCACTACAAAAAGGGATGCCACAAATATTTTTGCAGATATAGGTCCCTTTTTTTCTTTAAAGATCTCTTTGGGATATAGGCCCAACAGAAACACTGTTGGATGAAAGGGTATGCACAGTTTGATAACTTTTTGAACATAGTTCCAAATCGCTTTCCAGAATGACTGGATCCGTTCACAGTTCCACCAACAATGTATCAGTGTCCCAGTTTTCTCACATCCCCTCCAATATTCATCCTTTTCTTTTCCTGTCATCTTAGCCAATCTGACAGGTCTGTAGTGGTATCTCAGAGTTGTCTTAACTTTCATTTCTCAGATTAATAGTGATTTAGAGCACCTTCTCATATGATTAGAAATGGTTTTCATTTCTTCATTTAAAAAGTGTTCATATCCTTTGAATTCTTATAAATTTGAATCAATTCTCTATATATTTTAGAAATGAGACATTTATCAGAACCCTTAAATATAAAAATGATTTCCCAATTTATTGCTTCCCTTCTGATCTTGTCTGCATTAATATTGTCTGTACAAAACTATTGTAACTTAATATAATCAAAAACTGAGATGGTAGATTTAGGAAAAATATATGCTATTTTCTTTTGTACATCAAAATTATAAAATTTAGTGATTCACCCAATATACCTGAAAAAAGTAAACTCTATGAATAAAAAGTCATGATTTTTCTCAACTGTACAATGAAAGAATCAGATCAGATTTAACAACTTAATATAATCTCAACTGCAGGCAAAGAAAACATGCTTGCATTTTGTTTTCTTATTTATTTTCTTTTGTTGATATGATTTTTCTTGTGCAACAAGAGAATTGTATAAACATGTTTATACATATTATACAACATATGTTGGACATGACTAACATATATGGTATTAATTTAAATTAATAGTATCAAGAACTTAAGAATTAGAAGGAATCTTGATGGCCATCAGGTCCAAATATATTATTTTTAAAAAAGGAAACTGAACTCCAGAGAGACCAAGTGAGTTACACAGTATCTGAGGTGGAATTCTACCTACTCCAGCATTATCTAGAAACAAGAATAGTGTTTAGACTTAACTAGTCTGTTCTAATGCTCATTTGATTGCATTTTCTCTGATTACTAATAAGATTTTATTAGTTAAGGGAAATTTTGAGGTGAGGGTTAATTTTGCAAAAAAAAAAAAAAAGAAAGAAAGAAAAGTTACATATTAATTTCTGGTAGCAAAATCTTTTTAAATTAAAGGATAAATAGGTCTCGGATATAGGGAACATGAAAACTGCCATAACTCTTTCAGGTATTTTTGGGTACTTTTCTCTATCTGTAAACTCCATTTTCCAGCAATCTTCAACATGCTAGTAGAAACATGAGCATCATTTGGAGTATCTTTTACATCATACACCGTATAGTTGTATTATTCTTACTTAAATTGAGAAAAAGTTGTTTTTCTTATTATCATATGTACCAGTAGCTCTGTTTGTATTTAAGCAGGCTTAAGAATTTAGGAACTCTAATTGTTCAAGGAACATGTAGCTGAATGTATATAATTTTTTAAAATAAATTCATGGTTGGTTTTTTGGACAATAGCCTTGGAATCTATCCAGAAACACCAACATCCTTGGATGTAGTTGTCTGTTATTTGGGATACCCTAGGATGGAAAGTTTCTCATAATTAGTTTAAGTGATATTATCTCAGAGTAGATATCTATCTAGGTCTAGTCTAATAATTAACTTGATAATAACCTTGAAAAACTATAGAGAGAATAAGGAAGAGGGGGGGGGGGAAATAAAAGGATGTGGAAATTTTTCTCAATTTTTTTGAAAAAATCGCCAAGAAATTTTTTCTTTAAACTGTTGAACTTTTAGTATGTAAACTATGAGATTACAAGGGACTCTGCTCCAAAGAAAATCTTTTTTTTTTCATGAAGCAAAAAAAGACAATTATTAATATATCAATATAAACATTTCTTCTGCTTTGCAAAAGTCTTCCAAAACATTTTCAGTATATGGGAAGTAATAAATGCAAAAAACATGGATTCAACACTTAGATTCACTTCTATAAGGTGGAAAGAAATCCATACACCAATGGTACATCAAACTCAGATGAATCACAGTAGCCAAAATAAGTCGCTAAGTATTAAAAAAAAAAAAGTCAACCAAGAACTGTGACATCCCGGAGCTTGCCTCAAGGAAGATGCTAAGGGAGACTCACTACAGAGGAAGGGACGTTTTGTTCATTATTTAGAGGATATTGTGAGTTTTTGATGCATTTTCCATTTTCTTTAGAGTGGTACAAGATGGTAGAATCATCCAATATCATATGTATTCATTGTTCCTCAGAGTGTTTGCACAAAAAGTATTCCTTTACCCACATCTGTGGAAGACTAAACATGAACACCAGAAAAAACATTTCCAGATTAAACTAAATAGAAATTTAATGTGCCAAGGAAAAACTGATATTTTGAAGTCATCTTCTAAGATTAGACTTTGCCAGTGTAAGGCCAGAGTCTGGAGTACTGGGTCACAGATTACACAAATATATCATAAAGTAAGTTTCATCACTTACATACTATGCACTTGGTTAAATTAATTAATCCCCTTAGTCCTTAATTTCTCCATCTATAAAATGGAAATAATAATAATGCTTGTTTTACTTACTTCATGGAGTTGTTGTGAATTGTAAAACACTATGTAAACATGAGCTATTTCATATAATTATATGGAGAAGGGATATGATCTTTTGAAATACATTGTAAAGTACTAATTAAATAAAATGTGTTGTTGTTGCTTCTTATGTTCTCAACTGTTCTCAATTTAACTGTTCTCACATTTAGAAATCCTGAACTAACACAGTGCCAGGCACATAGTAAGAACTAAATAAATAAATAAACTTGATTGTTGACTCACTTAATATTAAAACCACATTTAAATATCAATTTTTATTGGAGCTCTTTTGATGTTATTTGTAACAGACATAAGTGGAAGAAGATGATGAAGGCAAAATAAGTTTTGAAGACATTTTTTAAGCTTCAATGATTTTTAGAAAATATTTTTTGTCAGAGGCGGACACTCAACCTTTCCTGCTGAGTCATTGTAGTTGGACTATTGGAGTCAAGACACCAGCCCAAATGATTAAGCAGAGAAAGTAAGTAGAAATAAGTCAAGTTATCAAGGTGTAGACAGGGGACTGGAAGAGGGAAAAAACAAACAAACAAAGGGGAAGAGCAAACAAACAGGAAAGCTCAGAAGATCCTATACAGAGAGATGAAGAGGAAACACCATAGTTCAGATTCTATTGTAAACTTGGCCTAAACTTGGTAAAGGTTGGAAATTATGAGATTGTTTTATTTTGGTAAAAATTGTTTTATTTTGAACAATAAAAAGCAAATTTAAATTAGTAATTGCATCTTAAAAACACAACATAGAAAACCAGCTAAAATTATTTTAATTATTAATAACTTTAGCAAAGTTGCAGGACACAAAATAAACCCACATAAATTATCAGCATATATATTATCAACAAAGTACATCAAAGATGATAACAGGCAAAAAGAGAAATTCCATTTAAAATAGCTGTAAACAATGTAAACTACTAGCCAAGACAAATCCAGGAAGCATATGAATACAATTAAAAATAATTCTCATGCAAATAAAGGTCTAAACAATTGGGAAAATGCTGATTGTTCATGCATAGATCAAATATATAAAATAAAAATGACTGCTCTACCTAAGTTAATTTATTTATCCAATGCCATACCAACAGAATATAAGAAAAAATTATAGAGCCAGAAAAATAATAACAAAGTTCATCTGGAAGAATAAAACTGAAGGATATAAAACAATGAAAAAATGCAAAAGAAGATGCTCCTGTCCTACCAGATCTGTGGGAGAATTGGTACACTAATATACTGTTGATGGAGTTGTGAACTAATCCAAGCCTTCTGCAGAGCAATTAGGAACTGTGCATAACCTTTGATCCAGCAATACTACTGCTAAGTCTATATCCCAAACTTCCCAAAAAGGGGGTAAAAGGACCTATTTGTACAAAAATATTTATAGTATCTCTTTTTTTGTGATGACTAAGAAAGGGAAATGAAAGGGGAACTCATTGATTGGGAAATGGCTAAACAAGTTGTGGTGTGCGTGGTTGTGATAGAATATTTTTGTGCTTTAAGAAATGAAAAGCAGGATGATTTCAGAAAAATCTGGAAAGACTCCAATGAACTGATAAAAAGTGAAGTCAACAGAGCCAGGAGAGCATTGTATATAGTAACAGAAATATTGTTCAGTGAAAAACAGTGAATGACTTATCTGTTCTCAACAATACAATGATCCAAGACAATCCAAAAAGACTAATGATTTAATTCAATCATAATCTCCAGAGAAAGTACTTTTGATTGAATACAGACTGAAACATGTTATTTTTCACTTCTTTTTTCTTTTATTTGAAATATTTTATATAATTGCAAATGTATAACCTATTGTTTAATGACTAGGGGAAGGGAGAGGAGAGAGAGGGAGAAAGAGTTAAAATTTGAAACTCAAAACTTAACATAATTTTTCTTCCAAAGAAAGAAAGATAATCCCTACCCTCAATGAGCTCACAGTGTAAAGGGGGAATATATCATACAAATAACTGGTACATACAAGAGGTATGCAGTGTAAATTTAATTTCTGTGGAAGAGGTATTGGCAGTGGTGAGAGAAACAGGAAACAGGAAAGGCCTCTTGCAGAAGTAAGGATTTGAACTAAGTCTCAAAGGAAGCCCAAAATTGTGGATAGCAGGTAAAAAGATACAGATTCAAGACATGGTGTGACATATATACAAGCAAGAATAAGAATTCCAAAATCCTAGACCATTAGCTAGGTGGCTCAGTGAATAGAGAAGAGGAATCAGGAAGATCTGAATTCAAGTCTGGATTCAGATATTTATCATTTGTGTGGCCCCAGGCAAATCATTTAATTCTATTTGCCTCAAAAAGCTGAAGAAGAAAATGGCAAACCATTTCAATACATTTACCAAGAAAACTCCAAAGGAGGTCACAAAGTGTCAGACATGAATGAACAACAAAAAGTGCTATAAGGAGAATGAAATATGAGAAAACTAATAAGACAGAAAGTGGCCAGATCATGAAGGGCTTTAAAAGCCAAGCACATAATTTTATATTTGAACCCAGAAGTAATAGTGAGCCATAGGAGTTTATAGCATGAAATAGTGAAGAAGGATTTGACATGGTCAGAATTCAACTTTAGAAAGATCACTTTAGCATCTGAGAGGAAGATGATTCAGAGTGGAGAGACTTGAAACATAGAGATTAGGGGTAGGTAGGTAGCACAGTGGGTAGAGCACCAGCCCTGAAGTCAGGAGAACCTGAGTTCAAATTTGACCTTAAACACTTAACACTTCCTAGCTGTGTAGCCTTGGCCAAGTCACTTAATCCTAATTGCCTCAGGGAAAAAAAAAAAAGAAAGAAAGAAAGAAAAAGAAACATGGAGATTAATTATGGCAATAGTCCAGCTGTGAGATGATAGCCTGCATACATTAGGCATGCAGTTTGCTAGAAGGAAAAAAAAAAGAGAGAGAGAGGTTTATGAAGGAAGAAATAAGAAAACTCAGAGCCAACTGCTGGAATCAGGATATAGATTGGAGCATACTAATTTTCACTTTATTTTTTTCATCTCTTCTTTCACAACATGACTAATGATTGCATATGCATAACATATACCAAAATGTTTTGAGGAAATGAGGGAAGAAGGAAAAAATTGGAACTCAAAAAATGTAAATGAATATTAAAAATCATCTTCACATATTATTGGGGAAAATAAAAGTCTTTTTAAATATATTTTTTTACTTATTCAACATTTTTGTTTTCCATCTACACATTGAAAATGCTGTATTTATTTTTTCTTGGGCATCTTTCTTAATGGCAGTTATAAAGTAGTATTTTTAAAAATAGTTGAGGCAAGGGAGAAAATGCACAGTCATTTCTTCCTGTGAGATTCATGGATTAAATGAAAAGAAGTCTTAAAAGTCCAGATATATCTAATACTGTTTTCTCTTCCATCTGATCCCACTTCTTAGGTTAATAATTCCTCAGTATTCAACCCACCGTCTTCTTACCAGGTTAATAATTCCTGAGTATTCAGCCCACCTTCTTCTCACCCCTCAAAGAGACTGTTTTACAATATAATAAGATGAAATCCATATAATTGCAGTTATTTCCACTTGGCTTCAGATTTTCTCAGCTTTTCTCAATAAAAATTCTCCTTCTTTACCTTACAGGCTCTGTACCTGGGGAGTATAAAGAATAAAATTTACAGAATCCCTCAAATAAGAGATATATTAAATCTACCTTTGGATGTTTCAGCTATTGCCTAATAACTTGCTTCTAGGTTTTTTGTTTTGTTTTGTTTTTTAAACAGCATGATGAAGGCAAAACTTTCTAACTATTAGGTTTGTCCAAAAAATGGAATAGTGATCCTCAGGGAATAACAAATTTTCCATTATTAGAGATAGTGAAGCTAAAGTTAAGCAGCGTCTTTTCAGACTGGTGTATCACATAAGTAGAATTCACTATTGGGACTGTATTTGGAATAGATGCCTTTGGAAGTCATTTCCAACTATGAAATTCTTTGAGGCTATGAATCCATGCCCAGACTCACAAAGCATATCAGTAACATATAAAATTACTTTATGGTTGTAACTTTAACAAAAATTAGACGTTAGATTTGCCCCCTAGCATCTTCTGAACTTTTCTTTTTTTATTATGATAATAACTTTTTATTGACAGAACCCATGCCAGGATAATTTTTTTTACAACATTATCCCTTGCACTTACTTCTGTCCCAATTTTTACCCTCTCTCCCTCCACTCCCTCCCCTAGATAGCAAGCAGTCCTATATATGTTGAATATGTCACAGTATATCTTAGATACAATATATGTGTGCAGAACCAAACAGTTCTCTGGTTGCACAGGGAGAATTGGATTCAGAAGGTAAAAATAACCTGGGAAGAAAAACAAAAATACAAACAGTTTACATTCATTTCCCCAGTGTTCTTTCTTTGGCTGTAGCTGCTTCTGTGCATCATTGATCAATCAAAACTGAATTAGGTCTCTTTGTCAAAGAAATCCACTTCCATCAGAATACATCTTCATACAGTATCGTTGTGGAAGTATATAATGATCCCCTGGTTCTGTTCATTTCACTTAGCATCAATTCATGTAAGTCTCTCCAAGCCGCTCTATATTCATCCTGCTGGTCATTTCTTACAGAATAATAATATTCCATAACATTCATATACCACAATTTACCCAACATTCTCCAATTGAAGGGCATCCATTCATTTTCCAGTTTCTAGCCACTATAAACAGGGTAAACATTTTGTCACATACAGGTCCCTTTCCCTTCTTTAAGTATCTCCTTGAGGTATAAGCCCAGTAGCGCTGCTGTGTCAAAGGGTATGCACAGTTTGATAACTTTGTGGGCATAATCCCAGATTGCTCTCCAGAATAGCTGGATTCGTTCACAACTCCACCAACAATGCATCAGTGTCCCAGTTTTCCCACATCCCCTCCAACATTCATCATTATTTTTTCCTGTCATCTTAGCCAATCTGACAGGTGTGTAGTGGTATCTCAGAGTTGTCTTAATTTGCATTTCTCTGATTAATCATTTGGAACACTCTTTCATATGAGTGGTAATAGTTTCAATTTCATCATCTGAATATTGTCTGTTCATATCCTTTAACCATTTATCAATTGGAGAATGGCTTGGTTTCTTATAAATTAGAGTCAATTTCTTATATTTTTGGAAATGAACCTTTGAACCTTTTAACTGTAAAATGTTTTCCCAGTTTGTTGCTTCCCTTCTAATCTTTTTGATTAGTTTTTTTGTCAAAAGCTTTTTAAAATTAATCAAAATTTTCTATTTTGGATCAATAATGGTCTCTAGTTCATCTTTGGTCACAAATTTCTTCCTTCTCCACAGGTCTGAGATAAACTATACTATGTTCCTCTAATTTATTTATAATTCATTCTTTATGCCTAAATCAACGCATTTTTGATCTTATCTTGGTAACGGGTTAAGGTGTGGGTCCATGCCAATTTCCCATACTAATTTCCAGTTATCCCAGCAGTTTTGTCAAAAATGAATTCTCATCCCAAAAAGTTAGGACTTTGGGTTTGTCACCAGATTTATATGACTATTCTCTTTATGAACCCAACCTGTTCCACTGATCAACTAATCTATTTCAGCCAATAACAAATGGTTTTGGTGATCTGCTTTATAATATGTTTTAGATCAGGTGCATGACCACCTTCTTTGTTTTTTTCATTAATTTTTGAGATTCTCGACCTTTATTATTCCGTTTTGTTATTTTCCTAGATCTTAAATATTTTCTTGGAAGTCTGATTGGTTAAAGATAAATAAATAGATTAGTTTAGGGAGTTTTTCTTTTTATATTAGCTTGGCTATCCAAGGCATTAATTTTTTCCAATTATGTAAGTCTGACTTTTTTGTGCGGAAAGTTTTTGTAATTTTCTCATATAATTCCTGACTTTCCTTTGATAGATTAAATATTTTTGCTGTCAACAGTTATTTTAATAATTTCTCTTTATCTGTTGCTGTTGGTTTTGTTGGTGATTATAAAATTCTGAAATTTATGGGATTTATTTTATAATTCAAACTTTACTAAAGTTATGAATTTTTCTAATAGCTTTTAGTAAAATTCTAGGGTTCTCAAAGTATACCATCCTTTCATCTACAAAGAGTGATAGTTTGGTTTTCATTGCCTTTCCCATTCCTTTAATCTCTTTCTCGACTTTTGCCGAGGCTAGTGTTTTCTAATACAAAAATAATTTTGGGAATTTCCTGAAAAGGTTCCATTTTTCCCCATTGCATATAATGTTACTGATGGTTTTTAATGCTCCCTGACTTTTTGAAAAAGTCCATTTACCTAACTCTCGGTTTTTATTAGGAATGGATGTTGGTATAAATGCTTTTTCCATCTTTGGGAGATCATGTGTTTTTGTTAGTTTGGTTATTAATATAGTCAATTATGCTAATAGTTTTCCTAATATTGAACCACCCTGTATTCCTGGTATAAATCCTACTTGGTCATTAGTATTATCCTGGGATGATTTTCTGTAATCTTTTGATAATATTTTTATTTAAGATTTTAGCATCAATATTCTTGGGAGATTGGTCTATAATTTTCTTTCTTTTTCAACCACCTAGTTTGGGTATCAGTACCATGTCTGTGTCTAAAGGGCTTGGTAAAACACCTTTAATCCTATTTTTTCAAATGTTTATATAGCATTGGGTTAATTGTTCTTTAAATGTTTTTAAATTCCCATATAAATCCATCTGGTCCTGGGGTTTTTCTTAGGGTTGGTTAATAAACTTTTCTATTTCTTTTCTGAGATGGGACTTTTGGATATTTACTTCTTCCTCTTTAATCTGGGCAACTATATTTTTGAAGGTATTCTTCCATTTCGTTTAAGTTTCAAATTTTTATAAATTGAAAGAAATTCCTAATTATTTTCTAATTTCCTCTTTGTTAGTGGTGAGTTCTCCCTTTTCATTTTAAGACTAACAATTTGTTTTTCTTTTTTTTTAATCAGATTTACTAAGGGTTTGTCTATTTTATTGGTTTTCATAGAACCCCCTTAGTTTATTAATTAATTCAATAGTTTTTCACTTTCAATTTTATTGATCTCCCTTTTTATTTTAGAATCTCAATTTAGTGTTTGACTGGGGGTTTTTTAATTTGTTCGTTTTTCTAGCATTTTAGTTGAACCCAATTCTTGACCTTCTCTTTCTCTATTTTACAAGTAGGCCTCAAGGATTAAATTTCCCTTATTACTGCTTTGGCTCATCCCCACACATTTGGTTGATGTCTCATTTTGTTGTTTTCTTGGGTGAATTATTAATTATGTCTATGATTTTGCTGTTTCCCAATCATACTTTGTGTTATTTATTTTCAATTATTTTTTGGTCTACTTTACCCTTTTTTGTTAATGAGTTTTTTATTGCATCGTGGTCTGAAAAGGATCATTTACTATTTCCCTTCTGCATTTGAGTTTGAAAATTAGTATGTCCCTAATTTGGTCTATTTTTTAAGGTTCCAGTGCTGAAAGAAAGTGTACTCCTTTCTGTCTCATTTGTTTTCTCAGGATCTATATTCTAACTTTTCTAGTATTCTATTTCCTTTTGACTTCTTTCTTATTTATTCTGTGGTTTGGTTTATCTAATTCTGAGGTGCGGTTGAGATCCACACTATTATGTTTTGCTGTCTATTTCTTCTTGCAGCTCTCTTAATTTCTCTTTTAAGAATTTAGATGCTACCCCTTGGTGCATATTTTTAATATTAATAATTCTTATCTATTCCCCTTTGAAGATATATTTCCCTTCCTTTCTTTTTAATTAGATCAATTTTTGTTTTGCTTGATCTAGGGATGCTACCCCTGCTTTTGACTTCACCTGAAGCATAGTGATTTTTCCAACCTTTTACCTTTACTCTGCATGTTCCCCGCTTAGGTGTGTTTCCCTTAAAAAAAAATATTGTAGGTTCAGCTTTAATCCTTCCTAACTGCTTCCTTTTTATGGGGGTTTACCCTTTCAATTTGGTTAAAATTACCAATTCTTTTCTTGTCTTGTTGCTCCTGTTTGCTTTTCTCTCCTTTCCCTTTCCCCCCCCAGTATTAAACTTGTGGCATCCTTACTTCTCATAGCCCTCCTTTTTAGTATCCCTCTCCCCCCCGGTTCCTCCCCCATCTTACTCCTTTCCCTCACAGTTTCGTTTTCTGTTAACTTATTCCTTCCCTTTTCCTTTTCCTTTCCTTTTCAATGAAATGGGAAATTTCCTAAAATTGAATATATCTACAATTTTTCTCTTAAAAATTCTGATGGCATAAAGATAATATATTCACCCCCTCATTCTTTCTCTCAGATATAACAGGTTTCCTTTGTCTCTTTTGGGGATTAGACCCCTTTCCATTTTGCTGGTTTGTTTCCACCTCTAGTTTCTAGAACAAGGTATACATGTATTCTTTATACATCTTTATGCAAATATGTTCCCAAATTTCTTTTTTACCTTTTAGGTTTCTCTTGGTTCTATTTTTGTAGATCAAACTTTTTTTAAGTTCTGGTTTTCATCAGAAATAATGAAATTCATTTTTCATTGAATGACCATCTTCTTCCCCTGGAAAAAAGATGCTCATTCTGGCTGGGTAAGTTATTTTGGTTATAAGGTTCCTTGCCTTTTGGAATATCACATTTCCAGGCTCTTCAAATCTTTTTAATGTGGATGTGGATCCTGGGTGATCCTTATTGTGGCTCCTCTATATTTGAATTGGGTTTTCTAGCATTTTTTCCTTCCCTGAGGGGTTCGGCATTTGGTCACTTTATTTCTTGGTGTTTTTGATTTTGGTCCTTTCATGGGTATCAATGATTCTTTCAATTTCTTTTTACCCTCTGTTTCTATGACTTCTGGGGTTCTCTTTGATAATTTCCTGGAAAATAGTGTCCAGGCTCTTTTTCATCATTTTTCTGGGGTCAATAATTCTCAGATTGTCTCTCCTAGACCTATTTTCCAGGTCTGTTGTTTTCCCAAGAAGGTATTTCACATTTTTTTCCATTGTTTGATTTTTTCGATTTTGCTTGACTGATTCTTGTTGTCTTCTCAAATCATTCAATTCCATTTGTTCGATTCTGATTTTCAATGAAGTGTTTTCTTCACTCACTTTTTTTATATCTTTTTTCTAATTGCCCAATGGTGTTGTTTTGTTCTATGGAATTTTTTTCCATTTCACCAATTTTATTTTTTAGAGAGCTATTTTTCCATTTCACCAATTTTATTTTTTAGAGAGCTATTTTCTATTTCCAGTTCACTAATCCTATTTTTCAAGGATTTGATTTCTTTATCCATTCTATCTAAATGAGTGGGATGACTTCTCCAGACTCTCTTGCCAAGCCTCTCTCTCCTTTTCCTATTTTTCTTCTAGCTCTCTTGTGAGAGCCTTTTTAATTTCTTCTATGAGATTCATCTGTGCTGAGGAACAGATGATCTCCTCCTTTGGGGATTCACCTGGAGACAGTCTGTTTTTAGTCTCCTCAGGGTTTAGAGTCTGCTCTCTATCCATGTAGAAGCTGTCACTCATTAAGGTCCTTTTCAATTTTTTGCTCATTTTATCAGAGAAGAATCAGAGACAAATTAGCAAAGAAAAAAAGAAAAAAACCCTCAAATGGAATCAGCTTTTTTGTGGGGAGGGGCTGGGTGGTATTACCGAGCTTCCTTTACAGACTGCAGGGGCAGCAGCGAGGCACTAGCAGGACTGTGCTGTTCCTGCACTCTGAAACTCTGAGAGCGTGCTGAGAAGCTGTGGGGGAGGGGTGGCCAGGTCCTGAGAAACTCCAGCTGTTTGGGGTTGTATTCTTCACCCCAAGTGTTTTTAGCTTCTCTGCTGGGCTACTGACTTGCTGCCAGAACAAAGTATCCAATCCTGTAGCAAAGCCCTCCCCACAGAAACAGCTGAGATCACACCCCAACCCCCTCTGGTCTGCTTGGCTGTGAGCTACCTGCCGAGCTCTCACTGCTGCTGCCCTCAGTCTGTGCCTGATCTAAAACCGTCCCACCCTCAAGCAAAAACAGACCTTTCCTGTCGAATCTCAAGGACGTCTTCTCTTGGTAACTATTTGTGGGTTTTTTTTCAGTCAAGCATTAATTCAGAGGCTTGTCATGAGATGGATTCTGAAAGAAAATGCAGAGCTTACACAGCTGTGTGCCTCCTCTCCGCCATCTTGGCCAGAAGTCTATCTTCTGAACTTTTCAATGAATATGTTTTTCTTTTTCATAAAAACATTTGCTACCACTTTAATGAAAAGAAAATCAGTACCACACTCCTTTCATTCATCTTAGCCTCAGCTTGTATCTTATCTCCCTATTAAGTTCTATTGCATTTGACTGTCTAGAGTTTCTTTCTCTCAGGAGACTAGGTGTACATGTATATACATCAACAGATGTGTTACTTTTGATATGTTTGCCTTTGTTCAATTATTTACCAGTACATGTATATCCAAAGGAAAATGCTTTCAATCTTACCTCCTGATTTTCTGTATATTAAGAACATGTATGATTTGTAAACAAAATTCTTACATGAAAGCCTCAGAGCTCTTTACAAAAAAAAGTCTTTATAAAATTCAAAGCCCTCAAGTGACTTATTCTTCTGATCTGAATTCTAAATATTCACCTAGAGAACTATATTTTGCTGCAGCTGTAATTTCAGCAGCATGGCTGCACTTTCCACAATTGTCATGACTCCTCTACATTTCTCCATCCTGTTTTTCTCTTATACATATTTTTCCATTCTATGTACTAGACACCTTCTATTTCTTTAAGTATCTTGAGGGCATCAATATAGTATCTATACATTCCTTCTATTTCTTTCATTCTTAGTATATAATTGATGCTCTTCCTTTACATGCCAAATAATGTATTTTGCTTGTCTTATTTGTCATGCTTGATAATGTGCTACAGATTATAACTGTATGAGCTATGTCATACATAATTAAAGATTCTTTGGAAATCTTGTTGTCCCATCATCCACAATCACATTGTTTCAAAAAGAGGATTGTTAGAGAGATGGTTTTTATATCAATAAGGTACCAAGAATCAGTATTGTGATATTGCCAGCCAATATCCTCCTATTCAATTTATTTTTTCTTGGGCATCAGCATATTACCTTTCAGAATACCCCAAGAAAAATACGTTTGGTAGATTTAATTCAATAGGGTTGCCATGTGATATCCATATGTCACAACTTGAGTAATATACATTTTTCCTTCCCTTTATTTTGCAGAGTAATTAGGATTAAATCCTTTGCCATACTATGACTTTCAGTAAGGCTTTATAATGCTCCAATCTCTCTCACTTTTCTAATTCATTGTCCATGACCATTCCAAATTTATATTCCTAAAGCATTGGTCCAATCTTATCACTCCCCTGTTTATTATTGTGTGGGGTATTCCAGGAAGACTAGCACCTCTGAAAGACTCAGCAAGAGCACTTGCTGAGTCTTATTTGGGCCTGAGTCTTATTTGGGCCAGCTCATCCTCTTTTGATGTTTACCTGCCATCCAAATATTATCTATGGTTCTAAAAAGCTGTAATATATGCAGCCACCACATCTCAGTAAACCATTTCAGCAGAGGCTAAACCAAGTTGAAGGTACCCAATCTGCCTCAAAGCTGTCTAACTCATTGTGGGGATGTTTACTTCAAAGATATGAGAACTTTCCCTGATAGAATGAATAAATAAGAACAATATGTTCCAATAACCATGAAGGCTGCTGAAGCAGGCAGCATGGAGGACTTAGAACTTGGTTAGAAAGAAAAAAAGTCAAAGTCATCCACTATATCCCAGGCCCTCACTAATTTTCTTGACTTTTGTCCTGACACTAGACTTTGATGACTGGAAGAAAAAGTAAGGGTGATGATTTTGAACAACTCTGCCTCACTTAATTCCAATTCATACACAATGTCATCATTGATCCTCTTCAAAAGCGTAGAATAAACAACAACAATGACATTTAAATACCTTCAGTTCCCACAGACTGTTGGAAAAAATACAAAACTTCTCTGAAAGCATTTGGCACAATGTGGCTCAAGTAATTCCTTTCCAATGTGATTCACGTTACCTTCTCTTACATTCTCTATTTTCTAATCAAATTGACCTTGTATCTATTCCCAGTACAAAATATTTCACCTCCTGCCTCCATACCCTTTTTCCTAAACTGCCCATTTCCATAACCAGAAAATGTTCCATCCTCACATTTACTTTTGAGAATCACCTATTTCTTGAAAGACTCAGCTTAATGATATCTTGTCACGTTGAAAATTACTTGCATTTTTTTTACTTACGTTTTATATTAATTTAGAACTCCAAATCCTTTTTAGGTCTAATCTATTCATTTTACAAGTCAGAAAGCTAAGGTCTATTTCTCTGAGCACAGTTTGTATCCTGTTTTCAAATCTCTACTACCCAAGACAGCACTTGGAATTCAGTAGATGATTAAAAATGTACCTTAAGTTAATGGATATCATTTTTCTAAATGAGCATTTTTTTGTTATTTTTCCCTACCAATCCCCCATACACATTAAACAACTTAAAATAAATAAATTGCAAATGTGTATAGTCAATAAAACAGAATAAATTCTCATACTGACCACATTTTTAAAATGCATGTCTTACTCTGTATTTTAAGCCTATTATGTCTCTAGCAGGAGGTGCCAGATATGAACTCCTTTCATATCAGGAGTTTTGTTTTAACACTGTATTGATCAATGATTCTGAAAGGCAAAAACTTTACTAAAGTCTTTCAAAGTAATTTTCTTTATAATGTTGTTGTCCTCCATAAATTTGTAAGTCTGCTCACTTCATAGAGGTTTTCCTAATTTCCTCTAAAATATTCCATTTTATCATTTTTATAGAAGAATAATATTCTGTTGTCACCTATTATATTAAAATACTGGCAACTAGATGACACAATGATCTCAGATGATTACTAGCCATGTGACCCTGGGCAAGTCATTTAAATCTTTTTGTTTCAGCTTTCTCATCTGTAAAATCAGATGGAGAAAGAAATAGCATACCATTCCCACATCTTTTCCAAGAATACTCCAAATGAGGTCATGGAGAGCTGAACATAATTGAAACAACTCAACATATATATATATATATATATATATATATATATATATATATGTGTGTGTGTGTGTGTGTGTGTGCGCGCGCACGCGTGTGTATACATTTATATACACATATATAAAACAAGATATTATAGTACTCTATCATAACTTATACAGACATTCCTTCCATTTCGGTTTGTGCTACTACAAAAAAAGTTACTACAAAATATTTTGTACAATAAGTCCTTTCTTTCTAGCTTTGCATTAAAAGTTTAGTAGCAGTATTGAAGAGGCAAAAAGTATGGACAGTTTAGTGGTTCTGGAGAGATACTTCAAAATTGTTTCAAGAACAATTGAACCAATTCACAATTTTATTAACATTTATCGTTTTCAATTCATCAGCTTTCCCAATATGATGGGTGTGAGGTGAAACTTAAGAGCTACTTCATTTTTAATCTCTTTATCAGTGATTGGAGTATTTTTATATGGTTATTGATATTTGGATTCCTTCCATCCTCTTCATATTCTTTGATATTTATCCAATTTTTTAAAAAAATTTATACAATTATTGTTGTTCAGTTCTGTCTGAAACTTCATGACCCCATTTGGGCATTTCTTTTTGTTTTGTTTTGTTTTGTTTGGCAAACTACTGTTTGCCATTTATTTCTCCAGCTTATTTTACATTTGAGGAATTGAGGCAAACAGGATTTAGTGAAATGGCCAGGATCACACAGCCAGTAAAAATCTGAGGTCAGAGTTGAACTCAAGAAAATGGGCTTAGGAATCCAGCACGCTAACCATTGCACTACCTAACTTCTTTCATTTAGCAAATATTTGGTATTTAGTTATCTAGTGGAGAGTGGCTCTTTGTTTTTTTAATTTGTATCTGTTCCTTATTATATGGCTTGAATACAAGACTTTTATTGGTAAATTTCCTACAAAAGATATTTCTCAGTTGTCTATTTCACTTATAATTTTAACTCCACTAGTTTTACTTGTGTAAACCACTTTTAATTTATATAATCAAAACTGTCCATTTTATCTTCTACAATCTTTTCTATCTCTTATTTGTTCAAGGACTTTTCCCATAGCTATATTTCTGGGAGGCAATTGCATTCTTGCTTTTTCCTCTGATTTGCTTATGATGTTACCCTTTGTCTAATTTATGTATCTAGTTGGAGTAAAGCTTGGTAACACTGCAGGATGTTGAGCTAAACCTAATATCTATCATATGGCTTTCCTATTTTCCCAGCAGTTTTTGTCAAATGATGAATTTTTACTCTAATCACTGGGGTATTTAGGTTTATCAAACACTATATAATTGTGTTCACTGAGTGTGGAAAATATTATCTTTCTAATATTTCAATGTTTCCAAAAATGTGTCATCAACAAGGAATCATTCCTTTACATTTTGCCCAATACAGTTTTCATTACACTGCTAAACACGGTAGGTGAATTATAATAGATCCTCAGGACAATGTAGACTGGAGGAGACATCTGAATCTTTATTTTCTGATGCTTAAGTTGTGTCAAGATTCACCATGGAAACATCTACAAAGAATTACTGTGACAACCAATAACCTTAACCCAAACCCTCAAGTCATTGCTTTCATAGGTGCTAGTAGACATAATTCTTAAGCATCCATGGGGGTAATCCAAGGCATTATTCAGAATTTTCAACATAGCTTTATGTGCTTCCTATAGGAGTACACTATGTATGCTATACATGCATGTATATACATATATACACATATGTAGTGTGTTTGTGTGTACATGTAAATATACATACATATACATAAATATATATGGATTTACACATATATATTATATATTATTTGCTCCTAGTCCCTATATTTTACACTTGCACACACATATTGCTCCTAGTCTCTTTACTTTATGTCATGTTACTGTCAATAATTCAAGGATAAGGATTGGGAATCTATTATCTTGTAACTCTATGATGTAGGCTAAAAGGAAGATCTGAGTCAAATTTCATAACTTGAAAAGATCTACATCTTGTAGTTTTTTTGTGTCCTTAGCACCTAATCAATGTCCTTCACAAATAGATGTTAAGTCCTCCCCCCAGCACATACACACACAAATGTGTTTACATCCTACAACTCCAGTGGCAAAACTAGAAAGTACTGTCTTCCCCAACTGCCACATCTTGATTTGGATAAGGTCTGCTAATGACTTTTTTTCTCCTAATAAGCCCTTAGTGTTTTCTTCTAATTTTACTTTGTTCACATAAAAATGGGACAGTGTGGCCAGGAAAATAACACAAAGAGTTGCCCTAGGCCCATACCATTCTAGAAATGGTCCTGATGCTCACGTATACCTTAGAAACAACCAGGTTTATATCCAGGAATTATGCAACCACATCTGACAGAAGTTGAACAGTGACCCCAAGGTCTGAGCACTACCTCTGAATTGTCCATCCAGATATATTAGTTGGGGATTGACTCCCCCTCAAATATGGTATAACATATGATCTTTTATCAGAGTTCAGTAAAATGAACTTTTAATGAATCATCAACTAATTTCACTATTATCCTTTGAGATAACCAGTCCAAGCATAATTAATGATCTAAATTAATACATTGTAGAGGAAAGGGAAAGAAGTTCTGTTGCATATCCCACCACACTTAAAAATAATTACATTAGCTGGGTAAGATTAAATCAATTAAAAGTAGGTATGTACTCCATATTGAATCAAATATATTTCAGTTGGTTGAAACATCTTTTCTAGTTAATAGAGGCTTGATGGGAATGAGTTCAGAATCAGGAAATAATTTTAATGAAGGGAAAAGTGGAGACATCAAAGTCTGAACAATGGGTGGAGGAGGGATACAACTGGAGAAAGAAGAAAGAGAAAGTGTTGAGAGAGTGAATATGGTTATGAACACAAACAGGTACCACATAGCAGAAGACTAAGGTAGAGATCACTAGCTTTATCTACCATCTCAAGATCTGAGAAGAATTCTTTTACATATATATATATATATATATATATATATATATATATATATATATACACACACACACACACACATATATATATATATACATATATATATATATATATATATATATATATTTATTTATTTATTAAAGTTTTTTATTTACAAAACATATGATGCATGGGTAATTTTTCCAACATTGATCCTTGCAAAACCTTTTGTTCCAAATTTTCTCCTCCTTCCCCCCATCCCCTCTCCTAGTTGGCAAGTAGTCCGAATGTTAAATGTGTTAGAATATGTGTTTAATCCAATATATGTATACATATTTATACAGTTATCTTTGCTACACAAGAAAAATCAGATCAAGAAGGAAGAAAAAAATGAGAAAGAAAACAAAATGCAAGCAAATAACAACAAAGAGAGTGAAAATGTTACATTTTGTTCCACACTCTGTTCCCACAAGGCTCTCTCTGAGTGTAGATAGCTCTCTGAATCACTGAACAAATGGAACTGGTTTGAATCATCTCATTGTTAAAGAGAGCCATGTCTGTCAGAATTGATCATTGTATAGTCTCATTGTTGCCGTGTGTAATGACCTCCTGGTTCTGCTCATTTCACTTAACATCAGTTTTTGTAGGTCTCTCCAAGCTTCTCTGAAATCATCCTGCTGGTCGTTTCTTACAGAACAATAATATTCCATAATATTCATATACCACAATTTATTCAACCATTCTCCAATTGATGGGCATCCACTCATTTTCCAGTTTCTTCCCACTACAAAGAGGGCTGCCACAAACATTTTGGCACATACGGTCCCTTTCCCTCCTTTAAGATCTCTTTGGGATATAGTCCCAGTAGAAACACTACTGGATAAAAGGGTATACAAAGTTTGATAATGTTTTGAGCATAGTTCCAATTTGCTCTTCAGAATGGCTGGATCTGTTTACAGGTCTACCAACAATGTATCAATGTCGCAGTTTTCCCCCATTCCCTCCAACATTCATCATTATTGTTTCCTGTCATCTTAGCCAATCTAAGAGGTGTGTAGTGGTATCTCAGAGTAGTCTTAATTTGCATTTCTTTGATCAATAGTGATTTGGAGGACTTTTTCATGTGACTACAAATAGTTTCAATTCCTTCATCTGAAAATTGTCTCTTCATATCCTTTGACCATTTGTCAATTGGAGAATGGCTTGGTTTCTTATAAATTAGAGTCAGTTCTCTATGTATTTTGGAAATGAGGCCTTTATCAGAACCTTTAACTGTGAAGATGTTTTCCCAGTTTGTTGCTTCCCTTGTAAAATCTTGTCTGTATTAGTTTTGTTTGTACAAAAACTTTTTAATTTAATATAATCAAAATTATCTATTTTTTATCATAATGATCTCTAGTTTTCTTTGGTCACAAATTCCTTCCTCCTCCACAAATCTGAGAGGTAAACTATCCTATGTTCTTTTAATTTGTTTATAATATCATTCCTTATATCTAGATCATGAACTCATTTCAATCTGAACTTGGTATATGGTATTAGGTGTGGGTCTCTGCCAACTTTCTGCCATACTAGTTTCCAATTTTCCCAGCAGTTTTTGTCAAATAGTGAATTCTTATTTCAAAAGCTGGAGTCTTTGGGTTTGTTGAATACTAGATTGCTATAGTCCTTGAGCATTTTGTTCTGTGAACCTAACCTATTCCACTGATCAACTTCTCTATTTCTTAGCCAATACCAAATGGTTTTGATGACCACTGCTTTATAATATATAGTCTTAGATCTGGTACAGCAAGGCCACTTTCATTTGCTTTTCTCTTCATTAATTCCTTTGAAATTCTTGACCTTTTATTCTTCCAGATGAATTTTGTTGTTATTTTTTCTAGGTCGAGCTAAGGAGAATTCTGAGAAAAAAATATGGTCAGTTTCCTTTCTCAGTGCCCATATTTTAATAGATGCCATAATTATACCATTCTGCATATCCAAACATTTCTTGTAACCTGAATCTTGCCTTCATCACAGACAGGCCAAGGGAGTTTAGATATAGGTAAATATACAAATTAATTTTGGGAATTTTCCTACCTAGAGGCTCAGAGTAACTGTAATCAAATTCCTAACTTTTCATTTAATGTAAACTTCCCAATACAGCAAAAGAGTGAAGCTCAGGGACACGAGAAATTATTATATTTCTCAAACAATCAAAATGAGCTAATAATTAAGGGTGTTATGCATTCATTGAACAATCATGTATTAAGTACCTTTTATGAACCAGGCACTGTGCTAAGAACTAGAGGTACAAAGACAAAGAAAAGCAGGTATATCCCATTCAATTTACATTCATATCTGTATATATGTTTGGCAATTTACATTACATACATACATTGCATTACATTTACATTCATATGTGTGTATATGTATTTCTATGTAATCATATATAATATATTCTCAATTATCATAATCATCTCTTATTATCCTTTCTAAGATAACCTTATATTCTATTCATGGGAAACTATGTAAGTCCAGAAAAATTAATATCAAGTAAAGAGCATCTAGATAGTACCCATCCTACAGTCAAGACTCATTTTCCTAAGTTCAAACTGGGTCTCAGACATATCTAGCTTTGTGACCTTGGGCATTCTTAACTCTGTTTGCCTCATTTTGTCTCAGTAGAGAAGGAAATGGAAAATCTTTCCAGTATGTTTGTCAAGAAAATTTCAAATAAGGACATTATTGAAATGACTGAACAACAAATGCAAATAACAATAATCGTATAATTTCAGGGGGAAGGAAACTAGCAGCTGGGGAGAGGAGCATAAGACCCCATTTAGGATATGGCACTTAACATGAATCTTGAGTGAGGTATTGCATCTAAGAAGGAGAAGTAAGGAGGGAGTGTATTAAAGTGTGAGAGGGCAGCCTATAAAAAAGTACTGACTGGAAATGAATGGAATGTACCAGGAACATGCCAATTTGTTTGGAACAGAATGTACCTAACAAAGGATAATGTGCAATTGTCCTGGAAAGATTATAATAATAATATTATTATTAAATAACAATAGTAGTAGTCACATTTACAGTTTACATATAAACTTTATATGATTTATATACTTTACAATTTTCATAAACCACTTTCCATGCATTATCTTTCTTAATCCTCACAAATAACACTATTAAGTAGGTGCTGTTGTTATTCCCAACTTGCAAATGAGAGAATTAAGTTCATAAAGATTGTTGCTTCCTGCAAATTCATACACCTAGTCAACATATGAGGCACAATTGATTCAGATCTTTCTGACTTGATAGGATGAAGCTAAAGTTGCTGTTCAATTATTTTTCGGTCCTGTCCAACTCTTTCCGACCCCATTTGGGATTTTCATGGCAGAGATACTAGAGCAAGTTGTCATTTCTTTCTCCAACTCATTTTACAGATGATAAAATTGAGACAACTAAGAGTTAAATGACTTGTCCAGGGTCATACAGCTAATGAGTATCTGAGGCCAGATTTGAACTCAAAAACTTAAATTTTCCTGACTTCAGTGTTCTATCCACTTCTTCACAAAGCTGCCCAAAGCCTGACAGTAAAGGACTTTAAATTTTAATATTTAACATTTGATAAAAGAGTTTGGGTTTTTTTAATGCTAGGGGAAAGGGAGTGCCATGTTAGGCTTTTGGGCAGAGGAATTACATGGTAAGACATTTGCATTTTTAAATCAATACAATAAGGACATAATTAAATAATTAATAGGCCTCCAAAACGTCCATTTATTAGTTGATCAATCAATTAAATATTAATCATTTCTTAAGCCTCTATTATGTTAGGTATTGTGCTAAGTTTTGAAGATACAAAAGGACACAAAAGGCAGTGGCTGCCCTCAAAGAGCTTAATCTAATTAGGCAATTTTAACTTCATATTTTAGCATGCCTTAACTAGTTAAAATCTACAAGATTCACTGAGATTTGTAGAAAGCAATATTTGAGTGTAGCAAATATAGCAGAACCTAAATTTTGAATTTTTTTTATTTTAACTTGCATGAATTTACCAACAGGAATGTCAAGATATTTTTCTCCTTTTGTTCTGCCACACACAAAAAGGTCAACTTAACAAGCTTTGATTTGATGCATCTCAAATAGCAGATAAAATGTAAGATATAAACATCTTTTTTTTCTCTTAGGAATGAACAACCTTTTGACCCCATTGTATTTTGGCAAATAAAATTGGTCTTTCCTGTCAGTTGTATTATTTGAAAGGTCACTCGTATTTATAATGAATAAATTCAAGAAAGGTATTGGTAATTGAGAGCTACAGAAAATAATACATGTTATTATTGAAAGTATTTAGCACCTCCCCACCACAAAAAGCAACCAAAATACCTCTACCTTTTTCTTCATTGTCTTTTTTTTTTTTAAGGGACAGAATTTTCATGTAGTAAAAATTAATAGACACTGAGTTCTACAATCCAATTTGCCTGAGAAACAGCTTTGATATTGTTATTCAGTCATGTTCAACTCTTTATGATCCCATGGGGGTTTTTTGGCAAAGATTTTGGAGTGGTTTTCCATTTCTTTTTCCAGTTCATCTGGGCCTTCACCAGTCATTTTGACTTAAGCCTTGCCACTAGATTTCAAGGACTCAAATTCTGGAGAATTTAAGGATGATAACTTAGAGTAGCTCTGCCTCAAATAACAGATGAGTAAACTGAGGTAAACAGGGTTAAGTGACTTGCTCAGAGTCGTACAGCTAATAAACATCTAAGGTCAGATTTGAAGTCAGGTCTTCCTGACTCTAGACCCAGTGTTCTATCTACTAAATAGTAAATGGAACATTGGATTAGAGTTAATCTAATAAGGATTAGAGTTAAATTGAGATTTAGGTTCAATGGGAAGAAGAATATGGTATTGCATACCCTAAAAGATACCCTAAAACAAAGAATGTCAGAGGCAGGAAGGCATTAAGTATTCCAAACTAGCTGACTTGCTGTTCCCCTACATACAGTACTTCATCTTTGCTCTATGAGCTATACGCCATACATCAATTTGCTACCACCTTTTTTTCCTTTGGGAGTCCTTAGTTCTTTTCATGGCTCATCTCAGCTTCCACTAGCAACATCAGTCTTTCCTGATCTGTCCCCCCCATGCATGCACAGTTTTTAATATCCCACACTACTAAGAAATTATTTCGTAGTTATTTAACTATGTATATTGTATACATTCCACCTCACACTTCTCCAAATGAGTTTCTAGAAGACAATTTTTTTTGTCTTCGTATTTCTAGTCTTTCATACCTTGCTCAGAATAGGTACTTAATAAATGCTTATCTACAGCAGGCTGATTTAAGAAAAGCCTGGAAAGACTTACACGTACTAATGCTAAATGAAGTCAGGAAAACCAGAATACTGTACACAGTAACAACAAGATCATATAATGATCAACTGTGATAGACTTGGCTCTTCTCAACAATGCTGTGATTCAAGATGATTACAATAGACTTGGAATGGAATGAGAGAATTATGGAGATAATGTGGACCAAAACATAGTATTTTCACCCTTTTGTTTGTTTACTTTTTCTTTCTCAGGTTTTTTTTCCCTTTTGGTATTATTTTTCTTGTACTACATGACAAATATGGAAATATGTTTAAAATGCTTGCACATATTTAATCTATAATCAATCAGATTGCTTGCTGTCTTGGGAAGGGTCGAGGTAAGGGAGTGAGACAAAATTGAAACACAAAGTCTTATGAATATGAATAATGAAAACTATCTTTCCATATATTTTGAAAAATAAAATAATATTAAGCAAAAAAATAAATGCTTATCAAATGGATGAATGAGAAATTGATATCAACAATTTCTATCTAAGGATAAAAACACAAAGTCTTATGAATATGAATAATGAAAACTATCTTTCCATATATTTTGAAAAATAAAATAATATTAAGCAAAAAAAAATGCTTATCAAATAGATGAATGAGAAATTGATATCAACAATTTCTATCTAAGGATAAAGTGTGTGAGGATGCTAGGAGAAGGAATATTTGAATTCATTGTGAAATTAACTAATTTTCACCTAGAATATTTCCCTGAATATCCATATTCATTTGTCTACAAAAATGTAGAACTTCTGAATAACATGCAGAGGCTATTCAATTTTTAGGTTTTGTGTTTATAATATTTCTAATTCAAATTGAAATGACAATATAATTTTCAATAGTCTGCAAGACTTAAAAATCAGGTTTTTCCCCTTTCTATTTGTTTTGCTTTTTAAATGGAACTAATTTACAGATAACTTTTTTTCCTTCTTTTTGCTCTTTTTGATGGAATGAATTTACAATTGTAGTTAAAGTACTGGGTAGATTGTCTGTCTAGTATCATCTTAAATTCCTTCCTGAAAGGGTATCATTAATTGTCCATATCCCTTTACCTGCCTGAGTTCTATTTAATGGAAGTCTGTCCTTCTTATGAACCATGGAGACTGTCTTCCTGGAGCATTAGGAAGATTTAAATTCTTCACTGGTCATAGGTTATGGACTGTTTTATGACCTGGCAATTAAGACTGTAAATCATTCGCTCTTTAACCTGGGGAATTTACTCAGAGTGTCAGAAAAATCAACCAGAAAGATCACTTAGTTGAATGAAGTTCTAAAGAGCTGTGGCTGATGATATGATTTTTGGATGATTTTTTAAATGAATGTGACTCTAAAACTTAATGCATGACCTTTTCACAATTAACTCTTTGCAGGCCTCAGGTAAGCCAGTGGACCATATACCTGATCCATACCTGCAATTTCCACATAAGGAAAAAATTATTCAGAGGCACCTGGAAACAATCAAAATTTGCTTCCATATTTCTGCCTTACTGCATTTGAGTTTGAGGTTTTTATGTCCTAATATATGGTCTATTGTTTGTATAGATTCCATGAACTGCTGAAAAGAAAGTGTACTCCTTTTTGTCTCCATTTCGTTTTCTCCAGAGATCTATCATATCTAACTTTTCTAGTATTCTATTTACCTCTTTGACTTCTTTCTTATTTATTTTGTGGTTTGATTTATCTAATTCTGAGAGTGAAAGGTTGAGATCTCCTACTATTATAGTTTTGCTGTCTGTTTCTTCTTGCAGCTCTCTTAATTTCTCTTTTAAGAATTTAGATGCTGCACCACTTGGTGCATATATGTTTAATATTGATAATGCTTCATTATCTATGCTACCCTTTAGCAAGATATAGTGCCCTTCCTTATCTCTTTTAATTAGATCAATTTTTGGTTTTGCTTGATCTGAGATCAGAATGGCTACCCCTGCTTTTTTAACTTCACCTGAAGCATAGTAGATTTTGCTCCAATCTTTTACCTTTACTCTGCATATATCTCCCTGCTTCAGGTGTGTTTCCTGTAAACAACATATTGTAGGATTCTAGCTTTTAATCCATTCTGCTAACTGCTTCCTCTTTATGGGGGAGTTTACCCTGTTCACATTTATGGTTAAAATTACCAATTCTGTATTACTTGCCATCTTATTAACCCTTGTTTATGTTTTTCTCCCCTCTTTCCCTCTTACCCCCCCTTCCCAGTATTAAACTTGTGAGCACCACTTGCTTCTCACAGCCCTCCCTTTTTAGTATTCCTCTCCCCCACCTTAAGAGTTACTCCCCCTTTCTTACTCCTTTCCCTCACAGTTTCTGTATTCCCTTCTGCTTAGCTTATTCCTTCCCTTTTCACTTTTCCCTTCTCACTTTTTAATGAGGTGGGAGAAGTTTCATCATAAATTGAATATGTCTACAATTATTCTCTTAAAGCCAATTCTGATGGCAGTAAGATACCCACTATATTCACCCCCCTCCATTCTTTCTCTCAGATATGATAGGTTTCCTTTGTCTCTTTGTGAGATGTAGTACCCCCATTTACCCTTTTTCTGGTACAATGTCCTTTCCACCTCTAGTTTCTAGAACAAGGTATACATGTATTCTTTATACATCTTTATAGCAGAAATATAGTTCCCAAGATTTCTTTTTATCTTTTTAGGTTTCTCTTGAGTTCTATATTTGTAGATCAAACTTTTTTTAAGTTCTGGTTTTTCATCAGAAATAGATGAAATTCACTTATTTCGTTGAATGACCATCTTCTTCCCTGGAAAAAGATGCTCATTCTGGCTGGGTAAGTTATTTTTGGTTACATACTGAGTTCCTTAGCCTTTCAGAATATCATATTCCAGGCCCTTTGATCTTTTAATGTGGATGCTGTGAGATCCTGGGTGATTCTTATTGTGGCTCCTCTATATTTGAATTGGGTTTTTCTGACCACTTGCAGAATTTTTTCCTTCATCTGAGGGTTCTGGCATTTGGTCACCATATTTCTTTGTGTTTTGATTTTAGGATCCCTTTCAGTAGGTGATCAATGAATTCTTTCAATGTCTATTTTACCCTCTGTTTCTATGACTTCTGGGCAGTTCTCTTTAATAATTCCTGGAAATAGTGTCCAGGCTCTTTTTTTCATCATATTTTTCTGGGAGTCCAATAATTCTCAGATTGTCTCTCCTAGACCTATTTTCCAGGTCTGTTGTTTTCTCAAGAAGGTATTTCACATTTTTTTCCATTGTTTGATTTTTTTGGTTTTGCTTGACTGATTCTTGTCTCCGCAAGTCATTCAATTCCATTTGTTCGATTCTGATTTTCAATGAAGTATTTTCTTCATTCACTTTTTTAATATCTTTATCTAATTGTCCAATTGGTGTATTGTTCTATGAAATTTTTTTCCATTTCACCAATTTTATTTTTTAGAGAGCTATTTTCTTTTTCCAGCTCACTAATCCTATTTTTCAAGGACTTGATTTCTTTATCTACTCTGTCTTTAAATGAGTGGGATGACTTTTTCAGACTCTCTTTCCAAGCCTCCCTCTCCTTTTCCCATTTTTCTGCTAGCTCTCTTCTGAGAGCCTTTTTAATTTCTTCTGAGATTCATTTGTGCTGAGGAACAGATGATCTCCTCCTTTGGGGATTCACCTAGAGCCAGTCTGTTTTTAGTCTCCTCAGGGTTTAGAGTCTGCTCTCTATCCATATATGTTAGATTCTTTACAAACTGTTAAGCCATTAGAGTTGATAGAAACAATAATTATCTAATTTAGCCTGGTTCAATATTATGATTGATTTGATCTTAGAAGGAGATACTTTGGGCCAGAACTTGAAACAAGGTACTAAGTACAACTGATGGCAACAATGCTTGTGTTCACACCTTTAGAGAGCTCATAAGTATCTAAGTACACAATGGAGTTCACACATTTGGGAGATTTCATGCTTAGTATGAGATATCCAAATTCACACCTCCCTTAGAGCCAGAGAGCACTCTGGGAGATAACCCAGAATCCCTCTCTCTCCAAAAGGAGGAGTAAAACTTTGGGAGATCATATATATACAGGGAAGCTCTTAGAGCTGGAGAGGTTTTTTTTGGGAACATTGACTGGGGTCGGAGAGGAGCACTCTGGAAGGAATTTCTCTGAACATTGACTGGGGGTCGGAGAGGAGCACTCTGGGAGGAAGCCCACAAGCTCTATCTTCGAGGCAAGAGATTCATTCATCTTCCAACTTGGTGCTGGCTGGAGGCTGAAGAAAGCAGAGGCAGAGGCCAAGGGCAAATCTGCAACATCTCTTGGAACCAAGCAGAGAGATAGGTCTGAACTAACCGGGCTATATTGAAGGACTCAATAAACGATCTGAACTTTTATCACCTGGCTGTGTTTTGGAAAAAGAACACTAATACATATAGAAGCTGTCAGTGGTTAAGGTCCTTTTCAATTTTTTGCTCATTTTGTCAAAGAAAAATAAAAGACAAACTAGCAAAGAAAAAAAGGAAAAAAAACCCAAATGGAATCTGCTTTTTTGGGGGAAGGGGCTGAGTGGTGTTACCAAGCTTCCTTTACAGACTACGGGGGGCACCAGCAAGGCACCAGCAGGACCGTGCTGCTCCTGTGCTCTGAGACTCTGAGAGCATTCTGAGATGCTGTGGGGGAGGGGTGGCCAGGTCCCGAGAAACTCCAGCTGTTTGGGGTTGTATTCTTCACCCCTGCTGTTTTTAGCTTCTCTGCTGGGCTACTGACTTGCTGCCAGGGCAAAGTATCCAATCCAATCCCTGCAGAGATGGCTGAGATCACACCCCACCCTCACCCCGTCTGCTCAGCTGTGAGCTGCCTGCCCAGCTCTTGCTGCTGCTGCCTGCCCTCAGCCTGTGCCCCATCTAAAACCGTCCCTGTCTTCAAGCAAAAACAAACCTTTCCTGGCGAATTTCAAGGATGTCTTCTCTTGGTAACTACTTGTGGGGTTTTTTTCAGTCAAGCATTAATTCAGAGGCTTGTCATGAAATGAATTCTGAGAGAAAACACGGAGCTTATACAGCTGTGTGCCTCATCTCTGCCATCTTGGCTGGAAGTCCCGAAAAGTGTTAGTTTCTTGAAAGCAAAGACTGTCTCACATTTCTACTTTTGTTCCCCAGGGCTTATCACCATGGTAAACCATAGTAAGCAGTTAATAAATGCATTTAATTTCATTCATGTAATGGTCCTTTTGTATTTAAGAAAAGGCAAATGATAGCTCTCATTCATGGAATAAATTAAATGCCTAAATATTATAGAAATATATATATACATATATATATATATATATATATATATATACACAATCATATGTATCACAACGCATACCTGTACCCTTTGCTTTGATATATATTTACGTGTAAATATATGTGTGTGTGTGTATATATATATATATATATATCAAAAATATATGTAAATATATATAAATGATATATATTTACGTGTAAATATATGTGTGTGTATATATATATATATATATATATATATATATATATCAAAAATATATGTAAATATATATCAAAGCAAAGGGTACAGGGAAGATATATGCCTATCTGTGACATTATTAACCAGGTTACATTTGTGTTGCTCTGGAATGTGACATAACACATATAAGGTTCATCCAATTGATCACAAGTCCAGCCAGCACTGCAGAGACTAGAGTGGTTCCTAAATTCTGAGACATACAGTGTTTTACATTCATATGGGCTAAGGTATAATCTTCCCTTTATAAATGTGTCCAGCTAATGTTTGTTGCTATGAAACCTAGTAATAAGACCCCAAGTACTTCTGAATATACCACAGAGAAATGTATTAGGTAAGGATATGCATAGAAGTTAGGAAAATTCCTTTAGTATCAGGATGTGCATTGATAACTCCAAAGGCTCTTCTAGCCTTTTCTGTCTGTATATTATCCCTCTTTCCTTAGGGAAAGGAACATAGTGTAGGTAAAAATTTGGATCCCTGGACTGCAGTTTCATAACTCTCCCTGAAGTGGGATTTTAATTAAGTCAATTATTTCACCACATCTATTTCTCTGTCTATAAAACAAAGGATGAAAATACTTGAAACAGCACAATATACAAGTTCTCTCACTTCTGATGTACATGCTATTTCTGGCAACCTACCAAGTTCTTCAGTCAGCCTTATACCTATTTCCTTCAGTTGAGCTGAATGTACTGTACAAATATCAACACATATTCTCATCAGACCCCTGTGAAGAAGCAGGTGGCAAGCAGAATTTCCCATTTTTACAGATGGGAAAATTGATGATGGAGATACTTATTTCTAAACAGTTAAATTAGAAAATTCAACAACATATGGCCATCTGTTATATTTTTGTCAAATTTCATGAGCTAGGAGCTGTCATTTCAATACATGTATTTCTTAATATTGCTCTCTCAATTTTAAAATCCAGATAGAAAAAATTAACAATAGATGACTGAAAAAATGTTGGTGCCTTTGAAAGGTCATGACATGTGAATCATATTATATGTAGTTTATTCACATAGAAAAATTTCAGGTTAATAGAAGAAGATTGTTTGGAATTTGGGGGTTGTTAATCAAAATTATTATAAAGATCAATGGTTATTAAAGTGTGGTCTCAGGGGGTCCATCAGAGTCTTTTAAGGGATCCTCAGGGTGAAAACTATTTTCATAACAACTAAGATTTTAATTTTTAATACATTAAATATCAATAGATATTGTTCAGTCATTTCAGTCATGTCTAACTCTTCATGTCTTCATTGGGAGTTTTCTTAATAAAAAATATTGGATTGGTTTGCCATTTCTCTAATTCATTTTGTACAAATGGAAAAATTAAGACAAATAGAGTTAAGTAACTTGCTCAGGGCTACAAATCTAGGAAGTAACTGAGGTCAAATTTAAATAAAAAATGAGTTTTCCCAACTCCAAGCCTGGTACTCTGTCTACTTCATCACCTAGCTGCCCCATAAATAGATATAACCAACATAAAGAAAAACTCTTTGAGGGGTCCTCATTAATTTTTAAGCATGTAAAATGTTCTTGACACCAAAAGTTTTGAGAACAGCTGATACATAGAAAACACTTTGTAAGCCCTTAAAGTATGTTCTTTCTCCTCTGATCTTCACACAAGTATTGGAGATGGAAGTAGAGTCAAGCACTATGGTCTTAGTTCTGGAAATAAAAGAGTAGTTCAAGAAGCCCAAGAAGGGAAAGATTTCTCCTTATGGCTCAAAGGCAATTTAAGATTCAAAAAACTCCACAAGAAATCAGTAACCCAGTTTAAGTTTAAAATTAGCAATTTAGATAAAAGAAATATCAGCTTTAGAGACAATGCAGGAAAAGTGTGGTCTGAGTTCATGAGCAACTGGTTAAAAGATTCATCCAGATAAAGTTATGAAAAACATCAAAAAGGACTTAAGACAATTCCATTGTCTGCAAAGAGCTCTGTTTCTTTTAAGACTTTTGCAAGATGACCAAAACAATATATTTTAATTAAATTTATTTTTTTCAATTTACTCTTCCTCTCCCCCTTCCCCAAAAATGGGAAAAGAAAAAGAAAAATCTGCAATGTCTTCATTTTCAAACAAAAGAAATTATTGCACTAGCCTTGTTCTAAAATGTATATTTTATTCAACAGTTTAAATTCATTACATCTCTGCCAGGAGGGATAGAGTATGAATCCCCATCAGTTCTTTAGAATGAGGGCTGGCCGCTAAAGGTAATTATGTCCTTATCCTTTCTAGATACGAGTAATATAGCTATATACACCAGCATAATACATATATGTATATATGCATATATATATATATATAAGTATTCATGTATGTGTGTGTATATTTCTTGTTGAGTCATTTAAGTCTTGTCCAACTATCCATGAGCCCATTGTCGGTTTTTGTTAGCAGACACTGGAGAAGTTTATCATTTCCTTCTCCAGATAATTTCATGATGTGGAAACTGAAGCAAACAAAATTAAATGATTTGTCCAGGTTTACACAGCTAATAAGTGACTGTGGCAGGATTTGAACTCAAGCCTTCCTAATCCAGAGCCAGAGCCATTCACTATGCCACCTTACTGCCCACATGCATGTATATATATGTGGATATACTTACATGTGTGTGTATGTTTATATATAGTTTTCATATGTAGAAATGATATATAGCTTTTATATAACTTTCATATATATACATATATATGTAAGAAAGCTTATGAAAATGAGTTTATCCAATTTATACAGAAAAACATCTATACATATATAATTTATACAAATATATGTAATTCACATCTTTTCTCTGGAATTGTCTTTATAATAAAATAAAAGCAAAATTCTGTCATTCCCTCAAGAAATAAATTTTTTTTGTCTTTAATATCTATGCCCAGTTCCACTTGAGACTTATGGTTAATACTCCAGGATGACAACTGATAGCCAAGTGTTCTAACAGACTCTTCATAGATGACGATTATGTTCCCTAACTTGCATTTATTCTTAAAGATACAGTAATATTAGTCATCATATCTATGACTGGGTAGGTGTTAAAACTGTGGTAGCATTTGCAAAATGAAAAGTACTACATTCTTATCTGAGTGCTTACTATTTTCAACTGTAATTCTTGCCTGACAAATTGATTAAATCCAAAATATTGTGGAAGTAAGATAATTACCTTTTCCATTTGACTATTACATTTTCAATATTAATGTTTCTGATCAAATGTATCCAATGTTATTTTTCATAAATTACCAATATTTCATTTTAAAATAGTTTTAAAAGTCAGTTTAAAATAGCTCTATCAAATTTAGTAGAAAGGGAAAAATTAATTTTTTTAATACATATTAAGAGATTTGGAAAATAAGTGACTGTTGGAAAGAGAAAGAGAGGAGAGAGAGAGAGAAGCGAAGAGAAAGAGAGAAAGAGGAGGGGGAGAGAAATTCAGAGATATGGAAGGAGATTGGATAAATTCACATTCGCTGGATTTTAATCTATAAAACAAACCGTTCATTCAAAATGATAAAAATAATAAAACAATCATAAAGTAATTATTACAGAATAATATAACAATGATTCTTTTAGAGAATGGTAAGAGTTATTTGTCTACCAGGCATCTCAAGAATTATTTAGGTAGGACTTCTCTATTAAGAAAAAACTATATCTAAAAGACATTCAGAAAGACTGGTTTCTTAGCTATCCTTGAGGTTCTGATGTCATATAATTCTTAGGTCTAGGAAGTTCAATTAATAAGCATTCATTAAGCACCTCCTATGTGCCAGAAATTCTAGTAGGTGTTGAGGATACAATATAAAGACATCAATAAAAGAGACTTACCCTCAATGATTACATTCTATAAAAAGAGAAAACACATACATTTATAAATATAAAAAGTTATAGACAAAATAAATACAGTTTTTTTAGATTAGTAGGCACTAGAAAGTAGGGGAAATTTTCAAGTAAAAGAAAAAATTTGAAATAAGCTTAGATGGAAAGGGGGAATTGCAAGTGATGAAATTAATGAGAGAATACATTTAAGGCATGGTATAAAGCACAGAAATGGGAGATGGAATGTTGTGGGTGAAGAATAATTAGAAGGCAAGTTTGGCTTACTGAAGAATGCATGGAAAGGAATGATTGAATTAGATTGGGACCAGGTTGTAAAAATTTCAAAATAACCAAGCAGGGCTTGCATTTGTTCTTCAAGTTAATAGGTAGGCACGGGACTATATTGAGCAAGACAAGGACAAGGCCAGATCTGTGCTTTAGGAATTATCACTGTAGCAACTGAGTGGATGGCCTAGATCTCTCCAGTTATAATTTAAATCCATCCCCTCATCCCATTCTTAGAAGGAATGAAAGACAAAAGCCTTGCAAAAACTCTATGATATCCCTACATATATAAAAGGCATGTCTTTTCTTGTCTTTTTTCTACACCAGTGAAATTGAGCTGTACTCTGTTAGAATCCCTAAAAATAAATGCCCTACTTGGAGAACAACTCAGACAATTCTCCATGCACATAGTGGACCAGATGCAGTGGAATGATTTGACTGGCCATTGCAGATAGTTTTCACAACAGGGCAGGTGGCAGGTGCCCCCCAAATATCACATATAGATATTGCTTCAGACATTAGAGTTTAAATTTGCAAATCATTGTTTCATACTCACAGAGCTGAACAGTAAACAATTTATTCTACATCTCTGGGGATGCATATTAATTCTTGGTCTGCTGAAAATAACTTTTCGATAAAAGATACAGAAATTAACAAAATTCTCATTTTGAATAAACCTGTAAGAGACAAATTTCAAGACCAAAGCATATATATGCAACAGAGATCAATTTCCAAATTAGAGTGCTGTTTACACTTATACTGTCATTTTCCCCATTCATATCTAGTATCACCTCTCTCCAAGGAATTCTCCTATTGTCACTGGAGTCACTGGTACATGTCATGGAAAGAAATGATTGACTTTTAGAAATAAGTGTGAATTTCAGACTTATCTTCTCTATCTGGGATGTACCATCAGCCAATATTTTCATTTGATGACATCTGTGGTCATAGAAACCTTATCAATGTCAATAAATTCTTGTCTAGAATAAAAAAGTAATGTATTTGTTACTCTTCTTGATTGATATATTAAAATCTTGTTCGATCATTTGCCATAATGCTATCAACTAAATATTGTAAGTAGAGAATATGATTTGAAATATGAAGTATATTTAGCTAGGCAAATAAACTGAAGTACAAATAACTTGAAGAGAAATATTTTTTTATTTCACTTATAAAATGACTCTTTCTGAGATGGAAGGAAGAAAGTAACAAGTAATTATTAAGCACCATTATACCAGCCATTATGCTAAGTTCTTTATAAACTCTATTTCATTTTATACTCACAACAGCCCCAAGATGTAGGCACTATTATATTTTTTTTACTAAGGCAGAAATAAAGGGTCTTGCCTAAGGTGATACAACTAGTAAATGTCTGCCTTTCGAATTCCAGTCTTCCTGGCTCCAGTCATAGTATTTTATTCCCTAGGCTATCCAGATGTCTAGACAGCACCCAAATGTTAAAGTCAGTCACCCTGTTTAATTCCATACTCTACTCTTTTTAGGTTCACCAAAACATGCCAACTGTCACACAATTATTACACAAAATATAATTGAGAAAGGTAGATAACTTCTAAAAAAAAGACATGTTGAAATCTATTCTCAGAAACATACTGATGTGACTTTACATTATTATGACCTTTTTTCCACTTCTATACCCTTCTCTTTACTCAAATAGTTACCACCCCAATTTAGGAACCCATCACCTTTCACCTAAAACATTGCAAAATCCCTCTTATTGAACAATGCAAAATGGCATTCACAATGATGAAGAATAAATTCTTGAAATTCCCTTTTAAATCATCTAAGATTAAATTATGTTCACCATATTTTGGGTGCTTGAGTGCATTTTCTTTTGTGTTTGACTGAAATTTCCCTGGTCTAGAGAATACCAAATGAGAAAATTCCCTCCAACAATGTAAATCTGAACCTAAAAGCTTTTAGTTTATTATTAGTTTCTATTTTATTGTATTTTATAGACTTCCCTTGAGGTTCTCAGAGTTTTGTCCATCAAATATATGGAGCTCTCCTTTCTTCCCAAACCATCTTTCAAACAGTTTTCAAAATGATTTTCCTAAAGTACAAATATGATCATACTATTCTCCTACTTTAGGATAGGTAATTGGAAGCTATCACCAACAAGGCCAAATAGAAACTCCACTGGCATTTGAATCCTTTCATTAGCTATCTCCAAACTATCTTCCCAGCTTTTTTTACACAACACTCTCTTCCACACACAATGAGCTACAGCCACACCTGACTTCTTGTTGTTCCTTATTTGTGAAAGTCCACCTTCCAATTCTGTGTCATTGTCCTAGCTGCCTTCATGCCTGGAATACATTTTTCCTCACTTCCATCTCCCCAAATTCTTAGTTTACTTTAATAACTAGTTCATGAAGCTAAATGAGGTGGGTAGAACCAAAAGAACATTGTACACAGCCACAAACAAAAATTATGCAGTGATCTAAAAAAGGAAAAATAACTTACATGTGCAAAAAATGTTTGGCAAGGAACTGGAAAGTAAGTGGATGCCTATCAGTTGGGGAATGACTGAATAAGTTATGGTATATAGATGTTGTTGTGGAATATTATTGTTCTATAAGAAACAATCAGCAGGATGATTTCAAAAAGGCTGGGAGACTCAAGAGAAGCATAAAAAGGTAAAAAGAAAAGAACTCTTGAGAACTGTATTTCTATTATAGGTATACACAGATAGTGCATAGTCTGCTTTTACTGTTATAACAAAAAAGAAACTAGAGGTGAAAGGGGGAATGTATCAAAAAAGGGGAAATAAGTAGTGGGAAAATGAAGGAAATTACATCAAAGGAAGAGGCAAAGAAAACCTATTATAATTGAGAGAAAATCAAACCACAAAATAAATAATTTTAATAAGTACTTTTATACACTACTAACAAGTAGTGTAGCATCTAAATTCTTAAGAGAAGTTAAGAGAGTTTCAAGAAGAAATAGCAAAATTATAATAGTGGGAAATCTCAACCTTGCACTCTCAGAACTAGATAAATCAATCCACAAAATAAATAAGAAAGAAGTTAAAGAGGTAAATAGAATACTAGAAAAGTTAGGTATGATAGATCTTTGGAGAAAATTGAATGGAGACAGAAAGGAGTTCACTTTCTTCTCAGCAGTTTATGGAACCTATACAAAAATTGACCATATATTAGGACATAAAGACCTCAAAACTAAATGCAGAAAGACATAAATATTAAATGCATTTTTTTCAGATCACGATGCAATAAAAATTACATTCAATAAAAGACCAGGGGAAAATAGACCAAAAAGTAATTGGAAACTAAAAAAAAAACTCATTCTAAAGAATGAATGGGTGAACCAGTAAGTCATAGACACAATTAATAATTTCATCCAAGAGAATGACAATAATAAGACAACCTACCAAAATTTGTGGGATGCAGCCAAAGTAGTAATGAAGGGAAAATTTTATAACTCTAGATGTTTATTTACATAAAATAGAGAAAGAGAAAATCAATGAATTGAGCTTGCAACTAAAAAAGCTAGAAAAAGAACAAATTAAAAACCCCCAGTTAAATACCAAACTTGAAATTCCAAAAATAAAAGGAAAGATCAATAAAATTGAAACTAAAAAAAAAACACTATTGAATTAATAAATAAAACTAAGAGTTGATTTTATGAAAAAACCCAACAAAATAGATAAACATTTATTCAATTTGATTAGAAAAAGGAAAGAGGAAAATCAAATTGTTAGTCTCAAAAATGAAAAGGGAGAACTATCCACCAATGAAGAGGAAATCAGATCAATTATTAGGAAATACTTTGCCCAACTTTATGCCAATAAATTTAACAACATTAGTGAAATGGAGGAATATCTACAAAAAATATAGATTGACAGATTAACAAAACAGATTAACAAAACATTTTAGAAAAAGAAATAGAACAAACTATTAATCAACTCCCTAAGAAAAAATCTCCAGGACCAGATGGATTTACATGTGAATTCTACCAAATATTTAAAGAATAATTAACTCCAATAATATAAACAGTTTGAAAAAAATAAGAAATGAAGGACTCTTACCAGTTTTTTATTATGACACAGCCATAGTACTGATACCTAAACCAGGTAGAATGAAAACAGAGAAAGAAAATTATAGTCTAATCTCCCTAAGAATATTGATGCAATTGTTGGTGGAGTTGTGAACGAATCCAACCATTCTGGAGAGAAGTTTGGAACTATGCTCAAAAAGTTATCAAACTGTGCAGACCCTTTGATCCAGCAGTGTTACTACTGGGATTATATCCCAAAGAGATATATAAAGAAGGGAAAGGGACCTGTATGTGCACGAATGTTTGTGGCAGCCCTTTTTGTCATGGCTAGAAACTGGAAACTGAATGGATGCCCATCAGTTGGAGAATGGCTGAATAAATTGTGGTATATGAATATTATGGAATATTATTATTCTGTAAGAAATGACCAACGGGATGATTTCAGAAAGGCCTGGAGAGACTTACACGAACTGATGCTGAGTGAAATGAGCAGGACCAGGAGATCATTATATACTTCAACAACAATACTAGATGATGACCAGTTCTGATGGACCTGGACATCCTCAGCAACGAGATCAACCAAATCATTTCCAATGGAGCAGTAATGAACTGAACCAGCTATGCCCAGAGAAAGAACTCTGGGAGATGACTAAAAACCATTACATTGAATTCCCAATCCCTATATTTATGCCCACCTGCATTTTTTATTTCCTTCACAAGCTAATTGTACAATATTTCAGAGTCTGATTCTTTTTGTACAGCAAAATAATGGTTTGGTCATGTATACTTATTGTGTATCTAATTTATATTTTAATGTATTTAACATCTACTGGTCATCCTGCCATGTGGGGGAGGGGGTGGGGGGGGGTAAGAGGTGAAAAATTGGAACAAGAGGTTTGGCAATTGTTAATGCTGTAAAGTTACCCATGCATATATCCTGTAAATAAAAGGCTATTAAATTTAAAAAAAAAAAGAATATTGATGCAAAAATCTTAAATAAAATATTAGCAAAGAGATTGCAAAAAATCATCCCTAGGATAATACACCATGAACAAGCAGGATTTACACCAGGAATGCATGGCTGGTTCAATATTAGTAAAACCATTAGCATAATTTACTATATCAAAAACCAAATTAACAAAAAAATATGATTATCTCAATAGATACAGAAAAAGCATTTCATAAAATCCAACACCCATTCCTATTAAAAACACTAGAAAGTATAGGAATAAATGAACCTTTTCTTAAAATAGTAGCATCTATTTAAAAGCATCAGTAAGCATCATGTGTAATGGGGATAAAGTGGAACCATTCCAAATAAGATCAGAGATGAAACAAGGTTGTCCATTATCACTATTACTATTCAATATTATATTAGAAATGCTAGCTTTGAAAATAAGAGAAGAAAAAGAGATTAAAGGAATTAGAGCAGAGTAAAATTAAAGTAGATTACAAATTATCACCCTTTGCAGATGATATGATGGTATACTTAGAGAAACCTAGAGAATAAATTTAAAAAAAAACTGTTAGAAGTAACAACTTTAGCAAAGTTGCAGGATATAAAATAAATCCACATAAATCATCAGCATTTTTATACATCACTAACAAAATCAACAGCAAGAGATACAAAGAAAAATTCCATTTAAAATAATTGTCGATAATAAAAATATTTGGGAATATATCTGCCAAGGGAGGGTCAGAAACTATATGAGCAAAACTACAAAACACTTTCCACACAAATAAAGTCAGATCTAAGCAATTGGAAAAATATCAAGTGCTCTTGGAAACATCAAGTGAATATAATAAAAATGACAATACTACCTAAACTAATCTATTTATATAGTGATATACCAATCAAACTCCCAAGAAACTATTTTACTGACCTAGAAAAAATAACAACAAAATTCATCTGGAAGAACAAAAGGTCAAGAATTTCAGGGAAATTAATGAAAAGAAAATCAAAGGAAGGTGGCCTAACTGTACCAGATATAAAACTATATTATAAAGCAGCAGTCATCAAAACTATTTAGTACTGGGTAAGAAATAGTGCAGTCAATCCGTGAGGTAGATTAGGTTCACAGAAAAAAATAATCAATGATTATAGTAATCTAGTGTTTGATAAACCCAAAGACCCCAGTTTTGGGGATAAGAATTCACTATTTGACAAACACTGCTGGGATAATTGGAAACTAGTATGGCAGAAACTAGGCATTGACCCACACTTAACACCGTATAACAAGATAAGGTCAAAATTGGTGCATGATCTAAACATAAAGAATGATATTATAAACAAATTAGAAGAATACAGGATAGTTTACCTCTCAGATCTGTGGAGGAGGAAGGAATTTGCAATCAAAGAAGAGCTAGAGATCATTACTGATCTCAAAATAGATAACTTTATATTAAGTTAAAATTTTTGTACAACAAAACTAATGCAGACAAGATTAGAAAGAAAGCAATAATAGGAAAACATTTTTACATTCAAAGGTTTTGATAAAGACTTCAAGTCTAAAATATATAGAGAATTGACTCAAATTTATAATAGTTGAACCCATTCTGCAATTGATAAATGGTCAAAGAAAATGAGTAGATAATTTTCAGGTGAAGAAATTTAAACTATTTGTAGTCACCTTTCAGTGCTCCAAATCACTATTGATGAGAGAAATGCAAATTAAGATAAAATTACTCTGAGATACCACTACACACTATCAGATTGGCTAAGATGATAGGAAACCATAATGACCAGTGTTGGAGGGGATGTGGGAAAACTGGGACACTGATACATTGTTGTTGGAATTGTGAACAAATACAACCATTCTTTAGAGCACTTTGGAATTATGCTTAAAAAGTTATCAAACTGTGATAACCTTTTGATCCAGCTGTGTTTCTACTGGAATAATATCCCAAAGAGATCTTAAAGGAGAGAAGGGGACCCACAGGTGCAAAAATGTTTTTAGCAGCTCTCTTTGTAGTGTCAAGAAAACAGCCATCTACATCCAGAGAGAGGACTGTGGGAACTGAGTGTGGACCACAACATAGCATTCTCACTCTCTCTGTTGCTGTTTGCTTGCATTTTGTTTTCTTTCTCATTTTTTTCCTTTTTGATCTGATTTTACTTATGTATCATGAGAATTGTGGAAATATGTAAAGAAGAACTAGACATGTTTAACATATATTGGATTACTTTTTTGTTTAGGGAAAGGGATGGGGGAAAGGGAGAGAGAAAAAATTTTTGGAACATAAGGTTTTGCAAACGTGAATGTTGAAAACCATGTGCATATGTTTTGAAAATAAAAAACTTTTAAAAAATTAAAAGAAAAAGAATATGCAATGATCAATTCTGATGGATGTGGCTCTTTTCAACAATGAGATAATTCAAGCCAACTCACAGGTTAATTGTACATTATTTCAAAGTCTGATTCTTCTTGTGCAACAAAATAACTGTATGGATATGTGTACATATATTGTATTTAATATTTGCTTTAACATAAAAAAAAACACTTTCTATTGATTTTGGACATACCTATGGTTTTTCTGAATATGTTTTCTCTCCAGCTAACTGTAAGCTTCTTAAAGGATGTGACAACCTTTATCTTTCTATTCTTAGTACCTAATAGTGCCTTTTTTGTTGTTGTTTCAATGAAATTTTATTATGTACATCAAACACAACATTTTAAAATTACTTGACAAAGCACATAACATATATACCCCCCCCAGTATTCCATTATCTAGCAAAAATCAATTTAAGAAGGTAAAATAGACAATTTTAATTGCATAAAATTAAAGTTTTGGCACAACCAATGCAGATAAAATTAAAAGAGAAACAAATAATAGGGAAATTTTTGCAGCATATAATAAGGCTCAGAGAGAATTCAGATAAGACCAAGAGCCAATCCCCAATTGATAAGTGGTCAAATGATATGAAAAGGCAGTTTTCAAAGAAATTCAAGCTATAAATATACATATAAAATTTTCCAAATCACTAATGATTAAAGAAATGCAAATTATACCTCATTAAGTGTCTGACACTTAGTAGGTACTGAAAAAAATTTTTTTTTGATAGACTAAACTATTCCAAGGAAGTCTCTGAAATTCTAAAGTGCAGAGCAAATTCAAATCTGCATTGTTAGAGGGAATGTCTTCATTTAGAATTCCCTAGACCAATGAAATTACAGGTCAAATACAAAAGAAAATTCACTTGGGCATACAAAGTATTGTGAACATAATTTAATCTCTGATGAGTTAGAAGGGATTTAAAGATTTTTATGCTTCATAGTTACAAATACCAGTTCTCATTTTTCAACTGGTCACTATGTCCTCATTATTTTTCTTTCTTCTTTCCTTTCTTCCTTTCTTCCTTCCTTCCTTCCTTCCACTCTCCTTCCCTCCCTCCTTCTTTCCCTCCCTCCCTCCTTCTCTTCCTCTCTTTCTTTCTTTCTTTCTTCCTTCCTTCCTTTCTTTCTTGCTTCTTTTCTTCCTTCCTTCCCTCTTTCCTGTCTTCCTTCCTTTCTTCCTTCCTCCCCCCTTCTTTTCTTCCTTCCTTCCTTTTTTCCTTCCTTCCTTCCTCTCTTCCTTCCTTCCTTCCTTCATTCCCTCCCGTCTTTCTCTTTGCCTTTCTTTCTCCCTCATTTGCTTCCAGGCCCCCTTAAATATATAATGAATATCACTGTGTAAATCATGGTAACAAGATAAAAAGACAAATCCATTCAAGGTCTTAAATCAAATAATGGAGATAAGGTACATTCACTTAACTCTAAAATCAGATAGAATACATGCCACATAAGAGAATCAAAGTACTATAGGAAATGAGAGGAGAAAAAAATTCTACTTTTAGCTAAGGGGATCAGGCATGACTTCATGGAAGATATTTCATTTTCAGTGGGTCTTGATGGGTTTAGGGAGTTTTGACAGATGGATAGTCAAAGCTTGGGGGTAGGAAAATTCAAGGCTAGTTCAAGGAATGGCAATAGACAATTGTTTAAAACACAGGCAGAACACTAGAGGAGATCCATTAAAGCTAGTCCTGAAAAGGTTGATTTTTGCTCTTCATTCTGAAAAAGAACCAATGATATCAGGAGGGTGATGTCTTAACTTGCAAGTGATGTGGATTTAAGTGAGTCAGAACTGTTGAGTCATCAACCTCACTCTTTCCTCAGAAACATTTGAATCCAGTGGCAACACATAAGGTAGGATAAATAGAGATGACTGTAGATACAATGGGAGATCTTGGGCTTTTAAAGCTGCACTTTCTCAAGCCTTAGTTTGTCTGAGGCAACACCTATGCAAATGATTTAAGATTAGAAAAGAAATGAGGCAAAAGATGGCCTAGTTTGCCTACTCAAAAGAAATCAATTTGGAAGGGCAAAACTCTCAGAGCTTCTTGCCAGAACTATTTGCACTCACTTTGAGTCATCAAAACCCCAAAAATGACTAAGAGAGCTTGGGCCCCAGGTCTGAAGATTATTGGCCAATCAGTAATAGCCAATGTGATTTAGGTTTAAGGCACAGTCAATTGGCCCTAATCAAATCCCAATGGGCTTTACCAAAAGCTAGTTTTCCAGAATTGTATTTCAAGAAATCATTAATGAAACTGCATGGATCAGAAGAGTTAACTACCCCAATTTCTTAAAAATATTAGAATAAATAAGTACAGAAGATAAAGATAAAGGAGAAGATAGAGAAGATAAAAAAGATTTAAAAAAATGAGTCCCTCAAACAAAATATTTTGATATTTATGAGATTTAAGTAATCAAAATTTATATTCCTTTGAGCAGAGCATTTATAGTAAGGCTATGATTCCACATATGAACAGAAGAAAAGGAGGAAGGAAGGAAGGAAGGAAGGAGAGAAGGAAGGAAGGAAGGAAGGAAGGAAGGAAGGAAGGAAGGAAGGAAGGAAGGAAGGAAGGAAGGAAGGAAGGAAGAAACAGCATCACACAATTGTAATTGGCCAGTTGGATTCCCAGTGTATAGCTTCTATAACTCAAAGATTGTTTTTCATTCTCCAAGAGGACCAATAACATCAGGGGGGTGATGTCTTGACTTGCAATGAATTGGAGTCTGAGGCAATGCTGTGTGAAGTCATCAACCTCCCTCTTTCTTCCAGTCGTCTGAGTTCAATGGCAAAACATAGGTCAACATGACTGGAATTAGTTCCCCAACTGAAAAGGTAGGTTGAATTCAAATTGTGGAGGGCCTTGAAGATATTTTAGGGAGTTATAAACTTGCTTTCACAGACAAAATGAAATCTCCAAAAGTTTGTTTGTTTGTTTGTTTTTAAACACAAAAACTGGCAAGGTTATGGCTGTGCTTTAAAATGTTCATCTGAGAGCAATGAGCAGAGGAGATCAAAGGGGAAAGAAACAGGGAATAACACCAGTTTGAAGACAATTACAATAGTATATGTAAAGAGTAATATGGTTTCCACAGAGTTGAAAATCCCTAAGTTTTAGAGAAGGGATTCTTAACATGGAGTCTATCAAATTTTAATAAAATTGTGATACCTGAATTTCAGAATAAATGATTTCCTTTGTAATCCCATGTACTTTATCTTGTGCATTAACATTCTAAGAATGGACTTCATTAGATTGCCAAGAGTTTATGTCCCATAAAAAAATGTCCCACTAATTTAAAGAGAACTGTTTCACTTGAGTGATGATTAATAGAGCCAGATTGTAAAAGCTAATTTTCCAACAGGTGTGGAAAGTTTGATGATGAGTTTGATGATGAAAGGAAGAAGGATTGGATTGTAGTTCAAGAGGATAGAAGGATCAAAAGAAGTATGGGGATAGGTGTGGAACAAAGAGATTTAAGTATGTTCTTTGTTGGAATCTTTATAAACTGTTAAGCCATTAGAGTTGATAGAAACAATAATTATCTAATTTAGCATGGTTCAATATGACTGATTTGATCTTAGAAGGAGATATTTTGGGCCAGAACTTGAAACAAGGTACTAAGTACAACTGATGGAAATAATGTTTGTGTTCACACCTTTAGAGAGCTCATAAGTATCTATATACTCAATGGAGTTCACACGTTTGGGAGATTTCAGGGCTTAGTATGGCTTAGTATGAGATATCCAAATTCACACCTCCCTTAGGGCCAGAGAGCACTCTGGGAGATAACCCAGAATCCCTCTCTCTCCAGAAGGAGGAGTTAACCTTTGGGATCATATATATACAGAAAGCTGTTAGAGCTGGAGAGAGTTCTTCTTGTGGATGTTGACTTGGGTCAGAGAGGAGCACTCTGGAAGAAAGCCCACAAGCCCTGTCTTCAAGGTAAAAGAGATTCATTGCATCTTCCAACTTGGTGCTGGCTGGAGGCTGAAGAAAGCAGAGGCAGAAGCCAAGGACAAAGCTGCAAGATCTCTTGGAACCAAGCAGAGAGATAGGCCTGAGCTAACCGGACTATATTGAAGAACACAATAAAAGTTCAGATCTTTTATCAGCTGGCTGCAATTTTGGAGTAATTATTTATTTCAACTGAGACTAAGGCCGTCTCCAGAAAACCTCTCCACAGAAACCTGCTTTTTCTCAGAGAGAACACTTATTTTAAAGAACAAAAACACCAACAGTTTTTAGTCAGAAGGAAAGAATCAAGAGGAAAACTGAAGATACAAAAACATAAATAAATAAATAAGGCCTAATTGATGGAGCAAAATCCCAAAGAGAGGATCTTCTAATCACTTGCCTTCATCAGTGTAGCTTCTATCCCCAACTAATGCTACACTATCAACTCTCCATCCTATTAATATTGACCCACCCCCATTGCAAAAGAACAAGCTTTGCTCTCCAATTTCACCTATCATACAGTCCCTCATTCCTATCTACCCTAACTCTATTCCTCTTCTTCTCAACATTTATCTGCCCACTCTTTTTTTTTTTTAAACTGTATCTGGCTCCTCTGGTTTTATTCAAGTTCCAAAAAATCCAATCTTTATCCAATCCTTAATTCTGTTGCCTTCCCTTTGTTGATTATTTCCAAATTATCTGATACTTAGTTTGTTTGTACATATCTGTTTGCATATTATCTCCTTGAGAGCAGGGATTGTCTTTTGTATTTATTTGTATCCCTATTGCTTAGCACGGAGCTTGGCACAAAGTAAATACTTAAAGAGTCAATAATAAAGGCCTGATTCCCCTGGATGTTAGTCCTACAGTCATCCAATGTCTAATTACTTTGTATTTTTTAGATATTTTACATTTATTTATCTTTTCATGCTGTCTCCTTCATAAAATGTAGACTACATTAAAGCAAGAACTGTCTTATGTCTTTTTGTCCCTGGTGCTTAGCACTTTTAACCGGCATTTAACAAATGTTTGTTGATTGGTTCTTTGGAAGAAATGAAGAAAGTAGACAGTTATGGATAATGTATAATTTGCACCACTGGAGACAATAACTATATGGATAAATCAAAGCTCCACTGACATAATGATTTATTAGAAGGATCACAAAGAAAGTAATACCAAACAATCAATAAAAATCATAAAGAATACAAAATCTTAAAATGTAGCTTCAGCTCACAAAAAGCTAATAATTCATGCAATTACACCAGCAATGAACAAGATAGACAAAGAACAAAATTCTTTTAAGGTCAAACAATACCACTTCTCTTCAATGTTCCTCCCACCCCCAAAGAAATCTCCCAACAAGACAGTCTTTTTTTTTTTTTTTTTTTTTAACACGACAGTCTTATTGGATCTTATCTCTGGATATTTGTAAAGTTTTCTACATTTCTATAGTCCCAAGGACCAAAATAGGACACCCTCCTCTAATTGTGTCAAAGCAATTCAGCTGAAGTAACTAAAAACTAAAAATTAAATGAAGGAAAAACAAATTACACCATTTTTCATTTTGTATGTACATACATCTTCACTGTGGTCAAGGTTACTAAGTGAAAATTATTTTTCAGTGAGAAACTGTTCTGATAATTAAGAATTTAGCAGTGATTCCATGTTCAAAAGACTGCAAAAAGAACTCTTCATATAACTAATTTTATTTGGGGACTATTTATTTGTTTTTAAATTTTTTTCATTCCAAATCAAGACAGCCTTGATATAGTCCTTGCTTTGGTTGTATTTTTTTTTCTGTGATCTTTTCTCCTCATACTTCTTATATCTCAAGACATTATTTGTGTCATAGAATAAATCTGGTATGTTCTATTTAATTTCTTTTTTTGTAATTAGATTATGTAATATTAGAATTCATTGGACTTTTTGAAAACTTGATATAATTCACTTGTAAATATATTAGTCCCTTGGTTTTTTCCTTGCTAATTCACTTACACCATTTAATTTCTTTCTCTTAGATTAGGATAGTTAAATTCTCTTTGTCTTCTGTAGATCTGGACATTTTATATTTTTGTAAATGCTCATCTACTTCACTTATCAGTGTTTTGGAAAAATAAGTGGGCAAAATAGTTTCTAATAATTTTCTTTCCTTTTCTTTTCACTTGTGAATTCTCCTATTTTTTGTTGATTTGGGTTTTATTATTGGGAATTTAGTCATTCTTTTTCTTGTGAAATTCAGGTAAGATAATGTTTTACTTACTATATCAGGATTTTCTTTTTAACAGTGAGTTTCTAGTTTATGTGCTACTTTAATTGTGGTTTTGTTTTCATTTAATTATTTCTTTGGTTTTTTAATTTTTATTTTGTTGTTTATTTGGGAGAGGGTTTTATTTGTTAATTTGCCAAATTTCATTTCTTTAGTCGCATGTCCAATTCATTCATCTTCTTTTTTCTCTCTTGCTGATGAAAAAATGTTTCAGGGAAAATAAATTTCTCCCTAAGGGTTGCTCTCCAAAATTTTTGCATGTAATCTCATTTTCATCTTTTTCTTTGATGACATTTTCTAATTTTAAAAATGATTTATTCTTTGTTCTACCAATTTTTATAGTTGTTGTTAAATTTCAATTTTATTTGAATCCAGTCTTTAAAGACCCTTTGTTGATTATAATGTAAATATGTTATAGTAAAAAAAAAAAAAAAGTATTTAATATTCCGGAATTTTTGTCTTTCTTTGTAAGGTTTATAGTCCCTCACACACTATTATTTTGGTAAAGAAGTCACTGAAAAATATACATATTCATTTCCATTACCATTCATTAGTCACCAGAGAAGTATCCTACTGAACTTTTCTAAAATTCTGTTCAGGTTCTTACCTTTTTTAATCTCTTCTTTTTATAGTTCTAAAAAGGATACATTGAGGACTCCAACTAAGAGAGTTTTTCTCTCTCTTTTTCTCCTACTAATTTACTAATTTTCCCCCTAATTTTCTCCCACTAATTTACTAATTTTGTTAAAGTACTTATATGCTAGCATGTATTTAATATATATCAATCATCAACATCAGTTCATTGTCTGTGATAACTATGTCCATACTTAGTTTTCCTGCTTATCTTTTACCTATCTTTTTTACTGTTTCTTTTCTGAGATCATGTTTTTATTCTCTATTTTTTATATCCAGTTGAACTATTAAGAAATCTGTTCCTTCACTTGTGAATCTTAATTTCCACTGCATTTCTTATTAATAATATATTGTTGGTTCATGCTATTTATAGCTATTAAACCGGCAAGCATCATGGTTGCAAGAGCTATTATTTTTGATGGGCAGCATTTTTTTCATACCTGGCAGTGAAGTGATATTGTGTCACAGAAATGAGACATGATAGTATGCCATGCCCCAAGTAATCTGCCCAGAATCACACTCAGTCTTTCTAGTCAGAGAAAAATGCTCTTAATTGTCTTTAAACTAAAACACATAAGGTCCACACAAAAAAATTCCTCACTGCCAAAATTATAGCACAGTAATTCTCTTTTAATTCTGAGAAATTGAGTGTATAGTTGAATCCAGTAAGAAGTCCTAGTAGGAAACAAGCAAAATATTGGAAGTGATGGATGAGAAGAGTCCTGACAACCATATCCACTGATAGATAGAGCAAGGAAGATGGGCAGAGATCTGCTCTGCTGATAGAGTATTCCAAATTATTCTTCTTGCTACAGATTTTGATTAATCTTTTATTTGATTGACATTCTCAGGTGATGCTTTTACAAAATTTTTTTCTGCTAACAGAAGGCTTCCCTTTTCCTGCTTCATTTTCTACAATGTAGGGCAATAAGAATGTCCATTTAGGGGAGTTCATTTCCTTTATAAATGAATCAAAATTTGCATTTATATGGCCCCTTTTCCATCACAGGAGCTCTTTAAAAAGCTCTGCACAGCAGAATCCATTCATAAATTCAGAAATGAAACTCCATTTGCCTCTGGCAGCCATATTGTTTCCATTTTCCTTAGAACTTTAGAACACCTAAGGTTAACAGTCCATGGATTTTTAATGTGTTAGAAACAGTACATGGATGAATCACACTAAGGCAGAGAAATAAAACAAGAAATGCAGGATTTTTAAGGTGGTAGTGTACTATAGATTAATCCCAATGTAAATTATACCCTTTTTTTTTCAATGAATTTGCTGGTGCTGATTATACAGATGTGGCTAAAAAAAACTCTATCAATTTTAAATTGATATTTCTCTTTCTTTAAAAAATTGTCCTGAATAGTGATATCATCATCTTCTTTTATAGTAAAAAAGAACCATGGAGAAGAATGGAAAAGAGTAAATTTACTGAACAAGAGTATAACCTTTGAATTGACATTACTTCCTCTAGGAAGGCTTTCTTCATTCAATCATTCACTCAACTAGCATTTATTAAGCTTTTACTGTGTGCCAGAAACTGTGCTATGAACTGTGGATACAAAGACAAGACAACAAAGAAAAGTATTTTCTGTCCTCAAGAAGCTTACCATCTAATGAAGGAAGTAACATAAACAACTATATACAAACAGAAATAGAAGAAAAAATGAGGTAATTTCAAAGGGATGGCATCAAGACTCAGAAAGCTTCTTGCAGAAGATAATCCTTTAGCTGAGATTTTAAGGAAGCTAGGAAGTGGAAACAAGTAAGAAGAGTCTGTGAGCCTTAGATAGGTGAATTTATTCATAAAACTATAATTAAGTAACAGTGGATGCAAAAGTTATACTTTGCCAGACAGTGGGTATACAAAGTTAAAAACTGATATCTCTTTTCTTAAAGACGTTATAATTGGAGAGGGGGAGAAAAAATAAGACATCTATAGAAATAAGTAAAACAGATGCTTGGACAGAGTAGGATATGTTTCCCATGAGGCAAGTAAATGGAATATTAGCTAAGCATACATATTATGTGTCATTTGAGGTCTTAATGAAACTATAACACAATTTGAATTGTGCAAGATTGTGAAAAAGAAACACTTAAATGAAGAGAGGCCTAAGAAATAGAAGAAAGTCATCAGGAGCAACAGAAAAGACAGTGGAGACGAAAATAGTTGATTTTTTTCCCCAGAAGGTTCTGATAATAAGAGACAGTTCTGAGCAACACAGATATTAATGGCTACTTATACATCTCTGGCGTCCTTGGAGAAGGAAAGAAATAGTTTTGGGACCTGAATGTCAGGCTGGTGATTTGTTTCCCAAACTCATCAGCAAATTTCTCTTCCTGTTCAGGTAGCTTATAGCATACTGAGATGACAGTATTTCTTCTATTTCTACCTGAATTGATTATTAATACAAATGTTTGCTTCTTGAAGTTTTTTAAAAATCATTTTTCTTCTCTGTGCTTCCTGGATTTCTTTATATAAGTATATTTTAACATGTAATGTTGTTCTACATTTCCCTTTTAATTTATTATATTCCTTTACATCTAAATAATGTATATTCTTTCAGGATCATATTCCAATCATGACGACTGGAGAACCACAAAATTCCTATGACCATTGGAACTGGAACTGAAAAGAAGAGTCATCTGGCAGTTAACTTCAACTTCTTGATTTATGATCAGGAATGCTAATTGTGTTTTATGAGAGGTTCTGATCTCTCTGTGACACACTGGGTATTCATCCTTGGCTATTACAAGAGAGGAAAGAGGAGGTATCTCACCTGTTCTTTTATTAAAACCCATCAAGGAAAGCTGAGTTGTGCTGGGCATCAATTCCCTATATCAGCTCTTTGTGTACTGTTCTATCTAGGCCAAAGAACATTTTCCTTTAAAAAACAAACCAACAAATAAAAAAGAAATCAAGAGAAGGTTTGAGCAACCTGTTTTCACTTCATCATCATTTATTATTATCCTATTCTAGACAACTCCCCATATCCCTACCATATCTTCATCATTCATGTACAAATGCCTTTGTATTTGACAGTCTCCCACGTCCTGATAATTTATATTCAAATTGTAGACTATTTTTATACTATAATTTCTTTATTGAAATTGAAACCATTGAAATAGTTTCAAAATCTAAGGTCCATGTCAGATTACATCTAACTTTCTTTTCTATTATTATAAATGCTAAGATGGAGTAGTCATTTCCACAAAGATGTCATAATTTCTGTCCCAGCAATTAATTTCCCTTTGATGTATTCTCTTTGTATAGACCCAAGGTAGAATTCCTTTTTGTTAGTCCCTCTAACTTTTGAAAGATCCATTTCGTAAAAATCACTAAAGAATTTATTTGTTCCTCTGCTATCAACATAGAGAGAGTTCCTATAGCTGTCTGTATACTTGTCTGGCTTATTACTATTCTACCATGCCTCTATATCAGGAACGTGATTTGTTTCAGAAACTCATGAGCAAATTCCTCTTTCCGTCCAGATGATCTTTAGCATACTGACATGACGATAATACTTGCATTTGTACTTGAATTGATCATTACACAAAAGTTTTTTCCTCCAATTTTTTTTTAAAAAGACATTTCCTTTCAAGGTTCCTGGATTTCTTCATATATTTTAACACAATGTTATTCTACATTTCCTCTTTCACCTATTATATTTCTTCAGCTACTAAACAAAGTAGGTCCTTTTAGAACCATATTCTAGTTATAATTTCATCTCATCAAATCTCAGTGAAAGCTATGAAGTCAAATTTCTTCCCTTGATTTAGTATTTACCATGCTTATTATCTATACTTTATTCATATGTGTATCAACCTCTGACATCATTCATCTTCTTATTGGTTCCTTTTTTAGGTTTTGTTTTCTGGGAATTTATGGGTATCTCTATGACTATTCTTTAATTGTAACTGCTTTTCATAATATCTAGTTATAGCCAATTTTTTCTTTCCTCCTCTTTTTTTTTTTTTAGTTTTCATTATTCAGTCTGAAGACAGAGGGATAGATTACCCACCCAGACCTAATTTTTCATATAGTAGAGTCTTCCTATTGAAACTTAGCAGTGATACATATTAGAATAATTGGCCAATAATACTAATGTTACATATTTTGAAGGTGCTAATAATGATATAACAACCAAATAAAATATATTATTATATGACGGTAAGGCCATTAATTTTGATTTAGGAACATAATGTGTGGAAAACAAGGTAAAATATGGAATTTTTTCCTTAAAAGACTTAATGTTTTTTGGGAATGTTTTCATTATTACTTTGGATTTGATATGAAGAAAAAGTCAACAGCAAAAATCTGTGGTAAATGTCACAATAATCTACAGCATATTTAAACATGAATCTCTGAACTGCCAACCACACCTCCAAGTAGCCTCAAGATATTTATTTTGTGAAAATGAGAAAAAAAATACCGAATATTTTTCAATACTTGTAATAAAAAAATTCTGAAGATCTCATGTACTCAGAAACCAGTATTCTAAGAAGAAAAATGGATGAAGAGAGAGAAAACTTGCCAGAGCAACAATCCCAACTTTATCCCCTAGAAGCTTTGCATCCTTGGGAAAAATCCACTTACCATCTCTATTCCTTAATGTCCTCATGAGTAAATCAGGAATAATAGTCATTGCCTCACTTTCTTCAGTATGGTTTAATATTAAATGAAAAATATAATTGTAATTATTGTAATTATGAGGTATGATTACTAGTGTTATTCCTACTATTTGGACAAATAAAAGAAATCATTTGTATCAAATTTATTTACTGATCCCTGTAGTAAAAAAACAAAAACAAAACAAAACAAAACAAAAAAACCTTCTTTGTTCTTTTGACTTAGAGGGTATCTTCCTTTAATTAGACACGAGGGTCAAAAGCATTTGCTACCTCATAATTTCACATCTTGCAAAATTCCTTCATAGGAAGATGGAAGAATTAGATTACTTCCTATTACAAATATGTAGAAAAAAAATGAATCTTACAATTCTTGAGAAAATTATTTATTACTATCATTCAAAAGAGAAGAAAGAATCACTATATCCCCTTGGGTCTATGAAAATTCACAAGGACTAAATTAAGGATATTATTTTGTTGTTTAGTCATTTTTCAGTTGTGTCTGACTCTCCATGACCTTTTGTGGTTTTCTTGGCAAAAATACTGAAGTGCTTTGTCATTTCATTTTCCAGCTCATTTTATAGATAAAAGAAACTGAGGCAAGCAGGGTGAAGTGATCACACAGTAAGTACCTGAGGCCAGATAAGAACTTGGGTCTTCCTGACTCCAGATCCAGCACTCAATACACTATGTTACCTAAATAGAAAATACTTAAAAACAGTAATGTTTGTCCCATATACTTGAAGTTTAAAGGGCTAAGGATATGTCTGTCATTCAGTTCACATAAAATATCACTTAGATATTTTTACTGCATTTAGAAATATAATTGATTTTACTTATTCCAGGAGAAGGAAAGGAAGAAAGGCACAAAATGAACCAAAAAACAGAACAAAGGAATAAATGAAGGAACAAAGCAATGAAGAAATGAGGGAGGGAGGGAAGAAAAAACAGAAGGAAGAAAAAAAAGAAGGAAGGAAGGAAAAGAAGAGGAAGAGAGAAAGAGAGGAAAGGAAGAGACGATGTGAGGAGTGAACAGAGAGAAAGGAAGAAAGAAGGCCTTATTAAGTGCTTACTATGTGCCAAGCACCATGATAACTATTACAGGATCATGGAGCTAGAGCGAGAATAAATCTCAGAAGCTATGTAGTTCAACTCTTTCATTTTAGAGATGATTGAAAACTGACTCCCAATGAGGTTAAATGACACAAAGTCACAAAAATTACATCAAAGTCAAAATCTGAATTCAGCTCCTCTGACTATACTCTGGGTATTACAATTACTTAACATCCAAAAAATCATTTGGAGTGAGAAGACACTATGGGAGGGCTAAATGCCACCACCATCTAAATCATAGTAGCTCTTTTTGGGGACTCTCTGGTTCCTAAGTATACCCTTAAAAATAATCCAAGAAAAAAGAGGATATTTATTGGGGAACTTCTGTCATCAAGCAATCACAATGTTATAAAATTTATGTGAAAAACAGATTTATTACAAGAGAAATGAACATGTGTGTGGAATTAAAAGAGTTCACTGTCCTTACAGAAGTTCGCATATTTATGACAGTACAACAAAGGAGGGAGAAAACAGAAATAGTTATGGCATGGAAGGGGAAAAGCATAGTATTCTTCCTGAGGGAGGGAGCAAGGCAATGATAAAAATCATATTCTTTTCCTTTGGGAACCACTAGACTATGAAGACAGAAGGGTCTGCTTATCTGCAAAAGACCCCAGCTGTATTAACAATTTCTTAGGCTGGCACAGAGTGGTTGGCACCTGTCTTGTCTCTCAAGGACACATAGGAAATGCAGTTTGGGTGTAAATAACAGATTATGTTAGCTAGGGAAGTGGGGAAGGGCTTCATTCTTGACAAATTCAGGTCTTCCTGCATGCTCTGGCTCTAGTCATTCTGTAAAACATGGTAACTTAAAAAGACAAATTAAGGGGATCTCAGCATCCCTTAACACTTATTTTATAGATTGGGAACCTTCCCTACTCCAAGGAACCGCTTATGGCATCAGAGTTCACTTATCCAAAGCAATAATTCCCTGTTTTCCTAAATTTGAAAGACATTATGAATAATAAGGCAATGAGCATTTCAGGTGGAAAATAAATAGAACAACCTCTTTATGAATGAGTAAACTGAAACCAGGAAAAGTAATCAAAATTAGGGAAGAAAAATTTAAGCTAATTTGATTTTTTTGATAGCGACCTAACTCAAATTTCTATAACAAATAAAGGTTTAAATGGTGTTTTTCTTTCAACAACCTCATGCAATAGCTGGTATAGATACTATTATCCCTTGAACAGTTGAGGAATCTAAAGTTAAGAAAGATTAAATTATTTACCTAATTAATTTAGGTATAGTCACAAGAGCTAATAAGCATTTCAAATATGAAGCTTTCCAACATCAACCAAGACTAGATTATTACCTATTGTACCATTGAGCAAGAATTAGAAATCAGAATGGTTGTTTTAAGTTCATCTGTTATGTGTGATTTCATAATATTGTACAGATTTTAGGTAGTCTTCAGGTAACTTTGGGCACTTTTAGAGAAGCTAAAAATTGATAAGTAATGGAATAGAAATGAGCTACTTTGTGGCATACCTTACATCCTCTGCCCTTCCCATTAAACAAATAAAATAACATTTCATTTTATTATTTTTCTTAAAAGAGGACCATGAGAAGCTAATCTTATTAGTTTAATCATAGAGGTCCCTAAAGGCAAAGATCCAAAGATCCATAGCTTTACAAACTACAAAGCTGTCTGTAGCAATATGATGCTCCAGGAGGGTAGCAGCTTTTTGTAGAATCAGTGAGATTTATCCCTGCATCCCCACAATGACCAAAAGAAAGAAAGAAAAAGCATTGCATTTGTTTCAGCTGTGCTGATTTCCGAGGGGGGAAAATATAATAGATTTTCCCATAGTGGCAGTGAATTATTTTAAATGTTTAGTGGATGAGAATTTTTTTTCAATCAAAGTCCTCTGGAAACATGGAAAGAGTGTTGAATTTGGTGTCTAAAGATATGGTTTTGAATCCCAGTTCTGTTATTTAATACCTATATGATTGTAAATAAATCATTTCATCTTTCTGGACTTCACTGATTTCATTTGCAAAACGAGGTGGTTGGTCTATTTAGGGTCCAGACCCTTTTCAGTCATAAATTATTGATCCTTTGATACTCAATAGATCATTTAAGATTTCATTTTAAGCAAAAAATATGCCCATTCTACCAGATCCAACTTATCCCTCCCCCTGTTATACTGTACACTTCTGTGTGTTCACTTCAGCAGAACAGGAACTGAAGCTGTTTAAAAAATATAACCTAGGATTGCTACTGAGCAATCTTTCATTGTAGAAATAGTTCTGACAAGAATAGTTTTGCCAGGGCAAAAATGTCTGCAGCAATAATATCTCATTTCATGAGAAACAAAAGATAGGTCACAGAGCAAAAGTTTAAGTTACCAGAGAAGTAGACATTATATGCAAAACAAAAAAGAATCTTACAAAGGAACAGTGTCCATGGACAAGAACAGTAGATTTCAAAATTGTATTAATGAACAGGGGACAAATGTGAAACTTACTCCAAGGTCAAGCTAGATGGCAAAGAAGCCACATGCCTTAGAAAGTCTTTGTTTGAATAAGAAATTTACACAAAATTGTTTTATATTTGTTCAGCAAATAATATAACTCTTCCTCTTAAATCTGGGTTCTTGATGCTCCCTCCCTCCAAACTTTGGAACAGATAGGTCCAACAAGGCCCCATCACTTTATTTCTCCCTTTAACAGAATTTTCCCATTCAGGATGATGAAAATCATCAGCCACTTTCCCTGTCCTGAAAATACCATTTATAAATATTGACTATATTGGAATAAACTTCTCAGAACCCCAAGTTTTCTTCAAAATTCTTACCTTCTGTGAAAGACTTCCCTAGTCCTTTCAACTGCTGTTCCCTTTCCATTAAAAAATTCCTTATTTCTGCTTTGTATGTGTTTTGTGTGGATATATATTTGCACACATGCTGCCACCCCCTTTAGAATATAAGCCCCCTGAAGGAAGAAAATATTTCTCCCTGTCTTTATATGACTACTATTTTTAAGATGCCTGGTAAGTAGCAAATATTTAACAAATGCTCGTTAATTAATTTACTTGCAAGAATTAGAATTATACTTAACACTCAACTCCAGAAACATATTTCTTAGGTTCCTTTTAAATTTTTATATTTCCACGCTAGGTAGATTGAGTATATTAAGAAAATGTTAATATAGTGTGAATAAATTAAGAATCGAACATTTTTCTAAAAGGAGAAATACTTTTTAAAAAAGATCTGGCCCTAGATTGGTCTCATATTGAAGCTTCTAGGATAAGAAAAATATATTTTCTAATTCTAACACAAAGCTATGGAAGTTCCTGACTACATCTATTATTACTACTGAGAAAAGAGAAAGGTGTAATTTCTTCTTAATGTATCTAACTGAAAAATCCAGTTCCATTTTACAAGGGTATAAGAAGCCTATTCTGCACAAATTAATATTGAATTCAAGTTAAGGTAGAATAAAGACTCTTTTTTCATAACCCTTTTCATCAAAGTGCTTTTATACAAAATTGGATTTTTATTTACTTGGAATAATACCACTCCCTTTCCTCCAGATGGCTGCAATTCTCAATAACAGGAATCTGAAAGTTTGATCAGAATAGTGATTATGTTTTCAAAGTAGCATATAAAGGAATGTTTACTCATTAGTCTTCTAACCTTATCATACATTATTCACTTCCATACTCTCTATGGTCCAAACTAACTTATTTGTTACTCTTCACAAACAGCACTCTGTCTCCCAACTTTTTTATCTGCTGTCCCCTATGAGTGGAATGTGTTCCTTCTCTACCTCTGTCTTATAGAATCTGTGGTTTCTTTCAAAACTGATTATATATCACCTTTTGGATAATTCCTTGCCCAATCTTCCTAGATGCTAATGCCTTCTCCCAAAAGATATTGAGTCTTTTTTCATATGTTTATAGTTATAGATATTTAATATACATATATAATATTTATTTATTTATTTAATGGGCATATCTTTTGTGTATATATAGTGTATGTATGCCAATATAACACACACACACACACACACACACACACACATACACATATATGCACAAGTTGTCTCCCATATTAGAATGGAAGATCCTTGAAACCAGGGTACACTTTTGTCTTTGAATTTCCAATGCCTACAACAGGCACTGGCAAAAGAGAGGTACTTAAGATGATATAGTAGGAAGCACACTTGGAGTCATGATAATCAGAGTTTGAATACTGGAAGTGCAAAGACCTGGATTTTAGTACCATCTTAGACACTTACAATCTGTGTAATCTGGGCAAATCATTTAACTTCTGTCTGCCTCAGTTTTCTAATAGACAAAAAGGAGATAATAACAAAATTCACTTTACAGGGGTCTTGTGAAGATCAAATGAGTGAATGCATATAAATCCGTTTGAAAACCTTAAAGTGTACCCTAAATACTAGTATTTCTGTATCAATGTTATGCTAGAAGTAAAAGCATTAGTACAGCAGTAGTAGCAGCAACAGTGGTAATATTATCAGTAATAGAAGTAACAATAGCAGTAATAGTAGTAGTAGTAGTCATAGTAGCAGTAGTAATAGCATCAATAATAATAATAGTAATGGAGATAGAAATAGTAGCAATATCAGTAGTAGTGAAGGAAACAATGAGAATAATAGCAGCAGCAGCTGTAGTAATAGTAGTAGTAGCAGCAGCATAGTAACAGTAAATAGTTGTAGAAGTAGCAATATCACTAATAATAGAAGTAGCAATAGCAGTAATAATAGTAGTAGGAGTAGCAGTAGGAGTAGTAGCAGTATCTATAATAGTAACAGCAGATCAGTAAAAATAGTAGCAGCAGTAATAGTAATAATAGTAGTAGCAGCAACAGTAATAATTATAGTTGTAGAAGTAGCAATAGTAGGGGCAGACCCAAGATGACAGAGAGGACACACGTATCTTCCTAAAGTCTCCTTTTCCTTCAATCTATTCTAACAGTATTCAGCCTTGGAATTAGTGTTGACTGTCAAAACTCATGATTATTGGGAGTACAACACATTACTAAGAGAAGATATTCTCGAAATTCACCAGAAAAAATCCGTTTTGCTCAGAGGCAGGAATGGAATAGGAGGGGGCGGGGGGTAAGCCAGGCAGAGACCTCAGGCAGGCAGTGAGAGAACTCAGGAAACAGTTCATAGCTAAGCAGATTGGAGGGGGATGGGGTGGTCTCAGCCAGCAGAAAATCTTTGGGGAGAACTTTACCACAGTGTGAGCTACTTTGCCCTGACAGTAAGCCAGTAGATCAGCAGAGAAGCTATAAACACAGTGGGTAAAGACTATAACCCCCAAATGCTACAGTCTCTTGGGACATGGCCACATGCACCCAACACCCACCCAGAGTGACTCAGTGTGACCAAGGCACAGCCGCAGTAGTTGACGCCAGTGTAGCCCTAATAGCTGCCTTTCCTCAGCTGCTGATTTCAGGACCTGATTTCAGGTCCCAGTGCAGCCAATGAGTGCTGTCCCATTGCCCCTTCACTTCCACTTCCTGTTGTCTGTCAAGGCAGCTTGGAAATTCCCCATTGCCCCCGATAAGCAGACTGTAGATTTTTGTTTTTATTTGTTTTTGTTTTTTCAAAATGAGCAAAAAGTCAAAGCATGCTCTAATTATTGATAGTTTCTATATGGAAATAGGACAGATTTCAAACCCTGAGGAGACTAAAAACAATTTGTCTCTAGATCCAAAGGTGGATATGATCTGGTCCCTATCACACAAGACAATCATAGAAGACATTAAAAGGGATCTTAAAAGAGAGCTAGATGAAAAATGGGGAAAGGAAAGGAAAGCTTTGCAAGAGGGTCAGGATAAGTCATTAAAAGATAGAGTGGATAAAGAAATCAACTCACTGAAAAAGAGAATTTGCAAATTGGAAAAGACAAACAACTCCCAGGAAAACAGAATTTGTGAATTGGAAAAGGTAGATGATTCCAAGGAAAACAGAATTTGTGAATTGGAAAAAAAATAATTCTTTAAAAAAAAATTGATGAAATGAAAAAAAAAATCCATAGAATAAAACAACTCATATAAAAACTCAATTAGACAAATACAAAAAGAAAATTTAAAAGTAAATGAAAAAATAATTCATTAAAAATCAGACTGGAACAAATGGAAATGAATGACTCGAGAAGATACCTTAGTATCAGTGAAGCAAAGTGAATCAGTGAAGCAAAACCAAAAAAAAATGTTAAATACCTACTGGGGAAAACAACAGACCTGGAAAACAGATCTAGGAGAGATAAACTAAGTATTATTGGAGTCTCTGAAAATCATGATTATAAAAAGAGTCTAGACACTATTTTTCAGGAAATCACCAAAGAGAACTGCCCAGATGTTATAGAAACAGAAAGCAAAATAGACATTGAAAGAATTCATCCATCTCCTACTGAAAGAGATCCCAAAATCAAAACTCCAAGAAATATTGTGGCTAAATTCCAGAACTATCAGACCAAGGGAAAAATACTATAAGCCTTCAGAAAAAAAAAAAAAAAAAAACCAATTCAAATACTGAGGAGCCACCATAAAGCTCATTCAGGATCTATCAGCATCCATATTAAAGAATCGAAGGGCCTAGAATCTGATATTCTGAAAGGCAAAAGAACTTAGTATTCAACCAAGAATAACTTATCTAGCCAAAATGAGCATTTTTCCCCCAAGGAAGAAGATGGACATTCAATGAAATAGGGGAATTCCATTTATTCCTGACCAAAAAACCCAGAGCTAAACAAAAAGTTTGGCCTCCAAATATAGGACTCAAGAAGAGCATAAAAAGAACTCTTGAGAACTATCTTTCTGTCATGGATATACATAAAGAGTATATGTATAATTTGGCTTTACTGTTATAAAAAAGGAACTAGAGGTGGAAAGGAAATTGTACCAGAAAAAGGGAAAAACAGAGGGAAAAAGAGAGAAACTACATTCCTGTGATCAAGGCACAACCACAGTAGTTGGTCCCAGTGTAACCCTAATAGCTGCCTTTCCTCTGCTGCTGATTTCAGGACCTGATTTCAGGTCCCAGTGCAGGCAGTGAGTGCTGTCCCTTTGCCCCTTCACATCCACTTCCTGTTGTCTGTCCAGGCAGCTTGGAAATTCCAGGAATTTCCTGGCAAAGAAAGAGGCAAAGGAAACCTATTACATCTGAGGGAATGAAGGGAGGGGGATGAAAATAGTGTGAATCCAAATGTTTGTGGCAGCCCTCTTTGTAGTGGCCAGAAACTGGAAATTGAGTGGATGCCCATCAATTGGAGAATGGCTGAATAAACTGTGGTATATGAATATTAGGGAATATTATTGTTCGGCAAGAAATGACCAACAGGATGATTTCAGAAAGACCTGGAGAGACTTACATGAACTGATGCTGAGTGAAATGAGCAGGGCCAGGAGATCATCATATACTTCAACAACAATACTATATGATGACCAATTCTGATGGACCTGGCCATCCTCAGCAATGAGATGAACCAAATCAGTTCCAATGAAGCAGTAATGAACTGAACCAGCTATGCCCAGCAAAAGAACTCTGGGAGATGACTAAGAACCATTACATTGAATTCCCAATCCCTATATTTTTGCCCACCTGCATTTTTGATTTCCTTCACAGGCTAATTATACAATATTTCAGAGTCCGATTCTTTTTGTACAGCAAAATAACAATTTGGTCATGTATACTTATTGTGTATCGAATTTATATTTTAATATATTTAACATCTACTGGTCATCCTGCCATCTGGGGGAGGGGGTAGAGGGAAAGAGGGGAAAATTTGGAACAAGAGGTTTGGCAATTGTCAATGCTGTAAAGTTACCCATATATATAACCTGTAAATAAAAGGCTATTAAAATAAAAATAATAAAATAATAAAAAAAGAAAATAGTGTGAATCTTAACTCTAATTAGATTTGGCTCAAAGAAAAAAATATTAGACATTTGGTTTATATAGAAACTTCTCCCACCTCATCAAAAAGTGGGAGGGAAAAACAAAAAGGGAAGGGTTAGGGTAAATAGAAGGGAATATAGAAATAGTAAGGAAAAAGTTTAAGAAAATGGGGAAAATGGGTTCAAAGGGGAGGGAGGAATTCTAAAGAAGGGGGGCTGCATGAGGCAAATGGTGTTCATAAGTCTAATACTGGGGAGGGGGGTAAGGGGGAAAGGAAAGAGAAAAGCATAATTCGGGGATAATAAGATGGCAGGAAATACAGAATTAGTAGTTTTAACCATAAATGTGAATGGGGTAAACTCCCCCATACAGTCAGATTCCTACAATATATTGTTTACAGGAAACACACTTGAAGCAGGGTGATATATACAGAATAAAGTAAAAGGCTGGAGCAGAATCTCTTATCCTTCAGGTAAAACCAAAAAAGCAGAGGTAGCCATCCTGATCTCAGATCAAACAAAAGCAAAAATGGATCTAATTAAAAGAGATAAGTAAAGGCACTATATCTTGTTAAGGGTAGCATAGATAATGAAGCAATATCAATACTAAACATATATGCACCAAGTGGTATAGCATCTAAATTCCTAAAGAAGAAGTTAAGAGAACTGCAAGAAGAAATAGACAGCAAACTATAATACTGGGAGCTCTCAACCTTGCACTCTCAGAACTGGATGAATCAAATCACAAAATAAATAAGAAGGAAGCTGAAGAGTTAAACAGAACACTAGAAAAGTTAGATATGATAGATCTTTGGAGAAAACTGAATGGAGACAGAAAGGAGTACATTTTCTTCTCAGCAGTTCATGGAACCTATACAAAAATTCACCACATACTAGGACATAAAGACCTCAAATTCAAATGCAGAAAGGCAGACATAGCAAATGCATCCTTCTCAGATCATGATGCAATAAAAATTACATTCAATAAAAGTCAAGGGAAATAGATCAAAAAGTAATTGGAAACTAAATAATCTTGTCATAAAGAATGATTGGGTGAAACAATCATAGACATAATTAATAATTTCACCCAAGAGAATGACAATAATAAGATAGCATACCAAAATGTGGGGATGCAGCCAAGATGGTAATAAAGGAAAATTTTATATTTCTCGATGATTACTTGCATAGAATAGAGAAAGAAAAAATCAATGAATTAGGCTTACAACCAAAAAAGTTAGAAAAAGTACAAGTTAAAAACCCCCAAACACTAAACTTGAAATTCTAAAAATAAAAGGAGAGATCAATAAAATTGAAAGAAAAAAAATATTGAATTAATAAATAAAACTAAGAGTTGGTTTTATGAAAAAACCACCAAATAGATAAACCCTTGGTAAATTTGATTAGAAAAAGGAAAGAGGAAATTTCCACTAATGAAGAGGAAATTAGAAACAATCATTAGGAGTTACTTTATGCAACTTTATGCCAATCAATTTGATAACTTAAATGAAATGGATGAATATCTTCAAAAATATAGGTTGCCCAGATTAGCAGAGGAAGAAGTAAATTGGTTAAATTGTCCCATTTTAGAAAAAGAAATAGAACAAGCTATTAATCAACTCCCTAAAAAAAAAAATCCCCAGGGCCAGGTGGATTTACATGTGAATTTAAACATCTAAAAAACAATTAATTCCAGTGCTATATAAACTATTTGAAAAAAATAGGGAATGAAGTAACCCTACTAAATTCCTTTTATGATGCAGACATGGTACCAACACCTAAAGCAGGTAGGACAAAAACAGAGGAAGAAAATTATAGACCAATCTCCCTAATGAATATCGATGCAAAAATCTTAAATAAAATCTTAGCAAAAAGACTACAGAAATTCATCTCCAGAATAATTGGTCATCATCTATGACCAAGTAGGATTTATACCAGGAATGCAGGGCTGGTCAATATTAGGAAAACTATTAGTATAATTGACTCTATCAATGACCAAATTAACAAAAATCATATGATCTCAATAGATGCAGAAAAAGCATTTGATAAAATTCAATACCCATTCCTATTAAAAACACAAGAGATTACAGGAATAAATGGACTGTTCCTTAAAATAGTCAATAGCATCTATTTAAGACCATCAGTAAGCATCATATGTAATGGGGATATTCCCCATTCCCAGTAAACCATTCCCAATAAAATCAGGAGTGAAATAAGGTTGCCCACTTTCACCATTACTATTCAATAGTATATTAGAAATGCTAGCTTCAGCAATAAGAGGTGACTCCAAAGACCCCAACTTTTGGGAGAAGAATTCACTATTTGACAAAAATTGCTGGGAAAATTGGAAATTAGTATGGCAGAAAAAAGGTATGACCCATACTTAACACCGTACACCAAGATAAGATCAAAATGGGTTCATGACCTAGGCATAAAGAATGAGATTATAAATAAATTAGAAGAACATAGGATTATTTACCTCTCAGACGTGTGGAGGAGGAAGGAATTTGTGACCAAAGAAGAACCAGAGGTCATTATTGATCACAAAATAGAAAATTTCTATTATATTAAATTAAAAGACTTTTGTACAAATAAAACTAATGTGGACAGGATTAGAAGAAAAAACATTTTTACAGTTAAAGGTTCTGATAAAGGCATCATCTCCAAAATATATAGAGAATTGACCCTAATTTATAAGAAATCAAGCCATTCTCCAATTAATAAATGGTCAAAGGATATAAACAGACAATTTTCAGATGAAGAAATTGAAACTATTTCTAGTCACATGAAAAGGTGTTCCAAATCATTGTTAATCAGAGAAATGCAAATTAAGACAACTTTGAGATTGGCTAAAATGACAGGAAAAGATAATGACAAATGTTGGAGGAGATGTGGGAAAACTGGGACACTGATGCATTGTTGGTGGAGTTGTGAACAGATCCAACCATTCTAGAGAGCAATTTGGAACTAATACTCAAAAAGTTATCAAACTAACCCTTTGATCCAGCAGTGTTACTACTGGGTTTATATCCTAAAGAGACATTAAATGGAAAGGGACCTGTATGTGTAAAAATGGTTTTATAGTGGCTAGACTCTGGAAATTGAAGGGATGCCCACCAATTGGAGAATGGCTGAATAAATTTTGGTATATGAATGTTATGAACTATTATTGCTCTATAAGAAATAACCAGCAGGATGAATACAGAGAGCCTTGGCAAGACTTACATGAACTGATGCTAAGTGAAATGAGCAGAACCAGGAGATTATTATACATTTCAACAATACTACATGATGATTAATTCTGATGGATGTAGCTCTCTTCTACAATGAGAGGATCCAAATCAGTTCCAATTGATCTGTAATGAACAGAACCAGTTATACCCAGAGAAAGAACACTAGGAAATGAGTATGGATCACAGCATAACATTTCCACTCTTTCTGTTACTGTTTGCTTGTATTTTTCATTTTTCCTTCTTAGGTTACTTTTACTTTCCTTCTAAATACAATCTTTCCTGTGCAACAAGATAACTGTATAAATATGTACACATGTACTGTATTTAACATATACTTTAACATATTTAACATGTATGGGACTACCTGCCATCTAGGGGAGGAGGTGAGGGGAAGAAGGGGAAAAATTGGAACAGAAGGTTTTGCAAGGGTCAATGTTGAAAAATTATCCATGCATATGTTTTGTATATAAAAAGCTATAATAAAAAATAAAATTAAAAAGTAGCAGTAGTCGAAGTAGCAGCTGTAGTATCATCAGTAATAGAAGTAGCAACAGTAGTAGTAATAATAGTCGTAGCAATAGCAGTAAAAATAGTAGTAGCAGTTGCAGTGATGAAAACAGTAGTAGTAGTAGTAGCAGCAGCAGCAATAGTAATAGTAGATGTTGTTGTAGCAGTAGCAAAAGTAATAGCAGTAGAAGCAGCAGCAGTAACATAATAGTTGTATAAGTATCAGCAATAATAGCAGCAGCAACAGTAATAGTGATAGTAGTTAAAAAAAAAAAAAAGGCAGCAGTAGCAGCATCAGTGATCTAAATGCTTGATTACTGGTTGAAAGTAGGTCAATGCTTTCATGCTAGATCAAGAAACCAACCTCAGATTCTGAAAGATCTAGATTCAAATCCTGCTTGTGATATATTGAATGTGATTTTCTTTTAGGCAATCTTTTATGCAATTCTTTAAGGCAATAAATTACAGAATAGTTGCATTTTTATATTATCAAAGGGAATTTCCTCATTTTTAGTTGCTAAACTAGGGAATTCTCAGGTTTAGATCCAAAAAAAGTACCTCATAGGTCATTACCTATTATCCTTACATTTTTATTGGAGAAGTAACAGTATTTTAATGTGTTCGTGGTTGGGGAGGAAAACAGAAGGCATTAGATCTCCATTTGATCGGTGTTTTGGAAAGCGTTACAAACTATTTTTGCAAGAGGTAGCATTAAAAAAAACTCTGTTATGCAGACTTCTCTGGTGGTATTTAGATTCATAAGAATGATATATTGGACAAGGAACATTAATGTATTTCTTTAAGTACAGATTTAACAAAAAGGTAGAGAAGAAGTTTTCTTTTTTGCTTTTTTTTTTACAGAAAAAAAAATTCTTAGATGACGGGAAAGCTAATAGTTATAGATGCTGAAGCTGAGAGAAGTCTAATACCCAAGGTTACATAGCTGGTAGTGACAGAAATGGTACTTGAAGCCAAGTCTTCACTTCCAGTCTGTTATTCTTTGCAATACAACACAATGCCTCTTCCTAGCCTCTTGCTCTCATTAAATCTCTTAACCATGGCTCACTACCCTTAACCATGGCTCACTGTATGACTGCATACAATTCATTCTGCTGAGAGGACTGAAAAGGAGTTCTGAATACTCTCTTTATAGTTAAGTCACAAGAGTATACAGCATAAATGATATGTTTGGATGCATCTGTAAAAACAGTTGTTCCTTTAAGAGGAACTTTAGAAACCTTTTCTTCAAGAATCCATTGTCAACTATGTAATAGTCTGGTTATCTTTAATGGAGACCTGTCTGTAAAATCTGGAGCCATGGCCAATAAAATTTGCCACTCTGGGATGGTTTCACAGCATACATTAATTTGTGCATTGGTATAAAAGATGTATATCTTGTCAGGTCTTATCCCAGATAAGTGTACTGCTCGCTTAATGGCCTTTAATAAAATTCTAGCCACAAGCACTGAAAAAGGAGTAATACTTTGTTTTGGTTGTGCTGGGAGGTTCACCCTCTCTATCACACTGTCTCCTTGATGAAGGACTGCTATAGGTGCCTCTTTTGTAGCAAAAACTGATATTTCCAAGGGTTTTTAAGTGACTCAGCCACATTGGATAAAGCCAGTTCAACTTCTCTCAAAGCCTCTTGAGCTTCTTTTGTAAGCTGGAGTGGCGAGTCTAAAGCACCGTCTCCCCTTAAAATGTCATATAATGCAATTGATAGGCAGTCAAGTCTAACACTGGATACATGCGTTGGATGTCTCCTATCAATTTTTAAAAGTCATTTAAGGTTTTCAACTTCTCTGTTCTTAAGGAAAGTTTTTGTACTGTAAGCACCTTATCGTATACTTCATATCCTAAATATTGAAAAGGAACATGTCTTTGAATTTTTTCTGTAGTTATATGAAATTTGTAGTTCCTTAGTGTTTCTATGGTCTTTTATAGACATGCTTCTAACATTTGCTCCTCTGATGCACATCCTTCTAACATTTGCTCCTCTGGTGCACATCCCAATATATCATCCATGTAATGTAATAACATTATTTTTGGAAATGCTTTTCTTACTGGAGTAAGAGCAGCAGCCACATACATTTGACACATAGTAGGGCTATTTTTCATTCCCTGTGGCAAAACTGTCTATTCATACACTAGGTACTGAAAAGGTAAATCTTTTTGCCATACCACCTAACTGCATACATATAATAAAAACATTATGTTTTATGAGATAAATTAGTATCAATACCAATTATTTCTAACAGACTACCAGAGTGCCTACTGACAAAGAGAAAGGCTAGGAAAATTAAAAAAAAAAAAACCTTTTCTTACAGCCACCAGAATTAACTATTTCCTCAATAATTTATACTGTGTCTATTCTCAATACCATAATAAAAATAAACTTAGAGTCTAAAGGGATCTTAAAAACCATCTACTCCAGCAGTTCTCAAAGCATGTTACTCATGCTCCTGAGAGTCTCTTTAAGGGGATCTGCAAAGTTAAAACTATTTTCATAACAGTTATTTTCAATTGCTATTTTCAATAACACTTAATTGTTATTTGCCTATTAAAATACTTCTTTTTTCAACTACATAAGACCAGATTTTCTTAATATGCTTCAACCAGTGCAATATAATACGTCACAATAAAATGAATGTCAAAACATACAAGACTGCAGTGGTCTTCTATGAATTCAGACATTTGATTTGCAAAATATATGTGATGTGATCTATGATACGGATTTTGTCACCAAATAATGGCAGGCACCAAAAAATTGTGGTTTTGTCATTGAAGAATACACTCTTTGGCAAAAGGTAGCTTTATTTACAGGAATAGATTAGTGCATATGTATATATGCACTTCTTCAGTTTCCTCAACACTTCCAAAGGGACACCAAGAATGGTCAATATGAAATGGAGTGAGAGAACATATGAAAGACAAGCTCCTCAGTGAAACTCACAATTATCCAATAGAAAGAGAGTACCCCATGAGGTTGGGGCATGCCCTTAGCTGGCAGGCTAAATCCTTAAAGGGACTTAACCCTCGGCTTAAGGAGAAGTGGGGATGAAGCATAGTGAAGTTAGAAGAGATACTACATGGCCTAGGGGAGGAGACATGTGGAGAAAGACACCACAAGGCAGTGCCATGGTGGACAGACCCCAAAGAGAATAGCAGACATGGGATGGCTCATAAATAGATTTTATAGAGATAATTTAACCTCAGGTACATGCCTGGGATTCCTGATAGGGCATGGCAAGGTAAGACTGCTCAAGACCTCTACAAAGGGTAAGTCTCAGGTGTTTAAAATAACTTGGATTTCAGACTTGACTACCTTCCCAAAGGATAGGACCATGGAACTAAACTAATTTCTATCAGAGTCTTCCACCTGCTTGCCCCAGGGATTTATTCCTCTACCTAACATTGAAGACTTTATCGTGTATGTGTGTGTGTGTATGTGTGTGTGTGTGTGTGTGTGTGTGTGTTTTAAATGCTGTATTTCTTACCATCTTTTGTTTTGAAAAAGTTTTCCTTTAAAATGTTATTTATATTAACGTGAAAAATTTATTATTATTTTAAATCAATTAATATAGAAATATTTTTAAATGTATCCATTTTCATTTCAAATATGGCACTATCAATGAATATTACCCACAAAACAAAAACTCTCTGGGATCCTCAATACTTTTTAAAAATATAAAGGGGTCTTCAGATCAAAAAGTTAGAGAACCACTGATCTAGTCTAACTGACATATTACAGGTAAGGAAACTGAGATCATGACTTACCTGAAATCATATAACAATTTATCAGCAGAGCTTTGTAAATAACTAATAAACTCTGTGGGTTTTGTCTGTTTCTGCCAAAATGATGTTGTATTGGCTAATCTTATCAACTATGTATATATGCACTTCTTCAGTTTCCTCAACACTTCCAAAGGGTAAGCTGCTAATAAAGACCCGAAGGCAATAATTAACATTAGTGACATTTATTGTAAAAAATATTTTTTAATGCTCCATGACTTTATTTTTTTCCATAAAATGCAGGAGTCCCAGTTATCTTTTAACTGTCAGACAATATATACCGCATAATGTATAACATTAAGAAACTATTTTTCAAACTTGCAATATTTGTTCTGGTTTGTCACATTCTTTCCCTCAAGCTATGACAAGTAAGCCTGTGAAAGTAGTATCAGAATATGTTTTAATAAAAAATAGGAACCTTCTTACAAATGAAATGAGATTTCCTTCCTATATAAATTTATTATTTTTCTACATTTCTACCTATTACAGGACTGTGAATGCCATTAGATATAATCAAATATTTCAGGCTTTATTGTCATCAGTTAGGCTGCTTCAACAATTTCTCTATATTGAAACATACAAAGATTTTCAGGGTTAAAAAAAATATGTCACTGAGTGTGACTTGCAAATATAGCCACCAAGATAAAATGTGTTTATGTGTGGGACTGTTTTATCTGCTTCTCCAAATTTTATTAGATTTCGATGCCAATTGGGTCTTTCCAAGTCATCAATCAATGCAGAAGACATAGCATGACCCATCCAATTTCAAATTTTCTGTGTCAGAAACTGTGCATCATTTGTCCCAGCAGCCAAATCAATCCCAGTGGTCTAGGGAAGGCAACCTTCTATGTACAATGTCACCCACCAATTTATGATGAATTCTGGGGTTGGATATTTACCACTCCTCAATATTTCCTTTTATTTCAAAATTTGGAAGTACAGAATAGCTATTGTAGAGAGCACCATGGTTTCCTTTAAATAACTACTATTCCCTTAAAGAACTAAAATTTTGTTTCTAACTTATTAATTACTTAATGATAATTGGAGGCTGAGAACAGAGCAATAGGGTTGACAGAGAAACCTAATCCATTCATTGAATATCTCTCCACTACTATTCATCTCTTATAGAGGCTCTTAAAAGCATTTTTTTTTCTTTTGCACCTCTGAACTGTCCAAAGGTATCCTGGAATTTACTGGCTAGATTTCTTTCTTAAAAACCATTCTTAAAACCAAAACCAAACTAATTCTAATTGGCCACCAATAGGTCTTAGGATAAGCCTCATCTGGTCATTACTTGGGTCCTGATTAGTTTAGATTGAATGTAAATAGCAGTCATCTCTGCTGTGGCCAGAAACCATGACTGTCTCATCGCCACCCCACCCCATCCCCACCCAGAATCATTCATCATTCATTTTTTTTTTATTTATTTAGATTTTTTAGATTAGGAGAAAGAGGAGATTCTTTGCCTTAATGACTACCTAACCTTGATTGCTGAATGTGTACAGCCTCACTCAAACTAAGATCTATTGAAGATCTTAACCTTACAAAAGGCAAGGCCTCCCAAGGCATCCAGGGCCATCTCCAGTTGTCCAGAGCTGTATCTGGCCACTGAACCCAGATGGCTTTGAGGGGAAAGATAGAGGTGACCTTGCACAGCCTTCCCTCATTTCAATCCAATTCCCTTGCATATCATGGCATCTCCTCCCTGAAATCATGGTCCTTTTCCTGAAGCAAGGTCACTCTTCCTGAGTGTGTAGAGAAAAAGTTAGAAGACAGTGTTACTGAAGATTAAGGTGAAATAAATGCAATGTAACTCTAAAATAATAATATAAAAGAAAATACACAATTCCTTCTCCTCAAAATCCATTGTCGTACAATTTGTCTGAATATATTCTCTGAAATGGTAGATTGCCCCATAGTTATTAATTCAGTGTATTAAATGGTACTCTAGGGGTTTGAGGGGGTCACATTTATAGAAATAAGTTACTTATACCTGGAGATCATTTTGAACATATAGAGCAGAATTTTTCAAATTAATATGGCCACAAGACATGTTTGAACTTAAACTATATTTAAAGAACCTTTAATTGTGGCTCTAGAAAGCTTATGGTTAAGGATATGGAATATGTATGAGATAATAGGAGTTCATGAAAGTTCTGGATCTAAATAGTAGAAATTAAGTATAAGTTCAGATGGAAAAGTGCTGCTGCAAAAGGGATATTACTATCATCAAAAATCTGTCGTGTAATGTATCCACTTCAGGTAAAATATTATGTTTCTGTGAAACACAGTTTGAAAAACCTCTAACTTTGAGATTCTATAGGAAATTTAATCATAACATATTAGAGCTAGAAGAAACCTTAGAGGTAATCTAATCCAATCCCTTCATTTTAAATATGCTGTTATCTAAGGATATTCATGAGTAAAAATAGATGGATAGATAGAAAGATATATGAGATAGAAGACAAATAGATGGCAGGATGGATGGAGAGACAGATAGAGGAGCTAGACAGATATATAGATGAGTTAGAGTGAAGGATGGATAGATGAATACATAAATACATAGATGCATAGTTACATAGATATATGGAAAGATGGAGGGATAGGTAGACAGGGAGATAGATAATGTATGGACAGATAAATGAGATAGAGAAACATGAGATAAATAGACAATAAATATCAATATCAATAGATATCAATAGACAATAGATGTAATATATATGCATATACATAAATATATTTTATTCCAGAAATATAGATCAAGTCATCAACTTAGCTATGATTTAGAGACTCAGAAAGTTGACAGGAGCACTGAGAATTTGAATATATATTAGAGAAAAGACTCAATTCTACATCTTCTTGTTAAGGTCGTGTATTTTAAGATCAGCACGAGACAGGAATTCAGGTTAGGGGAAAATTGTCAGTCTTTATTCTCAGTGAAGAAGGATCGGAGGTGGAAGAGAATCGGCGATAGCAATGTGTGCAGCTGAGTCAAGAAGCTAGCTCGACCAGCAGCCACACAACCAGCAGCTCGGAGTCTCGAACTCAGCCCAATCTCTCCCAGCTTGTCTTCTTCCCTCTCTCTCTCCTCCACCCACCAAAATCGTCATTTCCTATACAACACATCAGGACTTGCAAGGAGAGTGGGCAGGGACCATTCTTAATCCAATCATGTATATTAATAGAGTATAGCCCAATTACTATCTAGCCTCACGTACTTGGGACCTCAGTGCATCAGCTCAAACCTCAGCCCATTACATTTCCCGCTTTCTTTTATTTTAGAACACCGGTGGTCATGCCATCACTGACTCCTCAGGGAGGTCAGAGCCCCCAAGGGGAGGTGATCACAGCCTCCTAACTTCTCAGGGAAGGAGGTGAAAGCACCGAAAGGAGGTGATCACAGCCTCCTGACTTCTCAGAAAAGGCAGGTGAAAGCACTAAAAGGAGATGATCACGCCCTACCTGACATCTCAGGAAGGGAGATGAAAAGCACCAAAGGGAAATGGAGGTTGCTAGCGGGTTTCTGGGCTGAAGGGTCTTATTATGCACAAACCCATCAGCATGGGAGGTATTACACAAGCACATAGCAATAACGCAGAGGCTATTAGGGATGACCCTCCCTCAGTCAGTGCAGGCTCGATGTGGTGTAACAAACATGAATTGTACACACAAGTAGCGGAATAGCAAACAATATAAATCAACATGGTGTTGGAAAAGATCACCAGAAGTCCTAGAAGGTGGTATAAACAACAGTCACACATACACCTTCTTCAGCAGCCAAGAGATAGTCCAAAACCAATCTATTGTCCATTGTTTCACATGTCAGGGAATCCAATGATCCCCCTGAGTTTTTGAAGTCCTGAAAAAGTCTTTTTATGTGTTAGGGAATCCAATGATTCCAGCAGATTTTGAAGTGTTGTAACAGTCTTATCATTTCTCAGAGAATCCAATGATTCCTGAGAGTTTCAAATCCTATGTCTCAGAGAATCCAATGATTCCTGAGTTTTCAAGTCCTATGTCTCAGAGAATCCAATGATTCCTGAGGGTTTTCAAGTCCTATGTCTCAGAGAATCCAATGATTCCTGAGAGTTTTCAAGTCCTATGGCTCAGAGAATCCAATGATTCCTGAGGGTTTTGAAGTCCGACAATCTTTGATGTCCATGAGTCAAACGCCATAACTGCCACGCTCTTTCAATGGTGAGCACAATCAGCAACAGCACCACCGATATTTCTTGGTCTTCTCCTTTGTTTCAAAGGTCTGCTCCGTCTCTCTGCGATGGACAAGGCGAATATGGCTCGTTGGCACCCATCTGATTCCTTCTCCACCTGTAGAGATACAAGCAAACCCTCTCCCCAAAGCAGTTAACCTATCTGGTCCTTTCCATTCACCACTTTCTGGGTCTCTCCACATCACCTGGCGATTATCTAAAGATAGTGGAGCTGCTCTCACTGGACACTGACCTTCCGGTGGGTTATAAAACCTGTCAGCCGGAGCCAGTGCATCTTTGTCAAAAATCAAGAAGTTAATAGTATAAAGAGCTAGATTTAGAAGTTCTCTAGGGTTACCTGTGGCTCCCCCTTTCTTTTGTTTTTGGAGTAGTGTCTTAATATCTCTGTTTCTCCTCTCCACTATTGCCTGTCCTTGAGGATTAAAAGGTATGCCTGTGGTGTGTAAGATCTTATACTGTGCACAAAAGTGTGCAAAATGTTTCTAAGTATAAGCAGGACCATTGTCTGTTTTATTACTTGTACACCCATAATGGCAAATGCTTGTATGAGGAATTCAGTGACCACTCGGGCTGTCTCTTTTGCTGCTTGCATTGCAAAAGTGAATCCTGAAAAGGTGTCTACCACAACATGGATGAAAGACAGACGACCAAAAGATTTATAATGGGTCACATCCATTTGCCAGATTTCATTGGGTCTCAAACCACGAGGGTTCTTCCCTGGAGGCAGTGTAGGAGCGGGGAAAGGAAGGCAAGCCTTACAGGCTTTTACTATGCTCCTAGCTTCCTCTTTTGTTATTCCAAATTGTAAACGTAAAGCTCGAGCAGCCTGATGATATTTAGAATGAGATGCCTGAGCTTCTTGGAACAAAGGGGTATTGACCAACATAGTTAGAAGGCTATCTGCCTTTGAATTGCCATCAAATATGGGACCTGGAAGTCCACTATGAGAATGGACATGTAATATATAGATCTTACCTGGATGCTTTCTCACTTGCTCTTGAAGTTTCTTAAAGAGCTGATATATATTAGAGGCTGCAAATTTTATTTGGGCTGTGGCAATTCTTTGTACCACACCTACTGAATAGGCCGAATCAGATATTATATTGATGTCTCCTGGATAATAAGTAAGAGCTAGAATGATCGCGTACAATTCATTCTGCTGAGTGGACTGAAAAGGAGTTCTGACTACTCTCTTTATAGTTAGATCATGAGAGTACACAGCACAAATATTATGTTTGGATGCATCCGTGAAGATTGTTGGTCCTTGAAGAGGAACTTTAGAAACTTTTCTTCAAGAGTCCATCCAATTATGTAATAGTCTAGTTATCTTTAATGGAGACCCATGTAAAAATTTGGAGCCATGGCTAATAAAATTTGCCACTCTAGGATGTGTCTCACAACACACATTAATTTGTGTATTGGTATAAAAGGTGTATATCTTATCAGGTCTTGTCCCAGATAATTGTACTGCTCGCTTAGTGGCCTTTAATAAAATTCTAGCCACAAGCACTGGGTAGGTGTAAGGCTTTGATCTGGTTGTGCTGGGAGGTTCACCCACTCTATCACACTGTGTCCTTGATGAAGGACTGCTGTGGTGCCTCTTTGTGGCAAAACTGATATCTCAAGGGTTTTGAGTGACTCTTTCAACCACATTGGATAAAGCCAGTTCAACTTCTCTCAAAGCCTCTTGAGCTTCTTTTGTAAGCTGGCGTGGTGAATTTAAAGCACTGTCTCCCCTTAAAATGTCATATAACGGTTGTAACTGATAGGTAGTCAAGCCTAACACTGGTCGCATCCATTGGATATCTCCTATCAATTTCTGAAAATCATTCAATGTGTTTAGGTTTTCTGTTCTTAAGGAGAGTTTTTGAACGGTAAGCACCTTAGGGTATACTTCATATCCTAAATATTGAAAAGGAGCATGTCTTTGAATTTTTTCTGGTGCTATGTATAATTTGTAATTCCTTAGTGTTTCTATGGTCTTTTGTAGACATGCCTCTAACATTTGTTCCTCAGGTGCACATCCCAAAATGTCATCTATGTAATGTAATAGCATAACTTTTGGGAATGCTTTTCTTACTGGACCAAGAGCAGCAGCAACATACATTTGACACATAGTAGGGCTGTTTTTCATTCCCTGTGGCAAAACTGTCCATTCATATCTTTTATAAGGCTCAGCTAAGTTAACGCTGGGCACTGAAAAGGCAAATCTTTTCATATCCTCCTTATCCAGAGGGATAGAATAGAAACAATCCTTAATATCTATGACCCAAAGAGGCCATTCTCTAGGCAACTGAGTAGGAGATGGAAGTCCAGGTTGAGAGTTCCCATAGTTTCCATCTGTTCATTCACTTTTCTTAAATCCGTTAACATCCTCCATTTTCCAGATTTCTTTTTCACAACAAACACTGGGAATTCAAGGACTTAGAGAAGGTTTTAAGTGTCCTTGGTCAAGCTGTTCCTGTACTATATCTAATAAGGCCTGAATTTTATCTTTACTTAAGGGCCACTGCTCTATCCACACTGGTGTATCAGTTTTCCATTGGATAGAACAGGCGAAAGTGTTGGCAGGCCTTCAACAGCAGCCCTGCTTAAAAACCGAAGTACTCATTTTAATCCTAATTGCTGTAAAACGTCTCTTCCCACAGATTGATGGGGATTTTTCAACTATAAAAGGAGTGAAAACTCCTGTTTTGCCTTCAAAAGTCCATCTCATAGGGGCAGCACTAACTTCAGCTGCTATTGATCCTCCTACGCCAGACATGTAAGTGTCTGCTTTAATCTTTGCATGTGACTGGGCCAGCTGGCACTTCTAATGACCGTCCGATCTGACCAGTGTCTACCAATCCTTCCAATGGAAGGCCATTTATATAGATTGTGAGCATAGGTCGGTCAGTTGTTACAGCTGCTGTCCAGTAAACTGCTGGATTTTGTGATCTGGAATCAGAATCTGGTGACTATCACCAGGCTGCTTATTAGGATTCTGTATGAGTAAACCTGATGCTACTATTTCTCCTGGGTGATAAGTCACACATTGTCTGCCTGTATTGGTGACTGGGATATTATCTACACATTCCCCAGTTTCCCACATCAGTATGTGGATGGACACTGTTTTGTACGTACTCTCAGGAGGTAAAATGGTCAAGCCTACTGTGCCTGGAGGCAAGGATCCATAGGCTGGAGAGGAACAGATTTCACCTCTCCAGGGGGATCTCAGTTGTCTCAGCTGCATACAACTCTATTCTCCCTAATTGTAATCCCTTTCTTCCATCAGGTTGCTTCCTGGCTGATTGATTGTGTAATCCTTTCTGCCATCATATGGCTCTTGGCTGATTGGTCATATTGGGGTATTGGCCTCTAGGCACTCTCTGGGTGCACCATTGGCTGCCATCATGCCCCAAGTGTTTTTTGCCTGGGGCCCTGGGGCTGGGCCCCTCATCCCGTTTCCCTGAACCTGTCTACATTCTGAGGCCCAATGGAAGCCTCTGTTGCATTTTGGACATGGGATACTGGGTCTTGTTCTCCCACCCTGCTTTCTCACTCTGCCTCTATACCAACATTGAGCTTTCAGATGCCCTACTTTACCACACTGAAAGCATTGCCGTTTCTCTCTAGAAGTCCCTTGCTGGAAGGGACCCTGTCTACCCATGTTGGGATCTTGGGAAGTCTGCATCATAGTCTGGCTATAAAAGGCATTTGTGCCCACTGTGGCACAGCGTCTTATGAACTCCTCTAAAGGAGCATCCTTGGGCAGTCCTAGTATAATCCTTCTGCACACCTCATTAGCATTTTCTTTAGCAAGTTGCCTTATTAAAACATCTGTTGTTGGATTTTCCCCATTAGTTCTTGTGATAGCAGTCTGCAAACGTCCCACAAAGTCAGCAAAGGGCTCATCTGGCCCTTGCATTATTTTTGTGAAGGCCTCACCTTTATCATTTTTATTGTGAATCGAATCCCACGCTTTGATAGCATTAGCAGCAATTTGCTCATATGCTGCTACTGAATAATTAACCTGTGCTGTGACGTCTGCATATGGACCTATACCTTGTAGTAGGTCATAGGTGATCGCAGCATGAACAGCATTTGACTATTTTGTTGGGCTTGTATCCTAAGAGCTCACTATATTCAGAAAGCCACATGTAATTTTGTCCAGGTTCTAGGCATACCCTTGCTATAGATTTCCAGTCATCAGGAGTCAAGACTTCGAAAGCCAAATTCTGTAACAGCATCTTAACATAAGCTGATGTAGCCCCATAATTAGTGCAGGCCTTTTTAAGATCTTTAATGATTTCTACATTAAAAGGAGCGTATCTTCGACTTTGTTGACCTGAGGCATTAGACTGGGAAATTACAGGAAACATAAGTGGTTGTAGCTCCCGGATGTCCACACCCTTTTCTTTGGCCTTCATTAAGCCCTCTTGAAGCCTGCTCAAGGTTGGTCCCCTCACTGCCCCCCCACTGCCCCTCCTCCCTCCATCCCCGAGGGTGGAGTTGGTGGAGGAGAGTCAATCACTTGCTCCTGGGGTGGGGCTGAAGCTGCCTCCTGAGGGGAAAGGTCACCACACCCTTGCTCACTTAAGTCTCCATGCCCTGTGGGGATATGGTCATTAATCTCTTCATTGTCTTCTTCCTTAATATCATGGCTAATTTGAGGAGGAGTGGAAGGAGTCAAGGGCTTTTTCTTTCTTCTAGGGATTCTTAGTGCTAACTGAAATACATTGTATAAATAAAATGCCTCCATGGGAATTGAATGAGGACCATATTCTCTGAAATGTATGAACATCTCTTGTCCAACCCGGGACCAGTTATCTCGAGAGATCTGCTCCTCCTCTACGATCCAAGGGGAGATGCAGTTTAATATACCCACAAATCTCGCTATCTGTTCCCAAGTTATAAGTAACCCATGTATTTCTGTCAGCTTAATCATGCTTTCCATAGCACCACTCTTGGGTGGGGTTGGGGGCGGGGATGGAGAGTCTTTAGCTAGCCTTTGTCCCATTTAGCCAAAAAAAAGATTACTGGTTTAGTTTTTAAGAAAATAAGTTCCTTATTTGTCTATTAACAATACTCACCCAAGTTCCTGGTCACCGGAGACTTCTTCAGTCCTTGGTTCCCACCGTTGGGCGCCAAATGTTAAGGTCGTGTATTTTAAGATCAGCACGAGACAGGAATTCAGGTTAGGGGAAAATTGTCAGTCTTTATTCTCAGTGAAGAAGGATCGGAGGTGGAAGAGAATCGGCGATAGCAATGTGTGCAGCTGAGTCAAGAAGCTAGCTCGACCAGCAGCCACACAACCAGCAGCTCGGAGTCTCGAACTCAGCCCAATCTCTCCCAGCTTGTCTTCTTCCCTCTCTCTCTCCTCCACCCACCAAAATCGTCATTTCCTATACAACACATCAGGACTTGCAAGGAGAGTGGGCAGGGACCATTCTTAATCCAATCATGTATATTAATAGAGTATAGCCCAATTACTATCTAGCCTCATGTACTTGGGACCTCAGTGCATCAGCTCAAACCTCAGCCCATTACATCTTCTAAACTCCAAGGCCAGACCTCTCTCCTTTGGTACACTATCTTTTGTATATAAACATATATGTGTGAGCACATACATGTACATCTACACACATATAGATGTAACCTCTCATGTTAAATAAATTTAACTGATGATCAAAGAGATTTAGAGATGTTCTTATTGTCAAACAGATAGCAAGAGTCAGAATGAGGGCATCTAGATGGCACAGTGGATAGAGCACCAGCCCTGAAGTCAGGAGTACCTGAGTTCAAATCCAGCCTGAGACACTTACTACTTCCTAGCAAGTGACCCTGGGCAAGTCACTTAACCCCAATTGCCTCAGGAAAAAAAAAAGAGTCAAAATAGTCTTGAACTCAGTTCTTGCTTCCTCAAAGGCTTGTCCTCTATCCGCTGCTACCCAGGGTCTAATATACAATTATACATAGTAAATATGGACTCAAATATGTGAAGTCCTATTCATATGCAAGGCGTAGTAGAAAAATCACTGGAAAATAGAGTCAAAAGAAACTTAGATTCAGATATTGCTTTTATGATCAATGTGAGTAAATTCCTTGACCTTAATGTCTTCATCTATGAAACAATGATAGTAGTGCCTACGTCACGGGATTGTTGAGTTAAGGATAACATCATATGATAAAAATCAAAGCAATCTGTGAACCTTGAAGTTTTATATGTTTCTCAGAGATTATTATCATTATCAAAACCTAGAAATAACCCTGAGCTTTCAAAGGCTATGGCAATGAAAAGCTTTGGCAATTTCTTCCAGGATGGAAACACTTTATATACAGGTTCACAATAAATTATCATTCAGTAATCAACCTAACTATACCCAGAGAAACATCAAAAAACTTCTGAAAACAAATACTCATGGAAATGTAAGGGTTAAAAAGCCTCTAGGAGCAAGAAATGCAATTCAAGACATGTGGGAGGACCTAAGGGATGAGTGGTACCAAGGCATAGGCGAGTTCTATGTGGAGGTGGGGCATAGCCCCAAGTGTCTGACCCCAGGTACCACTTCTCCCTCCTTAGTGCTCTCAAAGCCTAGTACGCCTCCCTCCCTCTTCTCAGGCCAGTCCAGGTTCCTAGAGGACCTCCCCTTTCCCCAATCCTCAGGGGGGTATAAATATGTGCTACTTAATGATAAAGCTCTCTTTCACTTCACACCTACCTCCTGGTTGGTCTGTCTCTGTGAGATCCGGGTTGATGCCCAAAGATGGGTAAATGTGGCCTAGCCGTGCCATCGATGGACAAGCAGTTAAGAGTAGCTCTAAGGGGAGCTACAAGGTTAGAGTAGAATTAAGGGACGCTACAATAAAACTATTTATTAACATGTAGATGAGTTGTGATTTCTACCTGTGAAGAGTATCCATACTGATAAAATTACAGATGCATTGAAAATAGATATTGAAGATTTATTATATACACATTCCAATACATATATTTACTATATATGTAAAACAATCATATTTTATTTTAATTTAAAATAAAAATTTCAATTTTTAAATTTTAATTTTTAACCATTTTGAGGTCCAACATGTACTCATATTGGTCATGTTGTGAAAGAAAGCATAAGTCAAAACACACATACACACACACTAAAAATCCAGATATGAAAAAAGTGAAAATAATATGCTTCAATATGCATTTAGAGTCTATCATTCTTTATGTTAAGGTAGATAGTACTTTTTTAATTATAAGTCACTTGAAATTATCTTAGATTTTTGTATTGCTGAGAATAGTTGAATTATTCACAATTGATCATCATACGATATTGCTATTACTATGTATAATGTTCTCCTGGTTCTGTTCCCTTCATTTCCATCAGTTCATGTAATCTTTTCAGGTTTTTCTGAAAGCATACTGCTTGTCATTTCTTATAGCACAATATAATTTATTACAAATACAACCCAAAACTTGTTTAGGCATTCCCTAACTGATGAACATCTTCTCAATTTCCAATTCTCTGCCACTACAAAAAAGAGTTGCTATAAATAATTTTTTTACAAGTAGGTCCATTTCCTTTTTTAAATCTCTCTAAGATACAAGACTTACTAGTGGTATTTCTGGGTCAAAGAGAATACACAGTTTTACAGCCCTTTGAACATAATTCTGAATTGCTCTCCAGAAAGGGTCACAATTCACAATTGTGTCAACAGTTTTCCCACATCACTCTAGCATTTATCATTTTCCTTTTCTGTCATATTAACCACCCTAGTAAGACTGACATTGTTTCTCAAAGTTATTTAACTTTCATTTCTCTAATCAATAGTGGGTTTAAAGCATTTTATATGATCATAAATAGCTTTGATTTCTCCTTCTGAAAACGGCTTGTTAATATCCTTTCATCATGTATGAGTTGGGAAATAGCTCATATGCTTATAAATTTGAGTCAGTTCTCTATATATTTAAGACATAAAGGCCTTTATCTGACACTTATTATTTAAAAAGTTATTTCTCACTTCCTGCTTTCCTTCTAATCTTGATTTCATTCATTTTGTTTGTATAAAACTTTTTAAAATTTAAGATCAAAATCATTCATTTTATATCTCATAATGCTATCTCTTGATAGGTGATAAATTCTTCACTTACTTATGGCATCACCCTTATGTTTAAATCACAAAACCATTTTGGCCTTATCTTGTTATGAAGGGAGATATTGGTCTATATTTTGTTTCAGCAAAACTGTTTTTCAGTTTTTCCAGCAGTTTTGTCAAATAGTGAGTTCTTGTTCCAAAACTTTGGATTTTTTGGTTTATCAAAAACTAGATTACTATGGCCATATATTACTATGTATTGTGTAACTAATCTATTAACATGTGTGTATGTATGTATGTGTATCACCAAATTTTAATCTTAATGAGTATAAGTATGATAACATGATATAAGTGGAAAAGCCTTTGAATTTGGGTTGGGTGGGAGGAACTGGATTCAAATCTCACCCTTTTCATTATTTGTGAGCTTAGGAGAGTCAGATAACTTCTCTGGATCTCACGTTCTTCATTTGTTAAATTTGGAGATTGAACTAAGTAATACCTATCACATATCTCAATTCTTTTACAGTTTTGAATGTATAATTCTATCCATTATTATAATAAATGAAATCACAGAATTTTTAAGTACCTATCTCCTTTTACGTCTTTACAATATTTCACTTAGCTATGAAATGGTTAAACAGTGATATTGTGATGAAGATATACAGATTGTTCAAATAGTAAATGTAAAAAAAATATTATCCACAAGTTCTAGAAATAGTAAAATAACAAGAGATGATTACTTCCACCATAAAACCAATAATCCTAAGAGAGAATAGGTGATATGCATGAAAAATATTGACCTATTGATTAACAATGTCAAAGTTCAGGACCTCTAATCTTGACTATAAAGTAGCTCTACAATGGTTATTTTTGAGGTATCACCATTATGATGAATGGCTGCAGTAGATTGGAGATGGAGATTACAGGATTATCAACACAAATATGGAAGTCTCTCAGGATAGTATGATAGGCTTTATGTCCTTAAACCAGACCATGCATATTGTGAAAGATTAAACACATGTAATGGAGGAGTGAATGTTTTTCTTTTTTCTTTAACTTGAAGACCAAATTACCCTGAAATATTTCCCCAGTGACCCAAAAGTATTCCTGACATTCCCATATCAAAGGAAATTCCTGTTAAATTTCAAATATGTTTCTTAGAAGTGATAAAAATGATCATTTTCAGTTCAGCACAAAAAGGACAAACACATATTGAAGCCTGAAGCAGATTAAAATGTAATTGGAAAATATTTAACAAAATAAATGAAAATACAATATAGCATAGATAATGTTAATCTCTGGTTTCCTAAATCAATATGCAGCCTACAGCAACCCGTATATATAGTTTAGTGACTCCTATTACTACTTGAGTCTGACAACATTAGCTTAGAACATTTAATTTTTGCAACTGGTTGGCTTCAAAGAGTGGTATTTTTCATTAAATTCCTATTCCAGAAATCTATATGTCAGCCATATTAATATTGTTTTAGATGCATGTCTGTGTATGTGTAAATATGTGTATATATGTGTATATGCATGTTTATATGTAAATGTTTATAGGTATGTATATATATATACATATATATATATATATATATAACTTATTATCACCTGCTATATTGTTGTCAAATTTCATGAACTAGAATTGTCATGTCAATACATGTAATTCATACTATAACTATCTCAATTTTAAAATTCAGACAGAAAAATTAATAATGGATGATTGGGGAAATGGTGATGCCTTTGAAAAGCCATGACACATGAATCATATGGATGGACTGGAATGTAAATAGACTTGAGGCAAACGGATCCATCAGCAGGCTATGGCATTAATCAAAATGTGAGATAATGAAGGCACTAAAGTAGTGGCAGTGACAGAAAAGAGAAATGTCTTATTAAAAAAAAAAGATTTAAAGTGCTTTCTTCACACCAATCCTGTATTAGGTAGTTCAAGTTACAAATATACATACATATGTATATATGGGTGTGCATGTACAATATATACACATACATATTCGTAAATAAGGAAACTGAAGTTCAAATGAGTAATTTACCCAAAGTCATCCAAGTAGCATGTAAGAGAACTGGAACTCTGGAGAGGACTCCAAGTACATTATGGTTTCCACTACTACTGCCACTTCAATTCTAGCATGTCATATAATACATACAATATGACTCTATGCTGATTATCTCACAAAATCATATGAAGAGTAATGAAAAGCCATTTAACAATAAATCACCCGAAAAGCAATAGTATTCTTAAGATAACATAACTTTGCCAAAAATGAACACTCTGCTATCAGAGCTACCTGAAAAGCAATCCACAGAGTTTTAAAAATACATTTTTAAAGAAAATGCTCGCAAACAGGGTTATGGGCAACACACCCAAGAGCAAGAGTTTTGGATGCTGCATTTCAAACTCATTTTTTCAAACTTGGACTGCTATCATGGGTCATTCTCTACTTCACTGAACAAACCTCCCTCTAGGCATCCTGAGGACTTTTTTCTCTTTCACTTTAGGGATGAAAGTCAACAATACCCTCTGAAATAGTAGCTCAAGAATGCTGCACAAATATTTAGATCCTAAGACAACAATGTAGCTGAATTTGTGAACTTTTATGCTTCATATTGCCTCCAACCAGTGTTAATCACAAAAATCACAATCCACAACTGAGACATTATATAGGAAGCCCAAGGCAAAATTGTGAAGTAATGTTTCTCATCTGTTTGTTATCTCATTTTTCTTTCAGAATCTTACTTTTCCATTGTCCCATAATGCCTTTACCTCTTCCCATATCTGCTGAAAAAAACACTGAAATTAATCCTTGTTACTCCTGGACTTCCCAGTCACCCTTCCAATACAGGGAGCTCTCCCACTCATCCCTCAAGTGTCTGTTTTGCATCAAAATGGATGATTTATCTTTCAATCTCTAATGATCCTATTCTACAAAGTCAACTGGTTGGAAAAACTAATATGCTAAGCTAATGATGAGTACTAATAAGTTACCGCTACCAAGAAATATATTTGAAATTTAACAGATACATCATGAAAAGACAATGCATCAATTGGAATCATAGGAAATTTTAGCATTATTTGAGGTCAATTGGGGAAATATTTCAGAATAAATGTGTCTTCAGATGCTACACCTCATTTGCATATGGTCATTCTTTAAAAATACAAGGAATAATTTGAAATTAACATTGCTATGCCCCAATCATGCTGTATTTGAAGACTTTGATATTTGTTTTAATGATCCTTTTAACTGCATTTTTTATTTAACCACCCACTAATATGGCCATACCTTAGAAATCATTATCATTCAAAAATAGGTTATATCTAATATCCAAGCTATTGAACTTGAATATTTAACTTTCAGAATATAGTCCCTGGTCCTTCTGATGAGATTTGGCCTTCTCTTTGACAGAAGTTAAGAAATTCACACCCCAGTATTTTTTCCTACTCCTCAACTAAAGTGGGGTATAACTGGGAATACAGCAAACCTCAAAGACATCATTTGATGTCCGATATCTGCTGGCCTTTTTGTCAAAAGATAAGAGGTCCCCATGTATTAATCCTTTTCTTTCACTTAGCAAGAGCATTAGTGAAACCCCAGGCATTGACATAGATGTTGACCTAACACCCTGTGCCAAGATAAGGTCGAAATGAGTTCATGATTTAAACATAAAAAGTGATACTATAAGCAAATTAGGAAAACAAGGGAGAGTCTATCTCTCAGATTTGTGGAGAAGGAAGGAATTTACTGCCAAAGAAGAACTAGAGAACATTATTAAATGCAAAATGGGTAATTTTAGTTATATTAAATTAAAAGGTTTTTGTACAAACATAATCCAAATGCAACCAAGATTAGAAGGGAAACAGAAAACTGGGGGAGGGAGGCAATTTTACATCCAAAGTTTCTGATACAGGCCTCATTTCTAAAATATATAGATAACTGACTCAAATTTGCAAGAATACAAGCCATTCTCCAATTGATAAATGATCAAAGGATATGAACAGAAATTTTCAAATGAAGAAACTAAAGCCATTACTAGACATATGAAAAAGATACACTAAATCACTATTGATAGAAAAATTCAAATTAAAACTCTGAAGTACCATTTCATTCCTCTCAGATTAGCTAAAATGACCGGAAAATATAATGTTAAATGTTGGAGGGGATGTGGGAAAACTGAGACATTAATACATGGGGGAGTTGTGAACTGATCCACCCATTCTGTAGATCAATTTGGAACTATGCTGAAAGACTATCAAACTGCATATCCTTTGATCCATCTGTGTCTCTATTGAGTCTGCATCCCAAAGAGATCATAAAAAAGAGAAAAGCTCTCACATATAGTGGCATGGAACTGGAGAATGAGTAGATGCCCATCAGTAGAAGAATAGCTGAATAAAGTATGGTATGTGAGTGTTATGGAATATTATTGCTTTTTAAGAAATGATTAGCAGGACGACTTCAGAGAGGCCTGAAGAAACTTACATGAACTGAGACTAAGTGAAGTGAGCTGAACCAAGAAAAATTATACACAGCAACAACAAGATTATATGATGATAAACTGTGATGGACATGGATCTTTTCAAAAGTGAGCTATTTCAGGCTCTAATTCTATTAGAATTATTTCTATTAGATCTTCATCCAGAGAGAGGACTATGGGGATTGAATGTGGATCACAATATAGTATTTGCATCTTTTGTTGTTGTTATCATTTGTTTATTAGTGTTGCTCTATCTCATTTTTTCCCTTTGGATCTCATTTTTCTTGTGCAGCATGATAAATGTGGAAATATGTTGTTTTTTTTTTAATATGTTTTTTTTAAAGATCTTTCTTCCTTCTCTAAATTTTAATATAAAGTAGAAAAGGAAAAAGCTAAAATTCTAGAACATAAATCATCCATATGTTTTGGTGGGTAGAGGGGAGCTCCTGACATTTTGCTTCTAGGCACCATTTAGAAAAACTGAGGGCCTATGCCTTCTTCTCAAACAGTTTACTGCCACTAAAAAACTTTAGGGACTTCAAGGGAATAAATATGAATTTGGAAAAAATTGGTGTTCAGAAAGTTTCTTCCTCAGCTTTAAATTTGTGAGTTAAATTTGAAATCCAATTATAAATTGTATGATATGATTACTATTAATTGGTGCATGCTAAAATTGTGGATGTATTTTGGCATAAGATCCTAGAAAAATATATACATTAATTTTTAATATTGTAATATTGCTAATAGAAATTTAAAACTGTATTTAAGTTATCTCTGGTAATTAACTTAACTTGACACTATATTTATGTGAAGTGTTAAGTTGGTTTCTAAATTATATAGAAAAAAAAGCAAAATTTTTACAAATTGCACAATTTGTAAAAATTTTATGGGCTATGTTTTAAAATTCTGTCAGCTCTGTTGGATATGTGCTGTAAATTTTGTGAAAATTATTTAGTTATAGTTCACGTTCTGAATTTTAAGATTGTCTTGGGTTTTTTCCACTTAAACAAAGAGATTTAATAAGACAATAAAATGAAACAAAACAAAATCCTCCTGGAAGTTATTTAAAAATCCCTTCTGAAAATTATTCCTTAGGATTTTTGGAAGTTATCTGAAACTGGGGACTGAAAACTATGTACTACGAGTTACAACTCATCCAGCTCCTTGGTAAAAAGCTGCAGTGTGATGATCATTTAAATAAAATGATCATTTCCTTCTTGAAAAAAGTCATTCAAATATGGAGATATGTGTAGACGAACTGTACTTGTTTAACCTATATTGGATTGCTTGTTCGGGGGAGGGGAAGAGAATTTGGAATACAAGGTTTTGCAAAGGTGAATGTTGAAAACTGTCTTTGCATGTATTGGGAAAAACAAAATACAGTTAAAAATTTTAAAAGAAAACTGTCTATTAGCTATTTACAGAATTTCATGGCTTAATTTATATCAGTTAGCCTTGAATGCATAATCCACCCTTCCCCCCTCAATCAGTATGGAGGGTCCTACTCTGAGCCCTTCCCCCTATTTCACTGATTGGGAGAAGTGGAAAGAACCCCAGTCACTGATACTCAGCCCTTTTCTGAGCTTCCCTGCTGATTAAGTGAAATGTCTTCACTTTTAAATTATTTTCATTATTTAAAAAGATAGTCTCACATTTCAAGCCTCATTATTTGTCTTAGAGCAAATCATTTGTGTAGCTGAACATCTATTTAGATAACATGATGTGTCAAGAGTTCTACTGCTTAGTAATGTAGGGAACTTCTAACAGAAGTTTGTTAGATATTTTTATTTTTTGGTTAACAGCAAGATCTCTGAAAATTATTACTTGTGCTATAGTCTCCATCAGCAAATTATTTAACATTTATTTAATACATCATGGACTCATTATTTATCCACATAATAAGCAATGTGATCTGTAGCTTTCTTGATACTTAAAGCAAGATTTTAACCTGCTAGTGTTGGTTTTTTTGTTAGCAAAACCTCTAATTTTCCTGCACCTAGTTTTGACTGTGTCCTGCAGGTCTTTCATCTTCTGCACAGTGCTGGGTAATTGAAATCCTCTGCAAGTTTTTCTGCATGTAAAAGGGAAACATAGTATGAGAATACCTGCCTCATCATATCTTATCTCCAGTGTCAGCCCTGAGATACACAATGATTATGAATAATGATTTGTAAGCCTTCTTTCTTTTCTTTCTTTCTTCATTTTCTTTTTTCTTTTTTTTCTTTAGATCTGAAGACTTTAATGTGAGATTTGGGTATTGGAGAGAAAATATTTTGGGATTATAACTAATATTATTTCTCAAGTTTGAATACAGATGGGAATGAGGACCAGTAAGTCAGAAAACACACCATTCCAGATGAATGCCAAAGTACTACTCAGAAGGTAGAGGTGCAGGTTATTTACATTTGAGCAGAAAGTCTGAAGAACAACTTTCCAAGCTCTCCTTGAAGCAAGGTCTTTCTAACTTGATTTCCAAATTCTGTTACTTTCTGTAGGAATGTTCCCTACCTTTCCTGAGTCTGGCCATGGTGTAAAATTGTAACTGCCTATGTGGTCTTCCTTTGGAATTCATATATGAAGTCAAACAGAGGTAAAGGCATTTTGTCCTGTTCCCTGACAAAGATGTCACTTTTTTTTCCTCTTGAACATAAATTTCTGTATTCAGAGCAACTGGTCAGCTTAAAAACCATGAACAAAATACAAGTATGTGATCTCTTGCTGTTTTCTATCTGAAAATGTGTGGTCATTAGATAAATGACTGTTTTACATCACTGGGTAGATGAATATCTGGCTTACTCATCTGCCTGTTACTAAAGATATTATTTTACTAAAAACATTTTTGTATAAGATCTTTAAATCTTTCAAGGGACTTCCGGTCAAGATGGCGGTGAGGAGGCACACAGCTGTGTAAGCTCCACTTTTTTCTCAGAATTCATTTCATAACAAGCCTCTGAATTAATGCTTGACTGAAAAAAAAAAAAAAAAAAAAAAAAAACACAAATAGTTACCTAGAGAAGACATCCTTGAGATTCGACAGGAAAAGTTTGTTTTTGCTCGAGGGCAGGATGGTTTTAGATGGGCGCAGGCTGAGGGCAGGCAGAGGCAACAAGAGCTCTGCAGGCAGCTCACAGCCGAGCAGATCAGAGGGGGATGGGATGTGATCTCAGCCGTCTCTGCGGGGAGAGCTTTGCTACAGGTTTGGATACTTTGCCCTGGCAGCAAATCAGTAGCCCAGCAGAGAAGCCAAAAACACCGGGGGTGAAGAATACAACCCCAAACAGCTGGAGTTTCTCGAGACCTGACCACCCCTCCCCCACAGTGTTCCAGCACACTCTCAAGTCTCAGAGCACAGACGCAGCACAGCCCTGCTAGTGCCTCGCTGCTGCCCCTGCAATTTGTAGAGGAAGCTCAGTAACACCACCCAGCCCCTTCCCCCAAAAAAGCAGATTCCATTTGGGGTTTTTTTCTTTTTTTCTTTGCTAGTTTGTCTTTGATTCTTCTCTGACAAAATGAGCAAAAAAATTGAAAAGGACCTTAATGATTGACAGCTTCTACATGGATAGAGAGCAGACTCTAAACCCTGAGGAGACTAAAAACAGACTGTCTCCAGGTGAATCCCCAAAGGAGGAGATCATCTGATCCTCAGCACAGATGAATCTCATAGAAGAAACTAAAAAAGCTCTTATAAGAAAGCTAGAAGAAAAATGGGAAAAGGAGAGGGAGGCTTGGCAAGGGAGTCTGGAGAAGTCATTCCACTCAGTTAAAGACAAAGTGGATAAAGAAATCAAATCCTTGAAAACTGGAAACAGAAAATGGACCCATATACTGTATACCAAGATAAGATCAAAATGGGTCCATGATTTAGGCATAAAGAACGAGATTATAAATAAACTAGAGGAACATAGGATAATTTATCTCTCAGACTTGTGGAGGAAGAAGAAATTTGTGACCAAAGATGAACTAGAGACCATTATTGATCACAAAATAGAAAATTTTGATTACATCAAATTAAAAAGCTTTTGTACAAACAAAACTAATGCAAACAAGATTAGAAGGGAAGCAACAAACTGGGAAAACATCTTCACAGTTAAAGGTTATGATAAAGGCCTCATTTCCAAAATATGTAAAGAACTGACTCTAATTTATAAGAAACCAAGCCATTCTCCAGTTGACAAATGGTCAAAGGATATGAAGAGACACTTTTCAGATGATGAAATTGAAACTATTACCACTCATATGAAAGAGTGTTCCAAATCGTTATTAATCAGAGAAATGCAAATTAAGACAACTCTGAGATACCACTACACACCTGTCAGATTGGCTAAGACGACAGGAAAAAATAATGATGATTGTTGGAGGGGATGCAGGACACTGATGCATTGTTGGTGGAGTTGTGAACGAATCCAACCATTCTGGAGAGGAATCTGGAATTATGCCCCAAAAGTTATCAAACTGTGCATACCCTTTGACCCAGCAGTGCTACTACTGGGCTTATCCCCTAAAGAAAGGAGAGGGACCTGTATGTGACAAAATGTTTGTGGCAGCCCTGTTTGTAGTGGCTAGAAACTGGAAAATGAATGGATGCCCATCAATTGGAGAATGGTTGGGTAAATTGTGGTATATGAATGTTATGGAATAATATTGTTCTGTAAGAAATGACCAGCAGGATAAATACAGAGACTTGGAGAGACTTAACATGAACTGATGCTAAGTGAAATGCTCTCATTTGAACCAGGAGATCATTATATATGTCAACAACGATACTATATGAAGATGTATTCTGATGGAAGTGGATTTCTGTAACAAAGAGACCTAATTCAGTTTCAATTGATCAATGATGGACAGAAGCAGCTACACCCAAAGAAAGAACACTGGGAAATGAATGTATACTGTTTGTTTTTCTTCCTGGTTATTTTTACTTTCTGAATCCAATTCTCCCTGTGCAACAAGAAAACTGTTTGGTTCTGCACACATATATTGTATCTAGGATATACTGCACCATATTCAACATATATAGTGTTAAGATCGTGTATTTTAAGATCAGCATGAGACAGGAATTCAGGTTAGGGGAAAATCGTCAGTCTTTATTCTCAGTGAAGAAGGATCGGAGGTGGAAGAGAATCAGCGATAGCAATGTGTGCAGCTGAGTCAAGAAGCTAGCTCGACCAGCAGCCACACAACCAGCAACTCGGAGTCTCGAACCCAGCCCAATCTCTCCCCACTTGTCTTCCTCCCTCTCTCTCTGCCTCCACCCACCAAAATCGTCATTTCCTATACAACACATTAGGACTTGCACGGAGAGTGGGCAGGGACCATTCTTTATCCAATCATGTATATTAATAGAGTATAGCCCAATTACTATCTAGCCTCATGTACTTGGGACCTCAGTGCATCAGCTCAAACCTCAGCCCATTACATATAGGACTGCTTGCCATCTAGGGGAGGGAGTGGAGGGAGAGAGGGGAAAAAGCGGAACAGAAGTGAGTGCAAGGGATAATGTAAAAAATTACCCTGGCATGGGTTCTGTCAATAAAAAGTTATTATAATAAATAAAAATTAATTAAAAAATAAAAAGTGAAATCTTTCAAAATGTAAGAATATTTAGCCATTTGATGCAACTGTTTGTGAGACCCAGGTGCTCTTCTCATACACTATGACCTAGAGTAGAAAATTTTAGTGCAAACAGTTTCCTTAGGAGATATAAATTGTGGGATATATTGTGTCACATCCTTGCAAAAAGTCTATTTTATTTAAGCTAATATAAAATAATATCTGCTGTATTGTGTCTATGCACAGACCAAGCTATGCAGCCATAAAAGAGGATTTTTTTCAATCTGCATTGCCTTCTCCTAGTTAATCCATTCTTTGTGGATGGATCTATATAAAACCTTGCTTCTTCATAGGTAATTGTTAACCACTGAATGAATCTGTTAAGGAAGGGTTTGGTGAATGCTTCAGTTAGCCTAGGGGGATCCCACTTTTTTTTTGTTTGTTTTTCATTTTTCTCTCTTTTTTTTATTTAATAGCCTTTTATTTACAGGTTATATGTATGGGTAACTTTACAGCATTGACAATTGCCAAAACTCTTGTTCCAGTTTTTCCCCTCTAACCTCCCACCCCCTCCCCAGATGGCAGGATGACCAGTAAATGTTAAATATTAAAATATAAATTAGATACACAATAAGTATTCATGACAAACCGTTATTTTGCTGTACAAATAGAATCAGACTCTGAAATATTGTACAATTAAGCTTGAAGGAAATCAAAATGCAGGTGGGCAAAATATAGGGATTAGAATTCAATGTAATGGTTTTAGTCATCTCCCAGAGTTCTTTCGCTGGGCGTAACTGGTTCAGTTCAATATTGCTCCACTGGAAATGATTTGATTGATCTCATTGTTGAGGATGGCCAGGTCCATTACAACTGGTCATCATATAGTATTGTTGTTGAAGTATATAATGATCTCTTGGCCCTGCTCGTTTCACTCAGCATCAGTTCATGTAAGTCTCTCCAGGCCTTTCTGAAATCATCCTGTTGGTCATTTTTATAGAACAATAATATTCCATAATAGTCATATACCACAATTTATTCAGCCATTCTCCAACTGATGGGCATCCACTCAGTTTCCAGTTTCTAGCCACTACAAAAAGGGCTGCCACAAACATTCGTGCACATACAGGTCCCTTTCCTTCTTTATGATCTCTTTGGGATATAAGCCCAGTAGTAACACTGCTGGATCAAAGGGTTGACAGTTTGATAACTTTTGAGCATAGTTCCAATTGCTCTCCCAAATGGTTGGATGTATTCCAGTTCCACCAACAATGTATTAGTGTCCCTGTTTTCCCACATCCCTCCAACATTCCATTATCTTTCCCTGTCATTCTAGCCAATCTGACAGGTGTGTAGTGGTATCTCAGAGTTGCCTTAATTTGCATTTCTCTAATTAATAATGACTTGGAGCATCTTTTCATATGGTGAGAAATAGTTTCAATTTCTTTGTCTAAGAATTGTCTGTTCATATCCTTTGACCATTTATCAATTGGAGAATGGCTTGATTTTTTATAAATTAGTCAATTCTCTATATATTTTGGAAATGAGGCCTTTATCAGAACGTTTGACTGTAAAAATGTTTTCCCAGTTTATTGCTTCCCTTCTAATCTTGTCTGCATTAGTTTTGTTTGTACAAAAACTTTTCAATTTGATATAGTCGAAATTTTCTATTTTGTGATCAGTAATGATCTCTAGTTCTTCTTTGGGGGATCCCACTTTCTGAAAATTGCTTTTGGGTTAAATATAACTTCAGCTGACCTAAACAATCCTCTTCATGGTGATCTTGGCTATTTCCTTTCATGGCATTCCACTTTTAATCATCATCCCAGCTTTAGGTAAATCTTGTTCTTACATTGGCCTTTTATTCAATGGATTTTCTTTCTCAGCTGAGTACAAAGTTTCTCCTTGCAAATAATGTACAAGAGATGATTCCCAAGTAGCTATTTATTGAAGTCTTCTCTTCCTGGAATACTCTATCAAGATAGCAAATCCGGGTCATATTTCCTTTAATCACCTCTCTCTCTCTCTCTCTCTCTCTCTCTCTCTCTCTCTCTCTCTTCTTCTCTCTCTCTCTCTGTTCCCTGACTAACCTCATGGACTTCAAGTGATGGATAAGTTTTTAGTCAAACTATACGATGCAAGATGAGCCTTCTCTAAACATTTCTGAAGGTCCTAGCAAGAGAAACGTATCCAATTGAAGACCTCCTCAACAAGTAATTTTTCTGTCCATAACCTCTGCTTGTTAAATCTGTTTTCTTCTAGGCTTTGGTTATTTCATCTAAAATGATCAGCACTACTCCAATTGAAAAATGGTCAAAGGATATGAACAGACAATTCTCAGATGAAGAAATTGAAACTATTTCTAGTCATATGAAAAGATGCTCCAAGTCATTATTAATCAGAGAAATGCAAATTAAGACAACTCTAAGATACCACTACACACCCTGTCAGATTGGCTAAGATGACAGGAAAAATAATGATGATTGTTGGAGGGGATGTGGGAAAACTGGGACATTGATTCATTGTTGGTGGAGTTGTGAAGAATCCAACCATTTTGGAGAGTAGTTTGGAACTATGCTCAAAAGTTATCAAACTGTGATACCCTTTGATCCAGCAGTGTTACTACTGGATTATATCCCAAAAGAGATTATAAAGAAGGAAAGGGACCTGTATGTGCACGAATGTTTGTGGCAGCCCTTTTTGTAGTGGCTAGAAACTGGAAACTGAATGGATGTCCATCAGTTGGAGAATGGCTGAATAAATTGTGGTATATGAAAATTATGGAATATTACTGTTCTGTAAGAAATGACCAACAGGATGATTTCAGAAAGGCCTGGAGAGACTTACACGAACTGATGCTGAGTGAAATGAGCAGGACCAGGAGATCATTATATACTTCAACAACAATACTAGATGATGACCAGTTCTGATGGATCAGGCCATCCTCAGCAACGAGATCAACCAAATCATTTCTAATGGAGCAGTAACGAACTGAACTAGCTATACCCAGAAAAAGAACTCTGGGAGATGACTAAAAACCATTACATTGAATTCCCAATCCCTATATTTGTGCACACCTGCATTTTTGATTTCCTTCACAAGCTAATTGTACAATAATTCAGAGTCTGATTCTTTTTGTACAGCAAAATAATGTTTTGGTCATGTATCCTTATTATGTATCTAAGTTATATTTTAATATATTTAACATCTACTGGTCATCCTGCCATTTAGGGAGGGTGGGAGGGTAAGAGGTGAAAAATTGGAACAAGAGGTTTGGCAATTGTTAATGCTGTAAAGTTACCCATGTATATATCCTGTAAATAAAAGGCTATTAAATAAAAAAAAAGAAACATTTCCCTCTCCCCAGTGAGAGAGGGCAATGGTAAAAAAAAAAATAATAAAAAAAAATAAAATAAAATAAAATAAAATAAAATGATCAGCACTAGACAACTATAGCATCAGCTTCAGGGATCTGACTCAAAATTCATAGAATTCTGCTTCAATTAGCTCCTAAACCAACTTTCAAGTTCACCATCCCTTTAAATTTGGACTCCATAGGATGACTCAGCTCTATTCCCGTTCCCAAAAGGAAAAAGTTTCAGAAGATGACATCATTGCCCCACACCCCAAAGTACTTTGAGCCCAATTTGTTTGCGAGGAACTGATTGGTGAGGTGAATGAACCACAACAAAATATCACCCAATCTTTGAGTAGGCTTCAATAAGGAGCAAAATGACCCTGTGCTAATCTCCTTTATTATATTCCTGTTAACCAACTTATGTACCAAACTTTGACTTCAGTTCATTTCTGTAACACTTCCTACCCACAAGCCATTGTATTTCACACCCAGCTTCTGGATACTACTTAACAAGTGTCACTGAATTTGGCCTCTAAAATTTCATTAGTTGGTCAACTAGGCCCCTCCTGTTTAGGAAGCACCAATCTGATTTTCAAAAGATTCCTTTAAGAAATTAAAAGAGTGGGAAAATGATGAGGTCTTGAGTCACTGGGGGTGGCAGAGTAAGCCTGAAATACTGATAAAATTATTCTCTCAACAAGCAGAGAAAAGCACTAATGGGAATCCACTCCAACCTTATAGTGCCCCCCCCTTCTGTGGAGGTCATAGGTAGCCTCATCTTGCTTTTTCCTGTGTCCAGTCAGAAATCCAAGTTCCGTCAAACCTCTAAGGTTAATTTTTTTCTTATAAATCTGCTTATGGCCCATGCCATCTTTGTTGAATCCTTTTTGGGTTGTAGTCTAGTATAGCATTCTGCCTTATGGTTGTCTTTCTCCTCACTCCTCCCATATGCTTCTTCATGTCTTTCCTCTCATCCCCTCCCCCAACATGCCTCATGGTGTCTTTCTCTTTCTTATAGCTAACTAACTCTTTTAAAGTGCTAAATTCCTCTATGAATTTAGCCTGCCAGTCAATGGCATACTCACACCTCATATCATATTCCTTTAAAGCATTATCCCAAACTCCTTTCCTTCATAATCATATGTTCTCCCAAGTTTATTTAATATTTACCATTCCTGGTATCTATTGTACTTCTTCATCTTGTCTGTAAATGAAATAAAATAAATAAACCTACCTTTTGGCAAAAAGAATGGCTACCGTGAATTCTTCACATGACTGAAGCCCAATATTTGATGCTTACATCAATCTCATCATTTGGGTTCTGAACATCAAACACATCACTTTCACCTCTACCTGTCTCTTGTTTCTCCCAGGATTCATTCAACAAAATGCTTTTAAATACCTTTTAAATTCAGGGCACTAATGTAGGTGCTGAAGGTACAAAGAGAAAAACAAAACAGCCTTTACCTTTAATGATCCTAACTTTAGGAGAGATACTAATAAGTAAAAATATAAGCTACTTTGAGGAGTGAAATAATAACTAGTAGTGTTAGAAGAAAATCTCACCTAAAATCAGCCATCAAAAGATTTAAGGAATTATAAAGGCAGAGGTGAAGAAAGTATATATTGCAGGTATGTCATTATTCTAAATAATGACAAGTCCAATTTTGTTGTAGGATATAAAAGGAATTCATCAGATTCTGTATGGCTTTAAATACTAGACAGGGGAATTTACATTCTATCCTAAAAATAACAAATAACCATTGAAGATTTCTGATGAGAAGTAATTCTTGTCTTACAAATATCAAGTTGATGATTCTATAATAATGAACTAGAATGAGAAGAGATTGGTAGCAGTGGAATCATTGGGGACTTAACGAAGGGATGAGTTTGGATAATGAGTATATGAATTGACAGAAATAAATAGATGAATGAAATGTGAATTTAGAATCAATAATGGATGGTTATAGAAAGGGAGTATAATGAAGAAGGAAGAGTAAAAAAATGAAGCCAAGTTTTGAAACTGGATGACTGGAAAGAAGGGTAAAGAATGAAGCCAAAATTTGAAAGTGGTACTCTAAAAAGAAATAGGGGGATTTAGAACAGAAATAGGTTTAAAGGGAGAAGATAATGAATTCTACTTTAAATATATGGAGTTTGAAATGCCAATGATCTTTCCAAATGGAGATGTCTAGCAGGAAGTTTGAGGTTCAAGAGAAATTTTAGGATTGGATATGAAGACTTTGGCATCATCAGCATAAACATGACTATTTAAAACCTTCAAACCGAAGAAATCACAAAGAGAAAGGATAAAGAAAGGCAAGAGCCCAGGGCAGAACCTTGAGAAACATTCATCATTAGTGTTCACGATACAGAAACAGGGGAGACTGAAAAGTACTCATCACAAGGCTAATCAGAGAACAAGAAAAGCCAAGTCAAAAGAAATACTTGGGAGGAGTCATGGATAAATCCTGTTAGAAGCTATGGTGTGGTCAAGTAGAGTTAGGAATAATCAAATCATAGGATCTAGTAGTTAAGAGATTATTAGTAAATTTAGAGAAAGCAGTTTTAGTCAAATATAAACTTGAACACCAGATCACAAAGGATTAAGTAATAGGTGAAAAAATGGAGTCAATGAATGCAAAAACCATTTCTTTTTCTTCCAAGAGTTCGATTTTGGAAGGAAGGGAGATAAGAAAAGAGCTTGAGGGGATGACAAAGAAAATTAGGGGCTTTTTTGTTTGTTGTTATGTTTATTTTTTAAGAATGATGATGGTGGAGAGAAACTATAGAAAGCAGAAAAGAAACCAATAAATAAGTAGAGCTTGAAAATAATCATGACAATTTAAACCTCAGGAGAGGGTTAAATCCAGAAGAGATGGAAAGAGCTAGTGAAATCAAAGTCACAGGCAATGAGGTTGGCCCTGGTAATCACATTTATCAATATCATGACATCATAAATTTCTCCAAATTTTTTCATGTTATCACTTCAAATCCCTCCCTAACACCCTTGCAATGATTTCTCTTTCACCCTTAAATTCGTTGTCCCCTTGAGCTATTTTTTATTTTTAAATATTTTCATTAGTTCCTTCTGCATTCATATCACTCTAAACTCTCCTTCATAACAAGAAAGAGTTAAAACAAAAACAAGGGGCTAAATATGATCATAAATACTGTATTTTTTCCTCTATGGATCTCCATATGTCTATTGAGATAAAAGATATGCTTCATTATGAGTCCTCTAAAATCAGTATTTCAGGAGTAATACTCAATATTGGTCATTACAATTACTATAAGTTCTTTCTAAAGATCTTTTCTCTTTTTACATGTGTTTTTTAAAATTTTTGAGTTCTAGATTCTCCTCCTTATCCCCACCCACAATTAAAAAACCACTTGTGAAGTTATGCAAAACATTTCCATAGAAGTCATTTTGAAAAAAAATCGATCTCCCACCCTAATGAAAATAAAAATCCTTAAGAAAAAATAGTTTAGGGGCAGAGCTAAGATGGTCGATAGAACACATGCTTCTTTGTGAGCTCTCCTGCTACCATCACACTAATTATGAAATTCAGCCTCTGAATTAATGCTACACTGACAGAATCCAAGAATATTGACAATGCAACAAATTACCAGCAGAAGATAATTCCAAAAATCACCAGAAAAGATCTGTTTTGATTGGGCTGGGCAAGGAGGAGGTGGCTAGGTGCAAGCAGATAGGCAGAGCATGAAGACCACGACAAGCTGAGTAAACCAGGAGGCAGGGGGCAGTATTCACAAGGTGGAGAATCTATAGGGAAGATTCTACCACAGTATTGGCTACTCTGCCCTGGTTGCAAGCCAGTAGATTCAACAGAGAAGTTATAAAACATCCAAAACAAACACAGAGGGTAAAGAGTATACCACAAAGTGCAGGAGTCTCACAGGACTTGGCCACACCCACTCAGCCCTGGGAATGACTCAGCATGATCCCAGCTCAGTCATTGCCACTTCTAGGAGTCTGTAGAGGAAGCTTGACCAAAAAGCAGATCCCAACATTTAAAAAAAAAATGAGTAAAAAGGCAAAGTGAGCTCTAACTATAGACAGCTACTGTAGGGAAAGAGAACAGATTTCAAACCCTGAGGAGACTAAAAGCAGATTGTCTCCAAATAAAGCACCAAAGGGGAATATAACTGGTCCCCATCACATAAGGTTCTCCTAGATGAAATTTTAAAAGATCTTAAAAGAGAGCTACAAGAAGAATGTGGAAAGGAAAGGAAAACTCTGCAAGAGAGTTTATAAAAGACATATAACTCATTAAAAGGAAGATTTGATAAAGTAGAAAAAGGAAAACAATTCCCTGAAATGTGAAAGGGAAAAGGTAAAGAGCTCCCAGGAAAAAAAAAATTGTGAATTAAAAAAAAAGAAAATAACTCATTAAAAAAATTGTGAAATGGAACAACATTCCATAGAACAAAAAACTCATTTAAAAACTCAATTGGACAAATACAAAAATGTGAAGGTCTTCCTTTGGCCTTAGTATCAGTTGCAATCAATAATTAATCCAAAATCACAGCCAGCTGCTAAAAATGCAAACGTTTATTTCTCCTTCCAAAATCAGCCCGGTTAGTTGAGGCCTATCTTTCTGCCTGGCTCCAAGAGATCTTGTAGCTTTGTCCTTGGCTTCTGCCTCTGCTTTCTTCAGCCTCCAGTCAGCTCCGACTCGTGGCTTCTCAATCTCCAGTCTGTGTCGAGTAGTCTTTTCTTCCAGAGTGTTCTGTTTCAGAGCTCTGTTGATGTTCCAGAGAAAATTCTTTTACTCCAAGAGCTTCCTCCATATATATCATCTCCCAAAGGTCCTCCTTCTCGAGGTAGGGATTATGGGTTATCTCCCAGAGTGCTCTCTGGTCCTAAGGAAGGTGTGAATTCAGACTAAGCCAGCCCTGAATTCTCATGTGAACTCCATTGAGTACTTAATATATTTATGAGCTCTCTAAAGGTATGAACACAAGCATTGTTCAATCAGTTCCACTTAGTATCTTGTTTCAAGTTCTGGTCCAAAATAACTCTAAGATTAAATTAACTCCAATGTCTTTAACACTTTGTAAAGAAATGTCTTAACACTTTGTAAAAGATTCCAACACAAAAAGAAATAAAAAAATAAAGGAAGAAAATAATTCATTAAAAATCAGAACTGAACAAATGGAAGTGAATGACTCGAGACATCAAGAATCAGTCAAATAAAACAAAAAAAAATAGAAATAAGTGTTAAATACTTACTTAGGAAAACAACAGACCTGGAAAATGGATCTAGGAGAAATAATCTAAGGATTATTGAACTTCATGAACATCATGATAAAAAAAAAAAAAGATTTTTCAGGAAATCATCAAAAAGAACTGCCATGATGTCATAGACTCAGAAGGTAAAATAGCCATTGAAAGAATTCATCAAATGACAAAATTAAAACTTCAAGGAATATTGTGGCTAAATTCCAGAACTATCAGACCAAGGAAAAATATTACAAGCAGCCAGGAAAAAAAAATTCAAATACTGAGGAGCCACAATAAGGATTACTCAGCATTTAGCAGCATTCACATTAAAGGATTGAAGGGTCTAGAATATGATATTCTGAAAGGCAAAGGAACTTGGAATGCAGCCAAGAATAAACTACCCAGCTAAATTGAACAATTATTTCCAGGGGAAAAGATTGACATTCACTAAAAAAGGTGAATTCCATTTATTTCTGATGAATAAACCAGAGCTAAACAAAAAACAAAAAACAAAAAATGACCTCTAATACAGGACTCAAGAGAAACATGAAAAGGTAAAACAAACTCTTGAGAACTGTATTTATATTGTGAGTATGTATAGAGAGTGAATGAATAACTTGATTTTACTGTTATAATATAAAAAAGAACTGGAGGTAGAAAGGGGATTGTACCAGAAAAAGGAAAAAGTACAGATAAAAAGAGGGCAATTATATTTCACTGAGAGGCAAAGGAAACTGATTATATCTGAGGGAAAGAAGGGAGAGGGATGAACACTGTGCAAATCTTACTCTCATCAAATTTGGCTCAAAAAGAAAATATTAGACATATTTGGCTTACAGAACAACTTCCCTCACTTCATTGAAAAAGTGGAAGGGGAAAAGCAAAAAGGGAAGGGGTAGGTTAAATAGAAGGATATACAGAAATAATAGGGGAAAGGTATAAGAAAAAAGGGAGGGTCTCTAAGGTGAAGTGACTCTAAAGGAGGAGGACTGTTTGAGGCAAGTGGTGCCCATAAATTAAATAACTGGGGAGGGGGGTAAGGGGTAAATCAAAGAGAAAAGCATAATCTGGGGATAATAAGATGGCAGAAAATACAAAATTAGTAGTTTTAACCATAAATATGAATGGGGTGAACTCTCCCATAAAGCGGAGGTAGATAGCAGATTGGATTAAAAACCAGAATCCTACAATGTGTTGTTTACAGGAAACACATTTAAAGCAGAGCTACAGGTATGGAGTAAAGGTAAAAGGCTGTAGCAGAATCTATTATGCTTCAGGTGAGGTAAAAAAAAGCAGGGGTGGCCATCTTGATCTCAGATCAAGCAAAAACAAAAATTGATCTAATTAAAACAGATAATTGCTAAAGGGTAATATAGATAATGAAGCAATATCAATACTAAACATATATGCACCAAATGGTATAGCATCTAAAAGAGAAGTTAAGAGAGCCGCAAGAAGAAATAGACAGCTAAACTATAACAGTGGGAGATCTTTACCTTGCACTGTCGGAATTAGATAAATCAAACCACAAAATAAATAAGAAAGAAGTTAAAGAGGTAAATAGAATACTAGAAAAGTAAGGTATGCTAGATCTTTGAAGAAAAGTGAATGGATATAGAAAGGAGTATACTTTCTTCTTGGCAGTTCATGGAACCTATACAAAAATTGGCCATATATTAGGACATAAAGAAGTCAAAATCAAATGTAGAAAGGCAGAAATACTAAGTGCATTATTTTCAGATCATGATGCAATAAAAACTACATTCAACAAAAAGTCAGGGAAAAAGAGACCAAAAAGTAATTGGAAACTAAATAATCCCATCCTAAAGAATGAATGGGTAAAACACCAAATCACAGACAGAATTAATAAATTCATCCAAGAGAATTACAATAATGAGACATCATACCAAAACTTGTGGGATGCAGTCAAAGCAGTTAATAAGGGAAAATCTTATATCTCTAGAGTCTTATTTGCATAAAATATAGAAAGAGAAAATCAATGAATTAAGTTTGTGACTAAAAAAGCTAGAAAAAGTACAAATTAACCCCCCCCAATCAAATACTAAATTTGAAATTCTAAAAATAAAGGTAGAGATTAATAAAATTGAAAGTGAAAAATTATTGAATTAATAAATGAAATTAAGAGTTGATTTTTTGAAAAAAACCAACAAAATAGATAATCCTTTGGTAAATTTAATTAGAAAAAGGAAAGAGGAAAATCAAATTATTAGTCTTAAAAATAAAAATAAAGAACTTTCCACTAATGAAGAAGAAATTAGAGCAATAATTAGGAGTTACTTTGCCCAACTTCATGACAATAAATTTGATAACCCGAATGAAATGCAGAATACATACAAAAATATAGGTAACCCAGATAAACAAAGGAAGAAGTAAAATGCTTCAATAGTCCCATTTTAGAAAAAGAAAAAAATAGAACAAGCTATTATTCAGATTTCTAAGAAAAAAATCCCCAGGTCCAGATGGATTTACGTGCGGATTCTACCAAACATTTAAAGAATAATTAAATCCAATGCTATATAAACTATTTGAAAAAACAGGAATGAAGGAGTACTACAAAATTCCTTTTATAACACAGACATGGTACTGATAGGTAAACCAGGTACGTAGGACAAAAAAAGAGAAAGAAAATTATAGACCAATCTCCTTAATGAATATTGATGCAAAATTATTAAATAAAATATTAGCAGAGAGATTACAGAAAACCATCCCCAGAAATGCACGGCTGGTTCAATATTAGGAACTGTTAGCATAATTGACTGTATCAAAAAACAAATTAACAAAAACCATATGATCATCTCAATAAATGCAGAAAAAGCATTTGATAAAATCCAACACCCTTTCCTATTAAAAACACTAGTGAATATAGGAATAAATGGACTTTTCCTTAAAATAGTCAGTAGCATCTATTTAAAACTATCAGTAAGCATCATTTGTAATGGGGATTGTTGGAATCTTTACAAACTGTTAAGCCATTAGAGTTGATAGAGACAATAATTATCTAATGTGGCATGGCTCAATGATTGATTTGATCTTGGAAGGAGATGTTTTGGGCTGGAACTTGAAACAAGTTCCTACTTGTGTGTCATGAAGTGTGGGCAATGAAACAAGTGTACTAAGTACAACTGATAGACAATATTACTTGTGTTCACACCTTTAGAGAGCTCTTATAAGCAAGAAGTATTTAAGTACTCATTGGCGTTCACACGTTTGAGAGATTTCAGGGTTTAGAAAGAGATATCTGAATTCACACCTCCCTTGAAGTTCTTAGGGCCAGAGAGCACTCTGGGAGATAACCCAGAATCCCATTCTCTCCAGAAGGAGGAGTTAACCTTTGGGAGATCATATATATAGAGGAAGCTCTTAGAGCTTGAAAGAGTTATTTGGGAACATTCCCAGGGGTCAGAGAGGAGCACTCTGTGAGGAAGCCCACAAGCCCTATCTTCGAGGTAAGAGAGATTCATTGTATCTTCTACCTTGATGCTGGCTGGAGTCGGAAGGACAAACCTTTGGATTTGGAGACATTCGGGCAGAGCTCTTAGAACCAAGCAGAAAGATAGGCCTCTGAACTAACCGAGTTATATTGAAGGACAGAATAAAAGATCTGAACTTTTACCAGATGGCTGCGATTTTGGAGTAATTATTTATTTCAGCTGAGACTAAGGCTGCCTCCAGAAAACCTCCCCGAGAAATCCTCTCTCCCAGAGAGAACTTATATTACTATTTTAAAGAACAAGAACTCCACAGGGATAAACTGCAACCATTCTTAATAAGATCAGGCGTGAAACAAGGTTGCCCATTATCATCATTACTATTCAATATTGCATTAGAAATGCTAGCTTTGGCAATAAGAGATGAAAAAGAGATTGAAGGAATTAGAATAGGTAATGAGGAAACCAAATTATTACTCTTTGCAGATGATATGATGATATACTTAGAGTACCCCAGAGAATCTACTAAAAACTACTAGAAATAATCCACAACTTTAGCAAAGTTGCAAGATACAAAATAAATCCACATCAGTATTTTTATACACCACTAACAAAATCCAACAGCAAGAGATACAAAGAAAAATTCCATTTAAAATAACCATTGATAGTATAAAATATCTGGGAATCTATCTGCCAAGGAAAAGTCAGGAACTATATGAGCAAAACTACAAAACACTTTCCACACAAATAAAGTCAGATCTAAACAACTGGAAAATATTAAGTGCTCTTGGATAGGCTGAGTGAATAATAAAGATGACGATTCTATCTAAACTAATTTATTTTTATAGTGCTATGCTAATCAATCTCCCAAGAAACTATTTTACTGACCTAGAAAAAATAACAATAAAATTCATATGGAGGAAAAAAAGTTCAAGAATTTCAAGGGAGCTAATAAAAAAAAAATAAAATAAAGGAGGCCTAGCTGTACCAGATCTAAAATTATACAATAAAGTAGTAGTCATCAAAACCATTTAGTACTGGCTAAGAAAAACCTAAATAGCCAATAACTATAGCATTCTAGTGTTTGACAAATCCAAAGATCCCAGCTTTTGGAATAAGAATTTACTATTTAACAAAAACTAATAGGAAAATTGGAAACTAGTATGGCAGAAATTAGTCATGGACCCATATTTAACACCATATACCAAGATAAGGCCAAAATGGGTTCATGATCTAGACATAAAGAATGAGATTATAAATAAATTAGAAGAACATAGGAGAGTTCATCTCTCAGACCTGTAGAGGAGGAAGGAATTTGTGCCCAAGAAGAACGAGAGATCATTATTGATCACAAAATAGAAAATTTTGGTTATATTAAGTTAAAGAGTTTTTGTACAAACAAAACTAAAGCAGATAAGATTAGAAGAGAAGCAATAAACTGGGAAAACATTTTTACAGTCAAAGGTTCTGATAAAGGCCTCATATCCAAAATATATAGAGAACTGACTCAAACGTCTAAGAAATCAAGCCATTCTCAAATTTATAAATAGTCAAAGGGTACAGACAATTTTCAGATGAAGAAATTGGAACTATTTGTAGTCATATAAAAAGGTGCTCCAAATCATTATTGATCAGTGAAATGCAAATTAAGAGAACTCTGAGATACCACTATACACCTCTCAGATTGGCTAGCTTTCTTCAGGTCCTCAGGAATGTGTCTTGGTTTCTGTGGGGGAGGCAGGATGACCACCGTGATGGTCTCTGTCTTGAAGTCTGTCTCAGTCCCAGCGCTTTTGCTCCAGCCTCCAGCCACCACAAAGGAATGAGATGAAATTAATCTGTCTGGCTGAGTTTGTTCCAGCATAAACTCTAGTATAATTACATTATCATAGGTGTGAATCTTGTAGAATAAGTGTCATTCTTGTAGAACTACATCAAGTACTTAAGTACATGTACTGAACTAGAAAACTATTAATCATCATGCTAAACTACATAACCATTGTATTATCAATTCCACTGAGTTAGAACCTTTTAAGAATCTTTGTTTCAAGTATAGAGTTCTGGTCCATAACAAATAAGGAACAGAATCAGCTACACCCAGAGAGAGAACTATGGGAGATGCATGGGAATCAGAATATAGCATTTTCACTCTTTCTTTACTGTTTGCTTACATTGTTGTTTTCCTTTTCATCATTTTTTTTCTTTCTTTCTATTTCTTGTATAGCAAAATAACTATAAATATATATACACATATTGTATTTAACATAAACTTTTTTTCATAATTATAACTTTTTATTGACATGCCTGAGTAATTTTTTACAACATTATCTCTTGCACTCACTTCTGTTCTGACTTTTCCCCTTCCTCTTTCCACTCCCTCCCCGAGATGGCAAGCAGTCCTATACATGTTAAGTATTTCACAGTATATCCTAGATACAATATATATGTGCAGAACTGAACAATTCTCTTGTTGCACAGGAAGAATTGGATTCAGAAGGTAAAAATAACCCAGGAAGAAAAACAAAAATGCAAACAGTTTACATTCATTTCCCAGTGTTCTTTCTTTGGGTGTATCTGCTTCTGTCCATCATTGATCAATTGAAACTGAGTTAGATCTCTTTGTAGAAGAAATCCACATCCATCAGAATACATCCTCATACAGTATCGTTGTTGAAGTATATAATGATCTCCTAGTTCTGCTCATTTCACTTATCATCATTTCATATAAGTCTCTCCAAACCTCTCTGTATTCATCCTTCTGGTCATTTCTTACAGAAAAATAATATTCATATACCACAATTTACCCAACCATTCTCCAATTGATGGGCATCCAATCATTTTCCAGTTCCTAGCCACTACAAACAGGCTGCCACAAACAATTTGGCACATACAGGTCCCTTTCCCTTCTTTAGTATCTCTTTGGGGTATAAGCCCAGTAGTAGCACTGCTAGATAACATATACTTTCACATATTTAGCATGTATTGGACTACCTTCCATCTAGAGGGAGGGGGTGGGAGAAAGAGGGGAAGAGTTGGAACAGAGGATTTTGCAAGGGTCAAAGTTGAAAATTTACCCATGCATTTTTTTTGTAAATAAAAAGCTATAATAATAAAAGAAAAAAAAGAAAAAAGTTTAAGAGAGACAAGAGAGAGACAGAGACAGAGACTGAGAGAGAAAGAGAAAGAAAAGGCTTCAATATGTATTCAGACATAAATAGTTCCTTCTCTGGGTATAGAAAGAATTTTTCATCATAAGTCCTCCAGAGTAGTCATGAATGGCAAAGTCACTCTCAACTGGTCATCCTAGAACATTGCTATTACTTATATTCAGTACATTTCACTTTGCTTGAGTTCATGAAGAACTAGATTATTTTTTCCTGAGAGCATCCTGCTCATCATTTCTCATAGAACAATAATGTTCCATCATAAGTACACACTACAATTTATTGAGCCATTTTCCAGTTGATGGGCATCCTTTTAATTTCCAATTTACTTGCCCTGAGAAGAAAGTTGCTATAATATTTTTTGTACATATAGGTCATTTTCCTTTAGTTTTTTTCCCCCCTGAATCTCTTTTGGTATTCATACCAAGCTATAGTGTTATTAGGTTAAAGGAAATACACAAATTTATAGCCTTTTGGGTACAGATCATATCTTTTAATCATGTGTCATTTGAGACATGGCTCTTATTTAATGATCTTTTCATTTACATTATGGTTATATATATATATATATATATATATATATATATATATATATATAGTGTGTGTGTGTGTGTGTGTGTGTGTGTGTGTGTGTATCCTGTCTTCCTAGATCTGATTAATCCATTCTGGCTAGGGCCATACAAGACTTTTCATGTTTCTCTATATGCTTCTTCATCATTTTTTACTACATCATAATATCCTATCATATCCATAAACCACAATTTGTTTAATCAGTTCTCAATCAATGTGTTTCCAATTCTTTCTAAGTACAAAAAGTTACACAATGAATTTTTTGCACGTATGGGGTTTTTTATTTTATCTTCTTATTATATTCATAGTAAAATCTTTGGACCAAATATAAAATTGGTCAGTTATCTTCCTTAGCTAATTCCAAATTTATCCAGAATATTTGAATCAATTTAGCAAGAGTGTACTGTGTTCTTCTCCACTTTATTTTTCAACATCCCCCTCCACTAAGTAAATTCTGGTTAAATTTTGAGCCCCTACATGTTGCTCACAAAATGATGCTGCATGCCATTTAACATAAAGGCATAATTGAGCATTCTAAAGAATTCAAACAACATGCATTGAACTAAACAGCTCTTCTTTCCCCCAAAATCTATCTTTAATGCTAAAGTCTAAAATTCATCATTTGCCTATGCATCCAGGCTCGTAATTCCAGTCACTTTTTTTGTTAAACTTTACATTATCTTAATTGACACTTTACTTTTCTATCTCATTCATTTCTAAATACATCCCTAGGCAGTAAGCTATCCATCACTAGTAGCAAAAATATTTTTTAAAAAGGAAAAAACAATTAAGCAAAGTTAACACAATTATCTGTCTCTGATAATATAAGGAATAGGTCACATGAAGTTTCTCATTTTTGTAATAAAGAGAAAAAAGACCAATTTTTAAAGCTCTGTTTCAAGATCGTTTGGTTATTATATTTATCAGCACTCAAATTATTTTTGCTTTTCTTCTTTCCAGTTACATTATTGTAGTGAACTACTTGTGCAAGTTAAATGAATATGGTATGTTAAATGCCTTTTTTATTAGTTGTGCTATAGGAGAAACTAGACTAAGAATAAGAAAATCCTGGCTTCAGGTTTGGCTCTGCTACTTAGCAATTCTCAAGACCTTAATTTCCTTACCTATAGAATGAGGAAGTTGAAATCAATGGTCTCTGGCATTCCTTCTACCTCTGAAATTTCAGGACTGTGAACAGCTATGACATTACCTGCTCTGATGTTTCTCTGACAGGCCATGAAAACTGTGTTCTACTGTGGCTTCCCCAAAGAGAGATCAAAATTGGTCTGTGACAAGATATGGTCCCAGGACTTTAAAATATTGTCAGGAGCTGTTTGTTGGAGCTATTTTAAAAAATCTGTCAACAACTTCCCAGGCTCAGTTGTTCAGTGAGTGAATCAATCCATTACTAATGTCCTTGAATACTTTCTGACAGCATGTGATGACTTCTTTACATGTTTCTGTGCTTGTCAACCACTGGATGTAGCATCTTAAAGCTAGATGAGTTTCTGTGAGCTAGAGAATGTCAAATGTGGTTCAATCACTTCCATTTCAAGGGCGTTATCTAAGGCTGCCCTAGTTCTTGCTGCAGTACTAAAAATTGTTCTGATAGACTTTGTTCCCAAAGTAAACAACTCTGATGTTCAGATGCCACTATGAGGAGAGCTTGCATTTGAACAATGGAATTTCAGCACTGTTGACAGAGCTTTTCCTAGGGTAATGAATCAGGGTAAATCCCTAGAGTTTGGGAGGTGGTTTGGGAGATGCTGCAAGAGTTATTGGAAGTTATGCAATATGATTTTCCCTGCACTCTATATCCCTTAGGAATACTTATACCTGTTAGAGACACAAGTTCAGAATTAAGACCATTAAAACAAATTCAAAAGCTATTATTATCATCATCACTCTTTTCATCATAGGAAAATGTTTATTATAATGATACTTGCATATATATATTGGATTTAAGATAATATTTCTACCATGTTTAACATATATTGGACTACTTGCTATCTAGGGAAGGGGATAGGGGAAGGGAGGAGAAATTGAAACACAAGGTTTTACAAGCGTTAATGTTGAAAAATTATCCACACATGTGTTTTGAAAATAGCTTTATTTTTTTAATAGCCTTTTATTTACAGGATATATGAATGGGTAACTTTACAGCATTAACAATTGCCAAACCTCTTGTTCCAATTTGAAAATAGCTTTAATTAAAGAAATAAAAGAAAAGAAAAAAGAAAAAAATATACTTGCAGCTAACACATAGTTTTATGCAGTATTTTCTTCATATCTGGTTATAAGCTTCCCTGCTTTCATTTAAGTTCTAATTAAAATTCCATCTTCCACAAGAATACTTTCACAATCCCTTTTAATTCTGCTTTCTCTCTCTTAATTATTTTTATTTATCCTGTATATAGTTTGTTTGTACACATTCATTTGCTTGTTGTTTTCCCCATTAGAATGTGAGCTCCTGAGGACAGGTACTGCTCTTTTTGTGTCCCTAGAATTTAGTACAATGCTTGGCACATAAGAAGTACTTAATTAATGTTTATTAATTATGTGCTAAACATATCAAGTAAAAAATCCTAACCTGTTTCATTACATACCAGGAATGGTTCTTCCAGAAGAATTTTGTTATTATTTTTTCTAGTTCTGTAAATTAATTTTGGGGGAGTTTAATTGGTATGACACTAAATGAGTAGATTAATTTTGGTAGAATTTCATTTTTATTATATTAACTTGACCTATCACGAGCACTTGATATTCATCCAATTGACTAGATATGACTTTTTTTCTCCCTTCCTTCTTTCCACCCCTTTCCATAGATGGCAAGCAATCAAATACATGTTACACACATACAATTCTTCCATACATATTTCCACAATTATAATACTGCACAAGAAAAATCAGATGAAAAAGGGAAAAATGAGAAAGAAAACAAGATGCAAGCAAACAACAAGAAAAAAGTGAAATTACTAAGTTGTGATTCACACTAAGTCCCCACAGTTCTTTCTCTGGGTGCTCTCTCCATCACAAGACAAATTAGAACCTCACTGTTGAAAAGAGTCACATCCATTAGAATTGATCAACACCTAATCCTGCTGTTACTATGTACAGTATTCTCCTGGTTCTACTCATTTCACTCAGCATTAGTTCATGTAAGTGTCTTCAGGCTTCTCTGAAATTATCCTGCTGATCGTTTCTTATGGAACAATATGATTTCATAACATCCATGTACCATAACTTATCCCACCATTCTCCAATTGATGGGCATACATTCAGTTTCTGGTTCCTTCTTAATACAAAAAGGACTGCTGCAAACATTCTTGCACATGTTTTATGGTTTTTTTATGATCTGTTTTATGATCTCTTTGGGATATAAGTCTAGTAGGGATACTGTTGGATCAAAGGGTATACATAATTTGATAGCCCTTTGGGCATAATTCCATATTGATCTCCAGAACAGTTGGATCAGTTCACCACTTCATCAACAATGTATTAGGGTCCCAGATTTCCCACATCCACTTTAACATTGATTATCATATTTTCCTTTCATCTTAGGTAATCTGAGAGGTATGTAGTGGTACCTCAGAGTTGTCTTAATTTGCATTTCTCTGACCAATACAGATTTAAAGCATTTTTTCATATGACTGGAAATGGTTTTAATTTTTTCATCTGAAAATTATCTGTGCATATCTTTTGACCATTTATCAATTAGAGAATGACTTGCATTCTTACAAATTTGAGTCAATCCTCTATATACTTTAGAAATAAGGCTTTTATCAGAAATCTTGGATGTAAAATATTCATCCCTCACTTTTCTGCTTCCCTTCTAATCTTGTCTGCATTGTTTTTGTTTATACAAACCTTTTTAAATTTAATATAATCAAAATTATCCATTTTGTATTTCATAATGTACTCTAGTTCTTCTTTGGCCACAAATTCCTTCCTTCTCCACAGCTCTGAGAGGTAGACTATCTTTTGTTCTTCTAATTTGCTTATAGCATCACCCTTTATTTCTAAATCATAAATCTATTTTTGATCTTCCCTTGGTATAGAGTAATAGATGTGGGTCAATGCCTAGTTTTTGTTATACTCATTTCTAATTGTCCCAGCAATTTTCATTAGTTAGTTCTTGTCCTAGAAGCTGGGTGGGGTCTTTGGGTTTATGAAACACTAGATTACAATAGTCATTGCCTATTGTGTCTTGTGAACCTAAACTATTCCAGTGATTGACTATTCTTTTTCTTAGGCAGTACCAAATGGTTTTCATGATCACTATTTTATAATATAGTTTTAGGTCTGGTACAACTAGGTCACCTTCATTTGCATTTCTTCATTAATCACCTTGAAATTCTTGACCTTTTGTTTTCCAAAAAATATTTTTATTTTTTCTGGCTCTGTAAAATAATTTTTGGAAGAGTTTAATTGGTATGGCACCAAATAAGTAAATTAATTTAGGTAGAAATTCATTTTTATTATATTAATTTGGCCTACCATGAGCACTTGACTTTCATCCAGTTGATTGGATTTGATTTATTTGTATGCAAAGTGTTGTATAGTTTTGTTCATATAGTTCCTAACTTTACCTTGGCAGATAGACTCTCAAATATATTATATTATCTACAATTCTTTTAAATGAAATTTCTTTTTGTATCTCTTGCTGATGGATTTTGTTACTAACATAAAGAAATGTGGATTTATTTTGTATCCTCTAACTTTGCTAAAGTTGTAAATTCTTTCTAGTAATTTTTTAGTTGATTTTTTTTAGGATTCTCTAAATATACCATCATATCATCTGCAAAAAGTGATGATTTGGTTTCCTTGTTACCTACTCTAATTCCTTTCATTTCTTTTCCTTCTCTTATTGTTAAAGGTAATATTTCTAATAAAATATTGAATAATAATGGTGATAGTGGGCAACCTTATTTTACTCCTGGTCTTATTGGGAATGGCTCTAATTTATCCCCATTACATAGGATGCTTGCTTATAGTTTTAAATAAATGCTACTTATTATTTTAAGGAAAACTCCATTTATTCCTATACTCTGTGGTGTTTTAAATAGGAATAGGTATTAGATTTTGTCAAATAATTTTTCTGTATTTATTAAGATAATCATATGATTTTTGTTAGCTTGGTTATCAATATAATCGATTGTGCTAATAGTTTTCCTAATATTGAATCAGCCCTGCATTCCTGGTATAAATCCTACTTGGTCATGGTGTATTATCCTGGTAATAACTTGCTGTAATCTCTTTGTTAATATTTTATTTAAGATTTATGCATCAATATTCATTAGTGAAATTGGTCTATAATTTTCTTTCTCGGTTTTGATCCTACCTGGTTTAGGTATCAACACCAAATCTGTGTCATAAAAAGCATATTTCATAGGACTCCCTCTTGCTCTATTTTTCCAAATAGTTTGCAAAGTGTTGGAATTAATTTTTCTTTAAATGTTTGGTAGATTTCCCATGTAAATCCATCTGACCCGAGATTTTTTGTAGGGAATTGATTAATAGCTTGTTAAATTTCTTTTTCTAAAATGGAACCTTTTTAGTACTTTTTTCCTCCTCTGTTAATCTTCATAATTTATATTTTGCTAAGTATTCATTCATTTCATTTTGATTATCAGATTAATTGTAATACAGCTGAGCAAAACAACTCCTAATTATTTCTCTTCATTGGTGAAAAGTTCACTCTTTTATTTTGGATATGAACAAATTGATTTTCTTCTTTCCTTTTTCTAATCAATTTAACTGAGGGTTTATCTACTTTGTTGGGATTTTTTTTAAATCAAACCAACTTTTAGTTTTGTTTATTAGTTCAATAGTTTTCTTACATTTAATTTTATTAATCTCCCTTTTCATTTTCAGAATTTCAAATTTGGTACTTCATTGGGGGGGTTAATTTGTTACTTTTCTAGGGGTTTTTTTTTTAGTTCTAGTTTAGTTTAGTTTTTTCTAGTTTAGTTTAGTAGTCATTGATCTTCTCTTTCTCTATGTTATGCAAGTAAGCCTCTAAATATAAATTCATATATATATATATGTAATTTCCCCATATCTATAAAATTTCCCCTAAGAACTGCTTTGACTACATTCCATAAATTTTGGTATGTTATCTCATCATTGTCATTCATTATCTTGGATGAAATTATCAATTGTGTCTATGATTGTTGTTTCACCCTTTAGGGTTAGATTATTTCATTTCCAATTAATTTTTGATCTTTTTTTCCTGGTCCTTTGTTACATTTAATTTTTATTGCATCATCAATTGGAAAAGATGCATTTACTATTTCTTTCATTCTGCATTTGATTTGAATATTTTATGCCATAATATGTGGTCAATTTTTGTTTAGTTTCCATGTGCCAACAAGAAAAATGTAAATTTGTTTGTGTCTCCATTAAATTTCTCTAAAGTTCTATCATACATAACTTTTCTAAAATTCTAATTCCCTCCTTAACTTCTTTAATTTATTTTGTGGTTTGATTTATCTAGTCCTGATAGATCAAGGTTGAGATTTTCCACTAGTATAGTTTGTCTAATTATTCTTGCAGCTTGCTTAATTTCGGCTCTAGGAATTTGATGCTATACCACTTGGTCCATACATGTTTAGTGTTGATTTTGCTTCATTATCTATGATACCTTTTAGCAAAATGTAATTTTCTTCTTTATCTCTTTTAATTAGATCTATTTTTATTTTGCTTGATCTGAAGTCAGGATCACTATCCCTTCTTTCTTTATTTCAGTTAAAGCATAATAGATTCTGCTCCAACCTTTTACCTTCACTCTGTATGGATCACTGTGCTTTAAATGTGTTTCTTGTAAACAACATATTGTAGAATTCAGGCTTTTAATCCATTCTGCTAAATTCTTCCATTTTATGGGAGAATTCATACCATTCACATTCACAGTTAAAATTACTAACCCTGTATTTCCTTTCATCTTATTTTCCCCAATTTATTTATTTATTTATTCCCTTTTCTTTCCCCCTTTCCTCCTCAGTATTTTAGTTTTGACCACCACTTCCTTCAAACAGCCATTCCCTTTTACAGTACCTCCCACTTTCTTAACTCTTTCCTCTTCTGCTTCTGTTCTCCCTTTTGTTAGCCTCCCCCTTTCCTTTGCCCTTTTATCTCCTATTTCCCTGTATAGTGAGACATATTTCTCTATGAAGCTAAATATGTTTAATATTCTTTGAGCCAAATCCAAAGAAATTAAAGTTCACACAATGCTCATCATCCTTCCATCTTTCCCTCAATTGTAAAAGGTTTTTTTTTCCCTCTCCATGTGATGTAATTTACCAAATTTACCTCCTCTTTCTTCTTCTTCCAGTACAATCCCTTTCCACCTCCAGTTTCTTTTTTAAAACATTACAATAGTCAGATCATACTTACACCCTCTAAGTATACCCCTAAAAAAGATACAATTCTCAAGAATTAAAAATATCATCTTGACATATAAGTATGTAAACTTTTTGACTTTGAAAAGAAACATAGTTATTTTCTCCTTTGTTTTTTATCTTTTTATGCTTCTCTTGAGTTCTGTTTTTGAATATTAAATTTTTTGTTCAGCTCTGGTCTTTTCATCAGAAATAAATGAAGATTACCTATTTCATTGAATATCCATTTTTTCCCCTGAAAGATAATGCTTAGTCTTTTAGGATAGTTGATTCTTAGCTGCACTCCAAGCTCCTTGGCCCTTTGGAATATCATAGTCTAGGCCCTTAGATCCTTTAAAGTGGAAGCTGCTAAGTCTGCATAATGCTGATTGTGGCTTTTCAATATTTATTTTTTTTTCTGGATGGTTGCAGCATGTTCTCCTTGATCTGATAATTCTGAAATTTAGCCACAATATTCTTTGGAATTTTGATTTTGAGGTCTCTTTCAGGAGGCGATTGGTAAATTCTTTCAATGATTATTTTACCCTCTGGTTCTAGAACATTAGGGCAGCTTTCCTTAATAAATTCCTGAAAGATGATGTTTAGGATTTTTTTTCCATCATAGTTTTCAGGTAGTCTAATAATTCTTAGATTGTCTCTCCTAGATCTATTTTCCAGGTCACTGGTTTTTTCAATGAGGTATTTTATATTTTCTTCTAATTTTTTTCTTTTTTTTTTTGTTTTGTTTGTCTGATTCTTGATGTCTCATTGAGTCATTCACTTCCTTTTGTTACTTTCTAATTTTTAGTGAATTATTTTCTTCACTTAAGTTTTTTATCTCTTTTTTGCATTTGGCCAATTGAACTTTTAAATGAGTTATTTTGTTCATCACATTTTTTCCATTTCACAAATTCTGTTTTTCAAGGAGCTATATGCTTTTTCCCTTTTACTAAAACTGTTTTTAAGGAGTTTTCTGCCTATAATTTCTGTGCTTTCTTTTCTAAATTCTCCTGCAAATTTTTCATTTTCTTTTCCCATTTTCTTCTCTCTTTTGAATTCTTCTAAGACAGCCTTGTGAGATGGAGACCAGCTTATACCACCCATTGGGACTTCAGCTGAAAACATTTTGCCTTTAGTGTCTTTTGTGTTTGAAATCTGTTTCCTCTCTCCATAAAAGCTATCTATGGTCAGAACTCTTTTTGCTTTTTTGCTTATTTTAAAAGGCTGATGTCTGCTCTTAAAGCAAAGGGGAGATTTTTCCAAACAGGAAATAGTGGCTTCACCCTGCCCTGGGACTAGTGTTGCTGACTTCCTACAAGTGTTTGGTAGGTATGGCCAAGTCCTGCATTATTCTGGAGTTCAGGGGCTCACTATTTACCTTTTGTAAATGCCTTAGATATCTCACAACTAGTCTGCTGATCCACTGACTTCTGAACCAGGATAGATGAGTCAATGCTGCTGTATTTTGGTTAAGAGCCTCCTGGTAAATTTCCCCAATGTGTAGAAGCCACTCCCCCCGGTCCCTGCACTGGCCGGACTACCCTCCTTCCCACCCCCCCATCTCCCCACCCCCGATTAAAACAGAACTTTTCTGAAGTTCTTCCAAAAGATCTTTTACTGGAAATTTTTTACATTCCAAATATTTGTGGGTTCTATCATGCCAAAACCAGTTCTGAGGCTTGATCTGGTTTTGATCTGATGGACACTAGGAAGATGGAAGAGCTCAGATAAAGACATGTCTTCTCTCTTCCACCTTAGCTCCACTGTCCCCCAGGTAATTCTTTAGGACAAAGTGATGCCAGTAAGTTTGGTACATTGGAAAGAACACTGTAGCTGGTACCACAAGAGCTAGGTTCAAACTCTGTACCCTATCTGGGCCTCATAGATCAACAACTATTCCCAATCTTAGACAAATTACCTAACCTCTTGGAATATTAGTTTCTTTAAACTGTAAAGGAGAGGATTTGGACTGGTAGTTTTCTAAAGTACCTTGCAATTTTTCATTTTTGATCCTGTCAGCTGTAAAAGTAGAAAAAGGTTCAATATTGGGAGCACCATCATGCTGCTAAAATAACTGATCTGTATTATACCAAAAGACAATAAAGAAAAATAACATTTTTTTTTATAATGGCAGAACTTTGGGATAGACGGAACTGTTACCATTTATTTCAGCATTCTTATAGTCCATCTATAACCTCAACATCTTTAAATCCATCAAAGTGTATATACCTTTTGATCAAACAATATCACTATGAGGTCTGTATTCCAAAGAGATTATTTTAAAAGGGGAAATGATCCAAATGTGTAATGGACTGAGGCTTGAGTTGATGCACTGAGGTCCCAAGCACGTGAGGCTAAATAGTAATTGGACTATACTCTATTAATATACATGCTTGGATAAAGAATGGCCCCCGCCCACTCTCTGTACTAGTCCTGATGTGTTGAATAGGAAATGATGATTTTGGTGGGTGGAGGCACAGGGGCAGGAAGAGAGGCTGGGAGAGATTGCCAGGGGGTTGGATTCTAGGAGCTGCTTGACTCAGCTGCTAACATTGCTATTGCCAATTCCCTTCTACCTCTGACCTTTCTTCATCTCTGCTAAGAATAAAGATTGATGATTTTCCCATATCCTGAATTCCTGACTCCAGCTGATTTAAAAATATGTGGTCATCACACAAATGTATAAAAATATGTATTTTTTAATATTTTTATTTTTGTGGTGGCAAAAAACTGGAAATTGAGGGGATACCCATCAATTGGGGAGTGGCTGAGCAAGTTGTAGAATGTGAACGTAATGGAATTCTATTATGCAATAAGAAATGATGAGCAAGAAGATTTCAGAAAACCTGAAAAGACTTACATGAAGTGATGCTGAATCAAGTGAGCAGAACCAGAAGCACATTGTACATGGTGACAGCAACACTGTATGATGATCAATTTTTATAACTTTCTCAGAAATGCAATGATATAAAACAATTCCAAAAGACTCATGATGGAAAACTCATATCCAGAGGAAGAACTATGGAGTCTGAATACAGATCAAAACATACTAGTTTCATTTTTTATTGTTTTTTTCTTTCTTGTGGTTTTCCCCTTTTGTTTTGATTCTTCTTTTTAAACTGTGTGTGTGTGTGTGATATATATATATATATATATATATATATATATATATAAACATATATATATATATACCCTAAATGTATATATATATATATACATATATATAACCCTAAACAGAACTTTTTTCCAAGACTGTGCACATGGTAGCATTAGCTAATAGCAATAAAGTACTAGTTGTTCAAAGTTGGCTTATAAAGCTTATAAATTCACATAACAGATGCTGGTAAGGAACTAGCACTACTTTCAGGCAGAATTGAGTGACAAAACATTACTCACTATATTATCATATTTAAGTTCCTTTTGTGTCACATCGTCTAATTTATGTCTACTCTTCCATTCAAAATCTGTTTTTGTACACAAAAAACAAAACTATATTAGTGATTTCCTAGGAGATTACAAAATGAAGACAAATTCTGCATTTCAAATTCTGGCAATTATTAGTATCAATCAAAAACATCAGTGAAATTTTAGGTTGCATTTTGAGAGGCATCACATTCCTGATCAGAAAAGGGACAATCCTACTATATTTTTTCCTGGACAGAATTACATCTGAGTTGATGTGTTCAGTTTCAAGCATAAATTATAGGAAGGAAATTTTAAAAACTAGTGATAAGTGCCATACTATAAGCATCTTTTCACATATTGGATTAAGTGCAATTGCAGTTTTCACTCACTTATAGTCCCCCCACTCTCCTACAGTTTGGGGATCCAGATATATATTGAAACATCAGGACAAATTCATTGGGTTATAAGTCATCATCCTCTAATGTGACTGCATCCCAAAGGAGATCATAGTACATTCTAGAGCACTGACTCTATAACCAGAAAACCTGGATTCCTGTATCACTTCATTAGTCACATAGACTCCCTGGTCTCTATTTCTTCATTTGCAAAATGAAGAGATAGGGCTAGATGGTCTTTGATGTTACTTCTAGCTTTAAATTCAAGATCCTATATCCAAAAGAAGGTTATCAAGATGTTTAGAATACTAGACTCCAACCTATATAAGTATGATCTGCTAAAGACTGAGGACATTTTTGCTTGTAAATGTCTAAACAAATTTTTATTTAGACCTGAGAGAAATTCTAGGAGTAACTGGGGGAAATTTCAGAGATGTAGATTTGGGTTTATTTTGAGGAAGACACTAACATTAAGAACTGTCCAAAAAGTAAAATGAGCATCCTCAGAAATAATGGCTTAAAGCCTTCAAGCAAATACTAAAGTATCATTTGTGATTTACATTGTAAATAGGATTCCTCTTCAGATAGAGGACTCAAGCCTCTGCCATTCCTGAGATTCTGAATGTCTTTCCATTTCTTTTTCACTGTTCCCAAAAGAACAGAAGCAAAGGAACTGATTTAGAACTCGAAAGAAGAAAATGAAGTTAGAAATAACAGCCATTTTATAGATGAAAAAAATTAGGTGCAAAGAGGTGAGATGATTCTTTAAGTCACAAAACTGGTTAAGTGGTAATAGCTGATATTTCCCTAACAATTTCTATTTTGTTCAAGTTTGTTTTGCATGTTTCCTTCTCTATTTTTTTAGAAATTTCTTGAGGCCAGGAACTGTCTGTTGTCTCCTTTTGAATCCTCATTCCTTAGGACAGTGAATACTACACATAGTTTTTTAAGCTGATTGCTTAATAATTAGTTGCTTATAATATATTATAATAAAATTATATTATAATAAAATAACCTAATAATAGGTGCTTAATAATTTTTGATGAATTGATTGATGGCAGCAAGACTGGTTTAGAATTCATATTTTCTAAATTTCTTTTCCACTGTAACAGTCATTTTTGTTGGGACTATGATTAGCTAATCTGAGAAAAAAAAGAAAAGTTTTCAAAAAGTCATGTCAAATTTATGTACATCCCTTGAATAAAAGATTTTGGCTGAGAAAAAAGGTCAATTTCATCATCCAATATTTACTGAGCAGCAAATACACTCAACAATTGCTGAATAGTGACTTGCTCAAGCCAAGGATTCAACAGTGTAAAGCACGGAACTCTCCAATAAGAAAGATGCATGGTATAATTCAGAAAGATTTGAAGTTAGAAGACCCAAATTCAAATCTCAGCCTTACTACTTAATAATTGTATGATCCTGGCTATTCACTTTACCCTATAACCTTTGCTTTCTTCAACTATAAGAAGGAGAAAAGAATGGTCTCTGAGATCCCTTCCAATTCTGTCTATGATACTATGAGGCCAGGTTGGGGTAAGTTATTATGGACACAATCACAAATGAGAGGCTGAATTCTATCACATAATATTTTGCTTATCCAGTAGATATAATCATCAGTAGAGATGAATGCAGAAATTGGAACAAGCAGTCAAGACTCAGTATGATAAGCCAAATAGACTGGACCACAGTCAACAGGACTAGACAATCAGAAGTGGAAAATGAGGCATAATCTAAGCCAAGAACTGAAATAGCATCAAAGATTGCTTCCAAAAAAGATCTCCCTTAGCATGACCAGATTTTGACTTGGTTCTTCGTTTCACAAAACAATCTGAATACCCCAACTATGTCTTATAAATCTTAAATAGTCAGGGTGGACCCTTTCTTCAGAATTAACTCCCTACATCATTTAAGTAGGTGTTTGTTGATGTACAATTGAATGTCTTTTTTTTTTATTTGAGGAGACAGGGACTCTCAGGGAGTGGGAAGGACAAGGAAAAGTAAAACAGAATAAAATGAATTATCTACAACTTTGAATGAAACTAGGAATAACCTGAATTACCAGAGAAGCTATAGAGGCAAGTTGTTCTATAATGATAATGAATTACATCTATCTCACATTTTGTGTATATTAATGTAATTGGATCCTTCTAGTAACCCTGTGTAGATCACACACACACACACACACACACACACACACACACACATTTATATGTATGTATACACATACACAACACAGATGAGGAAACTTAGATTTAGGGAGATGGAGTGGCTCACCTAAGGTCACAAAATTAATAAATGTCTGAAATAGGATTCAAATTCATATTTTGATCAAAAATTCACAACTTTTTTCCCAGTGCATTGAACAAAGTAGCTAAGAGATGGAATCAGGTATATATTTTTTTTTTCTTTCAAGCCTTTATGGAATGAAGAAGAAATAGTGAATAACTAAATAGAAAAAAGTATCAAAGAGCATTTTTGAGTTAAAAAAACTTCTTCAAAGCTTGATCTAAAAATGTTTTAAAATTAAATATTTTATAATATTCTTTGCATTTGATTATTTTAATGGATCTCATTTAATAAAGGTTTTTAAATTCATTGTTATAATCTATATCTCAATTATGATATGCAACCTGAAGTTCAGATTATGCTGTTAAGACCTACATAACATAGCCTCCTACTAGCCTAATTGGCTACACACACACTTAAAGTTTGGATAGATAGATAGACAGATAGTATACATATATGTATATATTATATATAGCATAATATAAAATATACAATTAAAATATCAAATACATAAAGTTATAAAGTCACAATAAACTCACAGTCTCTCTCTTTTTTTCTATATTATTAAACCTAGGCTTCCCCGGATTTAGACTTAGTCTATGTATTATATAGATTGCCATGTTACATTTTATTTTGACCAGATCTTGTGACTTCATCAGTATAAATGGAAAACTTCCTTTTCCACTGCAGATGGGCATCTATGTGTGTGTGTGTGTGTGCGTGTGTATACACACACACACACACACACACACACACATACTTTCAGAATTGCCTGAGACACCGAGAGATGAGGAATTTGCCCAGAGTGACACAGTTATTATGTGCCAGAGATAGGATTTGAACATGTTTGAATCTAAGACTAGCTCTCTATATGTTATATAACTTCATCACATTCCTAATAAAAATTTTTTTCTGTCTAAAACATGAAAATTGAAAGTTATTAAGTCATTTCACTTGCTTGATTTCTACCTGGCAGATTTTGTCAATCTTTCTTCTGATTAGGTTTCTCAGAAGTTCAATACTCAATTTTTCCTGGGCTCTGATTAAAATAGTAGGAAAAGAAATGAATGTCTCACCACATTTTTATAAAATAGATGCTTTTTTGCTTACACAGTCTTCCCTTTATGAGATGCCTCTGGTCCAAATAGCTCATAATGTGCTTTAAAAATTTTACTGAGTATAAAAAATATATGCTGCATAGACAAAGTTCTTGGTCCACAACTGAGATGGAGTCCCTTTAGGGTGTAATGTAGCAGCTGCTAAATTGGCAGAGGAACTCTGCACAGCAATTAGAATGGCAAGAGAATTCTGTTCCTACTTAAACTCGGGATGGAGTGAGGTGTAGGTGTACCTGTGTGCATGAGGGAACAAGAGTCTTAGAAGGGAATGACATCATTTAGAATTAAAAGTGGAAACAAGAGAGCATCTAACTTTCAAAATCACTAGTAGATGGGATACCTGTTTTATGACTCATCACAGGTTTTGTTGAAGGCAGCACAATATTTGAGAAAGAGCTTTTGGTCCTGCAAGATCCTTAAAGCCCTGATCATCTTTAAGGTAGGATTGAAGGGCACTATGGCATTTCTGGGGAAAAAAGGAATATCTGTAATCATCTTTTTCTCCCTAAGTTAAGATTAGGGATCTCAACACAAGGTCATGAGCATAAGTGAAATCTTATTTAATAAAATGTTCAGTTAATATGCTCAAAAAGTTATCAAACTGTGCATACCCTTTGATCCAGCAGTGTTACTACTGGGCTTATATCCCAAAGAGATACTAAAGAAGGGAAAGGGACCTGTATGTGAACGAATGTTTGTGGCAGCCCTTTTTGTAGTGGCTAGAAACTGGAAACTGAATGGATGCTCATCAGTTGGAGAATGGCTGAATAAATTGTGGTATATGAATATTATGGAATATTATTGTTCTGTAAGAAATGACCAACAGGATGATTTCAGAAAGGCCTGGAGAGACTTACACGAACTGATGTTGAGTGAAATGAGCAGGACCAGGAGATCATTATATACTTCAACAACAATACTATATGATGACCAGTTCTGATGGACCTGGACATCCTCAGCAACGAGATCAACCAAATCATTTCCAATGGAGTAGTAATGAACTGAACCAACTATGCCCAGAGAAAGAACTCTGGGTGATGACTAAAAACCATTACATTGAACTCCCAATCCCTATATTTATGCCCACCTGCATTTTTTATTTCCTTCACAAGCTAATTGTACAATATTTCAGAGTCTGATTCTTTTTGTACAGCAAAATAACGGTTTGGTCATGTATACTTATTGTGTATCTAATTTATATTTTAATATATTTAACATCTACTGGTCATCCTGCCATCTGGGGGAGGGGGTGGGGAGTAAGAAGTGAAAAATTGGAACAAGAGGTTTGGCAATTGTTAATGCTGTAAAGTTACCCATACATATAACCTGTAAATAAAAGGCTATTAAATTAAAAAAAATGTTCAGTTACGTTTACCCTTGAAATGGATATATATATATATATATATATATATATATATCACTATATATATATATATATATATAGTTATATATATAGTTATATAACCATAATAATAGGGCTATAAAACTATGGACATATCCTTGACCTATCAATACCACTATTATGTCTGTATTCCCAAAAAGGTACAAAACAAAAAGGAAAAGGACCTATATGTACAAAAATATTTATAGCAGCTCTTTTCTGGGGTCAAAAAATTGAAAATTGATGGAACAGCTAAATAAGTTGTGGTATATGATTATGATGGAATACTGATTTATTCAGCCATTCTCCAACTGATGGGCATCCACTCAGTTTCCAGTTTCTAGCCACTACAAAGAGGGCTACCACAAACATTCGTGCACATACAGGTCCCTTTCCCTTCTTTAGTATCTCTTTGGGATATAAGCCCAGTAGTAACACTTCTGGATCAAAGGGTATGCACAGTTTGATAACTTTTTGAGTATATATAACTGTGATTCTTTAAACAAATGTCAAGCTAGGGAACACAGTCATTTTGACTGGCCTCAAATATATATTTTGCATCATACTTGAACAGATAATGGATTGAATGATACATTAACTATAATCAATCAAATACAATTGTGTTTGATACAAGAGATAAGAACTTTCAATTCACATTTAAACTTTACTTCATAAATCTTGCTTTGTTATTATTAGAAGTCATAACATAAAGGACACCATTATCAGTACTTTGGAATTCTTATAGGAGTTTTGATGAGAATATTGAGCCATTTGATAGCACTCTTAAAAACTCATTCTATGGTATCTGTGTTGCTTCTCTTCTTTTCTCACTATACAGCTGAGATTGATTAACTTAGGTGGTATTCCATGGAAATAGATTTTTGATTGGTATTTTTCATCCCCTCATGTATGTGTGGACATGCCTACTGGAAATTCTTTGAGAAAGTTGATCACATCTCTTCTGTCTGTGTTCTGGCCAACCTATTAACAATTCATTAAGCATAAGTAATGAACTTTTCAAGAGGGTGTGATTTAAACAAGCAACTAGGAATTGGAGAAAACCCTTTTATACCAGCAAATAAAAGTGAGTCTGCAATGAAGATAAGAGACCAATGTCAAAGCTTGGACAGAGAGAAAATAAGATTGAAGTTAAGCTCACCTAAATGGCAGATACTGGACTTGACCGTAGGAAAATCTAGGCTCAAATTCTGCCTCAGATACTAGCTGGGCAGTTTTTTCTTCTATGTGATGAAGAGATTGGTCTTCTGTGGACTCTCTCAGCTCAAAATCTGTTCTCATATAATCCTGTCTTTCTTCCCTGACTCACCACTTATGATAGCAACCTTGGGTCAGACACACAAATGAAATCACTTTGCCAAAAACAATAAGATGCTTTTTAAAGGCAGGATGATATGGTGTATAATGAGCTGGCTATGACATCAGGAAGCCCTGAGTTTGCATCCAATCTCTGATGGCTATATGACCCCCTGTTAAGTCATTTAATCTGTTAACCTAGACAGGTCACCCATCTAAACAATTAGGTTTCCTAGACAAATCACCAAGCAGTGCTGAAGCTATGTTTTGGAGAAGTGTCCTCAGAAAGATTTACCTATACCTAAAAAAATTACAAGTCCAATCTGCCACCTCCATATCCAAAAGAAAACCAATTACCAATTATTTCACTTGGTCTAACATTTTCCCTTCTCTCTCATTCCTCTTCTCATTTTTATCCACTCATTTTAGTCTTTTCCTCTGTACACTACTGATACAAAATAGAGATATAATCTGTGATTTCATCAGTGTAGCAATCTTCCAGATTGGGAAATTCCCTCTATTACACAGGTTTTTACCTCCTCTGCATTGCATAGTCTTAGTGATTCAAACATTCAAATATTTAAGTGGTAATGAGAGGTCAAATGAGTTGCTCAGTTATATTGCCCATATAAAACAAACATGGAACTAGAACTCATGTTTTTATGGCTCCAAGACTGGCTGTTTATCTTTTACAACAACCTGCTATTTATATTAACAGTATATCTCAGTCAATAGCTCCAGTATTCCAAAGGGGGTATGACATGGGGATTCCATTAAACTGTTCTATGGTGTTAGTTTGAGTATTCCTACTTAAAATACAGGAAGAAAAAGGCAAACATACAAATTCAGCCCTAAATACTTCAGTAGTGTAGATAGATGTTATGGTCTCTGCACATCACTGTTTGGAAGAGAGACCAGGAAAGCAGTCAAAAACTTCCTTCAGCATGCATATGCAGGGAGACAGACATTTCCAGGAATCATTGCCATTCGACATATCCAATTCTAGTGCATGCCAAATAGAAGTTCTTAACTTAAATTTAATGCATCTCTCCTTACAGAATGATTAGATTAGACAGAAGGGAACATGACCAAGTGCCTCCTGATTGTCTAAGTGCCACACTTCAATCATTCATAAGAATAATACTCTGACATTTTCTCCAAGTTTGAACCTCAATGAAGCAAGTTGTGAACAGCAGATAAATTCCAACCAATTTCTTTCAGAGTAGTTAGTAATTACAGTGAAGCCTGACCTTTGCAGTTTCATTTTCAGATTTTTAAAATGAAGATGTCAGTAGTCAAAATAGTGAAGCTTTGTCAGCAGCAAAAAGTCTATGAGCAAAAAAGGATATATATGATAAGAAAAAAAAAAGGAGTGCCCACAGGACCAGTTAAATTATAATTGGTGCAAGACACATCCCAGCTTGTCTGGATTTATAATCAGAAATCTGAATTCATAGCCTTGAGCAACAATAAATTTTTAGAGGCATAAACTGCTTGGGGATATCAGAGATAAAACAAATGGATAGACTATAAATTTTTTAAAAAGTGAATTCCCTATACTTCCCCTAAATTCTACCACAGATAAGCTTTCTTTATGATGATTTGTTATTTTAAAATCTAAAATACTAACATTATCTAATAATTAAATTTGATTTTCCTTCTACATATAAAAATAATACAGTTTGATGAGCATGTAAGGAACAATTAATCATGTAAACAACAAAAACATCTATTCAATCAATAGATACAGAAAAAGCCTTTGACAAAATAACATGTATATTAAAAACCAAAAGGAAGTTAGGGATAGAAGGACCCTCCTTTAATAACATCAAAAGCAAAAATAAATATCAAACAAATATGTGCATTGCTATCTATCTATCTATCTATATGTACATGTGTGTAACTAAAAACATTATATGCAATGACAAATCACTAGAAGCTTTCCTTATAAGTATAGTGAATACACCTGTCAAATCGGCTAAGATAACAGGAAAAAATAATGATGATTGTTTGAGGGGATGCAGGAAAACTGGGACATTGATGCATTGTTGGTGGAGTTGTGAACGAATCCAACCATTCTGGAGAGTAGTTTGAAACTATGCTCAAAAAGTTATCAAACTGTGCATACCCTTTGATCCAGCAGTGTTACTACTGGGCTTATATCCCAAAGAGATCATAAAGAAGAGAAAGGGACCTGTATGTGCACGAATGTTTGTGGCAGCCCTTTTTTGTAGTGGCTAGAAACTGGAAACTGAGTGGATGCCCATCAGTTGGAGAATGGCTGAATAAATTGTGGTATATGAATATTATGGAATATTATTGTTCTGTAAGAAATGACCAACAGGATGATTTCAGAAAGGCCTGGAGAGACTTACACGAACTGATGCTGAATGAAATGAGCCGGACCAGGAGATCATTATATACTTCAACAACAATACTATATGATGACCAGTTCTGATGGACCTGGACATCCTCAGCAACGAGATCAACCAAATCATTTCCAATGGAGCAGTAATGAACTGAACCAGCTACGCCCAGAGAAAGAACTCTGGGTGATGACTAAAAACCATTACATTGAATTCCCAATCCCTATATTTATGCCCACCTGCATTTTTTATTTCCTTCCCAAGCTAATTGTACAATATTTCAGAGTCTGATTCTTTTTGTACAGCAAAATAACGGTTTGGTCATGTATACTAATTGTGTATCTAATTTATATTTTAATATATTTAACACTTACTGGTCATCCTGCCATCTGGGAGAGGAGGTGGCGGGGTAAGAAGTGAAAAATTGGAACAAGAGGTTTGGCAATTGTTAATGCTGTAAAGTTACCCATACATATAACCTGTAAATAAAAGATTATTAAATAAATAAAAATAAAATAAAATAAGTATAGTGAATAAGCAAGGATGTCTCTCCCCACTATTATTTGATATTGTTCTAGACTTGTACCTATAGCAGTGTTACCAGAGCATTAAATTAGAGCTATATAAACTGGTAGAATTATACCTTTTTGCAAATTACTTAGGTAACTTCAGAGAATCAAAAAAATTAATTAAGGTGATTAGTATAAAATCCATCTTTTGTAATTAGTACAAAGATAAATCCACAAAATTTAATTAGTTCTATCCAATATTAATAAAACCAGGAAAAATATAAGACAAAAAAAATGTTTATCAAATATAGTCACACAATACATAAACTTTTTCTAAATTTAATTTTATTCATGTTTGTTACATTTTAAATTCTGGCAGACTCCCTCCATCTCTCCCCATCCCACACTAGAGAAGGCCAACATTTAACAGTGAGATAGATACACAGATAGATAGATAAATGTAAAATCGTACTATGCATACTTCTGTTCATCAGTTCTTTCTCTGAAGCAGATAGCAACTTCTTTCATAGGTCTTTTGTAGTTGATTTGAATATTTAATCAACTTATTCAGTAGTGTAGATAGATGTTATGGTCTCTGCACATCACTGAATGCCCTGTTTGGAAGAGAGACCAATAACTTAGTGGACTCTGTCAGCTCAAAATCTATTCTTGTATCTTTCTTCTCTGACTCACCACTTATGTTAGCAACCTTGGGTCAGACACACAAATGAAATCACTTTGCCAAAAACAATAAGATGCTTTTTAAAGGCATAATAACTTAGCTTTTCAGTTATTCCTTGAATAATATTGCTGTTAGTATATACAACATTCTCATGGTTCTCTTTTTTTATTCTTCAGTATTTCTTACAAGTCTTTCAATGCCTTTCTCAAACCAACCTATTCATAATGTCTTATACTACAGGAGTATTCCATCACAATTATATAGCAACAATATATAAATTCTTTGGAAATTAATCTACCAAGACACTTGCAGAAATTGCAAAATATAACTAAAATCATTCTTTAACAGAAAAAAGAAAGACAAATTATTTGAACGCGGTTCATTGTTCTGGATGACTTGATATAATAAAAGTCATTATGTTACCTAAATTACTTTATAGACATGGCAATACCAATCTACATGCTAAGGGGTTACTTTATAAAAATAGATAAAATAATAACAAAAATTCATTGAAAGGAACAAAAAAAAAAAAAAACAGGGTAAATAATGAAACAAAGGAAGGAATAAAGAGGACTTGATATTACCAGATATCAAACAATATTATAAAGGAGTAATCCCCAAAATAGTGTGGTACTGATTTAGAAAAAAATGGAAAAATAGAAGAGGGGTTGCATAACCTAGTGAATAGAGAGCCAGCTTTGGAAACATGAAAACAGGGTTTCACATCTTCTTTTTCATACATACTTTGTGACCATGGAAAAATCGTGTACTTAAACCTTTAATGTACTGTATTAGTATCTCTAAGATTATGTTACAAATGAGTTATAGAGTTTCACTGGTACAAGGGATTTCAATGATAAATTTTCTCACACTGCTGAAATCACAAGGTTAGACAAAATAAAAATAAAATAAAATAAAAGTAGATCAGCAGAATACCTTTAAAAACAAGGTCCAAAAGAATTGAAAATAGTAGTCAAATGTTCAATAAATTTAATGACACAAATTACTAGAGGAAAAAGTTCTTTACTGAAAGAGAATTAGCATAATAAAGTCCAAATAAACATATATTCTAAGTGTGAAATGTCACTTTTTTTAATCTAGAAAAAAAATTGGAAGGATATTCTTTTTACAACTGTGTTGGTGGCAGAAAGGGAGTATCTTAATTAAGGAAGAGAAAGAAGAGTTCATAAAGTAATAAAGTGAATTAAATAGCATGGAATTTATATTTTTGTACAAAATTAATCAATGTATATAGAGTAATAAGAGAAGGCAAAATAAAGCAGGAAAATCTTTGCACTAAATCTTTTGAAGGAGTCTGAAATAGAGATCTTTTATTTTTATAGCAATAAAGTTTTCTCTTAAAAATAATTGTCAAGAACTGTATGAAGAAGCAATGAATAATAAAGAGCATATTTTTTTTTATTAAAACAGGACAAAATAGCATGTTACTGATATGAGAGTAATTCCTAAGTCAGCTGTCTGTGTAGTCAAACCATTGACTTGTAAAAGCTGGGATTAGCATTTGTAAACAAATTAATTAATTAAAGGGTAAATGAATGATTGAACAGATGTATGCATAATCAACAATAGGAAGAGAAAAATAAAAATGGGAAATAGACAATAGACCTAATATTGACACTGACTCTAAAAACTTAATTCAGTTTTAATTAATGCAAATTAATCACTAAAACAAGGAGCCCACAAGTCCAAAAAGAACCTTACTTAGTAAGCATCTGATTTAATTATCAAATGGATGAAAATAGGGCTGCAACATAACTACATCTGTAAAATCTTATGAAGAAAAGTGGTGGAAATTTATATGCAAAATTAACTCAGTTTAGAGAAACATTGGGTGGTATGCATTATTTAAAGACTCATGAAATTAAAGACTCATGACAAAATATTGAGCTAATCAAAATGACTTTAATCCACTGATATAAACAATGCAATGATATCTAAAGACATCTAGCTTCCCCCCACCCTAGATAATATTGTATTGATTACATCAGTCAATTAAATGACTTTGCATATATATATACAGGGAACTCTTCTTCAACCTTAATTCTATGCTGAATCATCCCTTATAGTCATTCAAAGAAAAATGGAAAATATTTGCAAAGAAGACATTTTGAAAAGATGATTTCTTCATTCAGGAAAACAGAACTACTGTATTTGAACCACAACATCATAACCCCTGTTATGCCAACTTTTATGTCTAGTTTCTCATCTGTATAAAATCTTTATAAATCAACTATATACAAATCAAAAATATCCTTAGGAAGAGTATTAGTAGGTAATAAGCAAGCTTTCATTGCTACTATTCAACAAACATTTTGATTGTTTCATATTTATCTGAAAGGATATAAAGGATTGTGCTTATTGTTTGTTGATTATTTAAAAAATAAAATAAAAGCAATTGCTGCCTTATGAGTTCTTTTGCTACCAGCTGACTCCCATAATCATATCAGCATCAAGATGTCAAGTCTAGATTCCTTAGAAATAACACTCTCCAATAACATCAATAAACATCAGGCAAGATCTAAAACAAGATTATGCATGCGCACCAAAGATATTTGCCACTGAATTCGAGAAGCTCTTAACTAAAAAAAAAAATTGAAAAGATATTCCCTTTGGTTGATGAGATCCTTCAGAAACCCCTTTCTTTGGATAATAATCTGATTTTATTGAGACTTGGAACTTCTGAAAAATTTCCTAAAAAAGATAATGTAACCAAAGAAGTGTGTATCACTATATATCAAGGCTGCAAAGACCTAGCACATAATTTCAACAGTTTTCAACAAGAATTTGATTTTTAAGTTTATTTTGTTTTTCAATTTACCAAATAAAATAATCATTTCTATAACAATACAATAAAAAGATGATTACACACAAAACTGCAAATCTACCATGTACAACTTGCTATTCTTTCCAAATATACAGCAGTTACCATATAAATTATTTCTTTTTTCTCTTTTTTCTTCATCACCCCCCATCCAAGAAATTCCTACCATTAGACACAAATAGGTGTGTGTGTGTGTGTGTGTGTGTGTGTGTGTGTGTGAAAGCCCATAATCTGCAAACAAACCTTAATTCCTCTGACTGGCTACTGGTTGCTACTTCAGTCTCATTTGTCCCTATTTCAGCTCAATCATGCTTTTCATAGAGGCATTGTGTATACATACACATATATAGAGAGTAATATATGTGGGTATGCATATATATATGTGTGTATATACATATATACATATATATGTGAGTGTGCATGTGTAAAATTGCTTGACATGTATGATGTCTATTAGGGTGTATATAGTGGGGAGGTTGATATTATAAATACACAAATAAAAAACAAAGGACATATAAGAATGCATTTGTATGGAGACCCATAGAACAGCAGTTCTTAACTTTTTGTGTCTTGTACATTTTGGTCTTAATGCCACAAAAGATAGAGGGACTATATTTGAATATACATTAAAGATAATACTCAATTTTGTGGCATGTGATTCTTTGTAGCAAGTCTTTTTGGTATTGTGGAATATAATATTTCATATATAATTGTCGAGACAGAGAGAGAGAGGGAGAGAGAGAGAGAGAGAGAGAGAGAGAGAGAGAGAGAGAGAGAATCTTATTCTACCTGGAGTTTCTAGATAAGGGAATCATCACTATCATTAAGCAGATCAGTCACAAAATCTTTCACTATTCCTAGGTATTGCTGAAAATCATTGTCACTTTTCACAGTGAATCTCCTCTAACTACACAGGTAGTCTGGCATTCTATTCCATGCTCCTAGGCATCAATGCTCCCTCCTCTTTGGGGTGGGGGGAAGCATAAGGGAGGAGATAGAGAGATCCTTGTGTCTTTAGAGAATTTCATTTCCTAAGTTTCTAAAAGTAACAGTAGAAGACTGCTGTTTCAATGTTGTTTTAATTGACTGTATTTTATTGTTTAAGTACTATTTCTTAGGTGGAGCAACTGAATACATAAATTCACTTCAAATATTCCCAGATGTTTATCTGAATAAGGCAAAAAAAAAACCCACCACTGATAAATTATCATTAAAAGTAATTACAGTTTGAAACTGTGTCTGTATGGGTTCAGAAGTGATGAGGTGATAAAGCTTTATAAGGCACCTGACAAATCTCTTTTACTACCAGATATGCCATATAAATACAGTGCATCAGTAGTTTCTTTTTTTAAGGATAAAGCATTGCTTGTGCAATACTTTGTGCATTTTGTGCATAATGGGAGTTGGAAATTGTGCACTGGTTTCCAATTATTCAATCTTGTTGCCATAGCAAATATATATTGAAATGTGGGAAACATGAAACTGATACTTGTACAGGGCTGAAACTCTAAACAGGTGCACTGGAATCAGACAACCGAGCACTTGAGGCTAATTACCTATTGGACAATAATTCTATTAGAATATGCTTGGAAAAATAGCCCTTCTCACTATGCTGTGCTGACTCAATCTTTTAATGTACACAGATAATGGTAGGAGAGATTAGGGGGTGGAGTGAGACAAACCAGAGTCACTCTGGAGGAGGATGAGGAGAAGGTAGTTTGGTGGAGAACTTGTGGAAGTTTTGTCCATCCCCTTCACTTGTCCCCCTAAAGACCAAGGACTTTTGCTTATCCTGATTCCGGCTGATTCTGAGGCCTCCAGGAGCTAACACGGACTTCACATTTTGTGAACCAAGGACACTAATTTCACTGAAGAAGTCCCAGTGACCAGGAAATAGGGTGAGTATTTTAAAACACAAACAGGGAACTTACTTTGTTAAGGGCTAAACTAGTAACTTTTTCTAACTGAAATGGGGCAGATATTAGGAAAAGATTCTCCCCCATCCCCAAATCCACCCCCACGTCTGCCCCCAAGGGAGCACAATAGAAAGCATACTCAAGTTGATCAAGGGACAAGGCTTACTTATAACTTGGGAGCAGATTGCTGGACTCTTGGGTACATTAGAATGCATGTCCCCTTGGTTCTTCAAGCAAGAAGATATAGAGGCAGATAACTGGAAACTAGTAGGAGATCAACTATGTGAATACTACAATGATAAAGTTTCCAAGGAAACTTTCTGATTCAGTTTCCAAGGAAACATTCTATATATACAACATAATGCAATTGCCTTAAAGAATCCCACAAGTTATAGAAAAAAGAAAAGTTTTAAGAACAGCCAGATGAGGAAGTGTGAGGAGAAAGAGGAAGACAAAGGACAGATTAATGGCAATATCACCAAAGGGCATGAGGATTTCAGTGAACTTGAAGGGCGTGGTGATTCTTGCTGTCACAGTCCAGCTTCAACTCCACCTATACCCAAGCAGGTCATTGACACACCTGCATCAACTTCACCTTCTCGGATGGAGGGAGGAGGAGTAGTGGGAGGGGCAGTGACACCACCAGCACCTCCCCCCCCCAGCAATCACCCCCTCCTAAGACTAGTTTGCAAAAGGCATTATTTAAAGCCACAGAAGAAGGGCAGAATACAGCTGATTTGAGAATAGTAATGCATCCTGTGATTCAACAGTTTAACTCTTCAGGTCAAGAAAGTAGAAGATACACTTCTTTTGATCTAGAAGTCCTCAAAGACCTGAAAAAGGCTTGCACTCTTTATGGGGCTACATCATCTTATGTTAAGGTGTTATTACAGAATTTGGTTTATGAAGTCTTAACCCCTAGTGACTGGAAATCTATATCAAGGACATGCTTAGAATATGTACAAAACTTGTTGTGGCTTTCTGAATATAGTGAGCTCTGTAGGATAAAGCCCAGCAAAATAGTCAAGGTGGAGTGTAATACTCCAATTACCTTTGAACAACTAACAGTTGTAGGTTCTTATGCAGATATTTCAGTACAGATTAATTACCCCATAGCAGCATGTGAGCAAATTGCTTCTTCTGCAATCAAAGCATGGGGTTTTAACCCAGGTAAACAGGACAAAGGAGAAGCCTTCACAAAAATAGCACAAGGGCCAAATGAATCCTTTGCTGATTTTGTGGGACGTCTGCAAACAGCTGTCATATGAACTATTGGTGAAACTGCAGCAACAGAAATTATGATAAGGCATTTGCTAAAGAAAATGCTATTGAGGTTTGTAGAAGAATTATACTAGGACTACACAAGGATGCTCCTTTAGAGAAGATCATAACATGCTGTGCCACAGTGGGCACAAATGCCTTTTATAGCCAGGCTATGATGCAGACTTCCAAAGATCCCAACATGGGAAGACAGGGTCCCTTTTGGCAAGGTACTTCCAAAGAGACTTGTCAATGCTTTCAATGTGGTAAAGTAGGGCATGTGAAAGCTCAATGTTGGCATAGAGACAGAGTGAAAAAACAGGGTGGGAGAACAAGACCCAAAACCCCATGTCCAAAATGCAACAGAGGCTTCCATTGGGCATTAGAATATAGGATCAACAGGATGGGGGGCCCAGCCCCAGGGTCCAAAACAAAAAATACTTAGAGCATGATGGCAGCTGATTCTATGACCAGAGAGTCTTTAGAAGTTCAATGCTCAGACATGACCAATCAGCCAGGAAGCAATCTGATGGGAGAAAGGGATTACTATTGGGGAGAATAGAGTTGTATGCAGCTGGGACAACTGAGATACCCTCTGGAGAGATAAATTTTGCTCCTCTCTAGCCTATGGATCCCATGCCTCCAGGAACAGCAGGGTTGACCATTTCACCTTCTGAGAGTACTTACAAAACAGTGTTTATCCATACACTGATGTGGGAAACTGTGGAATGTGTAGATAATATCCCAGTCACTAATACATGTAGAAAATGTGTGACTTATCAACCAGGAAAAGTAGAAGCATCAGCTTTACTGATACAGATTCCCCTAATAAGCAATCTGGTGATAGTTGCCCAGATTCTGACTCCAAGGAATAAAATCCAAGAATATTCTGGACAGCAGCTGTGACAGCTGACTAACCTATGCTCACTATATATATATATATATATATATATATATATATATATATAAATGGCATACCATTAGAAGAATTGGTAGACACAGGTGCAGCTCATACAGTCATTACAGGTGCCAACTGGCCCAGTCACTGGCCAGAGATTAAGGCAGACACCTACATGTCTGGCATAGGAGGATCAATAGCAGCTGATGTTAATGCTACCCCTTTGAGATGGACTTTTGAAGGAGTTTTTACTCCTTTTATAGTTGAAAAATCCCCATCAATCTGTGGAGAAGAGACACATTACAACAATTAGGATTACAAATGAGTACTTTGGTTTTTTAGGCAGGGCTGCTGTTGAAGGCCTGCCAACACTTTCACCTGTTCCTATCCAATGGAAAACTGATACACCAGTGTGGATAGAACAGTGGCCCTTAGCTAGCAATAAAATTCAGGCCTTATTAGATATAGTACAGGAGCAACTTGACCAAGGACACTTACAACCTTCTCTAAGTCCTTGGAATTCTCCAGTGTTTGTTGTAAGAAAGAAACCTAGAAAATAGAGGATGTTGACTGACTTAAGAAAAGTAAATGAACAGATGGAAACTATGGGAACTCTTCAGTTTCCATCTTCTACTCAATTGCCTAGAGAATGGCCTCTTTGGGTTATATACATTAAGGATTGTTTCTATTCTATTCCTCTAGATAACGAGGATATGAAAAGATATGACTTTTCAGTGCCCAGCATTAATTTAGCTGAGTCTTATAAAAGATATGAATGGACAGTTTTGCCACAGGGAATGAAAAATAGCCCCACTATGTGTCAAATTTATGATGCTGCTGCTCTTACTCCAGTAAGAAAAGCATTTCCAAAAGTAATGTTATTACATTACATGGATGATATATTGGGATGTGCACCTGAGGAACAAATGTTAGAAGCATGTCAACAAAAGACCATAGAAACACTAAGGAACTACAAATTGCACATAGCTCCAGAAAAAATTCAAAGACATGCTCTTTTTCAATATTTAGCATATGAACTATACCCTAAGGTACTTACAATACAAAAACTTTCCTTAAGAACAGAGAAGCTAAACATCTTAAATGACTTTCAGAAATTGATAGGAGATATCCAATGGATGTGTCCAGTGTTAGGCTTGACTACCTATCAATTACAACCATTATATGACATTTTAAGGGGAGACAGTCATTTAAATTCACCACTCCAGCTTACAAAAGAAACTCAAGAGGCTTTGAGAAAAGTTGAACTGGCTTTATCCAATGTGGTTGAAAGAGTCACTCAAAAGCATTGGAAATATCAGTTTTTTTGCTACACAAGAGGCACCCCAGCAGTCCTTCATCAAGGAGACAGTGTGATAGAGTGGGTGAACCTCCCAACACAACCAGAACAAAGCCTTATTCCTTACCCAGTGCTTGTGGCTAGAATTTTATTAAAGGCCATTAAGCGAGCAGTACAATTATCTGGGATAAGACCTGATAGGATATACACCTTTTATACTAATGCACAAATTAATGTATGCTGTGAAACCATCCCAGAGTGACAAATTTTGTTGGCCACAGCTCCAAATTTTATACACAGGTCTCCATTAAAGATAACCAGACTATTACATAATTGGTGATGGATTCTTGAAGAAAAAGTTTCTAAAGTTCCTCTTAAAGGACCAACTGTCTTTACAGATGCATCCAAAACATAATATTTTGTGCTGCATACTCTCATGACTTAACTATAAAGAGAGTAGTCAGAACTCCTTTTCAGTCCACTCAGCAGAATAAATTATATGCAATCATTCTAGCTCTTACTTATTATCCAGGAGATATAAATATAATATCTGATTCATCCTATTCAGTAGGTGTGGTACAAAGAATTGCCAGAGCCTAAATAAAATTTGTAGTTTCCAATATATATCAGGTCTTTAAGGAACTTCAAAAGCAAGTGAGAAAGCATCCAGGTAAGATTTATGTCTTTCATGTCCATTCTCATAGTGAACTTCCAGGGCCTATTTTTTGATGGTAATTCAAAGGCAGATAGCCTTCTAATCATGTTGGCCAATACTCCTTTATTTCAAAAAGCCCAATAATCTCATTCTAAATATCATCAGACTGCTCAAGCTTTATGTTTACAATTTGGAATAACAAGAGAGGAAGCTAGGAGCATAGTAAAAGCTTGTATAGCTTATCTTCCTTTCCACGCTCCTACGGTCCCTCCAGGGACCTCGTGGTTTGAGACCCACTGAAATTTGGCAAGTGGATGTGATCCATTATAAATCTTCTGGTCGTCTATCTTTTATCCATGTTATGGTGGACACCATTTCAAGATTCACTTTTGCAATACCAGCAGCAAAAGAGACAGCCCAAGTGGTCACTGAATTCCTTATACAAGCATTTGCAATTATGGGTGTGCCACAATCAATAAAAACAGATAATGGATCTGCACATACTTCTAAACATTTTGCACACTTTTGTGCACAGTATCAGATTTTACACACCACTGGTATACCCTTTAATCCTCAAGGACAAACAATAGTAGAGAGGAGAATTAAGAATTACATTAAGATGCTCCTCCAAAAACAAAAGAAAGGGGGATCCACAGGTAACCCTAAAGAACGTCTAAATTTAGCTCTTTATACTATTAACTTCTTGATTTTTGACAAAAATGCACTGGCTCAAGCAGATAGGTTTTATAACCCATAGGAAGGGCAGTGTCCAGTGAGAGCAGCTCCACTCTTTAGATAATCATCAGGTGATGTGGAGAGACCCAGAAAGTGGTGAATGGAAGGGACCAGATAGGTTAACTGCTTGGGGGAGAGGGTTTGCTTGTGTCTCTACAGATGGAGAAGGAATCAGATGGGTGCCAATGAGCCATATTTGCCTTGTCCATCGGAGAGAGATGGAGCAGACCCTTGAAATGAAGGAGAAGATCCAAGAAACATCAGGTGGTTCTGTTGCTGACTGTGCCCACCACTGAATGAGCATGGCAGTTATGGTGTTTGACTCATGGACATCAAAAATTGTGGTACTTCAAAACCCTCAGGAATCATTGGATTCTCTGAGACATGATAAGATTGTTGTAGGACTTGAAAACCCTCAGAAATCATTGGATTCTCTGAGAAATGATAAGACTGTTGCAGGACTTCAAAATCTGCAGTAATCATTGGATTCTCTAACACATAAAAAGACTGTTGCAGGACTTCAAAAACTTGCAGGGATCATTGGATTCCCTGACACATGAAGCAATAAACAATAGATTGGTTTTGGACTATCTCTTGGCTGCTGAAGGAGGCATATTTATGATTGTTGTTTACATACCCTCCTTCTAGCACTTCTGGAAACCTTTTACAACACTATGTTGATTTATATTTGTTATATCACAACTTGCATGTACAATTCATGTTTGTTACACCATATCGAGCCTGCACCAGCTGTGGGAAGAGTCATCACTACTAGCCTGTGCTTTATTGTTATGTGCTTGTGTATAATACCTCCTATGCTGATGGGTTTGTGCAAACCTGTCTCTAGTAAGACCCTTCAGCCCAGAAACCCATTAACAATATCTGGCTTAACTCCCCACTTCCCTTTGGTGTTTTTCATCTCTCTTCCTAAGAAGTCAGGGAGGACATTATCATCTCCTTTTTAGTTCTTTCACCTCCCTTCCTGAGAAGTCGGGGGGGGGGGGGGGGGGGGGGGGGAGGGATAATCACCTCCCTTTGGGGTTCTCACCTCCCTGAGAAGTCAGGGATGGTGTGATCACCTGTGTTCTAAAACAAAAGAAAGTGGGAAATGTAAAGGGCTAAAACTCTAAGTAGATGCAGTGGAATCAGACAACCGAGCACTTAAGGCTAATTACCTATTGAACAATTACTCTATTAGCATATGTTTGGAAAAATGGCACTTCTCACTATTCCATACTGGCTGATCTTTTGGTGTATACATATAATTGTAGGAGGGATTAGGAGGTGGAGTGAGATAAACCAGAATCACTTTGGGGCCAGAAGAAGGGAGGTTGGTAGAGAGCTTGTGGCAGTTTTGTCCATCCCCTTCACTTGTCTCCCTATAGACCAAGGACTTTTGCTTATCCTGATTCCAGCTGATTCTGAGGCCTCCAGGGAGCTAACACGGACTTCACAGACATATTATTGGCCCATTCTCAAATTCTTCTTGTTGTTCAATAGGTTGGTCATGTCAAACTCTTTGTGGTTCCATGGACCACACTATTCATGGGGTTTTCTTGGTAAGGATATTGGAGTGGTTTGCTATTTCTTTCTCCATCTTATTATCTATGGTAAAGAGTTCCTTAATATTTGGAATAATATAATACAATTGCAGTTGTTACTTTTCAGATCTCTTCATGACAGATTAGAAAGTTAAGAATCCAATACTATGTTCCAAGTGAGAAAGCCCTAGAAAACTAATTTGAGCAGCATTTAATTCCTAATCAGAGATTTCCTGTCTCCACAAGGAATTATTCCTTTCCCTAGAACAAACCCCAATTTCAAGTATATCCTGTCCTTCACTAGGACATTCCTTATCACCATTCTGTAAAATATACATGCTTCATAGAGCATCCAGACTTCTTCTCTATGTCTATCTACACTCATTCCCCAGAGCCCTCAGACTAACATGTCCTTCAGAACCCAGAATCCCTCAAGGCAAAGTTTTCCTTGAAACAATAACTTTTGAAATTTCTCCCTGCAAACCTTTTTAGAATTCTCCCTTAGTCTGGACCAGTAAATCATGCCAGGGAAAGGATCAACTGCTTACATCTATCTCAAACCTAAGCAATCTATTTTTTAAGAATAACTTTTGACTTCAGTTTAGCTGTTCTCTGTGAAAAGGGACATCTTTTGTTATTTGATATTAAAGTAGTGTATCATTTATGAATGAAATCAGATTGCTAGGTTATGGTACATTGCTATTTCACATAGCAGAATGAAATATTGAAAACATGATGTATTCAAAGTGTACAAACTGGAACTACCAGTTCTTTCTGATCCTAGACTTTAGAAGAAGCACCGAACAAATGACTAGTATAGACATAGTATGTAACATAGATAGATAATTAGAAAGATAGATATATGAATTATAATGTTTATACCTACCCATAATAATGGGTATTTTTTAATGATCTCATCTTAATACTTTAAAATGAGCTGAAGTTTTGAACTTATGTATATTACATGTAGCAAATCTTCAGATTCACTAATAATCTATATTTATGGGAGTGGAGGCAGTTCCAGGCTTGGGGTCACAGAGGTATCAAGCATATTCCAAATTAGTTAATTTTTAGACTAATGCTGCATTTAAAAAAAAAACACTAAAATATTAAAACCTCCAAAATGTTAATTTCAAGGTTAATATTATTGCACATGTATTTTTGAAGTGTTCTGTGAAGGAGAAAAATTAACATGCGAATGCATATTTCAGGAAACCCATTTTAGGAATTTAATTTCAGAAATTGCAAGTGCTACTATAGCATTTTCATGCCTCAGATTTAAGGGATGTGCATATTCTGATGTAAATTAGTATTGGCAAGAAAATTTTGCTAATATGATCCATTCTGTATGGTTATTACATAGAGAGAGAGAGAGATAATATCAGTAAATGTGGTGATCCTTACATATAGGACAGGTAAGTGGCACAGTAGATAGAATGCCAGCTCTGAGGTCAGGAAGATCTGAGTTCAAATCTAGCATCTCACACTTATTAGCTGTATAATTCTGGACAAGTCACTTATCTGTTTGCTCCAGTTTCCTCATCTGTAAAATGTGCTAGAGTAAAAATGGCAAACCACTCCAGTACCTTTGCCAAGACTAGATGGGATCACAAAAAGTCAGCCAAGACTGAAATAATTAAATAACAAATCCTGCATGTAAACTGTATTTTTTTCCAGTTTCCATTTGAGATACATTAATTTATGATACAACTTAATTTCATGATATTCATTTTAAATTGTGGACCTTAAAAGTCACTAAACTCAACCAATCATTAGAATTTTCTAATAGGATTGCAGAGTAATTTTCAAATAATAAAAATCTACATCCATGGGACTACATCTATAAAAAATATTCCACAGCCAACGCAACTAACTGTTCATATATAATTAACCTTGTTTACATTAAACTCTTCATATTTAATGTTTTAAAATTTAATGAAATAAGACATTAATAAGACATAGATGAGACATGGACTGCATGTATTACCAAAACATAGAAAGGCAGCCCATATTTCATCTATGTCTTACTATGGTAAAAAGGTACTATGTACCTATTTGAGTTGTTTTTTTTTTCATGTAATTCATTAAAGATATTTGGTGTCAAAATTAGCCGTGTCTTGTAGTCATGTAAAATACTATGGAAATAAAATCAATCAGATTGAAAAATTGTCTTTTCTTACAATTCCAAAAATGAAAAGTTCCAAAAACGTTTTGAGTTGTATAGAAATTATATTAAGAAGAGAGTATATGAATTTTTGGAGATATAGGGAAGATAATTAACAACTATTTTGTTGCTTGTTGTTGATAAGCTAAGACAAAATTTCATCTGTAAGATAGTCAGTCACTGGTATATAATGGCCTCTCAGTATATTTAATGGATGGTAATGCAGAAGTTTGGTAGTCAGAAGTCCAAGTTAAAAGGTAATTTAGTTTCACCTCATGACATGAAAAATAACACAAAAACATCATCCACTTTCTGAATTGTTTAAATTCTATTCTATTCAAAAAGTATTTAATAACTGACTACTAAATATAAGCCATTATATATATATATATTTTTTTAATAATGTTATCTTTTTTTAAAATAACTTTTTATTGACGGAACCTATGCCAGGGTAATTTTTTTACATTATCCCTTGCACTCACTTCTGTTCCGATTTTTCCCCTCCCTCCCTCCACCCCCTCCCCCAGATGGCAAGCAGTCCTATACATGTTAAACAGGTTACAGTAGATCTTAGATACAATATATGTATGCAGAACCGAACAGTTCTCTTGTTGCTCAGGGAGAATTGGATTTAGAAGGTATAAATAACCCGGAAAGAAGAACAAAAATGCAAGCAGTTTACATTCATTTCCTAGTGTTCTTTCTTTGTGTGTAGCTGCTTCTGTCCATCCTTGATCAATTGAAACTGAGCTAAATGTTCTCTTTGTCGAAGGAATTCACTTCCATCAGAATACATCCTCATACAGTATTGTTGTTGAGGTATATAATGATCTCCTGGTTCTGCTCATTTCACTCAGTATCAGTGCATGTAAGTCTCGCCAATCCTCTCTGTATTCATCTTGCTGGTCGTTTCTTACAGAACAATAACATTCCATAACATTCATATACCACAATTTACTCAACCATTCTCCAATTGATGGGCATCCATTCATTTTCCAGCTTCTAGCCACTACAAACAGGGCTGCCACAAACATATTGGCACATACAGGTCCCTTTCCCTTCTTTAGTATTCTCTTTGGGGTATAAGCCCAGTAGAAACATTTCTGGATCAAAGGGTATACACAGTTTGATAACTTTTTGAACATAGTTCCAAATTGCTCTCCAGAATGGCTGGATGTGTTTACAATTCCCCCAACAATGCATCAGTGTCCCTGTTTTCCCACATCCCCTCCAACATTCCGTGTTATCTTTCCCTGTCATTCTAGCCAATCTGACAGGTGTGTAGTGGTATCTCAGAGTTGTCTTAATTTACATTTCTCTGATCAATAGTGATTTGGAACACTCTTTCATATGAGTGGTAATAGTTTTAATTTCATCATCTGAAAATTGTCTGTTCATATCTTTTGACATGATTTATCAATTGGAGAATGGCTTGATTTTTTATAAATTAGAGTCAATTCTCTATATATTTTGGAAATAAGGGCTTTTTCAGAACCTTTGAATGTAAAAATGTTTTCCCAGTTTATTGTTTCCCTTCTAATCTTGCCCGCATTAGTTTTGTTTGTACAAAATCTTTTCAATTTGATATAATCAAAATTATCTATTTTGTAGTCAATAGTGATCTCTAGTTCTTCTTTGGTCATAAATTTATAAGGCATTATATTAAGGGGTGCTGGGGATGATAGACATCATCTTCACTTGCAACAATATATTATGCTTGCCATCTCAGGGAAGGAGAAAGGGAGGGAGGAAGAAAAAGAGGAAGGGAAAGAAGTAGGAAGTAAGGAAGGGAAGGAAGGAGGAAGAGTGGAAAAAAGGAAGCAGGAAGTAAAGGAGGGAGGGAGAGAGTAGGGAGGGACACAGAATGAAAGAAAGACATTGTTGATCATTCATCCCAACTAATGTTTAATTTTGCAATATGGGATGAAGTGGGGGGAGCACAGACTTACTAAGAGAATAGGTATGTTTATCTATTTATGATGCTGTTTTCTTTTTTATTAAAGCTTTTTATTTTCAAAACATATGCATAGATAATTTTTAATATTTACTCTTGCTAAACCTTGTGTTCCAAATTTTTTCTCCTTCCTTCCTCCTCACCCTTTACTCTAGATATGCAAGTAATCCAATATATGTTAAATATGTGCAGTTCTTCTATACCTATTTCTACAATTACCATGCTGCACAAGGAAAATCAGATCAGAAAGAAAAAAATGAGAAAGGAAACAAAATGCAAGCAAATTACAACAAAAAGTGAAAATACTGTGCTGTGATCCTTACTCAATTCCCACAGTCCTGTCTTTGGGTGCAGATGGCTCTCTTCCTTATAATGCCATTGGAATTGCCCTGAATCATCCTATTGTTGAAAAGAGCCATGTCCATCAGAATTGATATGATACTGTTTTCAAAATGCTTTGGAAATATTCAGTCTCATATTTTAAAATGTACTTGCCATTTTGACACAGGCCCCTGTTTCTTAGGCTGGAATTTCAAGTGCTAATTGCCAATAATTTCATCTTCTGAATAGGCTAGGAGCCTCTACTAGTCAATCATCTTTCAGATCTAGATATGTACTTAAAATCAGTAAATAAAATTTAAAATGTATTCTATAATTCAGGTTTTTCGCTAATTCAGATGGGCTTTCTCACTTCATTAGTCTAGCTTGATGATCTATTTCTACCATTATCACATTTAAAACTTCTCTTTCATTTCCCACTGAGCATTAACATCAAAGCTGTCCAGTAGTTAAATGAAAGAACAATTTCTAAACCTCTCCTGAATTCTCTCCTTCAGGAATAACTTCATTTGTCCCTAATGTACGCACTCACTGACAAAGTCATCACTATGCTATATTTAAAGCAAGGAGGCAGAACTTCTAGGAACACCAAGATTCTTTTAGGAACACTGACAAAAAAATGACAACAACCTGTGGTGAATGTGGAAAGAAATATATTTAAAATCAGAAGACCCAAATTCATATTCTTCCTCTGCTATTTACTATCTTTGTCACTACAGGCAATTTATAATTTATTTAACTCATAAGGGCTTCCATTTCAAAATCTAAAAAATCAGGACACTGAACAAAATGATCTCTAAGTTTCTTGCACTTTTGAATTTAGAATTTTTCATACTTGTTCTCTCTATAGTTTCTGTGATTTCAACTAACCATAATTATAAAATTAGTAACAAGTGGTTCTGTCTCTAAGCTGTTCAAATGTGGGCATGTACTCATAAGGCCCCTATAAATCCACTATAACCAATATTCATTTTTGGCATGAATTAGGAATGGTTGAGGGGAGGAGTTAATATTTCTAAAGTTTTCTGTTCTCAATGGTATCTCCAAAGCTTTTGCAATTTAGAATTTCTTATTCTTCTCTCATCAGCAATCTTTCACCTCAAAAGCTGACTTTTTAATAATTTTCAGTCTCCCCAGTAAACTTCTAAAAATATCTAGCTCTGAGAATACTCTTCAATGTGAAGGTACCTTGAGATTTGGAGACTGTTTCAAGCTCTGACAATCTTTACTCTGTATGAAATCTAAGTACTTGTCCATCTAAATATGAAAAGCTCATTCCCAGAAACTTGGCCACTAAGGACTGAAATTTTTGCCAGAGAAACTCATGAAATTTTCTACTGAGGCATGAAAGGATTGTGTTCCCCATTGGTAAAGTGAATACTTCAATGAATCAATAATCTCATTTATTTGGATACTTTCTTCAACTGTGCAGATCAAACATCCACCTGTCCCTCTACTTTGAGTCTCTTGAACATGGACCACAAATTTTCCTCTGGGGATCCACCCATATGGATCTCTTGACATTAATGGATATCAGAAGAACACATTAACTGTCCACTCTTACTTATCCCTTATGCTCTCCTTTTGACCAACTTATATCTTTCCCATATGTGTAATTGTTTTTCAGTCTTTTCAGTTGTATCCAAATCTTCATAACCCTGTTTGTGGTTTTTTTCTAGAAGATACTGAAATAGTTGGTCATTTCTTTCTCCATATCATTTTACAGATAAGGAAACTTAAGTAAATGGGATTAAATGAGTTGGCCAGGATCACTTAAATATCTGAGGCTAGATTTGAACTCAAAAAAAAAAAAAAAGTAAGTCTTTCAGACTCAGCCTAAAACCCAATCCACTTCTTTATCTAGCTGCCTCTTTCCTAGACATTTCTTTCTGAATATTTCTTTTTTCCTCGTCCTCTGTGCAATTCTTTACAGCATATGTTGAAACTTATTCATGCCCATCATGCATCTTTCCACTACTCCCAACTTTAATTATTCAGAAACTATGGTACTCCATGCCTTACAGTCTCATTTTTTTAATTGTGTAAAAATGTCTTTGTTTAAGAAAGAAACTGGTTACTAGCAGAATTTCCCAAGGCAATGTAGCCTGGCTGTTTTTAATCATTTTTTGACCCAAACTAGTTCAATGTCCATTTGTAATATCTGTCCAAGATTTAAGTATTAAGGGACAATGGAGTTGTCCTTTTTGCATCCAACTACATAGCATAGTATAAATAAAGTCTTCATCCTGAAGTCACTTGGTTTTATTTTGTTTTGTTTTGTCTTTTCCTATTCCATAATTGTCAACCACTTCAGAGCAACTGTGGATCTTACTTAAAACGTTCTAAAATATTTTGGGATTTGATGTAATCCACACAATGCCATCCACAAATGGGAACTTCTAGAGGATTTTATGAAGAGGTGGAGTGCTAATAAGGAAATCTGGCATCAGATAACCTGAGGTCAAAAGCAGTTTTGCCACTTGTTATCTTTGTGATATTGGGCAAGTCACTTCAAGGAAATTTCTTCATCTATAAAATGAGGAGATTGGAGTAGGTATACTGAAGTCCCTTACAGCTCTAAATTTATTATTCTATGATATAAAGAATAACCTCTTCCATTGGACTCTCTATTAGATATTCTCCATAATACACATCAAACCTTTGGCAAGCAAATATCTAATTTTTATGCCTTACTCAGCATTGTAATCAGGGAATGAATAAGCAAAGTTATCTCTGTTACTTCTCTCAGTGAATATCATTTACTTTTGACAAATACATAAGAAACTCATGTTAGAAGGGGGACATTAAAAATATGTTTTGATGCTACAAAGAATAGTATGTGTGTGTTTATGCATTTATAGTAGGATCTCATATCTTGTACACTACTTATATCACAGAACACTTTAATAATTTAGTGAAGCCTTCAGACCCCCTTCTTAGAATAATGTTTTAAATGCATAAAATATATAGGATTACAAAAGAAAATAACTGTGTTAAAAAAAACAATTTTCAAATTTTTTAAAGTAATTTATGAATCCCCAGGTTAAGAGCCAACACTCTATACCCTTGAGTGAATATTACAACAATATGATATCTGCTATTGAATATTCCTTGTAGAAACCTGCCTAATCCCTGCTTATATTTTTAAGAATAACCTCCATAAATATCTAAAATATTCTTATTAAAAACTTTATTGTGATGGAAATGCATAAATCAATTAAACCAAAGATTCTCTAAGGACCACAGTCAACCAAATCGAAAGAGATTCTAAGAAATGTGTCTCACCAAGTAGATCAAATGATAATCTCGGCTTTGGGAACAAAAGATGACCAAGCGCTATGATTGCTTCCCGGTTTAAATGAAGCTTTTACCACCATCTGTCAAAATGGACCACAAAATGCTTTGGGTATTTTTAATGCTTTGTACAGATAAAGGTACAATCAAAAACCACAATGCATTGTCTCTGGGGTGTTATTTTAAGTCTTTAACACCTCCCCCCCACCAATGGATTTCTCCATTACCTACCAGCAAAACCCTTATTTCCTTTTATTAAATCCATCCTAAAAATTTGCAAGTCACCCAAGGCTTATCCAAACAAACTTTTAGGAGACAGTTGCTTATGAGCTAATTGATTCTGGATGCTAACAATTTTGGCATCTGGATCTTTCTTCGTTCCCCTGAATATATACAACCCCTTAGGGGTGATTAGAGGCAACACAGCCTACTGTGAAACACAAAATAATTCAGCAGCACTGCCTCATCAGCAAATTGACAGGACAGAAAACCATATTAATGACTGTATATCTAAAAACCTCAGCCCTTCCACCCATAGACAAACAAAGTAGACTGATAAACATACTGATCTTTTGGAAGCAATAAAATATAAGCTGTCAACACCTAAACTACAATACAAGCTTATAGGTGAGGAGTAATTGCATTGGCTGCTATTCCTTGATTTTTGACATGTCCCTTGCTGAATCTTTGACTACATCAAGGAGAATTTTTTTTATCATCAGAGCTTGAAAATAATGGGAGTTGGTTGGGTTTTAGCTTGGATTTCTAGGTGTGTCTATCGAGGGAGAAGAGGGATCCCATCTGGATATATCACAGTCACTAGTATGATTAATGAGGATAGTGTTTCAGATGTTTTCTTTAGTTATATTATCTACTCTGGTTTCAAAACAAACAAAAAATATAAAAGATAGTAGCATAGTATAGTATTATATTAGCTTATTAGGAGATGAGTGTGACTGAACAGCAGAAACGTATATTTTATATTTTATTGCTTTCAAAAAATCAATGTGTTTATGCATATATGTGTATACATATATATAGGCATTAGAGCAAGATATTAGTATCATATATCTTCCCTTCTCAATGGGTGGGAAATGGAGGAGAGAGGGAAAGAATGTGGGACTAAAAATAAAAATTTAATTTAAAAACGAACAATAATACATAACCTTTACTATGTGCCAGGCACTGTGCTAAGCATTTTACAATCAGGATCTTATTTGATCCTCACAACAACCCTGAGAGGTAGGTGCTACTATTATACCAATTTTATAGATAAGAAAACTGAGAAAAACAGTATGAAGTGATCTGTCCAAAGACTTATAGCTAGTAAGTGTTGTCAGTTTTGAACTCAAGTGCTGCTAACTCTTACTGTACTACCTAACTGCCCAAAAATGTATCAAACAAAAAAGCCTTGGATAAACAAAGAAAAGCAAAAACTTGGTCACTGCCTGTTGGTGTTTTTTCTTCTTTAAAATATTAATAATAGTTCTCTCTTGGAGAAAGGGTTTCTTGGGGAGATTTTCTGGAGGCGGCCTTAGTTTCAGTTACAATCAATAATCACCCAAAATCGCAACCAGCTGATAAAAGTTCAGATCTTTTATTGTGTCCTTCAATATAGCCCAGTTAGCTCAGGCCTATTTTTCTGCTTGGTTCCAAGAGCTCTTGCAGCTTTGTCCTTGGCTTCTGCCTCTGCTTTCTTCAGCCTCCAGCCAGCACCAAGGTGGAAGATGCAATGAATCTCTCTTGCCTCAAAGATAGGGCTTTTGGGCTTCCTCCCAGAGTGCTCCTCTCCGACCCCAGTCAATGTTCCCAAGTAACTCCTTCCAGCTCTAAGAGCTTCCTCTATATATATGATCTCCCAAAGATTAACTCCTCCTCTGAGAGAAAGGGATTTTGGGTTATCTCCCAGAGTGCTCTCTGGCCCTAAGAACTTCAAGGGAGGTGTGAATTCCGATATCTCTTTCTAAATCCTGAAATCTCCCAAACATGTGAACTCCACTGAGTACTTAAATATTTCTTGCTTCTATGAGCTCTCTAAAGGTGTGAACACAAGCATCATTTTCCATTAGTTGTACTTAGTACCTTGTTTCAAGTTCTGACCCAAAATATCTCCTTCTAAGATCAAATCAATAATATTGAACCATGATAAATTAGATAATTATTGTCTCTATCAACTCTAATGGCTTAACACTTTGTAAAGATTCCAACAACTGCCCTCTTAGAGCTTGTATGGAGGAGACAACATGCAAACAATAATATATAATCATGATATATTCTGTTCTTAATAGCTCACACATAAACAGTAAACGAGTATAAAGCAGGAGATAAAAAGGGAAGTTGGTCTTTGTATTGTCTTCTATTCATCTTTCAAACGACTATCAAAGTGATTTTTCTAAGGCAGTCACCTATTTAAAATTAAAAAAAAAAAACTTCAATAACATTATAAAGAAGTGTGATACAATTAAAAGAACACTAGCTCTAGAGCCAGTATTCAAATCCAAATTCAAATTTGTATCTTGATATAATAAACTTCCTTTGGGCCTCAATTTTCTCAACTATAAAGTAAGGGAAATGAACTTGAGAGCTCATTTTAGTTTGCATATTTAAGACCCTGGGGCAGCTAGGTTCACAGCGGATGGAGCATGGTACTTAGAATCAAGAAGACCTGCTTTTCAAATATGGCCTCAGACACTAGCTGTGTGACCCTGGACAAGTCCCTTAATCTTGTTTGCCTCAGTTTTCTCATCAGTAAAATGATTTGGAGAAGGAAATGACAAACCAGTCCAGTATTTTTGCTAAGGAAACCCCTAATGGGGTTACAGAGAGTCTGACATGATTGAAAGAACTGAATAACAACAATTTAAGGCCTTCCACAACATGGCTCCAATTACCTTTCCATCCTTCTTTCACATTTTTTCTCCTTCATTCACTTTTTACAATACAACCAAAACTGAATGATAAACTGTTCTTAGAATCCAGCATTATTTATTTAAATTTATTACATTCATATAAGTCTTCCCCATTTATGGGGAACAAAGATTTCAGTGGCATTTGTCAACAACTCCAGCAATTGGGTGCATTGAGGACAATAAACTCCTTGATTGCTTCCAGTTCTGAGATGGTTCAAAGCTGAGAAACAGGAGAGCAATCCCCTTATTATCTAGGGAGATGCAAAGTGATGAAGCAATGTTCCAATTGTCAACTGATGCACTGGAGAATGCTGCATCTGCAGTCAAAAAGACCTGAATTCAAATCTTGCTTCAAAAATTTGCTACCTGTATTCTGGGCAAATCCCTTGATCTCTTGAATCCTCAGTTTCCTCATCTGTAAAATGGTGTTAATAATAATATCAACTACCTTACAAGGTGGTTGTGAGAATCTAATGAGATTTGTGTAAAATGCACTGCAAACTTTAAAGTGCTATGTGAATGCTGCCTATTACTACTGAGCCACAGGAGCCAGTTCAATTACTTCTAACTCTATGTGACCCCATTTGGGGTTTTCTTAGCAAAGATACTGGAGTGGTTTGCCATTTCCTTCTCCAGCTCATTTTACTTATAAGGACATTGAGGCAAGCAGGATTAAGGAACTTGTCTATTGTCACACTAGAAAATATCTGAGGCCAGATTTGAAATCAGGATGATGTCTTCCTGACTTCAGATGTGGCACTCAATCATGGCACCACATAGTTGCCCCCAATGACATAATGTAGCTGTTCAAAGGAAAGAACAACTTGCTTTAACTTTCCCATGTGGCAAGTAGTATGCTGACTCTAGGTTCCCTAAACAGAATTGGGAGAATGGCCAGCATTCTTTGTCCTCTGCCATCCTGCTGCTACTTTCCTGAGGTACATAGATTTTATATATATATTTGATATCTAACTGCTTTATTATTTTGGGTTTTTTTTCCAAAGTAAGTGATCAGATATCATGCCCAAGACAAACATATTCTGGGAGAGAGTGACCTTCTGGGTGACTTCCAAGAAGTAGGGAACTGAGTTCAAAGAGTAGATCTACCCAGTGGAAGGAAACTTCTGTGACCAAGAAAATAAGTTCTGGCAAGATTGGTCCACACCTGCCCCATTTATCAGCAGATATGTACAAAAAATTGTGCAGACAGTATAAAGCTAAGATGCAATGTAGCAATCCCCAAAACTGCTTTATGTTCTCATAAATTCTCAGTATCTACTACCTAAGAGAATTTATATATTAAATTTATATTTTATATATTTTAATTATATATATATTCATAATTTATGTATTAAATTACTGAATTTTAAATTAATGTTAGTATACATTTGAAGTGGAATTTTTTTTGTTTGAGCATTATTTTTTTGTCCCATGCCTTATTCATACTATACATTGGGTAGATTTCTCTTTTCCCTTTTGAGGAAACCCTTGCCATGATCCTGAACCAAAGATGCTACCCTATGGCACAGTAGGAGTTTAATGAGCTTGCAGCATGTGGGCAAAAAAGAACTTTCCTCTCTCTCTCTTTATAGGCCAGGATCCTTCAGGACTGAAATTCAGCAAACCCTTATTGACTGGATCCAAAGCAAAGACTCTTTAGTGGAGAAGAGAGTAAGCATAGTAATCCCTCCCATGTGGGTTCAAGAAGAGTTCCTCAATATTAGACATGGAAGACATTCTATTCTTGCCTTGTCTTCTTTAAACTCAGATATTACTTCTTCTCTGAAGTTTTCCCTGATTCATTTTTTTCTAGTTATTAATTAATGTTCTCTTCCTCTTTTGATTTTTTTTGAAGTGTTTGACTAATCTCTCCCTTGACCTTTTCACTCTCAAATGTGTCATACATTAGGATGCTATAATGCAGCATCTTAGTAGAAAATATTTTCATTAAATTCAACAAGCATAGTATATGGAAGGCACTATTCTAAGGACTAGGTATATGGAAGGAAGGAAGGAAGGAAGGAAGGAAGGAAGGAAGGAAGGAAGGAAGGAAGGAAGGAAGGAAGGAAGAGCCAGTAACTTTTCTCAAGGAAAATATACCATTTGTGGAATTAAATTGAATTGGAAATCATCTTCTAGTTCCAGTATTTTATGGAGTTATGGCAGATACTGATCATTTCCAGTGCTTGCATGTCTATGGGCAATAATGTAAGGATTAAAATTTTCTATTCTACTAATTAATTTTTCTGCTTCTTTTCTACCAAGCCAGTTAATCCTTATTGAATCTATTACTTGATATGCTTTTATCTTTTTACTTAATTGATCTTCCTCTCTTTATAAAAAGAAGTCACTTTCCCCAAAAGCATAGAACATGTTTACTATAATGGAATCAAGCCATTCAATAGATGAAATAGATGGGAGAGAAAAGGGGAGAGGAGGAAGAAAGGAAGAGGGAAAAGGGGGAAAGAGGGAAGGAAGAAGGGAAGGAAAGAAGGAAGGAAGGAAGGAAGGAAGGAAGGAAGGAAGGAAGGAAGGAAGGAAGGAAAGAAGGAAGAAAGGAAGAAAGGAAAGAAGGAAGGAAGAGGGGAGGGGAAGGGGGAAGGGGAAAGGGGGAGGGTGAGAGAGGGAGAAAAAGAGAGAGGGAGGGAGGGAGGGAGGGAGGGAAGGAGGATTCTCCCACAAAATAGCCCAAGGCAATTATTATCTCTCATTCCCTGAATTCAACAACAACAAAAAAAAGTTTTGGTTGTTGTTTTGATTTGTTTTACATGGAACCATGGCATCATTTCAGCATCTAATGATCACTTTTGTTTCTGCTGAAAAATAGAAAATCTTGGAGAAATGAGCGCTCTGGATGGCCAAGAGCATCTCTTATATTCAAGTAAACAGAAGTTCTCTTCCAACTGTAAACCAGTTTGAGGAACTGAGATAAGTCTACAATCTTTTACATGAAAGACAGGTCATAGACAAGCCAAGAAAAGATTGGAATGGATTAGAAAGGCATGTGCTATCCAAATCTGAAGAAAAAAAATCAGTTGATATTAATTTATTAATTAGCATATATATATATATATATATATACACATTAATTATGTTGTAATGCCAGACAAACTGAGGCAAGTTAGAGATTAGAGAGTTTTTAATATTTTATTTGAAAGGGAGAGATTTACTTGGACCTAATGGATCCATGGTTTGGTCCCAAGGGCTGAATGAGACAATCGTCTCCAAGAATCCAGTATCCAGCTAGCATCCAGCCAGCATCCAGCAGCCAATGGGAGTTCTCAATGACATATTTATACACAATAGCTAAACAAAGGCAGGGGGGTGGAGTCCAAACTCTGGTGAGCAGGAATCTCCAAACAGGAACCATCAACTCAGTTCTGACAGGTTGGGGGGTAGGACCATAAATTTTTACTAACTGGGAGTTAAGAAAGTGTCTGGCTACAGATAAAATGTCTGGAGTCCCCCTTTCTGAGTTTATACATTGACAGCTTATAATTTCTGAGTTATACCAGTCTTAATGAACCGGAGGGGGCGCGGTTTGCAATTAAGGGGATTGAGGCAGAACAATTAAGGAAACCAAGGCAGAATCAATTAGGGGAACTGAGGCAGAATAATTAGGGAAACTGAAGCAGGACCAATTAGAAAAACTGAGGTAGAACAATTTAAGGAAACTGAGGCAGGACAATTAGAAGAGAATTGTGGCACAACAATGTACATATATTTATATACATAATGGTATGTAAATATAACTTAAGAACTCTTGGTCTTGCACCTATCCCTGACTCTAAACCTTTAGGACTTTAGTTTTTCCCATCCACTTTGCAGCTAAATTTTTCTTTATTACAGTGTGAGCACCTTGAGAGAAGGGACTATTTAATTTTTTTCATTTTGCATACTTGGGGCTCAGCACAGAGGTCTTGGAACATAGTAATGGTTTTTAATAAATACCAATTTGATAAACAGTATTAATTAAATGATTGGATACATGATGGCTTGTAACAATGATTTAATAATTAAATAATATTTTCATTCATTCAAATATCTTAATATATAAATTTGGTAATAGTGATAATAACATTTTTATAATAAGAATTGCAAAAAAAAGTATTTAAAAGTATTACCTAATTTTATACAAAGTAGGGAGAAGAAAAGGAAGGAGGGATGGAAAAAGACATAATCCTAGAGGGGAGAAATTAATTTTTAAGGAAATAGAGAAGTTTGATAAAGTTCTAATGTGACAACTGCGCTAGCATCCAGGACACCCCAGAATCAGCCTAAGTCAGGATAAGCAAAAATCCTTAGTCTTTATTCTTGGTCTTTAGACGGCAGGATTGAACAAGATGGAAGCAGAATCTCTGCAACTGCCTTCTACATCTATGGCCAAAGTGACTCTGGCTAGTCATACTCCACCCCCTAGTCTCTCCTACAATCCTCTGTATACACCAATCATTGAGCCAGCACAGAATAGTGGGAAGGACCATTTTCCAAGCATATGCTCATGGAGTATTGTCCAATCAGTAGTTAGCCCTAAGTGCTTGAACCGACCTCAGTGCAACGACTCAAGAATTTCAGCCCTCTACATTCTAAGAAGGATTTTATGTCATTTATTGCTTTAATTTTCTGACTAGTTGCTAGAAGTTATCTCAACTTTATTCGGTGAATTTAGTGACTGATTTATGAGGTTTTTTCCCAATTCATTCCCTGCCATTATTCTTAAGAGATTTCACTTTATAGGTTAATGACCATTCCAATGCTCTGGTTTTAATCTCCATTCCTGCGGCTCTTTCTCTTTTGACCTAAATCTATTCCACCATCAAACCCCAAAATTCAGAAATTCCTCTTTCTGAACAGTTTTTTTTTTCCTCTTCCACTTCTCAGTCTTACTAAGCTTGCTGCCAACATCATGACCTTTGACTCTATATCTCTCCTGTTATCCAAGTCTCTTCTCTCTTATCTGGCTTCAAGGACAACAGATTTTGTTCTTTGATCAGCCTCTTGATTCTCTAACATTTCTGCCTTTTAACTCTTAATACTGAGTAACTACAATAACACCACCCTTTGGCTCATTCTCCTTAAGTTGACTGGATCCACTATGAATTCACCTTAACTAATTTCAGCTGTGCCCTCCTAGCACACAGGAAGCCTTTAATTTACTTGTTTGGAAGTTCCAAAACTAGTCATCTTTCCTAAAACCTCTCAGTTTAATTTTGTTTTATGCCCTTCTCAATAAATGAGAACTTTGTTATTACTGAGTCTACTTACTAGATGCTGCTCCATTTTCTCTCTTCTGTATCTTAAAATCTCTGGATGTTTACATACCTATTCTCTTTATTCTCTCTGGTATGAGGTGACTGAATACCCATCCTTATAACCTCTCCTTCTAATATCTTAATCTAATCACTTCCTATCTATTCTGGCACAGGAATCATCAAAATTCTATTTCTCATCTCCATACTTTGCTTCTCAATTGGACCTTTTTCCTCTTTCACAAATATACTCAACACTTTGTATCCTAGAAAAATATACAAAATTTATCCTTTATTCTAGCCAAGTTCTTGAGCCATTATTCTACAAAAGACTGAACCAAAATGTTAGAGTAGCAAGAAGAACTCAATTAAATTCAATAAATATGTACTAAGAACTTACTATGTCTGGGACACTATGCTAAGTAGGTAAAGGGACTGGGGGATAGAGGGAAAGGAATGGGAGGGGGGAGGGGAAGATACAAATGAGACAAAAGGAAAGATGGCTCCTACCCTTGGGTAATTTACTCCCTAATGGAAGAAGGCATGACAGAAAAGGAAGCTATAAAGTGGATGAGGATTATACCAAATTGTCCACATATTATCTTGAAGATTTCAAATCAAGCAGAATTGCGGATGGAAACTATAGAGTTAGCTGGGGAATCTAGACTTAGTCCTCTGTAAGGGGGAGCTTTGGGAAGAGTTTAGTGTTCCACCTTACAATCCTCAGAGGGGAGAAAAGTCTAAAGGAGTTGGGAAGGTGTTAAGTATCCAAACTCCTAAGAGGTTTAGAAAATGCACCAGATCTGAATGCTGACATACCTAAGGTACTTTGGTGAAGGTCAAGACACAAACCTAGAAGAAAATAATGATATCAAAACAGTTACAAGCTGAGTCTCAAGTAAAGTGTGATTTCAAAACAATACATACAAGAATTTATAGAAGAGCCAAAAAGTTATTTTTAAAATTGGGTTGGGAGGAGTAAGATAAGAAAATTATGAAAAGACAATTAACCACTTGGTAAAAGAGGTACAAAAATATTGAAGAAAATAATAACTTAAAAAACAGAATTAGCCAAATGGAAAAAGAGGTAAAAATGTTACTAATAAAAAAATCCTTAAAAAGTAAAATTGATCAAATAGAAAGTACAAAAGCAAACAGTGAAAATCAAATGACACTTCACTTTTGAACTATAGTACAATTTAACAGAGGGATTGTTTTTAGGAGAGAAAGACAGAGAGAGAGAGCAGAATTCATCCAAAGAGAGGAATACAACATAGAAAGGGAACTTGGAAAGAAAGGGGGAAGGGATACATGATATCAGGAGTGTGCTGGAGGCAGTCAAAGTGTCTCAGAACATCCTCAGAGGGCTAAGGATAAATTACAAATTCATTGTGATCATTTAAATCTCAGAAATCAACAAAAGCTACAAATCAGAGTTTGATTTATTTTTTCGTATTGTCTAAATTTAAGAAACACGTTAATAGAGTCTTTATAATGAAGATTAAACATTAAAATATCTCTGGTACAAAATCCCATCTAATATTTTCCTTCCCCTAGGAACTAGCTGTTAAACATTTACCAGTATACTGCTGAAAGGTATAGAAGTAAGGAGCCAATTTAAGAGAACTATAGAAAATTACTCCAGTTGTGAGGTGAATTATAGCTGAGATACTTCCTGAAATGGTAATTCTGGGGACACAGTCACCAATCAGAAGATGGCCTCAGGATGGAACTTTTGGGCTTTGGTATTGGTTTGTTTTTTTCCAGGTGATAAACCTTCAGGTGAGGAGAAGAAATACAGAAAATAAATCCAAAAGTTAGTGAAGTGAAAATAGATATTACCAATTTTCTACCAAAAACACAAGAAGGACCACACATTTAGATACAGAAGGAACCTGGTGTTTATCTAATACCCTGATTTTATGGATTAAGAAACTGAGGCCTGAGGACACTAGAACTTGCCCATTGGTAGTGGGCATTCAAGGAGGCATTCAAAAACCAAAAAACCTATAATGCTGAATCTATTGTGCTTTCTACTGTACCATGCTAAATACTCAGGGATTTATTCAGACATGCAGTACTGAGAAGATGTCATAATGAGAATATCTGTCAAAAGGCTCATTAACTAATTGGTGTAAGTATTCCCTTCACCTTTAATATATATACTTGATCATTACAATTATATAATGTTCATGGAAGTATAGATGAGAAGAATGTTTTTTATTTATGTTGTTATATTCAATTGTGTACATTAATTTGTTGGTTCTGCTTATTTCCTGCAGTACTTTATATGTCTTTCTAAACTTCTCTGTATCCTTTATGTTGATTTCTTAAGGTGCATCGCTATCCTATTATATTCATATTCCACATTTTTAGTTATTTCCCAATCAATGGGCATCAAGAAACAATTGTATTGAGCACCCACAATGTTCTCAGCACCCTGCTAAACCTGTAGGGGACACAAAATAACTAAACTATAATTCCAACCTATCTGCAAGCATCAAACATCAATGTGTCAAAACTAAGCAGAAATAAATGCATACTTATCACATTGACTAAGAAAACCACAAATTAACATTATCTGTGTTTAATGTATTTTCATCTATTTTATTGAACATTTCCAAATTACATCCAATTGTTTCTAACTTGTCTTTTACTAGGGCAAAAGCTAAAGAAATTAAGATCCAATTCTAGGATCTAATTTTAGAATCATCAGCCATATGGAAGAAGTATTTTGAAGAGTAGGGAACCTTCCTGACTTGAAATCATCCCAAGTAAATGACTGTCCACTCTGCCTACACATAAGGCAGGCCTTGATATTACCATTGGGAAAGCTATCAGGCCTCAGTCCAGAATACAACCTATAAATAACTAAATTACTGAATGTTTCTGAGCCTTTTAGTTTCGTTTCATTTTTTCTTTTTTATTATGAATTTACTAAACACAAACATAAGTAGCTGAAGAGTGGGAGTTAGTTATATACTAAGCTATAGTATATAACTTAGTCATATATATATATATTTGTACATATAACTTAGTATATAACTAAGCTGTAAACTGTTCTCATGTACATTTTCATTTTTAATTATTTAAAAAATATTGTCATTCTTAAATTAGACATAATATGACCAATATAAACATTTTCATAGAAAAAGAAGCAAAGAATAAGATTTATATAAAGACATGAATTCCCATTGTGTAAAGAGCATGTGTATATATGTTTTTCCATCTAAAATAGATGTTATTTTATGGAAATAATCTCAATTAAGAAGCAAGATATATTCAAATAAATGTGGCATAAACCATTTAGCAGGTGCCAATTTTCAAAAATAAGAGTTATAATATTACTCCACAGTTTTGAATATAATTAAGCTACAGACCCATCTGGCACTCTGGGTGGTAATTTTTGAAGAATTTGGAAAGCCTTTCCCTTGTTAAAATAATAAATAAATGAAAGTTTTCTAAAAATAAAATTATCCAAACAAGTGAGCTAGAGCCCCTATTTCTGGGACCTGAAGGTCATTTCCCATTTTCCTGATACCAATATCTTGCTGAGAAAACTATTTTTGAATGAGAATGAAGGAAGAAATGAAAAAGGCATTTATTAAAGTTAACAGGTGCCAGAGATACAAAGCAATGCAAAAAGTGTTCTCAAGACACTCAGCTTAATGGACAAGACAACATGTAAATAACTATATGTGATAAAAGATAAGATAAATTGGAGATAATCACAAAGGAAAAGAATTAGCATGAAAGGGGGTCAAGAAAGGTTTCTTATAGAAAATTTGATTTTATTTGGTACTTGATGGAAAATAGGAAAGGCAAGAGATATAAATGAGGAAGGAGAGAATTTTAGGTATGTTAAAGAGCCAAGGAAAATGCCCAGAGATAAGGAGATTTAAGTATACACATACATACACCTGTCCAATAGGCAATTGGAGATGTGATAAAGGAGAGAATAGAACTGGATAAATGGATATAAGAATCCTCAGCATATAGGTAATAATTGAAATAATGGGTGTTGAACACCTAAGCCTTGGACATAATAACAGTCTTGGGAGGCATAATGATTAGCAAACAAAATCTGGATAAATATCCAGCAAAGGAGACTGAGGAATTATCGGATGGGCAGAGGAACCAAGTGATATGAAATGAGATAATATAGAAAATTATGATCAACCATATCAAAGGCTGTAGAGACATAATTAAGGATGAGGAGAAAAGGCCATTGCTTAAGGTGATCATTAGCAACTTTGGAGACAGCAGTTTCAGATAAATAATGAGGTCAGAAGTCAGATTACTGAGGATTTAGGAAACAGTAAAAGAGAAGTGGTAGTTTATTGTTGTCTTTGAGTTATTTCATTCATGTCTGACTGTGACCCCATTTGGGTTTTTCTTGGCAAAAAGTATTGAAGTGATTTGTCATTTGCTTCTACAATTCATTTTGCAGATGAGGAAACTGAGGCAAGCAGGATTAAGTGATTTGGCCATGGTAACATAGCCAGTATATTGTCTAAGGCTAGATTTGAACTCAACAAAATTAGTCTTTCTGACTCCAAGCCAGGCAGTCTGTTAAGTATCTAAGACTCTAGTCTTAGTTCAAATAGTCTTAGTTCAAATCTATTTGAACTCACTAGAGAACTTTTTCTTCCTGACTCTGGGGCAGCTAAGTGATACAATGGATAAAGTGTTGGGCTTGGAGTCAGGAAGAGCTGAATTCAAATGTAACCTCAAATGTAATAAATGTAAAAAAAAAAATGTAACAAAATCACTTAGTTTTGTGACCCTGGGCAAGTCACTTATTCCTATTTGACTCAGTTTCCTTATTTGTACTGGAAAAAAAAATGGCAAGCCATTACAATATCTTTGTCAGAAAAACCCATGAAAAGTCAGATATCTCTTAAACAACTTCCTGACTCCAGGCTTAGCTACCAAGGAAGTAGAGACACCAAATGACAGTTTTGACATGAAAGAGAAGAATATACATATATAATATGTATATATGTATATACATATATAAATATGTACATAAATACTTATATTTACATAATGTATGAATGCATGTTTGTATATATATATATGTTTATGTGTGTGTATGTGCATATATATATATAATTGATAGATATGTATATAGATAGATGATAAAGGTCATATTTGGATCAGGCAAGCATTTTTTAAAGGTTGGAAAAGATGTCGGCATACTTATAGGCAAGGAGGAGACAGTTTGTACACAATGAGCATGAAAATTTGTGAGACTAAAGAAGATATTAGAGCAATCTACTAAAGGAAATGGGATAGAATGTGATCAAGGGTACATATAGAAGGATTAGCCTTGGCAAAGAGAAAGAAGTGAGAAAGGGAAGATGGAACAGTGAGGGAGACATCTAAGTGATGTTAAATGAAAAAGAGAATTCTGGAGAGCAATTTAGAACTATGCTCAAAAAGTTATCAAACTGTGCATACCCTTTGATCCAGCAGTGTTACTAATGGGCTTATATCCCAAAGATATACTAAAAAAGGGAAAGTGTTATGGGCCAGAACTCTATACTTGAAACAAGGATTCTTACAAGGTGGTAAGTCAGTGGAATTGGCAAGATAATGATTATCTAGTTTAGCATGGTGATTGACAGTTCTCTAGTTCAGTGTGATTAATTTAATCTTACAACAAATAATGAATGATTCCTTAGTGATATAATGATTGATTTATACTCAGTATACTGCATATAAGCTGGGACAAACTCAGCCAGAGAGATTCATTTCATCTCCCACCTTTGTGGTGACTAGAGGCTGGAGCACAAGCTCTCGGACTGAGACAGACTTCAAGACAGAAACCATCATGGTGATCCTCCTGTCTTGCCAGAGAAACCAAAACACTACAGGAAAGGGACCGGTATGTGCAAAAATGTTTGTGGCAGCCCTTTTTGTAGTGGCTAGAAACTGGAAACTGAATGGATGCCCATCAATCGGAGAATGGTTGGATAAATTGTGATATATGAACATTATGTAATGTTATTGTTCTATAAGAAATGACCAGCAGGATGAATACAGAGAGGCTTGGAGAGATTTACATGAACTGATGCTAAGTGAAATGAGCAGAACCAGGAGATCATTATACACTTTACCAACAATACTATATGATGATCAGTTCTGATGGAAGTGGCTCTCTTCAACAGTGAGATGATTCAAACCACTTTTACTTGTTCAGTAATGAAGAGAATCATTTACATCCAGAAAGAGAACTATGGCAAATGAGTGTGGACCACAACATAGCATTTCCACTCCTGTTATTGTTTGCTTGCATTTTTGTTTTCCTTCTGAGGCTTTTTTTAATCTTCTTTCCAGATCCGATCTTTCTTGAGCAGCAAAATAACTGTATAAATATGTATATTTATATTGTATTTAATATATATTTTAACATATTTAACATATATTGGACTACCTGCCATCTAGGGAAGGGGGTGGAGGGAAAGAGGGGAAAAGTTGGAACAGAAAGTTTTGCAAGGGTCAGTATTGAAAAACTACCCACGTGTATGTTTTGTAAATAAAAAGCTATAATAAAAAAAGAAAATATTGGGGGAGGAGGGTAAGGGCACACTCACAGATTCATACACTCACACTCATTCATACACAGGCATATAGCAGTGCTATAGTGAAGAGGCATATGTCCATCATGAGAATGAGAATCCATAGTAATCTGACCAAGAAAAAGGTGACCCTACTGATCCTGATTATCTGGACTATGATGATATTCATGGGGGCAGTTCCCACTCTTGACTGGAACTGCCTTTGCAACATCTCTACTTGCTCTTCCTTGGCTCCCATTTATAGTAAGAGCTACCTCATTTTCTGGACAGTATCCAATGTGGTGGCCTTCCTTATCATGGTGGTGGTGTAAAATAGTTTCTTGGGAGTTTGATTGGTATAGTACAAAATAAATAGATTAGTTTAGGTAGTTTTGTCATCTTTATTATATTTGCTTGATTTATCCAAGAGCACTTGATATTTTTCCAACTGGTTAGATCTGACTTTATTTGTGTGGAAAGTGTTTTGTAGTTTTGCTCATATAGTTCCTGACTTTCCTTTGGCAGATAGATTCCCAAATATTTTATACTATTGACAGTTATTTTAAATGGAATTTCTCTTTGTATCTCTTGCTGATTTTTAGTGAATGATTTTCTTTTCTTCATTTACTTTTTTTTACTTCTTTGTGTATTTGTCCGATTGAGTTTTTAAATGAGTTGTTTTGTTCTATGGAATTTTTTTTTCCATTTCACAAATTTTGTTTCTTAAGGCATTTTTTTTTCCCTTTCACAAATTCTGTTTTCCTGGGAGTTATTTACCTTTTCCAATTCACCAGTTCTGTTTTCCTGGGAGTTATTTACCTTTTACATTTCACATTTCAGGGAGTGTTTTTTTTTTCATTTTGTCAAATCTATCTTTTAATGAGTTATATGCCTTTTCCAAACCAGCTTGCAAAGTTTTCCTTTCCTTTCCCCATTTTTCTTCTAGCTCTCTTAAGATCCTTTTTAATTTCTTCTAGGAGAGCCTTGTGTGATGGGAACTGGGCTATATCACCCTTTGGGGCTTCATCTGGAGACAATCTGCTTTTAGTCTCCTCAGGGTTTGAAATCTGTTCTTCTCTTTCACCATAGAAACTATGTATGGTTAGAGTTCTCTTTGCCTTTTTACTCATTTTTTTTTTAATGTTAGGATATGCTTTTAGGGTAAGGGAGGTTTTCCAAGCTTCCTCTATTGGCAGCAGCAAAGCAGCCATGGCTGCTCTGAGTCAGTACTGACTCACTTCCGGTACTTGGTGGGTATGGCCAGGTCCTTTGAAACTCATGGATTCTGCCAGTCCAGAACTCATTCAGAGGCTGGATTTTGTAATTAGTGTGAGGGTCGTAGGAGAAGGTCAGAAAGAAATGTGTATCCTTTCTGCCATCTTGACTCTAGCTCCACTATTATTGCATTTTCTACCCCTCCAATGCATTTTTTGTCCTGAGAATTTGTGATTTTTTAAACTAGTTTCTTTATATCTTCTAAGGATGGAGGCAAGAGACTTTAGGCTGGGAATCCTTCATCTAGAGTCTATGATCCTTAGATTTTTCAAAGAGATGTGAGGGCATGAATGGCAAATAATTATGTTTTTTTATCTCCCTGTAACTCATTTCCTTTGTAATTCTGTGTATTTTATTTTATGCATTAAAAAAATGGGATTCTGAGAAGGTATCCATAAGTCTTAGCAAACTGCCAAAGGGTTCATTACACACATACACACACAAGAATGCCTTCTTCAAGCCAAAGGATGATTCTTGATGTATTTTCTCTATCTGCTTGCCAAACCCGTATAAATACATTTAACATTTTAAAAAATTTCAGTGCTTGAACATAATTCTACAGATGAAACTAATACCAGTAGTTGAACTTTTAATGGAAACCCTACCCACAGTGAGAATCAGTATAGACCCCAGGTACAAGCTTCCCTTCTTTGGTTTAATTAAAACTTAAACATTAAGTTCTGGGTCCCAATAGATTGCTTAACTGAAATTATAAATTTTTTAAAATAGAAATTACTTTTAGTTAGCATGCATATGTGTTTGCATGTATATATATATATGTGTGTATGTGTATGTATGTGTACATATATATACATGCACATACATATATATGTATGTATTTAAATTTCTTAATCTAAATATCAAGATGAATTTCCAGGCCACCCAGTTTAGGGGGTCTTATACATTCTGCAGCATGATTTACCCTCGGTGGTCTAAGAAACAAAGGTTGTAACCAGCAGATTCCCCAACAATGTGCCTTCAGTGAAGGAGAATGAAAATGATGCTGGATATCAAGATGAATACTTTTCTTGAAGAGTCCCCTCTGATTCAAGGTCTTGGGAGTCTCATGTATTCCCCCAACTGAAGGCCCTCTTTCCAGATGGCGATTTTGAAATTGCCATCTTTCCTGAGTCTCTCAGGTTGCTCCTTTACCCCTCCCATTTTGCAGTAGACTAGAGGTAAAGTGCTTACTTTACCTGGGGACTAAATTCCAATACAGGGATAGATTCTGACTTTTTTCTCCTTAGATGAGCCCAGTATACCCTATATCAAGTCAGTTTATTAACAAAGTCCAGAGCATTTAAAGAAGAGCAAACCATATAGATATAAAGGTTTCTGATTTTTTAAAAATATAATGTCAAGTTAGATGTCATAGTATTTATATGGTTTGCATAAAAAGTTTACATTTGGGGGACATGAATGAATAAAAACTTCTTGGAAGGAAAAGATTTTAAAGTGATACTCTCAGATGATCTAATAAAGATAGAGTGTTCTAATCCCAAGGTGTAGACCACCACCCAGCCTGCCCCTTCCCCAAAAAACTAGATACAGAGAGTTTTTGAAATCATTTACAAATCTACTCTTACCTCTTACCTCCCAACTCCCATAATAAAATATGGCTTCTTCAAATTAAAAAAAATAAAATAAAATAAGTTAAAAGATTCTTTCTCAGGGAATGGAAACAGAGCCATTGGAAATTTGAGAAGGGATGTGAATATTTAGAAAACTCAATATGATGAGTGAGATAGTGAATTGATTGCAAAGGTGTAAAAAGATTGGCTTATTCCAGGGAGAGCAAAAATTAAAATATGTAGCATAAATATGAAGTGAATCCAGTCAGTATAGATAGGTTCATGACTTTCTTCAGCTCTGTTCAAAATATAGTTTGTGAATAAGAACAGTAGTAGTGGATTATGGAAATAAAACAAGGTTGGGGGTTGCAAGGCATGATCAGCAAAAGCAGAAAGGAACAGGAGAGTGTAGACATGAACTGATTTCTCTTGGGGACAAAAAAGAGAAAAGAGGAAAATGTAACCTGTGCAAGGGCAATGATTAGAGAAAGAATAAAAGGGTAGATGGTTTGGAGATCACAGTGAGAATAAAAAAAAATAGGAACATGGGTTGAATGAAGAGGGAAAGATAGAATAATAAAAGATTATGATCAGATAAGGAAATTTCAGATTTGATGAACATGGAAATAGAACATTTGTGGGTGATGGCTGATTCAAAGACATAACCATTTCTGTGTGTTAAGGTAAGATGGAATAAATCATGGGGAATAAGTAGATTGATAAATTAGGAGGTTAGAATGCTTGAAGGGGAGGAAGAGAGACAGAGAGAAAGAACAAGAAGAAAGTACAGAGAAGAAAGAAGACAAAGAGAACAAAAAAAGAAAAAAGGAGAGAGAAAGAAGAGAGAGCAGAAGAAATAATAGAGACAAAAAAGAAAAGGAAAAAGAATTGAATAAAAAAGAAAAGAGAAGAGAAAGAAAAAAGAAGAGAGAGAACAAGAAGAAAGGACAGAAAGAAGAAAAAAGAAAGGACAGAAGAAAGAAGAAAGAGAAGAAGGGGAGAGAAACACAGAGAGATTTACAAAAGTATTTTTTAAAAATGTATTGTAGATACCTCAAGTGTCACCCCATGTCAATCAATTCTCCACTCAGCTATCAAGTTGATCTTCCTAAAGCATAGATCTGACCCTATGAATATATATCAACCCTCATTCAATAAACTCCAGTGGCTCCCTATTACCTCCAAGATCAAAAATAAAATCCTCTTTAGGGATTTCAAAGTTTCTCATAACTTTCTATCTTTTCTATTTTTGCAATCTTCTTAAACTTTACTCCCCTCTATGCATGCTGTAATCCAGTAACAATGGCCTCCCTGCTGTTCCCTTACACTGCCCTCTAACTCCCTACTTGAAGTATTTTGACTGATTGTTCCATATTCCTAGAATGCTCTTTCCTCTTATCCCTCTGGTAACTTCCCTGGCTTCCTTTGAGTGCCAGCTAAACTCCTGGCTTCTGCAAAAAGCCTTTCCCTTTTCTTCATAAACTTGGTGCTTTTCCTCTGAGATTACCCCCAAGTATATTTGGAGTGTTTGTACATAATTGCTTCCCCAATTAAACTCTGATCTCCTTGAAAATAGGGATTGTTTTTTTGTAAACACACTGCTCAGCACGGTGCATGGCACATAGTAGTTACTTAATAAATGCTAGAAAATTGACTCCTGTAGTTAATTAATTTCAAAAATTAATTTCAAACTAATTAAAACTGCAAATTAATTTCAAAACCATTACTAAATTCTCAATAGGAGATTTTTGTATATTATGCATGTTCTCAACCAACAGATTATACTAGAGCTAAAAAGAAATCTCAAAGGGCTTTTAGCCAAAAATCACAGATTTCAAGTTAGAATGCAACTAGTCTTTGAGTCCAGTTCCCACATTTTACAGATAAAGAAAACTGAGGCACTGGGAAGTTAAATGACTTCAACACAAATACACATTAAATATCTGAGGCAAGATTTGAACCCAGATTTTCCTGACTGATTCTAGGGCTCTCTTCCATTTACAGATGTGGGACCATGCCCAGAGAATTCAAAAAAAAAGAGGGCAGTAAGGGGAGTAAACCTTACACACACACACACACACACACACACACACACATATATATATATATATATATATATGTATTTTATATACGTATATAATCATAATTAGGTATTAAATAGCAGAACCAGGATTTACACTGAGGTACTTTGTCTCCAAAAGATTTTCTGTTATAGACTTTGATCTAATCAAAGTCAGATAAAGATTTTATTAGAAAGTAGTCCCCAAATAGGAACTCACAAACTAAGAGAGAGAGATCCAGATATGCAGTAATGAGAGATGGAGGGGCCTGATCCACTTCACAGTTTTGCTTACTCTAAATCCTAGGAATAATGACTCCCCACAGAGCTGGAGGCCCAACTATTTACTTTTCTGGGCTGTGAGACAACACAGCACTCCTTGGTGTTCTTTGAACATCTGTTTAGGACCAAGGAATCACATAAGCACTTGCAGTAGCCTTAGGCCTTAGGAATTATGCTGGTTAGCTAAGCATAATTCCATGCCAGGGGAATTTTTTTTAGGGAAAATGGTAATATTATTTTAGATCAAATACAATTGTACTTAAAAGAAGCAAAGAAGAGATAAAGAGAAGGAAATAAAAGAGGTTGGAGATAAGATTTAGAAGAAAAAGGATGATGAAATTGAAAGGGACCAGGAAAAAAATAAGGTAGATGAAAAAGAAAGTGTAGAAATTGACCTCTCACCTACTATTGTTCCACTTGACTCATATACCTGATATTTATTGTCTGCATGACAGGACAAATTTCATAAGCCTCTCTCAGCCTCAATTCCTTTTGAGTAGATTGCATTAGATTGTAAGATTCTTTTCAGTTCTAGATCTATGAGTCTGTGATCTGTGATATTTCCCTCACATAAATTCTCCTCCCTACACATATACATATCGCTTCCTCTTTTTCAATACATCTCCTAAATAAATAATCCAATATATCTCCTAAAAACCTTCACACCTTGTGATAGCATTCATATAGCATTTTGATGTTTGTAAAGTACTTTTGCTATGTAACTTCAGACAAAGGGGAGGCAACTTTTTTTCTTTTTTGTAATTTTAATTTTTTCAACATTTACAAGATTTTGATTTCCATTTTTTCTTCTTCCTTCCTTCTCCTCTTCTCAAGACAACAAACAATCTGATGTAGGCTGCATATATACAATCATGTAAAACATATTTCCATCTTAGAAGACTCAGAACAAATGGGAAAACCCACAAGAAAGAAAAAACAAAAAAGTGAAAATTAATATGCTTTGATCTGCATTCAGACTCCATAGTTCTTGCTCTGGATGTGGGATAGTGTTTTTTATCATGAGTCTTTTGGAATTATTTTATATCATTGTATTACTGAGAAATTCATCAAAGTTTATCATCACACAATATAGACCTAGTAGTCCACAGTTTTATAGTAGGACAGATATTATTATAATCATTTTATAGATTCTGACATAGACTAAGAAAGTAAGTGTGTCCAGGGTCACATAATATATCTATCAAGGGTCAGCACCAAGGCAGCTTATTATAATAATGCTCTTAGCCTGTACACTTACCCTTCTTTCCTCTCTGCTCCCAAGTTCTCACTCTGCATTTCTCCCTAGAGTTCTGGAGTAAAATTTGATATTCTAGAATTTGAAATTATTTAAGGAGACTAGAAAAATCTGGATGAGTTAACAAATCTTTTTGCACAAGACTAGGTCATAGGCTGTCCTGTATTCCCCCAAAGTTTACAAGGATGGTTATGAGACATAATTCATGATCATGTGTAAAGTCAGCATTTCTCTGGGCTAAAAGTTGCTGAAACAAAAAATACTCAGAAATATACTGAATCTACTTGTAAATTTCCATCACTTATTTTAGGAATTAATCATGAACACATCAAGAGAGGAGATTAAAAATTAAACAGGCAGAATGTACCAGTGGGTAGTTTTCTCCCTTCCCTCCTCACATAGTGTGTGAGAGAGAGCTAATTTCTAGCTAGACAACCCCCTACAGGTCCCTCAGGGCAGCGGCCTTGAGTTGTAATGGAGGCTTTCTGCCAAATGAATGTGCTCCTTCCACAAATTGCAAGACCTTATCATTTCAGCAATTGAAACTATTCCTTATGATTCGAGGAAGTCTGTTTTTTGGGTTTTTTTTTTTTAACAATGTTGTCTGACGAAAGCTTCTATTTCTCCATAGAAAAGGAGAAATATCCTTATTAGTAGATAACTAACTTCCACTTGGCATACTGTACTATATACTACTATAGGGAAGTCTAGTATCCAATTTAAAGTTTGGAGGTAACATAATAGCCCTGAAGAAAGTAATATAAAATGAAGCTAGTATTGAATTAGAAGAGGGCAGATAGGTGGTATAGTGCACAGAGGCCCTTTGTTAAGAGCCAAGAAGACCTGGGGTCAAATCTCAATCCAGATAACTTACTAGTTGTGTGACCCCAGGAAAGTCATTTAACCTAATTTGCCTGTTTCCTCATCTGTAAAATGAGCTGGAGAAGGAAATTAACTACTCCAATATCTTTCAAGAAAACCTCCCCAAAAAAGATCATGAAGAGTCAAACATGACTAAAAAAAATTAGTAACAACAATAACTATATTAGATCAGAATAGGAGAAACATTTTGTGGAAAGATCTTTGAACTTGAAGTCATGGGAGCTAAATTCAAATTTTGCCATTGCTGTATCTACAAATCACAGGTAAATCTTTAGGCCTTAGTTTCCATATCTGTAAAATTAATGGGTTGGACTAAATGACCTATAAGATAGGTTGGACTAAAGATGACCTTTCAATTCCACTTACATGCTGATGTTGCTATGATAATCCTATATCTCTCCAAAAAAATTAATTTCAGTTCCCTTTCCACAGCCAAAATACCAAAAAAGTTTTCATGGAGTATATCAAAAGGATGTCGCATGCTAAATAGACTCCAACCATAATTCCTTCTTCAGAAGAAATCCACCAAAACCAAAGTGGTTGAAGATAGAAAATCTCATCACGAGAGCTTACATGTATCTTGAAGATTTCAATAGAGCAAGTGAAAAACTGAGTCTTTTCTTACTGTCCCTCACACATGACATCACTTCATTTTCTGTTCCCATGTTTTTCACAGGCTGTATTCCTTGTGTGAAATACACTCCTTACTCAGTGATGCTTTTTATCAAGCATAATTGTCTTCAAAGTTCAGCTCAAATACCAGCTTCTACATGATACCTCTTAAATTTCCCTCCTTCCCCTTTTAACGCTTTCTCCTCCCAACAAATTATATGACATACATTTTGCATATGTGTATATGTTATATTGTCTCCTTCAAAAGAATATAAGTTCCTTGAAGTAGGGACTATTCCAATTTTGTTTTTGTACTGCTGTTTCCCAGAATAGTGCCTGTCACAAAATTAGGATTTAGTAAATATTTGTTAATTCATTAATTGAGTAAGGGCATAATGGAAGATTAATCCCAGTCACAAAGGACTAAGGTCCATGTCTCTACAAGAAACATTGTCAGTGCTTAGTTCCCTCTTAAAAGGTTTTAGCTGCCAGATACTATGATTTTCATGAGATTCCTCATGTCCTCCTTAACAGAACAAGATTCAGTGCCATCTTGAACAGCACCAGGAAAGATAAACAAGACACTCCAAAACAGCAATGGTGACCTGCTATAAACTTCTAGAAGAACTTCCAGCCAGCCAAGTCCCTATTCCCTAATACATTGCACTTGAGCCATGTGGGTTTGCTTAGTTTAACCAAAATATACCCAAACTAAAGGCACGACAAACTATCTTAAATAACTTGTTCTGCTGTATTAGACATGCGTGAAGTCTCTGCTGCCCATCTGCTCTAGACAGCACCAATTTAAATTCCTTTACCACATTCTTTTGCTAATTTCTCTATGATACTTTCCCATCATGAATGATTCTTAATTATTTGTTGTTGTTCAATCAATTAAGTTGTATCCAACTCTAAGTGACCTCATTTGAAGTTTCCTTGGAAAATATATAGGAGTAATTTGCTAGTTCTATTTCCAGTTCATTTTACAGATGAGGAACAAATGGGATTGATTGACTTTTTCAAGGTCATGCAGTAAGTGTCTAAGACCAGATATAAACTCTCATCTCACAAAAATGAGTCTTTCTAACTCCAGGTCCAGAACTCTATGCATTGTACAACCTAGATAATTCTATTCTTATCCATAGGTCTCCATAAACTCTCCACAAAAGAACCAGTGAACAGTATCAAATTCTTCCTCTCATTCTTTTGGTATATCAAGGGAACCAAGGTTATCCTGAGTAGACTGAATTAGCCCTCAGGTTATCTATCTACTGGTTTTTTTTTTTTTTTTTTTTTTTTTTTTTTTATTTTGACTATGTGTCCAGGCTACTTCCTTCTTCCTATCCATATTCTTGATTTCTTTCCCATAAGTCAGAATTGAAAAATAATATGTTGCAGTCTACTAACCCATTTTGAGTCTTTTCCCCTTGTCATTTGGATTATTTGTCAACAAAGTAAATATTAGTTAAGTTTGGATCTTTCAATATTTGAGGTTTTAGCACTTGTTGTGGCTGACCATGACAATCAGTCTTGAGTAATGTTCTGAGGATCAAATGAGGTAATGTGTACAAAGAATTTTTGCAACTTTATTAAAGAGCTACATAAATGCTAATTATCATTATAGTTATGCGGCAGCTAGCTGGCAAAGGACATAGAATATTGAGTTAGGAAAACCTGAATTCAAATTCTACCTCAGACACATACTAGCTGGGTCATCTCACATAATTTTTTCTGCCTCAGTTTCCCCAACTATAAAATGTGGATAATAAAATCAGCTGCCTCACCAGTGTTGTTGTAAATTTTAAATGAAATAATATTTGTAAAGCACTTAGCACATTGTCTAGTCCATTAAATACTTGATCCCTTGCTTTTCCCTATTATAGAGAAAAGAATTCCCTTTCTGTGTGAAAAAATAATGAAACTCATTTCTCAGGTGTATTACAACAAATCACAGAGTCCCCTTAGCAAGTTTTGGAAGAAATAAATTTCAGGTTGAAATCTAGGAGTAGTTTCATCAGTTGGTGTTCTTTTTACATGAATCTTTAACATAAAACAAACATGTCACAATCAAGACATTATTATGTGTTTCTGTATTCTGCCCCTTCAAATGCCCCCCACCTCAATAACAAAACCCAATCTTCTTGATAATAACCACCCTATAATGTTCATTTTGTGAAATTAATTTCAACACCACTGTTTTTACTATTATTTATTTATTCCAAAAGTTCAAATGATTTCCTAGGTATGGGTACTTCCTTTCCTAATGCTGATAAGAATTCCTAGCAGATGGTAATTGAGTTACTATTGCCAGAAAAAAAAAATCATCACCTGGTGGCCAACCTTCTGGTAATGATCCTATCCAGCATGAGGCAGTCACTGGTCCTCAGGTGACAGACATACAATTCATCCCTTGAAGGGTCTCTGCCTTTATAGGACCTGCCAAAATTTTTGTATCACTGACACTACCTTAAAAAAAATCCAGGCCTACATTCATAGTAGATATCAAATTAGGCCTAGAGAAAAGCCACTATTAACATCATTATTTATTTCTAGAATATTATTTCTTTTTAGAATAACATTTTTCTGAGGAGAAAAGTGCAGTAATTGAAACTAGTTTGTTTCAGCTTTGTAATTGGATTTTCTCAATAGGCATTGATGACCAGAAAACTGAAATGAATTGAATTAAATTAAAATGAACTGATTACTTTTAAATAGTTATACCTACTTCCCAGTATTTCAGGATGTCCAGTTTGATACAGCATAATTAGACCATGTAAGCAGAAGATATTCCATGAATTTTGCATATGCATTAGAACTTTTCCATAAAATGAAAGTTAGGATTGAAATTTCTCTGAACTTAGCTAATGTTTGTCATGGATCAAAGAGGAAGAAATTGCTATTTCACTCTAGAGATAATCTTTTCTATACTCAAACTACAAAAATACAATCAATTTGATATATATGCTAAATAGTAATTATATAGGGACTAATTTGCAGTTTTATTGCCATACTCTTTCCCTTCCTTGCTGGGTCTCTTCAATCACTTCCAGCAATGAGTTAGTAATAATACATATTTAAGACTATGTGGCTACTTTTGGTCTTCAACATTCTTATCAGATTTAGAAAACCTATAACTTTATGATTCTATGTATGAAATGTAACATAAATGATATGATCTTTATAAACAATAGTATCTTCTATAAATGTATAATAAAAAATATAAACCTCATTTCAAAGGAAAAAATATATAAAAAGGGCCTTCTCAGATTTCACATGCTTAGGAAGACTACAATTTATTTATACCAAGAATGTAAAGTCTGTTAAATATTAAGAAAACTTGGATAAACTTAATTAGCCACATTAACAGTAAAATCAAGCAAAATCATATGACTGTATCAATAAATACAGTAAAAGCTTTAGATAAAATACATCAATTTATGTTAAAATTTTAGAAAGCAAAGAAATATGAGGTCCTTTCTTTTTTTATTATTATAGCTTTTTACTGACAAAATGCTATGAATGAGTAATTTTTAAACATTGGCCCTTGCAAAAACTTCTGTTCTAACTTTTCCCCTCCTTCCCTTCACCCCCTCCCCTAGATGGTAGGTAATCCCATACATGTTAAATATGTTAAAGTATATGTTAAATACAGTACATGTGTACATATTTATAGTTATCTTGTTGCACAAGAAAAATAGGATTTAGGAAAAAAGATAAAAATAACCTGGGAAGAAAAACAAAAATGCAAGCAAATTACTTCGGAACATTGACTGGGGTTGGAGAGGAGCACTCTGGGAGAAAGCCCACAAACCCTCTCTTCAAGGCAAGAGAGATTCATTGCATCTTCCACCTTGGTGCTGGCTGGAGGCTGAAGAAAGCAGAGGCAAAGGACAAAGCTGCAAGACCTCTTAGAACCAAGCAGAGAGATAGGCCTCTGAGTTAACCCGGCTATTTTGGAAGGAGAAAATAAACGTCTGCATTTTTACCAGCTGGCTGCATTTTGCAGTAATTATTTATTTCAACTGAAACTAAGGCTGCCTCCAGAAAACCTCCCAGAGAGACCCTCTTGCCCAGAGAGAACTATTATTATATTTTAAAGAAAAAAAAAAACACCAACATTTTGGCGTTTTGAAAGAGTGTAAATGCTATGTTGTGGTTCACACTCATTTCCCAATGTTCTTTCACTTGGAGCTGGTTCTGTTCATTACTGACCAACTGGAACTGATTTGGATCCTCTCGTTGTTGAAGAGAGCCACTTCCATCATAATTGATCCTCATATCATATTGTTGTTGAAGCGTATAATGATCTCTTGGTTCTGCTTATTTCACTCAGCATCGGTTCATGTAAGTCTTTCCAATGCTCTCTGTATTCATCCTGCTGGTCAATTCTTACAGAATAATAATATTCCATCACATTGATATACCACAATTTAGTTAGCCATTCTCCAATTGATGGGCATCAATTAAATTTCCTGTTTCTAGTAATTGCAAAAAGAGATGCTACAAACATATTTGCACATAGAGGTGCCTTTCCCTTCTTTAAGGGGGATATAAGCCCAACATGGACCCAAACTTAACACCATATACCAAGATAATATCAAAATGGGTCCATGATTTAGGCATAAAGAACGAGATTATAAATAAATTAGAGGAACATAGGATAGTTTATCTCTCAGACCTGTGGAGGAGGAAGAAATTTGTGACCAAAGATGAATTAGAGACCATTATTGATCACAAAATAGAAAATTGTGATTACATCAAATTAAAAAGCTTTTGTACAAACAAAACTAATGCAAACAAGATTAGAAGAGAAGGAACAAACTAGGAAAACATCTTCACAGTTAAAGGTTCTGATGAAGGCCTCATTTCCAAAATATATAGAGAATTGACTCTAATTTATAAGAAACCAAGCCATTCTCCAATTGATAAATAGTCAAAGGATATGAACAGACAATTTTCAGATGATAAAATTGAAACTATTACCATTTATATGAAAGAGTGTTCCAATCACTATTAATCAGAGAAATGTAAAATAAGAAAACTCTGAGATACCTGTCTACACACCTGTCAGATTGGCTAAGATGACAGGGAAAAATAATGATGAATGTTGGAGGGGATGTGGGAAAACTGGGACACTGATGCATTGTTGGTGGAGTTGTGAACGAATCCAATCATTCTGGAGAGCAATCTGGAATTATGCCCCAAAAGTTATCAAACTGTGCATACCCTTTGACCCAGCAGTGCTACTACTGGGCTTACACCCCAAGGAGATACTAAAGAAGGGAAAGGGACCTGTATGTGCCAAAATGTTTGTGGCAGCCCTGTTTGTAGTGGCTAGAAACTGGAAACTGAATGGATGTCCATCAGTTGGAGAATGGCTGAATAAATTGTGGTATATGAAAATTATGGAATATTACTGTTCTGTAAGAAATGACCAACAGGATGATTTCAGAAAGGCCTGGAGAGACTTACACGAACTGATGCTGAGTGAAATGAGCAGGACCAGGAGATCATTATATACTTCAACAATGATACTGTATGAAGATGTATTCTGATGGAAGTGGATTTCTTTGACAAAGAGACCTAATTCAGTTTCAATTGATCAATGATGGACAGAAGCAGGTACACCCAAAGAAAGAACACTGGGAAATGAATGTAAACTGCATTTTTGTTTTTCTTACTGGGTTATTTTTACCTTTTGAATCCAATTCTTCCTGTGCAATAAGAGAACTGTTTGGCTCTGCACACATATATTGTAACTAGGATATACTGCGACATATTCAACATATATAGGACTGCTTGCCATCTAGGGGAGGGCGTGGAGGGAGAGAGGGGGGGAAATTGAAACAGAAGTGAGTGCAAGGGATAATGTTGTAAAAAAAATTACCCTGGCATGGGTTCTGTCAATAAAAAGTTATTATAATAAATTTTTAAAAAGAGATATAAGCCCAATAGTAACACTACTGGATAAAAGGGTATGCACAGTTTGGGAACTCTTTGAGCATAGTTCCAAATCACTCTCCAGAATGGTTGGATGTATTCACAATTCCACCAACAATGCATCAGTGTCCCAGTTTTCCCACATCCCCTCCAACATTCTGCATGATTTTTCCCTGTCATTCTAGCCAATCTGACAAGTGTGTAGTAGTATCTCAGAGTTGTCTTAATTTTAATTTCTCTAATCAGTGATTTAGAAAACCTTTTAATATGAGTAAAAATAGTTTCAATTTCATCATCTGAAAATTGTCTATTCATATCATTTGACCATTTATCAATTGGAGAATGCCTTAGTTTCTTATAGAGTCAATTCTCCATATATTTTGGAAATGAGGCCTTTATCAGAACCTTTAACTATAAAAATGTTTTCCCAGTTTATTGCTTCCATTCCAATCTTGTCTGCATTAGTTTTGTTTGTACAAAACATTTTCAATTCAATATAATCAAAATTTTCTATTTTGTGATCAATATTGATCTCTAATTCTTCTTGGGTAATAAATTCCTTCCAGTTCCACAGGTCTGAGAGGTAAACTATCATATGTTCTTCTAATTTATTTATAATCTCATTCTTTATGCCTAGGTCACGAACCCATTTTGACCTTATCTTGGTGTATGGTGTTAAGTGTGGGTCAATGCCTAGTTTCTGCCACACTGATTTCCAATTTTCCCAGAAATTTTTGTCAAATAATGAGTTCTTATCCCAAAAGCTGGGATCATTGGGTTTGTCATACACTAGATTCCTACAGTTATTGACCATTTTGTCCTGTGAACCTAAGCCATTCCACTAGTCAACTAGTCTATTTCTTAGCCAATACTAAATCATTTTGGTGACCACTGCTTTATAATACAGTTTTAGATCAGGTATAGCTAGGCTAACTTCATTTGATTTATTTTTCATTATTTCCCTTGAAATACTTGACCTTTTGTTCTTCCATATCAATTTTTTTCCAGATGTTATTTTTTCTAGGTCATAAAAATAGAGTATGATTGGCCTATCACTAAATAAATAGATTTGTTTAGATAATATTGTCATCTTAATTATATTCGCTCAACCTACCCAAGAGTACTTAATAGTCTTCCAATTGTTTAGATGTGACTGTATTTGTGTGGAAAGTGTTTTGTAGTTTTGCTCCTATAGTTCCTGAATTTCCCTTGGCAGATAAATTCTCAAATATTTTATACTATAGACAGTTATTGTAAGTGGAATTTCTCTTTGTATCTTTTTCTGTTGGATTTTGTTAGTAATATATAAAAATGTTGAGGATTTTGTGGATTTATTTTGTATCCTGCAACTTTACTAAAGTTGTAGATTATTTCTAATAGCTTTTTCATAGAATCCCTGGGGTTCTCTAAGTATACCATCATATCATCTGCAAAGAGTGATAGTTTAGTTTCCTCATTACCTACTCTAATTCCTTTGATCTCTTTTTTTTATCTCTTATCACCAAAGCTAGCATTTCTAATACAATATTGAATAGTAATGGTGATAGTGGGCAACCTTGTTTCACTTCTGATCCTACTGGGAAAGTTTCCAGTTTATCCCTATTACATATGATGCTTACTGATGGTTTTAAATATATGCTCTTAACTATTTTAAGTTAAAGTCCATTTATTCCTATACTCTCAAATGTTTTTATTAGGAATGGATGTTGGATTTTATCAAATGCTTTTTCTGCATCTATTGAGAAGATTGTGTTTTTTTGTTAATTTGGTTATTAACATAGTCAATTATGTTAATAGTTTTCCTAATATTGAACCAGCCTTGCATTCCTGGTATAAATCCTACTTGGTCATGGTGTATTATCCTAGGGATGATTTTCTGCTCTGGTTCTGGGGATTTATTCTTAGGGAGTAGATTAATAGTAGTAATTAATAACTAGAAATAGTTCTATTTCTTTTTCTAAAATGGGACTATTTAACCAATTTATTTCTTCCTTTCTTAATCTGGGAAACCTATATTTTTCAAGGTATTCATCCATTTCATTTATCAAATTTATTGTTACAAAGTGTGGCAAAGCAACTCTTAATTATTGTTGTAATTTCCTCTTCATTAGTGGAAAATTCTCCCTTTTCATTTTTAAGACAAACAATTTGATTTTTCTCTTCCCTTATTCTAATCGAATTTACCAAGGGGTTATCTGTTTTGTTAGTTTTTTCATACAACCAACTCTTAGCTCTATTTATTAATTCAATAGATATTTTTATTTTCAATACTATTTATTATTTTTCGTACCCTTTATCTATGCTTAACCTTTTCTAGATCTTTTTCTGGATCTTTCCTCCTGGGTGCACCCTTCCTTTTTAGATTCTTTTCTAGATACTCAATCCAGATAAGACTTTTTCTAGATTTTTTTATCCTCATTCTTTTCTAGATTCCCTTCTGGATCCACAATAAATTTACTAGATTCTTTTCTGGTAAATTTTATGTAACTGCTTGCTAGAAAAACACTTCTCTAGGTGTTTTATACTAATTCTTGTCTAGATTACTTTCTAGATATTCAATAATTTTTCTAGATTCTTTTCTGATCAATTTTATGTACACACTCCTAGAAAATCACTTTTCTAGATTCTCTATGTTTTCTCATTTGATCTAGAACAAAGACGTTTGGAGACTAAGAAAAGGTTATTGAAACAGGCCATTGAAAGCAATAGGTGGAAAGGCATTGAGTACTTCATAAATCTATTCTGCTTGATGATTTTTGTTCACGGTTTAAAAGGCTGTAACATTCATTAAATATCTTATTTTTTGTTATTCTTACACTTGATCTATTCTTACCTTTTTCTAAATCCATTTTGAGATCTTCCCTCCTGGATCCTCCCATTCTTTTTAGATTCTTTTCTGGAACCTCAATCGAGATAACACTTTTTCTAGATGATTTTATCCTCATTTTTTCTAGATTCCTTTCTGGATGCTCAATATTTTTCAAAATTCTTTTCTGGTCACTTTTATGTACCTGCTCCTAGAAAAATGCTTTTCTACATTGTCTATGTTTTCTCATTTGGTCTAGAACAAAGACATTTGGAGACTAAGAAAAGGTTATTGAAACTGGCCATTGAAAGCAACAGTTGGAAAGGCATTGAGTCTTTCCTAAATCTACTCTGCATGTTGATTTTTGTTCAAGGTTTAAAGTGTTGAACATTCATTGAATATCTTATTTTATTGTTATTTGTATACTTGATCTATTACCCTTTTCTAGATCCTTGTCTGGATCTTTCCTCCTGGATCCTCCCATCCTTTTTAGTTTCTTTTCTGGATCCTCAATCCAGATAACACTTTTCCTAGATTTTTTTGTCCTCATTCTTTTCTAGATTCCTTTCTGGATACTCAATACATTTCCTAGATTCTTTTCTGGTAAATTTTATATACTCACTCGCTAGAAAAATGCTTTTCTAGATTTTTTTATCTTCATTCCATTCTAGAATCCATTCTGGAGGCTCAATAATTTTTCTAGATTCTTTTCCGGTAAATTTTATGGATGCGCTCATTGGTAAAACACTTTTCTTGATTCTCTATGTTTTCTCATTTGATCTAGATCAAAGACATTTGGAAACTAAGAAGGGATTATTGAAAAAAGCCATGGAAAGAAACAGTTGGAAAGCCATTGAGTCCCTCCTAAATCTACTCTGCTTCTTGATTTTTGTTCAAGGTTTAAAGTGTTGTAACATTCATTGAATATCTTATTTTATTGTTATTAGTACCCTTGATCTATTCTTACCATTTTCGAGATCCATTTCGGGATTTTTTCTCCTAGATCCTTCCATCCTTTTTAGATTTTTTTCTGGAACCTCAATCCAGATGACACTTTTACTAGATTTTTTTATCCACATTCTTTTCTAGATTCCTTTCTGGTTCCTCAATAAATTTTCGAGATTCTTTTCTGGTCACTTTTATGTACCTGCTCCTAGAAAAACACTTTTCTAGATTCTCTATGTTTTCTCATTTGATCTAGAACAAAGACATTTGAAGACTAAGGAAAGATTATTGAAACAGGCCATTGAAAGCAACAGTAGGAAAGGCATTGAGTCCTTCCTAAATCTACTCTTGTTGATTTTTGTTCACTTTTTAAAGTGTTGTAACATTCATTGAATATCTTATTTTATTGTTATTCGTACCCTTTATCTATACTTACCCTTTTCTAGATCCTTTCCTGGATCTTTCCTCCTGGATCCTCCCTTCCTTTTTAGATTCTTTTCTGGATCCTCAATCCAAATAAGACTTTTTCTAGATTTTTTTATCCTCATTCTTTTCTAGATTCCTTTTTAGAACCTCAATAAATTGCCTAGATTCTTTTCTGGTAAATTTAATGTAGTGGCTCACTAGAAAAACATTTTTTTCTAGATTTTTTACCTTCATCCTTTTCTAGATTCCTTTCTGGATCTCAATAACTTTTCTAGATTCTTTTCTGGTCAATTTTATGTACCCACTTGCTAGAAAAACACTTTTCCATATTCTCTATGTTTTCTCATTTAATCTAGAACAAAGATGTTTGGAGACTAAGAAAAGGTTATTGAAACAGGCCATTGAAAGCAATAATTGGAAAGGCATTGACTACTTCCTAAATCTACTCTACTTATTGATTTTTGTTCACAGTTTAAAAGGTTGTAACATTCATTAAATATCTTAATTTTTGTTATTCGTACACTTGATCTATTCTTACCCTTTTCTAAATCCATTTCGAGATCTTTCCTCCTGGATCCTCCCATCCTTTTTAGATTCTTTTCTGGAACCTCAATCGAGATAACACTTTTTCTAGATGTTTTTATCCTCATTTTTTCTAGATTCCTTTCTGGGATCCTCAATAATTTTTCAAGATTTTTTTCTGGTCACTTTTATGTACCTGTTCCTAGAAAAAACACTTTTCTACATTGTCTATGTTTTCTCATTTGATCTAGAACAAAGACATTTGGAAACTAAGAAGAGATTATGGGAACAGGCCATAGAAAGCAACAGTTGGAAAGCCATTGTGTCCTTCCTAAATCTACTCTGCTTGTTGATTTTTGTTCAAAGTTTAAAGTGTTATATCTTTCATTGATTAACTTATTTTATTGCTATTCATACCATTTTTCAATTCTTACTCTTTTCTATAACCTTTTCTGGATCCTTTCTCCTGGATCTTTCCTCCATTTTGGATTCTTTCCTGGATCCTCAATCCTGGATCCAAAAAGTCTTATTTAGATTTTTTTTTATACTGATTCTTTTCTAGATTGCTTTCTAGATCTTCAATAATTTTTCTAGATCCTTTTTTAGATCAATTTTATGTAGCCCCTGCTAGAAAAACAGTTTTCTACATTCTCTATGTTTTCTCATTTGATCTAGAACAAAGATGTTTGGAGACTAAGAAAAGGTTATTGAAACTGGCCATTGAAAGCAACAGTTGGAAAGGCATTGAGTCTTTCCTAAATCTACTCTGCTTGTTGATTTTTGTTCAAGATTTAAAGTGTTGAACATTCATTGAATATCTTATTTTTTGTTATTTGTATACTTGATCTATTACCCTTTTCTAGATCCTTGTCTGGATCTTTCCTCCTGGATCCTCCCATCCTTTTTAGTTTCTTTTCTGGATCCTTAATCCAGATAACACTTTTCCTAGATTTTTTTGTCCTCATTCTTTTCTAGATTCCTTTCTGGATACTCAATACATTTCCTAGATTCATTTCTGGTAAATTTTATATACTCACTCTCTAGAAAAACACTTTTCTAGATATTTTTAATCTTCATTCCTTTCTAGAATCCATTCTGGAGGCTCAATAATTTTTCTAGATTCTTTTCTGGTAAATTTTATGGATGCGCCCATTGGTAAAACACTTTTCTAGATTCTCTATGTTTTCTCATTTGATCTAGAACAAAGACATTTGGAATCCAAGGAAAGATTATTGAAACAGGCCATTGAAAGCAACAGTAGGAAAGGCATTGAGTCCTTCCTGAATCTACTCTGCTTGTTGATTTTTGTTCAAGGTTTAAAGTGTTGTAACATTCATTGAATAACTTATTTTATTGGTATTCGTACACTTGATCTATTCTTACCCTATTCTAGATCCATTTCTGGATCTTTCCTACTGGCTCCTTCCTTCCGTTTTTGATTCTTTTTTGGATCCTCAATCCAAATAAGACTTTTTCTAGATTTTTTTATCCTCATTTTTTTCTAGATTCCTTTCTGGATCCTCAATTATTTTTCTAGATTCTTTTCTGGTCAATTATATGTATCCACAGACTAGAAAAACAGTTTTCTAGATTCTCTATGTGTTCTCATTTTATCGAGAATAAAGACGTTTGGAGACTAAGGAAAGATTATTGAAACAGGCCATTGAATCCTTTATCCAGATAACACTTTTTCTAGATTTTTTTTATCCTCATTCTTTTCTAGATTCTTTTCTGGATCCTCAATCCAAATAACACTATTTCTAGATTTTTTTTATCCTTATTCTTTTCTAGATTTTTTTCTGGATCTTAAATCCAGATAATACTCTTTCTAGGTATTTCTTTCCACATTCTTTTCTAGATTCTTTTCTGGATCCTCAATCCAAATAACACTATTTCTAGATTTTTTTTTTATCCTCATTCTTTTCTAGATTTTTTTCTGGATCTTAAATCCAGATAATACTCTTTCTAGGTATTTCTTTCCACATTCTTTTCTAGATTCTTTCCTGGATCCTTAATGCAAATAACGTGTTCTAGATTTTTTTATCCTCATTTTTTTCTATATTCTTTTCTGGATCCTCAATCCAGATAACACTTCTTCTAGATTTTTTTATCCTCATTTTTTTCTAGATCTTTTTCTGGATCCACAATTATTTTTCTAGATTCTTTTCTGGTAGATTTTACGTATCCACTCTTTAGAAAAACATTTTTCTAGATTCTCCTCTCAAGCCTCAGTCTTTACTAGAACCCTGCCTGGATTCTTTTCTAGAGCCTAATCTGGGTGATCTATCTATAACACAAGACATGTTTTCTATTTTGATCTAGAACAAAAACGTTTGAAGACCAAAGAAAGATTATTGAAAAAGGCCATAGAAAGCAATTGTTGGATAGGCATTGAGTCCTACCTGAATCTGCTCTGCTAGTTGATTTTGTTTCCTGTTTCAAAATGTTAGAACATTCATGGAATATCTTATTTTATTGTTATAAGATATTTGGGTTTTTTTTTCCAAATCACAAAGAATGGGGGGAAGAGGGGAGTATACCCTAACCCCTATGATGTGACAGAGATTACTATATATAAGAAACAATGAAATATAACCATGATGTCATGAATAGAAGACAATCTTGGATTCAGGAAGACCTGGATCAGTCTTGCATTATACTATTTATGTGACCATGAACAGAAGATATAATCTCTCAATACCTCTAGAAAAATCTTCATTAACTGTTGTGAAAATTTGCTAATATGTATTAATGAAGCAAGTTTCTACACACAGTACTCCCCCAAAAGAAGCATTCCTTCTACTCTGCTAATAATAGCTTCAGAGAGTAAACCCAAAGCATTGAAAGGTTAAGTCACATGATCACATAATCTGTATATATCAATTTGAACCTAAATCTCTGCCTTTAAGGACAGCTTTTTCTCTCTACCCTGCCAACTCTCCTGTGCTGCCTTTCTTTTATGTTGCTCCAATAAAGTTGCATTACAATGTTTATCCTCATATATTTCTGGGAAATGAACAGGTGAAAAGTATTCTTATCTCTGCCTCCCAGATAGAAAAGCTAAAGCATGTAGATATTAAGTAATTCACCCTGGAGCACACAGATGCTGATGAGGCCAGTTTGCAGATTTGTAGACCAGGGATCTATACTCATCCCTAGTCTCCCGTGCAGTTCCCAATGAGTCCTAAGAAAGCTGATGTTGCAAGTTGTTAGCTCTGTTTCACAGTGATCTCTGGTGGATGTCCGTGGTCACTACATCTATATTAGTCACACACAGCATTTGTGCATGGAGAAAAATAACACAATCCCATCTTGTGATTTGAAAACCTCTTTGGGAATGGATTGGTTCAGGAACTACACACAATTACATTACTCAAAATCACTTCTGTTGGCCATCTACCACTCCACACTGGTTAAACATAGCACCTTTCTTCTCTGTTTCCATCTTTTTTTCATTCATTATATTTACTACTAAGATAGAACCATCATTTCATAAATGTGAGTACTTTCCCCGATGCAAATCACAACCACCCCTACCAGCCCCAATGTATTGCATTTCTCCTTATCCTGTGTGATTCTTTTTTATGTATTTTCATAAATTCTCCATAAAGGATCTATACATCCTCTAAGATTGTCATATCTGGGGACGTTGCTCTGGTTGTTATTAATATGTCCATACACTGATATAGGTCTCAGGCACAGGTTGTCTAATTCTCTTTTTTTTTTTTTCTTATTTTGACTAAGCAAGATTTTTCAATTTATTTCTCTTTTTTTTTTTTTAAATTTAATAGCCTTTTATTTACAGGATATATACATGGGTAACTTTACAGCATTAACAATTGCCAAACCTCTTGTTCCAATTTTTCACCTCTTACCCCCCCACACCCCCTCCCCTAAATGGCAGGATGACCAGTAGATGTTAAATATATTAAAATATAACTTAGATACACAATAAGTATACATGAGGTTGTCTAATTCTCAACACAATAACCAGCTCACCTATTTTTCTAGATGTCTTCAACATTTCAGGCCATTTTCTATCTGCAATCTCTTTAATAGCTTACCTTTATATAAACTTTTACAATTCTCAGAACCACTTGTTTACAACATCCCAATGAAGAAAATATTATTGGTGCCTTTTTATAAGTAAGAAAACTAAGACTCAGAGGATTTAAGTAGTTTGCCCAGCTCACACAATTACTGAGTGTTGCATTGGCAACTCACTTTCAAGTCATTTCATTAAATCCAATACTCAGTCTCCTATACTATCTTTCCTTCTTCTCTTCCTCTTTCTTTTACTTCTTTTTTTCCTTTTCTCTTCCCTCATATGTCCTAACCCTACAATAAAGACATGGAAAACGTATTGTTGACCGCAGAACTAAAGGTGCTGCTATTTCCCCCCTCTCTGTCACCTTCATGACATTCATAGCACCATTGTTACCATTCCTGCAAGCATAGAAGAAGCAGCTAAATGGCATAATAGATAGAGTGACAAACCTGGAGTCAAGAAGACTCATTTTCCTGAGTTCAAATGCAGCCTAAATACATATCAGTGTCTGACTTTCAGCTAAATACCTACCTGTTGTTTCAGTTCCTCATTTGCAAAAAGAGATGGAGAAGGAAATCACAAACTACTCTTCTGTCAAGAAAATCACTACTTGGGTCACAGAGAGTCAGACACAACTGAAAATGTCTGAAAACATACATTGATACAAATATCCAGTAGACCATGATATCCCAAGTAACTCTTGAGTATCTCTTGCCCTTGACATTTTTTAAATTTATCTAGCCTTTAGAGTGCTTGAAAATATTCATACAAGACCAAGTCATTCTCTGGTATTTATTCTGTCACACTTAATCAATCAACCAATAGAAATTTATTAAGCACTTATGCACCAAGCACTGTGCTTAACATTGGAGATAGAAAACCAAAAATGAAACAATCCCTCAAGAAGTTTGTATCCTCATAAGGGTTATAAAATGCACATTATATATTTGTTATTGTTCGATCATTTCAGTTATGTCCAATTATTTGTGATACCATTCAAATTTTCTTGGCAGATATATTGAAGTGGATTGCTATTTTCTTCTCCAGGTCATTTTACAGATAAGGAATTGAGGCAAACAGAATTAAGCAACTTGCTCAGAGTCACACAGCTAATAAGAACCTGAGGCCAGATTTGAACATAGGAAAATGAGTCTTACTGCATCTAGGTTTGATACTCTGTATAAAATGATGCTGCTACATTTCACATACATGTATACATGTGTGTATGTATATATGTATGTATACATGTCTATGGGTATGTTTGTATACACATCCAAAAAAATGAATACAAGATAGACTGGAGATGAAGGACACTAGCAACTATGGGGATCCCAAAAGACTTGATTTTGAAGGTGGTACCTAAACTGAATCTCTAATAAAATAGAAATTATATATATATAATAAAATTTTAAAAGGTAGAAATGAGGAGAAAACAAACTTTAGGTCTCATGGAGAACTAATGACTATTATGTGAGAAGTCTAAAGATATCAAAATGGCTGCCTAAAGAGTATATGTACAGGAGTAATATTTAAGAAAACTGGAAAGATAGAAAGGGGCCAAGTTGTGAAAAGCTTTAAATGTTGAAAAAGGGAGTTTCTACTTGATCTTATAGGCAATAAGGAACTACTGAAATTTATTGAGGAGAGTAGTAATATGGAGAATTTACACTTTGGAAAACAATTTTGGGGGCTATATGAAGGATATTGGAATTGGGAGAGTATTGAGGAATATTATTCAGGAAGTTATTTTAATAATCCATCAAGAAATGATGAGAATATGAACTAGGGTGATTACTATATGCATGAACATTATGCAAAAAAGATTGGAGAGAGAAATGACATGTGATTGAGCAAGAGATTAGTCATATGAGATGAGTGAAAATGAAGAGTCAAATATATCATGGTGGTTACAAATATGGATAACTGGGAAAATGATAGTACACTCAAAAATAATAAGAAATTTCAGAATGGTGGCATTGGAGGAAACAATGTGTTTGTCTTTTGGACATTTTGGGTTTTTAAGATGTTCTTGAAGAACTAATTTGTAATGTGCAATGGATAACTGATAGTCAAAAACTAGAGCTCAGGAGATACTAAGGCTAGAAAGATAAATATGGGTGTTATTTACATAGGGATTATAAAGGAATCCATGGGAACTAATGAGGTTATCTAAAAAGAACATGGGCATCTTGGTGAGGCCAATACAAATAAGTAGTCACTAGTGTCAAATGCCACAGAAAGATGGAAGAAGATTAAGATTAGGATACCAAAGTTAGCAATTTGAAAGATCATTAATGATTTTGGAAAGAATACTTTCAAATAATTGATGAAGTCAGAAGCTAGACTGCAAAAAGTTTAAAAAAGAGTGAATGGTATAATTCTAGTTAAGATGATAACATGAAAAATCATAGTAAAGTCCAGCTCTTTTACATAAATTCCAGAAAAGATCTAAAAATAGTATTAGCCTAATTGGTGATAATGAAATTTAAAGAAAAATAATAGTAAACTCTTCATCCTGGACATCAATTCCATAAAAAGTAAAGTACAATTGAAATTTAGAGAAATGCAGGATTCTTGGCTCAGTAAGAAGGCAGATGAAATTTATTTTTATGCTGATAAAAACAAATTCAGTGCATTCACGATGCACTGAAGGTTACTTATGGGCCAAAGACCTATGGTACATTTCAACTACTCAGTGCTGTTGGAATCACATTGATTAGTGATAAAGACATTCTAGATAGATGGACTCAACACTTCCATGGTGTTCTCAAAAGACCCTCATCAATCAATGCTGAAGCCATTGACCATTTGCCACATTTAAATCAATAACTCCCTAAGTAGAGTCCCAACTGAAGAACTTCTAATTGCCATTAGGCTACTTTCATGTAGTAAAACACCAGGTACTGATTCTATTCCAGCTGAGATTTACAAAGTGGAAGGAAAACTGACTGAAAATTTTCATATTATATGGCAAGAGGAGGTTACACCCCAGGAGTTCAGGGATGTCTTCATTGTCCTTCTGAATAAAAGTAAAAGGAATAGATTGTCCTGTGACAATCACAGGGAGGGGAGCTTCTTTCTTAGTCATTGCTGGCAAGATTCTGGCCAGAGTTTTCCTGCCAAAACTAGAGTGGAGGGAGTGGAGATGCATGTTTTTTTGTTTGCAGATGATTGTGTACTCAATGCAGCCTCTGAAACTGAGAAAAACAAAGTATAGATTAATTTTCTGCTGCTTCTGCTGATTTTTGGCCTAAACAGTAAGTTTTCTTACAAAGGAAAAAAGAAGGAGAGAGAGAGAAAGAGAGAGAAGGAGGGAGGGAGGGAGGGAAGGAAGGAAGGAAGGAAGGAGGGAGGGAGGGAAGGAAGGAAGGAAGGAAGGAAGGAAGGAAGGAAGGAAGGTAGGAAGGAAGGAAGGAAGAAAGGAGAAAGAAAGAAGAAAGAAAGAAAGAAAGAAAGAAAGAAAGAAAGAAAGAAAGAAAGAAAGATAGAAAGAAAGGAAGGAAGGAAGGAAGGAAGGAAGAGAGGGAGAGAGGGAGGAAAGGAAGGGAGGGAGGAAGGAAGGAAGGAAGGAAGTGAAGGAGGGAGGGAGGGAGAAAGGAAAGAAGGAAGTGAAGGAGGGAGGGAGGGAGGGAGGAGGGGAGGGAGGAAGGAAGGAAGGAAAGAAGGAAGGAAAGAGAGAAAGAGAGAGAAGAAGAAGAAAGGGAAAAAGGAAGAAAACCCTGAATATTATCTGTCCAAAAAATCATAACTGAAAACTGTCCAGATTTATATGTACCAGAAGGAAAAGTGAAAAATAAAGAGAATCCACTGGTTATCAGATCCTGAAAAATAAATAAATGAATGAATGAAACTTTCAGAAATGTTGTAGCCACAATCTAGAACTTACAAATCAAAGAAAAAAAAATAGTTCAAATCAGAAAGAAAGAAAAATTCAAACAAATAGAAACCAAAGTTCCTATAAAGAAAAAAGAACTTTGAAATATGCTATTCCAATAAATAAATGCTATCACAAGGTGTTGTCCCATTAAGATACTAATCTTTCATATTGAGCATTTTAATACTGAAAGGGACAGAATACTCTTGTAAAAAAAATACTCTTGTATAGCAAAATCATCTGGTAAAGTAAGGTTTTCATACATGAGAAATCTGAAGCATGAAAGGTTATTTTTTAAAGATAAGAATTTTATTTGAAAGTTATTTAGAGTACATAGTCAATCAGCAGAATTCTTTGGCAACTTGGGATAAAAAACTGAAGCATTTCACAGGAGAGGGAGGGATAGTAAAAGATGGGAGACCTGTCAAGGAAGAGAAAAGGAGTATTTGAAATGCAAGTGGAAGAATTTATTATCAGAATAGGAAAACATTCCTTGTTCAAGGGCAGAAGACGAGGGGGAAAGATCAAATACTTTTGTAGTTGTAAAAGCAGTCCTTTTAGACAAAACTGCACAGATTCTTATCCAAGGATAAACAATAGTTTTTACAATAGTGGATGAAACCATTTCTTTTCCCATACCCTTGCATAAGGGTTGGAAATTTTCTAATATTAGAACACTAAGTCGTTGTCTACATTATTACTCAAATCAAGAGAGATGGACTTATGGAATAATATTTCTAAAGTGCTTAGTATAGTGCCTGGTACAAACGAGGCACTTAACAAATATTTGTTCCCTTTGTACCATACAACATTCAATATGTCATGAAATAAATATGATTCCTTTGAATATGGAAATTGGATATGAACAAAGTAAAATACATTGACTCAACATCATTTCTTAGAGAAATTTCAAAAAGAAAATTATCCTGAATTTATGACATTCATAGAAATAATATAATTAGTACCAAGGAGATATGATTAAAGATCGAAGTATTAAAGTATTTGTGCCTATGAAAAATAATAAAGGAAAAACATTTATTGCCAAGCACCATGCTAAATATAAAATACAAGAAACAATAAATACAGTAGCACTGAAAACAGTCCAAAGGATTAAAAGTCAAATGATAAGGAGCTATATAAAAAATTGAAATTTTGGTTTTGATAAACAGGGACGTGCCCTTATAAAATCACACTAAAATTTTAAGTGATCTGAGAAAGAAAAAAATATATGATATCAATACGATGATTTAAAGAGAGTTTTATGTAAATAGAAGCTACAAGATACTTACAAATTCCAATCATCCAGGGGTAGTTAAATGACACAAACTGTTGAATAGACTGTTCATCTTTCAAAAAGTACTCCTTTAATGCTTTCTCTTTTATCTTTTTTTTATTTGCGATTCTTTAACATACTATTTGCATAGTTGCAGTCCTCACAAATCTAATTCTCCACTTAAATATTTACATCAATTGTCTTTTTTTTTTTAACTTTTTAACTTATGTAAGTATTAGGTGGCAGGAAAGCTATGGATAATTGAGATCCACAGATAATCCAAAAACTTGATATTTACCAGAATGACTTGAATTTCTTTTTATACTTTGTAAATCTATCTCCATTCCTTTTATCAAAACTAGTAATCTCATTTCATTTCCTTGTTCCTCCAAGAAAAAATCTGGCAAGCACAATGACCAAAAGGGAAAAGGAAGGAGACCTGGGAAAAGACATATTAATGTTAATTATGTATTTATATATTGATTAATAATGTTTATGTTATATTATAATTATAGCTAATATTTATATAGTGGCTACTATGTGCCAGACACTGCACCATCCTGGGAGATAGGTAGTATTATTATCCACATTTTGTAGAAGAGGAAAGTGAAAAGAGGTTAGGTTACTTATATAAGATTACATAGCTAGTAAGTGCTTAAGACTGGCTTTGAATTCAAGGCTTTTTGACTCCAAGTCTTGCCCACTATCCAATGTACCACCTAGCTGTGCCTGGATGATCTGAAGTTGTTTGTAAGTATTACAAATCTTCTGTTTATGTAAAATCATCTTTAAAAATTATATTAAAAATAAAATCATGTTGATGTAATTTTCCCCTCATATTGCTTAAAATTTTAATATAATTATAAGAGATGGCGTTTCGTGTTTTCAAAACCTCAATTTTGATTTTTCATATTGCTTCTTATCGCTTGACCTTTAATACTTTGGACAGTTTTTCAGCACTATGCATATCAATATTGCTAGACGAATAAATGAATAAACAGCTTGCTTCAATCTCAAAACCTGTCAGAATTGTTAGAGACATCATCCCACATAGCAGTAAAAATACCATGAACCTGGATAAAATAAAGGCCAAAAATAAATGCTTAGCATTATGAGAAAATAAGACATTTATCTTGGAGAATTACTGTTATTTTGCAATTTCTAAAAGGAACCATATAGTGGGCATAATCAGTACATGATTTAGGATTTAATGGAGGGTCCAGAGGGTCAGGTAGACATCTGATCTCTAGTGACTGAGGTGAAAAAAACCTAGAGAAGCTATTTTTCCTTGAGGCATCTATAAAAATCAGTATCAGTATTTCAAAAGCCAAAGACATGATGAATGATTTTCTAACTGCTTTTCTTCTAATTCTTTTTTTAAAGTTCTTTTTATAGGGAAAGGCATATTGGGTCAGAGAGAGTGAGGGGTTATATTTGGAAAATAGGTGATGTAAAACAAAAAAGATATATCAATTATAAATTAGCTCCGTGAGCCTGATAAAGTTTTGTTTTGGTTGATTTGTTTTTTTAAGCCATTCATCAAGAATCTTTGCTTTATTTTAAGGGGAAAAAAGCATGACAAATGGAAGTGATCAGTCAAAAGCCTCCAGGGAATTCAAATGTTTAAAGGTGATGAATATTCTGATGATCCTGGCATTTTTTTATGTCATAATTGTGCAGTGAAACAACAGCTTCTATACAGATAAGATAGGAGAGTTGTGTTTTTTAGATAAATGAATAAACAAACAATCTTTCCTTTCTCCTTCCCAATTTGCATAAGCAAAACATATGTGTGTATACATATATATATATATATATATAATTTTACTAACAGATTTTAAGACCTACTTATCATGGATGGCAACAAAAACAATAATTAGTAATTAATTCAGAACAAGGAAAAATAAGGACAGTAGAGTCAGATAGTTTTTCCAGACATCCATTGAAATAATAAAAAATTATTATATTATTTGTGCAAGTTATTGCTTCTCTACTTCAGTTCAAGAGTAAGCAATTAGGTTTGGGGGCATATATTTTTTGAGCTTAGCCTAAAGCAAAACTGTAGTTTGGATAGGAACCAAGAAATTGCTCAGTTTAAGGTACTCTTCCCATCTAAGATATGTTTTCTTTAAGGACTGAGGATGCCTGGAACTCAGGAAAGTATGCTGGTGCCCTAGAAAACTCAGAGTAGCCAAAAAATATCTTCGTAAATTTTGGTTTTAGTGTGGTATGCTTTTCAGTATGGAAGTGTCTCATTTATATTGGTATTAATTAACTATCCAGATTTATATTCATGCATTTTAGATCATCCTGAGAGCAGTAGAAAATGAGTAATTCATATTCCAAAGCACACAGTTATAATTTGTATGCATAATAAACACATGTGGAAGGAGAATGCATCAGCTTCAGGGGATGAGCAAAGTACTTTTGTGCACAAACTTATCTTTTAAATGCATATGAATTTCACAATTCCATAAGTTGAGATGGTTCTGCTTGTTCATTAAGTAGCTGAACAAGTTAAGGAACTGAGAAACTCAATTAACACAAGGAGGTAAATTAAGTTGGTTCAATAAGGAAGAGAATGAAAATCAGCTTTATTATGTGTTCTCCCCAAGGAATTTAACCAATTATCTCTTATGCTAACTTTACTAGGTTCAAAGATTTTTCTCACCATTCAAATATCAGTTAGCATTATTTCTGGATTAGAAGATGTTGACCACTTAGGTCATATTTTCAGGAGGGTCTCTAGCTTTCAATTACTGTGAGAAGTATGTTATTTGCACTGGTGAAGAAGGTGATCCAAAAGGTAAGGCTCAGGTGTAAATGATTCACATAGAAAATATTTTCTTTTCAAATTCAATTTTTCTTTTTCAAATCAATACATAGGTATCTCATGATAGAGCAATTCACATAGCTAGAGACAAACTGGGGCATATATATATATATATATATATATATATATGTTTATGTGTGTGAAAATGTATATATAATATATATTTTATATAATGAATAATGTGTGTATATTTATTTATACTGTATTTATGTGTATGTAAATATATATTTATATATGTGTTATGCAATATGTATGCCATTTATATTATATATATATATATATACATATAGACACACATACCTATATTATGAACTATTGATAGTTCAGTTTCAGAGTCATTTCATATGTAAATAAATATATACACATATACAAACAACTCATATCTAAACCTTCAAGATACAGTCAAAAACTCAACTCCTTTGACATTTTCCAATTTACCCTCTCATCAATGTGATGTCTCCCTGATTCAGTGTCCTTTTCTCCTTTTTCAGTTCTACTCTCACCAGAAGAATGTTTCTAGTCAAATCAATTACTTGTTGAGATCTGTGCAAGGTTCTGGTAGCCAGCTACTATATCTTACTCTGGCATTCAAAAATCTGTCTCTAACCTTTCATTCTAGGCTTATTTCATGCTCTCCTAGAAATGCATTTTAGGGACAATATTAACAAACTGAAGCATGTCTAGAAGACTGCTAGAATGAAGAGAGACCTGAAGAGTATGCCATATATTGAAAGAAATGTTTTACCCTGGGAGGCATAGACTAGCAGCATTTTTAAGTATTTGAAGAGCTTTTATCTGGGAGACTTATTAGAATTGTTCAACTTGGTCCCAAGGGGCAAAGCTAAGGGCCATGGATAGAAATTGCAAAAAGATTAAAATCTTTAATCTAAAGCTAATCTAAGTTTGTTGGTGTTTTTTCTTCTTTAAAATATAATAATATGATGGTTCTCTCTGGGAAAGAGGGTTTCTCGGGGAGATTTTCTGGAGGCAGCCTTAGTCTCATTTACAAGTAAATAATCACCCAAAATCGCAGCCAGCTGGTAAAAGTTCAGATCTTTTATTGTGTCCTTCAATATAGCCCGGTTAGCTCAGAGGCCTATCTCTCTGCTTGGTTCTAAGAGCTCTTGCAGCTTCGTCCTTTGCTCCTGCCTCTGCTATCTTCAGCCTCCAGCCAGCACCAAGGTGGAAGTTGTAATGAATCTCTCTTGCCTCGGACAGAGGGCTTATGGGCTTCTTCACAGAGTGCTCCTCTCCGCCCCCTGGGAATGTTCCCAAGTAACTTTCCCAAGCTCTAAGAGCTTCCTCCATATATATGATCTCCCAAAGGTTAACTCCTCCTTCTGGAGACAGGGATTATGGGTTATCTTCCAGAGTGCTCTCTGGTCCTAAGAACTTCAAGGGAGGTGTGAACACAAGAATTATTGTCTATCAGTATTAGCAACCCATCACCCTGCAAGGATTCACTCTAAGGTGTGAACCAACAAGCACTGTATCAATTCTATTGAGTTAACACCAGGACCCTGACATTACCCTTGAGTTTTCACTTTTGTTTCAAGTTGAGCTGACACTAGGATTCCAACATAAGCTAAAGCTCTATGCAAGAAAAAGCTCTGGACAAACAGACTATCAAAAAGTGGGAAGGACTATCTCATGAAAGAAAATATCCCCATCTGGAAGTTTTCAGATGAAGTCAGTCTCATAATTTCTCAGTAATATTTTAAAGATCCCTGTCAACGATCAGAGGATGAGATGACCACTCAGTTCCTTTCCAGGAATCAGATTTTCTGATATTCTTTCTAGTCTGTGTTCGACAAATTGAATTGTTAGTGTTTTCCAGTTGCCTCCTACTCTGTTTTATTATGTTTTTGTGCAGCCTACCACCATGCCTGAAGCACACATCCCCCACATCTCTCTTAATTAAAATTCTTCCTTCCCTTGAAGGTTCAGTTCAAGTGTTACTTACTCCAAGGAGCCTTTCTAATTCATCCTTGAATTTCTCATGTCACTCAATTTGCCTTCTCTGCTTAACTATATTCTAAATCATATTTTCATATATACATATGAAAGAGAGAAATAAAAAGGTAAGGAAAGATATATATATATATATGTGATAGGTGGATAGATAGATAGATAGGAGATAGGACATTTTATTAAGTAGTTACTATGAAAATATAGATATAATTTGATAGATGACAGGTATGAAATAGGACAATTTATTAAGTAGTCACTATGAAAATATAGATATAATAGGAATTACTCATGTGATTTTATTGGTACATGGACCTCACAGTTGAGAAAATTACAGGTTTTACTCCTAGAACATTGCCTAGAGCAGAGAAGTCAAGTTACTTTTCAAGAGTCCTATAGCTAGATTGTTTCAAAAAGCTCTTCCTAGATCTAAGGCTAGCTAGCTATTCACCATGCCAGTTGGCCTCTCATATCATATAGAAAGAATATTATCATGAAATTATGTCATGAGTCATGTGGAAATAGGCAGGAGTGTGCTGAAGCCAGCTCAAACTTTCATTATAAGTATCAGAAAAAGATACAAATCAGGGCTTGATTTGTTTGTATTAATCATCTAATCTTAAGAAAGAGATGGAAAAACAGTAACAATGAAGAGTAAACTACAAATCAGGGCTTGATTTGTTTTACTGTCTAAAGAAAGGGATGGGAATACATTAAACTTAAAAGATTAAATTTAAAAGTATATCATACATAGTTTTTTTGTTTGTTTGTTTCCCTTCCCTCCCCCCCCCCCACCCTGCCCCGAGAGCTGATTGTTAAGACAGTGGTGCTGTCCTGTTCTGCACACATATATTGTATCCAAGATCTACTGTAACCTATTTAACATGTATAGGACTGCTTGTCATCTGGGGGAGGAGGTGGAGGGAGGGAGGGGAAAAATCGGAACAGAAGTGAGTGCAAGGGATAATGTTGTAAAAAATTACCCTGGCATGGGTTCTGTCAATAAAAAGTTATTTTAAAAAAATAAAATAAAATAAAAAGACAATGGTGCAATGGGGATTGATTGGGTGTTGTCCTTTGTTTTTGAAGAAGACCAAAATGACATCATTATGTTGGAGTCAAGAAACAGTGTGCTTGATTATGGCTGAGCAGAGCAATAAGAGCTCAAAAGGCTCTACCCCAGGTCGGGCACAAATAGTCTATATGAACATTTGGAATGGAGAGGTCTCTAAATTTGCACACCTTACCTTTCTTTTGAGCCACTTTTCTCATAGAGCACAGCACCTTATTTGATGTCACCACATTATATTGGGTGGTCCTATGCCAGTGTCCCCCATGTCTCACAATCAATTCCAAAGTTCTTCAGTGAGACTTTAGGAGTGTCATTGTATAGCTTCTCCTGATCTCCATAAGAGCACTGTCCTTATGTCAGTTCTCCATTTTAAAAACTAGCCTTTTAGGCAAATGTACTTTGGGGTTTCAAAAAAACATGGCCAGCCTTTTGGATTTGTACTTTCTGCAAGTTTGAATATTTAGTAATTCAACTCAAAAAGGACCTCACTGTAGAGTGATCTTCAGAAATCTTCCCAAGGCAATTCCATTTCCTGGCATGGAAGCATAATCTATTTTCTAGAACCCAAGCAAGCATGCCATCATGAAATTGATGTACAAATCTAATGAACTTTTCTGAACAACCAAATTTTACCATGATTTCCCACAAGCCTGGATGACTAACATATCAAAGGTCTTGGTCATATCTGTGCAATCAATAAAGTGCTAGGCCTGAAGCTGGGAAACTAACTTTCAAATCTGACCTTGAATACTTAGCAGTGGTGTAACCAGGAAAAATCACTTAATCTCTGTTTCCTTCAGTTTTCTCATCTGTGAAATGGGTATAACAATAGACCTACCTCCCATAGTTGTTGTAAAGATCAAATAAGATGATATTTATAAAACACTTGGCACATAGTGGGCATCATATAAATGCTAGCTGCTATTTTTACTATTGTCTTTGACAGTAAGTATTATGTCAAACCAGTTAAACTGAAATTACTAGGGAAAAAAAAAGATTTACTGACCTTAGAATCATGAGATTTGAATTTAATTGAGGCCGTGCCATTTACTAGTCATGTGACCTTGAGTATGTAATTTAATCTTTTAGAGTCTCAGCCTCAACATCTGTAAAATGAAAATGATATGTTTTTACTAGCAACTTCAGGAGTATTATAAGGATCAAATGGGATAACACACATAAAACTGTTCATAAATGTAATTACATTGTTCTATTCAGCCTGGCCACTTTGTGATAAATTATTTCACCAAGGCAATCCACGAAACAAAGAAAAAGAGAAAATAGTTCTCAGTCCCAAATAATTCCCTTCATTTTCATTTCATTTCCATTAATTTTATTTTTTGGCATATTTTAAGTTCCAAACTATGTCCCTCTCTCCTTCCCTCACCAACTGACAGTAGAGAAGACCAACATTTGACACAGATAAAGATATATAGATATAAAATTATACTATGCATACTTCTATTTGTATCCCTTTATCTTCTTAAGTGGGAGTGACAGAGTGGAAGAAAGAGTAGAAGAGGAATGCAGAACAATATCACAGGCATTTTCAACCATCTTTAAATATTCATTTAACTGTTGACTGCCTAAATAGGATATCCTTGTCTGAAAATCAATGGACACCCTCCCAGAGAAATAGAATTGGTATCCAAATTAACATCTAATTATAAATGCTACCAGAAGGCAAAAAGTGTTACAAGTAAGTACAACAATGGATCAAAAATTCTCATGAAAGAGGCAAATGAAGGCAAATGGGTTTTGTTATTTATCCAAAAGCAACAAGGGACATCTTTTCAAGTGTCATTTCAAGTATTTCATAATCTCTACTTTCCATCTGCAGCTCTGCTTAGTTTAGACTCCAAAAGAAGAAGGCCCACCCAGGATAAGCTAATCACCAAAAAGCTCATGATAGTAATGTTAACTCACCTTTGGATACTCATCACCTTCGCAACTCCTTCATCCTCCACTCTCCATGATTGGAGGACCCAAGAGAGAAGTACTAAATTCCTTCCCTTGGTGCCTCAGACCTCTCCTGTCAACTTCCTAACTTTTCTTAAACTAAAAAATTGTCTTATTCCAAACTTTACTTGGCTCTATCACTCACTTCAAAATTTGTTTTGAGGCATAATTTTAAGTTTGGAGGGGAATGCTAGAAGAGTTCATCTGGGTTGCCACCATCTTGTCTCTAGAGGTCTTTCAAAATCTAAGTAAATTCTTAGTACTAAAAAATGGAAAATATATGGAGTAAGGAGCATTGATGTCAAAAATAGCTATTTCATGAAGAAAGTTACTTCTACAAATTGTCATAATTAGGAGAACACACATAGACACAAAGAGACACACACATACTCAAAACTATTGTTCAGAAAACATTTGATCTTCTTGCCATATATTGAGATAGAAGGACAATACCAGCTCTGAATACAGATCCATTTGTAAAATCATAAGGCGAAAACCAATGGGGAATTATGAATAGGTAACAGTGTCAGTGGAAAAAACACAAATTTATGTATCAGAGGATTTAGTTTTAGATCTTGGCTCTACCATTTATTAATATATGACTTTAGGAAAGCCATTTTTTTTCTCTATATCTCAGTTTCTTCATCACAAAATTCTGGGACCCAAGCTTCTATAGAGAAAGGGAGATTCATGGTAACAGTAATCTCTTGGAAAGGGAAGATATATTAAAATCCAGTATTGTAGAGAAAGGACCAGATTCTTAAAGAGACAAAAGGATCAAGCACATGATTCTCAAAATTGTCAGAGAGGAAAAGAATGACTAAATCCCACAATATCATGGAAAGAGCAATACCTAACTCTTTCCCTGTCACAATTTCCCCCAATACATATATGAGGTTAGTTTTTCCTTGAAGGGTATTGAGATCATCCTTGTAATTTGGTTGACTTAGATAACTAACTTCCTACTATTGTCATTATACCTTTATTGCCAGAGTATAAAACAGCCCCAAGAAGCATATTCTGAGGGTTAGCTGGTAGATAGATCAGGATGGGCAACTCAAGCAAAGAAATTTAAATCATCAGAATTAATCAGAGGTATCTTCGGTAACTATCTTCAAATATCCTTCTAAAAAATCTATATTACTGGGAAAACATTTTTACAGTTAAAGGTTCTGATAAAGGCCTCATTTCTAAAATATATAGAGAATTGACTCTAATTTATAAGAAATCAAACCATTATCCAATTGATAAATGATCAAAGGATATGAACAGACAATTTTCAGATGATGAAATTGAAACTATTTCCACTCATATGAAAGAGTGGTCCAAATCACTATCGATCAGAGAAATGCAAATTAAGACAACTCTACTCTGGGATACCACTACACACCTGTCAGATTGGCTAAGATGACAGGAAAAAATAACGATGAATGTTGGAGGGGATGTGGGAAAACTGGGACACTGATGCATTGTTGGTGGAGTTGTGAACGAATCCAGCTATTCTGGAGAACAATCTGGAATTATGCCCCAAAAGTTATCAAACTGTGCATACCTTTTGATCCAGCAGTGCTACTACTGGGCTTATACCCCAAAGAAATACTTTAGAAGGGAAAGGGACCTGTATGTGCCAAAATATTTGTGGCAGCTCTGTTTATAGTGGCTAGAAACTGGAAAATGAATGGATGCCCATCAATTAAAGAATGGTTGGGTAAATTGTGGTATATGAATGTTAGGAAATATTATTGTTCTGTAAGAAATGACCAGCAGGATGAATACAGAGAGGCTTGGAGAGACTTACATGAACTGATGCTAAGTGAAATGAGCAGAACCAGGAGATCATTATATACTTCAACAACGATACTGTATGAGGATGTATTCTGATGGACGTGGATATCTTTGACAAAGAGAAGATCTAACTCAGTTTCAATTGATCAATGATGGACAGAAGCAGCTACCCCCAGAGAAGGAACACTGGGAAATGAGTGTAAACTGTTTGCATTTTTGTTTTTCTTCCCAAGTTATTTTTACCTTTTGAATCCAATTCTCCCTGTGCAACAAGAGAACTGTTTGGTTCTGCACATATATATTGTATCTAGGATATACTGTAACATATTTAACATGTATAAGACTGCTTGCCATCTAGAGGAAGGGGTGGAGGAAGGGAAGGGAAAAGTCGGAACAGAAGAGAGTGCAAGGGATAATGTTATAAAAAATTACCCTGGCATGGGTTCTGTCAATAAAAAGTTATTTTTAAAAATCTATATTACTAACTATATTACTATATTTTTAATGATTGTCCAATTAATTTTTTTCCAATATCAAATGAATCACCAAAGAAATGGACTGACTCAGGTCTACCCAGCCTAGAACAGATATGAAAGAATCATATTTCTTTATCTTCCCTTCTGATATTATTGTGAGTTCTTTGAACAATGCAGATTTAATAGAAAAGGGGGTTATTTCTTTACCAACCCCTTCAAGGTTTCCATGCAGTGCAAGCTGAAGTTATCAGAGTAGTAGGATAAAATTCTTTATGCTGCCTTATTAGCAACTACAGGTCTGTCTTCCTTCCAGTAGGCACCCAAACAAAAGTATTGTTATATGTCTAGAAGACTGTACTGTAAGGTCTTTGGTATATGGGATTCACCAAAGAAGAACTATATCAATTACTTATGAACTATTATTAGACTATTGTATATTATACTATATATATTTATATTATCTATAAAATAGATATTATATATCTGTGAGATGAAATAAATGCTATCCTATTCACATATGCTTCATTGTCTTGATATAAGAGATCTAAGGATCCTTTTGCCTATGTCAGCCGAAACTTAGACATGAGCAATATTCTGAGGTTTCCAAACAGAAAATGTGATTGGAGGAGGGGTAAAAGATAGAGATGTGTTTCTTGACACAGTCCCCAAAACTGAACCTGATTCATGCAAGCCTGAGCTTCAAGTACTGGGTCACAGGTTAAAGTTTAAAGAAAGCTTGGTAAGAGATCCAACTGAGCAAAATTATTCCAAGAGCATTTAAAGATGAAACTAGAAGGAAGACCATAAATAGATGAAAGATGGTAAAACTCCATGAGGATTTTTATAGCAGATTTTTCAATCATCAAGGACAGTAGAGCCCAAAAATCTAAACTCTAATACAGCAATCCCAGATGTGCTTCTTAAGAAAGTAAAAAGGGTACTGAATAGAATAAAAATGGGAAAAGCAGTTGAAACATACATGAGTGTATGTGTGTGTGTGTGTATCTACATTTGTATATATAAATATATCTTTTCTTAACTGAAGTTTGCTTGGGGATGGCGGGGGTTATGAAAGGGGAAAAAAGAATAAAGTAAATAATGTGCACAGCTGAGAAAGAAAGTAAAGAAAAATAGACATTTATGAATATAATTTCTTCTACTAATATATACACTTTCTTGATCTGGCAATTTGTTGTTATATATTTTGAATCCTCCCTGATGTTCTGCTGGGCACATGACAATGTTCTCTTTTGCTTTGCTTTATTTTGTTTTGTATTCCTTTTCTGCTTTTTTCTTACTGTTTTTTTCAAATAAAATATTTTAAAGAGATATACAATATTATGAGATTTCCCATTAAAAATATAAGCATGCATGTTAATAAAAAAACAAGAAATGTAATATTTTGTAAGTGATTATTTCCTAACCAAACTACCTTTAGAAAGTTTGCCCATGTATTTATTGAAAGATTATCATAAATCCCAAATAAAGTATGGTATGTGTCTCAGATCTGATTAAAACATCACAGTCTCAAGAAAGAGCACAAAATTTGGAATCAAAGACCTGGGTTCAAAAATTAGCTTTCCCCTTGCTACCCATGGGATCTTGAACTAGTAATTTAAGCTTTCTTATCTCCAATTTTCTCAGCTGTATGCAATAGTGACCAGTAACTGGTCTACATGTAAAATAATTAATTTTCACTAGATGACTTCAAATAGCTCATCCATGAGGAAAGGAATATATAGATTAGACAAAATTCAGTACATCTATCATGTGCTGAATATTTGGGTAAGCCTTAACAATGACTTGAAGATCCTCATAATTAGTCTTATTTCACAATATTACCCCTTATGCTCTCTATATTGCAGACATGCTGGTCTGTTAATGATTCCAGAGATTCAGCCCATCACATCTTACTTCTCTGTATCTATAAAAGCCATCCATTCCCAGGCCTGGAATTTATTTCTTTTTCATCTTTCTCATCGCCTCTACTAAAAATATTATTCCAACTTCAAGGTTCAACCTAGTAGTCAAAAGGTTGAAAGATTCTCTGAGAAGTTTTCCCTAATCCAATGGTTAAAAGCATTCTCTTAACATTTTCACAGACCACTTTATCTAGACCTCTCCATTGGCTCCATAACTCCCTTTGTGCTTATTTATTACATTTTGACTTCTCTTGTCACCAACAAATTATCCTTTTAGATTCTGACACTGTACTTTTATTATTTTAGCATAATTTACTTTCCTCAAGTATGTCTGACTCTATAGTAATATTCTCCTACCTTGAAATGAACTATAAATTTCTTGAGGACAAGGACAGTGTTTGCTTTTTAAACCTTGGTATCCCTTGTATACAGGGCTTTGCATATAATAAACACTTAATGTGGGAAAGGCAACTAGATGGTCCAGCAGACAAAGTGCTGGATCTGGAGTCAGGAAGACTCATCTCTCTGATTTGAAATCTGTGTGATCCAAGTCACTTATCCCTATTTGCCTCAGTTTCTCATCTGTAAAATGAGCTAAAGAAGGAAATAGCAAATCATTCCAATATCCTTACCAAGAATACCTCAAATAGATTCATGAAGAGTCAGATATGACAGAAAGAACTGAACATAAATGTGGAAAAAGAAAAATAAATGAGTTCATTAGCTAAAACAAGATTTTGAAAGACCTTGAGTACTTAGATTGAAGAGTTTAGTTTGGATCTCAAAATTTTCTTGAAATTTTTGAAAATCTTTTTCTGAAGGACAATGATATAAGGAAAGAAAAATCTGTAGTCACAGCAGATTTTATTAGAAAGAGCAATCACAATGCTCCAACAGTAATTTAAGATTTGAAAACATGCACAAGGTGACTAATGGTGAAATGGAGAGAAAGAAATGAATAGAACACATTTTATTTTTTTTAAAAAAAGGAATCTGTAACATTTGTTGACTGAATGTGTGGGGTGAAAGAGAAAGAAAAGTCAAAGATAGCTCCAAGGATTCTAATATAATGAAAAATAACTCACCTAAAGATGAAATGTCTGCTTCTCCTAGCTCTATCTAAAGGTCAATGGAAACTATAAATATTTTTCCTTTCTTCTTTTCCTTTATTTTTTCATTTGCATTATAAGGCAGACACAGTTTTGACTTGTTTGAAAATGAATGTATCAACACTATATGAATATATTTCCTGTCACTAAGCTATTTTTTTTTCTTCTCTGATTTTCCCCCCCAGCAGTTGGAGCCTTCACAGCACTGGTGGTTTGGGATAGTTCTAACATCCATATGATACAGGCTATCCAAGCTATATTAATCTTTTGTTCTTTGTAGCTGATTATTTCTGGGGAGTTTGATTTAACTTGTAGTATATTTGAATTTACAGAAGAGTAAACCAAGTACTGTCCAAGAGCACAGAGTAAAAATATATATCATGTACAAAATAGCTCATTTTACCCAATGGCTGTAATAAATGGAGAGAAGGGGTTCTTTTTTTTGGTGTTTAGTTTAGCAAAAAAATAAAGCTACATTTGGAATCAGTGGATCAAGAATTCATTATGTGTCTGGGATACAATGTGCTAGACAAGAACAAAGATAAACAACTCTACTTGCAAACAATCAGAAGATTTGCATTCGCGTTCAGCTGTAACACTATGTGGCTATTATCAAATCACCTAATGTCTCTAAATCTTAGTTTCCCTGTGAACCAAGGAAAATATACTTGCACTGCCCATCTTAGAAGATTATAGTGAGGAATGTGTTTCATCAACCTCAAAATGCTATATAAATAAAAGTCATTGTCATTATTATTAGTGCATCTGTAAATTATCCCATACCATCCCCAAACCAGTCATGGCTTACCACTAACAGATTATTCTTTGAGATTCTCATATTGTTGCTTTATTTTTAAAACATAACTCATTTCCCCCCAAATAATTTTGATTCTATACCAGTACACTATTTCAAAAGAGATTATAAGATATATCACATTTGTCTCTATTATTTCCTCCTTGTGGTCATCTAATACTTTTTAGTTACGACTGCCAACACAAATGTATACACACACACACACGAATGCACATGCATGCGTGCATACTCACACACACACACACACACACACACACACACACTTTTATTTTGCAGCCGGTAAACAAAAGTATATTTGGATGGTATTAAAATCATAGAATAGAGACCTAATAGTCTCCTATAACAGCTGAAAATATATCATTTTTATGTCTGTGTGTATGTATAGTCCTGGAAAGAAAATAAAGAGCTCTTGGGAAATCATTCCTCACTTACTTCATACTATATCTTTATATTAAAAGTCTTTATAGGTTAAAAACCTGTTACCTGTCACTTTTACCTGCAAGGAAGGTGGGGGGAAGGAGGAGAAATCATTCCAAATATTTGTAAATGAACCCCTCCCCATTAAGTACATATCCTGTATAAACCGACATCATGGCTATCATTTGAAATATACTCATAATGAGGTTGTAGAGTCTGGGAAAGGTGCCTCATAGTACAGAATTATACAAATGACAGTAATGAGTAAGAATGAATGTTGAAAAAATAAAGGCATTTTTCACAAATTTCAGTGAGAAATTTCTTTCTTTTTAAATCAGCAGCAGCTTCACCACCCTGGTGTTATTCAAAAAGGAAGCTTAACTAAGAAACTAACAGTCTACAATATCTAAAACAGAAACATAAAGAACTCTTTATCAAGATATGAATGTGTCATTACAAATGGCCCCTTAACTATATGACTATCTTCATGAAAAATAGAAATATAAAGTGGGAAGAAGGGTCAGAGATCACCTATCCTAATAGTAATTAAATATTTTCTGGATAGTCATTAAACATTTTCTTGAAGTAAGCAAAATATGGAAATCCAATAATCAATATCTAATTATTTAATGCCTACTATGTGCCAGACACTGTGCTGGGCACCAGGCATATAGAGACAAAAAGAAAATAATCACTGCCCTCAAAAAGCTTACATTCTGTTGTGAGAGACAGTATACATACATATATAAACATCTGGGTAAGAATTAGACTTGTGATATCTTTGGAACAAGGAACTCCCAAATGAGAAAATTTGCTTTATTAATGCAAGTCAGTATCTTCTCTCTGAAAATTGAAATCTTAGACAATTAGGTGGAAAATAGCAAAATTAAGTGACTTGACCAAAAATAAAGGTAATATGTAACAGAATCCAAGTGTTTTTTTAATGCAGCTACCATACCATATATAAAAGAAATATAACATAATTACAAAGTAATCTTAGGAGTATAAGGAAAGGCTGTTTATAGAAGGTAGTTATTGTACTTAATTTTTAAAGAAATAAGGGATGTAGAGAGAAGGGAGTCCAAGACTGAGACTTACAGTATATCAATGATTAGAGCATTTGATAAAGATAAGCTAATGTGCTAGCAAAGGAGACTGAAAAGGACCAGTCAGGTAGGAAAAGAATCAATCAATCAATCAATCATCATCATCATCATAGTTAACTTTATAGAGCCAGATAGTGTGTTAAATGATCAATAATTATTCTCATTTAATCTTTCCAATTATCCTTTTAAGTAGATGAAATTATCTCCACTTTACAGAATAAAAAACTGAGGCAAATGGCATGCTCAGAGTTACACAATTAGTTAATATCTGAGATCCATTTTGAATTCTTGTCTTCCTAACTCTAGCATTCAACCAACTGCAACACCTAACTGAGAAAGCAAAAGAAAAGATTATCATGAAAAAAACACTGAGAAAAGAATATAAAAGAAGAAAGGATAATGGAGATCAAATGTTATAGAGAGGTCAAGAAGGATCAAAATTAAGGATAGGGGAAACGGATTTAGCAATTAGATCTTTGATAACTTTGGAAAAAATCCATTTCAGTTGAGTGGTCAGGTCAGAAGTCAGATTGAGAAGTGAATGAGAGGATAGGAAATGGATACATTGAGTTTAAGTGGGGTTTTCCTAGAAATTTGGCTTAGAAATGAAAAAGATATATGACAGTTTGATAGAATGGTAGTAAGAAACTTTAAGGATGGAAGAAATAAGCATGTTTGTAGATAACAGGAAAGGGGAAAGGAGCCAGGAGACAGGGAAAGATTGAAGATCATAAATTCTTCCATAATATATGACAGGAGGCATAAAAACCTTTCTAAACATATATGTAATTGTATGTACAACAATTGTCACTAGGAGAACCATAGAAAGAAAGACAAAGCCATCACAAAACATTCTTAATGACAGGCATTAAACACTACCATGACAGATTTTCTTTTTTTAAATTTATTTTCAAAATATATGAATAGAGAGTTTTCAACATTGACTCTTGCAAAACCTTGTATTATAAATTTTCACTTTCTCCCTCCTTTCCCCCACACCCTCCTCTAAACAGCAAGTAATCCATTGTATGTTAAATGTGTGCAATTCTTCAATACATGTTTCTACAATAATCATGCTGCAGAAGAAAAATCAGATAAGAAAGGAAAAAATGAGAAAGAAAACAAAATGCAAGCAAACAACAACAAAAAAGTGAAAATACTATGTTGTGATCCATACTCAGACCATTATAAAATCACTGGAACTGACCTAAATCATATTTTTATATCCAAATCATGAAAACATTTCAACCTTAACTTGGTATAGGGTATTAGGTGTTTGTCAATGCCTACTTTCTGTCATACTGATTTCCAATTTTCCCAGCAATTTTTATCAAATATTGAATTCTTATCCCAGAATCTGGGATTTTTGAATTTATCAAATTCTATAATGCTATAGTGATTGACTACTGTATCTTATGAACCTAAACTATTCCATTGATCAGCTATGCTATTTCCTAGCCAGTACCAAATGGTTTTGGAGAATGCTGCTTTATAAGATAGGTTTAGGTCTGGTACAGCTAGGACACCTTCATTTGGATATTTTTTCATTTTTTCATTAATATCCTTGAAATTCTTGACCTTTTGTTCTTCCAGATGAATTTTTTTATTATTTTTTCTAGCTCTGTAAAATATTTTTATTTTTAATTTTTTATTAAAACTTTTTATTTTTTCAAAACATATGCATGGATAATTCTGCAATATTAACCCTTGCAAAACCATATGTTCCAATTTTCCCCTTCCTTCCTTCATGTCCTCCCCTAGATGGAAAGTGGTCCACTATATGTTAAACCTGGTAGAAATGTGTTAAATCCAATATATGCATACATATTTATAGAATTATCTTGCTGCACAAGAAAAATCAAATGAAACTGGAAAAAATGAGAAGGAAAATAAAATGCAAACAAACAATAACAAAAAGAGTGAAAATATTATGTTATGAACCACACTAAGTTCCCAAAGTCTTCTCTCTGGGTTTAAATAGTTCTCTTCATCATAAGATCATTGGAACTGGTCTGAATCATCTCATTGTTGAAAAGAGCCATATCCATCAGAATTGATCATTTTATAATCTTGTTATTGCCATGTACAATGATCTCCTCATTCTGCTCATTTCATGTGGCATCAATTTCTATAAGTTTCCTCAGGCCTCTCTGATGTCATCCTGCTAATCATTTCTTATTAGAACAATAATATTTCATAACATTAATATACCATAACTTGCTCAGCTATTCTCTAACTGATGGGCATCCACCCAGTTTCCAGTTTATTGCCACTACAAAAAGGGTTGCCACAAATATTTTTGCACATGTAAGTCTCTTTCCTTCCTTTAAGATCTCTTTGGGATATAAGTGTAATAGAAACCTTAAATGTAAAAATGTTTTCTCAGTTTATTGCTTCCCTCCTAATCTTGTCTGGATTAGATTTGTTTGTACAAAAACTTTTTAACTTAATATAATCAAAATTATCTATTTTGTGATCAATAATGATCTACGTTCTACTTTGGTTAAAAGTTCCTTTCTTCTCCACAGATCTAAAAGTTAAACTATCCTATGTTCCTCTAATTTGCTTATATCACTCATTATAAGTGATGAATCCATTTCGATCTTATCTTGGTATATGGTGTTAGGTATGGGTCAATGCCTCCTTTCTGCCATACTAGTTTTCAATTTCCCCAGCAGTTTCTGTCAAATAGTGAGTTCTTATCCCAAAAGCTGGTGTCTTTGGGTTTGTCAAACACTGGATTATTATAGTCATTGGTTATTTGTCTTGTGAACCTAACCTATTCCACTGATCAACTACTCCATTTCTTAGTGATGACTGCCACTTTAAAATATAGTTTTAGATCTGGAACAGCCAGGCCACTTTCATTTACATTTTTTTTTCATTAATTCCCTTGAAATTCTTGACCTTTGTTCTTCCAGATGAACTTTGTTATTATTTTTTCTAGATCTGTAAAATAATTTCTTGGGGGGTTGATTGGTATAGCACTAAATAAGTAGATTAATTTAGATAATATTGCCATTCTTATTATATTTGCTCAGCCTATCCAAGAGCACTTGATATTTTTCCAGTTATTTAGATCTCATTTTATTTGTGTAGAAAGTGTTTTGTAGTTGTATTCATATAGTTCCTGACTTTGCCTTGGCAGGTAGACTCCCAAATATTTTATATTATCATCATTTACTTTAAATGGAATTTCTCTTTGTATCTCTTGCTGCTGGACATTGTTGGTAATATATAAAAATATATAAAATTATTTCTGTGGATTTATTTTGTATTCTGGAACTTTGCTAAATTTGTGGATTATTCCAGTAGTTTTTGAGCTAATTCTTTAGAGTTGTCTAAGTATACCATCATATCATCTGCAAAGAGTGATAATTTGTTTTCCTCGTTATCTACTCTAATTCCTTTGATTTCTTTTTCTTCTCTTAGTGCCAAAGCTAACATTTCTGATACAATACTGAATAGTAAGGGTGATAGTGAGCAACCTTGTTTCACCCCTCATCTTATTGGGAATGATTCTAGTTTGTCCCCATTATATATGATGTTTGCTGGTGGTTTTAAATAGATGCTACTGATCATTGTAAGAAAAAGTCCATTTATTCCTATATTCTCTAGTCTTTTTAATAGGAATAAGTGTTGGATTTTATCAAATGTTTTTTCTGCATCTATTGAGATAATCATGTGAATTTTGTTAGTTGATTATTGATGTAGTCAACTATGCTAATCGTTTTCTTAATATTGAACCAGCCCTGCATTCCTGGTATAAATTCTACTTGGTTGGAGGTGGGTGAAGCCAAGATGGCAGAGAGAATACACTTCATTCTGAACTTACCTACTACTCTCACTACTGATTACAAAATTCAGCCTCTGAAATAGTGCTTGACTGGTAGAATCTACAAATATTGGGAGTAAAACAAATTACCAGCAGAAGATAATTTGGAAGATCTCCAGAAAGGGTCTGTCTTGATTGGGCACAGGAGGAGGCCAGTGCAGGCAGGGAGGCAGAACACAGAGGCCAGCGCATACTGAGCAGACCAAGGGTGGAGTGCAATCTCCATGGGGTGGGGAATTTTCAGGGAGAACTCTATCACAGTCCTGACTGCTCTACTTTGGTTGGAAAGCAGTAGCTCAGGAGAGAAGTAATAAACGCAAAAGATAGAGTGTACCCCAAAACACCAGAGTCTCATGGGACCTGGTCACACCCACCCAGCACTGGGAGTGACTCAGCACAATCACAGCACAGCCACTCTCTGGAGTGCAGTCATTCTTTGCAGCCTGTTCATAGCTTGATCACAGAGCAGCTGCAGTTCACAGAACAGCCACTGTCGACCCCTGTTCTATAGAGGAAGCTTGGAACCTCCTTGACTTTAAGGCAAACATTTAAAAAACCTAAAATGTTTGATTCAAACATTTAAAAAAAAATTAGTAAAAAAGCAAAATGGGCTCTAACTACAGATAACTTCTATACTGAAAGAGATTAGATTTCCAACCCTGAGGAGATTCATAGCAGACAGTCTCCAGACAAAGCCTCAAAGGGGAATATAACCAGATCCCCACCACACAACACTCTCCTAGAAGAAATTTAAAAGGATCTTTAAAAAGAGCTACAAGAAGAATGGGGAAAGGAAAGGAAAGATCTGTAAGAGAGTATGGAAAAGGCATATAATTCATTAAGAGAAAGATTTGAAAAAAAAAAACAACTCCCTGAAATGTGAACTGGAAAAGGTAAAGAACTCCTAGGGAAACAGAATTTGTGAATTGATTAAAAAAAATAATAAAGAACTCCCAGGAAAGCGGAATTTGTAAATTGGAAAAAGAAAATAAGCCCTTAAAAAATTTGTGAAATGAAAAAATCCCATAGAACAAAACAACTCATTTAAAAACTCAATTGGACATATACAAAAAGAAGTAAAAAAGTAAATGAAGAAAATAATTCACTAAAATCAGAATTGAACAAATGAAAATATATGACTTGATGAGACATCAAGAATCAGTCAAGCAAAACCAAAAAATAGGAAAAAGATGTTAACTATCTACTTGGAAAAACAATAGACCTAGAAAATAGATCTAGGAGAGATAATCTAAGGATTAGTGGACTTCCTGAAAATCATGATTAAAAAAAGACCCTAGACACCATTTTTCAGGAAATCATCAAAGAGAACTGCCCAGATCTCATAGAATCAGAAGGTAAAATATCCATTGAAAGAATTCATTGAACACCTCCTGAAAGAGATTCCAAAATTAAAACTCCAAGGAATATTGTGACTAAATTTCAGACCTACCAGACTAAGGAAAAAATATTATAAGCAGCCAGAAAAAAATTTTCAAATGCCAAGGAGCTACAATAAGGATCACTCAGGATCTAGCAGCATTAAAAGATTGAAGGACCTGGAATCTGATATTCTGAAAGGCAAAGGAACTTGGAATGTAGCCAAGAATAAAATGCTCAGCTAAGCTGAGCATTTTCTTCCAGAGAAGAAAATGGACATTCAATGAAACAGATAAATTCATTTATTTCTAATGAAAAAACCAGAGCTAAAGAAAAAATTTTACCTCCAAATATAGGACTCAAAAGAAGCATATAAAAGGTAAAAAAAGAACTCTTGAGAACTGTATTTCTGTTATGGGCATACATAGAGAGAGCATGTATAATTTGATTTTACTGTTATAATATAAAAAGGAGTTAGAAGTGGAAAGGGGAATCAGAAAAAGGCAAAAATGGGGGTAAAAAGAGGGAAATTGCATCTCATGAAGAGGCAAAGGAAATCTATCATATCTGAGGGAATGAAGGGAGGGGGAGGAACATGGTATGAATCTTACTCTCATCAGATTTGGCTCAAAGAGAAAATATTACACATATTTGGTTTATAGAGAAACTTCTCTCACCTCTTTGAAAAGTGGGAAAGGAAAGGCGAAAAGGGAAGGGGTAAGCTAAATAGAAGAGCATACAGAAATAGTAGGGGAAAAGTATAAGAAAGGAGGAGGAACTCTGGAGGGAGGGATTCTAAAGAGGGAGAGCTGCATGAGGCAAATGGTGCTCATAAGCTTAATACTGGGGAGGGATGAAGGGAGAAAGGAAACAGAAAAGCATAATCTGCATTTAATAAAATGGTAGGAAATACAGAATTAGTTGTTTTAACCATACGTGTGATAAACTCCTCCATAAAATGGAGGTGGATAGCAGACTGGATTAAAAGCCAGAATCCTACAATATATTGTTTCCAGGAAACACACTTGAAGCAGGGCAATAAACACAGAGTAAAGGTAAAAGGCTGGAGCAGAATTTACTATGCTTCAGGTGAAGTCAAAAAAGCAGGGGTAGCCATCCTAATCTCAGATCAAACAAAAGCAAAAATTGATCTAATTGAAAGAGATAAGGAAGGGCACTATGTCTTGCTAAAGAGTAGCATAGACAGTGAAGCAATATCAATATTAAACATATATGCATCAAGTAGTATAGCATCTAAATTCCTAAAGGAGAAGTTAAGAAAGCTACAAGAAGAAATAGACAGCAAAATTATAACAGTGGGAGATCTCAACCTTGCATTCTCCAAACTAGAAAAACCAAACCATAAAATAAATAAGAAAGAAGTTAAAGAGGTAAATAGAACACTAGAAAAGCTAGGTATGATAGATCTTTGGAGAAAAGTGAATGGAGACAGAAAGGAGTATACTTTATCACATAAACACATAAAGAATGAGATTATGAATAAATTAGAAGGATATAGGATAGTTTACCTCTCAGACCTGTGGAGGAGGAAAGAATTTGTGACAAAGAAGATCTAGAGATCATTATTGATTACAAAATAGAAAATTTTGATTATATTAAGTTAAAAATTTTTTGTACAAACAAAACTAATGAAGACAAGATTAGAAGGGAAGCAATAAATTTGGAAAACATTTTTACAGTCAGAGGTTCTGATAAAGGCCTCATTTTCAAAATATATAGAGAATTGACTCAAATTTATTAAAAAAAAAACATTAAGCCATTCTCCAATTGATAAATGGTCAAAGAATATGAAGAGATAATTTTCAGATGATGAAATTGAAGGTGCTCCAAATCATTATTGAAAAGAGAAATGCAAATTAAGACAACTCTGAGATACCACTACACACCTCTCAGACTGGCTAATATGACAGGAAAAGATAATGACAAATGTTGGAAGGGATGTGGGAAAACTGGGACACTGATATATTGTTGGTAGAGTTGTGAATGGATCCAAACATTTTGGAGAGCAATTTGGAACTATGCTCAAAAAGTTATCAAACTGTACATATCCTTTGATAGAATTGTTACTACTGGGCTTATATCCCACAAAGACCTCAAAGAAGGGAAAGGGACCTGTATGTGCAAAAATGTTTGTAGCAGCCCTCTTCGTATTGGCTAGAAACTGGAAACTGAATGGATGCCCATCAATTGGAGAATGGCTGAACGAATTGTGGTACATGAACGTTATGGAATATTATTGTTCTGTAAGAATTGCCCAGCAGGATGCTTTCAGAGGGGCCTAGAAAGACTTACATGAACTGATCTTAAGTGAAATGAGCAGAACCAGGAGATCATTATACACTTCAACAACAATAATAAGAGCTGATCAATTCCGACAGACATGGCTCTCTTCAACAATGAGATGATCCAAACCACTTTTAACAGTTCAGTAATGAGAGAATCAGCTACACCCAGAGAGAAAACTATTGGAAATAAGTATGGACCACAACATAGTATTTCCATTCTTTCTGTTGTTGTGTGCTTGCATTTTTGTTTTCCCTCTCAGGCTTTTTTTTTTTTTTACTTTCTTTATAGATCTAATTTTTCTTGTGCAGCAAGATAACTGTATAAATATATATACATACATTGTATTTAACATATACTTTGCCATATTGAACGTGTATTGAACTACCTGCCATCCAGGGAAGGGGGTGGGAGGAAGGAGGGAAAAAATTGGAAGAGAACGTTTTGCAAGGGTCAATGTTGAAAAATTACTCATGCATATGTTTTGTAAATAAAAAGCTATAATAAAAAAAATAATTTTAAAATAAATCCTACTTGGTTGTGATGTATTATCCTGGGCATATCTTTGCTAATGTTTTATTTAAGATTTTTGCATGAATATTCATTAGGGAAATTGGTCTATAATTTTCTCTGTTTTAGCCCTACCTGGTTTAGGTATCAGCATCATATCTGTGCCATAAAAGGAATTTGGTAGGACTCTTTCTTGCTCTATTTTTTCAAATAGTTTTTATATTATTGCAATTAATTGTTCTTTAAATGTTTGGTAGAATTCACTTGTAAATCCATCTGGCCCTGGAGATTTTTTTCTTAGGGAGTTAATAACTTGTTCTATTTCTTTTTCTAAAATGGGACTATTTAAATAATTTATTTCCTCTTCTGTTAACCTGGCAATCCATATTTTGTAGGCATTCCTCCATTTCACTTAGATTATCAAATTTGTTGACATATAGTTGGACAAAATAACTCCTAATTATTTCCTCTTCATTAGTGGAAAGTTCTCCCTTTGCATTTTTGAGACTAGCAATTTGATTTTCTTCTTTCCTTTTTCTAATCAAATTAATTAAATGTCTATCTATTTGTTTTTTTCCCAAAGCCAATTCTTAGTTTTATTTATTGATTCAATAGTTTTCTTACTTTCAATTTTATTAATCTCCCTTTTTACTTTAAAAGTTTCAGATTTGGTATTTAATTGAGGGTTTTTAATTTGTTCTTTTTCTAGCTTTTTTAGTTGTAAGCCCAATTTACTGATCTTCTCTTTCTCTATTTTATGCAAGTAAACATCTAGAGATAAAAAATTTCCCCTAATAACCACTTTGACTGAATTCCAAAAATTTTGCTATGTTGTCTCATTATTATCATTCTCCTGGGTGAAGTTATTGATTGTGTCTCTGATTTGTTGTTTCACCCACTCATTCTTTAGAATTAGATTATTTAGTTTCCAATTAATTTTTGGTCTATTTTCCCTGGCTTTTTATTGCATGTGATTTTTATTGCATCATGATCTGAAAAAATGGATTTACTATTTCTGCCCTTCTGCATTTGATTTTGAGATTTAATGCCCTAATACTTGGTCAATTTTTATATAAGTTCCTTGAACTACCGAGAAAGAAGTATAATCCTTTCTGTCTCCATTCAATTTTCTCCAAAACTCTATCATGCGTAACTTTTATAAAATTCTATTTACCTCCTTAACTTCTTTCTTATTCATTTTGTGGTTCAATTTATCTAGTTCTTGGAAGAGCAAGATTGAGATTCCCTCACTAACATAGTTTTGCTATCTCTTTTTTCTTGCAGTTCCCTTAACTTCTCTAGAAATTTGGATTCTATACCACCTAGTGCATATATGGTTAGTATTGATATTACTTCATTAGCTATGGTACCTTTTAATAAGATATAGCAAAATAGTTTCTTGATAGTTTGATTAGTATGGCACTAAATAAGTAGATTAATTTAGGTAGAATTGTCATTTTTATTATATTATTTTGATCTACCTGTGAGCACCTAATATTCTTCCAGTTGATTAGATCTGACTTTATTTGTCTGGAAAATGTGTTCATATAGACTCACAAACATTTTATATTATCTACAACTATTTTAAATGGAGTTTCTCTTTGTATCTTGTGCTTCTGGACTTTGTTAGTAACATAGAGAAATGTTGATGATTTCTGTGAATTTATTTTGTATCCAGTAACTTTGTTAAAATTGTTAATTGTTTCTAGTAGATTTTTAGTTGATTCTCTAAGTACACCATCATATCATCTGCAATGAGTGATAATTTGGTTTCCTCATTACCTATTCTAATTCCTTTAATTTCTTTTTCTTCTCTTATTGCTAAAACTAATATTTCTAGTACAGTATTGAATAGTAATAGTGGTTGTGGGCAACCTTGTTTTATCCCTGATCTTATTGAGAATGCTTCTGGTTTATCCCCATTACACAGGATGCTTGCTGACGGTTTAAATAGATATTACTGATCATTTACTCCATTTATTCCTATGCTCTCTGGTGTTTTAAATAGGAATGGTTGTTAGATTTTGTCAAATGCTTTTTCTGCATCTATTGAGATGATCATATAATTTCTATTACTTTGGTTATTTATATAGTTGATTATGCTAATAGTTTTCATAATATTGAACCAGCCCTGAACTTCTGCTATAAATCCTACTTGATCATGGTGTATTATCTTGGTGATAACTTGCTGTAATCTCTTTGATAATATTTTATTTAACATTTTTATCAATATTTATTAGGGAAATAGGTCTATAATTTTCTTTTTCTATTTTGACTCTATCTGGTTTAGGTATCAGCCCCATATCTATACATGACAGAATTTATTGAGAAACCTAAAGGCCTGCTGAAAGATATATTTTGAATGATATGTTGTCCAGTTAAATCCAATAAAAAAGAAATGTAAACAGAAATCTAGATAACAAAATACATTAAAATTTCCACATTCCTTCCTTTAAATACTAACTGAAAGTAAAAGTCAAAAGGCTAAGACAATGCAAGGAGTCCAAAGATCTCAAAGAAATAAGCAATTCTACATCAATTGTAAAATATTACTACAGAAGCTTGAGAGGCTAAGAAACAAGAAAGAAAAAGCCCCCAAATGACAATGTAGTAAATCTCTCATCAACTATCAATGATGTCAAATTCAAATAGAGATAGATTTTTGAGGTGTTACATACTGACTTAAAAAACCACAGATTCATTGAGATTTTATCTAAAGGCATGGATGACAGGGACAGGGACATCAAAAGAATCAGTTATATTTAGCCCCATTAACAATCTTTTTTCTGTTACTAATACTCCCAAAAGTCCCAAGTTTGCAAATAGCAATTTATTTTCAATTTTGGAATTACTGAACATGCCAGAATATTTATGCTGCCTTTATTGATTATCATAAAGCCTTTAATTTGAAAATAGACCAAAATATAATAGGAATAAATAGGGTATTTGATGGAAAACTATTCCTCATTTAAAGCATACCACCAACACAATAATCTCAAAATCAGTTTATATAAAATGTGGCATCTTTCAAGGACATAATTTTGGCCCCTTCTAATCCAAGATATCCTTAAACAATTTATCACGTCTTCTAAGCAAAATGAACTATTACTCCCAAATTAAAGAAAGTCAATAAAACATCTTATTCATCACTTAATGTATACAGATGATATTATGTTACATGATTCACTAAAAAAATCTTTATACAACTTCTCAATTTCATGAAATCTTTCTTCAATGGTATAAAAATATCATTTGGGCTCCAAGTATAAAACTCTTAATGAATATCAAAGAAAGAGAGAAACTGAAAGCTTTAAACTTGAATCCAGGTCTCAAATCAAATCAAAGACAATATTTAGAAATACTTTTATTTTCCTCTAGAAAAATACATTAGAGCTACAAAGAATAAAGCTCTGACTGTGTATGCCAAAAGATTCAGGACTGGCATTCTGAAATAAAAATTCAGAAGGAAAAACACATTTAAAGCAACTAATATTTGCGCAATACCAATCTTAGAATACTTTTTTGAAATATAAAATTAATCACAACATATGTGGAAAATATCCTGACAGAACCAGTACAATATTAGTGAAATACTGGGCTTATCACTCTAAGGTTAATACTTCCCTGTCAAAGAAAAAAAGAGGAAGAAGCTTAAGACTTGTCATATTTTTAAAACTTACAAAAATATTTTTGCAACAAGCAGGTATCACTTCTCCAAGCAATAATAAAGGTTAGCAATTGATACACAGCAGATAATCTATGAAAATCACTACGGTTCTAGAATAGTATCCAAAGGGCCTAACACAGTTAACAATCACACTAAGTCAATCAACAATATGTAAACAAAGAAAAAAATGATGATGTCTTGGTTTTACAGAAACAAAAAGATTTATGATGACAATTCAAAAGCAGGGAAATTACAAACAGGGAAATTAGAGTGTCCCTAAGGATCCCAAAATATTGATCAATTCAAATTGTGCAAAGAGTTAGAAAGGGGTAAAAATTTAGAGCCTGCTGAAAACCTAGTAAGACACAAATTTGATAGTTAAAATTATATTGATCAGAGACCTGAATTACCTCGCTACTGTAAAGAGCCACATCCATCAGAATTGACCATTGCATGATCTTCTTGTTGCTCTGTAGAATGTGCTCTTGGTCCTACTCACTTCACTTAGCTTCAGTTCATGTAAATCTTTCCAGGCTCTTTCTGAAATCATTTCTCATCATTTCTTATAGAACAATAATATTCCATTACTTTCATATCTTATTCAACCATTCCCCAACTAGTGAGCATCTATTAAATTTCCATTTCCTTGCCACTACAAAAAGGGCTGCTACTAACATTTTTCTGTGCAATATTCTTTAGAATATTAAATATAAAATATACAATGGGAGAATAGTGACTTGTTTCATCATGATTTCCAACTTCACTACACAAAAACGTTATGCACACAATGACTGAAACAAGAACAACCATAACTCATTTATATGAGTTATATAAAGGGATGCCATGATGATAGCCTTGTAGAATAAGTAATATGTTATTTTAATGTCCAATTTACAGATGAGGAAACTGAGACTTAGCAAAGTTGTGAATTATATGTATATATCCATTGTTTCTTCACTGTGAATAGACAGAGATAAAAGATTGAAGTCTTAACTTGGCTGGGGCCCTTAGACTCTTCATGTATTACTGGGACTCTTACCAAGTCGTTTCCGAATCACCACCAAAAGCCTGGAAATCTCCGTCCAGGCTGCTAGGTATGGCTATTAATATTTGCTCCCTATACTCCTTGTTATGCAGTTATGGCACTCAGCCAATTATTTTTGTGTCTATGGGGAAGATTTATCTCTCTTCTTCAGGAAGGCAATTATGACTCACAGCTCTCTTCTGCATAGCTACATAAAAGTAGTCACTTACTGCCCTGAAAATCATACATACTAATTAACTGACCTCTGGAACAAAGTACAGCAGTTTCTATTCTATTTTTAAAATATTTAATTGATATGTTACATACAGCTACAGAAGCAGTAGCAGCAATATATAAATAATCATTTAACAGGGCTGTGGGAGTACTCAATTTTAACCAACGTGAAAAAGTCAAGCTTTCTAATTTTTTAAAAATAAGTCAAAAATTGTTAAGGAAAAAATTCTGTGAGTGAAAATGAAGAATTGATACTGAGTGAAGTGAGTAAAGGATTAGAAAATGGAAAAAGGGCGAAATTGGTCCACAAAGTATAACTCATAGAATCATAGATTTCATAGTAAAAGAAACAAACCTTCTTATTTTCAGATGAGGTTCTGAAAGATTAAGTGATTTATCTAAAGTCACATAGATCAAAAGTATCACAAGGAAAGTTCAGGTCATCAACTCCAAATCCTATATCTTTTATACTATGAAAAGAGTATCATTTATAAAACAGCTATTGATTGATAGATGCACAGAAAATTAAAACTGAGGAATGGATTTCCTATTTAGCCAATGTACCTTGAAAAGTTTTAAGATGATCTGATAACGGGTGCTTTTACACAGACCACAGATAAGACATCAATCGCCATTGTGATAATTTTATAGGGAGCTCAACTTATGTTGAAAAATAAGAAGAAAAAATCAAAAAAGCCCAGAAAGCATCCTATTTGTCAGTAAATATCTCACTTCTTTGCTAGAAAGATATTGGCCAAAGGCAAAAATTCATTAAAATAGAAACTCATTTGTAAAATACAAAGAAAGGTAATGGACAATTATGAACAGTATCTATTATGGATTAAATGCTAAAATGTTAATAATAATAATTTATTTATTTATTCAGCATTTACTATGAACCAAGCACATAAGCCAAGCACTAAGTGCTTTACAATCACAGTCTGATTTGATCTTCACAACAGCTCTGTAAGGTAAGTATTGTTATCATTACCATTTTATAGGAAAGGAAATGATGGTTAGTTAAGGCAAATGATGATTAAATGCTTTGTTGCTTTTGGTAATTTCAGTCATGTTCTACTTTTCATGACTTCACATGGGGTTTTTTGGGTAAAGGTAATGAAGTGGTTTACCATTTCCTTCTTTAGCCCATTTTACAGAAGATGAACTAAGGTAAACAAGGGTTAATGGACTTTCCTAGAGTCATACAGTAAATATCCTGAGGCCAGACTTGAATTCATGAAGATGAGTCTTTCTGATTTTAAATCAGTCCTCACCTAGACTAGACCAGGGTCAAAATGGCTAGTATTTGAGGCTGTCATTGAACTCAGGTCTTCCTGACTCCAAGGCCAATATATTCATATTCTATCTACTACAGCACTTTTATGCCCTAGCAAATAAGAGCAGAGAAAGATAAAAATCTGCTTATAGAAAGTTTGGCAGAACATTTCACCTAGCAACCTCATCCCAAAATATTTAAGGACAAAAATGGAAGGGTGCCAACAAATAAAAGAAAAAAGGGAAAGAATTGTAAAAAAAAATAATTAAAGCAAATCTATTTGTCCATCAAGGAGCATAGAGCCAGCACCTTGGATGGCTAACATCACAGCCCCAAAAGAGCTTATAAGAAAAATAGGAAAATGATAAGGGAAAAGAAACTACTTTAGAGGCAGAGCCAAGATGGGAGAGCAAAGATGGGAACTCATTCAACCTCTCCCCCAAACTGCTCCAAATTTCTTTGAATAATCATTGTAAACAAATTTTAGAGTGTTAGAACACCTAAAAAGACAGAGTGAAACATTTGTCAGCCAAAGACAACTTAGGTCAGCAGAAAAGATCTGTGATATCAGAGTAAGAGTCCAGCATGCAGTCCTGGTATAGGCCATGCTAGTACAGCCCTGGCCCTGGCCCCAATCCGTGATCTAGGGGCCTCTGAATCAGCATCATTACTGTCAGTTTCTAGACCTCTCAGCCCAGAGACACAAAAGAGGACTTGGAAAGTCAGCAGAAAAGCCACCCTGGCAACAAGGTGGGAGCTGTGCAATCCCAAAGCAGGCCACACCAGAGAAGTCTCGGCCCCAGCAACAGCAAGGTAGGACTCTGTTGCTTTAGGACATTAGATCTTACAGCTACAGTGGGGTGGGGAAACTCCTAACAATTCCAGAACTGAAAAGAGTACTTGTGGTGAGGCTCCTAGAAAGATCTCTGAAAACAGTTTGGGAGAGTGTACTCTTCACCCTGGAAATAAAGAGTTAAAAGTTAAAAGACAAGTAATAGGCTGGGAAAATGAGTAGACAACAAAAAAAGTTTCTGACTACAGAAAGCTACAATGGTGATAAGGAAGATTAAAATACATACTCAGATGAAAACAAAGTCAGAGCTCCTACATCCAAAACCTCTAAGAAAAATGAGAATTGGGGGCAGAGCCAAGATGAAAGAGAGGGCACACATGTCTATCTAAGCTCTTCCTTACCCTCAAACTACTTCTTTTATGAAAGGTCTCGAAATTAGTGCTTGACTGGTAAAACCCACAAATATTGGGAGTACAACACATTACCAACAGAAGATATTCTCAAAACTCACCAGAAAAGGTCTGGTTTTACTTGCAGGCAGGGACGGTTAGGCCAGGCACAGTGTCAGGCAAGTTGTCAGTGAAAGCACAGAAGGCAGCTCATGTTGGAACTATGGTCAGAGTTACCAAATGGTGCATACCCTTTGATCCAGCAGTGTTACTACTGGGCTTATATCCCAAAGAGATCTCAAAGAAGGGAAAGGCACCTCTGTGTGTAAAAATGTTTGTGGCAGCCCTTTTTGTAGTGGCTAGAAATTAGAAACTGAGTGGATGCCCATCAATTGGAGAATGGCTGAATAAATTGTGATATATGAATGTCATGGAATGCTCTGTAAGACATGACCAGCAGGATGAATATGGAGAGGCTTGGAGAGACTCACATGAATTGATGCTAAGTGAAATGAACAGAACCAGGAGACCATTATATACTTCAACAACAATACTGTATGAGGATCAATTCTGATGGAAGGGGATATCTTCAGGATTGAGAAGTTCCAATTCAGTTCCAATTGATCAGTGATGAACAGAACCAGCTACACCCAGAGAAAGAACACTGGGAAATGAATGTGGACCACTGGCATTTTTGTTTTTCTTCCTAGATTATTTTTACCTTTTTAAATCTGATTTTTCTTGTGCAACAAGAGAACTGTATGGATGTGTACATATATATTGTATTTAAGATATACTTTAACATGTTTAACATATATGAGACTGCCTGCCATCTAGGGGAGGGAGTGGAGGGAAGGGAGGGAAAAGTTGGAACAGAAGTGATTGCAAGGATTAATGTTGAAAAATTACCCATACATATGTTCTGTCAATAAAAAACAATAATAAAATAAAATAAATAAGAATTGGGCTCAGGCTATAGAAGAACTCAAAAGGGATTTTGAAAATCAAGGAGATGAGATAGAGGAAACATTAGGAAAAGAATTGAGTGGTACAAAAGAAATATAAAAAGCTAATGATGAAAAAATGCCTTAATAAAAGCAAAATTGGCCAAATGGGAAAGAAGGTAAAAAAGCTCACTAAGGAAAAAATTCCTTAAAAATTAGAATTGGGCAAATGAAAGCTAATAATTTTATGAGAAATCAAGATATAATAAAACAAAACTTAAAAAAGAAAAAGTAATAGAAAAATATGAAATGTTTCATTGGAAAATCAACTTACCTGAAAAATATATCCAGAAAAGATAAATTTAAAATTATTGGTCTACCTGAAAGTCATGATTAAAAAAAAAAAAGCACCACATTTGGACTAAACCATGCTGGAATGGACAGAAGTGTGAGGGTAATAAGAAATGGACATAGAAGGTAGCTGAAGAGAGAATAAATACCAAATGTTATTAATAACGAAAAAACAAATAAGAGCAATAAATAAGCTCCTTAACAGAGATTTCCAATAGGGTAAACCTCAGAATGTAGAAACACATAGAAATTTAATAAAAACTGGAAGAGCACTTGTCAGGAACATTGTAGAGGGGCGTCCTGTTCAAATAAGGATTAGAGCAGACTATATAACCTTTAAGGTTCCTTCCAACTCTGAGATTCTATAATTTTGGTTCCGCTTCTTGGCTAAGGAGATCATGACACAAAAAAGTCAAAGGCCATATCTAAGGACTACATAGAGCAACAAACCCAGAAGAAAAACATTTATTAATTGCTTAATCATCATTTTAAAAATATATTATATTTAATTTTATTATTACTTTATATAGATTTTGTCTCACATACTTCTTCAGGCATTCATGTTGCTCATTCTCCACATTTTTTTTTCTTTTTTCTTTGTGTGTTGGGGGAGGAATGGGGGAGAAGAAAACAAGGAGGAAATACTTGGTCTTCCCATAATCCCTAGGCTTAACCTCATCTCTTCCAGGGACCATTTACCAGAACAGACTTACTATGAACAACATGGGAATTTTGACCTGCTCCATTTCTAACCTGACCCAGTTCATCTCTCCTTAAGCCATCTGATGAGATTCCATTCCAAAAGTTGGCTATACCAAGGCCAAGTGTAGTGTAATCACTCAACTAGCCTAGTTCCCTGCAGTTTAGAACTTCCAAGATCAAGAAATCAACTAGCCTCAGGTTTTTAAAAAGATTACATAAGCATGCCCCACTCTTGGCTCCTCATTTTATCTGACCTATATTTTTTCCACTCATAACATAATAGTAGGTAAGTGAAAGTAGTTCCAAAAATAATCTAGTAAGGGAGATTATTATTATTTAATAAATCATTTATACTATTACAATGGGGCATAAATGGTAGAAAAGTAGGGGAAGGCTTTTTAACACTTTTCTAGTGAAAAGAATTTAGTAACATCCCTGCAGAGTGGGCCAGCTGAATGGGGAATACCAAGTATCATCAGTTTGGCCTGGGTGTATCCTCACTGAAATTGTCCAAAGTGGTGTTTTTTTAACATGAAATTTAGTCCTTTGTCTTGGAAACAACTCAGTAATTGTATCTTCCACAGCATTTTCATTCAGTAGTTTAGCATGTGGGTGTTGTACAAAATAGAAAGACAAATAAGGAAATTCTAACAGCTGGATTCAGACAGAGGCCACTGCATGTCTAATACTGAGATGGACCTTTTCTTCAGTTTGTCCTTACAAAAATTAACTTTCACTCCTGTAAACTACAGAAGAAAAAGCAAGCCCAGGTCATGAATAATACACACTGTATAACAACTATGATCAAATTCAGTGTGTATGAAAAACATGTTATGTATAGAATCACAGGATTAATATTAACTGATTCATATTCAAGGCATTAAAGTCACATTTTTTTTTCTTTTGAGTCTCACAATCTTTATATGAGGTAAGTACTGCAGGTTTAATTTATATCCATCTTAGAAAAAATTGTAGACCCCTACAGAACAAAAATGTATCCTAAGAAACCTTTGATAGAAATTTCTTCTGTGAAATCATTATTATCCTCATTGTACTGGTGAGAAAACTGAGGCTTAGAAAGTTTAAGTGACTTGCCTGTGTTCATCCAAGTAGTAAATGTCTGAGGTGAAATTTGAATCCAGCTGTTTTTTTTTTTTTTTTTTACTCCACCTCCATCATGCTATATACACTGTGCCTCACTGTTACCTAAGGTAATTCTTAGGAAGAAACTTGTTTGCCAACATTTTTGAAGAGAACCAATAACATTCCCTTTCTCATCATCTTTAACAGAAATTTAAAACTTAGGAAAATTGATTGTGACCTCTGGGAATTGTCCTGCCTGGGGAAAGATGAGTATGTATGGATACCGAGGGAATTATAAGAATTCCTAGGCACTAGGAAGTTTTGAGTAAACTTAGATAAAAGGAAAAATATCTTTCCTTTTGGCTTAGGTGAGGAGAACAGACTGTGACTGAGAGTTAAGTAATTGGCAGGAACAGTGATTTGCACAATGGCATTTGAAGAAAGAAAAAGAGAAACCTTTTGCAGACATTTTATAATATGAATTCTGAAACAAGACAGTGCATTGAAGGTTTGGTTCCAGTATCTGAGCCTTTGTTCATGAGGAAATAATTCTTGAGGGTTGGCTGCAATAGGCTGCTGTTGCTTGTGGTATTTGCTCCTTAGAGAATCAACATAAGGACATTAAAAGTTTAACTAACTCCCTCCATGGTGCTTATTGCTGAGAGACAATGAATTTCCCTATTTCTTTGAACTCTTTCTAAACTATGATAGATTGTAACTTCTTTGGGAGGCATATCTGTATATTAATTATACCAGTGACAATCTTGATAAATACAATCTTGTTAAAAAAAAAAAAAAGTGTCAGAGGATGAGACCTAAAGCCAGATAACAAGATGCAGACCTCTCAAGGAAAACTCAAATCTTTGATGTAAAAGAGTGGAGAAAGGGCACAAACAAAGGGAAAAGTAAAACAAAGCAACATAATATAAGAAGAAAGGCATAGTCTGGGAAAAAAAATAAAAATGTCTTACTTTTTTCTGCCAAATCTTGCTTGATAGTGAAACCAACTGCTTATATATGACAGAAACACTAAGAATTAAAATGAATAGAGGATTAACCGGGAAAATACTGTAACAGAAAAGCAAATAATGATCTTAAATAATCCAATTACATAAAAGGAACTTAAGCAAGCTGTAAAAAACTAACAAATAGGGTACAGGAGGTGCCTTTGATCCAGATGGATTTAGAGGTAGATGATATCAAACTTTTAAAGAACTCATAAGTATAGCATACTATACAACTAATTCTCAAAATTTAATTAAGAAAACTTCTACAAAATTACTTTTATAAAATAAATCAAAGCAACAAAAAAGGAAACTGCCAGTGTGTTTTATGAGTATTGATTTGAATAATTTAAGTGCAATCAATCCTTGCCAAAACAATACAAAGCAAAACAAAACAAAAAAAGATTACAACAACATATCAAAAATAAATCATTTCATATGATCAAATTGACTTTATCCCAGAGATATAAAGATAGAATTAGGAAAATAATTAACATAATCAATCACACTGAAAACAAAAAATATCTAAAACCACATGATTATATCAATAGATAGCACAAAGACCTTTTTAACAAAATACTGTATTTAATTATGCTAACCTAACCCTCTTCACCAATAAGAACTATAAAAAGAAGTGTTTTTAAGTGAGGTAGAGTTACATAAAGTCATCATCCTCACTCTCTTCCAGAGTGATCCAAGTCCACTGGTAAGACAAAAGTCAGGATGCTTAGATTGTAGTGGATGATTTTTGGTGTCTTTGAGGTCTGACAAAGCTCCAGCACTCCATAGAACCTGCTTCAACTGTTTTCATGACCCCTGGAATGAATTATTCTCATCTACCCATTCCCCAAGAGGAAATCTTCACATACTTAGGATACTTATTCCCCTAACTCACTGACAGGTTTGAGGGCTATACAGTTTCACCCAGTATAGCTGTACATGTGCCACAGCCTCTTGGAGACACAGATGAGAGCCACAGGTGGACACCAAAGGCTAAAAGAACAGTCCTAAAAAGGGATCAGCAAATCCTATCGCTAGAGGTTCTAGTCCCCACTAAACACCCCATATACTCCAGTGCCTTAATAAATATTTATTTACTAATTCCACTGATTCCACATTCCAACCAAGCCCAGAACTTGTTCAAGAAAAATGAGCTCTCTGTAATTCTCAAAGCACTGTTGTTCACATCTCTTAGTTCTTCCCTCTTTTTTAGGTGGTAATATTCACAATCAATATTCTAGGAATGTGTTTCCTGCAACTCCATTTATTTAAAGACACCCAATGTTACAATTAAAAGAATATTGAATTTGGAGTCGATGAATCTAAGTTCATAACTAGGCACTAAACCTTAACTACCAGAGTGAATTTTTGTGAGTTTTATTTTGGTTTTAATGTGGATGGCCTTGAGTTTTCTCATTTTGTAAATGCAAGAGTTGTAACAGATAATGTGTAAGATATCTTCCAGCTTGATCTCTGATTCTATGATTCTCAACTCTTGACTCAAGCTTCTATTTAAGACTAACTTTGTTATCATTTTTCTAGCATTGCTATTCTTCTCCCTTGGCCATTTCCCCAACCTTGGGTTGATAATTACTATTTTTTTGTTGTTCAGTTATATCTGGTTCTTTGAGATTTTGTTGATAAAGGTATTTAGTTTGTCATTTCCTTCTCTAATTCATTTTACAAATAAGGAAACTGAGGCAAACAGGGTTAAGAGACTTACCCAGAGTCACACAGTATTTGAGGCCAGGTTTGATTTTACAAAGAGGAGTCTTCCTGACTCTACGCCTAGTACTCTATATACTACACCCCCCAAATGAGATATTTGTACTTGTTTTTGTTTTTTAATCATTTAGCACAATGTCCATCATATAACCAAGATTATGTGTGTGTGTTCCCTTCCTTTTGCTTTACTGAGACATGCCTTACCCTAAATTTTTTAAACATTTTAATTTTTTTTAATTTTTAATTAAATTTATTTTTTAAAATTATGCAAGGCAACTATTAACTAATCTGATAAGTTTTCCATGTTAATAAAAGAGAAGTAAATAATTGTGTACCCTTCAAAACGGCTCTTCTGAGGACACACACACACACACACACACACACACACCTCTACTAAAGAATACACAAATAGTTTAATATTGCTATTTGGAAGATAATGTCCCTAATTTGTGGTTTAAACTGTACAGTGATGATCTTATTGTTTGGAGTTTCAGAACGGAAATCATTGCCCAGAAAGTTGAAGGGAAAGCTATTTTAGTACATGTGGAATTGTGTATCTGTCAATTCTGCCTTGTAGGTATGAGCTTAAGCTCAGTTCTAAATTCACATGAATATGCTAAAGTACTTCTTCACTCTTTGCCTTGCTTCAGTCAAACTGACTTTAGCTTAAAAAGAACAAGTCTCCCACTGAAACCAGAGCCATCTCCAGTCATCCTGATCTATATCTTGCCACTAGACCCAGATAGCTCCAGAGGAGAACAGGAGGCTGATGACTTTGCACAGCCTTCCCTCACTCAAACCCAATTAATTTTCATGTCATGGCATCACCTTCCTGATGTTATGTTCTTTGAGAATGAAGGACCAACAGCAACATGAATATAAAGCTGCCTTAAAAGGAATTTGATAAATTAAACAGTAAAGATGTTTTGATTAATACATTGTCTGTAGTTGGACTAGTTCCTCTATCACCACAGATCCACAGATCTTCCTTCTTTTTCTAAGATAACTCACCAAAGGCTACCTGATGGCAGACCAATGGTAAATGAACATTAGCAGAATCTTATCTAATCCAAACATTCAGTTTTTTGATCAACATTGAGACAGCCATTCTCAGTGGCAGCGACTTTTGGGTTCCTGCCAATTACAGAACCATGTAAGTGAATGACAGTGGATTGGAAGGTCAAATCATTTGGTCAGCTTGATTCCACCTTTATACATGTTGAGCCTGTCATTTTAATTAAAAGTACAATAGAACTCTAGGAGGCTATTCTATCCTCTCATCATTTCTCAGACTCTGTTCTTCAAACTTTACAAAAATGTTACTACCTATATGTTCCCTGTTTGCTACTTTAGCTGAAAAGTTTTAGCCATAAGGTTGATGTTTCATTTTTCTCAGTGCCAAGAATCAATCACTAGTACGTTATTGGGACCAAAAGCCACAGACTATAAAGGAAACACTTTGATTTAGAGAAATAAGTTCCTAGTGCCAACGGGTATGTTGGCACAGGAGTGGCAATAATAAGATTGCTGAACAGACACTGAAAAATAGAACTGCCTACTGTACACAATCTGATGTGGAACATTTTGAAAGGGATTCCACATTGTGCCTTAAAGACAAAATATTAATTAAAATAAATGCAAAGCCCAATGTTCAATTTAACAAAATCTGCCATAAAGGAACAGAATATCATTTATTTTTTCTTAGTGATATAAGTGAAACACTATTGGGAAAAATACTGAATTCTTTTTTTCCTATTAATTATTATATTTAGTTAAGATTATATAAACAACAGATTTTTTAAAGTAATCAGAAAAGTGACCTTCAATGAGTTACTTTTATTTTGAAAGGAAAACTTTTTTTTTTTGGTTAGATGCCAACCATACAGTTATGGGAGGGAAAGGGTTAACAGTCAAAAGGTGCCACTTAAACAGGAACTTCCCAAGGATTGAATAGAATAAGAAAATCTAAAAATCTTATTAGCTCTAAAGCAGCCACAAGCAGAAACCAGAAAAAATTGAACCAATGAGAGAAGACCAAACTGAGCAAGACTAAAAAATGAGAAAATTAGAACAAAAGTTTGGTTCTGAATTACAAAGAAGCACTTGGAGGTAGGCTATTATAAAGAGAAGTCCCCCACTGACAACCACATTCCTCTAGTACCATATTCTGGTATTTGGAGTCCTTAGATTTATCAAACACTATGCTACTATGATCACTTGCTTCTCTCACTCAGCTACTCTTTTCATTAAACCAGTGATCGTGTTAGGCCTGGAATCAGTAAGGTTCCTTTGTCTGAGTTCAAATCTGACCTCAGATACTTACTAGTTTTATTCTGGGCAAGTCACCTAACTGTTTGCCTCAGTTTTTCCATCTATATTGTTGTAGTTGTTGAGTCTTTCATTTTCTTAGAGGACCATGACATCAAGGAGGGGATAGTGTGATATGTAAGGGAATTGCATTGAAGTGAAAGAAGGCTATGCAAAGCCACCACTTTCTCCTCTGGAGTCATCTGGATCCAATGGCAAAATATAGATCATGATAGTGAGATGACCCTGGATATATTGGGAGACATTAGCCTTTTTAAGTTAAAAAGACATACTTGTCTAAAATTGTCCACAAATTTTTTTTCCTCTCTGTGAGTGATTCTAGGCTTCAGTTATTAGCCAAAGTTGTGTTTCTGGAAAAGAAAAAAAAAAGGTATTTCTAGACAGTGTAAGAATCCCAGACACCTTCCAATCATGACAGCTACATGTCCTATAACTCTCAAAATTTATAAAAAATATTTAGTTATCTGAGAACTATATGGAACAGATGAATCATTCATCACCCTAAAATTGAGAAGAGCTCTAAGATTAAAATTAAATCCAATCCAATAAAAATTGATTTAACATCTATTACATGTGAAAAATTGTGCTAACACAGCATAGTTTAAATTTTTTTTTAAACTCTCTCACCTCTTTTCTGAACCAACCTATTTGTGTCAAAGGCATTACCAATCTTCTAGTCATCCTGATTATTATTACAAATTCAGTATTATCCTCATCTCTTCACTTTCACTCATCCTACTTAGCAATCACTTACCACATCTCCCCGTTTTTTATTTCTATCACACCTCTCATATGTCCAGCCCCTTTTCTCCATTCACACATCTACTACCCGAGGTCAATTTCTCCTAGTTGGCTTCCTCCCTGATCTATCCTCCACACAGCTAACAAAAAAAAAGTCATTTTCCTAAAGCATTAGTTTTTCAGAGGCACTTAGACTCTTACATGTAGGGTCAAAGTAGCGGACCCCTGTTTGGTATTTAAATACCTTAAAACCTGGTCTTATCCTACTTTTCCAACTTTATTTTATAAAATTATGTAATTTTCCCTTCATGCTCTCTATGATCTAGCCAGATGGAACTCTTACTTTCTAACTTCTGCCTCTCTTACAAAAGTCCCAGTCTTTTTTCATTTTGATTTTTAAGACTCAATTTAAATTCTGCATTTCTTATCTCTCCTGCTATTATTGTTCCCTCTTCAACAACTTCTGTATCTAAAATGATCAGTTAGAATACTCTTCCTTTGTTCCTTTCTTCCTTCCTGACTTCTTTCCTTTCTTTTTTCTCTCCTTCACTCCTTCTTTCCTTCCTTCCTTCCTCTCTCTCTCTCCCTTTTTTCCTCTTTTTCTCCTTCTATCTACATAGGGAATCATACCTTCACTTACAGGTATACTTAAAAGCATTTGTTTTCTTTTGCATCTCTCAACCCTCCCAAGATATCTTGAGATTTACTGGCTAGATTTCTTTCTTAAGGACCAGAACTTAAATCAAAACTAATCTGATTCTAATGATCTAATTCACCAATAGGTTTTAGACCAACCCACATTTGGTTTATCTAGGTCCCTGATTGACTCAGAGTGAATGTAAATAACAATCATTTCTGCTTTGGCCAAAAATCCTGGGGGGGGGGGGGTCTTCCCTTCACAGATTCACATTCATTCATTTATTTATTTATTTAGATTTTTGCCTTGGACTAGGTAAAAGAGGAAATTCTTTACTTCAATTGCTTCTAGCCTTAATCTCTGAATGGGTGCAGCCTTAATTAAACTGAGACTTGTTGAAGACCTTAGTTTAAAAGGTCCAAAGTCCAATAAGAGAAGAAAGAGATTAAAGTAATTAGAGTAGGTAATGAGGAAACCAAATTATCACTCTTTGCAGATGACATGATAGTATACTTAGAGAACTCTAGAGAATCAATTAAAAAACTATTAGAAATAATTCATAACTTTAGCAAAGTTGCAAGATACAAAATAAATCTACATAAGTTCTTAACATTTTTATACATCACTAATAAAATCCAACAGCAAGGTATACAAAGAGAAATTCCATTTAAAATAACTGTCGATAGTATAAAATAGTGGGCATCTATCTGCCAAGGGAAAGTCAGGAACTATATGAGGAAAACTACAAAATACTTTCCACACAAATAAAGTCAGATCTAAACAAATGGAAAAATATCAAGTATTCTTAGATAGGTCAAATGGATATAATAAAGATGACGATACTACCTAAACTAAACTATTTATTTAGTGCTATACCAATCAAACTCCTAAAAAATTATTTTACTGACCTAGAAAAAATAACAACAAAATTCATGTGGAACAACAAAAGGTCAAGAATTTCAAGAGAATTAATGAAAAAAAAAAATCAAATGAAAGTGGCCTAGCTGTACCAGATCTAAAATTATATTATAAAGCAACAGTCATAAAAATCATTTGGTACTGGCTAAGAAATAGAGCAGTTGATCAGTGGATTAAGTGAGGTTCACAGGACAAAATAGTCAATGACTATAATAATCTAGTGTTTGACAAACTCAAAGACCCCAGCTTTTGAGATAAGAATTTACTCTTTGACAAAAACTGTTGAGAAAATCGGAAACTAGCATAGCAGAAACTAGGCATTGACCCCCACCTAACACTGTATTCCAAGATAAGGTCAAAATGGGTTCCTGATCTAGATATAAAGTATGATATTATAAACAAATTAGAAGAATATAGGATGGTTTACCTCTCAGATCTGTGGAGGAGGAAAGAATATGTGACCAAAGAAGAGCTAGAGATCATTATTGATCACAAAATAGATAATTTTGATTATATTAATTTAAAGAATTTTTGTACAAACAAAACTAATGCACATAAGATTAGAAGGGAAGCAATAAACTTGGAAAACATTTTTACATTCAAAGGTTCTGATAAAGGCCTCATTTCTAAAATATGTAGAGAACTGACTCAAATTTAGAAGAATTCAAGCCATTCTCCAATTGATAAATGGTCAAAGGATATGAATGGACAATTTCAGTTAAAGAAATTGAAACTACTTCTAGTCATATGAAAAGGAGCTCCAAATCACTATTTATAGTGTCCGGACTAGCTTTCTGGAGGATCTCTAGATGGGCCTTGGTCTTAGGTAGAGAAGGGATGAAAGCAGGAGAGGTTGGTCAAAGATGGAGTCTGGAGTCTGTCTATTTCAAGTCCTCTCAGCCCTTAAATACCTTAATATGATTACATCACTACAGCACACTGAGCATGTGCCAACTATAGAACCATTACATCACCATATATCACACTAAGTATATGCCAATTAAAGTGATTCCATCATTACATCATATTAAGTATATGTGAACTAGAGAACCATTATCTCATCAATCATATTGAGTAAATACCCTGCTGTAAGTACCCTTGCTTCAAGTAGCTTTCCCAGAGTTCCTCACTATCTGTGGTTCTCTACAACTTTGATCAAAGAAATGCAAATTAAGACAACTCTGAGATACCACTACACACCTGTCAGATTGGCTAAAATGACAGGAAAAGATAATGACAAATGTTGGAGAGCATGTGGGAAAACTGGGACACTGATACATTGTTGGTGGAACTGCGAATGGATCCATCCATTCTGGGAAGCAGTTTGGAACCACACTCAAAAAGTTATCAAATTGTGCATAACCTTTGATCCAGCAGTGCTACTACTGGGCTTATATCCCAAAGAGATCTTAAATAAGGGAAAGGGACCCATATGTGCAAAAATGTTTGTGGCAGCCCTTTTGTGGTAGCAGGAAAGTGAAAACTGAGTGTATACCCATCAATTGGAGAATGGCTGAATAAATTATGGTATATGAATCTTATGAAATTTTATTGTTCTGTAAGAAATAAACAGCAGGATGATTTCAGAGAGGCCTGGAGAGATGGTAAGTGAAATGAGCAAAACCAGGAGATCATTATATATGGCAACAACAAGATTATATGATGATCAATTATGGTGGACATGGCTCTCTTCAACAATGAAGTAATTTAAACCAGTTCCAATTATTCAGTGATGAAGAGAGCCATCTATACCCAGAGAGAGGACTGTGGAAATTGAGTGTGAACCACAACATTGCATTTTCACTCTTTCTGTTGCTGTTTGCTTGCATTTTCTTTTCTTTCTCAGTTTTTTTTTTCCTTCTTGATCCAGTTTTTCTTGTGCAGCAAGATAAATGAATTACTATGTGTACATATATTGGATTTAACACATATTTCAACATATTGAACTACCTGCAATCTAGGGAAGGGGGTGGGGGAAAGAGGGTAAAATTTGGGACAGAAAGTTTTGCAAGGGTCAATGTTGAAAAATCACCCATGCATATGTTTTGGAAATAAAAAAGCTTTAGTTTTAAAAAAATTAAAAAAGAAAATGTCTAAAAAAAAAGCCCAAGTCTCCCATTTTATTCATTAGAGTTGTCTTGATCTATATCTTGTCACTGAATCCAGCTGGCTGTGGAGGGGAAAGTGAGATCAGATGACCTTGCACAGCCTTATCTCACTTAAGTTCAATTAATTCACATATTTTGGTTCTCTTTGAAAAAAGAAGAACAAATAAAAACAAGAACCAACATCTCAAATAACCAAAAACAACATAACAACAGCAAACCCTACTTTGCCTAGGAAGAATCTAGGTGGTACAGTGGTGCACAGAGCACTGTGCATGGAATCAGAAAGACTTGAGTTCAAATACAGCCTTAGATACTACTAAGTTATGTGTCCTTAGAAAAGTCAGAATTTATTTCCCAGAGTTGTGATGAGCACCAAATGAGTTAATAGTTGTATGACACTTAGCACAGTGTTAAATCATTTGTTTGTTTTTTCAGTTATGTCCTACTCTTTGTGACCTCATTTAGGGTTTTCTTGACAGAGACTGGAGTGGTTTGCTATTTCCTTCTCTAAGTCATTTTACAGATGAGGAAACTGAGGCAAACAGGGTTAAGTGGCTTGCCAGTATTACACAGCTAGTAAGCATCTGATGCCAAATTTGAACTCAGGAAGATGAATCTTTCTGACTCCAGGCCTAGCATTCTTTCCACTGTGCTTTTGGGCAGCTACAAAAGCAAAGTAGGGTTTTTGGTTTTCCTTATTTTAAGAAGTGAGAAGATATTACTAGCTAGAGAGAAAAGGAAAGCTTGGTACAATGCTTTAAAAATGTTTGTTTTCTTACTTTTCTCCCTGCCCTCCCCACTTTTACCTGAAAAGTAATATAAAATATAATACCTTCCTAGGTAGTCCAGGTATTTCACCTCATTGTTCCATTTAAATCTAGATTCAGATGACCACTTGATGCTAGTTCCAGGTTATTAACTGGGACTCTCTCACTTAATACTTTCCAAAATCAGTACTACCTTCCTTCACTTTAGGAATAGTTTCTTCATCTACTTTTATGATGTAAGTCTTCATTCCTATTCCTATCAAACTCAAAGAGCAATCTACCTTTATTTAAATCCAGGGCAATCATCCCTCCATCCTCAATTGGAGTATGTGACTAATATAATTTTGTTGTAATCATTTTTAAGGGCCTCCAAAGTCTTCTCTCCCACTCAGATGTGGGGCATGCATTATTAATTAAGTGACAAAGTTATTACAGCCAGTAATTGGATTATCCCATTGCTCCTGCCTGCAGTAATTAACATCTATCAAAATAAAAGAGTAGGAGTTATGTTATCCTTATTAGAAATGATTTGGTTTCATGGGTTTTGATCAAATTAAATAGAATCAAACTCACCAATGATTGAATTAAATGAGAGTTGTTGTACTGAGATTGCCCTTATTTTGTTTGAGGATATGAATGAGTATTGAGAGCTTGGGTTTATGGACCTGTCCATGTTCTCACCACATACTCAGGGGGATGACTGGGATTTTAAATTTATGAAGACTATTCTCATCAGACTAAATTCAGCAACTGCTTTTGCATACCGGAAATATCTTTAAAGTAAATGGAGAACTACCAATTAGATCTAAAAATGCTTCTGCAATCAATTACAGGCAAATCCAAAAAGCTCTTGTATTCAAAGAGATGGATAAAACAGGGTAGTGCTTCATTCAATCAATAGCCATCAACTATGATTACTGGGAAGGATAGTGCTATTAAGAAAAAATACCCAGTGACCTCCCCAAAAATGAATTGGAAAAGAAAACTACCTCATGAACAGGCAAACAGATAATTTCTTACAAACAGGAAAATGTGACCATAAAAAATTAATTCACTAACCACCAAACTATATGCTCTCCAATAGACACAACATTGTGGAACATGGATCTAACTTAGAACTTACCTGATAAACCAAAACAGTGACCATGACTGTCCTTCCCACAATATCATTGACTCAGAAATTGGAACCATTTTTTCTGCTTTTCCGAGATCTCAATAACAATTTCCACACCACCACGATACTGTCTCCCTATTACAGCTGGTGACCCTGGCTGCATTCGCTTTGAGAGATATTAGCTGTTGAGAAGAATATAGTTCCATTCTCAACAGTTGCCAATATTTCCTTAACCTACCCCAACCTGAGAAATCACTAACTATGAATCTAAGTTGTCCTTTTCCATTTTCTACTGCTTTCTCAATGAAGCATCTGCTTGCTCTGATCTCTGAAATCCATTCAGAATAAATTCACATGATAAAGCAGTTTCCATTTTTCTTATTAGGCTTATACATTATTGGCAATCCTATGGAATAGAATGTAAATGGTGAAGCTAAAAGTAAGAGTAAAAATCAAAGAATGGAGGAGGACTTTAAAAAAGAAAGATGAAAATATGCTTCTATAGAAGTTCTTAAACTTTTTTAGTCTTGGATACAATATCTATTAGCCTTACAGAAATCTGAGTAGTCATTCCACCAGGAAAGTGAAATATTGGAATGGGCAATCTGTTGGGAAGTCTTTTTCCTTAGAGATATATTAAAGGAGAATTAAAACCAGATTTCTTAGGTAACTATCTGTCCTGAAAAGTTCAAACAGATAGTTGCCTAAAGGCTGAACCATGTTAGTGTTTGAATTCTCAGAGTTATGTTTATCTCAATACCATGCAATTAAATAATAAACCAAAAGAAAAAAACAGGTCAATGGCAAGAATAAGGGACTAACTATTTCACTGTAATTATCCCTACTCTTTTGTTGTAGTTTTCCCACTAGATATTGTTATAGGGAAATTTTTGGTCTGCCTAACTGCACTATCTTTCAAGAATGAAAAATATATTGTCCCTTTGTGGAAATCATGTTTCAATGAAATTCTCTTCTTCTGTTTTCTCTCCTGTTCTTATACTAAATTTTACTGCCACCATTCCCCCAAGAGAGCTGTGGGAAAAAGATGGAAAGAGAAATTGACATTGCTATTATTTTTGCCATTCATCATAGGCCAATTTTTATAATTTAAAAACAATTCTTTGTTTTATAGGCAAACAAGCTCTCAGGTATTCTTCATGCACATCTACAAACAATACAATACATGTGAAGACATAGAGCAAGAACTCTTTTCAACAGATGGTATTTGGCAGTTTTCACCTTGTAGAACAGAGAAACTTTTGGGTCTTTCAGAGTTTTAGTCTTTTTTTATTTTTCTTTTTAATGTTAAAGAGTGGTAGACAATTCTGCCCTTTATTTTAAAAAATTAAGCCTTTTTTCTTAAATCTTCAAGTCTGCATTTGTCATCCTATTATGGAGAGTAAATGGCTGACATGAAACTCCTACAAAATGAATTCTCTCTCTCATTAGAATGCCTAACCTAGCCTAGATTAGCATTCTGTTGATACCATTTCAAAAATGAAGCTAAGAATGTTCTATTGTAGTGGGCTACAACTGAGTTTTCATATTCCATCTCGAGACAAAATGGGATAAACAAATGCCTCTAAGCCATAAGTCACACAATTCCAGACTAGAGTCCGCCATTCCTGATCTCATTACCTGAATTCACCATCTACTGCATGGAGATGTTGCTTATATGCATAAATATTATGCTATGTAATGCTACGGAATGTTAAGTTCAGGTTTTTTTTTTTTTTTAATTAAGAATTAGACATTTGGGAAAAGGTGTTTTAAGTAACTATTGGTCAGAGAAATATAAATTAAGACAACTCTGAGATGCCACTACATACTTCTCAGATTGGCTGAAATGACAAGAAAAGATAATGACGAATATTGAAGAGGATGTGGGAAAACTGGGACACTAATACATTATGGGTGGAGTTGTGAACTGATCCAATCATTCTGGAGAGCAATTTGGAACTGTGCCCAAAGAGCTATCAATCCTTTGATCCAGCAATGTTTCTACTGGGCTTATATCTCAAAGAGATCATAAAGGAAGGAAAAGGATCCATATATGCAAAAATGTTTGTGGCAGCCCTTTTTGGAGTGATAAGAAACTGGAAACTGAGTGGATGCCCATCAGTTGTATAATGGCTGAATAAGTTATAGTATATGAATGTTATGGAATATTATTGTTCTGTAAGAAACGATCAAAGAGGTCTTCTCTAGGCTTATATGAACTGGTGCTGAACCAGGAGATCATTGTACATGGCAACAACAAGATTATGTGATGATCAATTCTAATGGCCATGGCTCTTTTCAACAATGAGATGACTGAAGCCAGGTCCAATGATCTTGTGATGAAAACAACTGTCTACAGCTAGAGAGAGGACTGTGAGAACTGAGTCTGAATCACAATATAACATTTTCACTCTTTTTTGTTGTTTGCTTGCATTTTGTTTCTCTTTTTGATCTTATTTTTCTTGTGCAAAAAGATAATTGTATAAATATGTATACATATATTGGATTTAACATATATTTTAAAATTAACATATTTTGGAATTACTTGCCATTTAGGGGAGGGGATGGGAGTGATGAGAGTAAAACTGCTTGATCTAAATCAATCCTGTAAAATTATGTAAAATCACCAACAAAATGTCTCCTTTGATCTACAAACCAAAATGGTCTTGCATCCTCTGGAGCAAGATAAGTCTTCTTGGAGGAAGTCACGACTCCAGGCAAGATTTCACATCTACTCCAGACTCTCCTTAGACTCATGCATAAAATAGGTCTTCAGAAAATGATCCTTTGCAGATCACTTCTCTCTTGAGAATGATATGCAGGCCAAGAGAATACCTCTTGGTGTTTCTTTAACAATAAGCTTTTTACCATAGCCTTTGGATTTAGCGAAATTCCTTTGCTGTGAACTCATGCCTTGGATAGCTGACCCTTGCCCATTCCTGCCTCACTTCTTCTTTGGTACCCTCAGCCCTCATCAGGAGGAAAGGGGGGAAATTTTGGAACACAAGGTTTTTTGCAAGGGTAAATGTTGAAAAATTATCCATGTATGTGTTTTGAAAATAAAAAGCTTTAATAAAAAAAAAAGAAATTTGAAAAGAAAAAAAAAAGAATTAGACATTTGACTTTTTATTTCCTTAAGATAGAAAATATCTTGACTTCAACCTGAAGTGAAAAGGTATCCAAATACATATTTGGGATTAGAAGAGAATTTTTTTAAGATAAGGAGCATGATTCAATCAACCACATGCAAGATTCTGTAATGGACCAAAATGGAAAATGATATTATTTCTGTCTTTCAAGGAATTTAGAAAAGGAATGTGTAACAGAGGTCATCATATGCAATCCCTTCCACCAAAAAAAGCATTTATTAAGTGTCTACTATATGCTAGGCATGGTGCAGAAGCCCTCAGAGAATGACTTGTCCAAGCTGGAAGGACAGCTAACATAGGTCTATAGACCAGTATGTACTGAAATAATCTGTCCTCTGTACCATACTGTCTCTGCTTGAGGCTACAAAGTGTGTAGAAATTTTGAAATGTGTTCGATTCAACAAATATTTACTAATCATCAACTAGGTGCAAGCAGTGATAACAGGATACTCAGAATACAAAAAGTAAGTAGTTATTACTTCATTCTTTTATTAAAAAAAAAAAAAAAAGACTCCTTACTGCTATTGGCTGAAAATAATAGGTGGATGTGTGTTTTTTATCTCTTATAAATAGCATTTCCCCACTCACTGCTGGACAAAATCTATAGACTTCATATTTTGAGATAGCAGGAGCATCTTATATCCTAGAATCCTCTAGTAATTTAGTATATGTTTGTTCATTTCAAGAAAGTAAGAGAAAACAATCAGGAACTGCCCTCTGGGAAATATGGAAATTTGCTTAGTCTGCTTTGTGAGTGAAGCAGTCAGGAATGAAACTGTAGAAAGAAAAAGCTATTTCTAAAGTTAGGTGAGGGCTGATGAGGGCCTGACCTGGTATGGTTCTAAGTAATTTAAGGAGAATATCTTTTTCTGATGGAAAAACAAAAGAAGAACAACAGTATTTTAAGAAATGACATCTCTCAACTGATTAAGAACCAGTGGGGAGATAGCCCCATCTCTTATATAAGTTCCCTTTCTTACATGAACTAGCTGTGTGACCCTGAACACAGATGACTTAACTTCTCAGTGTCCCAAGCAGTTCTCTAAGACATGAAGTTGTGAAATCAGGGGCCAATTTACACTGGTAGTGTAATGCCAGAGAAACTGAGACAGGAGAGAGATTAGAAAGTTTTTAATGTTTTATTAATTGGAGAGCATAATTGTCTGGACAGGACTCTCATCTCAAAATATCCAGCGATCAATGGGAGAATCCCAAATCCTTATATACCTTTTTTACACACAAAGAAGGGGACCAAAGCAGGAAAACTTCTTTACAGACCCATTTAGTTCTGTCAGGATGGGGGGAGGCCATAAATTCTTACTAAAAGCCAGAGTCAGGATGTCTGAATAAAAAGAATTAAAGATGTCAATGAGGTATCCGGGATAGTCTTATCTTTTGGAATATTTTAGAGGAATAGTGTAAATTCTTGGAGACAGAAAGAGTTAGGAGTCAGGAAGTCTGATCTCCTTATCTTGAGTCTTACATTGACAATTTATAACCTTAGAGCAAATGGTCCTCAGTCTTAATGGACCAGAAGGGGAGTTTTACAACTAAGGGGATTGAGGCAGAACAGTTAAGGAAACTAAGACAGAACAATTCAGGGATACTCAGGACAATAAGGGAAACTAGTGCAGGGAAACTTAGGTAGAACAGTTCAAAGAAACTGTGGTAAAACAGTAGAAAGAATTTCCTCAATATTTCCCTGTACCAATAAAGTCGTGGGCTTACTAAAAATAATAATGATATGAGAAAAAATGGACATTCACCAAACTTGCAGATTTTCAGGACTTTCTATCAATTAAATTTGAATGTAATACAAAACTTAACACATAAGAGCCAATATCAAAGATCAATTTCAAGGACTTCAAAATGAACAAATTGTTTATTTTTTTTACATGGGAAATATATAACATATTTAATATTGATGCCAACAATAGGGTAGCTTAAAACAAATATAGGTCAGAATTAAGGTAAAAATAGTAATTATGTTATGCAAATGAGGTGCAGAGGAAGAATTGGCACAGAGGCATTAGAGGTAAGAGGTAAAAGGTAGTTTTGAAAACCTACTCACATTGGGAATGGATTGAATAGGTAACATCACATATACCATGAAGTGTATAGCACCCTCCAAAATCTATTAAAAAAAAAAAATAAGGGGGAAACAATGGGCAGAAGAGGAAGCAAAAGGTGAGGGAAAAAGACAAGAGAGGGATCCTTGAGTGGGGGAAGGCTAAGCAATAGCAAGGCAAGTTAAGGAACAGAATCAAAGCAAAGAGTTAGTGGGCTTAAGAAAGATATGTGTGGAGTATGTGGATGTATAAATGGATATATAAATGTCTCCTTTCTTAACTATAGCCTACTTGGGAGTGGAGTGGGGGATGAGAGGGGAAAAAATAAAGGAAAAAAGGTACGAAGCAGAGAACAAAAGAACAATTTGCAAAGAAGTAAAGATAGACACTTGTGAATTTCTTTTAATAATTCTATATTATTTTCTTGAACTGGTAATTATATATTTTGAATCCTCTTTGCTGTTCTTCTGAGCACATGACATTGTTCTCCTTTGTTTTGTTTTATCTTATTTTGTATTCCTTTTCTGCTTTTCTATTTTTTTATTATTCAGATTTTTTAAGTAAAATAAATTAAATTTTTTAAAAAGGGGCAGTTGGATAATGCAGTTGATAGAGCACCAAGCCAGGAGTCAACAGGATTTGAATTCAAATCCAGACTCAAGACACTTAAAATACTTTCTAGCTGTATGACCCTAAGCAAGTCATTTAATCCAATTGTTTCTCAAAAAATTAATAATAATCAATTAATTGTTTAAAAACTCTGGCTGAGCCATCATTTTATAGATAATCATTGAAACTAATGATTCTATCACCCTTCAAGACCAGATGTTAAAATAAAAGTCTCACTGTTTATTAAAAGTGATACTAGATTCAGCATTTCATGAACTTTGGAGCAGCATTATCCTATACCTTTTATTACCTATACCATTATTAATATTTTTGCTCCTATTTAGATGATAAGATGTCACCCTGGGAAACGAAAGCTAGTCATGTTGTCCTGATAACTGTTCCCCTTGTTCATCCTTTACAGTATTTGTATTGGACTCTTCCTTCCGTAAATCTCTGGATAAAGCAGCCATCATTCTATTCTAATTCCCAAAAAAAGGAATTCTTCCTGTTATTGACTAAAAGTGAAGTGAACAGAATATTTATTTCAGAATTAAAACTAGTAATTTGCCCACACACCCCCAGATACATAAAACCCAGAACATAAAACCCAGACTCAATTCACTAAAAACAGCTATTCTTACTAAAGAGATGCAATTGTATCTATGCTGGTGACAGACTGTACTTACTATTGAATCAAAATCCCCATAGTTATATACTGGTTAAAACTTTAATTTATTTCCTCATATTTAGGTGCACATGTATTTTGTTGTTATTTTTTTTTCATTTTCAGTTATGTCTTGATTCTTTGTGACCCCTTTTGGAGGCAAAGATACTGGAATGGTTTGCTATTTCCTTCTCCAGCTCATTTTACAAATGAGAAAACTGAAACAAATGGACTTGCTCAGGGTCATATAGCTAGTATCTGAAGCCACAGATTTCAATTCAGGTCTATCCAATTCCAAGTCTAGTATATAGTTTGCCACCTTGCTGTCTCCTACATTCATTGTTATGTTACAGTTCTCTTTTAATTGTCCTGACTCAGTTTCCCTAATTGTTCTGCCTCAGTTTTCCTAATTGTTCCTGCCTTGGTTTCCTTAGTTGTTTTGCTTCAATCCTCTTACTTGCAAACCTCCCCCCACCTTCATGAAGACTGATATAACTCAGACTATTTGCTCTAAAGTTATAAATTGTCAATGTGTAAACTCAGAAAGGGGGACTCCAGACTTTGTGCCTGTAGTCAGACACTTTCTTAACTCCCAGTTTGTTAGAATTCATGGCCTTAATCGTCAACCTGCCAGAGCTGAGTTGATGGTTCCTGCCTGGAGATTCCCACTCATCAAAGTTTGGACTCCAACCCCCTGCCTTTGTTTAGCCACTGTGTATAAATATGTCATTGAGAACTCACATTGGCTTCTGGATGCTGACTAGAAGCTGACTGGGTGCTGGATTCTTGGAGACGATAGTCTCATTTAGCCCTGGGACCAAACCGTGGATCCATTTGGTCCCAGTAAATCTCTCCCTTTTAAATAAATTATTAAAAACTCTCTAATCTCTATCTTGCCTCAGTTTCTCCGGTATTACATGTTAGTAACAAATTGTTAGCTATTTGACTTTGGGCAAATCATTTAATCTCTCTCAGGCTAATTTCCCTCCTCAATAAAGACAAGGAACAAAACTCACGCTACCTATCACATAAGATTATGAAATGAAATCAGATAGAGACAATAATTATCTAATTTGGCATGGTTCAATATGATTGATTTGATCTTAGAAGGAGATATTTTGGGCCAGAACTTGAAACAAGGTACTAAGTACAACTGATAGAAATGATGCTTGTGTTCACACCTTTAGAGAGCTCATAAGTATCTAAGTACTCAATGGAGTTCACACTTTGGGAGATTTCAGGTTTAGTATGAGCTATCCGAATTCACACCTCCCTTAGGGCTAGAGAGCACTCTGGGAGATAACCCAGAATCCCTCTCTCTCCAGAAGGAGGAGTTAACCTTTGGGAGATCATATATATACAGGAAGCTCTTAGAGCTTGGGAGAGTTTTTCTTGGGAACATTGACTGGGGTCGGAGAGGAGCACTCTGGAAGGAATTTCTCTGGAACATTAACTGGGGTCGGAGAGGAGCACTCTGGGAGGAAGCCCACAAGCCCTATCTTCGATGCAATTCATTGCATCCTCCAACTTGGTGCTGGCTGGAGGCTGAAGAAAGCAGAGGCAGAAACCAAGGACAAAGCTGCAACATCTCTTGGAACCAAGCAGAGTGATAGGCCTGAGCTAATCAGGCTGTATTGAAGGACACAATAAAAGATCTGAACTTTTATCACGTGGCTGTGTTTTTGGAAAAAGAACACCAACAATCCTACTCCTCTGTGTGCCAGTCAAATCACTCAGGAATGACTGAGAAGCAACAGGTTTAGTATAAAAAGCTTCTCTGTTCATTTCCACACCAAGGCCTTCACAATAGATACTCATAGCTATAGATTATGAAGTGATCTACAATGATCATTAAGATTTCCAAAGTGAATAAATCAGTCTGGCTTGCTACTATTCATTTATTGCAAAGAAAAAACACAGAACTATTGGCTTCACTAATAGGTGTTTGGACTTCCTTCTAGAACACAGAATATGGAAAGCCAAGGGCTTAGAAAACCCTGAAAATTTGTAATCCCTTTTCTGAATTTGTAATGTCTTCAAAATAAGGAATTCTCAGAGTGGAAACTCCCTCTACCCACACCAATCAATAATTCATAATCTTATTGCCCAGAACATTGAGAGAAAATGGACTAGAAATATGTGGCTAGCATGTGTCAGAGATAATCCCTCCCTCTCCCTGATCACTGTGTTATGCTATTTCTAAATCTTTCAGGATTTGAAAATAAATCAATCAATTAAATGCTAACTATGTGTCAAGTACTGTTTATAGCACTGAGATTTAAATTTAAAAATGAAACAATTGCTGTCTTCAAGGATCTTATTCTGTCAAAAATATGAAATAATGTATTTTTCCCTCAGAGCTTTTTTCAATTCCACAATCCCTAGTCCTTTTTGCTGTTGAGCTTTGGGACATAAATATTTGTCTTCATTGAATCAGCTGTGTATACAGACATTCTGGTCTTCATAATGTCTTATTCCAAAAAGGTGCTTTCTTTGGGAGTTAAATGGCTTATACAGAATACCTAATTGATATAATGACATTATTCTGACAGTTGAACATCCTCACACATTAAACCAGAAAACTAAATTTGGGGCAAAATATTTAAATAGAATTTGGACTTTGTAATGAAACATAATTAATGTTTTAGGGGAAGCGTCACTTCAATTTAGAATCAACTACTTGATATGAGAGACAGAGATAGAGATGGACATAGAAAGACAGAGACAGAGAGAGAGAGAGAGAGAGAGGACATGTTTCCTAAACCTTTCTTCTCCACATTTCTATATCTTTTGCTTTTCATTTTAAAACTAACCAATTTACTTGAAGAAACAGAACTGAATGCAATCTTTCTCTAGGGACGGAAGAAGTGGCAGTTTGAAAGCTCATAGGATGTTTAGTAATCAGTGGAATTGGTTGTAAAAGGCTCTTCTGAGGTAGAACCAGAGGAAAGTAATTAGTTCAGGCTATTGCCTGTTAATGATCCAGGAATGCTGGATCTAGGGATCTTTTAAAAGTACACATCCCAAATGGGAGTCCCCTGAGCTCAGCTACATTCAATGAAAGGGAACATCCCTAATTCTCATCTCAGTTTGGAGATGGACAGGTTAGGCCAGTGATTGTTCTGCGCTTGGTTGGAATCATCTTCTTCATTAAGGCAATTAGGCTGATTAGAACTTTTGATGTTCAACATGCAGACCATTTCAGGTTAGTTTGCTCTGTCACATAGAAGCTATTTTATTGTGTTTTCTTTCTGTTTTTTTAATTGATTTTATTGGTCTTTTTTGTTGTTGTTTTTATATCACCATATTTCTCCCAGTATCCCTCCCTCTTCTCATATAAGAAATTATATTTTGAAGACAAAAAGAAAAAGAAGAAAAAAATCAGATTTTCTCTTGTGTTTGCTAAAAGGAGTTCATTTACATAGCACATAATAGGAGGAAAATATTTTAATAATCCTTCATACTCTTAATTTTAACTGCTTAGATTTAAGACTCTTAACCCTAATTTTGGATACAGAATAGTATTTCTAACTATTTTTAAAGATGTCACAACATTTTTTAAATGCTCCAAAAAAAAATTAATCTCTACCTATTTAAATCCATATCATAGGTATTAGGTTGCAAGCTCCTTGAGGGCAAGGACTATCTCTTTTTTAACTTGTAGTTATATTCTCAGAACTTACCTCAGTGTTTTGCACATAGTAGGCACTTAATAATAAATGCTTATTGACTTATATAATTCTTTATTAGGGGGAGAGGGAAAAGTGGAGATAAGGAAGATTGATTTATCTAAGATAAATCAATAATAATAGATAAAAACTGCAAAAATATTTGAAGTTATAAACATATAAGATCATAGATTTAGAGATGGAAGTTCAGTAATTAAAACAAATCACAGGGAATGGGGGATCAGGGAAGGAACAGGAATGTGTTAGTACACAAGGTTTCTAGAACATTTTCCATTCACAACCCCTCTTTGTCCCAGAAATTTTTACTCGACTCCAGATATATAGGTATATAAAATAGGCATTCAATCAAATCAAAGATTTACTGATCATCAATCACAATTTTGTGACACCCCCATATTTAGTTGCGTGACCCCAAATGGAGTCATGAGTCACAGTTTAAGAAGCTTTGTATTACGACACATGTTTTATTTTCATTGACTAGCTATATTGTATAGCCCTGTACTGCTTCTGAAACTCGTTTCAACCCATAGAAGTCCATGAACAATAATAAAAGGAATCCTAAAATGAAATATTGGTATCCCAATTTTGATTCTGTCAATAACTATTTATGTGACCCTGAGTCATTCAATGACTTTCTCATTTGTGACATTAAAGGTTTAGATTATATAGTCTCTAACACCCTTAGCTTTAGTAGCCCACACTGTATCCCTTCCCCAAACTCCAGGCCCCTTTCTCTCTATCCTAAGGCAGCGAGAATATAAAATAACTCAGCATTAAGCCTAATTTGTGACTAGTAATCAGTAGGTTTCACTCTCTGTCAATATTTGGTGGCTTAGTGTGGAAAACAAAGAGATGCTCAATCTTCTGATCTAACTATCTTGGAGTCAGATATATTCTTTCCAGATCACATCTTTCTCCCCACAGAAGGTAGGGCCTTCCTTTGATCCATGGCTCTCTATCACGCCCTCACTCCAGATACCAGAAATCTCTCCAATATATTTGCCATTCTCTGTCCCCTAAATCTAAGATATCCAATAACTTCAAATGACTTCATTATTCTACGTAGTTATAGTCCTGTTACAAGTAAAAATCAATAAAGGAAAATTAAGTTTCTTAATTTGAGCAAAATCAGTTTTCTTTAACAGTGACATATAACTGTTAACAAAGGATGTCAAACTGGCTACATTAGTGAGGCCAGGAAACCCAGTGAGAAAGAGGGACCCTCTTTATTGACATATAGGAAAGAAGGAGGTCTAGGAACATTATAATTGGTTATCCTAAGAAATGTGCACTAAGATTCAAGTGTAGCTAATCACCTCTCTCTCTGACAATTAAGGAACATTAATTGTTTTATAGGATTCATCTACTTCTTATAATCTTTCTGGGGATCAATACCAGCAGACTTATTGTCAAATCTCCCCTAATTGCCAAATTATATCCATCTCCATCAGATTTCTTTGTTCTAAAGAGCAGAATTCTAGCCACAGGGATGGCACCAAATCTGTGATACTAACTCTCTAATAAAAAACACTTATAAAAACTTCTCTCTTTCTCTCCCCTCAACCACAAATTTCATCACCAATTCCACTCCTGCTATTGCTCTCCTAACCACCTTGAACTCAATGATAGACCTCTTTACTTATCCAAAGTCTAATTCAATAACTCCCATAAAGGGGGAAATCTGTCTCCAGCTCAGAGCTTTCAGCAATCTCTCTTTCAAGACAGGAAGTGCTGTCTATCTGCTTCTACAATTCTCAAGATTTATAATTTGGATTTCTGAATATCTCCTTGGATCTAGAAAAAGTCTCTTTATAATCAAGACAAGTATCTGATGATACACACACCCAAATCTAAGCCACTGTTTTGGACCTTGCCTTGTACTCTAGTTCCTCCTGTATTGCCAAAAATTTCTTTCAGGGACTGCAGTCTGCTGTCTTCATGCCTGAGATCTGGATAATCTGTTTTCATACTTCACTGATGACTACTGTTCACCTACATTTATTACTACACAATTGTTATTACCAATATTTTTACTTGGAGCACGTCAGAAAAAGAGGGAAAGTCATCTAAAGTATAGCGTTGTGGATAGATTGCTTATGCTAGAAATTCCCTAGATTTCTACACTTTTGAAAGTATGACCTCTGAGGGTAAAAAGCAACTAATATCCCAGATATATAAAGAAGTGATACAATTTTAGAAGAGTCATTCTCCAATAGATAATTGGTCAAGGGACATGAACCGGCAATTCTCAAATGAAGAAATGTAAACTATTAACAATCGTTCCAAATCACTAATAATTAGAGAAGTGCAAATTAAATCCCTGAGGTTGTATCTCATATTCATCAGATTGTCAAAGATGACAAAAAAAAATAGCATTCATTGGAATGATATGGGAAAACAGATACACTAGTCTAAGGGTCCTTTAAATAGGCACCCACAATGCAACAGGAGATGAGTGGCCCAGAAGTAATCTCTGTGAGTATAAGACTGCCCCTTGGGTGGGATCCTGTCCATATCTAGATAGCTTCTTAATGGAAGTAAGCTCTCTCACTGATTGGCTGTGTGTGTGACCTCACAGACTCTCCATAAGCCCACTGCGGGCAGCAAGTCGCTCTCTTTATTCTGGGGTAGCAGAGCTGAGTGGATGGATAGCCAAGAAAGGTAAGAAGGTTGATAGTGAACACAGATCTTTGGACCAGGTGTTCACTAGGGAGTTAACAAGTCAGGGCATTATGTGAGTAGGTATAATAAAGGCTTTAAGTATGCACGTGGCTGTTCTTGAGCAAGCTATTGGTTATTAAACTACGATTCAAGAAATCGTGGCCAATGGCCTCTGAAGGCCTCAGAGGAGGGGAGTTGGTAGAATTAGTTGACACTGCAAAGGTCAGTGGACAGAGGTACTCTGAGGGCCTAGGAATCAGGAGAGACTGGTAATGGTAACTGCTATGAGAGCTAGTTACACACTAGTACAATATTGATCATTATAAATTTGATTTAGAATGAAAACAATTTGATATCATACTCCAAAAACTGAGTGTGGTATGTGTGTGTGTGTGTGTGTGTGTGTGTGTGTGTATTTGCAATTGCAGTTTCCAGAAAAGCTGCAACTAGTGCATCTCTTGAGCTTAGGCATTCAGAGCTTTAGTGGGGCATGCTGATTGAGAGCCTGCATCTCAGTTCCAAGCTCACCATGGTTCAAACTCCTAGGTCCTTAAACGGAGAAGAACAAATGAAAGAGAATAGAAACAATTACTCACCAGACTACTGCTTGGAATTAGGGTAAAGGAATAGGAAAGCAGATAAAGGAAGTCTTTCTCCTCCTAACCAATTCAAGTCATGATACCCTTATTGTAGTTAACTATGATCTTCACCCTTTGTGGACAGCAAAAAAGAGAGAGAAAGAAAAAAGGAATTGTCCCAGTCTCTCCAGTTTTACAGAGGAAGTCTTTGTAGCTACACAGTCTATCAAAGGAGGCTATCCCCAACCAGGTGGTAGGGGATGCCTAGTGCCTCCACATTAGTCAATCTGGATATGACCAGATATGCTTCCTTATTCATATATGCTACTCAAACTTGAAACTTCACTAAGACTTTTGGGGTGGGTCTGAGTCTGTATGTGTATTTTAAAAAAACTAATTAAAAGTAATAGAACTTCATAGTCACTTATACAAGGCTTTCTTGCTCTTTATTGTATGTTAAAATATTTATCTTTGTTAATGATTGATACTCTCACAATAAAAAAGAACATTTAATGTTTAAAAAAGTAAGAATAATTACATTGCCATCTATAGCAGTGGAGTTAAGTAGGAAAATAAAGTCACCAGTGAATAAAACTGATGATCAGCATCACTGCCTCCAGAAACAAAGTAATGACCTTTAGGCAGGAAAAAAATGAATCTAAGAAAAATGTTGTCAGCACCCTGAATATCATACCCTGGAACAAAGCTCCACCTGCCCCAATCATAGTCATGGCTCTGACTCTACCTTTTCCTTTACTGCTAAATCCCCTGATACTGTTCTTCTGCCTGCCTGGTCCTCTTCCTTGGCACCTATTACTTAGTAGGTGTCAAGATCACTATAACCTTGAGGAAGTACTTTAATCACTTTGTGCTTCAGCTGTTGTCTACGAAATGGGGATTATCATATCCTCAATACCTAGTCCACAACATTATTGTGAGAAAAAGCCCCCATAAATCCTAAAGCTTGTTGCTGAGCCTATGTTGATTCAATATATGCAGGGTTTTTTTAAGTATCTACATCATGCTACAACATATTCAAAAGTTTAAAATTCTATCAAACTACTCTGGGGCTTTGGTCTGCATAATGCAAAAAAAAAAAACCTATAATTATTTTTCATGAAATTGATTGAATTGACTTGTTATTTTAGAATTCCAAACAGGACTAAGGTTGATTGAAAAATCATTTAGATATTTACCATCAATCAGACTTGTTTTCTATAGTTGTTAGTATTTCCCTAGCGTTAACTTTGAGTAAACATAATTTTCCAACCTACTGAGCAGTTGTCAGGCATACGTTGTAATGTTTAATGTGCAATGGCCTGAAATTTGGCTCTCCCCATGGATTGAAAATAAATATACACTAAAATGTATTCTGTGATATAAAGGATTGTAATAAAGCTCAGAAAAATAGAATAGGATTTGTTTTGGTTTTGGTTTATTTCTATATTATTGATCTCCTGCTTTACTTTCAAATTTAATTGCTTTTTATGCTGCTTATTAAATCCAGATATGTTATTTTTGATGGCTTAATAAGTATTTTGTTTCCATTACAGTCACACTTCTTTTACTTAGCATTCTCAAACTATCTTTAAAACAGTAAGAATATGGAAACACTAGCCAAAGTAGTTGTCACAAAGTCTATAAATTTTATTCACAGAAAATCCTGCTCCTGAAGCCCTCACTAGAGTCATTAGTTTTTAGACACAATTCTAACAAAATTGGGGGGTTTGTTTCCCTAACCCATAGTTATTTTTGAGAGGGGTTGGTATGTACATCAAGAAGAGGAGGGGAAGGATAGGCAAAAGTTTTTCTAGGGGTAGTTGCAAGTAAGAACTGCAAGAAATGACTACTGATATTCTAAGAATCAAGAAAGAATAGAAAAGCTACAAAAAGCAGATTCAAGAACTATAAAATATAATAATCTGGGGCTATTTAAGTAACAGAGGGATAACCAGACTGGAATTCAAAAGCTCCTGAGGACATTCCTATTTTATAATAATAATAACTGACATTTATATAATGCTTCATTAATCTCATCTAAGCTTCACAAATTCAGAGTAATGGCATTAAGTCGTTCAGAAAAGGTTAGATCATCATATTTCCAAGCTGGAAGAGACCTTAGAAGTCATTTTATCTAACCTCTTCAATTAATGGATAGGAAATCAGAATGTTATCTATGTTAAATAACTTGTCCAAAGTCCTAAAAGTAGTATAGATGCCAGAATTCCAACTTGATTTCTTTTCATAATATAGTACTGCCTCTGGTTTTAGGGAAAAGGAAAGTACAGAATGCATTAAAGAATCATTTCTACATGACATGACTACATCTACATCCTGAGCATTAAGAGTACTGAGCTGAAGTTTCAGAAAATTGATGAAAAACTTCCTTAAAAATTAAACCTATGGGGAGCCGCTAGGTGGCACGTAGATAGAGCACTAGCCTTGAAGTCAGGAGGACCTGAGTTCAAATTTGATCTCAAACATGGAACATTTCTTAGCTGTATGACCCTGGGCGAGTCACTTAACCCCAATTGCCTCAGCAAAAACAAAACTAAACCTATCCATCCCACAAATAGTTATCCATCTAAAGGTGGTCAAAGATAGAAATTTCCAATATGCACCAAAAATATTAAAAGGAGGAAAAGGAATGAGCATTCATTAAGTACAGGCTCTGTGTGGTGCTCTGCACTAAACTCTATAAATAGTATCACATTTGAGTCTCACAACCTTATAAGGGAGGTACTATTATTATCTTCATTTAACAGTTAAAGAAATTGAGGCAGAGATTGTGATCAGGCAATATCTTGTCTCCAGGTCCAACACTATTCTATGCACTACTTAACAGTACTTTTTGTAGCTGCAAAGAGCTAAATACAAAATATATGCCCATTGATTTAGAGAATGGCTATACAATTTGTGAAAACTAAACTTAATGGGAATATTACTGTGTTGTAAGAAATGTCAAAAGAAAAAAAGAAAGGAAGGAAGGAAAGAAGGAAGGAAGGAAGGAAAGAAAGAAAAGAAAAGAAAAGAAAAAAAAAAAAAGAAATGCCGGGGGGAGGCACTTAAAAGCAATGAAAGACATGAATTGTTGCAAAGTGAACTAAGCAGAATGAGGAAAACATACACAATAATTCAACAATGTGACAGAAAGAACCACAAAAATAAAAACCAAATTCTGTGAAGTCATACTAAATTTGGCTCACAAAAAAAGATATATGAGAATGTACTACCCTTCCTTCTATGGATCTGAAGCACTAAAGACCAACAATAGTTGGTCTTGAATGATAGACTGGTAAGTTTTATTTAATTTTTTTCTCTTTTTTTATTCTTTTTATAAGGAGTAGTAATGATTCTCTGTGAGGAGTGAAAAAGGGATTATATTGAGAAATTAAGGTGTTATAAACAATTAGAGCTAATCAAAGATAGAATGAACTGCCTCAGGAGATCATAGGATCATTAGATTGAGAACAGGAAAGGAGCTTAGAGATCATCTAGTTTTACTACCTTACTTTTAAAAATAAATAAATTTATTAAATGCTTACTTTATACAAAAAACTGTGCTTTGATGAGCTATCACCCAGGAGAGGTTAAATAATTTTCCCAAGGTTGCCTACCTAATAAGAATCAAAATTTGAATTTAAATTAGGATCCACATCCAATCTTCTTTCAATTGTACCAATGGGTCCCCCTAATTAGCAGTCTTCAAACAGAAGCTTGGTGACTTCTCATTTCATGAACTATATAGTGGAATCTGTAGAGGACACTTCCAACACTGAGATTCTATGATTCTACCACTTTTTTTTTAAAGGACATTTTAGTAACCTACAAAATATATTTCAGTGTGAAATGGGGATAAACAATGTATATTTCAAACAGTACTTGAAAATCTATTGTAAAATACTTTATGTGTACACAGAACTTTATATTTATGCATAAAAATATATACTCTGAAACAAAAGCCATTTGCAAAAATGAATGACTATATATCTGATTTTATTCATAATATATAAATTGCATAAATATTCATGCTTCAGTTTTATGTCAGGTCACCTAAAACGTTTTTTCCATTCAACAAATATTTATTCAGTACATATTATGGGCAAAGATACTCTGCTAAGTGCTGAGAGTATTAAGATTAGAAATAGTATAATCCTAGTCCTCAAAAAATTTATATTCTAGTAGAAAAGAGGTATTATGACAAATAAACAACTCTCATACAAATTATGACATGATAAGCATATAAAATAGGTCAAGGAGAATCATAAAAGATATAAGGAGAGTGGAATACTGAGGTCCTAGTAAAAGGAGTTAAGAGTAGACTATTTAAACAAAGTAGCAATTGACTTTGGACAAAAACAAGGATTTCAGTGAAAATTTAAGATGAAAGAAAGTGTGGAAAGAATGTATTTTAGGCAAAGGGATGTGTTGTACAAGGGCACAGAAGTAAAAAAGCAAGAAAATATCAAAGAAAGAGCTCTATCAAGTTTGTCTTAGACATAAAGTATGGGAAGTTGACGTTACAAAATAAGGCTATAAAGTTTGGAGTAGGTTTGCAAGTAAAAATACAGGGAGTTGTAGATCTACAACAGTTTATGGTGAAGATCTAGAGAATTTACAGAATTGTTAGCTCAGACAATGTCACAGATAGTATTTTTAATTGGTCAATATATTCTGGCACTGCTGGTTTCCACCTGAAAGTGTGAAATGCTACCAATATATGACCTTGCCTTTAGAAGTAAAGCTAAGTGACTGAAAAGCTCATGTATAGATTGGATTCAATAAGTGTTTGTCATATACAAAATTAACCAAGGGGGAGTCTTTCAACCTCAGTTTAAAATTTTTTTAATATTACAGGGTCTTGTAACTTTCTGTGCTTTTATTTCAAGAATTAATGATTTTGGAGCTTCTTTCAAGATAACTTTTGGCCAACTTTTGGCTACCTACTCTGGCTAAATCATCTATTTGGCCCCAGATCAAATAATGTATTTTCAATAAGGATGAATAACAGTTGACTTCTTTCACTCCACCACTGCAAAAAAAAGTCAGTTTCCCATCCAACCCAACAAACTCTGCATCATCCAGTGTAAGTGAGCTTAAGGATTTGGAGATTCCTAATTCTTATCCTGAAATGCCAGAGAAGGGTCTGAAGACAGAGTTCTGAAACTCAAAAATTCAAGATATGGAAGTCAATACTAGAACCTAAGAGACAAGGGCACTTTCACCCAAAGAGTAGAGCAAGCAGTGAAGCAGACTTTTAATTCTGAAATTATAAATGGAGAGGATGACTAAATCAAATAAAGCACCGTCCAGTATCAAAAAAATCATTGTAAATCTAATTCAATAAAAATTGCAGATACTTAAAAGGAGGAAAATGAATTTTTACAAAGACTACAGGAATAACTGGAAGAAATGAAGATAAAAAACTTTTTAAATAATAGCTTTTTATTTTCAAAATATATGCAAAAATAGTTTTTGACATTCACCTTTGCAAAACCTTGTGGTCCAGATTTTTCTCCCCCTTTTCCCCTCATCCCCTCCCCTAGACAGCAAGTAATACAATATATGTTAAACATGTGTAATTCTTCTATACATATTTCCACATTTATTATACTGCAGAAAAAAACAGATCAAAAAAGAAAAAATGAGTAAGAAAACAAAAAGCAAGCAAACAACAACAAAAAAGGTGAAAATACGATATTATAATCTATATTCAGTCTCCACAATCCTCTTTCTGAATGCAGATGGCTCTGTCCATCACAAGTCTATTGGGACTGACTTGAATCACCTCATTGTTGAAAAGAACCAAGCCCATCAGAGTTGATTATCACATAATCTTGTTGTTGCTGTGTACAGTGTTCTCTTGGTTCCACTCACTTCACTTAGCATCAGTTCACATAAGTCTCTCCTTCTGAAATCATCCTGCTAGACAATAAAAACTTTTGGAAAAAGAATGAGAAGAAAAATAAATAGCTTAAAAATAAAATTAAGAAATATAGATTGTATTTCTTAATTTTATTTTTAAGCTATTTATTTGTCTATTTATAAGCTATTTATTTAAGCTATTTTATTGTCTCTGGAAACTAGAATATACAAAACAAAAATCAATGAAACCATAAGACAACAAAAAATATTAAAATAAAATCAAAAGATCAAAACCACAAAAGAAAATGTAAAATATCTAATATCAAAAAAGTACTTGGAAAACAGATCTAGGAGAATTCATTTAAAAATTATTGGATTCCCTAAAAATTTTGTTTTAAAAAAATTCAAGACACTATATTTCAAGATATCATAACTGTCCTTATCTGTTAGAACCAAAGGATAAAATATAGAATCCATTGATGATTTCCTGAAAGGAAGTCCAAAAGAAAAATCATTCCAGAAATATCATGGCCAAGTTCTAAAATTACCATGTCAAAGTTAAAATAGAAAGAAGCAGTTTAAATGCAAAAGAACATTGCACAAGACCTAGCGTCTTTTACTAAAAATCAGAAAAGATCTTGGAACTCATTATTCTATAAGGCAAAGGGTAACTTCGCATGAATAGCTAAAAAAAGGTACTACAGGAGAGAAATGATCTTTTAATAGAACAGAAAATTTTAAAGCACTTCTGATAAAAAAAAAAGACCAGAGCTGAATAGGAATTTTAAAATACAAACAGAAAAAAATAAAGAAACTAGAAACAATTATCTAAACAATTGAAAGGACCTACATGACAATGTAATATTAACATTTTAGAAGATAGCAGAAAAAATTAACAACCCTTATGAACCTAAACATCTGTAAAGGGTATTGAGGAAGCTAAATAAGAAAAAATATATAGATTTTTGTGGACAGATTGGTTATGTTCTGAGAGTTTTGAAAAGGGGAAGGAAAAGGAAGAATAAAATGGGAAATAAACCATTATAGAAATGATGAAGAAGCAGATGCAACTTGCTAGTTTTCATAACTGAGGTACATGAGCAAAAGAATTTACAACATGGAAGAAAATATAGTGGAGTAATCATAAGATGAATTTCCTTTTTTCTCAAATGGATAAAAGATTGGGGCAGAGAGAGAAAAAAAGAGGGGGGAAGGAAGGAGAAAGAGAGATTTTAGTGTAGAAATATATCAGTTTCAACACAGAAACAAGTGGAGGTAAGACAAGATTAGGATAAATAATACTGCTAAGAAAATAGTCACAAACAAAACATGGGGGATAAAAGAAAGAAAAGAAAAAAAAAAAAAAAAAAGAACTAGAATCCAAGGCAGTAAGGCAGTTCCTTAGATTGACTCACAAATTGGAAAATAGCTAAGCAAATTAGAATATATAAATTAAGGAATGTTGCTGTGTCATAAGAAATTATAATAGGTGATTTCAGGATACTATGACTGATACAGAATAATATTAACAAAACCAGGGGTGAAATTTATATGTGGATAACAACATTGTAAAGAAAAACAACCTTGGAAGATTTAAGAACTCTGATCAAAGCAATAACCAATCATATCCCTGGAGGACCTATGATGAGACATTTTACCCAACTCCTTACAAAGATGTGATGAACATAAAATAGAAGTATATTCATTATTGGTACTGTCTATGAATTCATTTTGGTCCACTATGCTTATTTATTATAATTTTTTTTCCATTCTGGGGAGGAGGAAAAAAGGGATAATAATAATAATAGTGACCCAAAAAAGAGAATTGCTGTGATACTTTGAAATGCACAGAAAGTTTTTAAGAGCAAAAAATAGAAATGTTAAATCCCTACTCAAATAAAACAAAATGTAAAAGAGTTAATAGGAAAACACAGACACAAATAAGCAGGATAGTTTGGAAAGTAATGCGAACAATTTATTATTTTTAAAAGCAAGCAGAGTAAAATAGAGATAAATTTATTATATCAATAATTACATTACCATATTAATGAATTAATATAAAGTCTTTTGTTTCCAATGTCTATGGAAATGGTCTTTTTAGGTGTTTAGTTCAGAATGAAAAAAAATAAAATTTTAAAAGCAAGCAATGATTTTCTTCATAGTATTTTGCCCATAATCACACAATCAGTAAGTATCTGAATCTGGATTTTGAACTCAGATCTCCTGACTCCAGTCTTAGTGCTCTTCAATATAGGGAAATAATTCCTAACAATTTGTGCTATGTAAACAATAAATTAGATAGCCTTGAAAGATACAATTTCCTCTCATTGAATTCTTCAGAAAGCAGCTAGAAAGCTACTTGTACTAGATGTCATTGAAGAAATTTTCAATAAGAGAAAGGTTGAACTATCATGATTTTAAGCCAGACTGTGTCATGTCATAAATACCCAAATAAGAAGTTTGCATTTCATCCTATATTGTTGATTGACTTATAGGAAAACTTGATTTTTCTTCACCAAGGTTATAAAACAATGAGACTCATAGATGTTTGTTTCAACAGGACTATGGATTGGATTGGAAAGGAGAATCATAGGGATTAGGGGAGAAGTGATTACAATAGTTTATGAGAGTCAAGAAATGCCCAAACTGTGGTGGTAGCAATAAGAATAGAAAGGAAGGGAAGATAATAGATAGAATATAGAAAGATAGATGATAGATAGATAGATAGATAGATGTAGAGGGCTGAAACCATTGAATTCAATACACTGAGGTCAGGACTGCGGAGCGCTTGAGTCTAACTACCGATTGGACGATACTCTATGGGCATATGCTTGGAAAATGGTCCTTTCCACTATCCGTACTGGCTCAATGATTGGTGTACAGAGGATTGTAGGAGGGACTAGGGAGTGGAAGTAAAGCTAACCAGGGACACACTCTGGGTGGTAGTCAAGGGAGAAGGCAGTCAGGTTGATTCTGCTTCTGTCCTGTTCAATCCTGCGTCTGGGGACCAAGAATAAAGATTAAGGACTTTTGCTTATCCTGACTCCGGCTGATTCTGGGGTGTCCTAAGTGCTAGCGCAGTTGTTACAGATAAATAGATAGATAGATAGATAGACGGATAGATAGATAGATGGATAGACGGATAGATGGATAGAGAGAGAAGAGAGAGAGAAATGGTAGACTCAATAGGAGTTGATTAAACATAGAAAGACAGACAGAAAGACATACACATAGATCAAAACACAGACAGACAGAGTGACAGACAGCTAGATAGAAATACAGAGACAAGCAGACAAGACAGCTAGATGGAATCAATATAGATATAGATATGGTAGAATCGGTAGAAGGTGGCTGTTGATTAGACATGGAGTGGTGAAAGAGAGAAAGGAATCTATAATTGACACAGTGCATTCCAAGGAGAATAGTGGTACCATCAACATAAATAGAGAAACTGAAAAGAGAAACCAATTTTGAGTGGAGACAATGGTGAATTAAGTTTTTTAAATTGTCCTAGAACTACATATTTAGAGCTGGAAATAGGCTTAGAGGTCTCTTACTCAACTGATTTTAAAGATGAGAAAAGTGCATACCTAAGAAATTAAGTGATTTGTCCTGGGAATCAGAAGTAGAGGCAGATTTAAGCTTCAAACCTAGGTCCTTTAGATTCAAATTCAGCCATCTTCCCACTCTACCTCACTGTCTCCAGCTAGATGGAGCTATGAGAGATTGGATAAAATGAAAGTTCAATTTATTTCAAAGCCCAAAGAGGAAAGAACTTTTGGGGGTCACTTGTCCTCATGGGAAGAAAGATGAAAGAATACAAAAAAGGAGATAAGGGGGAGAACTACTAAAGACAAGTTCTATAAGCCAGGCAGAAAGTATGTCACAAATATTTTTTCTGCATAATGTATTATATACATTATTGAACTCAATAAATATGTCTTACAATGAGTTGAACAAAGTTTCAGAGAACCATTTAAAACAATCCCAATTCTGTTAAACATTTAACAATTGGCTGACATGAAAAATTAAGTAGAAAGCAACTATAAATTCCACATTCAATGAATAAACATCTACAATGGCAAAAGTAAATTATTGAGATTTTGGCTGATACAAGCAATAACATGAGGATATTCTTTGATATAATTTACAAATATGAGGTGACAGATTTTTCATTTGAACTTTATTCAAAAGCATCTCTATATCAATAACTGTGTGCAGTTGTGCCCTCTATTGGGCAAAAATTTTATGAACTCTGTACAAGAACTTTAAAAACCTACTGTAATAAAAATTTCATTATGAACAGTTCCGATAGTCATTGTTAAATGTCTTTTCTAAAACGTTATCATAACAATCTTCTCCTATTCTACTTCCAGCTTTACTATTTAGTAATCTCATCTTTAGAAAAAAACAGGACAATGTATTAATAACATACAATCAATCGAAAAGCATTTTTGAAGTACCTAGTTAAGGAACAGGAACCATCCTATGCACCAAGGATACAAAGATAAAATTAGATAATTCCTGCCCTCAAAGAGCTTACTTTTTTATTATAGGTTAATAGCCTATGTACAGAAAATCAGAAATATATACAGGACAAATAATAAAAAGTTATTTTTGGCAGAGGAGAACTTGGTACCTCAGGGATCAGGAAGAGCTTCCTCTAGGAAGTAGCATCTGATCTGGGAGATTTGAAGGGATTCCTACATGGGAAGATAAAAAGGAAGTACTTTTCAGGTAAATGACTCAGCTTGTGGAAAGGTAGAGACAAGTTGTTCGAAAGTTATATCTCCTTCTGCTGCCCAAGTTATTATTATAAAAATAATGTTATCATATAAAGAAATATGCAGCACACCTGCATTTTTGATTTCCTTCACAAGCTAATTGTACAATATTTCAGAGTCTGATTCTTTTTGTACAGCAAAATAACGTTTTGGTCATGTATACTTATTGTGTATCTAATTTATATTTTAATATATTTAACATCTACTGGTCATCCTGCCATCTAGGGGAGGAGGTAGGGGGGGTAAGAGGTGAAAAATTGGAACAAGAGGTTTGGCAATTGTTAATGCTGTAAAGTTACCCATGCATATATCCTGTAAATAAAAGGCTATATAAAAAAAAAAAGAAATATGCATTTATCTACTGGAATTTGTTATTAAATATCAGTACACGTACATTATAAAGCTATTCTTTAAAATATACAACTACTCATGTCAATCTTCATATCCACCCAAGAGCAGTATTCTCTCATTTGTGGCAAGTGACACATCACTGGCATTTTTCTTCCTCCCTCCTATACTTGAGCCATTTTCTCTATAATATTCACAGATCACTCAACTCATCAATTATACACAGACACCCACCCACCCCACCCACTCACCTCCACCTCTCCAGGATAAACTCCAGAGCATATATTGTATTTTAAATTGATATTTGTAGGCACTATGTTTTAAGCATTCCTCAGTCCAAGATGCCCAATAAAATGTGATAGCCATTAATTTAATTATTTATAACTTGTGATTTACTGAAGAGTATATCTATTTGAATATATATTTATAAATACATATATACTATATTCCAAGTGAAAAAACTGGCAATCTCTCACTATTTCCACCAGGTGGCAAGCGAGCATAAGGGAACAACCCCAAGTCTCATATTTCCCCATTGAAAAGTTCACAATCCAAATCTCATTAGGTCATTCCTACAAGAAATGCTTTGTTCAGCCTCCTACCACCAAAAGTATCCTAGAGAAATGTAAAAGTCAATTTAAAATGACATTTTTTGAGAAACCAATGTTCTTTCTTTCCCTAATATTCCCATCTAATATTATCTGAGGTCATATTTGAGCGCAGATCTTCCCCGCTTAAGCTCAGGGTTCTATCCACCGAATTCATTGCCTCAAAAAAGACAATGAATATTAATATAGAATAGCATAGAAAGATTTACATGAAATGATACAAAGAGAGTAGGAACTACAAAATAAAACATGCATACCATAAAATAATCCAAAATTAAAGGTGCACAATTATAGAGGAAAACATTTGGCCCCAGAGAATAGATATAAAAAGACACCTCCATATATTCTTTTGCAGAAGTGTGAGGATCTACAGGGATGAAACATTGTATTAAAAATGTCTCTTTTGTTCAATAAGTTGACAAGTTTTGCTGGTATAGTACATTTGTATGTACATATTTGTTTATATATGTATATATGTGCATATATGTTATATTCTCTTTTTTCTTTTGAAAAGAAATTCTTTTATTAGAAGAGATAAAGAGTAAAATTTAGATTCTATAAAACAAGAGACATTAACCAAAAATATATTTTTTTTAATTTTCTATTCCTAGCAACTCATTTGGCACACTTGTCTAAATTCTGACTTCTAAATAGGTCTCTGGGGAAGAAAGAAAGTTTAAGGTTTATCTTTCAAAGGCCTCTATCAGAGTTTTGCATCTAAAAAATCTCTCTCTCTCTCTCTCTCTCTCTCTCTCCCTTCTCCTCCTCCTCTTCCTCCTCCTCCTCCTCCTCCTTCTCTTCCTCCTCCCCCTCTTCCTCCTCCCCCTCCTTCTCCTCCTCCTCCTTCTCCTTTTCCTCCTCCTCCCCCTCCTCCCTCCCTCCCTCCCCCTCTTCCGTGTGTGTGTGTGTGTGTGTGTGTGTGTGTGTGTATGTGTGTGTGTATGTTCTTTGTGAAACTGGTTTTAGGTAAGAAAGGGGTCAAGCCTTGGATATATACCTTGTAGTTCCCTTTCCCCCAAGAAATGAAGTGATTAAAAATTAAATGGAATCCAATCAAATCCCCTAGATAAATAACATTTAAGGAAACAAATAGATATAATTCTAGACCTGTACCTCCTTTCTCTGAGGAAGTAAATTGGTAGCCTTTAGCCCCAACCTCCTGTTTCCCATCCTGGCAGGAATAAATGGGGAAGGGAGAAACAAAAGACTACAGAAGATTATTCTGCCTCACTTCAAACTACCCATAACAGCAACCCCACCATACACAGGAGCCTCATTATACATCTGGGACACCACTCCCAACATAAACAATTTTTAATTATAATTAAACAGCCCCCCCCCAAAAAAAGGAAAAAAGAATCTTTATGGAGAAATCTAAAGAAATTAAGTCATGTTTCCAGCCCAGTTCAGCATAAAGAGACAGAGGAGTCTGTGAATAATGGGGACAGCAAGCAGCTGCAGAGCACTCCAAGCACCAGGGAGAGACTTGCAACAGGGCCAGAAGAACTGTACAATGGCAACCTATACTGAGACATCATGACAGGGACATGGAAACTGTCACCTTGTTGCCCACTACCCATTTCCAGGTCACAGTTCCAACATAAAATAAGAAGAGACTTGGTCTCAGGAATGAATGGAGTTTTCAGGCAAGAGATTGTAGAAACTGTATAGATAAAGAAAGAAATTCAGATATCAACAACAATATTCAGAACCCAGGCATAGAGCAGAGACTCACTTCCAGCATCTAAACTAGCCAGGAGAAGAATAACCAAAGCAGGAATCCTAAAGCAAAGAGGGACCTACAATTGTTCCACTCTGAACCAAAATGAGTTCAAAGCTGACTGACAGGAGCTATGTCCAGCAGTAATCCACTCTAGTATGGACTCAACCCCATGTCAAGATTTGTAGAGCTCAGATCAGAGGGGCAATAATCAGGCTTAGCCCTGGATCAGATCACTTTGGGAATATTACAAGGTCCCCAGTATCTCCCAGAGAAAACACAACTATCAATACTCAAAAAAGAAACAAAACAAAACAAAAACAACAATAACAAAAAAAAAAAAAAATAGCAGAACGATCCTTCCAAAAGTATGGCAAAGGCAGCTCTAATATGAAGTACAAAATTAGCAAGTAGGTTGAGGGGAAAAAAGAAGCTCAATACAACAAGCTATGGTGGCAGGGAAACTAAAGATGTAAATACATCTATCTATAAATATCTATAAATAACACCTCAAAGAAAAAACACAGCTTGGACATAAATTCAACCAGAATTCTTGCAAAAAATAAAGAATTTAAAGATTAGTTTTTTATGAATAGAATGAGAGTTTTTGATGGAGAAATGGAAAAGAAATGAGAATCATAATAAAAGAACTGAAAATGGAATCAACAGCTTGGCTCACAAGATAGAAAACTTTGCTTAAACATCAAACTCCTTCAAAATTAAAATGGACCAAACAAAAGCCAATGACTCTGAGACAATAAGAAATATTAAAACAAAGTCAAAAGATTAAAAAAAGAAAAGAAAATATAAGATGTCATAGAAAAACAACTAACTTAGAAGCAGAAAAAATTTAAGAAAAAGTATTTACTAATATCATGGAATGTCATGGTGGGAAAAAAAAAGATACTAGACATCATATTTCAAGAAATGCTAAAAGAAAAAATATCTTAGAAACAGATGACAAAATAGCTACCTCTCAAAAGAAACACCCAAATGAAAACCTCCCTGAACATTACAGTCAAAATCCAAATATTCTGGTCAAAGGTGTAATGGGATGAGGCTTGAGTTGATACATTGAGGTCCCAAGTACATGAGGCTAAATAGTAATTGAACTATATTCTATTAATATACATGATTGGATAAAGAATGGTCCCTGCCCACTCTCTGTGCAAGTCCTGATGTGTTGTACAGGAAATGACGATTTTGGTGGGTGGAGGCAGAGAGAGGAACAGGAAGAGAAGCTGGGAGAGATTGGGCCTGGGTCCATTCTCCTGGCTGCTGGTCGTGTGGCTGGTGATCTAACTAGGTTCTTGACTCAACCGCACACATTGCTATCGCCGATTCTCTTCCGCCTCCGATCCTTCTTCACTGAGAATAAAGACTGACGATTTTCCCCTAACCTGAACTCCTGACTCCTGCTGATTTTGAAATACGCGATCTTCACATTTGGCGCCCAACGGTGGGAGCCAAGGACTGAAGAAGTCTCCGGTGACCAGGAACTTGGGTGAGTATTGTTCTTAAAAACTAAACCAGTACTCTTTTTTGGCTAAAATGGGACAAATGCTAGCTAAAACTCTCCATCCCTGCCCCCAACCCCTTCAACCCCACCCACTAGTGGTGCTATAGAAAGCATGCTTAAGCTGATAGAAGGACAAGGGCTACTTATAACTTGGGAACAGGTAGCTAGACTTCTGGGTACATTAAACCGCATCTCCCCTTGGTTCATAGAGCCAGAGCAGATCTCTTGAGATAACTGGTCCCTGGTTGGACAAGAGATGTCCACGTATTACAGTGAAAAAGGTCCTCATTCAATTTCCATCGAGGCATTTTATTTATACAATATAATTCAGTTAGCACTAAGAAACCCTATCCCTAGAAGAAAGAAAACCCCATTGCTCCTGCTCCTTCCTCAGAGTAGCCATGATATTAAGGAGAGGAAGGCAATGAAGAGATTAATGACCATATCCCACAGGGCATGGAGACTTAAAAGGGTGTGGTGACTTTCCACCCTCAGGAGGCAGCTCAGCCCCACCTCAGGAGCAAGTGATTGAATCTTCTCATCAACTCCACCCTCCAGGATGGAGGGAGGAGGGGAAGTGGAGGGGCAGTGAGAGCACCAGCACCTCCCTCCAGCATCCCCAGTATCCAATTATGAGTAGATTACAAGAGGGCTTAATGAAAGCCAAAGAAAAGGGCATGGACATCAGGGAGCTCCAGCCACATATATTTCCCAGTTTAATGCCTCTGGTCAACAAAGTCGAAGATACGCCCCTTTTAACATAGAAATCATCAAAGACCTGAAAAAGGCTTGCACTCTTTATGGGGCTACATCAGCTTATGTTAAGATGCTATTACAGAATTTGGCTTTTGAAATCTTGACCTGAATGACTGGAAATCTATAGCAAGAGTATGCCTAGAACCTGGACAAAATTACATGTGGCTTTCTGAATATAGTGAGCTCTGTAGGATACAAGCTCAACAAAATAGTCAAAATGCTGTTCATGCTGCGATCACCTATGACCTACTAACAGGTATAGGTCCATATGCAGACGTCACAACACAGATTGATTATCCAGTAGTAGCATATGAGCAAATTGCTTAATGCTATCAAAGCGTGGACTTGATTCACAATAAAAATGACAAAGGTGAGGCCTTCACAAAAATAACACAAGGGCCAGATGAACCCTTTGCTGACTTTGTAGGACGTTTGCAGACTGCTATCACAAGAATTAATGGGGAAAATTCAACAACAGATGTTTTAATAAGGCAACTTGCTAAGGAAAATGCTAATGAGGTGTCCAGAAGAATTATACTAGGACTGTGCAAGGATGCTCCTTAGAGGAATCATAAGACGCTATGCCACAGTGGGCACAAATGCCTTTTATAGCCAGACTATGATGCAGACTTCCCAAGATCCCAACATGGGTAGACAGGGTCCCTTCTGGCAAGGGACTTCTAGAGAGACACGTCAATGCTTTCAGTGTGGTAAAGTAGGGCATCTGAAAGCTCAATGTTGGTATAGAGGCAGAGTGAGAAAGCAGGGTGGGAGAACAAGACCCAGCACCCATGTCCAAAATGCAACAGAGGCTTCCATTGGGCCTCAGAATGTAGACAGGTTCAGGAACGGGATGAGGGCCCAGCCCCAGGGCCCCAGGCAAAAAACACTTGGGGCATGATGGCAACCAATGGTGCACCCAGAGAGTGCTTAGACGGCCAATAGCCCAATATGACCAATCAGCCAGGAAGCCATATGATGGCAGAAAGGGATTACACAATCAATCAGCCAGGAAGCAACCTGATGGGAGAAAAGGATTACAATTAGGGAGAATAGAGTTGTATGCAGCTGAGACAACTGAGATACCCCCTGGAGAGGTGAAATCTGTTCCTCTCCAGCCTATGGATCCCTTGCCTCCAGGCACAGTAGGCTTGACCATTTCACCTCCTGAGAGTACATACAAAACAGTGTCCATCCACACACTGATGTGGGAAACTGGGGAATGTGTAGATAATATCCCAGTCACCAATACAGGCAGACAATGTGTGACTTATCACGCAGGAGAAACAGTAGCATCAGGTTTACTCATACAGAATCCTAATAAGCAGCTTGGTGATAGTAACCCAGATTCCGATTTCAGATCACAAAATCCAGCAATATATTGGACAGCAGCTGTAACAACTACTAATAACTAATAAGAAATAATTCAAGTAACAAAGATCCACAATCCCACATGATTTAGCAGTTACTGTTATAAAGAAATGGAGAACTTAGAATATTATATTCCAGAAGACAAAGGACATAGGCTTACAGTCAAAAACAGTTGAGTATAATGCTACAGGAGAAAAAAAAATAGATTTTTAATGAAATAAAGAACTTTCAAGCATTCCTGATGAAAAAATCAGAATTGTGTAGAAACTTTCAAGTTCAAACACAAATGATAAAAGAAACATAAAAAGGCAAACATAAAACAACAATAATAAAGAACTAAATATAGATAAGTTGCTTATATTCTAACATGGGAAAGTGATACATATGAACCCTCCAACTCTTGTCATTATCAGGGGTCACAGAGAAAATCTAATTTAGACAGAAAACATAAGAGTGATTCTGTTATAATCTTGAAGGTTTTAAGAATGAAAAGAGAAGAAAAGACTGGAGGGAGATATAGCAGATAAGTGAAAAGAAGGTTAAGGAAAATTATCTTTCATAATCAAAGTATGCAAGGAAACATCAATGCAAACAAGGAAGAGGGGATACTTCTTTTTTCCCCTGAGGCAATTGGGGTTAAGTGACTTGCCCAGGGTCACAAAGCTAGGAAGTGAAGTATCTGAGGTCAGATTTGAACTCAGAATCTCCTGACTTTAGGGCTAGAATTGAACTTCACTCAACTGAATTGATCAAAAGAAAGAATACACAAAATACACAACTGGACACAGAAATACATGTTGCTCAATAGGCAAAAGGAGGGAAAGAAGAGAAGCATAGAATTAGAAGGAAGGCAAATTGAGAAATTGATTCTAAGCAAAACAACTCTAAGGATGCACAAAAATATTTATGTCTCTTTGTGAAGTAGCAAATAGGAATATGAAGAAGAAACACTGTATTGAAAAAATGTGTGAATAGGTTATGATACATAAATGTGATAGAATACTATTATGCTGAAGTATTAGTTATGTAATAATCAACCATTATTGCACAGTACTACTGACAAAATATGCTATCCTGCAGAATAAGACATTTTTTCTTTGATATGGTCAATGTAGAAAGTTGTTTTGAGTGATTATTTTTTTCAAAAGAAAAAAGGAAAGCAATTAAATCTGTCCTTTTAGAACCTAAGGTTTGTGCTCTATCCCACAAATAATCACCCCTTCCTTTTCACCCTCCCCCTTGGTATAATTTCTTGCTTCTTCTTCTAGCTTCCTTCTAAAGTCAAAGTCATATTTAACATGTATAGAACTGCTTGCCATCTGGGGGAGGGGGTGGAGGGAGGAAGGGAAAAAGTCAGAACAGAAGTGAATGCAAGGGATAATGTTGTAAAAAATTACCCAGGCATGGGTTCTGTCAATAAAAAGTTATAATTATGAAAGAAAATAAAGTCAATGTCAGAAATTCAGAATTTGCAGAAATCCAGAAGATCAGCGTCCCTCCCCCAAGCCTCTCTGATCCTTGTCCAAACGGCCAAAGTCAGGGTTGTATTCTGCTCAGTACCTTTGAAACATGAAAGAGAAGAGACCTCTGACTTTATGTTATATGTGAAGACTATTTCAGAAACTGTCAGAAAAAAAGGATCAGCATCTTTGAAGTAAATGGGATATCTGACATAAGTGTCAAAGATCTTGTGGACATTTAGCAGGGGTTGACAAATGACAAAATAAGGCTAGCCATTTTGAGGGTATGATCCAGAAACTAAGAAAGGTTTTTACATTTTTATATAATTAAACTTTAATTTAAAATGTAAAAACCATTCTTGGACTTGGCTAAGAATGCTAAATTGTTCAATAAACTTTTTGTGGTATTTTAAAAATGTAAAAATCATGCCTAGTTCCTAAGCCCTTTCAAAAATAAAAATCAGGGTTAGTTTGCCAACCTCTGTTTTAATGTATAATGAGGTGATACTGATGGGAAAGGTATTTAAGCTTAAATTAGAGAGAAAGTTGGCAAAGAATAGAAAAGTCTTAAGTGGTTCTGATTCAGATATAAGCTAGATACAGATACTGAGGCCAAATACAAGGCTACCACAAGTTACTCAGACTCTCCAACAGGAACTCAACAACAAATTTTCCAGAAGATGGAATAGTGAGCTAAACTGCTACTCCCAGAAGTGATAAGGAACTTGGGACAAGAAATCTCAGGAGAGCATCAACTGAGCACAACCAAAGACGCTGAATCACAATTTGATATAACTATAGATCAAATGGATATGATTTTTGGATTCACTTTAGAGAAGAACATGGAACTGATCCTCCAGAAGCTGAATTCTAAGAAAGTAGCACTGAGTAGAGATCATGGAGACTTCACCAGACTCTGAACAAACTAAACCATCACCCCCTACCCATTTTTCCTGATTCCTTTCTACATGGAAAGGATCCCATATAGTAATGATTATGAGGAATAAAGATGTCAACAGATGAACCGGACAATAAAGCTGAGGTAACATTTTTTGAAGTTGGTTTTGAAAGATACTTTAACTTATATCCGTTTAGCCATTGGAGGAGCTAGACCTTTGTGGATGAACTGAGGTGAAAGGAATAATCATATCTGAATTATATTAGAGTGGGTGTGGAGTTTTCTTGTAAACCAATGATCACTGACAAGAATGACTTTGGATTGTTCAGACTCAATGATTCAATTCATTTCATATCATTTCAACTCAACAAGAACTTATTAAGTAACTTCTGTGTGTAGAATTCTAGGAATAAAAAAAGGATGAATGTTAATTTTGGATCATGTGACTAGAAAAATTAGTAGTTACTATCTGCAAACTTCTTCAAATCTTCAATTCACTGAAAAATGAAGTTATAAATCAGATATATTGTATTTATATCTGAATCCACAGGAAAAGAAGGCACAACCACCAAATAAGAGTAAAACAAACAAATAAGCAAAAATAAATAAAAACAAACAAACAAAAAACCTTGTGAATTAGAACCAGGGAACTTTCATAAGTAGAGAATACACGCAGATCTTTTTCCACACATGCCTTCATAAGTCTACCACAGAAAACATAAGCAAACTTGAAGGTCTGTGCCTGGAATCTAAGTCCTAGAGCAGGGACTCTACTGATGCAGTGATTGCCCAAACACACCCCAACCCCAAAAGAAGCAGTTAGATACTTATTCTCCAAGTTTCTCCAAGTTATGTGAATGGAAAGAAAGAAAATGGAAGTAGAATAAAACTATGGAAAGCAGCCTATTAGAAAGAAAATGAAAAACCCAACCTAAATGAGTATTGTCTCCACGAGGGTTACTCATGGTAGTGACCCCCATAATCCTCCATGTGAGCAGATTTAGGCAACCTTGAAACCCAGCTTTCGGGCTCTTCTCACCAAGAAAAATGGACAGGGACTAAAGTATAAGAACTGAGTCAAGGTAAGAAAAACACTGAAACATCAAATACATAAAGAGAAAAATACATGAACAAATAAATCAATGATGAAAATTCTAAAAAATAGAAAGTACAGTGAGTAAAACATCAAAAAATATTAAGTATGATAAACAAATATTATAATTTGATAGAAAGTGAAAAATCGTTGCTGATAAAAAGATAATCCTAGGAAAGAGCATAAAACAACAGGAAATTCCAGAATATTTCAATCTTAACATATTTGACTAGTGAAAGTATTTGTTTTCCACAAATTTATTTAACCTTTCAAGCATGCAAAAAATAAAAATAAATTATACACTAAAGCAAGGGTTATTAATATAGGGTCTGTGAACTTATGGGTTTTTTTTACTATTTTAAAATTTTTGTTATACAGACACATATATTTAAATATATAAAGCACTTTTTAAATATAGCAAAACAAGAGCTATTTCCTCAATAAATGAATTAGCAAGTGATATGAATAGTCGGCCCTCAAGAGAAGCTACCAATAATTATATGAAAAAGTCCTCCAAATAGCTAATAATTATAAAAATACATATTAAAACATTCAATGATTCTACTTCACATCCATTAGTTTGGCCAAGATGATTAAAAAAAGGAAAATTGCAGTTGTTGGAGAGGTTATAAGAAGAAAAAAATGAACCATTTATAACGCTGTGAATTGGTCTAACCTTTTTGCAAAGCAATTTGGAACTACACCAAAAATGTCCCGAAACTCTCCATACCATTTGATTCAGCAACACAAGCTTATTTTTCCATAGAGGGAAAAGAACAAAAGGGAGGAGGGAGAGCAGGAAACCATACTTATAAAAATATTTATAGTAAATCTATTTATTATAATAAGGAACTGGAAGCAAAGTAGGTGGCTATCAATTACAGAATGGCTGAATGGTATCTGAAAGTAATCAAATATTATTGTACCATAAGAAATGACAAAAGGCACAGATTTGGAGAAAACTGGTAAGACTTTTTGATCTACTCAAGTAAAGTGAAGAAAACTAGGAGAACTAGTTCTATAACAGCAAGTACATTACAAAGAAAAACAACTCCCTAAGGCTAAAAATTTGATCAAAGAAATGACCAACCATGACTCTAGAGAAATGATGCATGCTAACCACTTCCTGACTGAAAAGTGATTGCCTTGATGTCCAAAATAAGGAAATGCGCTTTTTAACATGAGTGAAGAATGGATTTGTTTTGCTTAAATATAGATATTGTTATAAAGGTTTTATCCTTACTTTTTCATTTTAAAAAGTTCTGGAGGACTGAGAGAAAAATTAGCAATATTACTGTCAAAAAAAGAAGATGAAAAGAAGGTGATGATGGATTTTTAAGATGCACAGACGCAAACAGAAGGAAATTCATAAGGAAACAAAGACAAGTCTGACAGATTTATAAGTAACATATTGAATTTATTATGTAAAGCAAACTACACATAATACAGATTCATGTGTAATCCTCATTTTCTACCCTAATTTGAACATGTAAATGCTCATTTTATTTGATGTTTGTTAAGTTCAGAATTTTTTTTAAAGAAAAGGATACTTTCCCTGAAAGTGTAAATAAAAACAAATGTAAAAATGTTTCTAGAAAAATCCATATTTCAAATTCTAAGACATATGAAGATTAAATTTAATCTTTCCAAATGAAAACAACAAAATTTTCAAGTAATAAGGAGAAAAATGTTCAAATATAAGTCAAATCAATAAGCATTTATTAAGCACACATTATGTGCCAAACACTCTGCTAAGTAATATGTATTTTGTAGGCATATATACACATATATGTGTGTATATATATATATACATATATATATTTAAAGGCATATAAAAAGAATTTGAACAATATTATTTGTCACAGAAAGGAATGAGATAGAATATTATAAGAAGCAAAGGAGCTCAAACTACAACCTAAAATTATCTAACCTTAAAACCCTAAGCCTTATCATCAATGAAAAGATAGATGCTCAACAAAATAAAAGTATATGTGCTATGTCTACCCCCTCAAAAAAAAAAAAAAAACAGAACTGAATAGACTTGTAATGTCCCAAAGGTACAAGAATTGTAAATACAATTATTAATAAAATTTTTTAAATGATTTTTCATTTAAATGATTTCAAATAATAGAGATTATTATTTTTGAGAAAGATTGACTTAATAAAGAAAAGAACAAAGAGATGAAAATAGATATAAAGGGTTAAATAATTGAACAAAAGTTTTTGTCATAGAAAATGCCCATCAACTAAGGAATAGCTAAGCAAATTCTGGTACTTTTATTATACTGGAATGTTATTAGTTTTTAATAATTTAGTAACACTATAAATACAGTCTATTATTATTACTGGGCAAGTCATTTAACTTTGCCTCATTTTCACCTGGGATCAACAGGAGGTCAGGGGCAGGAAGTGAATACGTGAATAAAAGATTTTGAGACTGTACATGGCTGTTCTTGAGCAAGCTACCGGGATTTAAACTACTGTTCTTATGAAACAGTGGCCAGAGATCTCTGAAGACCTCAGAAAGAGTAAGCTTGGTAAAATTGGTTCAAGCATTGCAAAAGACGGTGACCAGAGATTTCTCTGAAGGCCTGAGAATTAGGAAGACTGGCAATGTAAGTGTAGAGTAGTAATAGGGTGTTTACAAATGAAGTGAATGCCCAGAATTAAGTATTTACAATTTGTGTTCAGAGGAAGATACTGAAGTAAAAAAAAAAAAGCTTCTACCCCATTTCTAACATGAAATGGTTTCCTGCCCAGAGAGAACTTATAGAACTCAAAAAAGAATTTAAAAGTCAAATGAGAGACATTGAGGAAAAACTAAAAAATAAATAAAAACCATCCAAGAAAAACAATAAAATTATGAAAAAAATTAATCAATTGGAAAAACAGATACAGTCTCAAAGATGAAAATAACTCTTTGAAAATTAGAATTGGGCAAGGAAAAAGCAATGAAGCTATAAAGACTGAGAAATAACAACAATAAAAAAGAAAAAAAGTTGTGACCAAAAAAGGACCTTGACACAATAATGCAAGAAATAATCCAAGAAAATTGTCCTGGAGTGATAGAGCATGAGGGGAAAGTAGAAATATAAAAAAAAGGAAAAACCACCAATCACCACCTCACACATAGGAACATTGTTGACAAATTTCAAAGTTCTCAGATCAAAGAGAACATTTTAGAAGAAACAAGAAAAAAAATTCAAATGGTTGGAGCTACAATTAGAATTGTACAGGATTTATGAGCTGCTACAATAAAAGACTGCAGGTCCTAGAATCATATATATCAAAAATCAAAAGAACTAGGCTTGCAGCCAAAAATTATCATATCCAGAAAAATTATTTATGATTTTGAATGAGGAAAAAATGGACATCCAATGAACTTGCAGATTTTTCAAGACTTCTTATCAATCAAACCCAAACTTAAAAGAAAATTTAACATATAACAGCCAACATCAAAGGTCAATTTCAAGGAAATCAACATGGATAAATTGCTTGTGGTTTTTTTTTTGTTTGTTTTGACATGGAAAATTTATAAGCATATGTTTAAGATTAATGTCAACAATACAACAGCTCAAAAGAAAGATTGGAGCAGAGTTAAGGTAAAAATAGTAATTATATCATACAAATGAGGTTCAGAGAAAGAATAAACACAGTTCATTAGAGGGAGGAGATTCTGAAACCTAGTTTCATAGTTCTGATGACCTACTTATATCAGGAATGGGTTAAATAGGTAATGCTACATTTATACTCTGAAGGGTATTGCACCCTACAAAATATATAAAGATAAGGGGGAAGAGATAGGGGTCAGGGAAGAAGACAAGGGAGGGATCCCCAATGGGTGGGGGGAGGTTAAGAGCAAGGAAAGTTAAGAGCAAAACTAAAGCAAAGGATCAGCAAGGATAGGAAAGATATGTGTGTCTGTATGGGGGTCTGTGTGTGTGTGTATGTATGTGCATGCATATATCTACATATGTATATATAAATATAACCTTTCTTAACTATAGCCTGCTTGGAGGAAGGGAGGAGAAAAGGGAAGGAATAAAAAAGTAAAAAAGGTACATAGCAGAGAACAAAAGAATAATTTACAAGGAAGTAGATGGATACTCATGAATATAATTTCTTCTACTAATATATATAAATTTTCTTGAAGTGGTAATTTGTTGTTATATGTTTTGAATCCTCTCTGATGTTCTGTTGGGCACATGGCAATGTTCTCTTTTGTTTTACTTTATTTTGTTCTGTATATACATGAGATGACAGTTTCCTCCATTCTTATATAGGAGTAGAAGTTCACAGGTAGGGGACACTGCCCACAACATCAGACAACATCAGACTTTTTTGATATATTGATCAGTTTTGTTGATTTTTCTTTCTTTATTTCTTTCATTGTTTATTAAGTGTAGCTTTCTGGAAGAAAAGGAGGGGTTCTTTCATTATTTATTATAAAGTATAGCTATTTTGAAGGAAAGGAGGAAAGATATAAGAGGAAACGGGAGAAGATCCAAAAGCAAAAGATGAAATAAAAATCTATTTCTTCTAATTGTGAATGGACTAAACAATTCAAGAAAATTCAAGAAAGTAAAAAAGTTGATCAAAACAAAACTTCATAATTTGTTGTATAAAAGAGACATATTAAAAGCAAAGGCATACAGAGAGACTAAAAAAAATTTACTCTGCACCATTTGGATTTTTTTTAAAGCAAGAATTGCAAACACACTGCCATACAAAGCAAAAATGAAATATTATCAATAGAGATAAAAAGATAAGAAATTTTACATGAAGAAAACGATGAATACATATCAGTACTAAATATACATATACCAAGTGTACATAAATTCATAAAAGAAAAATTAACACCATTGAAAAATTAGACAGATGGTTAGTAACACAATGATATAGGAGACATTAATGTTTTTCTCTCAGAGCTGGACAAATATAACAAATGTAAAGATTTTATGTATATACAATTGGATAAATTACTTCTAAATTTAACTAATGGGATATGACTCATGGCATCTTCTGAAAAGAAACATTTAAGAATATTCATGTTTCTCAATTCCACATAGACCATGTGCTAAAGCAAATTCTAAGTGAATGTTTAAAAGCAGGAATACCAACACATCCATTGTGGACCAAAAACAAAAAACAAACAAAAAAACCTGCTGCAAATGGGGAGGTATGTATTAACCCTCCATACTGCCACAATAGTGGCCAGAATTCTTGGGGACAAGGTGATTTTGTGCAGATCTAAATCTAATTTTACTCCAACATAAATCAATCTGGGACCCAGCTGTAGGATTTTTGTTTTTTTTTTCCCCTGAGACAATTGGGATTAAGTAACTTGTCCAGGGTCACACAGCTAGGAATTGTTAAGTGTCTGAGGTCAAATTTGAACTTGGGTCCTCCTGATTTTAGATAGAGCTGGTGCTCTATCCACTGTGCCATATAGCTGCCCCAGCTGTAGGATTTTTTGACCAAAAAGAGTACTGAAACAATTATTATCTTCATGAACTGCTTTTAATCTCCTTAGAGATCATTTTTACCTGAAAGAAATGAAATGTGTTTTTTTGTACAAGAATTGTTTGTTTGAACTCTCAGGCTTTGAATGACCTCTTACATCAGATGAGAGATAGCAACCCAAACGAGTGACAAAGTGGATGGAATCTGGATTAATAGCCTGTTTTTCAAAGACATATAAAAAGAAGAGAGAGTATGCTCCTAAACACCACATAACATCCCATAAGAAAAGTGGGCTTTGAATGATAACAGAAGCATAAAAATAATAGTGAAAAGTAATCTCTGGTAGTAGTTAAAGAACTAACAACAATAGGATAGGTGAGAGACAGGGACAGAGGCAGAGACAGATAAAGAGAGACAGTGAAAGAGAAGCAAGGTGATCAGGGACAGAGAAAGAGAGCCAGACAGAGAGAGAGAGACAGAGACAGAGTCACAGAAAAAGAAAGTCAGAGATGAGACAGAGAAGACACAATTAAGTGCTCACTTGCCTTGTATTGGACACTGTGTGGATCATTGTGAATACAAATATAGGATCAAAAGACAGTACCTACCTTCAAATAACATATCCTAATAGGGGAAGACAATTCATAAAAGGAAACTGAAAAGCAATTAGGAAGAGAAAGCTATTGTATAAGAGGGAGTAAGATGGAAAAGTCCACAGTCTGAATTTGAGTTATAAGAGAAAAGTGCATGGATGTCTTAGGTAGTTGCTGAAATAGTTGGTCTTGGCAGAAACTCATATCAGAAGAGTGGGCTGCAGGGATGAAAACAATCCTAAGGTGAGAAGGCTATGAAGAGATGAACAGGACTGGAGAAATCAAAAGAAAAGCTAAGAGAGAAATGAAAAATAATAATACCAATAATACTGGCAGCATTGAAACAATCATTTTGGCAGTGGCAACAAGACAATGAAAGAACACTCATAATCTAGTCTATTTCTAGTCTATAATCTAGTCTATAAATTTCAGTTTATTTAAGAACAAGAGTGAAGGCCAGTCAGGTAGCTACAGGTAAGCCCTAGAAGCAGCCATGAAGCATATATCATCCGAATGGACAAGAAGCAACTCAGATAACTGTGGTCCTGCAGTTGCAGGAATGCTGCCCATATAAAAAATTGCTTGACATCTGGATAGGTCAGTAGCAAAGTTGGTTCCATGTGGACCTTTTGAACTGTTCTCATGAAATTCCTTTAGTTTTACTGCAGGGATTGAGGGGAAGGTGTCCCACTAGAAAGCTGACATTTGTAGCTCTTCCTGCCTATGTTATTAGTGTCCAGGAGTAAAAGAGAGTAATGTTGTGGATTGGAATACTGGTGAGAACAAAGAGGTATGAGTTAAACACCCCACCCCCTATCCGGCACCCACTCGTACACTACTGATCATGATTCTTACCAGCAAAAAAAAAAACTAAGTTACATTGCAGACCCAAGCAGTTTGGGTTAACTTTGACCCAAGGAGGCTTAATCTAGAATCCATCCTATCTTTTCAACACAAAGAGTATAAAAGCTATTAAAAAAAAAAAAAACAAAAAAAAAACTTTAGTGGAGAAGATCCTGAAACTCCAAGAAATCTCTTTATTGGGAGTTTTTATATGTTTTTATTTTCCTGAATTTCTTTTTAACTACCTTTAATATTCCTTTAACCTGAGGGTGCTGGATCATGCTTCTTGTAAAAGAACTTTTTGATTGAATCCTCAGGCTTTGATGGATCCACTGCACCAGATGAGACATAGCAATCTAGTCATTTTCCCCCCACAAACCACATTAAAAAAATAGTTAATAAGAGGTAATATATATATATATATATATATATATATATATGGATCTAAATGGAAACACTAATGACAATGAATAAAAAGTAGGTAAAAAACAAAATATATAAAGGTAATAGCAATGTAAAATTTTTTTTAAATTATATGTTTGTGTGTATATAATATACATATACATAAATAGCTATATCTATATACACATAATATATTTTGAGGATACAGTTAAAGCAATTTTCAGAAGAAAAATTATATCCCTTAAAACATATAGTAGCAAAATGGAAAAGGAAATTAATTAATTGAAAATGCATTTTTTTTCCTTTTTCCTCTTTTTTTTTCTTTTTAAGAAGATCTTTATCTCAGAATTAGATAGTTTGTTTTACCAAAGACTATTCCCATCCTGGAATATCTTCCCTCTTCACCTCATTGTCATCCTTGATTTCCTTGTTGAATTTTGATAATTTTTACACCAAAATATATGTATTATTCAACACTGCTTTGTTTCAGATAAGAGTAATATTCATCTTTTGTCCTCTCCCCCAATTTTTTCCTCCTTATTTATATATTATTCTTCTCAAATACTACAAGTATGATAAATTACAAGTTCTACCTTTTCCTTCTCCTTACTACATTAATGTATTCCTTTTATAGAGTGGCTACATGACACAGTGGATAGAGTGCTGGGTCTGGAATCAGGAAGATTTATCTTTATGTGCTCAATCTGACCTCAGACACTAGCTGGGTGATCCTGGTCAAGTCACTTAACCCTGTTTGTCTAAGTTTGTCTAAGCTCATTTATAAAATGAGCTGGAGAAAAAATGGCAAACCACTCCATTATCCTTATTAAGAAAACTTCAAATGAGATCTAGAGAAGTTAGACGTGACTTTAACAACAAATCCTTCTATTTCTCCCCGTTAAAACCATTAGAACAAAACAAACAAAAAAATAGGTATAGGTAAAATTCAGGAGATAATTGGTAAATTCTTTCTATCTCTACTTTTCCCTGTGTTTCTAAGAGATTGGAAAGCCTTTACTAACAATTTCTTGAAATATAGTATCCACTAAAAAAATTTTTTAAAACACAAAACACTGTCTCATCTCCTGTCTCCACACTTTTTCATTGTTCACATAGTAGGTACAAAAAGATATCTAAAGAAAGATCCCATTACATTGAAGAGTTGTGGAGGATTTTTGGAAGTACACAGAGAAGAAACATGTAGGAAGGCAGAATATGGATAGATGGCAATTCTCATTATTGGAGGGGTAACCATTTTAAGAAGGTCACAGATCTATCTAAATAACTGAAGTAACACTAGCTATGGAGGCTATAAGAAAACTACAATTAAAGCTATATTTCCTGAGAATTCTCATCCTTCATCATATAGTAATCAGCCTATTTTTTATGTGGAAAATGCCCCTCTGCCCTTTCAACTTCCAGCAATAACTTTCTTCCTCTTTCCTCTCATTCCTATTGTTTTCTTTGGTTATTGGAACACTGAATTTTGCAATCTCACATAAAATGGGAGGAATTCTTGAATAAGGCATGCCAATATTCAAGTTAGACTTTAGTAATGTGACTTAATCAGATGCAAGGCAGTGAAAATACTTGTGGTTTTTCTAAAAACTGTATTTCCACAGAGATGGAAAAACGAATGCCCACTAAAAAATGATAGAAATGCTTTGAAATAGAGAAAATTGGGGGGGGGGGGGATATAATTTTGTAATAACTGAAAAATCTCTGGATACTGATCTACATAATTGGAGTAGATAACATTGTCTTCTTCATAGTAGCTTTTCACCTAAAACGATCAAAGAGCATTTTGCCACATTTTGATAGTGTTCTCTATGTTTTGTGCTTAAGTTAGTTGTATAACAGCATTGTTTCTTATACATGGTTTTCATTTGTTTTTTGAGCTCATCCAAAATTTCTGAATCACTATTCCCTTAATTCCTATAACAGTTTTGTTTTGAGACAAGTCTTTAAAATTCAACAAATATACCAAAAAAACCTGTACTAGATCCAAAGAAGAAATTCTTAACTCCATTGCACATACAATGTACTGTACACTACATTTTATTTTTGTTTCAGCTAACTCGAAAATTAAAATTCTGAAATTTTATTCTTCCTTAACATATTTAACACAAGATTTTTTTTTAATTGAAGACAGATATACTCTTTGACCCAGCAGTACCCCTATTATATTTGAATCCCAAAGAGAACTGAAAAAAAAGGAAAGGAAAAAATACTTATATGTACAAAAATATTTATTGTGGAAGAAAAGAATTAGAAGTTGAGGGGATGTGCATCAACTGGGGAATGATTGTGATGAAATACTGATATCCTATAAGAAATGATTAGCAGGATGTTTTCAGAAAAACCTGGAAAGACCACATGAATTGATACAAAGTGAAGTGAATAGAACCAGAAAAACATTGAGCATAGTAATGCAATATTATAGAATAATGAATTGTAAATGACTTGAACTATTCTCAGCAATACAATGAGCCAAGACAATTCTGAAGGACAATTCTGAAATTCTTTCTAGAGAAAGAATTGAGGGGAGTCTGAAGGCTGATCAAAACACACATTTTATTTTATTTTATTTTGTTTGAGGCTTTGGGGGGTTATTTTGGTCTGTGCTTTTGTTTACAACATGGCTAATATGAAAATGTTTTTTTCATGACTTCACATTTCTAATTTCTATCAAGTTGCTTGTCTTCCCAAAGAAAGGATTAAAGGACAGAATTTGAAACTCAACATTTTAAAACATGAATGTTAAAAATTATTGTACATTTTAAACTTATGGAATAAAACTGTTATGTTAGGGGAAAACAATTTCCCTAAATTGTTCTGCTTCAGTTTCCCTAAATTGTTCTGCCTCAGTCTCCCTGGTGACAACCCCCCTTCTTTGCCATTAGGACTGATTTAATTAGGGCTGGAACCTCTGATACTACATTCCAAAGAGTCATAAACCTCTAGATGGCTTATCTCAGTATTTGGGCACATTTTCAGACATCCTGGCTCCTAGCCTCCCAACTTATCAGAATTTATGATCTGTCCTTACCCTCATCCTATCAGAATTGAATTTATGGTCCATTCCTGGAAGTTCCCACTCACCAGTGCTCTACTCCCACCTTGCCTTTATTTCCCTGATCGCTGGAACCCTATAAGAATCCCTGGAATCCCCCACTCGCTGCTGGATACTTTGAGACAAGAGTGCAATCCAGCCAGCTGGGGTCAACATGGATACTGTTTTGCCCCCAGTTCCAATCTCTCTCTCTCTCTCTCATAAAATATTAAAACCCTCTCTATTCCATCTTTCCTCACTTTCTCCAGCATTACAAAACAAGTACTTCCATAACATGGTGGAATTAAAAATATGATTGTACATAAAGCTACAATTCTATTATGCCCAATTTGCTATTTCTTTCAAATATACAACAAAATTATCATGTAAACTCCTTTTTTCTCCCTTCCCTACCCTAGAGATGGCCATCATTAGATACAAATATACACACACACACGCACATATATATATATATACACACATACATATATATATGTGTGTGTATATATAATATAAAAAAGTATGTAAAATTATTCTATATATATATATATATATATATATCTTTTTATCAATTCTCTCTATCAGATAGCATCTTTTTTCTTTTGTTCCTTGTCTTTAAGTATTTATAATAGACAAAATAACTTAGTCATTTTTAAACAATAGTGCTATTAAGGTATACAATGTATTCTTGGTCCTGCTCATTTTGCTCTTTATTATTTTGTGCAAGCTAAAAGTCTACCTTATATAGAAAGCCTTTTGAAATCCCTCTTATATTTAGTGCCTTCCTTTTATTATCTTCAATTTCTCCAATTTGTAGTTTGTACATAATTGTCTGCATAATCTCTTCCCAATTATATAATGACTTCCTTTCCTTTGCATCCCCAGCATGTTACACAGTGCCTGGAACACAATAGGCACTTAATAAATGTTTACTGTTATGTATATGTATATATGTATAATAAAATAAAACTTCTTTGATGGTTATCTATCAATCAAGTATATGATTCTTAGAACATACTAAGCACTCAATGACATCAAAATCATTTAGCTATCAAATGTATTTATAAAGTATATGGTCATTCTCTTTTCCAAAGGACCACATCAATGTTTTTAGTGTATTTTTATTATATGTAATACTAAATCTTGCAAGCAAAAAAAGAGACAGGTGGAAAGCAAAACCCTTAACCATATACTTTATTATAGCAATATTATAAAATACAATAGAACGTGTTAAATGTCCAAGGTTTTTTACCATTATTTATTTGTCTAGCAATTGTATGAGAAAATGAAGCAAATCAAATGAGACTGAGATTGATGTGGTTAGTGGCAGTGCAGAGAGTTGTGAGAATTGAAAGGATGGCGCACAGGTCCAACAGGGAAAAATTCCCAAACCTGAAAAGTCTGAATGGCAGAAAAGGAAAGTTTATTGTTCACTAAGAAGAAGCTCTCTTAAGCAGGCAATTCCTTATTAGGAATTTTGCAAAGGTGTGTTTGACAGACCCCTGTTTTATGAACAAAATGTTGGCCTGGGGCTGGGAGCTGTCTGGGATAATCAATAAAGAACCATCAGATAGAGATCTCCAAATGAAATCATTTTGAAGGCTTTTGCCCAGAGTCTGGGGAATTTCCTGGAGGGGATCCCAGCTACCCCCAAAAGATCAATGGAGGGTGATTTGATCAAAATCTCCAACTGAATGAGACTGCTTAACTTGGGGAAGGTGTTGTCTTAGGAAGGCATGCTTTTTCCCTTGGGAGAGTCTGAGACCCTGAATCTAGTTTCAGGGTTCACCCCTGTCAAGATCACATAAAATTATATGTGATATCATGATTTTGGGGAAAAAAAACCTAATAAAACATTAACAGCCTTGAAGAATGAATAGTTTGTTAACCACATAATTTACCATGCTTTTTATATATTGATTGCTTAAGAAGAAAGTATCAGAACTAAATCATTGGATTATACAGGTCTCCTCTGACAGGTCTGGGAAGAAAGTAAATGTAGGAAATGAATGTATTATATACACAGTGCAGTGCCAATGCACTGCATTTCATGGAAGCAGCTCCTTCTCAAAATTCTAAAAAGAGCAATAATAACAAGTAATCCTAGTGTTGAGCCTCTGGAGGTCAAAGACAGTGCAATTCTTGCTGAAATCATGTAGCGCTATTGCACTTTACTCTGTGCATTTACAGGCATTACATACACACACATATATACAATTATATGTTTTTATATATTACATATATTTTTATATGTGAGCATTTACATAACATTGGATATACATATTGATTACACATAGATTATAATATGTATCTGTGAAGAATAACTTTGTATTCTTCATGTGTGTGTGTACAATCATTAAATCATTCATATTTCAAGCCATCAAGTCATAAGTGTGTCTTAAGTATTTACTATGTGCGAAATGCTAGGATACAAAGAAAGGCAAAAATATTTCTTCCCTCAAGGAGCTTCATATTCTTATGAGAGAGATAGCATGCAAACAACTATGTGTGAACAAGAATTATATCAGATAAAATGAAAGTAATTTCAGAAGCATCAATATCAGTGGGGACTAGAAAAGATTTCTTGCAAAAAGTGAGATTTTTGCTGGTATTTCAAAGAATTCAGTAAAGCCTGAAGGCAGAGGTAAGGCAGGAGAGAATAACAAGCAAAGAAGACAGCAACAAAGCAGTAATATAAAAATGCATGGAGTTGGAGATGAATTGTGGAGTAGTCGGAGGGGAGGGGAGCTGTAAGAAGATTTTTAAGAGAGGAAACATGCCATGTTATAAAAGGTGTTTGTCTTGTTTTTTAAACAATCCTGGAGCAAATATCTATCTGTCTATCTATCTATAAAATTTTTCTCCCCAATTACATGTTAAACCATTTTTCAACCTTTTTTTTTTGTTTTGAGTTCCAAACTCTATCCTTCCTCTACCCCTTCCCTGAGATGGCAAGGAATCATATATAGGTTATACATGTACAATTATGTAAAACATTTACATAATTATTCATTTTGTACAAGAAGACAAATGAAAGAATTAAAGAAAAATAACATCCTTCAGTCTATATTCAAATAATATTAGCTTTTTTCTCTGGAGGTACATATTTTGCTTCATCATGAGTACTTTGGGATTGTCTTGGTTCTTTGTATTGTTAAAAATAGCTATGCCATTCACAATTCTTCATTGAACAATATTGTTGTTACTGAATACAACATTCTCCTAGTTTTGCTCACTTCACTTTGCATCACTTTATGTAAGTCTTTCCAGGTTTTTCTGAACTTATCCTGCTTGTTATTTCTTATAATACAATAATATTCATCATATAACATAGCTTGTTTTGCCATTCCCTAATTGATGGGTGTCCCTTCAATTTCCAATTCTTATCCCCGTATAAAGAGCTGCTCTAATTTTTTTTTTGTATAAATAGATCCTTAACTTTTCTTTTTTAATGTCTTTGAGATATAGACCTAGTAGTGTATTGATGTATTTTGTGCATAGCTTTTGGGGTATGCACAATTTTATAGCCCTTTGGGCATCATTCCAAATTGCTCTTTCTTTGAATGGATCAGTTTGCAACTCCAACTGCAGTGCCTTAGAGTTCCGATTTTCCTACATCCCAACATCCATCATTTTATGAAAAGTTTTAAAAGCCAAATTAAAGCATTTTTATATTTGATCTTGGAGATAACGTGGAGCCACTGAAATTTACTAAGGGAAAATGGGCAAAGTAACATGGTCAAATCTGTGATTTAGAAAAATTTCTTTAAAAATAGTGTTGAGTGGAGTATCAAATAGAGTGGGGAAAGATCACCAAGAGACACAGAACAGAGGAATGAAAGGGCCCAGGACAAAGCCTTGTGTCACCCCCACATTACCCTTCTCTAGACTTTTAGGGCACTGTTCTCCTACTTCTCCCACCTGTCATACTTCTGAGACTTCTTTGCTGAATCTTTAATTAGGCCATGCTGACCAATTGTGGGGGTTTAGATGGTGCCTATATGCCAATTACTTTATAAATATTCATCTAATATTCTATTTACCTCTTTAATTTCTTTCTTATTTGTTTTGTGATTTGATTTATCTAAATCTGAGAGTGCAAGATTGAGGTCTCTTGCTATTATAGTTTTGCTGTCTATTTCTTCCTGCAGCTCTCTTAACTTATCCTTTAGGAAGTTAGATGCTATACCACTTGGTGTATATATGTTTAATACTGATGTTGCCTCATTGTCTATAGTACCTTTTAGCAAGAGATAGTTTCCTTCTTTATCTCTTTTAATTAGATCAATTTTTGCTTTTACTTGATATGAGATCAGGATGGCTACCCCTGCTTTTTTGACTTTGCCTGAAGCATAATAGATTCTGCTCCAGCCTTTTACCTTTACTCTATGTATCTCCCTGTTTTAAATGTGTTTCCTGTAAATAACATATTGTAGGGTTCTGACTTTTGATCCAGTCTGCTATCTGCCTCCACTTAATGGGAGAGTTCATCCCATTCACATTTACAGTTAAAATTACTAAATCTGTATTTCCTGCTGAATGAGATGAGGTGAGATCGTTCAAGACAGTTGTGAAAAGGATTCCATCTATTTCAAAGTTTGAGTAGGCTTGAAGGACTTTAAGCATCAAGTCAAGGGCATACTTAAGTTCCCTCCCTGCTATCCCCTAAGGGCATACTTAAATCCCCTTGTTATCCTCCTATGACATCACTGTCTTTCTGTTTAGGTCAAATATGGGCAACTATGTACTTATTGGTCAAGTTCAATTTCTTGGGTAGTTCCCGGGTTTAGAATATAAGATCCTCAGCCAATAAGGATGAGGGTCAGTGGTGGGAGGGGGCATTTACGTTAGGGATAAAAAGTGTTGACCCTGGCCCCAAGGTGCTTCCTCCCTTCGATTGTCTGCTCTTTGGGTGGGACGCCAGATTCTCAAGAACGTATAATAAACTTCGCTTTGCTTCTAGATATCTCTCCAGCTTTTTTATTAAATGCTGTACCACACACTGCCATCCTAATATCCCCAGATTATGGTTTTCTTTTTCTTTCCCTCCTTCCCCACTTCCTTAGTATTAATCTTATTGGTCCCACTTGCGTCACCCAGCTCTCCCTCTTTAGTATCCCTCCCTCCTCTCTTTGAATCCCTTCCCCTTTCTTGTACCCTTCCCTTATTACTCTTTTTCCTTTTCCCTTTTCCGATTCCACTTTTTAATGAGGTGAGAGAAGATTCTCTGTAAAACAAATGTGTCAATTATTTCCTCTTTGAGCCAGCTCTGATGAGAGTAAGATTCGCACAATATTCCTCCCCCTCTCTTAAGTTCCCTCAGATATGATAGGTTTCCTTTGCCTCATGGTCGCATGAAGTTTCCCTCTTTTTTTCTCCCCTTTCCCCTTTTTCTGACACTCTCCCCTTTCCATTTCTACTTCCCTTTTTTATGCTATATCAATAAAATCAAATTATACATGTGGTTTTTATGTACATCCACAACTGAAATACAGTTCTCGTAAAATATTCTTATTTGATCCTCGCAACAACCTTGCAAAGGAGGTGCTATTATCACTCTTATAGATGAGAAACGGGCAGGTACAGAGGTTTAGCGGCTTGCTGGGGATCACAAAAACTAGTGCCTGAAGCTAAGCACAGATAGAACCCTCTGTCCGCAGCGTTACTAAATGGATAGTAAGAGACCCATTAAAAAATAATTTTTTTAAAAGAGAGACCAGTTTGATGTTGTAACCCCGGACAAGTCACTTAACCTGTGTTGGCCACTATTTTCTCCCTTGTGAAATAGGAATGATTACATCCCCAGCTTCACAGGGTGGAAGATCAAACGAACTCGTGTGAACGCTTTAACAAGCCTTAAAAGCTCCTTACCGTTGGGGAGGGAGGAGGTGAGGATTATTATTCCCACTGCCCTGCTTTATAAAACAGGAAAGTTAGGGAGCTCAAAAAAAAATGGGATGCTTGGGATGGAAAGAGATTAAAGAAGAGACTATAAAAGCATTGGGAGAACTAGCGAGGACAAGGAGTAGACCGACGCTCCAGCCTTGTCTATAACTAATACGGAGGAGGTGGGGCTACGCCTCCCTGCGTCGCACTACGTCTTGCGTCACTTCCTGAGTGACCCGGAGGACGTGCAGCCTCCCCATAGATACGGGAGGCGGGACTTCCGGACACGCTTGGCAACTAAGCCTTTCTGAAGAGGAGCGGAAATTGTGAGGAAAAGAAGCTTTCGGGGTAACACGTCTGCCTCCCTCTTCTTTTTTCCTCACCTTCCCCAGCGCCCGAGGGGACGGAAGCTTGCGGACTTATTCCTGGGCCCCCTAGCTGTTCCTTTTCGGGGTTCGGGAGAGGCGGGGAGGGCGAGTCGGGAAGAGAGAGGACTGAGGCAGCGGAAGGGAAAGGGTTTGGTGTCAGCATCCCCGATGTAAAACCGCTAGGCCCCTGAGAGATGCTTTCGTCCTACCTGTTTCAGATGAGGAAGCTGAGGGTCAGAGAGAAGTGGCTCGGCGAAGGTCACCTCAGGCCGCAAAGTCCCAGGGCCGGGACCCGAACAAAAGCTTTCTTGTGTTTTAAAGCACTAGGCTTGTCTTTAAGCGTATTTAAGTGAGTGATGTCTTTATGAAGTGCGAAAACATGGGTCAGGTTCTCAGCTGAGCGCCGATGAAACGACAATAGCGGCATTAAATAGCTTTTATTCGTTTTATTATACAATTTTTATTGTTTTTGAGTCGTTTTCCAATCGTGTGCAATTCCATCATTCAATTTGAGTTTTCTTGGTTTGCCATTTCCTTCTCCAGGTCATTTTATAGATGAGGAAATAGAGTTAAATAACTTGCCCAGGGTCACATTGCTAGTAAATGTCAGAGGCTGAATTTGAATAAAATTCTTTTTTTTTTTTTAATAATAGCTTTTTATTTTTTTAAATACATACAAAGATAATTTTCAACATTCATTCACCTTGTGTTTTAGATTTTTCTGCCTCTCTTCACCCCTCCCCCCAGACAACAAAGCAATCTAAGTTAAACATGAGCAGTTCTTCTAAATATATTTCCATATTCATCATGCTCTTCAAGAAAAATCAGATCAAAAGGGAAAAAGGAGAAAAAAGCAAACAATCAGCAACAAGAAGGTGAAAATACTATTAAAATAGTTTTAATTTAAAATAGTTTTTATTTAAATTAAAATAGTATTTAATTTAAATAGTATTAAAATAGAAAACATTTGATTCATTTAGTTCTGAAGAGGAAAGTGAGGCAGGTGACCTTGCAAAGCTTTCCCTCATTTAAATTCAGTTCACTTGCTTGTCATGGCATCACCTTCCTGATGTCATGGTCCTCTTCCAGAACAAAGGATAACCACAGGCCTGCACTCTATCCACTTTACCATCTAGTTAACAACTTATTACATAAGTTTTTTATATTAAAAAAAATGAAATGTGTTACTTTGTAGAGGGTCATTATCAATAATGCTAAAACTTTTCATAGTTGAGACAGGAACATTACTGTTTGATTTCTTGCCATTTCTCCCTCCTCCCTTCCCAAAATGCTGTCTAGATTATTCATAATTAAAATGAATCTTAATTAAGCCCCATGAAAATATAGAGTGCTTAAAGTATGGCAAAAATTCATGCTTGTGTTTGCTTGTTAGCTTATTCCTAATGTACCATTTTTGAGTATGTTGGTACCTGTTTATATTTTAAATTTAATTCTTAGCCATTTCTGTTTATAACCTTTCTGTATTTTATAATTTTTTGGAGTAAATAATCTTAAACTAGGCTGAAAGATTTAACAGTGCTAGGTTTGTAATTAGGAAGACCCAAGTTCAAAACCAGCCTCACATTCTTACTGATGATCAGTTATATAACCCTGCTTGCCTAAATTTCCTCAGATGTAAACTGTGGTTGATAATAGCACATTTCTCAGGGTTGTTATAAGGATCAAATGAGATATTGTAAAGTTCTTAGTACAGTTGTTGGAATATTGTAGGTGCTATATAAATGCTTTTGCATCTTGGTGGTGCAGTGGATAAAGTTCTGGACCTGGAGTCAGGAAGACTCATCTTACTGACTTTAAACTGGCCTTAGTCATTTGACAACTGTTTTGCCTCAGTTTGCTCATATGTTGAATGAACTGGAAAAAGAAATGGCAAACCATTCTAGTATTTTTGCCCCAAAAGGCATGCCCCAAAAGGAGTCATGAATCGAGAATGATACAACTGAACAACAATCTATCTATATCTATATTCTTTCCAATATCTTTACCAAAAAAACTTCAAATGGTGTCATGAATTGGATGAAACTGAAACAACTAAACAACAAAGTATAAGTGTTTATTTTCTTCCCTTAAACTACAATTTTTTTTTTCCATGTCTTGAAAAAAATAGTCAGAATTTAGAATTGGAAGACTTTTATATTTATCTGTCCTACTTCATTCCTTCTATATAGACAAAAATATAGATTAAAGTGGTTAAATGACTTACATGGAGTCTCATAGATGATAATTATCTGACCTAAAAATTTAATCCAGGTATCTTGAATTTATATCCTCTGATATTTCTGCTATTCTACCTTCATGTGTAGCATACCACTCTTTTTACGATTCAGGAATTGTGTGTGTGTGTGTGTGTGTGTGTGTGTGTAAATTTTCTTATCATTGGCTAGGCTAAAATACGTGGCTTGCAGCTTGCTTTTAAAGGTGATTTCCTCTTTTTTATATCCTAAAATGTTTTTTTGTAGAAATATGGACTGTTTCAATTAAGGTAGTATATAGACTTTTGAATCATAGCTCTAGAGCTGGAAGGTCTCCAGGGTCCAACTTCCTCATTTTTACAGCTTGGGAAATTGAGACCCGCAGAGAATTTTAACTTTTCTAAGATTACACAGTTAAAAGTACCAGAGGTAGGATTATATAAAACACCATGTTAGAGTGAAAATCACTTGGTAGTAGGGCTAAACAAAAACAAGTTCCTTCCAAGGTTAAAAAAGGTTGCTAATGCTTAGATTGAAAAATCATCATGATGATATTAATCAATAATGTATTGATCCATTAGTCTATATTATGTTATAGGTGAAAAAGCTGTGTCAAAATAGTTTACATTTTATTTCAAAGACAAGGAAGAGACTATTGTTTTCTGGTTCTGTTAAGGTTTGTGAGGAACATAGGAAAACTGATATTGAAGCTAAAATAAGGGGCTATTGTCAGAGCAGTTGAGGTGCTTTCTACAGTGAGGCATCTGGGTACCAATGAAGCAAAGCCCCAACAGTTAAGTCTTTGACCCATAAGCTTAAATGAATTGCAAATATCTGCCACTGAACACAAAATTTTTAATTTCTATTTTTTAAAAGTACTGTTTCTTGTTCATTTTATTTAAGTAAATAAATACCTGCTGGGTACTCATTTTGTACAAGGCCTTGAACCCCTTAAACAACTTTCAGTCTTATTAGAGAGGTGAGATAACTACACAAATAGAGAAGTGCCATATAACAGTATGTAGACAGTAAGTAGAATTGAAATTATCAGGCCTCAAACTGTCATGCTGAGGAAACATTGCAGATATGGAGTCAATTTTGCTAAACCTTAGTTTCATCATCTACAAAATGGAAATAATTATATCACAAAATTGTTCTGAAGATAAAATAGTATACTACATCATTCAGTCTGCAAGCATTTATTAAGCATTTACTAGATACTGTGCCAGGTCTTAGATATACAAAGAAATGAAACAATATCCTCAAAAAATTTATGCTATATTATAGAAGGACAACATATATGGGTAAGGGGTAGAGAAAGATATTAGCAGCTGAAGGTATCAGAAAAGTCTCTTTTTGCTGAGCTTTGAGGAAAACTAGAGTTTCTTGCAGGCAGAGGTTAGAAGAGAGTGCATTTCGAACATGGAAGCCAATCTGTGCAAAGGAATGGAACTGAGAGGTGGAATGTCATATTAGAAATAAGAAGAAAGCCTGTTTGCCTGGACTAGTGTGCATATAGGGAAGAAGTTCAAATATGGAAAGGCAAGTTTAAGCCAGGTTTGAAATACCAAATCTTGGAATTTGTGTTTGACCCTAAAGGAGTTAGGAAGCCATTAGAATTTATTAATAAGGGAATAAGTCCTGTCATTCAACTAGTACTTTAGGAAAATCACTTTGATAATTGTGTGGAGGATGAAACCAGGAGAAGGAAGAGGCTTTTATAGAGCAATTAGGCAGCTGTTGAAGTAATAGAGGTGATATCTGAGAAGGGGACATCTTGGAGTTAGAAATTATGTGATGACAGTGAGATGGAATTGGCCCTGACGTTTTCATTTATTTTATTTATTTATAATAACTTTTTATTTTTTCAAATATATGCAAAGACAGTTTTTAACTTTCTCCTTTGCAAAACCTGGTGTTTCAGATTTTTCTCCCTCCCTTCTATCTACCCTCTCCCTTATACAGCAAGCAATCCAATGTAGGTTAAACATGTGCAATTTTTCTAAACATTTCTGTATTTGTCATGTATGCTACATGAGAAAAATCAGATCAAAAGGGAAAAAAAATAACAAGCATATACAAACAACAAAAACAAAAGGTGAAAATACTATGCTTGGATCCCCTTTTAGTCTCCATAGCTCTCTCTGGACGCAGATGGCTATTTCCATCACAAATCTATTGGAATTGCCTTGAATCTTCTCATTGTTGAAAAGAGCCACTTGCATCAAAATTGATCACATAATCTTGCTGCTGTGTATAGTGTTCTCTTAGTTCTATTCACTTCACTTAGCATCAGTTCATGTAAGTATTTCCACTCTTTTCTGAAATCAGACTGCTCACAATTTTTTTTTAAAAACAATAATATTCCATTACATTCATATACCATAACTTATTTAGCCATTCTCCAACTGATGGGCATACACTCAATTTCTAGTTCCTTGCCACTCAAAAAAGGACTGCTACAAACATTTTTGCACATGTGGGTCCTTTTCCCTTTTTTTATGATTTCTTTGAGATAAAAACCTAGTAGAGAAGCTGCTGGATCAAAGAGTATGCAGTTTTATAGCCCTTTGGGCTATAAATTGTTCCAAATATAAATATAAATAGTTCCAAATTGCCATCCAAAGTGGTTAGATAAGTAAGTTCACAACATCAACAATGTATTAGTGTCCCAGTTGTCCCACATTCTCTCCTACATTTATTATTATCTTTTCCTTTCATCTTAACCAATCTAAGAGGTGTGAAGTGGTATCTCAGAATTGTCTTAATTTGCATTTTTCTAATCAATAGTGATTTACAGCACTTTTTTATATGATAAGAAATGATTTATATTTTTCCATCTGAAAATTGTCAGTTCATATCCTTTGAGCATTTACGAATTGAAGAATGGCTTGTATTCTTATAAATTTAAGTCAGTGAGGCTTTTATTAGAAGCACAATGTAATTAATGCTGTAAAGTTACCCATGTATATATCCTGTAAATAAAAGGCTATTAAATTAAAAAAAAAAAAAGAAGCACAATGTAAAACATTTTTCCCCAACTTTCTGCTTCTGTTCTAATCTTGGCTGCATTGGTTTTGCTTGTACCAAATTTTTAAATTTGATAAAATCAAAATCCTCCATTTTTTATTTCATAATGCTCTCCTAGTTCTTCTTTGGCCATAAACTATTCCCTTCCACAGATCCAACAGATAAACTATTCCTTCTTCTATTAATTTGCTTATATTATCACCCTTTGAACAATATTGCATAATAATGGTGATAATGAACAACATTGTTCCACCCCCATCTTATTGGGAATAGTTCTAGTTTATCCCCTTCACATATAATGCTTGTTGATGGTTTTAGGTAAATGCTACTTAAGGAAAACTCCATTTATTCTTATGCCCTCTAGTGTTTTTAATGTTGGATTTTATCAAATGCTTTTTCTTCATCCGTTGATATAATCATATTATTTCTGATAGTTTGACTATTGATTTGGTTAATTATACTAATAGTTTTCCTAATATTGGACCAGCCTTGCATTCTTGGTATAAATCTTATTTGGTCCTAGTGTATTATCCTGATGATAAATTGCTATAATCTCTTTGCAAATACTTTATTTAAAATTTTTGCATCAGTATTTATTAAGGAGAATGGGCTATAATTTTTTTTCTCTGTTTTGGCCCTTTCTGGTTTTAGATATCAGCACAATATCTGTGTCATAAAAAGAACGTGGTAGGACTCCTTTTCCCCCTATTTTTTTTTGAATTATTTCTCTTTAAATGTTTGGTAGAATTTACTTATAAATCCCTCTGGCTCTGGAGATTTTTTTCCTTAGGGAGTTCTTTTTCTAAAATGGTACTATTTAAGTAATTTATTTCCTCATCTGTTAACGTGGGCAATCTACATTTTGGTAAATATTCATCCATTTCACTAGGATTATTAGATTTATTAGCTATTTTATTGTCCAGTTTATTAGCAATTACTTAATTGCAAAATAGCTCCTGATTGTTACTTTAAATTTCCTCTTCATTTGGTAGTAAGTTCACCCTCTTCATTTTTGATACTGATAATTTGGTTTTATTCTTTACTTTTTCTAATCAAATTAATCAAAGGTTTATCCATTTTGGGTTTTTTCCCTCCACAAAACCAATTTTTAGTTTTGTTTATTAGTTCAATAGTTTTATAATTTTCGGTTTATTAATCTCTCCTTTTATTTTCAGAATTTCTAATTTGGCATTTAATTGTGGGTTTTAAATTTGTTCTTTTTCTAGCTTTTTTTAGTTGCATGTCCAATTCATTGATCTTCTCTTTTTCTATTTTATTCATATTAACATCTAGAGATACAAAACTTCCCCAAAGAACTGCTTTGGCTGTATGCCATAAGTTTTGGTACGTTGTCGCATTATTGTCATTCTTTTGGATAAGATTATTGATGTTTCTATGATTTATTGTTTCATCCAGTCATTCTTTACGATTAGATTACTTAATTTCCAATTGATTTTCAGTCTATCTTTCCCTGACCCTTTATTGAATGTAATTTTTATGGTATCATGATCTGGAAAAGATGCATTTACTTTTTCTGTTTTTCTGCATTTGATAGTGAGTTTTTTGTGCCCTAATTCATGATCAATTTTTGTGTAAGTGGCATATACTGCTAAGAAAAAAGTACATTCCTTTCTATCCCCATTCAAATTTCTCCAAAGGTCTGTCATACCTAATTTTTCTATAATTTTATTCACCTCCTTTTTTCCTATTTATTTTCTGGTTAGATTTTTCTAGTTCTGATAGAGATTGAGATTCCCCCATAGTATAGTTTTGCTGACCGTTTCTTCTTGCAACTCACTTAACTTCTAAGAATTTGGATGCTATACCACTTGGTGCATATACATTTGGTGTTGATATTACTTCATTATCTATGCTATCCTTTAACAAGATATAGTTGCCTTCCTTATCTCTCTTAATTAGATCTATTTTTGCTTTTGCTTGATCTGAAATCAAGATGGCTAGCTCCCCCCCCCCCTTTTTTTTTTTTGCGTTAGCTAAAGCATAATAGATTTTCCTCCAGCCTTTTACCCTTTACTCTATGTATCTCTCTGCTTCAGATATGTTTCTTATAAACAACATATTGTAGGATTCAGACTTTTAATTCAATCTTCTATCCATCCTCTTCATATTCCCCCAAAAGGATTACTTTTTTATGCTTCTATTGAGTCTTGTATTTGAAGATTAAATTTTCTGTTCAGCTCTGGTCTTTTTATCAAAAATAATAGAAAATCCCCTATTTCAGTGAATGTCCATCTTTTCCCCTGAAAGTTAATGCTTAGCTTTTCTGGGTAGTTGATTCTTGGCTGCAGTCCAAGCTCCTTTAGCTTCTGAAATATCATATTTTAGGCCCTTCTATCCTTGAATGTGGAAGCTGCTAGGACTTGGGTAGTCTAAATTATGGTTCCTCAATATTGGAATTGTTTCTTTCTGGCTGCTTGTAGCTTTTTCTTCTTGATCTGATAATTCTGGAATTTAGCTACAGTATTCCTTGCAGTTTTTGTTTTCGGGTTTCCCTTCAGGAGGTGATCAGTGGATTCTTTCAATAACTATTTTATCCTCTGATACTTTCGATGATATCTTCTATATCTCATACCTTCTATGATATCAGGGCAGTTTTCCTTTATGATTAATTTCTTGAAATATGCTGTCCAAGCCCCCTTTTTTTTTCCCAATCATGGCTTTCCAGTAGTCCAGTATTAGATTGTTTCTCATGGATCTGTTTTCTACGTCAGTTGGTTTTCTAATGAGATATTTTACATTTTCTTCTGTTTTTATTGTTGTTGTTGTTTTGGTTTGGTTTAGTTTGGTTTGACTGATTTTTGATCTCTCATTGAGTCAATTTGCTATCATTTGTCCAATTCTAATTTTTAATGGATTGTTTTGTTTTTTTTTAATTTAGTTTCTTAACCTCCTTTTTTATTTGGCCAATTGTACTTTTAAAGGAGTTGTTTTGTTCAGTGGAGTTTTTTCCCCATTTAGTCAATTCTATTTTCCAAGAAGTTTTCTTTTTCCATTTCACCAAAAAAATTTTTTTAAGTTGTTTTCTTCCGTCATTTTCCTTTTTCCCTTCTCTAAACTACTGGTTCTTCCCCCCAACCTTTCATATTTCTCCTGCAAAGCACTTATTTCTTTTTCCTGTTTTTCTTCTCTCTCTCTCTCTCAGAATCCTTTTTGAACTCTTCCAAGAGACCTTTTTGAGCTGAAGACCAGTTCATATCCCTCTATGAAGTTACTCCTAAAGGCATTTTGCCTTTGCTGTCTTTTTTTGGGTTTGTGTTCTGATCTTCTCTGTCTCCATAGTAGCTAGAGCTCTTTTTGCTTTTTTGTTCATTTTTAAAAGTTGAGCTCTGTTCTTAAGGCACAGGGGGAACAGGGGCCTCTCACTTACTGTGCTGTGCTGGAGTTGGTGTGCTGCAGACTTTCCCATTGTAGTGGATGGGCCTGGCCAAGTGCCACCTGTTACATTGGGTTTGGAAGCTCACAGTTTGCTTTCTGTAGTTGCGTTGGAGGTCTCACAGTTGGATTGCTGACCCAATGGCCTTCTGAACCAGAACTGAGTAACCTCTGCTGCTGTGTTTTGCCCAAGAGCCTCATAAAAGATTCCCCCCACCCACCCATGCTATTACATCATAATTAAATACTACAACTTGTTCATCCATTTCCCAAATGATGGACATCCCTTCAGTTTCCAATTCTTTGCCATCGCCATCACTAAAAGATTTGTTATAATGTTTGATTGAAAGTTTTATAGCCTTTTCTTTTGGTCATAGTTCCAATTTGTTCTCTAGAATGGCTTAATCAGTATATTACTTCATCTCTAATACATTAGTGTTTTAATTTTCCCACATTTCTTCCATCTCAGTTTCCTATGTTTGAGAAATGAAGTCTCTTATCAGAGAAATTCACTATAAAAATTTTTTCACAGCAATGATTATCAACTATGTGTTTTCCTGCATCCTATTTTCCCTATTTATCCTCATCTCTTTGTCCTGTCCATTTGCAAGTGTTTTGCTTCTGACTGACTTTTCCCAAACTATCCTCCCTGCTATCAGCTCCCACTCCCTTCTATTATCCTCTTTCCTTCCTATTTTCCTTTACAGTAAGATAGATTTCGATACCCAACTGAGTGTGTATATTATTCCCTCTTTGAGCCAGTTCCATTGAGAGTAAGATTCATGTGCTCCCTCCCCCATTTACCCCATTTCCCTTTCCACTGTAAAATCTGAGGCCTCTTTTATGTTAGATATATTCCATTTTAGCACTTCCTTTCTCCTTCTCCCAATACATTCTTCTTTCTCATTCTGTAATTTTACTTTTTTAAGATAATCATGCCAACACATTATACACCTTCTAACTGCCCTAATAATGAAAAAGTTTTTAGATATCATTTTCCCTTGTAGGAATATATACAGTTTAACATTATCAAATGTCTTATGATTTCTTTTTCCTGGTTACCTTTTCCATCTTGTATTTAAAAGTCATATTTTCTATTCAGTCCTATTCTTGTCAGGAATGATTAAAGTCCTCTCTTTCATGGACTATCTATTTTTGTTTCTGATGGTTCATACTCAGTTTTGCTGAGTTGGTAATTCTTGGTTTTAATTCTAGCTCCTTTGCACTCCAGAATATCATATTCCAAGCCCTCCCTCTCTTATCCTTTAATATAGAAGCTGCTAAATCTTGTATTATTTTGACTGAGACTCCACAAGATTTGAATTATTTTCTTTTTTTTGGCTACTTGTAGTTTTTTCTTCTTGACCTGTCAGCTCTGGAATTTGGCAATAATATTCTTGGGAGTTTTCATTTTGGGATCTCTTTAAGGAGGCAATTGGTAGATTCTTTCAATTTCCATTTTACCCTCTGGTTCTAGAATATCAGGGCAATTTTCTTGATAATTTTTTGAAAATGTCTGGGTTTTTTTTTTTTTGATCATTGCTGTCAGGCAGTCCAGTAATTCTTAAATTATCTCTCTGGATAGATTTTTCCAAGTCAATTGTTTTTTCAATAAGACATTTCCCATTTTCTTCTATTTTAAAAATTCATTTGATTTTGTTTCATTGTTTCTTCATTTTTTAATCATGTTATTATCTTATACTTGCCCAGTTTTGATTTTTAAGAAGTTACTTTCTTCAAAGAGCTTTTGTTACCTCCTTTTCCATTTGGCCAATTCTACTTTTTAAGGAGTTCTCTTCTTTGGATATTTGTGCTTCTTAAGGTATTATTTTCATCAGTATTTTTTTTTTTTATCCCAAACCTAACAGAATTATCTAAGTGGCCTTCCTCAGAAATTAAACAGCCCATATGAATGGACTTTTTTTTGGTACAGTTTGATCACACAATAGTTTGTTAGAAAAATATATGCAGAACTTAGTGAACTTCAAGTTCAGTATAAATCAGCAATGTAATATTGCAGCATTGAAGGACTATGGAAATAATATAGAAGCTATGCCTTAAACAGAATTAAGAGAAGTAGTCAGTCAGTTAAAAATCATTTATTAAGCATTACTCAGTACTAGCCATTGTTCCGAACACTGGAGATCTAAAGAACAGGAAAAACAGCTCTTGCCTTGCTTAATAGCTCAAAGAGTTAATTTTTCAAATGAGAATGACAGCACATACATAACTGGTACATTCAAAAGATAAACAGGTAATTTGGAAGGGGAAGGTACTGATAACTGGAGAAAGCAGGAAAGGATTTCTCTGAGATTTGAGCTAAATCTTGAAGGACTTCACTAAGAGATGAGAGATAAAAGCATTCTGTGTTTGAGAGAAAGCCCACAGTGCTCATGAATAAAAAACAGATCCAAATATGTGGTAAGCCAGTAAGAATAGTCTGCTCTGATATATTGGCTATTGAAGTTTGTTTATTTTTTTAAATTTCAGAAGCAGTTTATAGAATAGTCAGTTAGTGCTATGCAGAAGTCTTTCAAAAGGTATATTTTTATGCAAATAATGTTCAAATTTCTGGTGAGAAAAGAAAAATATAAAACAGCTGCAGTCTATATTAGCATGTGAGAGGAAGAAGATGCCTTTTGTGTTTATATTATCTGCCAGCCCATATCCTATGTTTACATGAATGTAAATATACAGTAGAAATTTGTGTGAGTATATATACTTATAGTGTTACAGTTTAGCAAATAGGAAAATATTACTTATTCATAGAATTTCTACTTTTAGACTTGAAATTATTTTATAAAGAGGAGATCTAGACTTTTGTCTTCCTTTTTTCTTTACTAAGTGTATATTTTTATACATTTAAAAATACATTTCTTAAAGTGATAACAGATTAACTAAAGAATAAGCTTTTTAAAAAAAAGCAGCTTTCATGGGAAAATTTTCTTTTAGGACTTGGAGACTCTTTTATTTGCCAGTAGACCACAGTAGTGTTTAGTGAATGACCTCAACCCTGTTTTTTTTCTTCCTTCCCTTGGTGGTGTGGGGAAAAACAATGAATTCAGTCTCTATACTAGTTTGGTTTCAGCTGTGGGGTGACTATTATGCCATTGTGCTGACTTGTGGTGGCTTCATGATTTGCATTTCTGTTGACTATAGCCCTTCCTGACATTGCCAATCTCTTTTCATTTAGCTCCACTGTCCCATAAGGTAAAAAGTTGCTGTTCAATTGACTGAGCTATTAAAGCAGCTGACAGACCTGGGAAAAAATATTTCAAAGAAACATTATACAAATAAATAATATAAAACTTCAGATTTACATCCCCTACCTTATAAGCTTCCTTTTGTTAAAGGGTATAAGTGTCTGGAATTGTGACTTTAATATCAAAAATTATTTTTAATAATTTCAGGAATCCCAGTAGTTATCTTTTTCTTGGATTCTTATGCTAGGAAAGAACTCCACATTTTCCTGAGTTGTCATGAAAAGAATGTTAAGTGAATCAGAGGAACACATGTTTCCAATCAATCTAAAGTTAATAGAATGAGTTATTAGACTATATTCTCTCACCATCTTTGGGAAATTGATTGTGATCAGACCAGAAAAGTTCAAAACTGTTGTTGCCTTTCATAATTATGGATTATCTTTTTGATTGTTGTATATAAGTTGAGTTTTTAATCTTTTTTTAAAAATAAAGTGAACATATTGCTGAGTATAAAATATATACAAAAAACCTAAATTCTACTCATTAATAAATAATTACTTTTATCTTTTTCTTAAGATTTCCTATAGGTAGAAAAAATATCTCAGAATTTCTTAGGAGACTTCAAGTAAATGAAATAAAAGCTCTAGTATTTTTTGATTCTCCTTGATAATATACCACATCCATCATATCAGCTAAATGGGAAGGGTTACTGGGCTGGGGATCATAAGACTTAGATTTTGGTACCAGCTGGCAATGTAACTTTGACTAAATGGTATATAGATATATACACATATATATAGTAGGAGCAGAAAATAAAGCACTTCTATATCATTGCAAAACACACTGACTTTGTCCCACCAAAATATTTTGAAGGATGTTTGCATGAAGAAAATAAAGTGCCAGTTTTCTTAGTGATAATGATAAAGAGAAAATAAAATAATTTTGCAAAAAATTTTCTCCTGAAACTTGTATATTTGACCAATATTCTTGAAAAAATATAATATTCAGAATACAGGGTTCTCAAATTAAGAATTTGTCCCCAAAAAAGATAACTACATATACTTTAAATATTAAAGAAAATAAGTTTATAAAATAATTTGATATATTTTCCCAATTTAAAAAAATACTTGCCCAGCAAATAATAAAAAAAAAAAAGAAAGCAAATAGCCTGGTTTTTTTTTGTGTGTTTTTTTTTTTGGTGGTTGTTTTTGTTTTTTAAGAAGCAATTACTAATTTATTTGAGAGACCAGAGGTATTCCTAAGAATGGATAGATAAGGATCACAGTTTCTTTGAAAAGAGAGCAGGATTGGCATACACCTGTTGTTTTCTAGGAACTATGCTAAATGTTTTACAAATGTCTCATTTGGCCCTTACAATCTCATTCAAGATAGATACTGTTTTTATCATGATTTTACAGTGAAAAAACTGCAGCAGGCATACAGAGAAGCTAATTGTCTTGCCCGGGCTCATGTGGGTATCTGTGGGTATCTGAGGCCACATTTGAACTTGGGACTTCCTGCCTCTAAGCCCAGTACTCCATTCACTGAACCATATAGTTATCTTTTATAGATGTGGTACATTGGGCATATTCCATGTGAACAAGAACAATTAACAGGCTTATTATCACTTATAATAGTGCACTGAGACAAATATTTAAACTTGAATGTCTAATAATATTTTGACCACAAGAGTGAATCCCAGGTTTATCAAAAGCGTGTGGTGCTATTTAGAGCACCTTGTTGATATGAAGTGGGATTTTTTTATTGTAGCTGTCATAAATATAAAAAATTCAATCTTGATTAGTGATTGAAAAAGAATTTCAAGTAGCATAGAAGTATCATAAAAGTTTTGAAAACCTTTGTTTCTAAAAACAAATTCACCTATCACAACATGATGGTTATTTTGTTTTAAACTTGAAAGTTGTGATTTACAGCTAATAATATTAGCTAACATTTATATAGCTCTTTAAGCTTTTCAACACACTTTAATAATATTTCATTTTATCCTCAAAATAACCCTGAGAGGTAGATACTGTCATTTTACAGATGTGAAAACTGAGGTACACAGAGGTTAGGTGTCTTGCCCCAAGTGATACAAATAGTAAGTGTCTAAGGCTGTATTTGAAATAAGGTCTTCCTGACTGCAACTTCAGCTCTCAGCACTATGCTGTCTAGATAATGTGATATTATTAAGGATATCTGTATATTTAATATTGTTTTAAAATTAAATGTTCTGAATAAAAGAAACTAAAGAAAACTATTTGCTTCGATTACATTATGAAAATAAGAGAGTGATAGTTTTGTGTGTGTGCAAAAGTAGACATGTTATATAAAATTTGAAAATTGCTGACAATTTCCAATTCTGTCAACCTATTTGGAAAAGAAATGCAGATTCTTTAAGCCAATAGAGAGACCCTAGGAAGTGAGAGAATTGAAGATTAATAATCTTTTTTCAGGGATTCTTATTCTTTTGTGTCTCATCCATCCCTTTGGCAGCCTGCTAAAGTCCATAAACCCCTTCTCAAAATAATATTTTTAAATACATAAAATATATTGATTATAAAGGAAATAAAAAATTTTAAATATAGTTATTAGAAGATTTTTTAAAACTATTTGAAGAATCCCAAATTAAGAACTCCTATGTCAATCAAAAGATTCTCAATGGAGATGCTAAGATGTGTAGTAGAATAAAGACTGTGTTAATGTTTGCACTTAAAGAGACTGCTCATATTCCTGATATTAAAGTTACTCTCTGGATCTAAATTAAAGGGTTTGGGTTGGTTTAGAAAGATGTGTTATATTCATGCTTGTGATAAGAACCAAAGTAAGTAAGATAATTTAAGTGTTTAGAATTTTTTTTACATCTTGTTTTGTGTATTTGCAAATAGGATGACCAAACATACATTTATGCTTGGTTAATTTTAATAAGACTTTAGTGCATATAGAAAAACTAATTGAATTCAAAAATATGATGTAACCTTTTACTCTCAACTATATCAGTAGAAAAGAACCATAGCTGTTTGAACCCTGACCATAATCAAAGCCATACTGTCCATGTGTTATCATTTTATTCGAATAACAAGCATTGGAAGTAGGGGGAAATAGTTTCTAGAGTGCTTCTTCTGCAACACCAAACTTAGTAAATAATTATAAATGTCATATCTGTAATAATCTCAACATTTATTATGTGGATATTTTGTATTCTAGTTTCTGGTGGCTGTTTGAACTGGCATGCCTCAATGATGGTAAGGATTTTTTTTTTTTTAGCTTAGTAGAAAGGAAAATAATTATTAGTATTTTAAGTATTATGCATTATGTATTATATATTAAGTATTATTTGTTCAACTGCAAAACAAATAAGAACTAGAACAAAGAAATGGCATTAAAATAATAATAATGCCACATGGCAAAATTTTGTTCTACTTGATAGTTAAGAAAACAGTTGCTGCCCAAGTGTTTGGAAATTGAAAAGGGCTGAGATTTGAAGCTTTGATAATTGAGAAATTTGCTTCTCAGCAGTTTCTACTGAGAGTCCCAAAGTTGTAGTCAGGCCTCTCCTATTCTCTAAGTTTGAGTGACTTAAACAGTTTGGGTCTTTGTACTTTTCCCCATATTTTCTTTAAAAAATTGTTAGCCTACCTTTCTGTTTTCTGATATTTTATAATCTTGAACTAGATGCTTTATAACATACGTTTGCTTCTTCCACCTCCTCTGCAGTTTTTAAGTATTTTGTGAACAACGATCGTGTCTTATACTTTCATACTTATATATGGCACCTGTCACAGTGCTTGATGCTTGCATTTGGGCACAATACTTGTCATTTAGTGCTTAAAAGATGTTTCTCTATTCTGTATCTGTGTGTTTTAGGATTCATCACAGGGAGACTCTGAGCCATGGTATTCTCAGCGAGCATATGCGAGATACTGGCAACATTATAACCAAGCCATGCAGTGGATGCGTCGGCACCAGAATGCCTACAGGAAGGCTATGCTGTCCTTCTATAATTCCCCATGGTATTTGCCTGCTCTCATTCCAAACAGTCGTTATGCAGACTGGGGTGGGGAGGACCAGTCAGCCAAGGAGGATTATTTCTCTTCCCATGGTTGGCACAACAGATCTCAGTATCCACAGTGGTCACAGCAGCCTCCTCATAATACCCACAGTCACCAAAGGACCACAAAAGATGACCACGTTTCCTCCACAGAAGAAGAGTCAGATTCAGATGGGGAAATAGAATGTGATTTGAGTAACATGGAGATCACAGAAGAGCTCCGTCAGTATTTTGCTGAGACAGAAAGACACAGAGAAGAGTTAAGTAAGTCTTGTCTGCTTCCTTTCATTCTTTTCTCATATATGGTTTTTTTTTTTCATTAATGATTTCATTGTGTTGTCCTTCCTCCTTCACCCCAATCCTATTTTACCACAGACTTCCTTGAGTTTCATGACTGGAAGTGACCTTCAAAGTAAAACGTGTGACTGATTTCCTGAAGGAAGTGTTGTACAATAAAAAGATCAGTAGATTTGGAATTAGGAGCTAGATTCCAATCCTGGTTCTGCCACAAATTACTTGTCACTTCATCTTTCTGGGTTTCTTTCATCACTTGTAAAGCAAAAGAATCAAACTATTTAAGGTCTTTAATGTCCCTTCTAGCTCTAAATATGGTTTTCTAATGATCATAAGATTTCATAAGTCAGAAAGTCCTTGTCCTTTTTGCAGTTTCTGTATGCTACATTCTTTTTTGATTCAGGGTTAATATAGAGTGAGTACAAAGTGGAAATACACCTGGAGTCATCAAAGAGCTATGCTAGCATAACTCAAACACATAGGCCCACAGGCAAATATTGAAACATTTATTGTTCCAGATCCAATCATTTTCAACTGTGTTTTTGTCACATGACTCAGACATCCCTGAAGACCTGGAAAAATTGTCCTAATGCATTAAAAAGCTCAAGAAACCATTTTCATTTAATAATAGTATACATTGAAACACCTTTAAATGATCCAATAAATTATGACCCATTTCATTCTCCATTAAACAATTTGAATTTTACAAATCACATTTTCTTGTTTAAATTTTTTATTAACATGTTTTATTTTTATATTATGTTCATTTCCCAGCACATCCTCCCCCTTTCCATTGACTTAGCTTTTAGAACAAAGAAAAGGAAAAAATAATGCAACAAAACTAATAGCCAACAACATATCAGCCAAATCCAATATTATATGTAATATTTCATGCCCATGATCACCCATCCCTACAAAGGGAGGGAGAGAGGCATATTCTAGTATCACATTTTTGTGGCTAAGCTTAGTTGTTATAATTTTACAGAATTCAGGTTTTTTTCTTTTATTGTCCCTTTTTCCCCATTCCATTAACTTGTATTTGCTTAGTATATGTTGTATGTACCTATTATTATATTATAATAATGCATATATTAATATAATATATGTCATTTCCCCCATTAGAATATAAATAAGCTTTCTTAAGTCAGAAAGCCCTGTCTTTTTTGCAGTTTCTGTATGCTACATTCTTTTTTGATTCAGGGTTAATATAGAGTAAGTACAAAGTGGAAATATACCAATACACCTGGAGTCATCAAAGGGCTATCCTCAGTGCTTAGTATAATACTTAACTCAGGGGTCCTCAAACTTTTTAAATATGGGGCAAGTTCACTGTCCCTCAGACAGTTGGAGGGCTGGACTAGAGTAAAAACAAAAACTTTGTTTTGTGGGCCTTTAAATAAAGAAACTTCATAGCCCTGGGTGAGGGGGATAATCGTCCTCAGCTGCCACATCTGGCCTGCGGGCGTAGTTTGAGGACCCCTGATTAGCTCATAGTAAAGGCTTAATAAATGTTTATTTGAAAAATTCTTTAATATTACTTATTATTTTTCCTCATTCTGTTTACTTCACTTTGCATCAGTTCATATAAATCTTTCATGCCTTTCTTTACATTACATTCAGTATTTGTTAGAACATAGTAATATTTCATTCATATAGCACAGCTTGTTTATTGATTTCCCCAGAGTATCTTCTTTGTTTATGGTTCTTTCCTAATTTAAGAAACACTTTTACAAACATTTTGATAGGTACAAGACCTTTCTAGCATTGACTTCATCTTTGAAAATCAATTTCAATTTTATTAAAACTGGAATTTGTCTTTATTATTTAATGTAAGCTCCGTAGGGTAAGTATCATTTTTTATTCATAGCTAGCATTTTACATAGTGCCTTGTATCTACTAAATGCTTTAAAATGGTTTGTTCAATTGAAATGAATTGGATTTGGCATTTGAAGTCTTTACACAGAATCATTAATACATCAAATGCCATAAACCTTGAGCCAAGTCTTTGCTGTATTTTATTCAAAGAGATCAAGACTGAAAATACTTGTGGTTTTCTAAAGCCATCCACATTGATATGGGGAAATGAAAGTTTTCTCTTGAAAAACAAATAAGTAATAAAAATATCAAGAAGCAATTCCCCCCTTCCTCCCCAGTCAGTTTATTTTGATTGAGAAATAGATCTCCAATTCCTGCTTGTTAGCAATATTTGTATTAGGTATCATTTTTAAGCTGTAAAAGTAACATTAAGGTTTTCCTTCTAATCTTTTATCTTTGTGTTTATCTGACAAGTTTTCTGAGTTTTGTTTGTTTGTTTTAATTACTCATTACTCAGATGACTTTCTCAGTCATTTAGAAATTGTTACAGTATTTTATGTAATCTATGCTAAACTGTATCCTTAAGTAATATTAAGCAATTCTGAGGAGGTGGGGTAGGGCCTATTTTCTAGAGAGGAACTTTCCAAAGGAAATTCTAAATAGCACCTTACCCCTGGAAATCATACTAAAATGCTAAATCATTTATGGAATGGTAATTTCATTTTTTTAAAAACATATATTCATTAGTTCATTGTAAGGAATTTATTGTTACTTTTTAGTGAATTAACCAGATATACAGATTTTTTAGTGAATTATCTAGATATACAGATTTTTGAGAATTAGGAGGTTGGGAATTCTAGCAGGAGGAATTTGTAGCAATAAATTGTTTCAAACCTGACAAGTACTTTAAGAAAAAAGTTTGTTCTTGTATATAGAAATAAGAGATGATATCAAGAAAAAAAAATTTCATTGTTAGAATTGAATAGTTTCAAATTAAATAACTGAACAGTGTTAAGTATTTTGATTTTAGTTTGTATATTTTATTCAAAGCTCTAAATGCTTTGTCAAGTAGTAAATATTTCATTTTACAAAAATTAGGTGGAAATTGCCCAGAGGAAAGAAAGAAGTATTTATTTTTACAAAGTATGTGATCCTTTTAATTTAGCTTTTCTAATTTATGCTTTAAAATATTAATTTAGTAAACACTACTAAATTCAATATATTGCATTCCTTTGATTCTAGAATTGGCTCTCATGAAGAACTCTAAGCCTGGGTTACTACAAGACTTTGACTTAGAAACTGTTTATGTCAGTGTTTGTGAAAATACAATGTTCTTCAACCTGCTCTTTTAGATCCCTTCAGAAAAAAAAAAAAAGGGGGCATCAAGTGAGAACCCATCTAGATGTTACTAACATAGAAGACTACCTCCAGCAGAAACATTATGTATGACATTCTATTCTGTATAGAACAGAAATTGAGAATTTTTTCTTTGAAAAATCAAAGAGAAATTCTTCCCAAGTACCTTAATTTTTTTTTTACCTTAGCAAAAATAAAAAATTCAGAAAAACAAATTCTGTAATTTATATTTTACAAAATTGCATGTCTTCAGAGGAGGACAGTTATAAGAGATTTTCTTATATGTAATATAATAAAAAGCTATTGCATTTTTAGCAACATTAGACCAAAATTTGCATGTATATCTATGTGGTTTAGTTTCATGAAAACAAAGGCTGACTTTGATGGTGGCTGAGATTCTTTTGTTTTCTGTGCTTCCTTGGCATCATTGTGGCAAGTGCCTCTCAGCCTCCTAAATAATAGTTTCTTGTTTCTGTAGTCTTAAAAACATTAAAATATGATTTTGTCACAGTTCTCTACTTTTATTTCATTTTTGGCTCTCATATCTTAGCAAATTATAATGTTTATTTGAAAGTTTGATTAATATAATCATTTTCTATTAGGGTTTATGTTTTAAATAAGAGGTTGAAAAAAAAACAACCTCTTAAGTATTTTATGAATAAGTTTATATTCTACTTGCCTAATGATATTTATTCAGAACATTTGGGAAAGTTTAGGTGACAAAAGAGTAAATTTACAAAAAGCTGAGAAGAGAAAATTGAGACTATTCACGGAAGTTTGCATTTTTTAAAATATGTATTCCATAAATATATGTTTTACATAGTTTATAGGATCATTGACTTAGAGTTAGAAGGGAAACTTAGAGGCAAAATCTTATCCAACTCCCTCATTTTACAGATGAGGAAAGTGACATCCAGAGAAGTTCCATGATATCTCTTAGGTCCCATAAATAGTCATTGGCAAGTGTGAGATTTAAGCCTATGTTCTAACTCCAAAGCCAGTGAGTTTTCTTTCTACTATCTTTAGTTCTATCTTAGTTTATCTTCACTTCAAGTGAAATTTTTTCAAATTGGACTTGATGATCTTATTTATGATTCCTAGGAATCTAGATACTAACTTCCTAACATATTCTTTTAATTGTAGTAGTAGTGTATAATTCAATGATTTTTAAAGTAGGAGATTAAAAATGGGTCCTTTAAAACCACTAGAAACAGAACCTGCTTTTGATTGTGTGTCTTTGTCAGACATAATCAGTAATTCTTACTTTTTGAGGTTTAGTTGGCTATGATGTTTCAAGGTTCTACTGTGTAGAAAATTAATATGGGTAAGAAAAGAAATGTATATTAACTTCTTATTCTTAAAATACAGACGCTGCAAATTATAGCAGATTCTCCAAGAAATCTCCAAGATTCCCCCTAAGGGAAAGAACCAGACTATAGAATTTTGTCTCTATCAAAAAATAGGTATGAGGAAAAAAAAATATTGTCATTGGCTGTTTAATTATAGAACTTCCTCCTCTAGGCCAGTTTGCCATCCTTGCATCAAGCCTCAGTCAGTAAGTATATAATGACCCTACCTTCAAGTGACTTACTGTCTAATTGAAGAATCATGGAATATATACACACAATTTTAAATATCACTGCAAGAAATGACCTATTATTAACTACAAAACAAATGATATTGATAATAGATAATGAAGGGTTTTTTGTCACTGTGGACTAAATGGAGAAATCAGGACTTAAGCTTACCTGTTGAAGGATGAGTAAGGTTTTTGAGGTGGAGGCTAAAGAAAGTTCAAGCTTCTCTTTATCTTTCTGCTGCTTAGAAAAACCCAAAGTATTAATTACCACAAAAACCGACAAAATGAATTTTATATTATAATTGGTTTGAAAAAATATGTTCCATACCTACAATAACAGATTCCCCTTCATGTCATTATCTTTTTGAATAGAAGTATGCCTGTTATTTTAAATTCTTGTTTTCTTAATTAGTCTTCAGTCAGGCTATTGGAACTATGGCAGAAGAATTCTTCTAAAGTCTTGTTTAGAATCCTGTTCTACAAGTTTAAGAGTTAAAATGAATTTTAAGCTAAACTACTAACAAGACCCATGAGCATAGTAAATCTTGTAGTTACTTAACAAACTAATCTTTCATGCTTTTTTTTTTTCCAGTCCCAGATTTCAGTGGTGGTGAATGAACTCATACATATGATAACCCAAGCAGGTACTATATTTTATAGATAGAGAGCATAAGTAGGTTATTGTAAGTGTAATATATTGGTAACCTGCTTCATCAGGAATCAGATAAGTCTCCAGTAGAAAGGGAGCTGGCTTATATATCTGTATCAGTAAATGTTTCAAATTCCTAAAGTAAGTATGCATATAGGATAGGATATAAAAATATTATGATTTGTTATAGCCAATCTCAAAAAACATGATTCAGGATATGAATCAAGTTTATATTTTCCTATAGCTGTGCTAAAGATCAATTCTGACAAAATGGCAAGAGTTGTAATATGAAACACATGCTAATATTAGAAAAAAGAGAAGAAAATGGATTCTTCATTAAAGCTAATGTCATGGTACTTGGTAGTTCTATCTAATCCCCCCACCATTCCCCCTCAACTATTCTGCCTTTTGGCTAGCTGCTTATAGTATATAGGTAGAATTGTCTATATGCCTTTGCTTTTTTTAGGTTTAGCTTACTGTATATACCGTAATTATTTTACCAGTCATTTATGTTAGACAGAAATTAGCAGTTTTTCAAATATGATTTACCCTATTCTTTTATTTATTTTTTTGTACTCCTCCTTGTCACCTTATTCATCTTTAGTGTCTGACCAAGATATACTAGTTAAGTTAACATCTAGGTGTGCTTTGTAATCTAGGCACAATCCACTTGCAAAAACAAAAGTAGGTGAAAAATATATATTGTCTAGACTATGACATGCAGTAAATTGGTATTACCCAGTTATAAAGCTTGATTCTAAAAGGGTTTTTCTAGTATGTGATGAGGGAAGATCTTAAAATCTTTTGCCAAGTTAAGATCCTGTTTGCTTTGTGGAAATTAGCCCAATAGCTGTATTTAAGACTAATAAATAACTGGCATTTATGTAATCCCTTAAAATTCACAAAGAATTTGACATAAATTATCTCATTTGATCATACTAAACTTATGAGCAAGGTGATACAGGTATTATTATTCCCATTTTAACAGATGAGGAAACTGAAGCTCAGAGAGGAGGTTATAGGATTTGCCCAGAGTCACCACAATTCATGTCAAGGGTGGGATTTGATCTGTGGTCTGGAATTTGATCAGGAATAATCCAGACTTCAAATCTAGTACTTCCATTGTGTCATGCCGTCTAATCTTAATAATCACGATTTGAAACCCAAGAAACTGCCAAATTCTAAGACCTCATAAGTAACACTTGTTTTACACATTTTTTTTTTTTTTTTTTTTTTTGGTTCTATAACTAGGCTAAGACTCTTACCCTTGTTTTTCATAAAGTGAAACTGTGTCAGTGATTGAGAATACTTGCTTTCAAAGGAAGTCATTAACAGGTAAATAGGAAATTGTACACTTGTGTACACTTTTAATTTTTAAAAAATAATGTCCTTGCTTTGTAAACTTTTCTTACTGAGTTGAGACCATCCCCTCTCTCATAAGCAAGTAAATTAAACAAGTGTTAGTGTGGGGTATCAAAAGTAACCACAAGTAATAGACCTAGTCTGAGGACTAGTATGAAATTTATGTGAATCTGTTTCTCTGACTCTGAATTGGCATTATTTTGGAGTCATTTTTGTACTGTTGCAGGGTTTAAATCACTCCCCATTTTGATGGAAGATGTTTAGCATATCTTCAGATATAGTCTTAATTCTGCCTTTGAATGTCAAAATTAATGTGCAAATAAAACCTAACCTTGTTGTGATTTCCTGCAGCCAAGCTAGAAAAGGGAAAATCAAGATATGAATCAAGTCCAAATTTAGGTATTAGAGGAGGAAACATAGGTCTCTGTCTTACCCCTTTCTAAAAACAACCCTTGTATATTGCAGTGGACTTAGTATTGATTCAAGGATTTATTGCATTGGAATTATCAAACAAGCAATAATCATTTATTTAATACTTATATTTCAGGAACTAAAGTAGTTAGGTATGTTAGTTAAAAAAAAAAGGAGGGGAGGAATCTTTAGATTTAGATTTAGCAGGGGCAGTCAGCATGTCATAATCAGCAAGTATTGATTAAATACCTAATTAAATGAAGGTTAAAATGTCAAGATAGCCAATTAGATATATAGGGTAAATAAAAATGAGGAAGTAACTGAAATTACTAGCTTGGTTGATCAGGAAAGTGCTAAGACTCTTGATAGTAATAGAGTAAAGTGAATTGCAGTAATTCATTAGTTTTATATTTCTCAATTGTGTAGAACAAGTATTCAAAAAAAAAAAAGTTTTCAAAAAAAAACAATTCTTGGTAAGATCCACTATAACATTGGGCATATTGGTGTTATGTAAGTTTTACCTCTCCAGGAGGCCCATGGCTTTCTTATGGTTTCTGTCATTATTTTTGGAAGAGAAAGAATATAAGTATATATATTCAAAGTTGCCATGGCATAACCCAACCACCCACTTTAATATCAATTATTCCATTTTTCCTCTACCTCTGTAAAACAAACTTCTCTTTCTTTGTTGATGTTTATAGTTATCAATATAATCTCCCCTGTCTGAATAAGAATGTGGTAAAAATGAAGCTTGACTCACTATAGACCACAGAGAGTGGAGTAGAGATTCTCTATGAGGGTCTTCAAATTTAATATTCCAGACCCAGAGTATTATCTGTCAAGGGTACATCTTCCTCTTTAAATGTTTTAAACAGATGTAATAATTTAGAGAAAGGTGTTATTAAAATCACCTCTTCTGGGTTGTTCCATCAATAAGATTTCTAGTTCTGAAAGTTTACTGGACAGCAAGGAAAGAGCTAGAAATGCCTATTATCTGGTCTACAGAAATCCTGCTCCCTTTCAGGCAAATAGGTATCTTAGTTTCCTGAGCACATCTTTAAATACCTAGAATTTTTGCCCAACTAATCTACTTGGTAGCCCAGATGTGTAGCAGAAAACTTTGAAGTAACAAGATGTTTTACTTTTTCTCTGTCAAGTTAATATTGAGCTGGCATTTAAGCTGCTACATTTTATAGAAAGTTACTTGATATATACATATATATTTTCCATGAATCAAGGTTTGGGTTTCATTTCACTTACTGTGCTTGACAGCCTTTTGGCTCTTCTACACATTACTTTTTCATATAAAAATAAATTATAGCAATCTTAAGGCAAAAGTGGCTAAATATTTGAGTTATTTTTCTGGGTTTACAGATGTTTTGGTTCACATAAAGTATAATTCTATACTTTATGTAATATTTTTAAGTTTTTAGAAGTATTACATGATCCCAAATTCCAGATTGATGATTAGAAAGTAATTTAAATGAATGAGGTGGGAAAAGTGTCTAGGTGGTACAGTGGATCAAGTACAGGGTCTGAAATCAAGAAGACCTGAGTTCAGATCCAGCCACACTCACATACTAGATGTGTGACTTTGGGTGAGTCACAACCATTATTTGCTTCAGTTTCTCATCTGCAAAATGAGAATAAAACAGCAGCATCTACCTCACAAATTCTTGTGAGGATCAATCAAGGCAGCATCTAGAAAGTACATTGACTTAGAGTAGATGCTGTCTAAAATGCTTATGTAGGTATGGATATCCTCTGCTTCTCAAATGGATCTGGGATCTTCTCAGCTTGGAAGTTCCCTGTAGTGATGGAGGCTACCACCCATCTGGGCTGTCTGTCTTTTGGAGCTTTTATCCACACCTTCCCATACCCTTACCCTGTGGGGTCTGCCCAAGGTGCTAGAGATGTTTATTGTATTTTCCTGGCATCCCCAAAGCACAAGTAGATCTTGGTTATGCATTTGTTATTCTTTATCCTCAGCATCTTCTCGTCCTACCATGTAGTTCCAGGATGGCATATTTTACTTTAGTTGTTATTAGAAGCTCCTCATTAATTTTACATATACACATATATGAATATAGATATAAGTAATACACACACACACACACACACACACACACACCCCTTTTCATTGGCCTCGCAGTGCTATACATTCTTTAGAGACTTGTAGACCGTGTTCTAATGCCATGTGGCAATAGTGAAGGAATGTTGGCGTTTTAAAATGTTCCTTTGCTTTCATAGGAAGCTTGGGATACTTAATGCAGCTTTATAGTTTTCCAAAAGCAATCCAGCTAGTTCTCTTCTTATGTAACTCTTGGCCTAACTCACCATCCATTTCCACAAATGTGCATACTATTGGAAATCTGAACAATAGGCATTTTTCACTCACTTGGTCTTTCCTTTGTGGGGGGGTTAACTCAAACTCTTTTGAGTGATTACAAATCTCTTCCAGGAGAGTCTGCTTTTCAGGTTTTAGGGGCCTTGATAAATTCATAAACAGAAGCATCTAGAAGAGCTCATCATCTACAGGGCTCCTTCTTTAGTGGCCTTTCCATCTTCTCTATAAGTGTCTGGGACAGTGATGTTAGGGTCCAAGTATGGTAGCTTTCCTGCCATCAACAGGGAAAATTTAAAATAATTTTTTCAAATTATTTCTATTTTTCTTTTTTGTCCTTTCATTTTGTGTGTATGTGTCCTTAAATACCCTTGGGACAACTTCACTTAGTTGGACCTCCTGCAGTGCTTTCTTTAAACTGATTTTACCCTTCACTGCTTTTTTCTATTTTATTAGAAAATACTACTTATAATTGTCCATCATACTCCTACAAACAAATTTATATTCTAATCCACTGTTGACTTTGGCAGCCACCTTCCCTTTGGCCTGAAAGTCAAATGTTTTCTAACTAGGGCACTTTGTGGTTATTTGGTTTCTCTTTAGCAATTTGGTTGCTAAATTTCCAACTTTTAGTTAAATTTCTTTTAAAATGTATTTTAATTGGAGTTATAATTTCTGTTGTCCATTTCTGACTTTTAATTATAAATTGCATGTTTAAAAAGTTCAAGATTGAATTAGTTCAACTATATACTACATCTTTTTCTCGTTATATTGACTAAGTTTGATCTTAGCTTTGACAAAATAAAGATCTAATATACAGAAACAGCTGACTCAGGGATAACACTTGTATCAATAACAAGTCTTTTATATGTTTGAAATGTAACCTATTCCAAATTTTGTGATGTTGTTTGTGTTTGTCATGGTTGATGTCTTATGATTCTTATCTTGAGGAAAACATTCATGACACTAAAAAGCATCTCTGTAATATGTAAACCTTTGGCTCCTCCCTCATAATCCTTCTTAATACTATGTTTTATTATTTATCTCTCCACATCCTCATATTTTCCTACCTTTGCATTAAAGATACCAAGTATCAGGGAATGGTGATTTAATATGGAAATCTTTATCAAGTTCATTGTTGAATTTCTCTAACTCTTCTTCCTCAAGAATTAATGTTAGTCATATATTTTAACATGTATAATATATATTGAATTGCTTGCCATCTAGGAGAGGGGGTGGGAGGAAGGAGGGGAAAATTTGGAACACAAGGGTCAGTGCTGAAAAATTATCTGTCCATATGTTTTGAAAATAAAAATCCTTAATAAAAAAGAATTAATGGTTGTGCATAAGCTTTGATAGTTTTTATGATTTTGTTTCATCTATTTATCATTAATCCTATAATATATATAGTGACCAAATATCCCACTAAATGTTTTTTCTCATTGGGCATACTGTAAAATTCACTTTATAAATGTCTTTCTCTTTCCTTTTCAAGGAATACTGCTTAGTATTATATTTGGCTGTACGTGGCCTGATTTTTTTTAATAGCAAGAACATCAAGATTGATATGATTCATCCTTTTTTTAAGACTATTGTTTATTGGACATAGATTTCACCATTTAATCTAGAAATATTCAAACCCAAGTTTATAAAAGATGATATAAAATCTGTAGTTCTTAGCATTCTGCCCCATTACCATTACTCAACCATTGTCACCACAGAAACAGAAGGGGACTTCTGAAAGTTATTTTGTATTTTCCATAGTTTTATGGCAAGCTACCAATGGTAAGTTTCTCCATAATTAGCTAGCCTAGTCCTTGGAAAACAGATTTAGACTGTTACTGTAATCATCAAAGTCATTCTAACATTGTAGATGCTACCAGATGTAGATGTAGATTGGGACCTCCAAATCATTCTCTGTAGAGTGCACAGGACCACAATGTGACTGACTATGGTTTGTGTTTTATGTCATCAAAGAGATTCCAAAGTGACGATTGCCAGTCTTTTGCTTTAAAATGAAATTATTTCTGTTTCTTTGCTTACTTCTTTGTTTCCTCTTCATCTTACATGCATCTCATTAACAATGTTCCCTTAGTATGCACAAAACTGAAGGAATTTTTGAATTCTAATGGGCAGTTTTCCCATTTTTACCAATAGAATTCCTTATAAAATCTATGTAACTTAGTCACTTACTAGTTATCCTATACTGCTTTATTGTATTATTTTTGTTCCTATGAGTAGTAACATAAAAGTTATACACAATATTATTAAAATTTATTTTAATCATACATGAATTGAGGAGAAAGTAGTTCTAAAACATTAAATTATTTAACTTTTTATTGGATAATAGTAAGAAACAAGATTTATCCTTGTTGAAGCCCCTACCATATATGTTATAAGAACTAAGCACATGCTTTAATGATCCCTTTTAAATTATGGTACAAATTTAGATTTAAAAGTATATGATTACTTGGACTGGAATATTTCCAATAGTAGACCTGTTTCAGTGAAAATTGAGATCTTAAAATTAATGCATAGCCCCATTTACTAGAACATAGAAGTCAACAGTCTTAGATTTCATTCCCAGAATTGCCTTCAGTTAGATTTAAAAAAAAAAAAAAAAGCCTTTTGATAGTTTTCAGCTTACTTAACTTTTCTTTGCCTGGTCTGAGTTGTACCTTGAAGCCTCCATATGGATCTATGTCTTATAACTGCAGTTATTCCCCGATGTGATTTTCTTCAACTGACCAGTCAGCAACTATCTAATAGACACCTCTTATGTTTCCAGGCACTGGAGATACAAGTACAAAAAATGAAACAAACACTGATCACAATAAGTCTACCTTCTAATAGGGCAGACAAGTACATATAAAATATATACAGCTTAAAGATAAAAGTGAACAAATACCAATCAATACAAATTAATTATTTACAAAGTAATTTGAGAGAGAATAAACTAACAGTTAAGGGAGGAGATCAAAAAGGCTTCCTACAGAAGAAGGTACTTGTACAGATAAATGTGACTTAAGGAAGAAGAACTTTCTGAGGCAGAAATAAAAAAGAATCCCATCGTTCCAAGCTTATAAAATGGAAATGTCATATGTGAAGAATAGAGAGACCTATGTGACTGGAATTTAAGTTCTGGAAGGAAAATGATATCCAGTAAAGTTAGAAAGATAGGTTGGTTATAGGGCAGCAACTGGGGCTAGATATAGAAGTCCTGTGAGTCATTTGCATAAAGACTATACTGAAATCATGATAGAGAAGAGGGCAAAATAGTAATACTCTGGAGACACAAAAGATAACAAGGGAATAACAAGAGATGAAAGGGTGGCACTTAGATAAACTATATGACTTCCAAATCATCTACTACTGATTTAAATATAGAGAAGTAGATCAGCAGAACAGACCAGACATGAGAAAATCAAACTCGAAAACCCATTATTCAGTAAATCAGAAAACATTACTTAGGAAAAGAACCACAAATTTGATTTTTTTAAACTGCTGGAAAAACTGGAAGACAATAGGAAGAATGTGGGCTTATACCAACACCTTATGCCATATTCCACAATACATTCTGAATAAACACCTAAGCTTAATATTAAAGATCATTACATAAACAGAAAAAAAGGAGTTTTTTTCTATCTTAAATAGGGAAGGCTAGGATATACAACTTTAACCAAATAAGGGATAGAGACAATAACAAAAGTTTCTGCAAAACCAAAATTAATGCACTTAGAATACAAAGTGAAGCGATTGGGAAGGGTGAACATCTTTATATCAGATTTCTCTGATTTGGTGTCCAAGGTATATAAATAATCAGCATATATGTATCTCTCTTTGTGTATATACTTTCAGTAATCAAATCATTCTTCAAGTAGCCAAAGCCAAAGTTTGTTTGGGAACAAATTTCCCAAAAAGGAATGGAGAATGTTCCAAATCACTAGTTATAAAAGAAATGCAAATCAAAGCAACCATAGGGTTTACTTGACAGCTTACAAATTGGCAAAAATGACAAAAGATGGGAATTAAAGGACATATGGGGAAAATGCTTTGTTGGTAGGGCTATGAAATAATACAAAAATCATACCCTTTGACCCAGAGATTCGACTCTTAGGCTTACATTCCTGGAAGACTATTGATAAGGAGAAAATCCTTACATACACTAGAATATTTATAAACAATACTTTCTGTGATAACAAAGAATTACAAACAAAGTAAAATCCTACTGATTGGGGAGGGACTTATTTGATTGTAATGGAATTTTATTGATCTGTAAGAAATAGTGAATATGATAAATAGAGGCAAAGCCTGGGAAAATGACAAAGTAAGCAGAACCAAGAAAACAATATACGCATTGACTACATTAGTGTAAATAAAAAAGAACAACCATAAAACAATTAGACATCAATGTTTCAAAATAATAGAAAACAGTCATGTTTTCAAAGAAAGTATAGCAGAACATATCCTCCCTTATTACCCTTTGCAATGGTGGGCGGTCCATGATGTGTTAATTGCACATTTTGAAACTTGCAATGTATTTGTTCTGCTGACCTTTTTTCCTTTTTTTTTTTCTTTAAAAGATATTGTTATATGGGATAATTCTTGAGGGAAGGCATACTAGGGAAAATCTTTGAGATAGGAAACAAATTATCAGCAATATATTTTAAAAAAACACAAAGGACACAATGTGACTTTGGACAAAGTCATTTCAGTTGAGTGATTAGATTGGGAGCTAGATTGCAAAGAGTTGGAAGAGTTAGTGAGAGATGAGGAAGGGGCTATGAATATCAGCTGCTTTGTCAAGGATTTTGGCTGAGAAAAGTTTTGGGTTCTTTTTTTTCTTTGTTTAAATCATGAGAGATTTGGGTATGTTTAAAAGCAGTAGAGAAGAAGCCATTGATAGTGAGAGTTTGGAAATGCAAAAAGAGTCAAGGGATGACTGAAGATGAAATCTGTTAAAGAAGCCAGGTAGCATGGGATTAAGGTCACAGGTTGTGACAAAAAGTGTTGACCTTGGCAAGAAGAAGGGCCATCTTTTTGGCACACCTGAGGGAAAAGAGTCTTACCCTGGAATTCAGACATTAGAAAATGTCTGCCCCAAACCCATTTGGGTGGATGGCTCCTTCTAGAATCTCCTTTTGGGGAGTGTTCTTAAGTGAGCCATAGCTCATTTCTCTTAGGACTCCACCATGCCCCTATGCTATCTGTTCTCCCTTTTTCATCTTCCTTTCACATGCTGTCTTCCTCTTTAGAATGTTGTCTTTCCTCTTTAGGAAGCTCTTTGAGGGCAGGGACTGCCTTTCTTTGTGCTTGTATTTATATTTCTGGAGCTTAATACAGTGTCCAGAACATAGTAAGCATTTAACAACTGCTTATTGAGTCACTTTGCATGGGAAATGATAACGAGTTTTGATATGAAGAAGGAAAAAGGGGGGCTCACATTGAACAGCCTTTTCAATCAAGAGAAACAGAATCTCAGCAGAGAAAGAAGGGGAAATATGAGTGTTTTGAGGAAGGAAGAGAAGATTTGGAATCACTTCTATGGTGATAAAGGAGTTAGAAAATCAATTAGTGAGACCACAACATGAATTTTTCATGTATCCCATCAATGGTTGGTTTTGAGATTTTCCTTCAGCTATGTTAAGCAGCTCATAGGACACTAGTAGCAACTCAGACCTCTAGGTGGGTGGGCACAGTGGATGGAGTTCTGAACATAGTCACAAAGGCTTCAGTTTAAATCCAGACTCAGACATTTATTAGCTATGTGACCTTGAACAATTTAGTTAATCTCTGCCAGCCTCCTAAATTGTTAAATGGGGATAAAAGCAACATCTCCCTCCCAGGGTTGTTGTGAGGATCAAATAAGGTAATATTTGTAAAGCACTAGCTATTATAATAATAATTATTATTATTATGAATAAAGGGAGAGGAGGCAGATGGTAGGAATATAATGCATGATTTTTTTGTTCAGCACTATAGCTTTTTTTTTCTCTATGCTGCCTTATTTTACATTTTCTTTTATATTATGCACTTAAACATCACTAAACATGAATCTTTCAATAAAAAATGAACAGAGAAAGAACTATACCTAAAACTGGGAATTTAAACAACATAGATTTCTTTGAAAGCTTTTTATTAAGCTTGTGTAAGAAAGAAAACCAGCTAGTCTCCTAAAGCTATACTTGTTGGAGTGATGGGAGGGAAGTTGAGTAAGTTTTTATTTTTCTTGGGTGTTTTCAAGGCTCATTTCAGAATGATTTGATTTTTACTCCATGCTATTTTCCCATGAGTTTTTCACTCTTACCATCATCTTACAACACCTTGATAAGTGTGTAATGAGCTTCATAAATGAGTAGATAATGAGCCACATCATGCATCAAAATCTAATGAGCACATCATCTCAGCTTGCCCAGATGGGCATTAGAAACACATTTATCTTGATTTAAAAACCAAGATATGGAACATTAGTGGCACTGAAGCATGACTAGTTAGTTGTCAGCCAAATCATTCACTGGCCCTGTGTGTTTGTTTACTTAGAAAGACAACAACAACTGGAGGCGGAACACCAGGATGTTTATGTAGAAGCTGACCATGACCTGCACCCAACCACTGGTCGCTCAGTGCAGCCGCCCTCAGAGAGACCAGGAGAGAGGCGAATGGTAGAAATGAAGAAACTGTATGGGGAAAGTGCTGCCAAGATCCAGGCCATGGAGACAGCCATGCAGCTCACTTTTGACAAGAACTGTGATAAGAAACAGCCTAAGTACTGGCCTGTTATTCCTCTGAAACTGTGAGCCACAAAAAGCCTCTGATTGGTAACAAACACCCAGTTGAACCTCCTGGTAGCCAGCTTAATGAACATATTGTTTTGTGAACAGAGACTCCAAGGGTTATTGATCCTCTTCTCTCCCTCTTTTTATTTTGGTGCATCTCTCCCAAGTTTTAAATCTTTCAAGAAATGAAATTTGCCTTCTAAAACTTTGACTGTTTTGGCACAAATATAAATACAAAAATGCAAAAAGAAAATTAGCAGAATTTGCATGTCTCTTTATGGTAAAAAGTGATAACTCCATTGTTATATTTCCTTTAATTTTTAACAATTCCGTTGTTCCAAACTAAACTAATCTTCTTTTGTAGACTTTAAACATTTTTTGTGTGCAAAATATGAAGATTATAAATTTCAAAGTAATATGCTATGATCTTAAACACAAATATGCTATGAGTTTAAACACATGCATACCTAATTTTGTTTTTTATATATCTCAAAAGTTTTTGTTTCAGTTTGATAACATTGCCAAAAAACGAAAACCTTTCAAAATTAAAGAATAGTTGTAGGAACACAGTTTCTCATCTTTAATTATAGAATATTTGTTATAAAATGAGGCATACTACTTTTAGATTTTAATCTCCCGTTGCAAATTTCACATTAAATATTGATGTCTTATTTGCATTACAATGGTAGTAGTGTTTGTCTTTAATTTGTTACTCTATAAAATCTCTGCTCTTAATGTCAACAATGTATAATGCCAGCGATGCTGGATCAAGCTCTAGAGTTTTTACTCATTCTGATATATTTGAGATAAAAGCCTTTACTAAGGTAATTTTTATATTGTAAATTTGGGATGATTTTGTATTGAACATCCAAAGTGTTCACAACCGCCATATATTTGCAACCCATGTGGACAGATTGGAGATGTTGCTCATTAGATTTGGACTACCTTTATAAAATAAAACTTTACTTCATATAGAAAACAATCATTTGTATGGAAGTGTTTATAGATATGTTTATTTATTTAATGATTATTACATTCCCTACTTTTTACGAATCCCTACTTTTCCTCTTTTTACATTATTTTCTCCCATCCTTTATCAGAAAGCAATTAAACAAGTTCCTTAATTTATCATCTATAAAATAAAGATTGGAGCTAAATGACTTCTAACATTCCTTCTAATCGTGGAGGTTTTATAAATTACCACTAGGCTTGATCAAGCAAGACCTAGTTATAATCTTACCTCTGGATTAGGTCATTCAGTCACCAGTTCTGGTTTATGTATTCACTGCTTAACCAATTCCTGAACAACCTGAATTTTATACTCTCAAAATTTGTAGTAAAGTGCACATTACTTTCTAAACTTGTCAGCCTCACCCACCTTTTTCATTTAAAAACAGAATAATGGAATTGACTCCTTTCCATACAAAGCAAAGATTTTTCTTAAGTAAAGGAATGAAATTCCACTTCTCAGAACTATAGAGGTCCACAAAATGATGTATAAGTCCATTTATAAAAGTTATCTACCTCTTAAGTAAATTGTTACTGTTTATCGTCTTTATGGACCTCTGCTGACCTCAGAAGACTAGCACATCAGTCAAATGGTAGTGAAAAGACTGGCTATTGGCATATTTCTAACAACACTTAGCTTAACATTTCAGCACCTGCCCTGAGACAAATGTGATACCTTTATTAATTTTGAATTTCATTACCTGGTGTTTCAGTTTGTACTTGGACATTCAGACAAAATTCACAATTCACTTTTCTGTAAGTTAAAACATGACTAGACATATTTTTAATCCTTCTCTTGCCAGAAATTTTTTTTTTAAAAGGAAAATTGTTTCTGTAAATGTGATCTAAATATTTCATGCCTATTCTTTTGCACTTGAGAGTCCAAATGATGCCCTAAACCCTATAATTACAGTCTCTTAAAAATAAGCACACATAGATATACTCCTTTATAATATAGAGGATATTTTCCAGGGTTTTTTCCCCCCTTATCAGTAAAATATAATTCATGTCTTCAGGTAGTACACAGTGAGCCAAATACCATCTGTATTCTGTATCATTTTACATAAAATAAATCATACTCAAGGAAATCAGTAGTCTAGACCAGTATCTCCTTGTAAATTTGACCCACATCATCCATGCAGTTCTCATTTATTACTTTTTCTTGAATGTGTAAAAGCTTGAACAGAAGCCCTCAGTATATTAATCAGCCTTCATCTACAATGATGAAAAACATTGTTCCTGTGGTGATCTTTTTGTGTTTTAACAAGGTTTTTAAAAGGTTTTTTTTGTCTCCTGAAAGCATCTAGGGAAATGAACTGCTATGGGACAAACCTATGATTCATCCATCAGAGATACCTCTCCCAACCATATTGGAAATGCCCCACAGTTGAATTAATAAATATGGCAATCTGTCTCAAATGTTCTTCAGTTATACAATAGAATATTTATGAAGTTTATCTCTTCTTCTGTTTCTCTTTAAAAAGGGCTAAAAGACCTAAGCTTAATTTTCTAATGTAAGATTTTTAAAATCTCTAGCCTCCTTGAGTATTCCAGAACAATACAAAAATACCACCTCATAATGAAGGCACTGAAGCACAGATTACCTACTAGGGGTTGAATTTCTTGTCTGATTAAGAGCATCATGAATTTACTAATTTTCTGGTAGTCTTTGTATTAATACTTAGTTAAAACAGATCAGTTTTATGATCTCTTTTATAAGGAAAGATATTCTATTCATTTTGGAATTTTCTCTGTGTTTATTTTTATATTTTTTTCTGCTACAGCACAAGTGTAATACGACCACCTTTTCACCTGAATGGTTCTGGATAGATTATTTCACTTCTTTGTCAAAGTCAGAATCTTAAGAGTTGAAAGATTAAAAAAAAATTGTTTATTGTATGGTCTTCCCACCCAATATATGAAATTAAAATGGGGGCCACCAATATGCACATAAGACTCACTGACACTCATAATAGCTTAATTTTAGGTATAATGGTATCTGTGTTTTATTGTATTTAATCTGGTTTGGGCCACATTTGGGAGCATTGCAGACCACCTGGGCCATTTGTTTAACAATGGTTTTAGAGCATGCTGGTTCTTTTGTAATATCCCCAATGTTAAACAAACTGTTGTCTATTGAAGTCCATTTTTAACAGAATCCAGTAGTTTCTTTTCTTCCCTCTGAAACTACGCAAAATAGATATCATCCTTCATCTATTTATCACTCTTCCAGGTATTTGAAAAGTTTTCTCTAGATTAAAATGGTTAATTTTTCCCAACTTTTCCTCATAAAGACATTATCCAAATATCTGTCTAGAATTCTAATCACCCATCTCTAAATATGTCTTCAGTTTACAAATATCCCTTGTAAAATGAAGTAACCCAAACTGATCACAATCTTCCAGTTTTCTTGTCAGGAAAATGGACCTAAAAGCTAAAACCTGTTGCTGCTTTGCTTACCTGTGTGCCATGTGTGAACAATACTATTAATATACATTTTAGATTCTATGACAGTTTTAAAACTTAATTGTACCAAATTCTCTCTGGATTAGGGGTTCTAAATACTTTAGCATTATACAGTCTTATTTTACATATGGCATACAAACTTGAAAATATGACCAAAAGGCTCTCAGATATATTTTTTTATCCTCATGCCAGAATTTTTTTTTTAAAAAGGAAAGTGATCTAAATATTTCATACAACTTTTTGGCCTAGAAGTAGCTATAAGTTTCTCTGTGCAGATCTAGGGTTGAGGCATGAACAGAATGATTTATTTCACTGTAATTCTTGGCATCCACATTCTTTCTTAGTTCTAACCAGAGCCACAGGCTTTACACTCAAAAAGCAAAAAACTTTGGATACACACAGAGAGCCATGTCCATTTTGCAAACATCTAAGATTCTCATCTTCTGGTTCCAACTGATAAAACAAATCAGAATCTCTTAGAGAAGACTAAGAAACTGAGTCAATGAGAAGTTTAGAACCTTGGAGGCAGCCTGGAGCAGAAAATGGACTTGGGAAAGAATGTAAGTCAGAAAAATGTAACAGTAAGTGCTAGAGAATTGAATAGTTATAATCAACTAGGCCTAGCAAACACTGGATTCTTTGTTTAAAGTGAGAGATTTTCTCAATTTCCTCTGGACCAGATGCATTTTTGGTTTTCTTTATGAATCACATCAAAAATACTATTGCCTAAGCCTTGAAATGAGGACTTTAGGGATGGGGGGAAGGTAGAATTCTTGTTCTCCCCAAATTATTGTTTATTAATAATCATTTCTCTCATGTATGGTCTAAATCTATTAAAATATAGGCTTAAGTCATTTTCAGTAACATCTACTCTTCCATAAGTGTGGGGAAGAGAACGTAGAAATAAAGATAGGAATATATCAAAGGATCTCCTGTTGTTCAATCATTTTGGCCATATCCAGCTCTTTGTGTCCCCATTTGGTGTTTTCCTGGCAAAGATAATGGTGTAATTTTCCATTTCTTTTTCTCTCTCTCCTCTCTCTCTCTCTCTCTCTCTCTCTCACACACACACACCTTCATATAATAGGCTTTTCTAAACAATATATACATGTGCATGTATTCATATAACAAATGACTTTAATCTTTTATGAATGAGGAGCTCTTAGCACTCTAAAAAGGCCAAAATATTTTTTGAATTTAACCAAGAAAATGTTCCTCTACCTTTTTTCTTCCCAATGTTTCCTCCAATATACCACACTATTAATCTTTGTGGCAGGCAAAAGAGCTTGAATTCTAGTCTCAGAATCAAAAGAATTGACTTCAAGTCCCAGGTGTGACAACTACTATCTGGCGTTAATCTCCCAGCCTCTGTTTCTTCTTCTGTAAGATAGATATAGTTTATGCTAATTATCTGACCAAGTTATTACAAAAAAAGCACTTTTTATAAGCTATGTATGTGTATTGTTATCTTGTGCTTGATAATTATATGAGATTCATCTACAAGAGTTAGTGAACATATAAATACAATAGTTAAAAGTTTTAAATGAGATTATAAATGATAATTTTCATGTATAATTGAAGAGAACTGGGGTCTCAAGAGGAGTATTTCCCTGAGATTGATGTCAAAAGAGGCAAGAAGACCCTCTTGCATATTGTCATTAAGTACCACTGTCAGAATACCCAGCTGGAAGACTATATATTTAACCTACAATGGAGATTATTTTTTTTTGTTGACAAGCTACACATCAAGTTTCATCTTTTAACTTTACATTAAGGATTTGCATCATATAACATGTTGAAAATATTTCCATCTCTTTCCAAACTGCCCAATTATTAATATGAAGATTACTTCTTGTAAATAAATGGAGTTTTTTTGGACATCTGAATTAATCTGTGTTAATGTTCTGTTTTATATTCTGCTTCATTTTCTTTAGGAAATGTTGCACATTTTTATTTCTATAATTGCTTTGGAATTAACTTCATATTTTCAAATAATTGGAGTAAATTTGGAATGTGGATGAGAGAGTAAATGAAAAAAAAAAAAATTATTACAAACTTACTGTTTGCCAGGCTCTGTGCTAAATGCTGGGGATACAAATTTATTCAGATGGACTTGAGTGCCAGGGATTTCTCCTTTTGAATATCCATGAATTTTTTAGCTCAGTAACTAATTAAAAGGCCTTGTGATATCAAAAAAAAAAAAAATCATAGAATATCTGTGCTTGCTCTAAAGTGGGAGAAAGAAAGAAAATGCCTCTACATTCTACTTCTCTAGAGAATACAATATAAGTAATTCTGCTTGATTCTAAAAAAGTAACTACTACTCATCAAAGCCCATTTCCTAACATTTCTGGAGGACAAAAATGTAGAACCCACAGACCAAGAAGAAAGGTCATTTAAACTATGATTGAAAAAGTTCCTTACCCTTTCATAAGATGACTGTAAGAAAGCTAATTAGAACATGAATAAAACTTTACAAAGAATGTCTTTTCAATTTAGAAATTTTCTTAGTAAAATGATTGTCTGAACACGATATCTGTCTTAGTACCTACCTTTCAGTGTTGTGAGGATCAAAAAAAGATATTTTTAAAGCACTTAGTACAGGACCTAGCACATTTTCAGTTATGTCTGCCTCTCCATGATTCCATTTTGCATTTTCTTGGCTAATATACTGGAGTGGCTTGCCATTTGCTTCTCCAGTTCATTTTATAGAAGAAGAAACTGAGGCAAAAAAGGGTCATATAGCTAGTATCTAAAGCCATATCCTCTGTGTCACCTACCTATCTTACCTGGCATATAGTAGGTACTGTATAAATGTTTATTATCTTCCCTTTCACTTCCTTAGATTCCATTTCTATATATTGTACCAACATATGATTTTTGTTGTAATAGCTAACATTTATATAACTCTTACTATGTACCAATCACTGCTAAGTATTTTTCCATTATTATTTCATTTGATCTTCACAGCAAACTTGGGAGGTAGTTGCTATAATGGTCTCTATTTTACAAGTAAGGAAATTGAGAGAAATAGATTAAATAACTTGCTCAGAATCACACAATAAGAGTCTGAGGCTGACTTTGAACTCAGGTCTTTCTGACTCCAGACTTAACACAGTGACAGATCCCAAAGTTGCAAAAGGATAATGATACTTTGGCGGAAATAGAGAAATTAAGAAGATGGTAGGTTTTGGAAGCAAGATAATGAGTAGGTTAGTTTGAGATTACCTGTGAAACATCCAGATAGACATGGTCAGCTCTCAGTTGGTGATAGAAAAAAAAATGGTCAAGAGAAAAATAAAGGCTATAAATCTGAATTTAGGAATTCTCTACATGAATTGAATGAGATTAATTAAATATAGAAATAAAGAGGTAGAGGGGAAAAAGGGAGAGGGAAAGTAAAAAGAAGAGTGAGAGGGAGCAAAAGGGATGGAGGGAGGGAAGGAGAAAACAGGGGAGGGGGGGTGCATTTATTAAGCATTTACACAGATACAGGTAATAAAAGTGTATGCTCAATGAAGGTGCTAGGAGAATTTAACTAAAAAGAGAAAAAGGTAATAAAAATTGATTTACTGCCAGCATGAGAAGGATGCTCCTGAACCAAAGGTAGGAGCAGAGCCAGTCTGATACGTGGAACATCATGGGATTTGGGGAGATTCTTTGAAAAGGGCATCTTACTCCTTAAAAAACAAAACAAAAATTTCATTTACCAAATTTGAGTAGTATCTAAAATGTATAGCATTAAAACTTTATTTGATTCGATAAAGGTATTAAGTGTCCAGAAACTCCCTGGTAAAATAAAAATACCACCCAATAGCAATAGTTGGAGCTCATAGTTGGAGTTACCTAACAAGATTCTTAGCAAATGGGAGAGGGAAATAGACATTGGCTTATTAACAAACAAATTTGTACAAAAAAGAAATGATCAAGAGAATATCAGCTACTACAACTGACTCATGCCTCCTTTCCCTTATGTACAGTCTTTTTGAGAACAATACATATATATACATATCTACATACAAATGTGCATATATATGTGATACACACGCACATGATATGCTTGATTGTTTCTTCTTCCAAAAGGGGACTAGCAGACTTTTGCAAATAATATTTTATAGAAGACAAATCCTTGCCGTTACAAAATTGAAAGATACAGAGAATATATAATTGATTTTTATTACAAAAATGCATTTGATTTGACAATGCAAAATGTTGCCTTAAAAACAACTACATGTCAAAAATTACTATGATTCCCTGAAAGATATAAATAACACAGAAAGTTCAACAACACTGATTATTAATTTCCTGCAACCTAAAATATGGAGACAGATAATAGTGTTTGTACTATGATGATAAAAGTCCAGTGCAAAAATTCAAGTTGGATTCTCTACAAATGATACAGTCTTACAGATGTTCCTATTTGTGAATAGTACTGTTCTGGAATATTGTAAAACCTCCAAAATTAGATGTATAATTGTTCAAAAGAGTTTGACCTAATTTCCCACATAAGAAAAAACTAAGTGGATAAAAAATGTCTATTGTCCAGACTGTGATAAGCATTTGAAATAACAAATTATAAAACCCCACACTTGTATATGTGAACACATATGCACGTACAAATATGGGCTAATTGGATAGCTGTTTGTCATCCTTTGGACAATATATATTTTGATGTAATTTTGTTTTTCCACTGTGGCTAATTAGACCATATTTGGTCCTAGTATGTATTTGTGATGTTCTGGACTTAGTATTAATTAATGCTGAGTCATTCTGAAAAGGCACACTTGGAACATCTCATCAAGGATAAGGGATTCTTCATCTGTATCCTGATAGAATCATTTCCTATGATGCTGGCAAACAGCTCAAGTGAGCAGATGTCTCCCTGATATATACCTCATTTGGTATTAATGCTCAGCATATTGTTAAGGTGTTTCCTTAGTTGTATCGTTCATAGACTCTTACATAATTTTTCTAAAAGCCTGGCAGACACTAACTTGGGAAAGCCTTTCTATACCCTCCTCCCAATCAAATGCTTTTTAAAAAAACAGATAAATAATAAGCACAGAGCGGTCTTTTATTTTTTACATGTCTCAATTGGTTTTGTGACCATAAAAGCATGGGGAAAATTGCTGGAGAAAATAGCCTTAAAAAATGTTCCTGTTTCTTTCTCAAATGTTTTTGTCAATGATTCCTTCAATACTTGCACAAATCTTTCTCAGGATTTTATTGTAGATATGGTAAGCTGGCATATGGATCAGTAGGTCACCTCTTTTGGACAAAAGTACTTTTCCAAAAAAGATCTCCATAAATTTTTTTCATTCTTTTGGTATCTTTCTCTTTTTGAAGTGTCACAGAATCTTAAATTTGGAATAGATTTCAGAGATCATCTATGTGAATATATATAAATAGGAACTCCCCTAAACTAGTCCTTTCAGGTTTTACTTGGAGGATTTCAGTGACAGAAACTTACTAGCTTTTGAAGATACCCATTTCTTTTTAGCAAAACTCTTAAGTACTCAGCAGATGGCATCTAAGCGGTTTAGTTGGATATATCCCTGTGATTAGAGTTAGGAAAATTTGTCTTCCTGAGTTCAAACCCTGGCATCAGATACTTATTAGCTGTGAGACTCTGGGCAAGATGCTTAACCCTGTTTGCCTCAATTTTGTCATCTGTAAAATGAGCTAGAGAAGGAAATAGCAAACCATTCCAGTATCTTTGCCAAGAAAACCCCAAAATGGAATAACAAAGCATCAAGACACAAAGCACTGAATAATAATAACAAATTACTCAACAGAAAAATGCTCAAATTACTCCTTGTATAAAACTTAAGTACACTTTTCTGCTATTATGTCCTTTATTTTTACCAAGAAGGAAGGCCTGGGTGCTTGGAATTTCCCTTATTCTCTGCAAGGATGTTGATGTTTAAATTACAATTATCTTCTCAGTGGAAGATAAACTGAAGGTTACCGTGAAGACTATAATGCAAGGTGACTGAATGTTTTATTAGGTGGTGTTTCTTATTCTTCTGGGTCACAAAATTAAGTCCTAATTCCTTTATTTCTCTTTCCAAAAAGAGCTTACGAAATTGTACGTCCATTTAAATACTCTGGCGATTGGACTGCATGTTATTTCTTGCTGTTGTTCTGGTTAGGTCTTTTTTCAGTTCTGTCTGACTCTGTGATTTCATTTGGAGTTTCCTTGGCAAAGATAATGGAGTGTTTTGCCATTTCCTTTTCTAGCTCATTTTACAGATGAAGAAACTGAGGTAAACAGTATTAAGTTTTAATCATATAGCTAGTATGTATTAGAGGTCAGATTTGAGCTCTTGTCATCCTGACTCCAGAAATGCCAACAGTTAAATCAGATATAAATTAGATTGTAGATGGTTTAATTGCCAGTGTTTTCTGTACCCTTCCCTTTCTCCTGTACCCCTGGCTTTCCCTCCAATACCATCTTTTGCAGAAGTAGAATGGAATGACATGGCACTAAGCACTATTTTGTTATTTGTTAGTTTCACTGTTGGCAAATAAGTCTACAAAATAAGCTAGTCTGGTTATTAGAAAGCATACTACATCTACTCCAAAACTCAAGTTTTATACTTCCTTGTAAGCTTGCTAGAAATTATGACAGCTTGTGCTTTACTAGCATAACTTTTAGGAATCTAGGGTCACTCAGAAAAGAAAAATGACAAATGTTGGTGGTGATACAGGAAAACTGGAACAATAATACATTGTTGATGAAGTTGTGAGCTATTTCACCATTCTGGAGAGCAATTAGTCTCAAAGGGCTATATAGCTGTGCATGCCATTTGACCCAATAATACTGTTAAGTCCTATATTCCTAAGAGATCATAAAAAGGGAAAGATTCCACAGGTTCCAAAGAGATTTTTTTAAAAAAAAAGGAAAAGGATCTAATGTACAAAAATAGAAACTCTTTTTGTGGTGGCAAAGAATTATAAATTGAAGAGATATCTATCAGTTGATAAATAGCAGAATAAGTTGTTATATATGATTATCAAGATGGAATGCTGTTGTGCTATAAGAAATGGGACTTTTGTTGGAGGGAGGAATGATTTCCGTTTGAGCAATCCAACATTTTTCCATTTTTCTATAAGGTGATCTTTAGCTTGGACTATGAAAGACTAAGGAACTTGGTATGCAACAAAAAATAATGTACCCAGCCAGAATGAGCATCTTTTTCCAGGAAAGAAGATGGTCATTCAACGAAATAAGCAAATTTCACCTATTTTTGATGAAAAAACAAGAACTTAACAAAAAGTTTGATCTACAAATATAGAACTCAAGAGAAACCTAAAAAGGTAAAAAGAAATCTTGGGAACTACATTTCTGCTATAAAGATGTATAAAGAATACATGTATACCTTGTTCTAGAAACTAAAGGTGGAAAGGACATTGTACCAGAAAAAGGGTAAAATGGGAGTACTATATCTCACAAAGAGGCAAAGGAAACCTATTTTATCTGAGAGAAAGAATGGAGGGGGATGAATATAGTGGGTATCTTACTGCCATCAGAATTGGCTTTAAGAGAAAAATTTTAGACATATTCAACTTATGGTGAAACTTCTCCCGTTTCATTGAAAAGTGAGAAGGGAAAAGGGAAAAGGGAAGGAATAAGCTAAGCAGAAGTGAATATGGAAACTGTGAAGGAAAGGAATAAAATAGGGGGAGGAACTCTAAAGTGGGGGGAGGGATACTAAAAAGGGAGGGCTGTGAGAAGCAAGTGGTGCTCACAAGATAAATACTGGGAAGGGGGGGAAGGGGGAAAGAAGGGAGAAAAGCATAAACAGGGGTTAACAAGATAGCAAGTAATACAGAATTAGTAATTTTAACCATAAATGCGAACAGGGTAAACTCCCCCATAAAGAGGAAGTGATTAGCAGAATGGATTAAAAGCCAGAATCCTACAATATGTTGTTTACAGGAAATACACCTGAACCAGGGAGATACATACAGAGTACAGGTAAAAGGTTGGAGCAAAATCTACTATGCTTCAGGTAAAGTCAAAAAAGTAGGGGTAGCCATCCTGATCTCAGATCAAGCAAAAGCAAAAATTGATCTAATTAAAAGAGATAAGGAAGGGCACTATATCTTGCTAAAGGGTAGCATTAGATAATGAAACAATATCAATATTAAAATATATATGCACCAAGTGGTGTAGCATCTAAATTCTTAAAAGAGAAATTAAGAGAGCTGCAAGAAGAAATAGACAGCAAAACTATAATAGTTAGAGCCTCAACCTTACACTCTCAGAATTAGATAAATCAAACCACAAAATAAATAAGAAAGAAGTCAAAGAGGTAAATAGAATACTAGAAAAGTTAGATAGGATAGATCTCTGGAGAAAACAAAATGGAGACACAAAGGAGTACACTTTCTTTTCAGCAGTTCATGGAACCTATAAAAAAATAGACCATATATTAGGACATAAAAATCTCAAACTCAAATTCAGTAAGGCAGAAATAGTAAATGCATCCTTTTCAGACCATGATGCAATAAAATTACATTCAACAAAAAGCCAGGGGAAAGTACCAAAAAATAATTGGAAACTAAATAATCTCATATAAAGAATGATTGGTGAAACAGCAATCATAGACATAATTAATAACTTCACCCAAAACGACAATAATGAGACATCATACCAAAATGTGGGATGCAAAAGCGGTAATAGGGAAATTTCTATCTCTAGGGCCACTTGCATAAAAAAGAAAGAAGATCAGTGAATTGGGCTTCCAACTAAAATGCTGAAAAGGAACAAAATTAAAACCCCAGTCAAACCTTAACTTGAAATTCTAAAAATAAAAGGAGAGATCAATAAAATTGAAAATAAAAAACTATTGAATTAATTAATAAAACTGAGAGTTGGTTCTTAAGAAAAAACAACAAAATAGACAAACCTTTAGTAAATCTGATTTAAAAGGAAGGAAAATCAAATTGTTAGTCTTAAAAATGAAAAGGAGAACTCACCACTAACAAGAAATTAGAGCAATAATTAAAATTACTTTGCCAACTTTATGGCAATAAATTCTACAACAAATGAAATGGAAGAATATCTTCAAAAAATATAAGCTTGCCCAAATTAACAGGGAAAAGTAAATATCCTAAACGGTCCATCTTAGAAAAAGAAATAGAACAAGCTATTAACCAACTCCCTAAAAAAATCCCAGGACCAGATGGATTTACATGTGAATTCTACCAAACATTTAAAGAACAATTAACTCCAATGCTGTATAAACTATTTGAAAAATAGGATTAAAGGAGTCCTACCAAACTCCTTTTCGACACAGACATTACTGATACCTAAACCAGGTAGGCTGAAACAGAGAAGAAAATTATGAAATCTCCCAATGAATATTGATGTTAAAATCTTAAATAAAATATTATCAAAAGATTACAGAAAATCATCCCAGGATAATATATTATGACCAAGTAGGATTTATACCAGGAATGCAGGGGTGGTTCAATATTAGGAAAACTATTAGCATAATTGATTATATCAATAACCAAACTAACAAAAACCATATGATCATCTCAATAGATGGAGAAAAAGCATTTGATGAAATCCAACATCCATTGCTAATAAAAAACACTTGAGAGTATAGGAATAAATGGACTTTTCCTTAAAATAGTCAGGGGCATCTATTTAAAACCATCAATAAGCATCATATGCAATGGGGAAGAACTGGAACTTTTCCCAGTAAGATATGGAGTGAAGCAAGGTTGCCCACTATCACCATTATTATTCAATATTGTATTAGAAACACTAGCCTCAAGCAATAAGATTGAGAAAGAGATTAAAGGAATTAGAGTAGGCAATGAAATCAAACTATCACTCTTTGCAGATGATATGATGGTGTACTTAGAGAACCCCAGAGATTCTACTAAAAAGCTATTAGAAATAATCCACAACTTTAGCAAAGTGGCAGGATATAAAACAAATCCCCATAAATCCTCAGCATTTTTATACATCACCAACAAAATCCAACAGCAAGAGATACAAAGAGAAATTCCATTCAAAATAACTGTCAACAGCATAAAATACTTGGAATCTATCTACCAAAGGAAATCAGAATTATATGAGCAAAATTACAAAAACTTTCCACACAAAAGTCAAACTTAAATAATTGGAAAAATATTAAGTTGCTCTTGGCTAGGCGCAAATATAATAAAGATGACAATACTCCCTAAACTAATCTATTTATTTAATCTATACCAATCAGACTTCCAAGAAAATATTTTAATGATCTAGAAAATAACAACAAAATTCATATGGAAATAAAAGGTCGAGAATCTCAAGAATTAATAAAAAAAAAAAATCAAATGAAGATGGCCTAGCTGTACCTGATCTAAAACTATATTATAAAGCAGCAGTCACCAAAACCATTTGGTATTGACTAAGAAATAGATTAATTGATCAGTGGAACAAGCTAGGTTCATAAGACAGAATAATCAACTATAGCAATCTAGTGTTTAACAAACCCAAAGATCCTAACTTTTGGAATAAGAATTCATTATTTGACAAAAACTGCTGGGATAACTGGAAATTAGTATAGTAGAAATTAAGCATGGACCCACATTTAACACCATATACCAAGATAAGATCAAAATGGGTCCATGATTTAGGCATAAAGAACGAGATTATAAAATAAATTAAAGGAATATAGGATAGTTTATCTCTCAGACCTGTGGAGGAGGAAGACATTTGTGACCAAAGATGAACTAGAGACCATTATTGATCACAAAATAGAAAATTTTGATTACATTAAATTAAAAAGCTTTTGTACAAACAAAACTAATGCAAACAAGATTAGAAGGGAAGCAACAAACTGGGAAAACATCTTCACAGTTAAAGGTTCTGATAAAGGCCTCATTTCCAAAATATATAGGGAATTGACTCTAATTTATAAGAAACCAACTCATTCTCCACTTGATAAATGGTCAAAGGATATGAACAGACAATTTTCAGATGATGAAATTGAAACTATTACCACTCATATGAAAGAGTGTTCCAAATCACTATTAATCAGAGAAATCCAAATTAAGACAACTCTGAGATACAGCACACCTGTCAGATTGGCTAAGATGACAGGAAAAAAATGATGAATGTTGGAGGGGAATGTGAGAAAACACTGATGCATTGGTGGTGGAGTTGTGAACGAATCCAACCATTCTGGAGAGCAATCTGGAATTATGCCCCAAAAGTTATCAAACTGTGCATACCCTTTGACCCAGCAATGCTACTATTGGGCTTATACCCAAGAAGATACTAAAGAAGGGAAAGGGACTTGCATGTGCCAAAATGTTTGCGGCAGCTGTTTGTAGTGACTAGAAACTGGAAAATGAATGGATGCCCATCAATTGGAGAATGGTTGGGTAAATTGTGTAAATGAATATTATGGAATATTATTGTTCTGTGAGAAATGACCAGCTGGATGAATACAGAGAGGCTTGGAAAGACTTACATGAACTGATGCTAAGTGAAATGAGCAGAACCAGGAGATCATTATATACTTCAACAACGATACTATATGAAGATGTATTCTGATGGAAGTGGATTTCTTTGACAAAGAGACCTAATTCAGTTTCAGTTGATCAATGATGCACAGAAGCAGCTACAGCCTAAGAAAGAACACTGGGAAATGAATGTAAAGTGTTTGCATTTTTGTTTTTCTTCCCGGGTTATTTTTACCTTCTGAATCCAATTCTCCCTGTGCAACAAGAGAACTGTTTGGTTCTGCACACATATATTATATCTAGGATATACTGCGACATATTCAACATATATAGGACTGCTTGCCATTTAAGGGAGGGGGTGGAGGGAGAGAGGGGAAAAATCAGAACAGAAGTGAGTGCAAGGGATAAGTAAAAAAATTATCCTGGCATGGGTTCTGTCAATAAAAAGTTATTATAATAAATAAAAAAAATAAAGTGAAAAAATCATTCTGGGAAGGAAAAACCCATGTACTTTCTAGCCAAAACAGAAACAATTGCTGTTTTCATTTACTTTAAGCCAATCAGGGCCCAAACATTTATCTCTTGTTGACCATTCATTGAGAGCCAAAACGATTTGAGTTTAAGAAATGTTCTTTTTTCTTTTTTTAATAGTATGTTATTTTTCCAAATACATGCAAAGATAGTTTTCGACAATGACCTTTGTAAAACCTTGTGTTCCAAATTTTTCTTCCTCTCCTCCACACCCTCCAAAAGAGCAAGCAATTCAGTATGTTAGTCATGTGCCATTCCATATTTGTCATGCTGCACCAAAAACAAACAAACAAACAAAAAAATCAGATCAAAAGGGAAAAAAAACGCAAAGAAAAAAATAAGCAAACAAACAACAAAAATAGGTGAAAATAACTACTTTGATCCACATTCAGCCTCTGAATGCTCTCTCTCTCTGAATGCCGATGGCTCTATCTATCACAAGTTTATTAGAATTGCCTTGGACCACCTCATTGTTGAAAAAGAGCCAAGTTAAGCAACTAAATAGATCAATGGATAGAGCACTGGTCCTAGAGTTCAAATCTGCTCTCAGACACTTAATACTTCCTAATTGTGTGGTCCTGGGTAAGTCACTTCACCCCAATTGCCTCACAAAACAAAAAAGAAAAAAAAAGAAAAAGAAAAGAGCCACGTCTCTCGCAGTTGGTCATTACTAAATCTTGTTGTTGCTATGGAAAATTTCTCTTGGTTCTGCTCACTTCACTCAGCGTTTTCTGATCATTTCATATAGAACAGTAATATCCCATTGTATTTATATATCATAACTTATAGAACAAGATTTCTTTTTTTATTAAAGCTTTTTATTTTCAAAACTATGCACAGATAATTTTCAACATTCATCCTTGCAAAACCTTTTGTTCCATTTTTTTTCCTTTTCCTTCCCTTTACCCCCTCCCCTAGATGGCAAGTAATCTAATATATGTTAAACATGTGCAATTCTTCTATACATGTTTCCACAATTATCATGCTTCACAAGAAAAATCAAATCAAAAAGAAAAAAAATGAGAAAAAACAAAATGCAAGCAAACAACAACAAAAAAAGTGAAAATGCTATGTTGTGGTCCACATTCAATCCCTACAGTCCTCTCTCTGTGTGCACTTGGTTCTCTCCATCACAAGACCATTGGAACTGGCCTGAATCACCTCGCTGTTGAAAAGAGACATGTCCCTCAGAATTCATCCTACAATCTTTCTGTTGCCATGTATAATGTTCTCCTGGTTCTATTCACTTCACTTGACATCAGTTCATATAAGTCTCTCCAGACCTCTCTGAAATCATCTTGCTGATTGTTTGTTATAGAACAATAATATTCCATTACATTCATATACTATAACTTATTCAGCCATTCCCAAACTGATAGACATTTATTCACTTTCCAGTTTCTTGTACAAAAATGGCTGCTACAAATATTTTTGCACACATAGGTCCTTTTCCTTTTTTTATGATCTCTTTGGAATACAGGCCCAGAGACAGAGCTGGATCAGAAGGCATTAACAGTTTGATAATCTTTTGGGCATAGTAGAACATGATGTCTTATAGAACAATAATACCCTATTTGATTGATTATTGATTGATATACCAGAGCTTATTTGGGCATTCCCCAACTGATAGGCATCCACTCACTTTCTAATTCCTTGCCACTACAAAAAGGGCTGCCACAAACATTTTTGCACATGTGGGTCCTTTTCCCTTTTTTATTCTACATTTTGGATACAAGCCCAGTAGAGACACTGCTGGATCAAAGAGTATGTACACTTTAATAGTCCTTTGGGCATAGTTCCGAATTGCTCTCCAGAATGGTTGGATCATTTCACAGCTCCACCAACAAAGGCATGTTCCTTAAGAAAGAAATCTAGTCCATAAACCCCAAGATATCTTACGAGGTCCTAGTTATCAGAATTTACATCCCTTTGGGCAGAGTATGCACAGATAAGGGTATGATATCCTATGTGGATTAAAGGAAGGGAATGGAAAGAAGAAGAGAAGAAGAAAGGAGAGGAGAAGAGAGGAAAGGAAGTGATGTATAAGGTTCTGTCTATATTTCTGGAGGGCCTTCAGATCAGCCTTGCTCTCAACAGAATAATCACCACAAGAATAGTCAGGGATAAACCTGGGGTGGGGCTATCTTTCTGGGAGACCTTCAGACAGGCCTTGGTCTCAGTGGAGAAATGCAGAAGGCAAGAGAGCCACCAGGATGGTGGGAGATGGAATGTTTCTTCCAGTCCTTGTTGGCTCTTATATATCTTATTGTAATTACATCATTACAGCATACTGATTATGTGTGAACTTAGAGAACCATTACATCACCATGCTAAGTACTAAATATATATGTAAACTAGATAACCATTGTCTCATCAATTCCTCTGAGTTAACACTTTCTTTCAAGTATACTTCTCCAGAGTTCTGGCTCTCTACAGTGATGAGAGGGGAAGGGAGTAGAAGAGAAGAGAGGGGAGTGAAAAGGAGGGGAGGGGAGTGAAAAGGAGGGGAGAAGAGAGGAGGAAAAAAGAAGAGAAGAGAAAAGAAAAGAGAAGAGGAAAGAGAAAAGGTTAATAGTGGTGCCACTGGCAGAAATATTAAAATTAGAAAAACTTAGAAAAAAAGATAATAAGAGCTATTTGTGTTATATCAGGGGAAAGTAGTACTGTAGATCATTGGTGCCAGATCCCGATCAAAATAGAATCCTATGGGGCCACGTGTCAACTCAAAAGAACAGAAGTTAACATTATATTGTATGGTATTTTTATTTTGTTAAACACTTCCCAATTATATAAAACTGGTTCCAGCCTCTTTAAGAAGTCTTGCAGCTTCTTGTGGCCCAGAAGCCCCATTTGACACTCCTTCAGGTCATTGAAGATGGGAGGATATAAGTTTCCTAATCAATTCAGAGAGCCACCTCAATTCAGTGATGAAATTGGCTGTTTGAGGTTTGCTGAATTGAACTGATTACCAATTTTATGCTTATACATTTGCAGCATATGGTTTTGTTTAATGTGCATGCTTTAAACTTGCACATAATTTTACTTTAGTCTAACTTAAAATATACACACTCAAATAACTGCATCTAACTCTCAGAATTTCATTTTAACTCTTGGAATCTTTTATTTAATATGCCAATTGAATGTGAAATCATTGTGTATACTTTTTGATTCAATGGAAGAATATCCTTTCAGAGTGATGAGAGATTGTTCTCCAATCTTCCTGACTCAGCTCTCTCCCTCTTCAAACCATCTTTCATCTAGCACTAAGTGATTTTTCCCAAAGCACAGGTATAATCTCTCTCTCTCTCTCTCTCTCTCTCTCTCACACGCACACACACACACACACACACACACACACACACACTCACAGATACAAACAACTCTAAGAGCTTCCTATTGCCTCCAGAATCAAATACTAAATTCTTCTTGACATTCAAAGCCCTTCATAACCTAGCACACCCCCTATCTTTCCAGCCTTCTTACATCTTATTCCCCTACACATACTCTTTCATTCAGTGACACTAGCTTCCTGGCTATTCCATAAAAAAGATATTCTGTCTCTTGCCTCCAGGTATTTTCTGTAGCTGTCTCCCATGCCTGGAACACTGTATCTTCTCCAATCTGATCACTGACTGTTATGAGCTAGAACTTGAAACAAGGTGATAACTCCAGGGAGATGTTAGAATCCTAGTGTTAACTCAATGGAATTGATACAGTGCTTATTGGTTCACACCTTAGAGCTAATCCTCACCAAGTGATGTTAGTTGCCTAATTTAGCACATACTTAGCAAATTCTCTAACTCACTAATGTATTTAAGTACTCATTGGAGTTTACAATTTGGGAGATTTCAGGTTTTAGTATGAGATATCCAAATTCACACCTCTCTTAATCCCTCCTTCAGAGGAGGCGTCAACCTTTAAGAGATCATATATAAGAAGCTGACAGAGGCTCAGTCAGTTAGTTAGTTTGGAATATTGCCAGGAGTCGGAGAGGAGCACTCTGGGAGATTGAGAGCTATGAGCACTCTGGGAGGAAGCCCACAAACCCACTCTCGGAGGTGGAGTCAGATTCCTTCCAATTTTCACCTTGGTGCTGGTTGGAGACATTTGGAGTTGAGCTAAAGGTAAAAGACTAGCAACAAGAGCTCTAAGAACCAAGGAAAGCTGAGGCCTCTAAGAAAGCTACCCAGGTCCAAGGAAGGAGAGAATAAATGTTTAGATTTTATCAGCTGACTGCATTTGGAGTGATTATTACTCGGAACCGAAACGAAGGCTGCCTCCAAAAAACCTCCCAGAGAAACCTGCTCTCCCCCAAAAAACTATTATATTTTAAAGTAGAGAACACCACAACTGACTCCACTGGCTTCCTTTGAGTCCCATCAAACCACTGTATCTGGATTCATTTTTAATCATCAGGACCTTTGTCTAGCTACTGGATACCAGTAACTATGGAGAAGAGAGTGAGACTGATGACTCAGCCCAATTCTGCCTCACTTTGGAGGCAAATCAAGATATCCTAAGTCCAATGACTTAGGGACCAATGTCCCTATTACCTCTCAATTCCAGTGCCTTTCCTCAGTTATCTCCTATTCTGTATAGAACTCGTTTTGTATATATTTGTTGGTATATTGTTTCCTCCATTAAACTATAAGCTTCTTGAGTGTAGGGTTAAACTGTTACCTTTTTTTAATATTCCCAGTACTTAGCACAGTGCCTAGCATGTAGTAGCTACTTAATAAATATTTATTGATCTGCTTTATATGCAGCATGTAAACACAGCAAGATAGTATTTAAGACTATTTGGATGTACTTTCAAGAAAATGTAAAGAATATCTGAGTTCTATAGGGTCATGTGGTTTTGAACCATCTTTATTATGGACTATATGAGAAGTTAGACTGAATAACCTTTTTGGTGACTATGCACCTATAATGATCACTATCACTTGTCAGTGCCAATCTACAATTTGAATATCAATTTTATTCTACCAAATATTTTGCCTCAGAAATTTTTTGCCTCATCTGGGCTCAGTTCCCTGGCTCAGTCAGCTTCTCACACCTTTTCCATCCCCTCCAAAACATCAGTTGGGAGAATAAGATTACATTTGTGACCTTTGTCCTAATCTACCTTTAACCTCATTCTCACACATGTATCTCTATTGAATGACTTAGGTTATAACTATCACTTACTAGCTATTCTATTTGATCCACTTCAGAAAGACCTTTTCCAGTGATCCACTTCAGAAAGACCTTTTCCAGTGATCCTTATTACTAAGGAAAAATTCAATCATTAGCCAAAAGGACCATGAGATGTACAAATTTAAAGACATCTTTACTCCAAATATTTGTACATATTATTTATGTCCAACTTGTGGTACAGACTTCCAAACTCATATTGGATGGATCCACCACAATTAGAAACACTACATAATGTCATTTTGGCCCTCTTCAAATATAAAGAACAACTACCACTATTCAGTCACAGAAGCAAGTTCTCTACTTACCATTTTGAATCTATAAGAAAGACTCCAAAGGCCTCACAGATATGAGGAACTGGACCAAATGGAATCTGTGCAATAGAAAGCTGATTGTAGGTTACTGGATCAGCTGAAATAATATACATACCTATTGATCAAAGTCAACATAGTGAGTTGATTGTGATGAGTCACTGAATAAATTTATAGGCATCTCTATTCACTAGCTTTCATAGTCTGTACTAAAATAATAGTTGAACTGACAGAAAACAAACTAGGAATGTAATGGACAATACTATTGGTTGTGAAATTTTGGCAACTTCATTTCTGAGGTTTCATTTCAATTTCCTTTGTATGACTGATTCCAACTCATAAGAAAAGATCTGTCAAACAGCTCCTAATCATGGTAAGTACTCTGGATTTATTGCTTTCCAAGTTTTTTAAAATGCTTTGAAGCTATTTTGTCAAAGCTTGAATTTAATGAATGCTATGCTACAATTTGAAGTAGCATTTTCCAGGTACAATCTCTGCATTATTCATTCATTCATTTATTCAACAAACGTTTATTAAGTAGCTGCTCCATGCCAGACAATGTTCTAGGCACTGAGGAAAAAGAGACAAGAACAAACAATGTCTCTGCCCTCAAGAAGGACATCTAGACCATCTTCCATATAACTGCCAAAGTCCTAGAGCACAGGTCTATCTACCCTTAATTCCTGCTCAATAGAGCAGCTAGGTGATGCAGTGTATAGAGCAATGGTCCTGGAGCCAGGAAGAATTGAGTTCAAATCTGGATTCAGATTAGCTATGTGATCTTGGACAAGTCTTTTAACCCTGTTTTCCTCTAACCCCCTCTATTAAATAAGGCAGAGAAGGAAAAGGCAAACCAATATCTTTGCCAGGAAAACCCCAAATGGGGTCATGAAGAATTGGACACAATGAACAATATCATCCCTGCTCAATAAACTCCAGTGACTGCCTGTCACTAATAAGAACAAATATAAATTCCTTTGTTTGGAATTTAAGGTCCTTTACAACTTGGCTTCAATCTGTATTTACTCTCTTTCATACATTCTGCTAAAACCAGTCCCACTAAAGATTTTTTCCACCCAATATTGCACCTCTATTACCTATGTCTATAATGTACCTCCTCCTCATAGCCACTTCTTGGACTCCCTACTTTCCATTACTGTCAATAAAATACAAAGAAAGGTAGAAAACAGTCCCTGCTCTCAAAGAGCTTTTAATCCAATAAGGGAGAAAAGCGCCAAGTCCTTCAGATCCCACTATCTCTGCCCATCTCACAAAAAGCATTATTTTGTATATATTTTGCATTTGTTGATACATTTACATGTTGGGTCCCTATAGAATATATATTCCTTGAGGCAAGAACTATTTCATATTTGTCTTTCCTTAGCATATAATTTATACTTCATATGTGCTTTTTAATTTATTTTACAGAGGAATTTAAGTTCTACTGATATGTATAAAAAAGCAGATTGCCTAAAATAATATGTATGAAAGACTAGCTTGTGTAATAGGAAGAGTCTTAAACTCTGTAGGACCTTGAGTAAAGTCTTTTAATTCTCTGCACCTCTCTTTTTTTCACCTATATAAAGATATTGAACCAAATGATCTCAAAGTGGCATTCTAACTTCCTATGGTCCTATGATTATTATATATAATGAGAAGCACAGTCATCTGAAGTGAATACAGTCACCTGCATTAAGTTAATATATCTCTCAAAATGATCATGAAAAAATCCTGAACGATGGCTATAATGCAAACATATCTCTTGAGCCTACATTTGAGCCATGCACTCTACTGAACTACTTAACCCAGTTATATCTGTAGATTATAGAAGGTTACTGAGAAATGAAGTTTCCCTGCTTTTAAATAAGATTGAACTGATTCTGTAAAGAGAAAAAGAAAGAATGACTCAGGATGTTGACAATGTGCCTATGAGGGATTTGTGGTTTGCCCTTCATAACTGGATCAACAATGACCTACTTTGTGATTTAGAGACACATGTTATGTGCCAAAATAGCAGATGTATATGCTCACCATAAAAAGAGACTTTCACAAGGAATCACCATTTCCCAGGGGCAAAGCAGAAGGGTGCTTCTGAAAGATGAGCACAGTAATGCCTTTCATCATTTCTTTAAAAAAAATTTTTTCCTCCTCATTTTTAAATAGATGCATGTTTGTAATAGGAAATGCTATGACCCAGAGGTTTTTGTTATTTTTGTTGCAGTTCATTCTCATTGAATTGACTTTAAGTTTGGTAATATTCATTTCTATTGCACTTTTTTTCCCCTAAGCATTGTCTGAAAATTTGTTTTTTCTACTATATCTTTAGATAGTCAGTTTGGTGAAACGTGGTCTCCAAAGATGGATGAGAAGCCCTGAAAAGGACTCAGCAAGCTCTCACACCAGAGTTAACAGTCCTTCATGAACACCCCAAAAAGCAGTGGCCACACCCCAGTACAACTACCTCAACAGGCCAGTCTAAACCAGTCAGTTAAAGTAACTGACAGGTCTCAACCGTATTGTGGAGTTAAGGAGATGTCTACCCCAAGTATGTTAAGACTTCCCCCTGCAGAATGGGCAGAGAGAATATTTTGTTCAACTTCTATAAAATCCAATGAAAGCAGGCATTTAGAGCTTATCCAGACATCAAAGATGCCAAGGTCATTCACTTCATCTTGGATCATCTCCAGTCATCCTGATTTTCATCCTGCCACTGGATGAAAGATGAATCTGAAAGAGAAAGTGAGAATGAAAACTTTGTGCAACTTTGCCTCACTGAAATCTGAGGCTGGATTCTTCCTGATCCTAAGTTGCACTATTTAACATGCCCTAAAAATTACAAGCTTGGCAATTGTTGAGCTATATAAGATGAAAAGAACGATCGACAGCTTCTATGCAGAAAAAGAGCAGGTCAGCAAACCTGAAGAGACCTCAAACAGCAAAAATGCATCAGACTGTCCTCCTTTACATGATGCTCTCATAGAAGAGACCATTAAAAGTCTCAAAAGAGAGTTAGAAGATAAATGGGGAAAGGAAAGAGAAGCCTTACAAGAGAAGCAACAACTTCCTGAAATACTGAATTGAAAAGTTAAAAATTCCCAGGAAGTGCAGGGAAACAAAATTGGTGAATTGGAAAAATAAAGAACTCGCAAGAAAGTAGGATCTGTGAATTGGAAAAGAAAATAATTCACTCTATAAAATAATTCACTAAAAAAAAATTAGTGAAATGGAAAAATTCCACAGACCAAAACAATACATTTAAAAACTCAATTGACATATACAGAAAGAAGTAAAAAAGCTAATGAAGAAAATAATTCTTTAAAAAATTAGAACTGAACAAATAGAAACTAATGATTCATTGAGACAGCAAGAATCAGTCAAGCAAAAAAAAAAAATGACAAACTAGAAAAAACCATGAATTATCTACTTGCAAAAATGACAGACTTGGAAAATAGATCTAGGAGAGATAATCTGAGGATTATTGGACTTTCCGAAAACTATGATGAAAAAAAGAGCCTAGATACTGTTTTACAAGAAATCATCAAAGAGAACTGCCCAGATGTAATAGAATCAGAAGGTAAAATAGGCATTGAAAGAATTCATCGAACACCTTCTGAAAGAAACCCTAAAATAAAACCCCAAGGAATATTGTGGCCAAATTTCAGAACTATCAGATTAAGGAAAAAATTTTACAAGCAGCAAAAAAAAAACCATTTAAATACCGAGGTGCCACAATAAGGATCACCCAAGATCTGGCTGCCTCTACATTAAAGGAAAGAAGGGCCTGGAATATGATATTCCAAAAGGCACAAGAACTTGGGATGCAGCCAAGAATAAACTACCCAGCTAAGCTGAGCATTTTCTTCCAGGGAAGAAGATGGACATTTAATGAAACAAATGAATTCCATTTGTTTCTGAAGAAAAAAACAGAACTAAACAAAAATTTGATCTCCAACCATAGAACTCAAGAGATGCAGAAAAGGTAAAAATAACTCTTGAGAATTGTATTTCTGTTGTGGATATACAAAATAATACATGTATAATTTGATTGTACTTATATAACATAAAAAAGGGAAGTAGATATGGAAAAGGGATGATGGCAGAATAAGGTGGGAAGGAGGGATAAAAAGAGGGAAACCACATCCCACAAAGAGGCAAAGGAAACTTATCATATCTGAGGGAATTTAGAGAGGGGGAGGAACATTGTGTGAATCTTACTCTCATCAGAGTTGGCTCAAAGAAAAAATAATTGACATTTGTTTTAGAGAAAATTCTCTCGCCTCATTAAAAACGGGGAGAGGAAAAGGGAAAAGAAAAAGAGTAATAAGGGAAGGAAGGGGAAAAGACTCAAAGGGGGAGGGAGGGATTATAAAGAGGGTAAGCATGTGATACAAGAGGGGTACATAAGTTTAAAAGGGGGAAAGAGGGTTGGGGGAGGCAAGAATAAGTAAAGCATAATCTGGGGTTATTAGGATGGTAGGAAATACAGATTTAGTAATTCTAACCGTAAATGTGAATGGGATGAACTCCCCCATAAAGAGGAGGCAGATAGCAGACTGGATCAAAAGTCAGAACCCTACAATATGTTGTTTACAAGAAACACATTTAAAGCAGGGAGATACATATAGAGTAAAGGTAAAAGGCTGGAGCAAAATCTATTATGCTTCAGGTGAAGTCAAAAAAGCAGGGGTAGCCATCCTTATCTCAGATCAAGCAAAAGTAAAAATTGATCTAATTAAAAGAGATAAGGAAGGAAACTACATCCTGCTAAAGGGTAGCATAAACAATGAAGCAATATCAATATTAAACATATATGCACCAAGTGGTATGGCATCCAACTTCCTAAAGGAGAAGTTAAGAGAGTTGCAAGAAGAAATAGACAACAAAACTGTAATAGTAGGAGATCTCAACCTTGCACTCTCAGAATTAGACAAATCAAACCACAAAACAAATAAGAAAGAAATTAAAGAAGTAAATAGAATATTAGAAAAATTAGGTATGTTGGATCTTTGGAGAAAATTGAATGGAGATAGAAAGGAATATACTTTCTTCTCAGCAGTTCATGGAACCTATTCAAAAATTGACCATATATTAGGACATAAAGACCTCAAAATTAAATGCAAGAAAGCAGAAATAGTAAATGCTTTCTTTTCAGATCATGATGCAATAAAAACTACATTCAACAAAAAGTTAGGGGAAATAGACCAAAAAGTAATTGGAAACTAAACAATCTCATCTTAAAGAATGATTGGGTGAAGCAGCAAATTATAGATACAATTAATAATTTCACTCAAGATAATGACAATGATGAGACATCATACCAAAATTTGTGGGATGCAGCCAAAGCGGTAATAAGAGGGAATTTTATATCCTTAGAGGCTTACTTGAATAAAACAGAGAAAGAAAAGATTAATGAATTGGGCTTGCAACTAAAAAAATAAAAAAGACCAAATTAAAAACCCCCAATCAAATACTAAATTGGAAATTCTAAAATTAAAAGGAGAAATTAAAAATATTGAAAGTAAAAAACTATTGAACTAATTAATAAAACTAAGAGTTGGTTCTATGAAAAAGCCAATAAAATAGATAAGCCTTTGGTAAATCTGATTAGAAAAGGAGGGAGGAAAATGAAATTAGTAGTCTTAAAAATGAAAAGGAGAACTTTCCACCAATGAAGAGGAAATTAGAGAACAATAAGAGATTATTTTGCTCAACTTTATGCCAATAAATTTGATAAGCTAAGTGAAATGGATGACTACCTCCAAAAATATAGACTTCCCAGACTAACAGAGGAGGAAGTAAATTGCTTGAATAGTCCCATTTCAGAAAGAGAAATAGAACAGGCAATTAAACAACTCCCTAAGAAAAAATCCCCAGGACCAGATGAGATTTATATTGAATTTTACCAAACATTTAAAGAACAATTGGCCCCAATGCTATATAAATTATTTGATAAAATAGGGAATGAAGGAGTCCTACCAAATTCCTTCTATGACATAGACATGGTACTGATACCTAAACCAGGTAGGCTGAAAACAGAGAAAGAAAATTATAGACCAATCTCCCTAATGAATATTGATGCTAAAATCTTAAATAAGATATTAGCAAAAAGACTACAGAAAATCATCTCCAAGATAATACACTAAGATCAAGTAGGATTTATACCAGGAATGCAGGGCTGGTTCAATATTAGAAAACTATCAATATAATTGGCCATGTTAATAACCAAATTAACCAAAACCATATGATCATCTCAATAGATGCAGAAAAAGCATTTGACAAAATCCAACATCCATTCCTATTAAAAACACTTGAGAGTATAGGAATAAAAATGGACTTTTCCTAAAATAATCAGCAGCATCTATTTAAAACCATCAGTAAGCATCATATGTAATGGAGACACACTGCAACCATTCCCAATAAGATCTGGAGTGAAACAAGGTTGCCCACTATCACCGTTACTATTTAATATTGTATTAGAAACGCTAGCTTTGGCAATAAGAGCTGAGAAAGAGATTAAAGGAATAAGAATAGGTAATGAGGAAACCAAATTATCACTCTTTGCTGATGATATGATGGTATACTTAGAGAACCCCAGAGATTCTGCTAAAAAGTTATTAGAAATAATCCACAACTTTAGCAAAGTTGCAGGATACAAAATAAACCCACATAAGTCATCAGCATTCTTATATATCACTAACAAAATCCAACAGTCAGAGTTACAAAGAGAAATTCCATTTAAAGTAACTACTGATAATATAAAATATTGAGGAATCTATCTGCCAAGGGAAAATCAGAAACTTTATGAGCAAAATTACAGACCACTTTTCACACAAATTAAGTCTGATCTAACCAATTGGAAAAATATTAAATGCTCTTGGATAGGGCGAGCAAATATAATAAAGATGACAATATTACCTAAACTAATCTATTTATTTAGTGCTATACCAATCAGAGTCCCAAAACCTATTTTAATGACCTAGAAAAATAACAACAAAGTTCATATGGAAAAACAAAAGGTCAAGAATTTCAAGGAATTAATGAAAAAAAATCAAATGAAGGTGGCTTAGCTGTACCAGATCTAAAATTATATTATAGAGCAGCAGTTACCAAAACTATTTGGTATTGGCTAAGGAATAGATTAGTTGATCAGTGGAACTAGATTAGGTTCAAGGATAAAACAGTCAACAAATATAGCAACCTAGTCTTTGACAAACCCAAAGATCCCAGCTTTTGGGATAAGAACTTACTGTTTGATAAAAATTGCTGGGAAAATTGGAAACTAATATGGCAGAAACTAGGCATTGATCCATACTTAACGCCGTACACCAAGATAAGGTCAAAATGGGTTCATGACCTAGGCATAAAGAATGAAATTATTAATAAATAAGAGGAACACAGGATAGTTTACCTCTCAGACCTGTGGAAGGGGAAGGTCTTTATGACCAAAGCAGAACTAGAGATCATTACTGATCACAAAATAGAAAATTTCAATTATACCAAACTGAAAAGTTTTTGCACAAACAAAACTAATGCAGACAAGATTAGAAGGGAAGCAATAAACTGGGAAAATATTTTTACATTCAAAGGTTCTGATAAAGGCCTCATTTCCAAAATATATAGAGAATTAACTCTAATTTATAAAAAATCAAGCCATTCTCCAATTGAAAAATGGTCAAAGGATATGAACAGACAATTCTCAGATGAAGAAATTGAAACTATTTCTAGTCATATGAAAAGATGCTCCAAGTCATTATTAATCAGAGAAATGCAAATTAAGACAACTCTAAAATACCACTACACACCTGTCAGATTGGCTAAGATGACAGGAAAAATAATGATGATTGTTGAGGGATGCAGGAAAACTGGGACATTGATGCATTGTTGGTGGAGTTGTGAACGAATCCAACCATTTTGGAGAGTAGTTTGGAACTATGCTCAAAAGTTATCAAACTGATACCCTTTGATCCAGCAGTGTTACTACTGGATTATATCCCAAAGAGATTATAAAGACGGAAAGGACCTGTATGTGCACGAATGTTTGTGGCAGCCCTTTTGTAGTGGCTAAAACTGGAAACTGAATGGATGTCCATCAGTTGAGAATGGCTGAATAAATTGTGGTATATGAATATTATGGAATATTACTGTTCTGTAAGAAATGACCAACAGGATAATTTCAGAAAGGCCTGGCAGACTTACAATCGAACTGATGCTGAGGAAATGAGCAAGACCAGGAGATCATTATATACTTCAACAACAATACTATATGATGACCAGTTCTGATGGACCAGGCCATCCTCAGCAACGAGATCAACCAAATCATTTCTAATGGAGCAGTAATGAACTGAACCAGCTATGCCCAGAAAAAGAACTCTGGGAGATGACTAAAACCATTACATTGAATTCCCAATCCCTATATTTATGCACACCTGCATTTTTGATTTCCTTCACAAGCTAATTGTATAATATTTCAGAGTCTGATTCTTTTTGTACAGCAAAATAACGTTTTGGTCATGTATAATTATTGTGTATCTAATTTATATTTTAATATATTTAACATCTACTGGTCATCCTGCCATCTAGGGGAGGGGGTGGGGGGGTAAGAGGTGAAAAATTGGAACAAGAGGTTTGGCAATTGTTAATGCTGTAAAGTTACCCATGCATATATCCTGTAAATAAAAGGCTATTAAATAAAAAAAAAAGAGAGAGATAAAAGGATCAGGAGTTTATGAATCTGGGAGACTAAAAGGATTATGGTACCCTCAGCAGAATTAAGATGGTTTAAAAGATGAGTTCAGTGGGATTGTTAAATTCCATTTGGAACTTAAGTTTGAGATACAATGAGGCATCTAGTTTAAAATATCTAAAAGGGAGTTGTAAATGTATCTCCAAGTGTATCCATCAGCAAAGGAGAATGAAAAGGAGCTATCAAAGAGGTAAGAGAACCAAGAGAAAACAATCACAAAAACCCAGAAAAAAAAAGAGCACACAAGTTGAAAGGTTAGTCAATAGTGTCACAGACTACAAAGAAGTCAAGAGAGATGAGAATTAAGAAATAATCATGATCTGGTAATTTGTAATTTTGGAGAAAGCAATTTTTAGTTGAATGATGAGACCAGAAGTCAAAATAAAGAGCTTAGAAAAGAGAAGGTAGTGGAAGCTGTCTTAGGGAATTTTGGATGCTGAAGGGAGAAGTATAGAAAAATAGCATGATAGCTAGGGGAGGGGATAGGATCTAGTGGAAATTTGTGTTTATGTTTTTAAAGGACAGGAAATTTAAGGTGTTTTTAGGCAGCAGAGAAGAATCCAATAGTTAGGAAGTAGTTGAAGATTAGACTGGAATGGCAATGATAGTAGAGGCAATATTCTAAGGAACAAAAAAGGAGATGAGATTAAGGGAGCTTGTTAAAGGATTGGCTTTAGTGGGGAATTGATACTATGGGATAAAGCACTAGGCTTATCTTTTTTAACTCAAATCTGGTCTCAGATACTGATCCCTATTTGTCTCTTTGCCAAGAAAACTACAAATGGAGTTACAAAGAGTCAGATTCAACTAAACAACAAAAATGGTGAAGACCATAAATTATGATATAATAGGGGATGATATCAAAGAATTTTAATATAAGAATTTTAAGAAGAGCTTTGAAAGGACCAGGGAGAAGGAGCTGATGGCAAATGGCTTTGATTTTCTTGATAAAGTATGAAGTAAAGTTCTCAGTTGATAGGAGTGAGGGAAGAGAGAATCTAGAAAACCTGGGGAGAAAAGATTTTGAACAGCCACTGTTGTGAGTGATATGGGGAATCAATTAAGAAATTGTAAAAAAATTGCCTTGTGAATTTGTGACCAAAGAAGAACTAGAGATCATTATTGATCACAAAATAGAAAATTTTGATTATATCAAATTAAAAAGCTTTTGTACAAATAAAACTAATTCAGACAAGATTAGAAGAGAAGCAATAAAGTGGGAAAACATTTTTACAGTCAAAGGTTCTGATAAAGGCCTCATTTCCAAAATATATAGAGAATTGACTCTAATTTATAAGAAATCAAGCCATTCTTCAATTGATAAGTGGTCAAAGGATATGAACAGACAATTTTCAGATGAAGAAATTGAAACTATTTCTAGCCATATGAAAAGATCCTCCAAGTCAATTAATCAGAGAAACAAAAAACAACTCTCAGATACCACTACACACCTTCAGATTGGCTAGGATGACAGGAAAAGATAATGGAAGGGGGGATGGGGAAAATGGGACACTGATACTTGTTGGTGGAATTGTGAATACATCCAGCCCTGAGAGCAATTTGGGAACTATGCTCAAAAAGTTATCAAACTGTACACCCTTTTACCCAGCAGTGTTTTTTACTGGGCTTATATCCCAAAGAGATCTTAAAGGAGGGAAAGGGACCCACTTGTGCAAAAATGTTTGTGGCAACCCTTTTTGTAGTAGCAAGAAACTGGAAATTCAGTGGATGCCCATCAGTTGGAGAATGGCTATATTCAGTGGATGCCCATCAGTTGGAGAATGGCTGAATAAATTGTGGTATATGAATATTATGGAATATTATTGTTCTGTAAGAAATGATCAACAGGAAGATTTCAGAAAGGCCTGGAGAGACTGACATGAAGTGATGCTGAGTGAAACAAGCAGAACATAGCAACAATAAGACTATACAATGATCAATTCTGATGGTCATGGCTCTCTTCAACAATGAGATGATTCAAACCAGTTCTAATGGTCTTGTGATCAAAAGAACCATTTACACCCAGAGAGAGGACTGTGGGAGCTAAATATGATTCACAACATAGCATTCTCATTCTTTGTTATTTGTTTGGATTTTATTTTCTTCATCATTTTTTTTCTGGTTTGATTGCTTTTTCTTGTACAACAAGATAATTGTATAAATATGTATGCATATGTTGGATTTAACATATATTTCTACCGTGTTTAACATATATTGGACTGCTTGCCATCTTGGGAGGGGGTGGGGGAAAAGGAGGGAAGCATTGGAGCACAAGGTTTTGCAAGGAACAATGTTGAAAAGTTATTCATGTTTTGAAAAATAAAAAACTTTAATTTAAAAAAAAATATTGCCTTGCATCAGTGAGCATACACTTGAAACTACATAACATAAATTTGCAGGCTAAATAATCTCCCAATTCCAAATTTTATGATTCTATTGAACTGTTCAAAAAGACATAAAAATGTGGAGACTGGGTGAGGAATAGGGTTTTGAAGGATGTGATGAAAATAAAAGGAAGAAAAAGAAAGAAAAATGGCAGGGGCTATGGAGAAATTGTTGGATCGGGAAATATAAATTGTTTATCTCTAATACTTTATTTTTTATTTTTTAATAACTTTTTATTGACAGAACCCATGCCAGGGTAATTTTTTACAACATTATCCCTTGCACTCACTTCTGTTCCGATTTTTCCCTCCCTTCCTCCACCCCCTCTCCCAGATGGCAAGCAGTCCTATACATGTTAAATAGGTTACAGTATATCTTAGATACAATATATGTGTGCAGAATTGAACAGTTCTCTTGTTGCTCAGGGAGAATTGGATTCAGAAAGTAAAAATAACCCGGGAAGAAAAACAAAAATGCACGCAGTTTACATTCATTTCCCAGTGTTCTTTCTTTGGGTATAGCTGCTTCTGTGCATCAGTGATCAATTGAAATTGAATTAGGTCTCTTTGTCAAAGAAATACACTTCCATCAGAGTACATCTTCATACAGTATCATTGTTGACGTATATAATGATCTCCTGGTTCTGCTCATTTCACTCAGCATCAGTTCATGTAAGTCTCTCCCTGCCTTTCTGTATTCATCCTGCTGGTTGTTTCTTACAGAACAATAATATTCCATAACATTCATATACCACAGTTTACCCAACCATTCTCCAATTGATGGGTATCCATTCATTTTCCAGCTTCTGGCCACTACAAACAGGGCTGCCACAAACATTTTGGCACATACAGGTCCCTTTCCCTTCTTTAGTATCTCTTTGGGATATAAGCCCAGTAGAAACACTGCTGGATCAAAGAGTATGCAGAGTTTGATAACTTTTTGAGCATAGTTTCAAATTGCTCTCCAGAATGGCTGGATGTGTTCACAATTCCACCAACAATGTATCAGTGTCCCAGTTTTCCCACATCCCCTCCAACATTCCACGTTATCTTTCCCTGTCATTCCAGCCAATCTGACAGGTGTGTAGTGGTATCTCAGAGTTGTCTTAATTTGCATTTCTCTGATTAATAATGATTTGGAGCATATTTTCATATGGCTAAAAATAGTTTTAATTTCTTTGTCTGAGAATTGTCTGTTCATATCCTTTGACCATTTATCAATTGGAGAATGGCTTGATTTCTTATAAATTAGAGTCAATTCTCTATATATTTGGGAAACGAGGCCTTTATCAGAACCTTTGACTGTAAAAATGTTTTCCCAGTTTATTGTTTCCCTTCTAATCTTGCCTGCATTAGGTTTGTTTGTACAAAAACTTTTCAATTTGATATAATCAAAATTTTCTATTTTGTAATCAATAGTGATCTCTAGTTCTTCTTTGGTCATAAATTCCTTCCTCTTCCTTCCTGAGATGTAAACTATCCTATGCTCTTCCAATTTATTTATAATCTCATTCTTTATGCCTAGGTCATGAACCCATTTTGACCTTATCTTGGTGTACGGTGTTAAGTATGAGTGAATGCCTAGTTTCTGCCTTACTAATTTCCAATTTTCCCAGCAATTTTTGTCAAATAATGCATTCTTATCCCAAAAACTGGGGTCTTTGGGTTTGTCAAACACTAGATAATTAAAGTTATTGGATATTTTGTCCTTTGAATCTAACCTATTCCATTGATCAACTAGTCTATTTCTTAGCCAATACCAGATGGTTTTAGTAACTGCTGCTTTATAATATAATTTTAGATCTGGTATAGCTAGGCCACCTTCATTTGATTTTTTTTTTCATTAATTCCCTTGAAGTTCTTGACCTTTTGTTTTTCCATATGACCTTTGTTGTTATTTTTTCTACGTCATCAAAATAGTTTTTTGGGAGTCTGATTGGTATAGCGCTAAATAAATAGATTAGTTTAGGGAGTATTGTCATCTTTATTATATTTGTTCGCCCAATCCAAGAGCATTTAATATTTTTCCAATTGGTTAGATCAGACTTAATTTGTGTGGAAAGTGTTTTGTAGTTTTGCTCATAAAGTTTCTGATTTTCCCTTGGCAGATAGATTCCTAAATATTTTATACAATCAGTAGTTATTTTAAATGGAATTTCTCTTTGTAACTCTGACTGTTGGATTTTGTTAGTGGTATATAAGAATGCTGATGACTTATGTGGGTTTATTTTGTATCCTGCAATTTTGCTAAAGGTGTGGATTGTTTCTAATAACTTTTTAATAGAATCTCTGGGGTTCTCTAAGTATACCATCATATCATCAGCAAAGAATGATAATTTGGTTTCCTCATTGCCTATTCTAATTTCTTTAATCTCTTTCTCAACTCTTATTGCCATCTCTAATACTTTAAAGGTAAGAAGTGATGCTGGGTTGATCAAGACATTGATATCCTCCACCCTGAAGAACTCAGGCCTGAGATAGCCCAGATAAAGTATACATATTGAGAACAACATTAGAAATAATAGGATTGTGACAACTGGAAGGCTAGGCCCATAAGTGGCCATAAGGACTCTTTTTGGTCATGCTACCTGTGTGATCTTTGTCAAATGATAAGGTTAAACTAGATGATTTCTGAAATCCTTTCATCTCTAGACTTATGATCCTATGTACAACTCACAATCTTATACTTAAAAATTTTTGAAACATAGAAATATATACTCAATGTTATACATATTTATCTAGTTCAAATAATAATCCAAAAGTGTGTAAGTGTAGAGAAATTGGTGTGTTGGTTTCATATAAGAGATACTTTAAATGCTTAAATTTAGGAAAGGCAGAGCAGTTATACACAAAGAACAATTAAATTTGTAAATTTATTTTTCTATCTGAACCTTGTTTGTCTCATTTGAATTATGCAACATTCCTCCAGGTCTTTGGGAGGGAGGGAGGAAGGGAGAGAGGAAAGGAGGGAAGAAGGGAGAGAGGAAAGGAGGGAAGGAGAGAGAGAAGGACAGAGGGAGGGAAGGAGGGAAGAAAAGGAAGGAGGGAGGGAGGGAGGGAGGGAGGAAGGAAGGAAGGAAGGAAGGAAGGAAGGAAGGAAGGAAGGAAGGAAGGAAGGAAGGAAGGAAGGAAGGAAGGAAAGCAACAAGCATTTATTAAACATCTACTATTTGCTGGATGCTGCACTAAATGCTTCACAAATACTCATTTGATCCTCATAACAAGCCAAGGGGTACCAACTTTGTAATAGGTGCTTAGTTATTGATAGTGGGTTATGACAGTGTTTTGGTTAATAATCAAAAGAATAGTATTCAAGTGTAAAATCAGAAGATCAGAAAAAAATTTTTTAAAGATCAAAACTTTATTCTCCCTCATCACCTCTTTCATAGTCATAAGAAGCAAGAGTTTCTTAATAGTTCTCCCTGCTTCTAGTTGTTTCTTACTTCAATCTATCCTCCCCAGGATATGAATGAACAAATGACATTATAAGCTACTCAGTCCTTTGCTGAGGTACCAAAATCTTAATAACTTTTCTCTTTAAAAGCAGTTTGGTAGTCCAGTGGATAGAGCACTAAACCTAGACTCAAGTAGAAATAACTTCAAATCTGACCTCAGACACTTATTAGCCATCACTTAACTTCTGTTTGCCTTAGTTTCCTCAATTGTAAAATAGGGATAACAGCCTTTATTTTGTAATAGTGTAAGGATCAAATGAGATAATATTCATAGAGCTGCTTACTTAGTACAGTAGTACTTTGTACTTACCATAGCACATAGTATATGATTAATAAATTCTTGTTCCCTTCATCTTCAACATAATTTATTTTACAATTGCATATTACCTTATGTACTGAACTATCTTTAAGGTATAGATGAAGTATGAAAGTATGAATATGTCTGCATAAAGGCAACCAAGGAAGATTACTGGATACCAGTAATTCTGGGACGGGAATGTCCTTTGCTGAAAAGTACTCATAACGCATTTGGAGGTGCTGGATAACTCAGTTTCTTCCCTGCTGCCTTGGTCTTGTCATCTGTATCAACAACAAACAGATCATCCAATGCCCATTTTTATTTATCATCTTCCATCTCCCCTCCCTCCACAATCTCCTGGACTGATCAGGATCTCATTTCTGAGTTTCCTGTAATGATCATTATTCTGACAGTCAGAAACACAGCATGGTTATGCTTTGTTGCGAGCTTAACAGGAGAGTATTTCTGGAGAGTATTCTGCATTAGTTAGATGCTGGCTGGAGTCATATTTCACTATGATCTGTTAACTCAAAGAGGACATTGGCAAATGGAAATCAGTTTATTTTTCACTTTTTTTTGCTCCTGAGAACTTAGAGAAAATTTGGGCTTTTGCTTCTGGCACATTTGCAAAGTGTCTGTCTTTTCTGTTTGTCTTAGTTGTATTACTTCTGATAGTTTCATCTTATCATTTGAATATAAATATATCCATGTTTTTGTTGGTCAGGAAAAAAGAAAATTTCCTCCTTTACCCTCAAATCAGATAGGTCAAATCTAAGATTCAAAGGTATCTTGTTTGATATAAACCCTAGTTGTCTAGTCAACTTTATTAAGCAACTTTTAAAACTGGTTAATGAAAATTTCTCCAAATTGATCCATCTGCCATCTTATCCTCAGCTTTTTATTGTTAGTATCATCACAATCTATTTGCTTGGGACTATCTCCAAAGCTGTCATTTCTAGTTCATTCTGGAACATGCCATTCTACCCAACTGATAACACAGCTGTAGCTGCAACAGACAGCTAGATATTATACAACCTAATGTCAGGGCTGTTCCTGCTGAGGGAACAATTGTAGAATGAAGAGACCTAAGGGCCTCTCTTTGACAGTCATACCTTGTGCTGAAATTACTATTTCACTAGTTTCATTTTGGGCTTCACATTCTTATATTAGTCTCTGGCTTTTGTCTTTAATCATTTGCCAAAATTAATTTTTTATGTGGCTGAAAGCCTTCTACCAAAAGGAATTTTTGGAAAATTGCAAAACAAGATGATAATTGTTTTCTTTTTCCTTTTTGCTAGTGCCAGCTGAGTTTAATTTATAAATTTATATACCTCTAAAGTTGATTCAGATGTCAAAGGTGCCCTATAGAAAGATTCTATAACCACTATCATTATTAACAGCAATCAAAATACTAGCATTGGTCACAATCCTTAGACTATCACAAGCATAAAAACCTTTTCCATGTGTTATAGTGGATAGTGTAATGATTTAGGAATCAGGATACCTGGCTTCTCATTCTGATTCTGTAACTAATTAACTGTGTATAACCTCGAATAACTGATTTCATCTCTTGGTCTCAGTTCCTCATCTTTAAAATGAAGAGGTTCTATCAACCAAAAGGAATTTTTGGAAAATTGCAAAACAAGATGATAATTGTTTTCTTTTTCCTTTTTGCTAGTGCCAGCTGAGTTTAATTTATAAATTTATATACCTCTAAAGTTGATTCAGATGTCAAAGGTGCCCTATAGAAAGATTCTATAACCACTATCATTATTAACAGCAATCAAAATACTAGCATTGGTCACAATCCTTAGACTATCACAAGCATAAAAACCTTTTCCATGTGTTATAGTGGATAGTGTAATGATTTAGGAATCAGGATACCTGGCTTCTCATTCTGATTCTGTAACTAATTAACTGTGTATAACCTCGAATAACTGATTTCATCTCTTGGTCTCAGTTCCTCATCTTTAAAATGAAGAGGTTCTATCAGTTTGGCACAGATAACAAAAATGGAAAATAGAAAATGTTGAAAGGGCTTCAGGGAAATAAGAGCATTAATGGTGGAACTGTTCCAGTCATTTTGTAAATTAATTTGGAACTATGCCCCAAAAGTTGCCAAAATATACATATCATTTGACATATTGACACCATTACTTAGCCTATTCTTCCAAAAGGATCAAAGAAAAAGGAATACAAAAAGAACACAATAGCATTATTCATAATAGGGAAAAACTGGAAATTAAAAAGATGACCATCAATTGTGTAATAGCTGAACAAATTAATGTATTTCAATGTAATAGAAACCTAGTGTGCCCCCAAAAATAAGATGACTGATTCAAAAACAGGTGGAAGACTTTTATGAACTGATGCAGAACCAGGAAGACAATTTGTACAATGACAGCCACATTGTAAGACCAATAACTGAAATATCTAAGAACTCTGATCAATGTAATGACCATATTCTAAAGTCCTTTAAAATATCTCTTGACAGAGAGGCAATGAACTAAAGATACAAAATGAAACATATTGTAATCTAATAAGAGTCTGATTAGTGTAGAAGGTACCAGCAGGAATTTTCCTTATCTGGGTATTCTTGATACCAATGAAATTGCAAATCCAATTCCTATCCCTATCTGCTGGGTGTGGTGGGTATTTCCACCAAAGACAAAAATTAAACAATTGTAGGAGAAGGAACTAACAGCTGGGGGGATAAAGAAAGATTTTTTTCCTAGAAAATAGATAATTGAAGTGAGCTTTGAAGGAAACCAAGGATTCCTAGGAGGCAGTGCATTCCAAGGCAAGGTCTGTGAGAAAGTCAGCAAAGACTTGAAGTATTAGCAGGGCATGTCAGCTTCTGCCATCCCCACTACCCACTCCCAAGCATCAGATTCCATATCAGCCACACCTTTCTCATAGCCAATTACTTTCTCTTCATATGTATTCACTCTCTCTATTCTTTTTGCTCATTCAAAAATCACTTCATAATCCTGCTTAAGCTCTTCCCTAAATAGTTGTCTTCCTTCCCCTGGGATTTTTTATCTTTAATAATTCCCTCTCCAGATCTCTTTTTCATGTTGGCTGAGGTACCAGAGGACTTGCGATGGTCAAGCCTGATCATTTCTTGGCTGATGAAAAAATAAAACTTTCTCTTTTAATTATAACAAATGCTTTCATCCTAAGTAAGGGGCTAGTAGTTCTCTTAGAAAGTGTTTTTCCCCATAATGGATGAAATGATTTTTCATTAGGGGTTTTGTACAAATTCCATCAGTTATCAATTCAGCTTTTGTCTTGCAGTGAGTTTGTGTCCTCACAGTTTCAACTTAGGGGAAACACAACCTCACAGGAGATTATGGCTCATCTGAAAGTTTATATAGAGCTGAAGTTTATATAATTGCATCATTCTATGCTCACCTCTTTCATCTTGCCTCTGAGATTCCTATGAGGCATTTGGGAGTAGGAGGAGAGTAACTAAGTCAAATCAACAAGGATTTATTATTGTTGTTGTTTAGTTGTGTCTAACTCTCCATGACCCCATGTTGGGGTTTTCTTGGTAGAAATACTGGAATAGTTTGTCATTTCTTTCTCTAGCTCATTTTACAGATGAAGAACTACAGCAAACAAGGCACACAGCTACTAAGTATCTGAGACCAGACTTGACCTCAGGAAGATGGTCTTCCTGTTTCCAAGTCCAGTGTTCTATTCACTGTACCAACTAACTGCCCAAAGGTTCATTTAGTCCCTACTATGCCCATGTACTGTGCTAAACACTGAGATACAAAGAAAGGCAAAACCAGTCCCTGACCTCAAGGAGTTCACAATCTAATCAAGGAGGTGACATGCAAACAATTATGTACAATCAAAATATGTATATAAGATAAATTGAAGATGATCATAGAGGATAGTGCTAATATTAAGAAGGAAAGGCTTTTGTAGAAGACGGAATTTTAACTGGGATTTGTAAGAAGCTAAGAGGAAGAAATGAAAAAGGAGTTTTAGGCAAGCAATGTAAAAATGTAGATATGTACATCTGAGTTTCAAAATGCAAGGAGGACAATATAGATAAACTGAAGAGGAATGTAGAGGAATGAATGATATGAAGATTGGAAAGACAGGATGGCTCCAGGATACAAAAGGTTTAAAAATCAAAGTGCTTTTTTATATAATGATCCTGTAAAGTTTAGAGCTATTACCACCTTTTAACAGGTAAAAAAAACTGAAAGAGAAGTTAAATGACTTCCCCAAAATTATATAGCTAGCAGGTGGCAGAACCGAAACCCAAAATTAGATCTGTTACCATAAATCTAATTTTCTTCCACACTTGTGTGGATTTAGTCCAGTTTACACCTGCTTCTTAATGCACTTCTGCTTTCTCTTTTTCTCTCTTTCCTCTTTCCTGGATGGTTTTGGGTAAAGAAACATAAAGAATGCCAATGTAGGTATTCTTAGAGTATTTACAGGGAGGTGTAAGAAGGTTGGTGTAAGAAGATTGGAAATGTAGGAAGGGCTTTAAAAGGCAAAGAGGATTTTATATTTGATCCTGGAGATAATAGGGAGTTATTGACGTTTATTGAATAAGAGTGTTACATGATCAGACCTGAACTTTAGGAAAATCACTATCATTTTATCAGCCATTTCTTCCCACTGCTATTTTCAGTCCCCTTCCAGTCTACTTCATCTGTACCATTCTAATCTCCTAAATCCCCAGACTATAAAAAATGGTTATTAGCAACTATCTGCTATGAGGATTTAACTCCTATCATGTTTTCTGTGCCTAGAAAAATAGATTGCTATTTCTGCCTCTTTCAGGTCCTGACCTCCATTGAATCCCTAAACTAATTAGGCTTCATAATAGTGGGAAGGTGATCCTGAAATCTCAAAGGTTATTCCAACAGAGCTTGGGCTTTGGTTGGGACCAGTAAGCTGAAAAGTTTCATCAATCTGTCAAATGAGAATTAGCCCAAGATAAAATGATGAATTTTTTGATAAATAAAACATGAAGAAATTCTATGGCATAGAAAATTTGTCATACGCACTGGTGAACTACTGATACAATGAAATCTTAGATTTAATTATTCCCTCCTTTAGTCCATTCAACCTGTATTAATATTCTATATTTGTGATAATATATTGGACCAAATCTTATTATTTCAATCTTTTTTCCCCAGAACTCAAAGAGTTGGAGTCCTTTTCCTGCTTCATCTTTCTGCTGTCCATTTATCTTTCTGTATGATTAGCCACCTCTCTTTAGGCTCAGACATGTTGGGATGATTGTTGAAAATACTGAAAGAAAATTTACTTGATACTACACTTTAAAAAAGGGTATTATTGATTACCAAGTAAGTTGACTAACAGATTAGAGTCTCAGTCTTATCCCAGATTCTAACTCTCACAGAAATGTCACCCATGATTAGATGGTGCTGTTATCATTTTCTTAGGCTGAAGTCAAACTAAATTTTTTTGGATTATAGTCATGTCTTTATTATACCCAGAAAAATTATACCATTATTGCACTTTCTCATGGAATCTGAGAGAAAAGGTTCCATTTTTCTGTGTTCTTTAAGCTATTTAGGGGTTGCAGTGATACTCTAACAATTCATAATAAGACAAACAATATGCTTTTCTTGGAATTAGTATATAACCCTATGCTAATGACTATATTTTCTGTCCGAGTTCCATTTGATAAACTAGCAAAATAGAATCTTAATGGGGGCAGGGCATGCTGAGTTTCAAGTCACTCATATTAAAGATATGCCCCAACTAGAATCATGGGAAGTCAATGATCCCAGCTTTTGGGATAAGAACTTACTGTTTGATAAAAATTGCTGGGAAAATTGGAAACTAATATGGCAGAAAATAGGCATTGATCCATACTTAACGCCGTACACCAAGATAAGGTCAAAATGGGTTCATGACCTAGGCATAAAGAATGAAATTATTAATAAATTAGAGGAACATAGGATAGTTTACCTCTCAGACCTGTGGAAGGGGAAGGTCTTTATGACCAAAGCAGAACTAGAGATCATTACTGATCACAAAATAGAAAATTTCGATTATACCAAACTGAAAAGTTTTTGTACAAACAAAACTAATGCAGACAAGATTAGAAGGGAAGCAATAAACTGGGAAAATATTTTTACATTCAAAGGTTCTGATAAAGGCCTCATTTCCAAAATATATAGAGAATTAACTCTAATTTATAAAAAATCAAGCCATTCTCCAATTGAAAAATGGTCAAAGGATATGAACAGACAATTCTCAGATGAAGAAATTGAAACTATTTCTAGTCATATGAAAAGATGCTCCAAGTCATTATTTATCAGAGAAATGCAAATTAAGACAACTCTAAGATACCACTACACACCTGTCAGATTGGCTAAGATGACAGGAAAAATAATGATGATTGTTGGAGGGATGTGGGAAAACTGGGACATTGATTCATTGTTGGTGGAGTTGTGAACGAATCCAACCATTTTGGAGAGTAGTTTGATCTATGCTCAAAAGTTATCAAACTGTGCATACCCTTTGATCCAGCAGTGTTACTACTGGGATTATATCCCAAAGAGATTATAAAGAAGGAAAGGGACCTGTATGTGCACGAATGTTTGTGGCAGCCCTTTTGTAGTGGTTAGAAACTGGAAACTGAATGGATGTCCATCAGTTGGAGAATGGCTGAATAAATTGTGGTATATGAAAATTATGGAATATTACTGTTCTGTAAGAAATGACCAACAGGATGATTTCAGAAAGGCCTGGAGAGACTTACACGAACTAATGCTGAGTGAAATGAGCAGGACCAGGAGATCATTATATACTTCTACAACAATACTAGATGATGACCAGTTCTGATGGATCAGGCCATCCTCAGCAACGAGATCAACCAAATCATTTCTAATGGAGCAGTAATGAACTGAACTAGCTATACCCAGAAAAAGAACTCTGGGAGATGACTAAAACCATTACATTGAATTCCTCAATCCCTATATTTATGCACACCTGCATTTTTGATTTCCTTCACAAGCTAATTGTACAATAATTCAGAGTCTGATTCTTTTTGTACAGCAAAATAATGTTTTGGTCATGTATACTTATTGTGTATCTAAGTTATATTTTAATATATTTAACGTCTACTGGTCATCCTGACATTTAGGGAGGGGTGGGGTAAGAGGTGAAAAATTGGAACAAGAGGTTTGGCAATTGTTAATGCTGTAAAGTTACCCATGTATATATCCTGTAAATAAAAGGCTATTAAATAAAAAAAAAAAAAAAGAGAGAGAGAGAGAAAAAAATAGAATCATGGGAAGTAAAGTTATCAAGTTTTACAGGAAGCATATGACAGAGAAAGCTAATTTCCATAGTTATTTAAGTGGCTTGGGTCCAGCTTTTTTAGTAAGTGACTCATTCTCTCTCTCTCTCTCTCTCTCTCTCTCTCTCTCTCTCTCTCTCTCTCTCTCTGTCTCTGAATCTCCATCTCTCTCTCTGAATTTCTATCTCTCTTACTCTCTGTTTCACTGTGTGTGTCTCTTTCTGATTCTCTCTATGCCTCTCTTCTTTCTCATTCACACAGCTACTGATGTGTCAAAGAGTTAAGAAAACAAGAATAAAAAAAAAAATCATATCTGCCAATATCCTTGAAATGTCTTCTTCCACTGTTAGTATGACAGTAATCAAGAGACAATAAAAAGATTAAAACATTCTCCTCAAACTTTTCACTAATCCCAAATTAAATAATGTAGAATCTATCTGACTATATAATTACCTTTTAAGTAGAACATGTGTGGGGATCATCTGGACTGAAAACAGTATAAGGCTGGTGAAATCACTTTCTAGGACAACTGCAGGGATGAGAGCTGAAAGCCAGATACAATAATCTCCCAATGCTTGAGTTCTATAAGCTGATAATTTTATATGGCCCTGAAATGATGTTATAAATAACCAAATGGGCCTTGGCATATATAGAAATATAGTCCATGTTCCTCTTTCCCTCTTCTGAAACTGTAGTAAAATCAACTCTACCATTGCTCCTGAAAAGGGGCTGTCAATCTGTTTCTCTTCTATGGCTCCACTCACCATCCCTCTAATTTTGCAAATAAAAATACTCTATCCTGGCCATCACTCAACCTGTATCTGTCCATCTTTTAGAATACAAGGTTCTTGAAAACACTTCAAATGAAGAATTTCACTTATTACACTACTTATTACAATGCTTGGCAGATAGGAAATCACCTAATGCCTTTTTTATTCATTCATACATGTGTGTATTGCATTTATGTGTGTATATTTGTAACTACTAAAAAAAATTTAGGTTTGAGTCTCAGCTCTATCACTAACTAATTAGTATGACTCAGAGCAAGTCATTGAATTAATAGTAGAAGGAATGTGGAGGTCATTTCATCTGATTCATAGATTTTGCACATTAGGAAGCTAAGGTGAAACAGTTTTAATGAAGGTGAAATTCAAATTCAGGTCATCTCATGCTGAGTCCATAGTTCTTTCCATTATATCATGCTGCATCCCATTCTACTGGATCTCAGTTTCCTCATTTGTAAAGTAAAAGGGACTTAGCTTCTTCTCAAAACTAACATGCTTCAATTTTGTGACTTCATATTGCTGCTCTTCAGTGACATTGCTACTCAGGTACACAAATTTACTACAGCAATATGAAAAATCCTGTTCTCAGAGCAGACAGTCTGTGCTCAGCCCAGTGCCTGGGGCCATTTTTAGGGGATAGAGCTTCTTCATAGCACACATGGCCAACCCTAGGCAAAATGTCAAAGTAGGTGAATTATAACATTTTAGCGGTGGCAGAATCTTAGAGACCATGTACTTGGCAACTCTTCTCCCATAATCTTTCTTCTTAGTGCCTAGGGTGAGATACCTACCCTAACTTATTATGGCTTTGACTTATAGCCTTGCTTATAATATAGAAATGTCTATAATAATATTAATGTACGTTTTAAAAATGTTTATATTAAATGACAACAATATTGTAAGAGAAAATAACATTTAAAAAAAAGTAGAATTCAGATTAGTACAACTACCAATATTGATTCCAGAGTGTTGGCAATTAATAATATGTTTCTCTTCCCCTTATAAAGAAGAGGGAAATTATGGATGCAAAATATTACACAAACTGCCAGATGTGGCAATTTGTGTTGGTTTGTTTTGCTTAACTGATTCTCTTCGTTTTATGAATGGTTATTAGGGGATGGTTATTGGCAAGTAAAAGTTTGCTGATTATTGTCCTTCATTCTTGAAGAGGACCAAAATGAAATCACTGTGTAAAAAGTAAAAATAATATTTTAAAAAAGAATTAGTGAAACATTTAAAAATATTTGTATTGAGAAAAACAATACTGGAAAAGATATTTTGGGACCAGAAAAAAGTTCCAGTATATGGTTGAAATTCAAAAAGAAAAAGAAAAAGCCATCTTGGAAAAATGAAGTGAAACTATATTGTATATTGTATTTAATTGCAGTTTTCTAGGCTAGAAATCATACAAAAATAAAATTGAAAACTAAAATGGTGAATAATTAGTCAGAAAGGCTAATGCAACAGGTTCAGATGACAGTATCCAGGAAAGAAAGAAAATAATTCAAAGATATATCTGAGTAGAAGGCTGAAGAAGTATTTATATTCTAAATGTGAAGGTAGTGCTTGTAATATAATCAAATCTAATTTCTTGCTTGGTTGTGTCTAACTCTTGTCTTGGTGTTTTCTTGGTAAAGATAAGGAATTGAGGCAAACAGACTTGAGTGACTTGACCAGGATCACATAGCTAGTAAATGTCTGAGGTCACATTTGGACTAGTGTCTTCTTGATTCCAGGCTGGACTCTGTCCACTGTGCCATCTAGCTGCCTCAATCAAACATAAACATAAAGGAAAGACTGTTTTCATTTTTGATCATCAACTCATTGCAATAATACCAGCATAGGTACTAAATACAGGAGTGGTTTGTTTGTTTTTCATCTTTATAGTTCCAGCATTCGTGTATTGTATATAGCTTAATGTATTGTATATAGTTGGTGTTAATTTAATTGAATTAGTTTAGATTGAAGGACTCATACAGGAAGAATTCAGTGACCACAGGCACTAAAAAGTGAGGATTTTTATTTAGTGTGGGTTGAAACTCTAAAATAAAACTGAAGATAACTTCTTAAAAAATATTGAATAAATTAAGCTTCATTAACAAAATTTGTCTAACTAGCTATTTAAATATGCTTTAAAACCAGAGATCTCAGAGCTTTGTTGGATTGTAAACTATTGAATATGTCATCAACCTATAGGTTAGAAAGACCTGAGTTTAAATTATGCCTCAAATACTTACTAACTTGAGCAAAGTCACTTAATCTCTCTCAGCCTCAGTTTCTACTTCTGTGAAATGGAGATGATAATAGCTCCTGCCTCCTATGGTTATTGTGAGTATTGAATGAGATAACATATATAAAGTGCTACATCAATGCTATCTGCTATATTACTTTAGTGGTTGTTTTTGTTTAGTCACTTCGGTCATGGATGACTCTTTGTGACCCCATTTTGGTTTTTTTTTGTTTTGTTTTTTTTGGCAAAGATACTGAAGTGTTTGCCATTTCCTTCTCCACCTCATTTTATAGATGAGAAATTGAGACAAATGATCACACAGCTAGTCTGAGGCTGGATTTTAAATTTAAGTCTTCTTGACTCCAGGCTCAGCACTCTATCCATTGTGCAACCTAGTTGCCCTTGAATCCAAAAATTCAAATCTAATCCAAATTGGAATCCAATTTAAATCCAAAACTCTAATGAATCCAATCCAAATTCAAATAAAAAAAAAACCTGATGTTAGGGAGCATAAAGATAGGTGAAGTATCTTAAGGCAGGTGTCTCCATCTGACAAATTGTCCTGTTATGGGCTTCATATATAAAATCATTCTATATATACTTCTATTGATCACTTCTTTTTCTGGATGCAGATAGCATCTTTCTTCATATGTCCTTTGTATTTAATTTGGGTATTTATAATAGTCAAAATGATTTAGTCTCTCAAAATTGTTTTTAAAAATAATATTGCTGTCACTATATACAATGTACTCTTGGTTCTGTTCCCTTTACTTTCATTTTTTAGTTCAAGTCTGTCCATGTTTTTTTAAGGTAAATGAGATCATTTCTTATAGTACAGCAGTACTCCCTCACAATCATATACCACAACTTGTTCAGTCATTCCTCAATTGCAGGCATCCCTGTATTTTCCAGTTCTTTGCCACTACAAAAAGAACTGCTATAAATATTTTAGAGCTTATAGGGTTTTTTCTTTTCCCCTAATTATTCTGGGAAACAGAACTAGTAGTAGTACTTCTGGGTCAAAGGGTATAGGCAGTTTAATAATTCTTTGGGCATAATTCCAGATTGCCATCCAAAATGTTCATAGTTCCACTAACACTGAATTAGCGTCCTGACCTTTTAATTCCCAGATCTTCCTTGAGCAAGTCATTTAAACTATTTTTTACTTCAGTTTCATTTTCTATAAAATGCAGATGATAATGGCCCTCTCTCCCAGGGCTGTTGTGAGCATCAAATGAGATAATATTTGTAGAGCACTTAGCACGGTGTCTGGCAATAGAAAGAGCTACATAAATGCGTATTCTACTCTCCCTCTTTCTCTCATTCTCTTGGAGAAGGGAAGGTAGATGGAATTAAAGAAATATCTATTAAAGCATGCCTGGGAACCAACTTAGACAAACACATGTGGACATACATAATCTTACACCTTACAATAGGAAAGACACTGACATTATAGAATAGCGCATGCAGAGGACTGTGAGTAGCATAGAGAGGAAACTAGAAAACATGTTTATTCATGTATCAATTGTAGAAACTGGGTATGTCAAAAAAGTTCAAAATAGTCCTTCACATCTAAAGTAATATTTTTTTTCATTTCTCATTTATAGTCTCCCTAAATTAGCTTGAGTTTACTGAAGATATTCAAGAATCATAGATTTAGCATTTATAAAAGGACCTTAGGATCCCTATCATTTTACAGAAAAGGAAACCAAGGCACAGAAAAGTAAGTTTTTTATCTAATGAGTATCTGAGATAGAATTTAAACCCTGATCCTTTGATGCCAAAGCAAAAAAATTGTTCATTATGTTCTAGTATATCAAATAATTTGATAAAGAAATATTTGAAACATTTTATGCTCCTCTCACTAAAATTCCTTGGTTTTATAAAGTGAAGAATGCCATTATACTGGTTTTTCAGTCATTTTTCAACTGTATCTAATTCTTGGTGACCCCGTTTGGGCTTCTCTTGGCAGAGATATTGGAGTGATTTGTCATTTCCTTCTCCAACCCATATTAGAGATGAGGAAACTGAGACAGTTAAATGCTTTGCTCAGGGTCACAAAGTTATTAAATTTCTGAGGCTGGAGAGAAGACTTCCTGTTCTAGGCCTAGTACTTTTATTCACTGGGGCACCTAACTTCTCCACATATGCATATGATTATGTAAATAAGGAATTAAACTCAATGAATACTTTAGTCTCATCATCTAATCTGGATGCATTAATATAAATCCTGGAAGGCAATTTAGGGGCTATCTAATCCAAAACAATCATTTTATAAATTAGATGTCTGAGGCAGTGACTTGAACCCAGATTTCTGTCTCCTCCACCCAATGCTTCCTCCACTATATCATAAAGCTTAATGCTTTGAAACTATTTTAGTCAAAGAGTGCTATACATAGAAATGAACTGGAAAATAACCTCATTCAATATGAATGGGCAGCTAAGACTTGTCACCCTGAAGAATGACATTAAGAAGGAAAAAGCTGACATGTGCTTAAGTACAGTCAGTTCCGAGCTGGAAAAAAAAATTGGGGGAAGACAGAAAAACAACAACCAAAAAAAAAAAATTAGTGAGGAAATAGAGGAAGAAGAAAAAGAAAACCAGCAGACAGATTGAGAACAGTTAGTGATTATGAGTAAGGAGTGAGGGAAGAAGGAAACAACTGTTGTATAGATGGAGCCAAGGACAAAGTGAGCAAGAGGAACATGGCTTATTATACAGCAGGACTGGCTTTCACACAGAAGTTAATTTAGCAGTCAGAAAAGGGAAGCTATTCTTTTCCATTTTTATAAGTTTATTTATTGTTTCCATTATTTCTGGAAGCTTATTTATTCCATTCATGATCTTTATGAGGATGTTAATTCACTGTCATATATTTGGATCTTTAAGAGCAAATAAAGATCCTAGTCTGGAGTATATAGGTTAGTGAGAACCCTAAAATAAAGGAGAATTACAGAGAAATGCTCTTCCCTGCCCCCCAATGAGGGTCATTCCAAGGTAAGTCGCTAGTCACCACTTCCTAGACATGGCATTGGCTGGCTATTTCAGAAATTCTTAACCTGAGTCTATAGGGAAATTCAGGGTATCTGTGAACTTGGATGAGAAAAAGTTCATCTTTATTTTCCAGTAGCCTTTAAGTGAAATTTAGTACTCCTTCAATTACACATTAAAAAATTTATTCAGAGAAGGGGTCTATAGTTTCACTAGGCTGTCAAAGGAGGTACATTACACCAAAGAATATATTCTGAATGCCACCTTTGACCAAAAAAAAAAAAAAAAAAGTTCTAGGACCATGGACAAGTCACATAACCCCATAAGCTTTAGTTTCCTCATCAATAAAATGGGGGTGATAAGTGCCACCCTACAGGCTGTTGTGAGGCTCAAATGAGTAGTTTTCAAACCTTTAAGTGCTTTTTAAAATGTCAGCTATTATTAAAACAGAATTTGGAGTTGGAAAGAATCTTAGAAATCAAGGACAAAATCAGGAAGAAATGGAATTTTTCTTAACAAGACATAAAGGACATTTTAGAATGAGGAATGAAAACTTGGAAAACTTTGCCCAGTTTGCTCATATATCCTTCCTTGGCAGGAAAACAAAACAAAACAACAATAACAAAAAAGCAACACCTGAAGAAGCTAAAAACCAAAGTCCGAAGAATCTATCAAACAATATTTTTTAATTATACTCTTATTATGTGACAGTCTGGGTGTTGGGGATTCAAAAATAAAAAAAAAATCCCAACTCTCAAGAAGTTTGCATTAGGATGGTCCAATAAAGTCCCAATTACATCAAGGAGTCTTTTCTTACTCTGAGGAAAAGAGCCAAAGGAAGGAACTCCCTTTCTAAGTACTATTGTGGATGAAGGTGTTTTTTGGTTTTGCCAAAACAGTTTAGAAACAACAACAAAGTATCATCAACATGGTATTCTCTCACTTTAACCAGTCTTGTAATTTCAACAAATATCCATATCTCTATGTGTATCTATATCTATCATTCTATCTACCTAGCTATCAACACTCTCTCTCTCTCTCTCTCTCTCTCTCTCTCTCTCTCTCTCTCTCTCTCTCTCTCTCCTTGGTCTCTCTCTCCCTCTCTCTCTTCTCTCTGTCTACCCGTCTGTCTATATGTCTGTCTGTCTCTCTTTTATTTGTCTATACAATTTATCTGTCTGTCTCTCTATCCATCTGTCTCCATATCTATCTAACTGTCTGTCTGCATATCTATCTATCTATCACCCTACCTATAAATCTACTTATCTATATCTGTCTCTATATATCATCTATTGTATATGTACAAAGTATGGAGAAGATACAAAGGCTTTTAAAAGCCTGGACCCCTTAGTTGTAGAAGGCAGTAGGTTAATCAGTTTCAAGTTCATCTATACAGGACTGAGAGAATACTCCATATAGCTCCACAGGATAGAAAAGCCCATAATGAAAAAACATACCAAATGTTTTATTGTCCCGTGGAGTAGACCTCTGGATCCAAGTTCATTCATGCCTATTAGGACAGGCATGACTAAAAAGAGAATGGTTGCTACTTGCCCTAAAGATCACAGTTGTTATCGATATTAATTATAACTATAATAATAAAACTAATTAATAGTATTGATAACTATTATATTAATAATTCACATGTCCTAAAGATGAGAATTGTTCTTAATATTAATGATAGCTACAATATGGGGCTACTTGTCTTACTTAATCCTCTCAACAATTCTGGCAAGCAGATACTATTATTTTCAACATTTTACAGTTAAGGAAACTGAGACAATTAGCAGTTAAGTGGCTTGCCCAGGATAACAGAGCTAGTGTCTGAAGCTTGATTCCAATTCTCCTGACTCCAGGTCTAGCCCTCTATCTAGTGTGCCCCCAAGCTACTTTTGACAAAGAGAATATTTGACTTTGTAGGACTGTCAATCTGTAATTTTGGTCTTCCTTCCAAAATGTGAAACAGATGGAAAGTCAAGATTTAGCTGACCTAGACAACAGTATTTCTTTTTATATATTATGGGAACATTTATATTTTAAAGTGAACATATATGATCACAGCTTGATCTGGAAATTTAATACCCAAATATGACTTTTTTTTCTTAATTGGTTTGTCTTAAAACTAATCTTTTCTAATGCAGGAACTGGCAGGCAGGATGTTCATGGTGACCATTAATTCAGTTTTTTTTAACTGCCTCACTAATACATGCAAAGCAAACTTTGCATATAATTTTTATTCTAACATAGCAATTATTTATTTTTACATACCAAAGAACTGTCTCTGAAAATGTGACCTGTTTGGTGAGGGGAAGCTATTTCAATGTAATTTTTAAATGATTTTTGATCCATTTCATACTTAATTTCTTTTTTTAAATAACAACCAAAGAAAATGTAACTGGGACTCAAAATTTTAAAATAACATTAACATTATAGATTTTAGTTATTCAGTAACTCACAGGTTAAGTTTTTTAAAGACACATTTTGTAGGTTAACTCTGCAGCAACAAACCAAAGCTTACTATATTTTTATTTGTGGTCCAGAAATTGAGATATTCAGTGGGGAAAAAATTGGATATATATATATCCTCAAACTCATTCCATTACAGAGATGAGAGGTCCACAAGTGTTACACATGACACATATTTTCAGACTGTTTTAATGTATAACAATACATTATACAAATTTTTTCTCTCTTCTTTTTCTTTTCCGTTATTAAGGGTGCTTTATTATTTATTACTGTTTATTACTACTATCATTAATGCTATTTTTAATGTAGTGACTCTCTAGGAAGGGGGAACAGATATGGGAGAAAACTATGATATGAAAAAATAAAACATATCAATAAAAATATTTAATTAAAAAAAAGAATAGGATTTAGTCAAAAGGCCTGAGTTCAAATTCCAGTATATCATTTACTGTCTATGTGATAAGTGAGTCATTTAATCTCTTCTTCTCAGTTTCCTTACCTCTAAAATGACAGTCATTAGATAGGTGATCTTGGAGGTTTTCTTTTCATTTTAATTTTCAATAATAATTTATTTTTCCAAATACATACAGATAGATAATTTTCTACATTAAAATTTGTAAGATTTTGGGTGATGTCAAAACATGAGAGAGATCACTTGTACTTTCTCTCACCAGAAAACACACACACACACACACACCACTTAATTTTTGTATACAGATGCCTTTTGAACTAAAAGCGAAGTGGAATGTTACACATTATTGTCTTCCTAAATCTTCAATACCCTGCTGCATTCTATTCTCTTCTCATCACCCCACACACCCTGATGAAGTAAAAATAACAAATAATAATAATTAACAATTGTGAGGCACTTATTTACTGTACTATGTTAAGCACTTCATAATTGTTCCTCATTTGATTCTTTTTAATTTATTTTTTTATTTTTGTTGAGGCAATTAGGGTTAAGCAACTTGCCCAGGATCACATTTCTTGGAAGTGTTAAGTGATCTGAGGCCAAATTTGAACTAAAATCCTCCTGACTTCAGGGCTGGTACTCTATCCACTGCACCACCTAGCTGCCCTATCTCATTTGATTCTCACAACAACCCTGAGAAATAGGTTATTATCCTCACTTTACATATGAGGAAATTCAGGCAAGTAGAATTTGAAATGACTTGAACTTCCCTACCCTAGGTCCAGCACTCTCGTCACTATATAGCATGCAATGGCTTCTCTCGTTCCCTGAGGGTCCAGTAGATGCCCACTTAATTGGTATCCCTAGTTAAGAGGTAACTTGTATGCAGGAACAATGGTAGAATGGAAGAATACAATACAGCCTAAACTATACCGCAGAATGAGAATCCCATTAGAGGGATCCTATTAGCTATAAGAACTCTCAACTTCCCACCTATCTAGTAGATAAGAGATGTGATTGTATCTTTTAGGAGACACTTCTGGTCCTGTGAGTGTGAGCATTTGACTTCTCAATGTTTTAGCCACTGTTCTTGGTAACTCCACTACTGACTAACCCAACTCTGTTGGAGGACAGAGAAAGGAACAGAAAGGATCATGAAAGAGATAGCATGTAGGAGATAGAGTGCCAAACTGAGAATCAGAGGATAGATTAAAATCTCAAGTATTCCACTTACTTCCTATGTGACCTTGGAAAAACTGCTTTTCATAATTGACTCTCAGGGACATCGTCTGTAAAATGCAGGGGTGGGTTAGGTCATGCTCACAATCGTAATGAAGATGGACAGAAGTCAATTCAAAGATATAGGCTAAATGTTCTCAGTCTAGGGATCTGAAAATTTGTAAAAATTAATGTATTGATAATTGTATTTCAATGTAATTAATTTACTTTGTAATCCTACAACTTTTATATTATGAATTTAGAAAATATTCTGAGAAAGGGTCTATAGTCTTCACCAGATTACAAAAAAGTCTATGTATCACACACACACACACAGTAAGGAACCCCTGATATGGGGTCATAGACCTGCATAAATGTTCACTCAAAATCATTGAGACAACCTGGTGATAGATTTAATCATCCCAGCTCCTATTCTGGTGTAGGAGATACCTCCCCATCTGGAAAGTAGCTTCCATTGGGCTTTCCATAGTGTATATAGTTTTCTTCATCTACAAGCTTTCTAATGAGTTATTCATGATTCTTCAAAATAATAAACACTAGAATAGTATTTGTACTTTCTGACTTATTGGAGAGTACTTTTATCAATGTATGAACAAATTATCATTATTGTCTTTTCGTGCAAGGCAAGAAGTAATACTAAGTTTTATGAGACGCAGAAAGTTTTTTAATAATGCTTTTTATTTTTCAAAATACATGCAAAGATAATTTTCAACATTCATCCTTGCAAAACCTTATGTTCCAAAATTTTCTCCCCTCTCCTCACTTCTCTAGATAGCAAGTAATCCAATATGAGTTAAACATGTACAATTCTTCTCGACATATTCCTATATTCAGTATGCTACACAAGAAAAATCAGATCAAAAAAGAGGGAATTAGAAAGACAAAACAAGCAAACAACAACCAAAAAAAAATCAATGAAAAATACTATGTTGTGGTACACATTCAGTATCCATAGATACTCTCTCTTAGGATGCAAATGTTACATGTCAATTGGAATTGGCCTGAATCACCTCATTATTGAAAAAAAGCCAAGTCCTTCAGTTGATCATCACATACTCTTCTTGTTGCTGTGTACAATGATCTCAAGGTTCTACTCACTTCATTTAACATCAATTCATGTAAGTCTCTCCAAGCCTTTCTGAAATCAGCCTGCTGATCATTTCTTATAGAACAGTAATATTCCATAACATTCATATACCATAACTTATTCAGTCATTTTGCAACTGATGGGCATCTATCAGTTTTCAGTTCCTTGCCATACAAAGAGGACTGCTACAAATATTTTTGTACATGTGAGTCCTTTTCTCTTTTTTATTATTTTCTTTGGATATAGACTTAGTAGAGACACTGCTGGAACAAAGGATACACACAGTGTCTTAGTTCTTTGGGCATAGTTCCAAATTACTATCCAGAATGGTTTGATCAGTTCACTCCACATCCCCTTCAACATTTATTATTATCTTTTTTTGTCACTTTGGCCAATCTGAGATAGGTGAAGTGGTACCTCAGAATTGTCTTAGTTTGCATTTCTCTAATCAAAAGTGATTTAGAACATTTTTAATATGACTAGAAATGGCTTTAAATTTTTCATCTGAAAATTGTCAATTCATATCCTTTGACTATCAGTTGGGGGATGGCTTGTATTCTTATAAATCTGAGTTAATTCTCTATATATGTTAGAAATAAAGTCCACAGATGTAAAAATTTTCTTCCTGTTTTCTGCTTCCCTTCTAGTCTTGGATGTACTGATTTTGTTTGTACAAAAAAAATTTAAGTTTCACATAATCAAAATTATCCATTTTGCATTTCATAATATTCTCTAGTTTTTTGACCATAAATTCCTTCCTTCTCCACAAATCCAAGAGGTAGACTATCCCTTTTTCTCCTAATTTGTTTATAGCATCATCCTTTATATCTAAATTATGAACCCATTTCAACTTTATCTTGGTATAGGGTGTTACGTATTGGTCAGTGCCTGATTTCTACTTACTACTTTCCAATTTTCCTAACAATAGGGTGTTAGGTATTGGTCAGTGCCTGATTTCTACCTACTACTTTCCAGTTTTCCTAGCAATTTTTGTCAGATAGTGAGTTTTTATCCTAGAAGCTGGAGTCTTTGGGTTTAAACACTACATTATTATAATCATTGACTACTGGAGATACAGAAATATTAAAGTATGCATTCAAATATCACTGATGCCACTTAGGGGATCAACATGTCAGAAGAATATTTGTTTCTCCATCATCAGTACCCTTTCAGGCAGAATTGGGAGAAGATTTTATTTTATTCTGAGTCAGCTTCTCCTAAATGATCCAGAATAATAATCAGGAATTTTAACCTCAATTCTTTTCCTTAATTTAATTATATTTCACTTAACTTCAGTTCATGTGAATCTTTCCATATTTCCCCCTCTGAAATCTACCTGCTTCATTTCTTGTATGAAAATAGTAATCCATTACTTTCAAATACCACAATTTGTTCAGCCATTCCCGAGCTGATGGGCATTCCCTCAATCTCCAATTCTTTACCACCACAAACAGAACTATTATAAATATTTTTGTATTTGTGGGTCCTTTTCCCTTTTTTATGATTTCTTTGGGATACAGACCTAATAGTGTTATTGCGGAATCAAGGGGTATGCACAGTTTGACTGCCCTTTGGGCATATTAACCACTACTCTTAAAGGGACATGAGAGCAAATAAGGATGTATATTGTGTGGTAGGAAACATTTGTGCATTTTTTTAAATCAGGAAGAAAGATATTATTGGAGTTAAAGAATTTGAAGATGCTTGGGAGTGAGCAGATAAGAAAAGTAAAAGGTCTCAGAAATCAGGAAAGGATTTAGCATTAGAGAGAAGAAAGAGCTCTTATTCCTCTAGAAGTTGTAAAGGTTGAAAAGACAAATGGAAATGAGTTGTATTGATTGAGGTGAGAGGGCAGGAGTAAACAAACAACAAGAATAGTTCCTATCATCTACTAATTTATAATCTTCTTAATTAAATAAGATCTATGTATATACATAAAACATTGTTTTTTTTATTTTCTTTGGTGGGAAAAAAATTGGGGTCCATTATAAAATGGCAATAAATGACTTAAATGCAAAAATGAGTAGGGGTCTTAGCCTAGGAATATTTTATCATCAGGTATTAAATGTAATTATATAAATTAAACTTTGGGACCTCATTTTCTTCCTTGGGAACATTTTGCCAATTTAAAGTCATTTTGAGGAAAAATATAATTCATAGAAATTCACTTCAAAACCAACTTCTTGGAAATAGAACTATCAAATCTACAATTATCCAATATATTGATGGATATTTAAATTTTTCAAAGAAATCTGTGGATTTCCCTTTTTGAATAAAAATTCTCAATAAAGGCATCCTGAACTTTTGAATTTGTAATAATTCCATCTTACCCAAGGCACTTCAAGCTTCTGACATCAGTCTTGATAATGCCTCTTTTTATAAAAAGCTTAAAACTCCATTGTATATTGAACAACTCTAATATTTGGACAGCTGCTACTCCTTTTTTCTCTGGTGGAAAAAAATTCAGGATTTCTAAAGAATGATAGAAAGTGGACAAAAGGGAAGACTTTCATCTTGATGCATGAAAGCTTAAGCTTGTATCTCACTGTGTATCAGAATGAGACTATATGCCACCAAAACTGTTTCAAATTGTAATAGAGATAGGTTTTCTTTTTTATTTTTCATGTTTATTTCTCATAGGATGTAGGAAAAAAACAAACAGTTTCCTTCCAAAAACAGAATTTGGGATAGATTCCTTTTTTCTTTTAATAAATAATAATCCTCTTGTCTACTTTCCTTCTTTGTCCTTTCCTTTCTTTTTCTATCTTAGTGAAACCATTGGATGTCATTGGCAAGGAGGATCCCTGTAAATACATATACAGGGGAGAGACTCTAGTAGAGCAAAAGGAAAACCATCAAGGGAGATGCCTTCTGTTTTCTGGATGGAAATTGGTATATAGTAGTTATTGCTGTGGAATTGATGGAAATAGCTGTATGGCTTGCATTCATACAGTCATCATCTCTCTATCCTTTTATTTAAAATACCATTATTCTTTGCACAGTTCTGCCTGGATATTGTTTTCCCTTAAACAAGACAGCCTGCTGGAGTGGGAAGAGCAGACACTTTGGAGTCAGAGGACTTGGATTTAAGCCCTGACTGGTAAGACTTGCTAACTCTGTAAGATTAAGTCACTTTTTCTCTCTGGGTCTCATTCATAAGAAGAGAGAATTGGACTAAATGATCACTAAAGTTCCCTTCAAGCTCTGCATTAAAAATCTGCGGATCCAGGATGTTTCAGTAGAATGACATAGTGTGATGCTTCTTCTCACTCCTTTCTTTCCCCAAACTCTTTTTAAGAAATCGTTATTAAAAAAAACTTCTGGGTGAAATCTGCCTCCTCAACTTAGACTATTGCTAATGGGATAATAATGGGACTGACGGCTTCAGGAATCCCAAATCAGGAATCTCTCGGTTCGAAGCCCACCTTTTCCAATAGGCATCACAAGCCAAAACCACAAATTATCTTTATTGTGGCCTATCTTGGTGGAAAGAGTTCCTATGTCAACTAAAACACGTCATTGAATTATTGGTTATTGATTACATTACCGTCTGGTCATAAGACTTTTTTTTCTTTCTTTTTTTTTTTCGAAACCATCAAAAGAAAAATGCCAGTTGTAAAAAATAACAACAAATTAAAAAAAGAAAGAAAGAAAGGATCCCAAAACGAACAGGATGCCCCAGGCATCTCCATAGCCAGATCTTTGCAAAGATTTCTCTGAGTCTAGAAAAATTAAAGAAATACTTCCCTGAAGGCATGAACTCAGAGGACTGTGAGAAGTTCTTTAACTCAGTCTCTTTAGCCTTTGGTTGAGCCTGAGGAGCCAAGGAGTTACTTATTAGCAATTTTGAGATACCGTGAGAAAAGTCTTTCTCTGTTGTGTATGAATGAGCCTAGCAATCTGAGGACCTTGGTTGGAATTATAGTTAGGACGCTGGGTACTAGTGTGATTTTTTGAAAGTCATGTAACTCCTCTGATCTTCATCAGTAAAATTTGAAGAATGGCTGGGAGAATGTTATGAGGAACGTTAACTGTTACTACTTAATCTTAATGTACTATAAAAATAAGTTCTTATTAGTAATATTGTTTAAAACAGATGCATGTTGGCATAGCAAACTAAAGATGTTAAACCAATACATATTGGCAGGAAAGTGTGAAAAGCACTACATTTATGCAACTTAGTTATTAGTGTATTTTCTAGGGATTTCGATTGACACCTGTTTTGTCTTTCCTATCAATACCAATTTGAATAAGCAATAGAATAGGAGTGGGTTGCATTACTGGCAGAGCTGGGGATTTCTCTCCTCTGCTCTCCTCAATCCCAAGAATCCTCTGACCTTCCCACGGAGGGTGAATAAATCCCCCTCCCACCCAGTCCCCCGCCTCTGCTCAGGGGTCCCAAAGGAAGCTGCGGGCTTCCCAGCCTGCTTTGGCTTCCATTCATTCCACGCTCACAAAGCCCCTGGCTCTGACGTCAGCTCCCCCTCACATTGCCAACCCCGGTGCTATCTGAGCTCCAGTGGCGCGAGCTGAAGCCGAAGCCGAAGCCGAAAGCAGAGAGAGGGAGAAACAGAGAGCTTGGCTTTCCCCTGCCGGCTCACCCCCGCCCGCGTGGAGCTCGCCGCTGCACGTGCCCTTCTCCCCCTCCTTTCCTTACGCCAGCCCCGACTTAGCAGGGAGAGAGAGCGAGCAGCAGCAAGTCGGGACAGCGACAGCAGCAGCCACAGCTCCAAGGCAATACCTGCAAACTTGACCAACCCTCCCAGCCCAGCTTTTGCAACCCCCTGCAAGAGAAGCCAGCGCCCAAAGCATCCACTCTTGCTTTCCCAGACATGGGTAAGTGAACCTCTGAACCGCTTCGCTGATCCCTCTTGGCATCCCCAATCCCCCCCACCCCTCCAGTTCAGGATTTAGAACCTCACGAAGCTGGGAACTTCTTGAGCAACTTAACTGGACCAGCCTCAGGTGATCAAGTTATTTCCCTCTCCTGGGATGTTCTTGTCGCAAATGAGAAAGGGGAGGGGGCGCAGGTGCCTTGCAATACTGGGTATAGAGAGGGTAACCTTGAAACTGTCTGAGGGTGTACGGGGACGAAGGACTGACCAGTTGATTTGCGCTGAGAGATACAGGCAGCACCAACTGCAGGGACTGGGTCAGAAGGGTGAAGGACTAAAAGATTCGAGGGGCTTTAGGGCTTCAGGGGTCCATGGAAATGGGACCGCCAAATTGAGTTGGGCTGTTTTTATGCTGGAGCTCCTAAGGGCATTCTGGGGGTGACTTGGAATAGTGGTTATTGAGGTAGAGGTAGGAGTGGGGGGTGAGGAGAGCGGCAATATTGGAGCTTTAGGGGGTAAAGATGGATCTTTCCCCAAGTCCTATGTATCTCATCATCCCTGCAATTCCTGACCTGTTTATTTGATCAGGACAATTTGGGCTGACCCTTACTGTTCTGGTGGCCGGGTCCTAAAATGGACAGCTTCTAGTTAAGTGGCTTCCTGGAGTGGGAGTAATTCACAGAATCCTTACGTTCCCCTCCCCCCAAATCCCTCCCCCAATTTAAAGGGGATGGTGGGTTAAATCTCACAGAATTCCCAGGACCCGTCATTGGCTCGTTCCCAAAAGAAAGTGAGCAGCTGTTGCTCCTAGATTCCTCATCTGAGAGCTGAAAATTCGCTTTCAGCTTTAAGTTCGTGGCTTTTAAAAAGTTAATTCGTTTGGTCTTTTTTGAATTAAATCCTCATTAAGCACAGCGTTTCGAAAGATTCAGTTATTCTGGAGACTCGATTTAAGAAATATTGTCAAAGGGGTATGGAAAAATATAAGAAATAAGACATCCTCGTTTTGCCCCTCTTCCTCCCTTTTAACTTTCAAAACTATTTAGTACGTTAATGAAGCATTCTGAGATGATTAGGTTAAAAAAAAAATCTAAACTTAACAAAACAAAATTCAGAATGTATTTGGACTATATGACCCAGGACTCCTCCTTTCATCCTGAGAATCTAGTTAACTAGAATGCAACGTGATGGGTCTGCTAAAAAGATCCCGCAGCTGGACTATGTAAAAAACTTGAACCTGAAGCGTGGCGGAAGTAGTCTGTTGTGAGTCTATGTTGATTCCTTTAAAAAAAAAAAAAAAAAAAAAAAAAAAAACCTAAAATGCTGTAGTCAGCAAAATATCCTTTAACATATGCTGTGGGAATGTAAAGCAGACTTCTCATAAAGAGTGTTACGGTATTCATTACCCAACAGCAGGAATTGTAGCTTTGATAACTAGTTAGCATTTATATAGCTTTTTAAAGTTTGCAAAGTGCTTTTAAATGTTATCTCCTTTGTAACTTGGAAGAAGAGTTTGGGGGTTTTTTCTCCCTTAAATTGCTTAAGCTATTATTACCTCATGCGCAGACCAAAACATCAAGTAAACCATACTTAACACAAGAAACAGAAATGTATTTGAAAATACATAGCAATACAAAACCAGTGAATACATCAGAATATGTCTGATTTACTCAGCTTAGTTGGGCCATGTTTGTGGTATGTTTCGTTTCCGAGGAACTTTTTCTCCATTCTGCATCAACTGTAGCAAAAACTCAAATTGGGAAATTGAGGTTGTTTGGTAATCTAAGTCATAATATAAATGGAAGAGATTTTTTTAAAAGGGGGGGGGGGACCTTGAAATCCACTGTAACATTGTGCTGAAAGTTATTGTAGTCAGGAAGGAATTCAGAGGAATAAAAGCATTCACAGGATGTGAGGCCTTTAGGTGGGTGTATTCTTTTAACTCAGATAGTAGTTAGCTGGGTCAGTGCTGGATCTGCAAAAATTCCATGGAGAATCAGATAATCTCTGTTGTTTGCTTAGCTCATGATAACTACTCTAGCAGTAACTGCAGTGCCAGAATTTGGAAGTCACATCCAAATGCTGTATTTAAAAATGCATGGAGTAATTTTTTCTGAAATTGACTTTTTTCACCTAATGATATTTCTATTTATATCAATGATACTTGGCCATTGTATTGTAAAATGTGGCCATTCACAATATTACTGACTGCTTTCCTTAATTTGTGTTTTTATTTAAATAGGGATAGAAGATGCAATTTTCACAAAGCAACTTCACAAACCAGTTCTTTCTTATTTTTCTTCAAGGAAGTACATTATGTCTCATACAATAGTTGGTTATGGACTTGAACTGCCAATTTATGTTAATTTGCACATACTTCAGGGATTTTGGCTGTCTCCTTGGTTTTAGTTATAAAGAATTAAAAAAAAAAAGTTCTTTCAGTGCCAAAAGAGAAACACATCACTTCCCTTTTGTTAAGAGTGTTAGTAAATATACCATAAAGCCTTGAACTGATTTTATTTTTCCAGATGTATTTAATTACAATATATTGATAAATATTTTGATTGGACGGATTGAACTTGGAAACATCCAAGATGTGAGTTTTTACAAGAAAATTTGTTTAATCTGTTTTACTGTAATTATCAGAACCACTAGTCTGAAAGGCAAGGGATTCAAGTTCCAGTCTTAGCTGAGCAATTATTTAGTTATATAACTTTAAGCAAGTCACTTAACTTTTCCCTCATCTATAAAATGAGAGAATTGGACTTGATAATATCTTGGGCTTCTTCTACTTCTAACATTCTGTGATAGATTATTCTAGAAGTCTTTGATTTGAAATTAATGTAGGGAAACTCCAATTCATATGACAAATATTTTGTCACTTTGTTGTTGTTTAGTTTGTTTGTTTTTCCCAATAATTTATGAGTCTTTGTGACCCCTATTTGGACTTTTCTTGGCAGAGATATCGGAGTGGCTTGCCATTTTCTTCTCCATCTCATTTTACAGATGAAAAAGTTGAGGCAAACAGTTAAGTGACTTGCCCAAGATCACATGGCTAATAAGTGTCTGAGATCAGATTTAAACCCGGGGAGATGAGTCTTCCTGACTCCAGGCCCAGCACTGTATTCACTGTGTCGCCTAATTGTCCTCTGTGTGACTTTGTAAAGTATCAAATTATAAGATTATTGATTTGGAACTGGAATGCATAACAAGTGTCTAATCCAGTCCTCTGGTTTTATAAATGAGGAAACTGAGGTCAAGAAGAGTTAACTGACTTGCCTTAGTTTAATATAACTGATAAGTGATAGAGAAGGAGTTTGAGGCAATTAAACCGTATAGTGAAAAGAGCTTTGGACCTGGAGTCAGGAAGCTTGAGTTCAAATGTGACTTCAGGAAGCTGTGTGAGCCTGGGTAAGTCACAACACAACACAAGACAAGTTAAGTCTTACTATCTGTAAAATAAGAGTAACTAGCATCAATCTCCCAGGATTGCTGTAAGGATCATATAAGATAATATCTGTAAAGGACTTAGCACAGTGCCTGGCACATAGTAGGCACTTAATTAATGCTTGCTCTTTCCATTTCACCACCTTGTTACAAAGAGGTTTAAATGACTAGCCCAAACAACTAATGAATGTCAGAGGTAGGATTTGATTTAGTTTTTGTACTTTCTCTATGATTTCTGTTATATAGTAGGACCTCATAAAGTTGAGAAAGCATGATTATTTTTTCTTTTAATAGGCATATTTTCCATCTACCCTATTGTACTTTTAAAATGCTTGTTTGTCTACGGATTTTATCTAAACAGCAATTTTTACACTTCAATTCAACACCACAGTACTAAAGTATTATCCCCCATTTGTATTACAGTGTACATACAGTATGTAAAAATGGACTGTTATTATTATAGCTGAAGTCCTGCTTTTGGTTCTCACAAAGGCTCTTATTCTGTAGTCTTTAACTTTGACCTTTTAGCATCAATGTGGTCAAATGTGTTTGTATAATACATATGTGTATATTAGCATATGTGTGTATATATACAATCTATATGCATGTTAGTGCATGTGCATATATATGTTGGTATATATGGTTTAGTGGGTATATATTAGTGTGCATATGTGCACGTGTGTTCACACATGTAAATTGGGTTAGTTTTTAGTGCTTGTGCACATTGTATATTGTTGGTGAGCACGTGCGTATGTACATATGTGTGTATTGTGTTGATATGTACATGTATGTATAAATAGGCATGTGTTGCATGCACGTATGTGTTGTCTTTGCATATATGCATATATACATACATTTATCCAAATCCTCTGTATACATGTGTATGTGTGTTTACACACACACACACGCTATGTATGTGTGTTAAGATATGACTGTGTAGTTGTGTATGTGTGTTAGTGTGTATATATGCACATGTGTTTGCAAATATGCATTGTGTTGTATATATAATGCAATGTGTGTGTGCACATCTACATTAGTGAGTATACTATGTGTGTTAAGGTGTTGCGTAATTTGCATGAATTTGTGTGTATATACACGTGCTTATATTATGTTAGTGTATATATATGTGTTAGTGTGCATGTATATAATTTATATATGTACACATATGCACCATTTGATTTTTCATTTAATTTTTTATCAAATTAAGAGAGTCAGCATAGTGTACTAGAAAAAACCTTGGATTTAGAAATTAAAGTTCTAAGTCTTAGTCCTGGCTCTGCCATGTTGCAGTTTAGTACTTCTAGTATGTAGGGTAAACCTTCCCCATACCCTGAAACTTTATGTATGTCCAGGGCCCATGTGACTTTGGCCAAGTAACTTTCCTCTCTAGGGATCAACTTGGTTCTCTCTACACCTAAGAATGTCTGCAACCATTTAAGATTATAGTCAAAAAGGTTTAACTAAATGAATCCAAATCTAAAACACCTGCTTATTATAGAACCACAAGTTGTGCATCATTTGTTTGCTATATCCTGAGGAGAGCAATGTTGTCATTACATGTTTAAAGGAACATAGGATATATATGGCATATATAATGGATCATAGTTTTAATCCATTTAGTTACAGGAATTTTTAAAAATGAAAATTAAGTTATGTTTTAAAATTTTCAATATTGTTAATTACCATATAAATAAATGTTTATTATGAGAAACAATGTGGTAGTGAAAATAGCCCTTGATTGGAAGTCAGGAGCTTTATTTTCCAATTATCAGCTTCATCACATACAATATGGTATATTGAGTTCTATCCCTGTCTCTCTGTCTCTTTCTTTCTCCTCTCTCTTCACTCTGTCTCTTTCTCTCTCTTCTCTCTCTTCTCTGTCTTTCTCTTCCTTCCTTCCTTCTTTCCCTCCCTCCCTCCCTCCCTCTCTTTCTCTCTCTTTCTTTCTCTGTTTCTCTCTGTCTCTCCATCTCTCTTTCCTGTCTCTTTCCTTCTCTTTCTCTCTGTTACTCTCTTCTTTCTCTCTTCATCTCTTTCTCTTTTCTCTCTGTCTCCATCTCTCTTTTTCTGTCTCTGTCTCTGGACTGTTGCTTTCTCCTCTCTTTCTGTCTCTCTCTTTCTCCTCTCTATCTCACTGTGTGTTTCTCTCTGTATTTCTCTTTTTCTCCCATTTATCTTTCTGTCTGTCTGTCACAGTTTCTGTGTGTCTCTCTTTGCTTCTCTCTTTTCTCTTTCCTTTTCTGTTTTTCTCTGTCTCTCTGTGTGTGTGTGTGTCTTTATCTCTTTTTGTTTCTTTCCTTCTCTCTATTTCTCCCTCTCTATGTCTTTCTCTTTGTGTGTCTCTCTTTCTCTCCTCTCTGCTTTTTTTTCTCTCTTTCTCCCTCTCTGTCTCTTTGGTTGTGTGTGTCCGTGTGTATGTGTCTCCTCTCTCTCTGTCTCTTTCTCTCCTTTCCGTCTCCCCCCCCCTCCATATATATGTATGTATATGTACATATATGCATACACAAACTTCATATACACACATGTATACATACATTTTATATATATATATATATATATATATATATATACACACACACACACACATATGTTTTACCTTGGTTTCTTTATCTATAAAATAAGGGAGTTGATTTTATCCCTATTATAACTTCCAGCTCTCCACTTCTATTATTTTAAATACTAAAGAAGAATCCAAGTAACATACTGAGAAAGCTGTACTCTTTTTCATGTTGAAATTTTTGAGAAAACCACTGTGTAAATGTGTTTACACTGTTCTGTTCCATGATACAAATGCCATTTGTGGTTGTTAATTTTTGGCACTCCAAATGTCCCTTCTTGTGTGCCAATTGGATAGGAAAGTTAGTGGAAGGTGCCATATTGCAGTTTGATACTTCTACCAAGTCTGTAGGGTAAGCCTGCTCTCTATATCCTGAAATCTTATGTATGTCCAGAGTTCCCCAAGTCACCCATACTAAAGCATCTGCTCTGATACTGGGTCAACTATGGAATCTCTGAGTGTGGAATGCCCACAGTTGTGCAGGTTGGTCATGGAATCAACTTCCAAGAATTCTAATAAACTCCAAAGTTTTTATCAGTTGTCTACATATAATCTGATATTAGCAATTATATATTATGAAATTTGCATAAAATAGAAGCCAGAAAGAATCATATAATGATGAATTATTGTATCCTAAAATCAATAAATATCCACTAGATTTTATTGATATGGAGAATGAGATGGCTATACTTATGCTTTAGGAAAAATCCTTTGGCACCCGTGTGGCAGATGGTAGGGCAGGGAGACAGATTAACAGGCTTTTACCATAGACTAGGTGAGAAGGGATATGGGTCTGAATTAGAGTTGTGGTTGTGTGAGTAGGAAGGAGAATATGACATTTACAGAGATAGTAAGGACTAAATTTGGTAACTAATTAGAAATGTGAAATGAAGGAGAGTGAGGAATGGAAAAAGAAATCAAGATTATGAATCAAGGTGACAAGAAGGATGGTGGCATTTTCAATAATAATAGAGGAGACTGGAATAGGACTGTATTTGGAGACAAAGATAATCTAATAAGATCTGTGATCTGTCTCAGTCTATGCTACTAATTCTCTGCCACTCATTCTATTTCTGATCCTCCCTTCCCCCACCAAAAAAGGAAGAGGGAAGCAGGACTTTTAGTTATTGTCTCCAGAGAGCACTTGGGTAGTACAGTGGTTAAAGTACTGAGCGTGCAGTCAGAAAGACTAATCTTTGCAAGTTCAAATATTTGCCTCAATTTCTCATTTATAAAATGAGCTGGGGAAGGAAATGGCAAACCACTCCACTAGCTTTGCCAAGAACACCTCAAAATGGGGTCATGGAGACTCGGATATGATTGAAACAACTGAATAAACAGAGAGAAGAGTCCATCCCCCAGGGGTATTTTCTATAGATATGAGATAAGCTATAGCAAAGATGAACTGAATGCCCAGGGTAGTATACCTGAGTGGGTGGGTAAGCAGGCAACTGCCCTCATGGATGCCTGGGTATGGGATTAGGTTATAATTATCCTAAGAGCCTTGCCTGATCAGAAAGTGGGAAAATGGAAACCTCCTATAGTATATAGTGGAAGAATAGCAGAGCAGAGGAGAATTAGTGAATAAGGGTGGGTGTTTTTGTGTTGAGACTGGAGTCCCAAAATGGAATATCCTGAGAAGCAGGGGATAAAGCACCTCTATCTTCCCACCCTCTTATTGACTGATTACAAATCTGTGATCAGGACTCAGTTCCCCAGGGAGCCCTTGATCCTAGGTTCCTTTGACAGTACTAATTTAGGCCTTTCTCTCTCATTACCAGCTTTGGCACCTGTAGTGAGTTGCCAATCTGATTTAGTAGAGGATGTTTCCCCACCAGATTCTTGCGGACTTCCTAGGCATTGGGAACAATTCATTCAACCATAGAGCGAATATTTATTAAAAGCTTGTTTGGTGCTGAACAATTTTTGCTATTTTTAGCAAGTGGGGGATAAGATAAGTTCCTCTTAGGCCTTCTCCCTGGTGAAAAAGCTCCCCCAATCTAAAGGCTAGGGCATCAATACAAGAAACCATGAAAGACAATATTACATGATTGGGGATTAGCAATTGCCTGGACTCCCCTGGGAGTAAAGTCTAAAGTCTAAGGGGAACCTCAGGGCTTATTACCACAAAAATGTTTAATGACTCTTGTCATTTTTTGATCAGTCATTAATTGGTGTGCCTCATAGGAATTCTTTCTGTGCCACTACAGTTATCTCTCTAGCATGGTTATTCACTTTGTAGTTTCCATGGATGGCCTAATTAAGTAATCCCTAGATTATATGATTGTGAGGTAGTTAAATGGCATCATGGATAGAGAACTGGACTTTAGGTCAGGAGGTCCTGAGTTCAAATGCAGACCCAGACACTTACTATGTATGTGATTTTGGGCAAATCACCTAGCTTTGTCTCAATTTCCTCAACTGCAAAACTGGAGACAATATTGTATCTATCTCTCACAGTTGTCTTAAGGATCAAATGAGATTACATAAGTAAGTGCTCAGCAGACTGCCCAGCACAAGTTATTAAGTCATTTTTCAGTTGTGTCTAACTTTCCCGTGACTCTCTTTGGGGATTTCTTGGAAGAGATACTGTTTTGTTTTTGTTTTTGTTTTTTTTAATTTATTTTTTTATAATAATAACTTTTTATTGACAGAACCCATGCCAGGGTAATTTTTTTACAACATTATCCCTTGCACTCACTTCTGTTTCGATTTTTCCCTCCCACCCTCTACCCCCTCCCCTAGATAGCAAGCAGTCCTATATATGTTGAATATGTCGTAGTATATCCTAGATACAATGTATGTGTACAGATCCAAACAGTTTTCTTGTTGCTCAGGGAGAACTGGATTCAGAAGGTAAAAATAACCCGGGAAGAAAAACAAAAATGCAAACAGTTTACATTTATTTCCCAGTGTATTTTTCTTTGGGTGTAGCTGCTTCTGTCCATCAATGATCAATTGAAACTGAATTAGGTCTCTTTGTCAAAGAAATCCACTTCCATCAGAGTACATCTTCATACACTATCGTTGTTGAGGTATATAATGATCTCTTGGTTCTGCTCATTTCACTCAGCATCAGTTCATGTAAGTGGAAGAGATACTGTTTGACTATTTCCTTCTCAGCTCATTTTACACACGAGGAAATGGATTCAAACAGGATTAAATGGCTTGTCCATCCGAGGCCATATTTGAACTCATGAAGATAAGTCTTCCCAACTCCAGACCCACTACTCTGTGCCCCATGGTACCATCTAGCTACTTAAACCTGCCATATAGAAGGCACATTATACCTATTTTTCTGTCCAGAGGAACCATCTTGAGTCATCCTGTTCTACATCTTGCCACTGGACCCAGCTAGCTCAGGAGGAGACAGTAAAGCTAGTGACATTGCACAACCCTTTCCCAATTAAATACAATTAATTTGCAAGTCATGGCAAGTCACCTTCCTAATGTCATGGTCCTCTTCAAGAATAAAGAACAAATAACAGCAACAACAATTTTTTTTCAGTCCAAATTAAAGCAATTTACAGGAGAAAAACTTATATTTTCATTAAGGATTAATGCCAGTATGAAATTCAAATTGTATGTGATGATAGGGAATGTGGTATAGTAGATGAATAGTGGCCTAGTTAGAATGAGCTGGGTTCAGATTCTGCCTATAATACACACTGGCCTTGTGGCCCTGGATAACTCCCTTAATCTCTCAAGTAATCTGAGGGAACTCTCTAAAACGATAAATTGAAGTGCAGTTCTTCATTGATAAAGTTTTCTTACTCACTTTCACTCATCATAGAATGCCTTACACTAATGAAATCACCTAGAATGTAGCAAGCAGGTTGGACTAACTTTGTTTTGTAATATATGTACTTATAGGCTAGGGCTCCTTAAAATCATGGAATATTAGACCACAGTGATTTCTTGCTTATTTGAAGTATATAAATAATTTAAGAACTAATTTAAGTCGACTCATTTGAAATTTCTTACCTTTGGTCTTTTTATCTTACTAATAAGAAATGTTCCTTTTTTTCTTCTGTAGTGAATCTGCCCAGGAATATTTGAGTTTACTGTTCTCAGTACAATAGGTCTCCAAATGTAGTTGATAAGGGTTTTTTTTAGTCTTTTTTTGTGTAGGAGTATGAAAGTTTAGCCAAAATCAAAGTAAGTATTGTGCTTTCTGATCAATTCTGATTCTGATAATGATTAGTATTTGATTTCTGATATGAATGACAACTAAATAGCAAAAAAAGAAAAAAAAAACTTTTGTAATGAGAAATCTGCACCCTAATAAATTTGAAGCTAGACAAAGCTTTGGAAGAAAAGTTTCCCAGCATGGTTCTGGGAATTATGTTGCCTCTTGGGCAAGAACTTTTTCTGAGTTTTTTATCTCTAAAATATACTTAATGATATTGGTCATTTGTCTACTTTCTTAGATTATAGCAAACTAGTATAATGATTTAAAACACCTGTTCAACAAATTAATCTTTATTGACCACCTGTTATTCCCCCATTTATAAGAAACTCTACAATCTAAACACTGTACATGGTACTCTTGGTTTCATATGTAATCCTATTTTGTGTCCTTTATTTATGGAAAATTCATATTTATTTACATATACATATATACTCTTGTACGTACCCATATACAATTTATATGTGTGTGTTTTATTTAAAATGAAAAAAAGTTGTTCAGAAGCAGGATTAGAACCCAGATCTGCTGACTTTAAGACCAAAATTATTTTCCTCTTGCCATGGACCACTTTGGAAATAGAAATTGTTATCTACCATTAAGGAGCTCAGTGAGAAAAGATAAAATTATATACATGAAATAGAGTATGACTTGACGTTCACTTGTGTATACAAGCTCAGGGAAAAGAAGAAAGAGGAAGCTGGAACAATAGGGGAAATACACTTAATCTATACTTATAAAGACTGATCAGATTTAAATAGAATGAAAGAAGATATTGCAGGCAGGAAGGAATAGTATGAACAGAAATACTGAAATGTTCAGGAGAATGGTATATATTATGTATCCTTAATTTAAAACTGGAAAGTCCTTAGAGGTCATTGAGTCCAATCCTTTCATTTTATAGACTGAGGCTTAGAAGAGTTGTTTGCATCTGGTAGAAGGTGGGATCTGAATCCACATCTTCACTCCAAGTGCTACACTCTGTACTATACCATACTGCCTCTCATGGGATTGTAGGAAGAATAGTCTAAGATCAGAAAGAAAGCAGCAACTAATAAAGTTAGATATAGGTCAAGGCTAAGATGACGGACTCAAAAGCTTTACTATGGAACAACACATATGAATAGTGAAACAGCCTGATTATGATTAGAGAGTATTTTTTAATCAACTTTCCCAACTTAAAAACAGAATGATATCAACAACAACAACAAAATAACTATTAACACTTGTAGCAGGAAGGAATAAAATGGCTGGCATGATAACCCAGATTTGCTAGTGGGGGAGGCTGACTGGTGGGATTACAGGAGTTTAGAAATTTTGCTTTGCAGTATGCTAAGGCAGTCTGGTACCCACACAAAATTCAGCAGCAATATAGTGAGTCCCTGGGAGTTGGATCCACCAAATTGCCTAAAGGGAAGAGTAAAGCAGCCCAACTCCTAAATGGAACAGATTGGAATTTCTATGCCAGTAAGCAACAGAATAGGATCTGTGAATACACTTCCAATTTAGGTGAGATAGGAAAAGCCAGTCTCAAAAAGCAAAACAAAGCAAAGCAAAAATAACCAAGCAAAAAACAATCAAATAAAAAATAGAATGATTATAGGATTTAGGGATGAGAGGTACTTGGATCATTTACTTTGGAAATCATATACAATTAGAACTCTGTCTTTAAGTCTCTTTTTTTAAAGATCCCTGAGAATGGTAGATTTGTCATGGAATTATGTGGCTATAATGGGAAATCTTTTATATTTAAGATAAGTTATAGGCAGCTAGATGATGGTGTGGTTAGAATACTGAGCCTGGAGTTAAGAAGCCCTGAGTTCCAATTTGACTTCAGACATTATTGTATGACCCTGGGTAAGTCGCTGATCCTCATTTCCTCAGTTTCCTTAACTTTTACAGTTAAGGGATAATAATGGGGATACAATTAATGAGGATCATAATAGTTCCTACCTCCCACTGTTGTTGTGAGGATCAAATGAGATAATATTTGTAAAGCATTTAGCACAGTAACTAACACATAGTAGGTGCTATTAAATATTAGCTTTTAATTAGAAACCAAGTCATTTGGGGCAAAAGCTTAAAGTTAAACCTTTTAAGATATGAGAGTGGAAGGAGAATGAGGGGGAAAATGTAATAAAGGCAATCCGGGTACCAGTGGGTACAAAATAGTAATTTTGTGTCTGGAGGTAAAAATTGTTTAATTGAGTTAAAAGTCAGCTCAAGTCACCAAAGAAAATGTCTTTAGTGTTGATTTTAGTACTTTGCTTTTCAGCCAAATACAACTCAATGCACATGAACTTGGTGTACTAAGTAAGCCACTGTGTATGCTCACAAGTAAGGGAGAATTAGTGCATTGGCTTTGTAGTAGGCTGTCAGATTGTTCTTTCTTTTTTGAAACAGCTGGAGACCAGTCCTGAGAGAAAAAAGAAATTCCCTTCCCCTCCTATTCAATTGTGTATTTGGTTCAAGAGAGATTTAAAACCCTTTGTGCTGTACAACATCATAAAATCTGATTAGTACTGGTCATTAAAGGCTTCGTTGAATTCAGATTCAGGTGCCCAGGCTTCTTCTTACTGAAGAAAGACTTGTTGTTTTTTTTTTATCCCTGCCCTCTCTTTCCCCCTCCCCATTCACTCCATCCTTATTCTAAAACCATCAGAGATGGAAAACTGTGACTAGATGGAAGACCCTGTAGTTCAGGCATCCCAGCTGGGCAGGATTACTTTTAAACCATCTTGGAGAGAATAGTTCAATTCTTATTTTTAGCCCTCTCCTAGGAAAGGAATCCCATCATTTTTCTTAGTAACTGTATCCAATGTTTAAGAAACATTCTTGGGAGGTCTGACCTATTTGTTCATTTTGTTAATTTCTGTTTCCATTTTCAATATGTTTTTCCCCTCTTTTTTTGAGGGGGAGTTGATAATAAGGAAATGATCGTTCACAATTCTTAACATTCTAAAACCACCCTTGATGGCTTTTCCAAATTTAGAACTCATCTCCTTAACTGTAATCATATCTTCTTAGATTAAGTCTTTAAAACAGGCTTGCAGAAAGTGTCATCATTCATCATTCCTGCTTTGTGGTGAAGCATTCACATATGTTTTCCACGTTGTAAAAAATAGAGAGTGGGATGGAGAGACATGACTTGGCTCTGTATAGCAATTGCCATCTTTCCCCTCCCTCAGCCTTCTTCCCCTCTCCTCTCCCCACATGGATAAGAATCTTTAACTTAATTTCTTTTAATTTTCTTTAAAGTTTTGAGTTCCAAATGTCATCCCTCCCTCTTTTTCCTCTCCCCTCCCTGAGACAGTAAGCAATCAGTTATAGGGTATATGTGAATTTATGTAAAACATTTCCATATTAGTCATTTCACATAAGAAGACTCGAATAAAAGAAAAAAAATGAAAGAAAGTGAAAAATAGTTTGATTCACTCCATATTCAATCAATATCAGTTTTTTCTCTGGAGGCCAATAGTATGCTTCATCATTAGTCCTTTGAGCTTTTATTGGATCATTATATTGCTGAGAAGAACTGATTTATTGACAATTTTTCATTTAACAATGTTGCTGTTATTGTGTGCAACAACCTCCTGGTTCTGTTCACATCACTATTCATCAGTTCATGTGAGCCATTCCAGGTCTTTTTAAAAAAAAAAACCATCCTGCTAGTCATTTCTTATAACACAATAATATTCAATTGCAATCATATGTTACAACTTGTTTAGCCATTACTCAATTGATGGGTGTTTTGTTTTTTTTTTAAGAGAGCAAAGTGAACCGTAGTTCTCATTTAAAAAGGAATGGCCAGATTGGGAAATGGGATGGAGCACAATCTGCTTTTTTGTATATGCATAGTGTCACTACTTTTGAGTTCTGGCATATGGTTTTGTAATGTCTCTGTTATAAAATAAAAAAAGGATTAGAAAATGATGAACTAAGAAGACAACTTTGGTTTAATCATCTGTGACTTCAAACACTCCTAGCAAGGAACTAGAAGAATTTACTGTGCTGAAAAAGCCAAAGGAAACTTGAATACTTCAGATAATAAAATAAAATGATTTGGCAATTAACCTTACTTTTTTCTTTGCATGTCAGAAATTTGGTTTTCCTATTTAGCAGATTCTGACAGTTTCCATGGTAAATGAAAAAGATTCAGAACATTCATTTAAGGTAATGAATTTCCTTTCAGTGAGTTATTGCCAAAACCACAGGACTATATTTTTTAGAAAAAAAAAAAGATTTTGAGTTCTAGTGTACAGCGTTCACTAGTGGCAAATGGTTTTTAAGACTACCTCTAAAGAATCATGGGAAATATAAAATGGCTTTTAAGCATGGTGATACAAGTACAATTGTTTTTATGGTGTTATTATCAAGAGCTTTTATTTACTATTTCTACATATAGTACAATGCTAGGTATTCTACAGAAGATGGCAAAAATTATGGTCCTTATCCTTTAAGTTCTCATTCTTAATGATGAGCAATACTAACATTACATGAAAAGGGCATGTATACAGCTGACAAGCAATCATATTGATGTTGAAAAAACATATGATGAAACAATAAAATAGATAAAGTGTTTTTGTCTGTGCAGAGAGGAATACATTTAAGAGTGGTGAATTAAAAGTTGGGCAGATCAGATACAAGGTCAGGATGGGAGTTGGGGCAGGGATCTCTTTTCTCTAGTGAGGAAGGAAAAACAAAATGTAGCATTTCAGAGGTAGCCAGAATTTAAGGCAGATAAACCAGGGAATCTTTGGGTGAATAACCAATATTAGTACATTTCAAAGAAGATCTAATGATTTGTGATTTGCAAGTTTTAGTCATAGAATTTTTAATAGATATAATATTTTTCTGCCCTCATTGATTTTCTTTTCCTTTACATATACAACATTGCTTAATGTATAATTAGTTCTCTGGGCATCACAAAATATTTTTTCTCCCTATATCTTCCTTTCTTCTTATAAGTTATCTTAACCCCTTTGTTTCTATGGACTATTCATTCTCTGGTCAGTCAGGGGAGAAAAGCATTTCTTCTCTCTTGTCTCAAATGTTCATCATATAAGATCTGGAGAAGTTTATATGCTATCTAAAATGTTAAAAAATGAAGATCAAATCTTTCACATCATAATGTTTTAAGACTGTTTTCCACATACCAAAGGGTGCTAACATATAAAACACAAGTCCTTTGTGATGGAAAGAGCCATCTGCAACCAGAAAGAGGACTATGGGAACTGAATGTGGATCACAACATAGTAATTTCACTTTTTTTTGTCATTGTTTGCAATTTTTTTTTTCTTTCTCACTTTTTCTCTTTTTGATGGGATTTTCACATGATAAATGTGAAAATATGTTTAGAAGAATTGCACATGTTTAATCTATATTAGATTACTTGCTGTCTAGGGGAGGAGAGGACTGGGAACTGAAGGAAAAAAAATTTGGAACACAAGATTTTCCAAGGGTGAATGTTGAAAACTAAATTTTCAGGTATTTTTAAAGTAAAAAGCTATTTTAAAGACACTACAAATTTTGTAGACTTGTCCAGGTTGACATAGAAAAGTGTTAAAATGTTATGCCTCAGTTTCCCTGAATTATAACATCTCAGTTTTTCTGTCTCAGTTTCCCTGAATTGTTCTGCCTCAGTTTCTCTGTGGCAATCCCCCTTCCTGGACATTAGGACTGAGATAATTAGGGGTGCGGAGCTCCGGCCACTCTGGCATTCCAAAGAGTCACAAAACTCCAGAAGGTTTATCTCAAATACCTAGATGGAATCCTCTATCTTTCCTGGCCTACTCTTCCTTTCTCCTGCTTGACTACCTTCTTCACTCCCAACTTTATCAGAAGTTATGGTTTTTCCTGAAATTATGACTTATAAATTATTATTTACTAAAGTCTCTACAATTAATTGCTAGTTACTGGATGCTTTGAACAAGAATCCATTCCAGTTGTCTGGCTATAGCTAGTATGGCTTTGTTAGTCCAAATTTTCCACTATTAAAATATTAAAAACCCTAATCTCTGTCTTGTCTCAGTTTTTCTAGCATTACAAGAAGAAGCATAGTAATGCCCAAAGGGCTGTTAAACCGTGCATACCGTTTTACCAAGAAAATCATAAAGGAGGGAAAAGGATCCATATGTGCAAAAATGTTTGTAGCAGCTCTTTTCGTGGTAGCAAAGAAATGGAAAATGAATGGATGAAGTAGTAGATGGAAAATGAGTAAAGAAGATGGCTGAATAAATTGTGGTATATGAAGATAAATGGATTATTATTATTCTATAAAAAATGAGGAACAAGCTAATTTTAGAAAGATCTGATAAGATTTACATGAACTGATGCTGAATGCAGAATCATTCTCTTCTGATGAAGAGAACCAGAAATATATTGTATACAGTAACAGCAAGATTGTACAATGATCAACTATGAAAAACGTGGTTTTTCTTAGTGATTCAGTGATGCAAAGCAACCCCTATAAACTTTGGATGGAAAACACCATCTGCATGCAGAAAGAGAACTATGTATATTGAATATAAATCAGCACATGATATGTAATGTTCTTTTTTCTGTTTTTTTCCCCTCTCTCGCAACATAATTTTAAAATGTATATTTAAAAAGTTAATATACATGTATAACCAGAAAAAATAAATTTAAACATATTAAAAAGGAGAAAGAAGGAAGAAGGAAGAAGAAGAAAGGAAGAAGAAGAAACAGCAGCAGCATAAATAAGTTCTATTAAAATTCCAGGAACATGGTTCACTAACAATGGCTTTGAAGGCAAAGAGTATCAAATCTAAAGTCAGAAGATATGAATTCAAATTCCAACTTTCATTTGTATTTTCCATTTGACCTTGGACAAAGCAGTTAGCATTCCAGGCCTATTTTTTCATCTGTAACATGAAAATGTTAAATTAAATGTTATTTGAATCATTTTCCAGTTCTAGATCTACATTTCTGTGAAATTAAAAAATGCAAAATGTTTTATGTAAATTATTGTAGCCTATATGGAATAAAAATATTTTTCTTAGGAAAAATATACTATCAACAATGTTACAAAGTCAATTTGTAAGAGCTATTTTATACAACATATTGGTCACTCATAATGACTCAACTTTTCCACTAACTATTCCTAAGATGACACTTTGTCCATAAAGCCAGTACAGAAGGAAGAGCAAAAAGGGTTTCTCTTCTGCAGAATTTAACAGTTTAACAATGAAATAGTTATTCATGGTGCAGTATCAATGTGGCAAAAGATCTCCAGTGGAGCACCTCATAAATCTGTATGTGGCTTACTAAAATATTTTTTCTCAATGATTTGAATAAAGACATAGATAATATGCTTATTAACTTTGCAGATGACACAAAGCTGGGAGAGATTGCCAACAAAAACTGAATGATAGTGTCAGTGTCCAAAAGAATATTGACAGGATAGGACATTGAATCTAATGAAGTGAAATATAGATAAATTTTAACTTTTACACTTAGGCCCCCAAAAATCAATTTCATAAGTATGAGATGACAAAGGCACAGTTCTTAAAAAAAAGAAGAGGAGGAGGAGGAAGAGGAGCAGGAAGAAGAGGAAGAAGAAGAGGCAGCTACATGACAAAGTGGATAGAGCACCAGTCCTGAAGTCAGGAGGACTTGAGTTCAAATCTGGCCTTAGACACTTAACACTTTCTAGCTATGTGACCCTGGCCAAGTCACTTAACCCCAATTGCCTCAGCAAAGAAAAAAGAAAAGAAAAGGAGATTTTAGTGAGCCACAAGTTAAATGAGTCAACTACTCAATGTGAAGCCAAAAAAATCTTGAGCTGCATTGAAAGATGATGGCTTTGGGCTACTAGATGGCACAGTAGGATAGAACACTAGCCCTAGAGTCAGGAGACTCTGAGTTTCTATCTGAACTCAGACACTTAACACTTACTAGCTATGTGACTCTGGGCATGTCATTTAACCCTAACTGTTTTTACAAAAACAAACAAAAAACAACAGTAAAAGATGAATAGTTTCTAGGAATAGGGAGGTGATAATTTAAGTGTATTCTGCCCTCATCAGATCTTTATCTGGAGTATTGTGTTCAGTTCTGGATATCATTTTTTACGATGATTATTGGTAAGTTAGAGAATGTGCAAGAAGAACAAGTAGAATGGTGAAAAAGTCTTGAAATCATATTGTTTGAGGATTTATTGAAGGAATGAGGGATAGAAGGCTTGAGAATAGAAGGCAGCTAGGTGGCATAATAGATATAGCAATGCCTTTTTTCATACCAAATTGGGTAAGATTCAGAGTTAGGAATACTTGCATTCTACCCTGTCATAGTCACTTACAAGCTATGTAAGTCTGGTCGAGTCATTAAACACTCTATGCCTCAGTTTAGTCATCTGTAAATTGATGAGGTTGAATTCAATGGTCTCTAATGTTCACTCAATCTTCAAATCTATGATTCTATAGGAATGGAAAGGGGATAGAAGGAGAGGAAGGAATGTGAGGTAGAGGAAGAATTAGAGGTGTTCTATTTGTCCCCAAAGGCCAGTACCATAAACAATGGATAGATGTTGCAGAGAAACTGATTTAGGCTTAATGTCTGAAAAATTAGAGCTATCCAAAAGTGGAATGAATACATTGCCTCTTATGAACCCCGCCTCATCAGAGATCTTCAATTAGAAACTGGATAATTATTGGTCAGATTTGTTATATTGAAGATTCCTTTTAGTGAGAGTTGGACTCTTGGCAGCTAATTCCCTTTACAACGGTGATTCTGTGACAATGGAGCATAGACACATAATTTAACTACTGAAATTTATTTTTTAAACTATTCATATTTTCTTATAGAATAGGAAATACATGTTAGTGCCATGAACATTAGTGCTTCTGCATCATAGACCTTAGAGTAGGCAATCCTCAGAGAAAAACATACTTGCTGAAAGCAAAGGTGTCTAAAGTATCTTGTTTTCCAGCAACTTATTTACATATACCTATTATGAGGACTTTGAGGGTGAGAAACTCTGCTAATTATAACTTGTTAATGAATGGGAATGATAGTATTTGTGCTGTCAGAAAAATGTAAACTTTGGTTTCTCATCCTAAGATAGAGATGTCACTTCATTTAAGAAACCTTATCTTAAGGCAGAAGTCAATCAATCAATGAGCACTAGAATTTAATATGAGTTAGAGAAAACTTCATTAGAGACTACACACCAGAAGCAGAAAGAACTGATATAGTCCTTGCCACACGAAGAGAAACAATCTCTATTGGGTATGGATGAGATGATGTCTATCAAAATATAGCCAAACTAACTGAGAGTTCATAGAAGACTTTATGACCTATTTTGTAATACTGCTGAGCTAACTGGAAAAAGTCAAAATTTTCCTTTGTTCCTGAGATCTGAAATGATTAGAAGAAAATAGTTGCTTCTGTTGAATAGAGAAGTCAGAAAAACTAGAGACTTATTTCTCTTGCCCTTTACTATCACTTAAAGCTCGAGAAGGGTAAAACTCATTGAAGCTCACCCAAGAGAGCTGATCTTATTAAGTCCTACAGATCTTGGGCTTCAGGGAACTTTTGCTAAAAAAGTATAATACTAACTTACAGCTCAGATAAGGAGAGGTTTGGGTAGAGGAGTTAGCATAGAAGATCTCCAGCAAGTGACTTTTGATAGACATTTTTTAAAGAAGACCAAAGACATCAATACCTGAAGTATAGAGTTGACTCAGGCACATGGATTTATCTACCAATGTGCCTATCTGCTAGGTTTCTAGAAGTTTGTATCTATTCTCGTTCATAAACACTGCATGTATTTGTGGAAATGTATAACATAGGTTTGCAGGTGCTTTGTTATGTTATAATTCTTGTTTTGCATTCAACATAGTAAATGTTTCATGATTGTCACCATGATTGATTGACTTAAACAGGAAGCACACCAGTAGAGGCTCATAAGCTACAGTCTTGAGTAGCTGTAGGAGTTGGTGAGTCATCACATGATATAGAGGGAGAGAAAGCTGCCCAGAATAGAGCCATTAAAGGTTAGAGCAAATGGCAAAGCCAGGATTCAAATTCGGGTCTTTTACATCATGATGCTTTTCCAACAGGGATAGAGTTGCAGGGGACTTTCAGAATTATAGAATATATAGCTAGCTAGCTATCTACATATATATATATATATATATATATATATATATATATATATATAGATAGAGAGAGAGAGAGAGAGAGAGAGAGAGAGAGAGAGAGAGAGAGAGAGAAAAAGAGAGACAGAGAGAGAGAGAGAGAAGACGGAAGAGGAGGAAGAGAAAAAGGGAGAGAGAGAAGGGGGAGGGAGAGAAAAGGGAGAGAGAGAAGGGGGAGGGAGAGAGAGGAGAGGGAGAGAAGCAGCCAAATGGTCTGAATAATCCATAAATCAGAGGAGCTACATGTCTGGTATTGACTCAGACAGTCTGGAAATGATTGTCTCTGTTCGGTTTCCAGAGAAACCTCTCAGACTTTGAGAATGTGACAGTAGCTTTATTTCAAATGGATATTCCAGTAGCAGAATCTCCTTTTCTGTTCAGTTTTAAGTCCCTGAAGCTAGGCTTTCTGTCAGGTCACTAATGGGCTATGGACATATATATAAATGCATGGGGGAATAATATTAATAGTAATAGTAACAATAACTGATGTGAATGATACTTACAAAGCTTTACATACATAGTGTTCTCCATTTTATTAGGTAGAAACCATTTGGGAAGATAAATAATCATATTCCAATTTATTTGATTTGAGATTTCTTGACTTTTGTTTCTCAGGTTTTCTTTCAGTGTTGAATCTTTAAACAGATATAGTACCCTCTAAATACTGATAGAAATATCAGATACGATACAGTTGTCAGATAGCTGATATTTGTCAAGAAGAAAAACTTATTCAATTGAGAGAAATGATTATTAATAACCAATGATCGTGAAAGATCTAGATTTTCTCCTTTTTCTATAGTCCTCATTTCAAAGTTCAGTCTTTTGAAGGACATAGGATTAATTCTTCTTAATCTTGGTCAGACCCCATTCAACTTCACATATAATTTAATGGCATTGTGTTGTTCTCTAATTTGGCTGTGGATGGAGATAAACTCTTTGATTTCACTTAAAGTGAAATAATTTTTTTGTTTTTTGGCTGAGGCAATTGGGGTTAAGTGACTTCCTCAGGGGTCACACAACTAGGAAGTGTTAAGTGTCTGAGATCAGATTTAAACGTAGGTCCTCCTGACTTCAGGGCTGGTGCTTTATCTGCTGCACTACTTACCTGCCCCTGAAATACTCCTTTGATTAGATTGTCCAAGGCTGGAAATAATTTAGAAATAATGACATAATCAAAGTGTTCTAATATTAAAATATTCTAATGGGAATAGGTCCAGGCTATCATTATAATATTCATTCTCTTTCATTACTTGTTAACCAATCAGAGTTACCACCTTCTGAAACACCCACTTTTCCAATTTTTGAATCCATAGCTATGAGGATCTCTGGCATTTTATTAAAATGATAGTATTGCTAGTAAAATAATTAATTACCCAGAAATTACATCTTTTAATTTTTTTTAAACATAACACAATTATATTCCATGAACTGTTTTATGTATGGTTCTTTTGGAATGGTTGTTACCTTGATACTGACATATAGTCAGTTAACTGTAGAAGCATATTTTAAATATAATTAATAAAGTTAAACTACTTATCATGTCTTCAGCCTGGCCCTATAAAATCAGAATCATTTCTCCATAATTAACAAATGTCAGGTATTTCCAGAGTTTAGATGCAAACAAGAAATGTCAAGTTGTCCTCTCTACCAGTTTATGCCTTCATGCTATTAGCTGCTTATAAATTAGGTAATTTACATTTGTATGTGTGTGTTTAAATGCTGATGCCATCCACAGTTATTCACAAATAGGGTGATGCAACATCTTTTCTCTTCATCATGTTGTAGTCTAATGGAATTCTATGGGTGGCAGAGCATGACTATATCTGGAAATTCCATGAGTAGTAGAACATGGACATGTCTAGCATACCTTTTTATCAGTTCAATTTGGTGAAATTCAGAAAAGAAAATGTTCTCTTATAATATTTACTCAGATGAGTAGAACATTACAAGTGAGAATTCCGGTACCTTTCATTCTTGGAATTTTATTTAGTTATTAATGACTTACCTTAAATTAATCAACAACCTTCTGCTTTGTTTTTTCATATAAAATAGTGACTTGATTTGAAAACTAATAATTTAGTGTGTTATTTCAGAGTGTCATATTTAAATTTAAATCTAGATATATAGGATTCCAAAAATAATCTTTTTTAAAAATACATTTTAATTGGCTTTTTGTATTACCTAAATTTCCTCTGTATCTCTCCTTTCAGAGAACCAACTCATATAATAGCAGATATGTTTAAAAGGAGAAAAAAAGGGGAAAAAAAAGAATCGGCAAAACTGATCAATACATTGGGGGAAAAAATTTGAAAATATATGCAGTATTCCACATCCCCAATATTTTCACCTTTACAATGAAGTGATAGAGGTATAAGGGGACGAGAAATAGTTTTTCATATCTTTTCTTTGTAATATATCATATCTTCATATCTTTGTTCTTTATAATTTTGCAGTATCTGGGGCCATGATTGTTCTTATTAATTTTGCAATACTCTTCCTTTGGTTGATTGATAATTGCTATTCTTTGTGTTTTACATTATTGTAGTCACTGTCCATAGTTTTCTTGGTTCTGTTTACTTCACTCTACATCAATTCCTATAAGTCTTTCCATACTTCTCTTTATTTGTCATATTCATTATTTCTTACAATACAGTAATATTCTGAGAATGCTTATAAAATGAAATAATGAATCCTAGTTGAAAAGTCAATAAATTTCCTGTTCCTTCCTGCCTAATCCTTTTTTTTTTTTTTTTTTTTTTTTTTTTTTTTTTTTTTGCTGCCCAGTCCATATTGGTAATAGACTTTTTAGTCTCTAACTAATGGATGAAAGGTCTGCCTTCTCACAAATTTTTCATAACAGAAAGGAAACAGATATTGAGAGCTTTTAAAATATTTTCTGGTATTTCAATTCCTTTCACTTATTTTACACAGAGAAGCCACATTAAATGTGGTGTCATGAGCAAATTTGGAAGTAAGATTCACCATGATATATATACTAATCAATAATTCAAAGTTGGCTCTACTATTCTCACTATGAAATTGTTGGTTACTTGTAACATATTAGATAATCATTCCTCATTTGTATGGAAATGTTAAGGAATGAACTATCTCATGTAAGTAGAGTTTTTCAATGACTTATAATTACTTCCTTAAGTACCAGAATTTTTTGTTATTTTTAATAGAAATATTTTAAAATGTATTTATGCCTGCTTTAATTGGCATGTTGAACTAAATTAAATATTTTCTTGGGGAATAAGAGATACCAGTAACATTAAATATTGCCCTGCTCTTTAAAATTTATACCTTCAGGAATTATTTTGTAGGAAGGGCTTTTCATGAACCAAACTTTTTTTTTTTTTTTTTTTGCAGTGGTGGGGGAAGGGAATTTAAGCTAGAAAATATATTAGTTCTGTAGCTGCTTTCTGCTGTCTTGCTTTTTGCTATTCTTTGTATCCTTCTACTTCTAATTTTCAGTTTAATTTCATATATGATTCTCTAGGTGAGATCTGAGAGTAGCTCTACTTATCTATTTAAGAAGTAAAATCCATGGGATGATAACTATGTACTACTTAGAGGTTGGTTTTTTATTTTGTTGTTTTGTGTGTGTGTGTGTGTGTTTACTTCTGAGTTAATGGTTCTGGCTTAAATGAAGGTCTTGGAAGTTACACTCTAGACATTACTATTTATGTAGATATATTTGTTCATATATCATATAATGTAATAGAACACTAAATTTAGTCAGACCTAGATCCAAATCCCAGCTTTGTTGCTTATTACCAGTATAATCTTGGACAATTCATTTAAACTTTCAGGGTCCCAATTTTTTCTCATTTTTAGACAAGAAATTGGGTTTCCTGACCTATGAGGCTGCCTTATGAATATAATGACACAAATCACAGGATCAAGACCCAGAAGGGACCCCAGAAACCATTTGGTCTTACTGTTTCCCCCCAACTGTAGTCCTTCTCACAGCTGCCAACATGGTCTGCATAAAATGCAGATCTGACCATGTTGCTCTCCTATTCCTTAAAATTCCAATTACTCCCTCTTCCCTTTAGAATCAAATATTACCTGGCTTTTTTTTTTTTAAATAACATAGCCCCAACCCATGTTTCCATCTTTGTTATGCTTGTGTCAAAGAATCATACATCCGTGACTGTCTATTCCAATCCCCTCAGAGCATTTCAGTGAATTGCTCAAGACTACACAGGGAATGAAGGGTCAGTGAAAGGATTCGAACCCTGGTCTTTTGATTCCAGTGCCATTGCTCTTTTCATTTAATCCTGATATAAACTATCAAAGAAGATTTTAGGAAGTTGTGAAGGCAGATCCAAAGCACTAACATCTTGATATATTACCAGTAGCCTTTGGGCTTTGGCCAAGTATGTAATGGTCATTATAGCTCCACATTTAAAACTTGGAAAAGACATGCATTCTTAATTGAGGGCTTGCCAGTTTTTCAGTTTTGAAAGTAAGGTGTGTTTGAATGATTCTTTTATCCATTTCCCCTCTGTGAATATCTTTCTTTGACTGAATTTACTTGATATTCCTCTTTTGGCATTTTTCCTATTGGATTAAACAAGTTTTCCTGCTAATTAAGAAATTAAATAAAGAAATGTATTCAAAACCATAAGAATGAATTATTTGAAATCTCCATCAGTGACTGACTACATGCTCCCCTTCATTTACCCAGAAACCTTGCTGCTACTATCTCCTTCAACATATCTTGTTCTTTCCAAACTTAGGATTTTGTACTTTAATAAATGTTCATTGAATTGAATTGAATCATCTTTTCATTGAACTTTGGCTAAGGAAACATACAAACAACAACAACAAAAAAAAACATACCATTCTTTGTAAAGAATGAAAGTAGGATTGATTTAGAAGATACATTGTCTATATATATATATATATATATATATATATATATATACATATACATATATATGTATATATAAATATATATACATATATATATTTAGTATTTAATGAATGAGAACAAGCTTGAATCTAGAGAAGGCTTTCTCCAGAAATCATACCACTTGCTATTCTGAGAGCTCTTTGTTTTCCACAGAACCCAATGTCCTTCTTAAGGAACAAAGTCATGTGGACCAGAGAGGAAGGGTAACAGACACTGCCTTGTGGGTTAAGAATGCAAGTCTAATCCTTTACTCAATATTGTCCCCAGTCTTCAATTCCCCCATCCCACCCCACCAATTAAATTTTATTTTATTTTGTCCCAAATTTTCTCTTCCCTTCACATCCATTAAAAATGCAAGAAAAATAAAGCCCATCAGTAGATTCACACAAAACAAATTTTTGGAAGTGTGGTTAGTCATTATGTTGATCAGAGTTACTAAAACTCAAAGTTGGTTGTATTTAAAATGATTTTCTTATGTAAATTGTTCTCCTGGTCTTGCTCAGGTCACCTCACATCATTTCATAAAAGACTTCCCAGGTTTTTCTGAAGCCATCCCCTTTATCATTTCTTACAGCACAATAGGATTCCATCACATTGTTATGGCATAATTTGTGCCATAAATTGATATGCATTTTCTCAGTTTCCAGTTCTTAACCACGGAGAAGAATACATATATATACTACTAAAGCTACTTGAGAAATTCACCATTTCCTTCTCCTGCTTATTTTACAGTTGAGGAACTAAGGCAAACAGGGTTAAATGCCCTTGTCCAGATTCAAACAAGTAGTAAGTATCTGAGATTGGATTTGAACTCAGGAAGATGTTTTCCTGACTTTGGGTTATGCATTACTTAGCTGGCCCTTAGATTAATAATCGTGTGGGGTTTTTTTTAACATCCTCCATTCAGTCACCAAAATGATTTTCCTAAATCATAGGTCTGTTCCTTATTCAACAAATGCCAATCATTTCCAGGATCAAATACAAAATTCTCTATTTAGCATTCTAAGTAGGTTTTTATAACCTAGTCCACTGACCTTGCCAATTTCTTTATTTCTCATCACATACTCTTGGATAGAGTGACATTCCTAACTGTTTCATGAACAAGATACTACATTTCTTGGCTCTGGACATTTTTTTCTGGCAGTCTCCTAGACTGTGAATGATCTCTCTCCTCAACTCTTCCCTCTCTCTGGCTTCCTTAAAATCCCAACTAAAATCTTGTGCAAGAAGCCTTCCCCAAACATTCTTAATTCTAGTGCTCTCCTCTATTAATAATTCCTAATAATTTATTTTAAATACATACATATATACACATATGTGTTTTACATATATTGTATATATTTGTTTTTAGTTTATATATCATTTGTATATATTTTTTGCATTTGTTCCCCTACTAGATTGTAAGTTCCTTGAAGGCAGGGACTATCTATCTTTTTGGTTCTTTTTATATCCCCAGTGCTTAGAACAATGTCTGGCACATAATAAGTACTTAAATATTTTTTGATTTATTGATAATATCCTACATATAATTTGCATAAATTTTAATAAAATGGTTGATAAAGTACTTTGTATTAATTTTGTGGAAATGAGAGACACAGACAAGCCAATAATGCAATTAGTTGTACTAAGAATTGGTTGAATGACAGGATTCAAAGAGTAGTCCTGGGAATGCCCAAGGGATGAGTGCTTTTTAACATTTTTGTCAGTGATTGAGATAAAAGCATTGGTAGCCTGTGCATCAAATTTGCAGGTGGCACAAAGCTGAAAAAGATAGCCAATCAATCAATCAACAAACATTTCCTACACTAGTCCAGTGTATTAGTCACTTGAGGCAATTGGGGTTAAGTGACTTGCCCAGAGTCACACAGCTAGGGAGTGTTAAGTGTCTGAGGCCAGATTGGAACTCAGGTCCTCCTGACTTCAAGGCTGGTGCTCTATCCACTGTGCCACCTAACTGCCCCCCACCATGAAACAAATTTAAACATATGCAAAATAAATACAAGATAATTAGAGGAAGGAGGGCACTGTCATCAGGAGGAACTAGAAAGTAGGTGGCATCTGTGTTGTAAAGGAAACAAAGGATTTTAAGAATCAGAGGTGAGGAAGAAGTGCATTCTAAGCAAGAGAGATGGCTACAAGGGCAGAGAGATGACATCTGGAGTATTATGTGTGAGTAATAGAAGTCTGATTTGCCTCAGTCATAGAATGAGTAAAGAAAATAATGTATAACAAATTAGGAAAGGTAAAGTGGGACCAGTTTGTAAAACATTTTAAAAGCCAGAAAGGGGAGTTTAGATTTAACTTTAGAGGTAACAGGAAGTCAGTGGCATTTATGGAATGGAGAAGTATGTATGTATGGCTTAGGGCAATTACTTGGATAAATGCATAAATGATAGACTGAAGTGAATAGAGTCTTGAGGCAGCAAGGACTAATTAAAAGGATATTATTATAGTTCAGATAAAACATGATTTGGGGCTAAATTCTCACAGTTTGACTTTAGTGACTTTCTTCTTTGATGCAGGTACTCCATGCTGTGTAGTCCTTTGCCAGCATCTCCCATGTCATGTAACTGATTCCAGCTCATTTTGCAGATGAGCAGACTGAGGCAAACAGGGTTAAGTGACTTGCCCATTATCACACATCTAATAAGTGTCTGAAACCAGATTTAACTTAGGAAGATGAATCTTCCTGATTTAGGCCTGGCAGTCTATCTACTATAACAATGTCCCATATGAAGATTAGTAGGAAAAACACTAGATTTGGCAATTAGAACAAAGTTTTAGTTGAGCAAATAGGTTTATAAATCATGTCGTTGAGGATTGAGAATGTAGTGAGAAGATGTAATATTCTTGTTTGGTTTTCTGGGGGTCTCTGGAGGTCTTTGAGGCAGTCTTCTTTTCAGTTCAGTAATCACCACAAGAATAGCCAAGTGTTAAAGTCCAAAAGTCTTTATTGTCTCCTTCACCTGGTTCTCAGCTAGCTTTCTGGTGGCCTTCAGAGAGAACTTGGTTTTAGTAGAGAACAATGCAGGAGGACAGGCCACCCGGGGTGGTATGAGATGAAGTGAGTCTGAGTCCAAGGATTTGTGCTTTAGCCTCCAGACACCACAAAGGTGGACGATGGAATGAATCTGTCTCTTCCTCCTTTGGCTGAATTAGTCTCAGTTTATATGCTCTACACTGAGTATAAACCAATCATTATATCACTAGGAAGCCATTATTTGTTGTAAGATTAAATCAATCATACTGAACTTAGAGAACTATTAATCATCATGCTAAAATAGATAATCATTGTCTCATCAATTCCACTGACTTAACATCTTGTAAGAATCCTTGTTTCAGAGTTCTGGCTCATAACAAGAAGAGGTCATATTTTCACCAGATTCAGGGGGCGGGGTGGGGGGGGAGCAGGGAGAGAAGAGAAGGAAGGGATGATGTCAAGAGATTTTGAGATGGAGAAGAAAATGAGTTTATGGCAAACCCAATGTGACATTGTCAGAATCCAAAAAAAAAATTGACACATCATGGTATTGTGCTGAATCTAATAAGTTGAAATTATATAGGGATAAATTTTTAAAATTTTACACTTAGCTACCCATTGCTATTGGTTCTTCCCTTTGCTATCAAATTAAATAAATGTAAACTACATCATAATCCTCCCTTAAAGTCATCTATTATGTTTCCCCAACACACACACACACACACACTCTCTCTCTCTCTCTCTCTCTCTCTCTCTCTCTCTCTCTCTCTCTCTCTCTCTCATTGGGGTTTAGACATGACAGTTACTAGCTTTTATATCCATGAGATAAAAATCCAAGCACTGTCACAAGATTCTTAGTAATTAAGGGCATCTATACTATATTGACTGTTTCCTTAGCCTTTCTTCTTTTCCCATTCTCCATTCCTTTGCTCCAAATTTAGTTTCTTTTGTTAAATTCCCTCCTTTGAATCTGAATAATTACATTGGAAAGATTCTTAGAAGCTATCAAGTACAATAAAGAACCAGTGTACAAGTCTATAGACTTTCAACCAAGTAATCAACTAGTTTCTACTTAAACACTTCCAGTGATGGGGGGGAAACTTCTCGGGGATGCTATTTTGTTTTTGGACAAATTTCATTTCAGTCATCAGTCAACAAACGTTTATTAAGCACTTGCTATATGTCAGGTATTTTGCTAAGCACTAGGGATATATTTTTTAAAAAGCATAAGATAATCTCTACTCTCAAGGAGTTCACAATTTAAGAAACTACACTTTAGAAGGACTGGGAAAGGTACCTTATCTAAGATGAGACTTTAGCCGGGACTTGAAGCAAAACAGGGAAGCCAGCAAGTAATGAGGGATGACATTCCAGATATGGAACAAGACCAGTAAAAATGCTTAAAATGGAGAGATGGCATATCATGTGTGGAGAACAGCAATGGTATTAAACATTTACCGATACTTAAAATAATATGTGCCTAAATTTTTAGTCCACTAATTCTTTTAGTCTATAAAATTTTTTGTGGCTTCAATGAGAGAACTCTTCAAAAACATAGGCTTATCTGAGGACAGAAAAGCTAGGAAATTGCTACAGTTCATCTGGTTTGTCAGTATAAACTTATTAATTCAATTTATGACCCTGGTTGGTGTTCTGAATAAATACATTTCAAAGACAGTTTCTGAGAAAGTTTCTCTGCCATGAAGATTTCAGTCTTATTACATATCCATAAGTATACAATCTTAATGGAACTTATTTTTGGAATTCTTTTCATTAATTGTCATGAACTGGTGTTTATTATTTTAACAATTAATAGTTAAGTACTGAAAATACAGTCATCCCTTGACATTTAGGAGTTGGGGGCCCAGGACCCTCACAAATGTGAAAAACCACAAAAAAATCTAGGCCCCACTCCAAACCTCTATTTTTAACATTTCTGATCATATTTTTAATACACAGAATAAGCAAAACAACATACTGTACCCATAAAAAGTTATAGTTTCTGTGCAAGAAAGATTAGTATCTTGCACACCGTGCAGAGACCTCATCTCTACTAGTATAGTTGAAGTAACTGTTTCATGGATTTCTTTCTTTGAAAAGCCAATGATCACTGTGGGAGAAAATCACATGACTAAGTCTGGATGATAGAGAGACAAAAAAGAGTGTTTAGACTCTTTGGCACACTGAAACTTTTAACAACAATTGGTTGTTTATAATAAATTTAGATATTCAAGTTTTGGCAATAAATGAAAAAAAATCAATGAATAATAGCTAGTATTTATGCAATTATAATTTACTAAGATTTGGTTGTTTTTTTTTTTTTTTTTTTTTTTAGTTTTCTTTGTGTGTGCTGTCCACAATTTTCCACAGTATGCTTTAATTCTCCAAAAATCTCTATTTAATTATAGATGGCCATCCCATGAATAACCAGAACCAAGAATTGAAACCCATGAATTTTGAGTGATTTGGTATTGATGATAATAGTTGATATCTAGCACTAAAAGAAACTCTCTAAAGATAGCAAAGTAATATCTTTATTTACTGATGTGAAACCAAGGCCCAGAAACTAAATGGCTCACCCATGATCATACAGTGAATGTCAGACTTGGGGATTGGATCCATTCTTCCTGAGTGTGAATAAAGCATTGACCCTACCATAATAGGCTATTCCTATAATGATGACATAGTGGTAGACTTTCAACTAAAGTCATTGCTTAATAGACCAACAAGAATTTTCAAAATAATCAAATACTCCCCCCATTCTATGATCAAATTTAAATGCAAGGAGATAGAAGATTATATGGGAGCTGACAAAAGGCTTGCTACTAACTATATTCGTGATGCAGAAAGAACCAAAAGAAATAATTGGTTGTGTATGAATTCTGTCAAAATGCTCTGATAACAATGAAAATGATTTTCTAGAGGATGAAAATGTTACTTAGAAGAAGGCTACTTCAGACTTGGAGTCAGTAATTAATTTTATAGAAAGCAGGTTATATTTTCCTGGACACCAGGCAGTTACTTAACCTTCATGTAAGCTTTATAACTAAAAAGAGGCTAACAGGGTTTTTTCAAGGAGTCAGCTGTTAAATAACTCCACAAGTCAGTGCCTTTTTGTACTCATAACCGTGCCATCCAAATCTGCATCTGGGGTTATTACTATAGGACAATGATGCAAATTGATATTCAGAAGGATAACCCTGAGTCATAAAGAAAAAAAACATGCTATCTCTAGTATATTACCTTTTTCCATTAATGTTTATTAAGAGTCTTTTATGCACCAAGCATTATACTAAGTATGAGGGGAGATAAAAAAGGCAGGATAATCCCTGCCCTTAAGAAGCTTGCAATCAAATGGGAAGGCATCATAAAAACAAATGGATACAAAGCAATTATATACAAGAGAAATAGGAAATAATCAAAAGAGGGAAAGCACTAGAATTCTAGGGAAACCTTTTAGTAAAGATTCGGAACAATGTTCAAGTATTTTGGAGGGATTAATTTTTCTGTAAATTTTTGAATTCCTGATTATTATAGAATGTATAGTCAATCAACAAACATTTATTAAGCACCTACTGTGTGCAAGGCATCATACTAAGATGCTGAGAATACAAAGAAAGGCAAATGACATTACTTTTTTTTCAAGGCACTCACAATCTAATATTAGAAACACTATAAATGCAACTATGTGCCATCATGCAAATGTACGTCATAATAAGTGGTACATAGGAAAATTTAGGTAGATGTTGGATTAGGTCATTGCAGAATTCAATCCTAAAAATGTCATTGAAGTAAATATAGAACCTCTCAAGTTGACCACTTTTGATTGGTCTTAATGCTCTTAATTTTTTCTGTTCAAAACATGAATAAAGACAGAATTTCTTTAACATGAGATCTGTTCCTTAAGTTTCTTCTAAGATTTACTGTTGCAGTAACTTTGGTTATCTTGTGTTTCCTGCATTCCAGGAACAGGCCTCCCTCATAATCAGTGCCCCTGGTTACATTAGAAATGTTATATACTTGCTCTTTATCAGGGCTTCTTGGTTTCATTTTTATAGCTGAGAAATTTGTATTGGCAGAAAAGGAACATGTTTCAAATTAGAAGAAAGAGTTTAAAAGCAGTTTGAAATATATATGTTATAAAATTCTCTTTAAAAACTGTAAACATGGTGAAAAACCAAAATGTACTGAATTAACTGTTTTATTTGCCTTTAAAGTTCACTTACCCATTCCTTTCTTAAATATTTCAGTACAAGTTGGGGAAATCAGCATTTTACATTGTAACATTGTGTTAATTGTCTGTCTCTTTTCAGCAATAAAAATGGTCAATCATTTAGAATCAGCTTCAAGGTTAACTTGAGGGAGCCTTTCATAACTAAAGTTTTAGAAGCACAGAAGTAGTTTGGGCACACAAATGATATACTGATTAAGTTACAAAAGGCCAGACTGAAAACTGAGGCACAATCCTACTCCTCGCTCAATAATAATTTAAACCACAATAAAACATGGATTACATTATGATTTTCTTTGAAAGGTAAGATACTTCTTTTAAGTCAAAATAAATTGTATTTGGTGTGGTTATTGCCTGCTCACATTTTTCAGATATAGGCAAATTTAATAGTTTAATAGTTTTAATTTAATAGTTTTCAGGTTGTGTTTTTTTAATAGTGTTTTATACTGTGATTTTGATTCATATACCAAAAGGCACTGAACAAAACATAAGAAAAAGCAATATCTATTATTATTTACTTAGAACTGGACAACACTAAATGAATCTTGCTCCCACCAAGTGAGGAGTTGACTGTCAAAAATGATGATAAAAACATCAGTAAGTTCTATATACCCTTTGATTTAGCAATGCCATTACTAGGCATCAAAAAGATCAAAAAGAGAAGGAAAAATCCCATGTAAACAAAAATATCCACAGTTAAACAAAATGTGGTATGTAATAGAATCAATTGTACTGTAAGAAATGACAAAAAAGGGTATTTGGAAAAACTTCAGAAGACTTGTGTGAATGGATGCAAAGAGAACAAAAATTAAAAATTTATCCAATGACCACAATATGTTTTCCTATTGTGTTAATGGAAAATGGTACCATCAATTCATGGTCAATGTGGTGATCAATTGTGACTTCAGAAGACTGCCTCTTAGCCAAGAGGGTGATGGATTTTCAGACCTGACTAATGCATTGATTTGTTTTACTTCATTGTACTTTTTGTCCTAAAAGAGGATTCTGTTGTGCAGAAGTGAAGAATCATGGAAATGATAATGATTTTTTTAAAAAGGGTATCAATGGAACATTTATTTAGAAGTTGGTGACAAACTCAAAAGAAGAAATATGTAGATAGGGAATGAGAAGTTGGTTATTTAATGCTAATTTTCATAGTGCCCTCATAAGAACAATGGACATGTTACTTTATAAAACAAACCAAAATAAAATATATTAAAGCACAGAAATAAGTGGTTAACAATGGTATTATAGGCCCATTTCTGCAGAAGAAAATAAAAATTCTTTTCCCAGATTCACCATGTGCCCAAACTTGCTTTTATGCTCTTAAACTTAGTTATTAAGAACTCCCTTATGCTGAGCTTAAAGCTTATTGTAATTGACTGATTGTTTTTGTTGTTTAAATGAATATTTTTCCAATTAGAAAATCCTTCTACAAAATGGCTGCCTTGAAAGCCTCTTATTCCCCAATCCTTCATCTAATTTTGCAGTCTATAAATCTCATATAATAGCAAAACAATGAGAAATGAAAATGATAGTGGGTCAGACACCCCCAGAGGGCTCAAATCCGTTGTGTAAATGTTGCCTAGTTGATAATTACTTTATGTGACAAAATAAAAGCATAATAATTTCAAATTTAAGCAGTGACAACAATTAAAAATTTTACTGTATTAAAGTCACGTTGGCTTTTGAAATATTTAGAATTTGTCTTAGGCAATGGAAAAGTGTGGAGGGAAACCTGCCAAAATATTAGAAGTCATATATGATCATAGATAAAGAAATGGAGTAGCCATCAAATCCAATTCCCTCATTTTATAGATGGGGAAACTGAAACTGAATTTTTTTTTTTTCTTGAGGATCATGGTAAGTATCTGAAGTAAGATTTGAACCCTTTTTTTTAACCTATTCAAGTCTAGCACTATGACACACTGCCTCTGAGGGAAGCAGGAATTGCAAGCATTTTAGGAATCTGTTTGATTTATCATCTAGGTCTGCTGCAATTAAATGTGATGATAATAAGCAACTTGATCTATCTTGTTTTAGTTTCTGCATATGATCAAAAGGGTGGAGAGAAAAGAAGGAAATCGGTTAGCTCACAGGTGGTAGACAGGGCATAAATGGTACTTGGTTTCTTCTCAGTGGTTTTCCATAATCAGAACTAGTTGATTTGTTACTAATGAGCAAATTAATACCATGTCTTCCACTATCTCTTTAGAGAGAGATGTCTTTAATTTGAATGTAGCCACTTGTTTTTGGCTAATGTTTTCATTGGCATCACTCCATTCCATTAGTCATGTGTTCTAATTTATAGCAGAATATGCTCTCAATTTTAACAGGCAAATGGATAACAGGGACATGGATCACAAGGTTGTATCTGTCTTTTGTAGTTTGTACTTGAGCAGGGGGGTCACAAAGATTGAGAAAAATTAATTTGCATTTTGAGAGCCAGCTTTAGAAGATGCTGAGAAAAGAGAACTTTTAAAAAAAGTATTTATTTAGAAAAGTTTAAAGGAACTAACTATATTATTCATGTTTTCTTTTGATATTGAATGAGGTATATACATGGATTTTTATGAAATTATAATCAAAATGTATATACTATCTTATTAGTTTTGTCTTAATTAAGATTATTTTTAGTTAGAAAAAAATCCAAAACTTTTTTAAAGTCCCTGATTCTGAAATTTCATTATTGTGCCACCACTACCAAAACTTTAGTTTCCTCATCTGTAAAACAAGAATAATAATAATAAATGGGGTCTTTTTAAAAATACTGTCATATGGTCCAGATGATATAGCATTCTACCAGAAATTAATGTGTTTGTTTGACTAGGAGCTATTTACATTTTTTTCTTTGAATTCCTGGTGCCTAGAACATAATAAATCCTGTATGACTGATTAATAATTGTTGTTCAGTCATGTCCAATTCTTCATTATCCCATTTAGGATTTTCTTGGCAGAATAGCAATGGCAAACCATTTCCTTCTCCAACTCTTTTTACAGATGAGGAAACTAAAGCAAACAGGGTTAAGTGATTTGCCCAGGGTTACATAATAAGTATCCGAGGCCAGATTTGAAATAAGGAAGATGAGTCTTCCTGGTTCAGACCTGGCATTCTACCCACTATGCCACCCAGCTGCCTAATTAGTAATAATACCTAGCATTTTTATAGAACTTTAAAGTTTACAGTGGTTTACATATATCAAGAATTAATTGTTTTTAATGAACAATTTTGTTGTGATCTGAGCTAAGGGTAAAAAGACAAAAATGAAACAATCCCTGTGCTCCAAGAACCTACATTCTATAACAGGATGTTATCTATCTATACCAGAGATAACATCAACATAAATGAATAATGTAGTCACAAATATTGATCCATATGGTCACACACTTGTAAGGATACAAATTTTGGGAGGAGGACATTAATACTGGGAAAGATTTAATCCGAAGGGATCAAAGACAAAAGGAAAGGTTTTATCTATGTAAAAATACTGATAGCAGAGCAATTAGGTGGAGCAGTAGATAGAATACTAGTCCTGGAGTCAGAAAGACATAAATTCAGATCTCACTTTAGATATTTGACACTTACTAGCTGTGTGACCCTGAGCAAGTCACTTAACCCCTATTAATACACATGAAAAGAAAAGAGGAAAAAAGTCATGGTGATATGTGCTTCTTACTTCTTGGTAGAGAAGTGATAGATTAGAGATGAGAATGTATCTTATTAAAATAAGATTCACTCTGTATTATAAGGCCAATGTATGAATGTGTTTTCTTAGATTATACTTGTTTATGAAGAAAGGCTTTTGATTTGGTACTGTGGGGAGAATATAGTATGTAGTGATAGTGATAAAAAAATAAGAAAGATAAGAGGGTTCAGAAGGGAATATAGATAAGCAGGACACTGTTGATATTTACATATTATATATATATATTTTTTACTTAGGGTTTATAATAGATTTATGGTTTCATATTCAATCATTTTCTTTTATATTTCCTTTTAGATTCTTTTCTTTATATATGGAAATGTTTATAAATGTATTAAGTTCATAATAATAAAAGAAAAAAGTAAATAACGTATAAGGGACTGAGTGCTTATCTTATATCTGGGTTGTGTGTTTTAGTGTGTGGACCTTAGGCCATTTCATTGAGTTAGGTTTGAAAGATAGATCAAGTGTGATATTGTAAATACTTTTCCCAGTGATATTACTGAAGTAACATTTCAGTTATTCTTTTTAATCAGTGAGATAACAACTTTCACTAGACTGGAAATTCTGGGAAGCTTCCAAGTTTCAGCCAAATTTCTTGTAAGAAACAGCCCATAATATGGCATTTAAATCTGTCCAATTTCTTTGTGAACTGTATGAGTTTCATTTGTATGTAAACTGTTAAGCAAAGTGAGTAGCTTAATTAAATTCTTCTTTGTTACAAAATCTGTCTCCTTTAATGGCTGTGGTTAATATCCACTAGAATGAATTACTAAAAGGAGATAAATTTCAGTTCTCTCTCTGCTTAAAAACATTATTTTAATCATTCATTTCCTGATTTGAAGACATAATCTCTCTTTCTTACTTCTGACATTGTGACCACTTTGGTGTAGGCTTCACTCCAAGCCTAATGAATGATCCATCTCACCCCACTCAAATTCATCCTCTACTCAATTGTCAAAAAAAAACCCAAAACAAAACAAAATAAAAAAAAACAACCCAAAGTGCAGATCTGACCATGTCATCCTCTTTTTTGTAAATAAAGTGCTGTGGCTTCCTTCAAGGTCAAATATAACATTCCAAACCCTTCGAAACTTGGCCACCTTCTATCTTTCCTGTCTTCCTACACTTTCTCCTCACCAAATATTCTACAATCTAATGACACTGAAACTTGTTTGATGTTCCCAAAGGACACTCCATCTCCAGAGTCTGGGCTTTCTCACTGGTTATTCTTCACATCTGAAATTCCTGCCTCTTGGTTTCCTTCAACTCCCAGCTAAAATCCTATCTTTTTTGAGATGATCCCCTTTATGGTATTCATATCCTTCTGCTTATTATCTCCAATTTAATCTCCAGATATTTTGTTCAGACATAGTTTTTACATCTCCAGATTATAAACTCCTTCATTAAAGAAACATTGGCTCACTCAAGTTCTTGGAAAAGATAGTAGGCATTTATACCTTGAGATATACTATAAACCTCATAACTACTCTACCAACTACTTATGACAGTCTAGTCTCAAGTTTTGATCTTCCTGAGGTCTACTCAGCCTTACCCTATTCCACTGTTACAGATTGAATGAAAATCAAAGATAGGCAAGGTCCCCAGTGAAGGTCTCCAGAGCTTGGCCACAATACTCTTACCAGGGCCATTGCCAGCCATCCTGACTTATGTCTTGCCTCTGGATTCTGATGACTCTGAAGGAAAGAGTGAGGATGATGATGATGATTTGCACAACCCTGCCTCACTTAAATCCATGTCACTTGCAAGTCAAGACATTACTCTCCAGAAGTCTTTGGTTCTTTTGAAGAAGGAAGCACAAACAACATCAACAATACCCTTAATACAGACACTAAATAAATGTTTATTGAATAGAGAATACACAAAGAACACAATGAGGAGCTCTTTTTCAAGACTTCTTTAATGTATGAACAATTTTATTCCTACCAGAAAACTGTAGTCTTCATTTCATTGTGGAACTTATTTTGTGGTAAGTTGAAAGTATAGTAAAAGCCCCAAATTTCTGGTGGACAGCAATCCACAGCAATCCAGCAATACACAATTATTCAAATCTTACACAAATGCCTTATCCTGATTCTGTCAGACTTAACCCTTCATCTTCACTTCCCATCTTATAAAAAACATGCCCTTATAAGTGAAATGGACCAAGAAAGCATTAGATTTAGAACAACCTCCACTATTAGAAAAGAAACTCAGAAAACCAAAATCTAATGGGAAAGGGTCAGTGGCATTCCTATATAAAAGGTAAATAAATACACTTGGGACTTTTCTGACAGAATTATCAGGTGTTCCAAAAATATTAATGTAGTTTTAGGCTCCAGCAGCTTAATTTGATCCTTATATTTAAGCTCTAAGAGCTTAAATCTACACTAAGGCTTTTTGTACACTATATTGAACTAGAATTAAATGCAGTATAAAAATTATGTAATATATAATAATTAACATTATTATACTATGTACTATAATATATTATATAATTCATTATAATATACATACCATATAATATATAATATACAGATATATAATTATATTTATATTATGTAATGAACATACATATTTAAATTATAAATAAAATATTATAATTTCTAATTATATAATATAAATATGTTAGATATAATATAAACTTTAAAGGATTAAACATTAAAGTATGTCTATAGTTATAATATTTCACAGATTAAAAAGGATAGTTGATGTATCGCTTCAGTAATATTACTGTAAAAAGTCCTGACCTATCTGCCAAACCCAAGAAAAAAGCAAACCAGATAAATGACTTAAAGGATAAACTTTTTGTTCTATAAACATTCCAGAACTTTTGTTTGATGCATCATTTAAAGATTCTCACTTCAATTCATTGGCAAATATTCACTAATTAAATTCCAGGTGAGGCATGTACAGGCTTTTGAATTAGAAGACTTGGATTAAAATTCCAACTTTATCACTTACTATCAATGTTATAATGAGCAAGTCATGTCAACCTCAGTTTGCCCATATGTAAAATAAGAGAGTAGAATATGATATTTCTCGGGGCTCGTCCAGTTATAAATCCTAAATTCTAAATGTTTAGCAATATTGCAGGTATTTTACAGAATGGAAAACCAGTTTAAAAAAAAATGGTCCCTGCCCATAAAGAATATATGCTTTAGTTGGTGTTAAAATTAACATATTTTACAGGATCTTGCGTTGTTTTTTAGAATTATAAAGTACTTTAAGTGATGTAATATATGTGTCTGTTTAGAAAAGAGAGAATTCAATGAGAAGTAGTTTCAGGAAAGTTTTAGGAAGGAGGTAGGACTCTTTCTTGTAAAATGCACAAAATTTTGTTGGGAATAGTGGAGATCAAAGTCACTAGAGTATGTAGATACATATTCTAGTATGATTGGCTGATAATGATATTCAGAAAGATTAAACTGGTTCTCAGGTTACAAAGTCAACAAGCATTTGCTATGATTACTATGTGTCAGGCACTGTGCTAAGTTTTAGGGAGCTAATGCAAGTCAAAAGGCTGGTTGGCTGTACCGTCAAAGAGCTTATTTTCTAATGGAGAAATAATATGGAAACAAGTCTGTGTGTGTGTGTGTGTGTGTGTGTGTGTGTGTATATATGTATATATATATATATATATATATATATATATATATATATATATACACATACAGAGAGAGAGAGAGAGATACAGATATAGATGGAGATGCTGTTCTTACAATGACTTTAGTTCAGACTTGCCCACAGTTGTATAATTAGGGAGTGGTAGAGTCTGGTTTTCTATCTTCTATAGCATCCTGCCTCTTAGCTATTTTTAATGTTAATACTGATCGTTAAAGAAATATTTTATGCATATTCCTGAAGGCTAAGCAAAGTTTTTCAGGAATTATGAATTTTAACATTTGTTGCATTTAAATTGCATTACTTTTTCTTTCTCCTGGAATTGGCAGTTTCCCTTATTAGAAAATACAGAAGCCAGAGACCACATTGTTCACTTAGACATCCTAATTTGTACAGGATGGAGTGTGGAAGAAAGCTGTGGGGAATTCTCGCTCAAGAGAAACAGGTTCTCTGAAGCATAAGGGGCCCTCCAGTCTAAGAATTCCCCCAAATTCTTGCTGTTATTGAGCAAGACTTTGTTGTTCCATATGTCAGTTTACTTAGGGCTGACCTCAGGAAGCTAATGAGGAAGCAGGACTTCCCAGCAGCTGTTTTTGCCAAAGAAATAATGGCACAAAGAAAAGTCCCCACTGATCATATTTTAAAGCTAGTAAAAATTTATTATAAACCTTTTATATGCCAGGCACTGTACTAAGCATGAGGGCTATAAAGAAGGCTTTACTCTTAAGTAATTCATAGTCTAATGAGGGAGACAACATATATAGAACCACATGCAAACTATATATATAATATATATATATGCATATACACACATACACATAGATATGTTTATATGTTCATTACATATGTGTGTATGTATATAATATACATGTATATTTGTGTATATAAACAAATATACACATATAGGATAAATCAGAAAAAAAAATCAGAGATAATCTTAGACAGAAGGCACTGATACTAAGGGGGAAAGGCTTCTCGCAGAATATGGGACTTTATGTGGGACTTGAAAGAAATCAGAGAAGCCAGAAGTTAGAGATGAAGGTGAACATTCCAGGCATAGGAGATAGTAATACATAGAAAAGCAAAAGAAAATTCCTGTGCTCAAAGAATTTTCATAGGGAAGAAAACAAAAACTATGGACAAACTAGATACAGGGTAAATTGGTGGTAATCAATAGTATAAATGCTTTAGCCTTAAAGAAGCTTCTGCTTCTGGCAGAAGATGGGATTTTTATGGGACTTAGAATTCTAGACATAGGAGGTACCACATTTTGAATTCTGTATTCTGTTCTGGGTGCCTCAATTGAAAGAGGATGTTGATAGCATTAACAGAAAGGCAACTAAAGGGATGAAGGGCTTCAGTCCATGACATATAAAGATCAGTTAAAGGAAGTGGGGGTGTTTAGTCTTGAGAAAATAATGCCCGGTGAGGACATGACAGCTATCTTCAAGTGTTTTAAAAGCTGTCATGTGGGAAAAGGATTAGACTTGTTCTATTTGACCCCAGAAAGCAGAATCAGAAGTAATAGTAATCACAAGGAAAGGGGCCAATTTAGGCTTAATATCAGGAAATATTTCTTAACAATTGGAGCTGACGAAAAGTAGAATAGGCTACCTTGAGACATGGTAGATTCTCATTGGAATTCTTTAAGCAGAGGCTCTCTATGACTACTTGTTAGATACTTAAAATGGGCATTCATTTTGGATATGGTTTAGACTAGATGGTCACTCCTGTATTGCACGAATGTTTGTGGCAGCCCTTTTTGTAGTGGCTAAAAACTGGAAACTGAATGGATGTCCATCAGTTGGAGAATGGCTGAATAAATTGTGGTATATGAAAATTATGGAATATTACTGTTCTGTAAGAAATGACCAACAGGATAATTTCAGAAAGGCCTGGAGAGACTTACATGAACTGATGCTGAGTGAAATGAGCAGGACCAGGAGATCATTATATACTTCAACAACAATACTATATGATGACCAGTTCTGATGGACCAGGCCATCCTCAGCAACGAGATCAACCAAATCATTTCTAATGGAGCAGTAATGAACTGAACTAGCTATGCCTCAGAAAAGAACTCTGGGAGATGACTAAAACCATTACATTGAATTCCCAATCCCTATATTTATGCACACCTGCATTTTTGATTTCCTTCACAAGCTAATTGTACAATATTTCAGAGTCTGATTCTTTTTGTACAGCAAAATAACGTTTTGGTCAGGTATACTTATTGTATATCTAATTTATATTTTAATATATTTAACATCTACTGGTCATCCTGCCATCTAGGGAGGGGGTGGGGGGTAAGAGGTGAAAAATTGGAACAAGAGGTTTGGCAATTGTTAATGCTGTAAAGTTACCCATGTATATATCCTGTAAATAAAAGGCTATTAAATAAAAAAAAAAAATTGAACACAGAAAAAAAAAAAAAAGACTAGATGGTCACTGGATTTCTTTTCCACTCCACTTCCATTTTGTGGGAACTTTTTTGTTTAATTGTAATTTATTTGATGTTACAGCAAAGGACATAATGTTACATCTAATTTGTGACATAGGTATCCAGGGCCTTTTTTTTTTTTTTTTTTTTTTTGAACCAGGACAGGTCATAACAGAGGTAAGGTCCATTCAATAGCTCACTTATGTGTTGCTCTTGAATTTGGGCCTTTGTTGTTTAAAATTTGAGAACATGAAGAGAACTGGTATCTACTACAAATGCACCAATCTACAAATGCAGACTTCAGCCACTTCTGAATATATCAATCATGAGTAGGCAAAATGAGGATGAATATTTTGCTACTCAGTGGTGACTTAAGAAGTCCCTCCGTTATTCTCTCAGGAGTCATTCTCAGTCATAGTATCTCTCTGTGCCTATTTTCTTCACTGCAATAGTCCTCTGAAGGCTTAGGAACCCTTTAACTTTAAGAAACTCCCTAATTGTTGCTATTGCTATTGAATGGGATTTTGTTGCCCTGTGTGCCAAATTTCCCAAAATTAGCTGTAGGGAACTAATGAGGAAAGAGAACTTTCCAGCAGCTATTACTACACAACTTTTTGGCTCTCTAGGGGAAAAGGAATAATGTCTGAGTAGACTGCCTCAGAATTTTGGAGTATGATATTCAGTTTGTTGTACCACATTTTAAGAGGGACATTTGCAAAATATATTGTTTCTAGAGAAGGATGATCTGGAAAACAAGAGGACTTGAAACTGTCATATTAATCAATCAATAAACATTTACTAAATGCCTACTCTATTCCAGGTTCTATGTAAGGGTATGTGGCAAGAACAAGGAGACAGTGAGTAAGTTCCCAGTCAGCTGGAAATCTTAAAATGTAGTTTGAATGTTGTTAAAGGTATTGTAGAAAGGATTCATATTACATGGTTTTATACTGAGGTTCAGTGAAATTACTCTTGAAGTTCCTTCTATCTCTAAGATTGTTTTGCTGACTTTTTACCACAGTGACTTAATATTTGTTGAATTAAATAGTTTTCAAAAGCAAGGATAAATATTTACCTTTACCTCTTAAATCAAAAAGTGTTCCGTCCTAAGTGATTTTGCATAATATTGTAGAACTAAAGGTAGGCTCAGAAACACACAGAAAACATATGGACCAAGAATTCTTAACCATTTTGTATCATGGTCCCCTTTGGCAGTCTATGGACCCTTTTGCAGAATGATTTTTTAATTCAAAATTGAAGAAAATGCTAAATTTCAGATAGGGCAAATAAAGTTGTGTTTTTTTCTAATTTAAGTTAATGTGTATCTGATATCTCCCCATGGACTTTAGGTTAAGAATACCTGGTATAGACAATAAAAGCTATGTCCAGAGAAGGGTACCTAGGGCTTCACCAGAGGCTGTCCCAAATTGGGTGCACAAGACGGAATGCTCCCTTTTTTCACCCTCTCATACTTTTGTGATTCTTCACTAACTGTGGACCATTGCCTTCCATATCCACTTTAGTCTAGCTCTAAGCCACCATTGCCTGACAGTCATCTCTCTGTCATTCTCATTTCTCAGGGTATCACTTACTACCCTGCATGCACCTTCTACAAGTTAGGTCCAGGAAAACAGTAACCTTTCCCCCAATTATATCCATCCCTCTCTTCCTAAGGTTGGGAATCCAGAAGTGTAGGCTTGAGATTCTATGGGGAATAAGTTGCACCTTTCCTGGGGCAGCTATGATCATGTAGAAAGTAGAGGTGGGGAATTGAATGGGAAAAAATTGAATCTTGTGTCCTGACATTGTAGTCAGGAAATTGAAGACAGGTTTCACCCACCAACCAAAGTAGTCTCTCAAGATGTTTCCAATAGTAATTTTCCAGACATTCTTCCTCCCTAGATCTGTCCCAAGATCATTATTTTTCTTTTATCTGCCCCAACCTCATGGCTGTGGTCTGGGGTCTCTGTTCCCCAAAGAACTTTGTCTCCCCAAAAACATTTCTCTTCTAGATCTATCCAAAATTTTAGAAATGATTGAATTTTTGACAGCAGTCAAATGCCTCATAAGTGAGTCACTGTACATTTATAACAATTATTCAGGATCATTTTAGAAAGGATGTAGAAAATTAGCCCCAAAGTGAGAATTCTGACATTGCTCCCATATCAGGAACATGGTTGTCACATAAAAGTTTTTATTGAAACCATTCTTGGCACTTGTCCAATAGGAAAAATAACTTTAAAATTCATGTTGGATTATTGTTTGTTATTGTTTTGCAACTTCTATTTTCTTTTGTACATTTTGTAAAAGGCCATCATTTTAAGATTCAAATCTTAACAGGCTAGAGATTTTGCCAAAGAGATTTCATAAGCATGCAAAATCTCCTTAGCTTGCAGTTTGAGAGACATAAAGTGGTAATGCTAATGATGTACAATCTAAGGGCTCAGAATTTCATTTGAGCCATGGAAGTTGTTTCCCATTAGTATATAATTCCCTTCACTCTATAGAATATCTGTATGGGAAACTGTTAATCTTTGATTTTTAATGAATATGAAAGCTTAAAAATGCTATGATCATTCCAACTAAATTAAGTGTTTTGGCCCCCCTTCCCTTGTCCTCCTTCGTCAGGGACACAGTGTCCTAGAAACGAATAGACCAATACTATATTCCATTTTGGTCCAAAGCTACTAAAAGGGATCTTTAGAATTAAACTTGGCCATTAGCCCAGATTTATTCAGATTTTTAACAAGTACCGTTTTGTGTTTTGGCACCCTACATCCCCGCCCCCAACTCTGGGGGAGGAGGTGTCATGAACAGCAGCAACAACAACAACAAAAAAAAACCCCAAAAGCAGCTGCTAGGAAGAAAATGAAATAAAAAGGGAGGAAAAGAAACAAGGATCCAAGAGCAGCTGTTCAAATCCACCAACGAAGAAGACTTCCTTTTCTTTTATTTGGTCCATCTTAATTTTTGATTTCTTCATGGTTTTAATTGGTGGTTAATTGAAGTTAATTTGTATACTATGAGTTCATGATTTTAGTTGATTTAAGAGCTATATCACTATAAGATATTGTCTGTCATAATATGTATTTTAAAAAATCTGGATCTTTAAAAAAAAAATTTTCCCATGTGAAGTTTTATAGCAAAGAAAATAAAGACTTGGAACATTTTTTGTTGTTATCTCCCCCACTCCCCAATCCTATTGTTTCATGAATGGAAGATATTGTCAACTCTTACCAAAAGCTGCTCACAGTGGAGATCCCATAGAGACTTTTAGCTTGAAGGCAGTAGAAAAGCAATTGGCTTGATTTTCCATGCTATATAAAGCTAGGTAAACTGTTAGTAGGCAGACAGTATTATGTAAATTTCATCCATTTAGCAGGAAGCATTTAGTGCAGAAACCATATGAGAATACTCTGAGATACCAAACCCCCCCCCCCAAAAAAACCCAACACACACATATAGAGCACACTGCACCCCCCAAAACAAAATTCTACAATAAAAATAATATAAGCAAAGATAATGAAATCCTAGATTTAAAGTAGGAAAAGGACCTTTAGAAGTCTCCACCCTGCTCATTGAACAAAAAAGGAAAATCAATCCTATTAAGTGACTTGATCAGGGTCACATGGCTACTATGTAAAAAAGATACTTATTCCTTAGAAGAATAAAATGCAGTAGGTAATGTAAATGGAATGTAAATGGTACCATTTCCATTTTATAGATGAGGAAATTTAGTCTTAGAAGTTTTTCCAACTCACAGTTCTAGTAAATGGCAGATCCAAACTCAGACCTTGGCCTTGAAAGTTCAGTATTTTTTCTATTATTATACTTTGATCAAATAAACATAAAGAACTAAAATGCGTTCATATAATTATATTTTGAACTTAGAATTATATTATTTACAAATGGTAATAATGAATCCATTGTATAATATTCAATATTATTTCCTGAGGAGAGGCAGTTAATGATACTATCTAACTTGAGGGCAAGTACATCCTAACCCTATTATGATTTATTCCCATATGAAGATCTCTGTTCCTATGATTATGTGTCAACCTTAGGAAACTCCAAACTAGACTCTTACACTATCGAATTTGCAGGCCTTGGACAAGCTTAAAAGACCTGTTTTGACTTCTAGATATCCCAGTTAGTTAAATCTGAGACTCAATAAACTTGAGACTTAAAGTAAATTTCTCCAAAGTGGGCAAGTCAGGTTAAATCAGCAAACATTTATTAATTGTTTACTATGTGCAAGTAGAGACTCATGTTCTAATGGGATGAATTCAACAAATCTGAAAAGGTGAGGGGGAGAGGAGAAATTAAGATACCAAGTATGGGGACAATGTGTAAAAAAAAAAAAAAAAAAGTTTGTATATTTAGGCTTGTGGCCTTAGAAATAAATAAATCATAGCTAGCTTGGTGGTCTTCTTTAAGATGGAGGTTCTGGGAAAAACTAGTCAAACAAGGGAAGAAGCTTCAGGGCAGAGAAGATGCTTCTTCCATTGTGAGAAGTTCAAAAGTGATTATTGGTTTAGAGGGTTACTCAGATAAAAAGGTAACCTCCACGGTTACCTCCTGCATTCCCTTATTAGGAAAGGGCTTAATGACACATGAGGATATCCATTAATACCCATTCAGGAAGAATAAGATCAATTTGGCTTTTGACATTTTCTAGCTTTGTGATCTGAGCAAGTCAATTATCTTTTGTTTGACTCAAGTTTCTCCATCTGTAAAATAGGAGTAATAATAACACCTACTTCCAAGAATAAAATTAAATAATATTTATTATTTATCAATTGGGAAATGGCTGAACAAATTGTGGTACATGAATATAATGGAATACTATTGTGCTATAAGAAATGATGAGCAGGCAAATTTCAGAAAACCTAGAAAGACTTATATAGACTGATGCTGAGTGAAATGAGCAGAACCCAGTACACAATAACAGCAACATTTTGTGGTGATCACCTATGATGGACTTAGCTCTTCTCATCAATACAGTGATTCAAGAGAATTCCAAAAGAGTTGTGATGAAAAATGCCATCCATATACAGAGAAAGAGCTATGGAGTCTAATTTTCCATGTTTAAACTTGTTTTTTGGAGGTTTTTCTTATGATTTTTCACTTACATTTTGATTCTTCTTTTGCAACATAGCTAATATGAAAATATATGTAACATAATTGAACATGTATAACATATTGAATTGCTTGCTATTTTGGGGAGGGGCAAGAGAAGGGAGAAATAGAGAAAAAAACTCATAGAAATGAATGTTGAAAACTACCTTTAAATGTAATTGGAAAATGTAAAATGCTATTAAATACAAAAAATAATATTTGTAAAGTACATTGCAAATTTTAAAGAACTATATAAATACTAGTTATCATCATCATTATCATTACCATCCCTAGATCTACTCCAAAACTACTCTGTTCACTGTTGCCCCAGTTTACCGGGGTATCTTTATCTCTGTATAGTTTTATTTGCAACCTTCTTCCACCTGTCCTTATCTAAGATCTATTCTTTCTTTAAAATCCAGCTCAAACCTTATACTTGGGACTAAAAAAAACAGGATAGAGTAAGGTTGTTTTAATAGAAATCCATGCCAAAAAAAAAATAAATAAATAAACAGAGATTTTAGTTAGCTTAAGTCCAAAATAATTCAAAATATGATATGAATGCCAAAAAAAACTAATATCACTTTAAGTCATACTCATTGTTCCAGGAATAGGACTATAACTTCCCTTACTGTAATACGTACTGAATTTTTATCAAATGCTTAATTCTAATATTGCATAAATTGCTTACAAAAACAGGACAAGGGATCCTACAAAACTTTAAATATATGGTAAATATATTGCTGACACCTAAAGCAAGAAAAGATGGAGCAGAGAAAGAAAACCATAAATCAATTTTTCTAATGAATATATATTGAATAAAATGCTAGCAAACAAGTTACAACATATTTAAAATATATTGCACTATGATGAAACTAGATTTACATCAGTATGTATTGTTGGTTCATGGGACTTGTAACTCAGAAGACCTGTGTTCAAATCCTGCCTTAGACAGGGATTATGGCTCTAGGTTAACCACTTAATCTCTCAGTTTTAGTTACCTCATTTGTAAAACTAAAAAGAATAAAAATCACATGATTATATCAATAACAGCAGAACAATCATCTGACAAAATACAATATCCATTTCTTTTTAAAAAATGCTTAAAAGTATAAGGATAAGTAGACCTTTCCTTGATATGATAAATAATACCTAAAACTTGGAAATAATATTATTTATAAAAGAAATGATAGAAACATTTCTGGCAAATCATCAATTAAGCAAGGACATCCATTGCTGCACATTTGATATAATTCCAGAAATGCTAGTTATAGCAATAAGGCAAAAAAAGTAAATTGAAAGGAAAGGCAAAGATAAGGCATAATTTTTTTAATAGGTAATATAGTTTGCTTATAAAACTATAAAGATTCGACTAAAAATTAACTGAAATAATAACCAGTAAAGTAGTAGGATATAAAGTAAACCCATAATTTTTCTGTGTAGTGCCAATAAAAATCAAACAGATATAGAAAGGAAAACAAATTTTTCCCGGTCTTAAAACAGATAGGATTGAACGTATGAAGTTGTACAGAAAATATATGAAGCAACTTCAAAATATTTTGTAGAAATAAATACAGACTTAAAAAATTAAAGTATTAATTGCTCATAGTCGGGCTATGCCAATATAATTTAAGTGATGTTATCTAATTTATCATACCAGTGCCATAACAAACAAGGGTTTACTTTATGAAATTTAAAATCTGGAGGAACAAAAGACTGAGAATCTCAAAGGAAATAAAGGACAAGCAGTCTTAGATCTCAGACTACAAAACAATAATCATCAAAACAATTTGGCACCAGTTAAAAAATAGAGGGGTCAATCAGTAGACCAAATCAGGTCTACAATATGAAGTAGTAGATGAATTGAGGAACCTAGCATTTGAGAATCCCAGCTACTAGTGTAAAGACACTATTTTATAAAAATTGCTGGGAAATAGTCTGACAGAAATTAGATCATCATGCCATTTTATATTAAAATAAGCTTCAAATAGATATATGATCCAGATATAAAAGGTCATATAATAAACAAAATAAAGGAATAGGAAAGAATATATATACCATAGGGATGAGGATTTTTTACCAAACAATAATCAAATGGATTTTGTTTGTGCAAAGGATTTTCAATGTTATATAATTAAAACTAAATAGATAACTGGGGGGGGGGGGGAATCTTTGTAGCAAATTCTCCTGATTTGAAGAAATTTAGGGAATGGATGTATATTAGTAAGAATAAGATACATTGAATATTTTGTTCTGAAAGGAAGATATCAATGATAAAATGAAAATATGATCCAAATCATTATTAATTAGAGGACTACAATTTAAGACAACATAGAATTTCTATTTTACACCTCTGAAACTGGCAATAAAAAAAGAGAGAGAAAGGAAGGAAGGAAAGAAGAAAGGAAAGAAGGAAGGAAGGAAGAAAAAGAAAATTGATAAATGTTGGAAGGTTTGGGAGAGGACAGGCATACTCATATACTCTTTTTGTGTGTGGGAGAAGCAATTGGGGTTAAACGACTTACCCAGAATCACCCAGCTAGTATTAAATATCTAAGACTGGATTTGAACTCAGGTCTTCCTAGTTCCAGAGTCAGTACTCTATCCATTGCACTGTCAAGTTGCCTCTCTAATGTACTTTTGGTAGAGCTCCAAATTGGTCAAGCCATTCTGGAAAGTGATGTGGAACCCTACTTCCCAAATCCCTAATCTCCACATATGGAGGCCCATATGACCTGGGCTGCCATTACTAGATATGTATCCCCAAAACATGAAATAAAAAGAAAATCCATATGAATAAAAAATATTTCTGGCAGCACTTTTCATTGTAACAAAGCAATGGAGACTTAAGGACAAGCTAAGTTACACAGTTGTTAGACCACTGGGCTTGGAATCAGTAAGACTCATCTTTATAAGGCATATCTGGCCTCAGATACTTACTAGTTATGCAACCCTAGGCAAGTCACTAAATCCTGTTTGCCTCAGTTTCCTCATCTATAAAATGGATTAGAGAAGGAAATGGCAAACCACTTTAATATCTTTGCCAAGAAAATCTCAAATCATTGTATATGGGCTCCATTCTGGCGCCTTGCTAAACATGACCTACAGGAACATGGAACCAGTGTCTACTTCTATTTTTCCATCCAAGAAAGTGGAATGAAAGAAGGATCTTGTTTATAAAACTAGTCTTTCAAATGTCAGTGAATAATAGAAAAAGGATATATAGCAAGGTGCCTGTGGATAAAAAGACTTTGATTTTCCTTACTAAGCTTACCAATCATTCACTTACTTTTGGCTGGATTGAATTTCATTACCTTTTATAGATGGGTATATAATTAAAATCTCAGTACAATAAACATTTTATCCCTGGGGAGCAGGGAGGGAGAAAGAAAAACACAAATAGGGTCATGAAAAGTTGGAAATGACTGAAACAACTTAACAACAATGAAACCTATGGTGGTGTCCATCAACTTGAAAGTGACTAAACAAGTTATGATATATAAATATAGTAGAATGTATTGAATGAAAAAATGGAAAAAAGGGGATAAGTTCAAAGAAATCTGGAATAGGGAGCTTGACATTCACTGATATAGAGAAGAATAAACCAGAACCAGGAGAACTTATATTGTGGCTACAGTATTGTAAAGAAAAACCATGTTGACAGACTCATCAACTCTGCTCAGTCAGGCATCATATCATATCATATTCTTACTAAGTGCCAGGAAAACGAACTAAGCAATGGGACTTACAATGAAAGACAAAAACATTGCCTTTGTTCTCAATGAGCTTTCCAAGACAGGAGAGGAAAACCATACATAAGTATCTATGTACCAATAAAATATTATACAGTATAAATGGAAGATAATGTCTGAGAGAAGGAACTGACCTTGGGCATCTGGAAAGACCTCCTACAGAAGGTAGGATTTAAACTGAGTCTTAGAGGACACCAGGGAAATGAGAAGTCAGAAATGGGAATGAGAACATCACAGAAAAGGGGGACAAAGTCAGTAAAAATATAAAGTTGGGAGAAAATTGTCCCATATAAGGACCAGCAAGTATCCTTTGTAGACTTGAGTATGATATGAAGGGGAATAAAGTGTAAGAAGACTGGAATGGTAGGAAGGGGCTAGATTGTTTGAAGAGCTCTAAATGCTAGAATATATTTCATCCTGGTAGTAATCAGGAACCATTTGAGTTTATTGTTTGTCCATATTTATTCATTGTTTGCTACATATACACACACACAATGTTTGTACTATATATCACATGACATGAAAATCTGTATTTATATAGGTAACTTGTAAATAATAGCATTATTTATATTTGGTTTTTGTCTGTGAGTTAAGTCCCATGAATTTGCTCTATTCTAAAACCTAGAATCTTCCATGGTACCATAATACTATATTAGTATTAAAAATTCCATAATGTATACTAACAGCCTAAGTGAAGAAAAAGTGATTTTAGAAAAAGTCTATTTTAGGACTGAATAATTAATAACAACAATCACAGTCTTTAATTAGCACACTAATTGTAGTTTTCTTGTAAAGGATAATTACTAAGTAAGGCTCTACTTTGTATCAGTATGTGAAAATATCAACAGATTGATTCCAACTTATAAAATCAACATAAAAATCCATATATAATCAACCAACAAGAATTCATTAAGCACCTTCTATGTGCCTGGAACTATTAGGTGCTAGGGATATAAAAATGGACTAGATGTTTCCATCAAGGAAGTTAGATTCTATTGGGGAGATATATGGTCAAAGATAAATTAATACAGCATAGATATATACATGAATACAGTGATGGAGGTGGGGAGCCTAAGAACTGGGGAAATCTTGAAGAAGTTGGCACTTTAAATAAGTTTTGAAGGAAGGGAAGGTGATCCAGCTAAACTGTGAAAGCATTCCAAGTGTGAGCAAGTCTGTTCAAAAGCATAGAATCAATATATGGAGACTCATTACAATAAATGGTGATTCATAGAAAATATAATTTATATTATAAAAATAAATATATTTCTACATAGAAAATAAAAATGTATAAAAGGAATAACATGTAATCAAGGGAAAAACAACAGACTTGTGAATGCTAAACAGAGGAGTTTGTATTTTAACCTATAACCAACAGGGTTGGTTCATGCTTTTTAAACCAGTGACTGAAATATTGATATTGGTACTTAAAGCCATCATTAGTTGGCAGCAATAAGGAGAATGAATTGGAGAGAAAAGAGACTGGATGAAGGGAAAACAATTAAAAAGAAATCTATTGCAATGGCTTAGGGAAAAGTTGATGATGGACAAAGTTGGCTTTCATGAGAGAGAAAGGGAGGTGGAAAGAAAGAAATTGAGCGCATGGAACTGAAAAGATTGGGCAATTGATTGACTCTAAGGGATGAATGTGAGTGAAAAGTTGAGGTTTAGAACTTGGTAGACTTGGAAAATGATGGCACCCTTAAGAAAACCAGCAAAGTTAGGAAGAGGGATAGGTTTAGAGCAGTGTCTCTCAAACTGTGATCGATTGACTTCTGGGAATACATGAGGTTAAAACTACTTTCATAAGGTTAAAACATTTGCTTATTAAAATACTGCCCCCCTTTCCAACTATGTAGCTGTGTGAAGCCAAATTTTATTTATCTAATATAGTCAAAAAAAGATGGCTGCAAAATGAATACAAGCTGGATTTGAACTTGGGTTTTCCTGACTCTAGGCCCAATGCTCCATCAACCTAATTGCATATAAACAAAAGTTGTTTGAGCTCCTCAATAATTTATGACTGCCAAAGGCTCCTATGATCAAAATGTTGAAAAACCACTGCTTAAAGGGAAAGATCATGAGTTTTCGTTTGCATATGTTGAGTTTGTGATGCCTATTGAATGTTGAGATGAAGGTAGCCAGAAGGCAAGTAGTGATAGAGGATTTATTCTTCAGAGAGAGGTAAGAGGTGGCTATGCACATTGGAGCTTATCTAAATAAACATTATAGTTGAAATAGTGAAATCTGATGAAATCACCAAGAGGGTATAGAGAAAAGAAGACTGAACCAGAGAGAAAGAAGAACATGGAAAGAAGAGAAAAAATATATAGATCATTGCTACTAGATGAAATCTTTATAGATGAGGCTAGAGATTTCATGTGATTTGAGGAAAGCCAGACCTGATTCCTAATAGTGGACTTCTCCCACCACATGACATCTGTTTAACTTCAAGTCTGGACATATATTAATGACTCTAATGATAATGTAAAAACTCTTTAGTTCTAACACAAATAATTTGAGCTGTTCACCAAAGTAAAAGCAAGATTCTAAATAAGGAATGTACCAATTTTTCCTTCAAGTGGGCTGTACCTCTCTTCAGGATCAAATGACAATTTAACTAATTCCCCTATAACTTGGAGATGAAAATATGAACATTATGACATAATTTTCTTCTATTCTTTTATAAGATTAAGATTAAGATTTAAGATTAAGAAGATATAGTTGCATCATGTAGAACAAAGAAAGATTTAGATAGAGCATGCAAATCAGAATAAAGTATATTGCCTTACATTTCTTTTTTTTCTGCCTGTCATCAAGTTGGTATCTTTGTCATTGTTTGATTGTTTCAGTGTTTGCATTCTGTTTTAACAGTAGAAAAGCTTATTTTTTTTAAAAAAGGAAAGCTCAATAATGAGTAAAATAAAAGAATTTTAAATTACATATTAATATGACATTTTATAGCAGTCTGACTTTTAGAGAGAACATGTCTTATAGGGGAATGGGCTATCTGGGAAGGTGGTAGATTCTCCTTCATTAAAGTACAGATGACCACATTTTAGATACGTTAGGATCATAATAGAGCAGCTATGTGATGCCATAATGCATAGAGTGCTAGGCTTAAAATCAAAAAGACTCATCTTCTTGAATTCAATTCTGACCTCAGACACTCACTAGCTGTGTGCCTCTGGTCAAGTCATATGACTTTGTTTGCCTCAGTTTCCTCATCCGTAAAATGAAATGGAGAAGGAAATGGCAAACTACTTTAATATCTTTGCCAAGAAAACCCCAAATTTAGTCATAAAGAATTAGATACAACTGAAATAACTTGAAGCTAGAAAAGACCTTAGAGTCTTGAGAGTCCAATCTTGGCATTCTACATATATAGAAATTTAGTCACATAGAAATTATGTGACTTGTCCAGAGTCATATATCTGATAAATGGTTTTCAGGATTTAAATTTAAATTAAAGACTAATGCCTGGTCATTTATAGTGGATTTTTTTTCTGGTATGAATTGAGCTGGAAAACTGCAATGGTCCCTTTAACTCAAAAATTCTGTTATTTAGGATTACTCTTTGAAGAGAAAATAAATGCAAATATATAAGAATCACCATCACAAATGTAATGAGCCATAAATTGTATGGGAATCTTTAAAAAAAAAACAAAAAAAACATTAGGGGCAGCTAGTTGGTGTAGTGGATAGAGCACCAGCTCTGAAGTCAGAAGGACCTGAGTTCAAATCGGGCCTCAGACACTTGACACTTCTTGGCTGTGTGACACTGGGCAAGTCACTTAACCACAATTGCCTCAGCAAACATAAATAAATAAATAAACATCAGTTGCAGAAATCTTCAAACAAGAAGGTAAGATTTTCTAAATGATAAAATTTAGGGAAAAAAAGGAAAAAAATTAAATGCTCTTTCTACTGAAGAAATATTTTGACTATCTATATTCTTTTAATATTGATTCTGCTTGACATCTTAAATATCAGGATGATTATATAGCAAAGATCTATTTCAAATACAGCCTTCATTCTAACTGTACTACAGATAAGCATTAACCTCCTAGCATAACTGATTTCATATTGCTATGTAAAGATTCTCATCAATGTAGATAGACACAGATTAAAGTGACTAGTGTTGTGTGATCTCTGCTCATATTACAATAGTTCTTGAACTTGGTATGATTCTAATTGGTCTATGAGACATGGGTTGTGCAGAATCCCATTGGTAACAAAAATAGAATAAAGGTTTTGCTTGAGGACTCGTCTATGAAACTTATCACCTCTACAGATCTAATTCTAAGTCAGAAAAAAAAATGATTCTGGTGTTCTTTTGAACCTTTGAAGGTCTAGAATCTGTGCTTTAGAAGAAAGAAAATTTCTCTTCTCCTTTGCCCATTCTATACCATAAATATAGGTTATGTAAGGGCACAGATGAAAAAAGTGTTACTTTTCCCTCCGGAGTTTAAGAAGCCTTTCTTTTACCCTAAAGACCATTCAAAAGAGACTATAAAAACATATAACTAGGTTGTTTTTTTTTTTGTTTTTTTTTTTTTTAAAGCATATAAAGCACTAAACCCAAAACTCCCTTTGGATAGGAATTAAACTTCAGAATTTGCAATTGGGGCCACCCTTTGACATTTCTGGGGAACTTTTTTCCCCATAGTGTCCTACACATTCCTTCCTCAACACTGAACCAAGATTTGTAATATTTTCCTTTGGCTTAGGTACCTATTAAGTCCCTAGTCTTGGAATTGAATTAATTTTGGAGAGTCCTGAACAACATCCTCTTGCTATTGGACTTACTTTGTCATATTTTAGTCGTGTCCAACTCTTTGTGACTTCATTTGAGGTTATCTTGGCAAAGATACTAGAATGGTTTGCCATTTCCTTCTCCAGCTCTTTTTGTTAAACTGGGTTAAATGACTTGCCCAGGGTCACACCACCACTAAGTTGTCTGAAGCTAAATTTGAATTCAGGAAGAAGAGTCTTCCTGACTTCAGGCTGAACATTCTATTTAGTGCATCACCTAGCTGCCCTTTTGGACATACACCATGTGAATAAATCAATTGGCTTTGTTCTGCAAATAGGATCCTGCTCAGGAATTGTAAAAGCAGTACTTTTCCTTCTTTAAGAAACACTCTGTTAGAAAATTTTATTTTTTAAGAAGATCTGCTTTATGAGGTTAAATACCAAGTTTGGAACTCTCTTCTTGGTTGTAGTCCATTTCTGCTTTTGCCATGTCCTTCTGAAAGAATCTTCTCAATGACCCAGCTGCTACCATATCTTGGACTGGTGAAATCAAGTCTTAGGATTGTTCCTTTCAGATTGTCTGAAAACACATGCAACTCCCATGTGATTCAGTCCTATGACAGAAATTTCCAAGTTTGGTTTTTGTTTGTTTGTTTTTGTTTTTGTTTTTGGAGGGGTTAGTCACAGTGGGTAGGAAATAGGCTTTCTTCCCCTAAGCAAAAGGCTCATTCTGCGGAATGTTTTTCTGGCTTCTCAATACAGAATAGGGAAAAAATGGGACGTAGTCATTATTTTTCCACTACTCACATAATGGAAAGCAGTTAATTCCACTTAATCATCAGTCTAAGACTCAACCAAAAAACTCAGCATTTGCTTATTTACAACATGAAAAGCAATGAATATTTATAACATCTTTTTCTTATCAAAAAAATTCCTACACTAATAAAAGTCCAGTTCAGAAAACAAACAAAAAAGTATCTGTTGTTCATCCCTTTGGAAGCCGGTGTTCTTTTGAACCTTTGAGGGTCCAGAATCTGAGCTTTAGAAGAAACAAAATTTCTGTTTATTTTTCTATTTGTTTTCTGTACCTGTTTATCCCCAACACTGATAACCTGAAGGGTTTACCGAAAATAAAATAATAGAGGTTCCACAAAATGCCATGAAATAGAAGGATTTTTAAAAGGATGGTGTTGCACTTTGTGTTTCTAATTATAGGTCACAATTTTATGATCTCTCATTGAGGTATTTTGTCTCTTGCTCTTCTATTTATTTGAACTATCACTGTGCAATCAATAAGTGATCATACTTTCAGTTTTGACAAAACCTTCCATTCTTGGCCTTGACAGCATCAATGAGAGAATAAATGAATATGAATGAATAAATGAATGGTTGAATGAAAAAAGCATTTACTATATAAAAGAGAACTGAGTAAAATTTATGAGTGTAAGTCATTCCTCAACTGATAAATGATCAAAGGATATGAACAGACAGTTTTTAGCTCAAGAAATTAAAGCCAACTGTAGTCATATGAAAAAAAATGCTCTAAATCACTATTGATTAGAGAAATACAAATAAAAACAATTGTGAGGTACCATCATACCTATCAGATTGGCTCAAACAGGAAAAAATAATTCTAAATGTTGGATGGGATGTATGTTGGTATGTTGCAGATATATGTTGGTGAAGTTGTGAACTGATCTAACTATTCTGGAAAGTAATTTGGAATTATGCCCAAAGGACTATAAAACTATGCATACCTTTTGATCCAGCAGTGTCACTACTGGATCTGTATCCCAGAGACGACATAAAAGAAGGAAAAGGACCCACATATACAAAAATGTATGAGGCAGTTCTTTTTGTGGTGGCAAGGAATTGAAAATTGAATGGATGCCCATCAATTGGGGGATGGCTGAACAATTCTTGGTATATAAATGAAATGGCATTTTGTTGTTCTTTAAGTATTGAAAGGACAATTAGGAGGATAGTGATCCAGGCTTGCTCAGCCTTTAATGAGCAGGTTGCTTAGAAAGGAAAGTGAGGATCTGTTCACACATGCTCAACTAATTGAACTGGTATTTTATAGTTTAGAATACCACCTCCTGGTTTATGCAGATATTGTCCTCTGAATTGCTATTCTAGCTACAAGGTCCCTTAAAGTCAATGTAAAGGTAGTGCCCCTTAGACACGAACTAGCTATGTGACCCTGGCCAACTCATTGAATCCCTCTTGCCTCCATTTTCCCATCTGTAAAATGAGCTAGAAAAAGAAATGCCAAATCATTCTATTTATCTCTACCAACCAAACCCCAAATGGATTGACAAAGAGTTGAACATCAACTAAAAATTGAGTTGAAAATCAACTAAAATAACAAAAGAAGGTGATGCTCTTGTAAAGGAACAAATGACTCTTTTAGATAGTACAGTCAAGATTGACAACTGAAAAGAATACTTTCAGGAATTTTCTAACAAAAGAATATTTACTTTCTCAATATTATCCCAGGTTTTTCTGTTATACCTGCTCATGGATAGTCCTCATGCTATAGTTATGTAGCTACTCCCCCTCTCTAACCCCTTCCCCTGCCTTGTCCCACCTCAGCCAAATGTATTCTTCTACTTCATGAGATTAATTTCTGACCAAGCTATCAATTTATCAAGGTCATGTTAAATTGAAAAATATCTTCTACTTATTTTATCTGTCTCATTGATTTTTTTTTCCCTTTTAAATAGCTCTTCAATCTAGTCTCATGCTAAAAGAAAAAAAAATCTCTGTATGACTTGTAGACAAGTTTTATTGTGCCTACTTATTGATGGAGATAGTAGGATAGCAAAGTCCAAGGTCATACAACAAGGCTACTCAAAAGCCCAACTATCTGATTGAACTGTAGTTTCACTTTTAAAGATAAGATAGGTTCTTTTTTTTTTTAATAATTATTATAGTAACTTTTAATGACAGAATCCATGCCAGCGTAATTTTTTTTACAACATTATCCCTTGCACTCACTTATGTTCCGATTTTTCCCTCCCACCCTCCACCCCCTCCCCTAGATGGCAAGCAGTCCTATATATGTTGAATATGTCCTAGTATATCCTAGATACAATGTATGCGTGCAGATCCAAACAGTTTTCTTGTTGCACAGGGAGAATTGGATCAGAAGGTAGAAATAACCCGGGAAGAAAAACAAAAATGCAAACAGTTTACATTCATTTCCCAGTGTTTTTTCTTTGGGTGTAGCTGCTTCTGTCCATCATTGATCAATTGAAACTAAATTAGGTCTCTTTGTCAAAGAAATCCACTTCCATCAGATTACATCTTCATATGGTATTGTTGTTGACGTATATAATGATCTCTTGGTTCTGCTCATTTCACTTAGCATCAGTTCATGTAATTCTCTCCAAGCTTCTGTGTATTCATCTTGTTGGTCATTTCTTACAGAACAATAATATTCCATAACATTCATATGCCACAATTTACCCAACCATTCTCCAATTGATGGGCATCCACTCAGTTTCCAGCTTCTAGCCACTAACAAACAGGGCTGCCACAAAATTTTGGCACATACTGGTCCCTTTCCCTTCTTTAGTATCTCCTTGGGGTATAAGCCCAGTAGAAACACTGCTGGGTCAAAGAGTATGCACAGTTTGATAATATTTGAGGGCATAATTCCAGATTGCTCTCCAGAATGGTTGGATTCGTTCACAGCTCCACCAACAATGTATCAGTGTCCCAGTTTTCCCACATCCCCTCCAACAATCATCATTATTTTTTCCTGTCATCTTAGCCAATCTGACAGGTGTGTAGTGGTATCTCAGAGTTCTCTTAATTTGCATTTCTCTGATTAATAATGATTTGGAACACTCTTTCATATGAGTAGTAATGATTTCAATTTCATCATCTGAAAATTGTCTGTTCATATCCTTTGACCATTTACCAATTGGAGAATGGCTTGGTTTCTTATAAATTAGAGTCAGTTCTCTATATATTTTGGAAATGAGGCCTGATAAGATAGGTTCTTAATAATATCCTGGTTAATTTCCTTATGTAGGAAAAAAACTATTGGAAATTATTGTGAAAGAAAAAAAACTATTGAATAGTAAATTGTGATTTTGATTTATCAGTCAACATTTTTAATTAACATCTTCCATTTGGGATGTGTGTGTGTGTGTGTGTGTGAGCATGCGTGTACTCACATGTGAATGTACTGCTTTAAGGAATCTCCATTTTTACTCATCTCTGAAGAGCCCTATTCTGTTGCTTACTATGTAAGTTTGGCAGTCACCAAATTGGAGTGGTGTGTGAGTGAACACATCTGCTTGTTATTGGAATATTCTTAGGACATTCCTTTTGATTTGTAACTATAAATTGCAGCTGGGCAAAAGAGTTTTGTTACATTGGGAATTGCAAAGTTTAAGGAAAGAGAATAAGTACAATGTAAAGAACACTGTTTTTGGAGTCAGAGAATCTGGTGAATTTGACGTGTCATTTACTACCGGTGTGATCTTGGACTCATCAGTTTGACTGCTATGGTCCTTAGGTGTATTTTTTTTTTCATCTGTAATGAGAAAAAGGGGGTGATGACTTCAAAAGTCAAGTATCTATGATATTATGAGATAAAAAAGGATCTTTGAAAATTTACTATAGCTTACCTATATCTCCCAAATGAAATTAGATCCTATCCCAAAGAAGTATTTATAGTTTTATTAGGAAAGAGAAGAAACACCTAGGAATATGAATAAAAATCTTTTAAATTTTATTTTTATTGTTAATTTAATCACCACAAACATTTTGTATGTCACTATACAAAGAATAAAAAATAAGACTGTGAAACCCTGAAATACTGGCTTTTATGCTAGTATAAAAAGTGCAATGTTGGTGTTCTCTTTTGAAATTTTTTGTCTATCAGTTAAATGGTTTATTGATGTATTTTCTAATTTTTGGATCTTTTTTACTCTTTTTACATTTTTCATCTCTTTACATTCATGTTTTATATTCTTACATGTTTTTTACATTTTCACATTTTTATGTATATTTTTACTTATAATAGATATAATATGATGATCAAATATAATATGACTCAAAGAAACTCTCCCTTTGAAATGAATATGGATAGTCAAGCAAAACCATATCTGAAAATGTATATTTCATTCTGTACCTCTAATCCTTGATTTTTCTGCTGCTAGGGTGGATTCATGCTTCAATATGAGTTTTCTGAAATCATGACTTCCCATTGCATTATTCAAAGTTCTTTCTCTACTAAAACCATTTTTCTTTATATTGTGGTGGTCATGGTTCTCCTAGTCTTGCTTATTTTACTATGCATCAGTTCCTATAAATCTCAGTTTTTTCTGAATTCATTTGTACATTATAACAATATTTTATCACATTCATACACAATTTGTTCATCCATTCCCCAAATTTCAAGCCCATTTTGTTTTAATTTCTCTGCTATAACAAATAGTGCTGCTATAAAAATTTTTTTGCATATATGAATCTCTTCTATGATATATGCCTAGTAATGGTCAAAAGATCTTCAGTGATTTGTGGGATATAGTTCCAAGTCACTTTCCTGAAAGGCTACACAAATCCCTGAAAGGTACAATAGCTTTAAAGGCTATTGATACAAATAAATAAGTTTTACATAGTGGCTCTCAGGTTGGAGGATCATAATTTCCATAGTGGGCTTCATGATTATATTCTCATAGTGCTAGAAATAAATCTATCCTGGCTTGAGCTCTCCTAGAATAATGTAGGACTGGTTCTACCCAGAATTCCTTCTTAAGTTGTGAAAAGCTGTTTCTTGGTAATACCTCCTTCTGTTACCAACTATTTTCACCCTACCTTTCATGGTGGTTTTAGAACTTTTCTGGTGTGCTAATTTTTTGAATAGTTAAATTTTAAGCAGAACTTTATAATGATGGTTGGTAATTTAGAGAATTTGGGATTCTCATAGGTAGAAAAAGATTTAGAATCACCATACTATTAAATAGTAAAATCAGAATTTGTAAAATATTAACATGAATGATGTTTGAGTCTTTTAAAAAAAAAATTTAAAGTTTTAAAATAAGTAGTTTCAATGAGGACCAAAGGTAGAAATATTTGTGAACCACAATCATATTACTTTGTTTTTAAAAAATAGTTTTCCACTTGAACTAAATAAAGTTTAAATATTCTAGAGTTTTGCTCTTGAAAGAAATACTTGGCAGTAGCTGAGTCCATTAAGGGCAGAAAGAAACTGATATAAAATGACTAATTTCTAATCCATTCAGCTGAAATAGAAAACACAGATTTTGATGTTGTAAATAGAAGATCAAAATCCAACCAATCAAAGTGTCACTAACGGATCCACCCCCCAAAATATTTAGGACTATAAGATTTAACTGGGGACTATCTAGTCAACCCTTTCATTTTACAGATGAGGAAACTCAGATTTAGATTAAGACACTTGCCCAAGCCCCCAGGGCAGAAAATAGAAAAGCTCAGTCTTCTAACTCCAAATCCAGACCTCATTCTTTTCTGCCATATGGGCTCCATTGGATTTGGGTTTCAGCCTCAGTGGAATACTGTAACTGGTCTCAGCTGTTTTAAAATGTTCTAAATAGATCAATTCCTTATCTGCATAGTTAAGAGAGGAATATCAGGAACAGAATTCATTGACTTCAAATACATTTTATTTTCTCTCTAAATTATTCAGTTAAAAATGGTTCTATTGTTCTACTTTATTTTCCTTAAAAATCATTTTAGCAGAGGTTTTTCTGCTCACTTCTTCTCAAAGTCTCTGGAATAGATGATATTCTCAGGTCTTTTTTCTTTATCCCCCCAACCTCCCAGGATAAATATAGTCAGCTATCCCCTAAATGAACCTTTATAATTTAATATTTTCATGGTAAATCAAGATTTACTAGTCATTATTTAGTAGTAGTTCATGTACAGTATGTATACATACCTTAAAAATTCAATTATTACAACTAAGTAGGAATGAAATAGGAAGATTGTTGGACTGTAATATGTTTTTAGAATGAATGGCACTATTTTCTTCTTGGGTTGGGAAGGGGTTCTTCATTTGGAAGACTGCAAGAGCCATCTGCAGGAGAGCTGGTAGCACATGTAATTTCTTGAATGGCTCCCATCCATTTCACAAGAGCTAAGCTGCAATAGAACCTGGATCTTATTTTAAACTGATAGCACACAAATGTGGATTTTGTTCATTCCCTTCTTTTAGTCACTGGACTACTTTGAAAGATATTTCAAAAGACTTTTAGAGCAGCCACTATAAAGTGGAACTTTTTTGTTTTTTCATTCTTGTTTTTTTAAAAAAAAAAGCACAATGTGGTAGGGAGTCATTTCAAACTTAGCTGAAAAATTGAATTGCCACAGTGTTAACCATCCCAAAAGGTTTGTTATTTACAAGCATGCAAATTAGTTTTTATTCCAGATGGTATCTGCATATTTCCTTTCTATCCTTTTGCCCATTGCAAAATGCACATTGGTCTTGACTAAGAATAGTTGGAGAAATTTTTTCTCCTCTAGGGAAATATGGAAGTAGTATGTTTCAGCCAAAATTTAGAACTCTTAAAGCAGCCAACTGGCTAAATGGGAAAAACTTGCTTCATAGTCATTATACTAATTGGAAAGGATTCAAATGATAGAGATTATTGTGATCATTACCTTTCCATGGAAGGGCCAGAGGCTTAAGGAGCTTAATGCTAACTCTAGGCTGTATTTATTATCTGTGTATATTTAGAAGCTATAAAGCAAGCCATTGTGATAAGATACTTTGGGGGAACTCTCCCCAATCCAGGCTTTTGCAATTACTAGATAGATGCTGATGAGATGCTTCATCTGCCAAAGACAGGGAATAAATTGAGTGGAAAAGTAGATGTCTCAGGAGAAGATAAAGTAACTAAGACTGATGGCTGATTTGTAGTAGAATTTTCCTAAGCTATAACTAATCAGTTAAAGAAATATATGCAGTCTTTCAAGTATAAGAGAGAGTGAGATTTCTACCCACAAAAAATTTGTCAGCTGTGTGTTTCCTGAAGACATTTAAAATGATATGCATCAATACAACTTAAAGACATCATATTGAGCAAGATGCCTTATAAGAAATACTTCTGAAGCAATTAGAAAGAGGAAAGAGAGAGATCAGACCAGATATCATCTTCTAGTAAACAGTCAATAAGCATCTATTAAGTGCAAAGGATATGTGAGGCAGGTAAGTAACATAGTGGATAGAGTGCCAGGCCTGAAGTCAGGAAGACTCAGCTTCCTGAGTTCAAATCTGGCCTCGGACATTTACTAGCTATGTGATTCCAGATAAGTCACTTAATTCTGTTTGCCTCGGTTTCCTCATCTGTAAAATGAACTGGAGAAGGAAATGGCAAACCCCCCTCTAGAATCATAATGTGAAAAACACTGATAATGATGACAGAAAATATGAAAATTTCTGTATTGAACTTCGGTAGAACTTAAAAGTAAAATTATATCCCTGAAAACATAAATTACCAAAGTAAAAAAAGAAATGATTAAAAAGAGAAAAAACTAATTTGAGACAATTGGTTAAAAATTTAGGCTACAAAACAAATCCACAAATCAGTAATATTTCTATATATCAATAGTAAATCTAAGAAACAATAATAGAAAAGGAAGTGCCAGTTTGTCAATAAACATTTATTAATTTGTGCAGTGTACTATGCTAAGTGCTCATCCTATTCAAAGCAATGACAAAATTCATGCAATATCTGGAAGTCAGTCTATCAAAGTATAATCAATAACTATAGAGATACATTTTTTAAAAATTCAATAAGTAATATAAAGGACACCTTAAATAACCGGAAGGATATTCAGTCTTGATGACTAAACCGTGCCAATTAGTTAAATTCTAATACTATCAAAATTAATTTACAGCCAGTATTATACCATACTCCCAAAAAGTTACTTTACAGAACTAGACAAAATAATAAGAAAATTCATCTAGAAGAACAAAAGATTTAGCTTAGTAAGGGAAATTATGAAAACTTAAGAATAAAGGGGGAATAGAAATCCAGACCACAAACTATATTTGATAAACTAAAATCATAAATTATGAGGAAATAATTCTTTATTTGAGAAGAATTTCTGGGAAAATGAAAAAAACAGACTGTCAGAACTTATGTTCAAAAATGAATTCATAATTGTATGTGACTTGAATATTCGAGATCAAACCATAAAAAAATTATGATAACTTTCACAGCTCTGAAAAAAATAATTTCTTAATCAAATAAACGGTAAAGATGTGTAAGCATCTTTAAAGAGAAAAGAGAAAATTATGATTCCATGAAATTGAAAAGCTTTTGAATGAAAAAATGCAACAGAATAAAGGAAAAGGGATCACTTTAGAGAAAAGCTTTGTTTTAATTATTTCTAACATAGGTCTAGAGGACAAGATAAATAGACAACAATTTATTTTTATTTTAAATTTTTTATTATTTAGATTATACATGCATGTTCATATTTTTTTTAACATTTTTTTCTATATGATTCAGGTTGGGAGAGAAAAATAAGCACAAAAGAAAAAAAAACATGAGAAAGAAAGAAGAAAAAAAAAAAAGGTGAAAATAGTGTGTGTTGACCCATATTCATTCTCCATAGATCGATCTCTCTCTCTCTTTCTCTCTCTCTCTCTCTCTCTCTCTCTCTTTCTCTCTCTCTCTCTCTCTCTCTTTCTCTCTCTCTCTCTCTCCCTGTATAGATGAAGTTTTCCATCCAAAGTTTATTGGGTTTTCCTTGGATCACTGAATTACTGAAAAGAATCAAGTCTATCATAGTTGAGCATCACATAATCTTATTGCTTCTGTGTACAATGTTTTCCTGATTCTGCTTGCTTCTCTCAGCATCAGTTCATGTAAGGATAACAATTTTTACAAAGCAAATGACATCCCCTAGTGGATATGTAGTTAAGAACTATGAGTAGTAATCAAAAGAATGCAAACTCTTAATAATTTTATGAAAGAATGCTCTAAATCTCTAATAAGAGAAATGTACATTAAAACTACCCAGCAAATTAGCAAAGATGACAAAAGATGTGAATAATAAGTGTTGGAAGAGTTATAAAAGGACAGACACAATTATATATTGTTGACAGTTGGTTCTGCCATTGGAAAGTCATTTTGAAGTATTCAAAGAGAATGATTAAAATGTTCATGTGCTTTGACTCTGAGATTCCACTGTTGGGAATATTCCCCCAAATAGGTCAATGACATTAAGCAAGGCCCCTACACATTACAATAGCTATAGCAGAACTTTTTGTTCTAGTAAAAATCTGGAAACAAAGTAAATGAATATAAATTGGGGGAAGGGCTAAACAAATTGTCTTACATGAATGTAATGAATATCATGAATACAGAGTAACAGATTTATAGGAACTGATACTTAGTGGATAGAGTGACCTGAAGTCAGGAATGGTGAGTTTTTCTGCATTCAAATCTGGCCTCAAAAACTTACTACTGGGTGATTCCTGTTTGTCTTAATTTCCTCATCTGTAATATAAGCTGGAGAAGAAAATGGCAAACTACTTCAGTAATTTTGCCAATAAAACCCACATAAGGTCACAAAGAGTCAGCTATGACTGAACAACAAAAATAGATACTTTAGACTTATAATATGCTATATTTATAGGAACTGAAGTAAACATAACCAGAAAAACAAGGGACACATATATGTATATTTGTATGTGTATACAAAACACGCATGCATATATATATATATATATATATAATAACTATAACAATATAAATGAAGAAAAAAAAACAACAGTCAAAACTGAATACTATAAAATGAATAAGCTTGACCCCAAAGAAGAGTTATAAGAAGACACCTCCACACAGGGAGTCCATGGATGGTGGAACATTGTATGTAACTTCACATTTCTTCAATGTGTCAGTTTGATGAATGTTTTTCCCCATCTTTTAAAAAATTATTTATTATCAAGAATGGCTCTTTTAATATGAAGAAACAGATAATATTTCAAAAATCATAATAAAATTTTACTATAAAAAAGAATTCAAGGTTTAATTATAAGATAAATATAGTATACATCTAACTTTTATTGGCTGTGATGCATATCCATTTTAATCTCTATGCTTGCTCAAAGGCTTAGCTGCCTGAAGTATTTTTAGTTCACCTGATAGATGCCAATTTGAACCCATCGGGTGGACAAATATATTTCAAGCTAGTTTCCACATTTGTTCTCTGTGTATTGCAGAATGCACTTCTCTAAATTATGTTGAAATTCTACCTTAGAACTGAACTAATTCTTGATTTCAGAGATTGATTTCTGACTATTAATTAGAAGTCTTTGACTGTGAACATCCCTGAGAGACAGAAACCAACAAAACAAAACAGCCCATAGTATATAATTTAAAGTTGT